>NC_064632.1:486374351-487624351 GCF_023864275.1 Schistocerca cancellata
TGGTATACAGTTTACCAATAAGCTATCACTAAATGCGACAGATGATTCAAAAAAATTCTCTTTATAGATGAGGAAAGTACTGTTGTGAAAGACGTAGAATGTAATGTGAATGATGTAGCTAATAATGTTGCTGGTAACATCAGAATGTGGTTTTCAGAGGACAGATAAATGCTTACGTGCAATAAAACGCAATGTATAAAGTTTCTGACATGCAACTTGAAAAGGCTGTGTTTTATTGTCCAAAGCTGGTCAAAAAGTCAGTGCGTCAACCATTTTAAAATAACAGGACTTACGGGATGTTAAAAACTTTCTTGAAATGGCCACGTTCGAGATCTTGTGCGAAAATTGAATGTTGCAGCCTTCAATGCGAAAGAAAATTCCAGTCTGTGATACTAACAAGGAGGCCATGAGGCCTGTTAAGAATGGATTTAGACGAGTCTTAGGTATTGCGTACAGGGCCTGTCCTGGGTATCGTACCTCCTTAGCGGCTTTTCATGCGTCAGCCCATAGTTTCTGAGAAAATCGATCTTGAAGTTTTGTAGCTGGGACATTAGGTATGTTTCGACTAGAGCTGTTGATATTTTTAAAAATACTTTTAAAAATATGGATATATCGACTTTTACGAAGTGCCATAGTCGACACTCCGTATGTCGAAAAGTAGTATCGATATAATAACGGCAAGAAAATCCACGTACCGGCCTATAAAAATATCGGCTGCGCATTGTAAATATACTGCTGGTTTTAGAGTTTTTAATATATTTTGTATGGGATCTAAAATTTAAAAACCTCTCTCACACCGGCCTGATTTAGCTTCACTGATCAGGATAGTAAAAACATACGTATATTAAGGGAATTTTCATTGACAAAGCAGGCTTATCACATTCACACAGTTCAATACTGTTCTGTCCTGATTAAATTAAGCTTAACTTAAATTCCATAAGGCAGTGAAGCAATTTCGAAGTCTCGGTGCGACGAAAATTGTCAGTCGATCTCCTGGAAACATTTGTAATAATTATTAACTTTCGGTGATCACATGGGGAAGACCGGAGATCTGCTGGTAAGACCGTGTTAGCCTATTTATTTGAAGTAACTGGATATCTTGAGCATACAAAACGGCAGGTTCGTCCAGTGTAAATCAGACGTTCCCCACTGATCCCGTGCAACACAGCGTAGCAAGCAGACACTGTCAATAATAATAATCCGTTAAATAATACGCGAACACACTTACTTTAGTTTAGTTCATGTATTAAATTCCTTCTCGTACAGAATCTCATCAAGATGGCGACTAGCTCAACAATACATACGTATACATCCTTCTTTCACGACTAATCGGCAAGAAGTCCCCATTCTTTTTGCTAAGAGAAAACATAGATAGCAGAGAAGCTATTCTATGGAGTAAATGTACGCTCCAAGGAATAATTGGGCTTGAAACTACTTTGCATTGATAATCGGTAAGATAAGAAGAGATATTTCAAGATATGTACTGAGTTATATAATTTATAAAATTTCTGAAAATATCACGGAGAGACCGCTGCAAGAGACATTACATCTGTATATTTAAGTATATCGATTTATATTAGATATTGTGTACATCAACAGGCTAGCAGTCTGCCTATACCACTTAGAGCAGGAGTTAAATGGAAAACGATGCATGTTCACGCCTGGCGATAACCACTTTGCTAACAATGGTACTCGCATGCAAGTGGCACAAAAAAGGCTGTCCGATGGGTCCGTTGTCCGGATCGCATCACATGGACTTCCCTGTTTTTTTTCATTTCTGCAAACGCCAGCGACCTAGCAGCTGTAGTGTCAAAATAGTGTGGTGAAGTTAAACGTTGTATTTTCAGTTGGTAGAGCCGAGCGCCGATTACGTCTCCGCCCACTTCAAAGGCCGTCATTTAGATTTTTGTTCATCATTTTCAGCAACTGTTTTTGAAGAAAGCCGATGTGAAGAAACAGCACACTAGTTTCATTAAAAATTGTTTTTGAATGCAACTGTTGTGCTACTTCTTCACATCGGAAATCTTGTTATTCCATTCACACCGCCACTCCCCAGTGCAATAGCACTTCTTCTTTGTGCCACCTATACTTGCTTCGCACAGTCAGAGAGAAAGACTGGACACGATGAAAGATCGAAAAGTAGTAGGAGACCTTCACACAGTGGAAGTAAAATTAAGTTGTACGACAATTTCAAAAGAACTATTTCAAATATTTACCGAAAATCGCGAAAAAAATATAATATAAAATAAAAATATTGACATTCCCCGTGTCATTTCGATATCGATTTATCGCTATATCTCTGACTAGTAGGTAACCGATATATTTTTTTGGAAATTCAAAAAAAAAAAAATGGTTCAAATGGCTCTGAGCACTATGGGATTCAACATCTTAGGTCATAAGTCCCCTAGAACTACTTAAACCTAACTAACCTAAGGACATCACACACACCCATGCCCGAGGCAGGATTCGAACCTGCGACCGTAGCAGTCCCGCGGTTCCGGACTGCAGCGCCAGAACCGCTAGACCACCGCGGCCGGCCATTTTGGAAATATGTCGATATTTTATCGCAACTGTAATTTCGACCTCGCGGAAGCAGCTCAGCGTTTAAGGTTCCTAGGTGTCACGCTGGCGGTATAGGTTGTAATCCTGCCCGTGTACTTTTTTTCTACAGTTTCGTCCTACACAATATTATTAAGTAGTATATGTCATGCAAAATTATTGAAAAAAAAAGACATTTTCGCCTTAGAAATTTCATTAATGTGTCAATCATTACAGCAGACTTCCTTCAAATATGTATTCCGTTTGTGATTCGTAGTTAAAATTGCAAATATTTGGACAATGTTCGCTTGGTTGACGAGGAGGGCAGACTGATCAGACATTTTATGATCAGATCTTTTTAGGTGAAAGAAAAGCATGGATCTGGATCATAAAAATTATCTCGACGAAATGTGCTCTACTTTGACAACCCTGTGATGTTTATTTTTGCAGACAGGTTAAAGTTTTCACGAAAAAGAATTCAAAATGCACCCAACTTGCTAAAGACGTATAGGAAAATCGCTTCGAGTGAAGATTCCGCAAAAAAAAAAAACAGTCGCTAATTCTGCCTGAGGTTAGTGACCTATTTTCACAGGAATGATCAAATATACGTGGTTCGCGTCGAAATTTATCGATTAAAGCACAATAATTTTGAATTTAAACGAACTGTGTCTTCTAGTATCATTTCTGAAAAATCCGTGTGCCTGCAAGGTATTAGCTTCCATTAAATCTGCGTGGTGCTCTACGAGTTAACTTCTATGTCAAAACCGTCCGGAATGCTGTTCTAGCACAGTAAGCGATGCAAGCTACAGCGAGTAAGTTGATTCTGTAATCTTTCTGTAACAAACGGAATACGCATTTGAAGAAAGTTTGCAGTAATTATTGATTTATAAATGAGATAACTAAGGCGAAAATGACTATTATTCACTAATTTTGAATAAAGTGTACTATTTAATAATATTCTGTTCAATGTGAGTAAAAAAAAAGAAAACACGGGCAGGATTTCAACCCGTATCGCTAGCGTGACAGCCATGAATCTTAGCTGCTGCGCTACTTCCGTGAGGTCGAAACATACCTAACGTTCCATGTAAAGGGGTTACGCATAAACTTGAACTTAGATTTCGTCGGAATAGGTACTGTCACGTGAGAAGTCGCTAGCCAGGTACTCACAGGCGAACTCCCTATCGCACGCCACTCTGATTTAGTGGTAATATTGCCTAGTGGATAGTCTGTCGAAATCTAAACACAGATCAAGCATGAATACAGGAAGAAGGTGTACTGAACTGTGAAAAAAGAAACAAAACAGAAACAGTGAACGGTCAAAGCTCAAGATGTGCTACATCGAGCAAATCTGAGCAACCGTGGAATTGTGGTTGTGCGGTCATGGTACTGACCAGCGAAGGGAAAGATCCGTGTTTAAATCTCTCTCGTGACCCCATTTTTTCCATAAAATTATGAACTGTCCGGCCGATCATTGACGTGTCTGTTCGCTATATTCAAATTTGTGTCTGTGTCGTGGTGTAACATCCGTTTGCAGCAGCAAACGGATGTACATACATCCTATTTGTTCTACACAAGTAGCACATATTATGACTCTTACGTGCCGTTTTGGAAGTTTTGACCATTGAATTCCTTTGTTGTAACGTAGTTCACACCTGTTTATTTTTTGTTTTCATTTCTGTGAGAGATCTATGCCGCATCTCGCCTGCTTTCCCTATTCATCACATTTACCTGCGACGGCACTGTATTCTTACCACAAGACTCATACTCTACGATAATGTATACCGGTAGTACGACAACTGCCAAGAGTATAGAAGGAGAACAGATACGTCAATGACCAGAAAGAAAGTTCAGACGGAAAGTTCCTAATTTAGTTCAAAAAAAGGGCACGAGGCAGGTTTGAATACGAATCTCCCGCTTTGCAGTCCTACACCGTCACCACACAACCTCGACGCCGCGGTCCTTTAATTCACTCAGTGATTCACACGTCTTCAGCTTGGACCGTTCACTGTTTTGCTTATTTCTTCACAATTCAGTACACCTTCTTGTTTTCATGCTTGTACAGGTATTACCACTAGATGCGGAGTTTACCTTGTCAGAACACGTCTCTCTACAACATACCTAAGACTCTTCAAAATCCGTGGCTAACAGGTCTGACGGCACCCCTGTAAGACGCGAAGGCTTGTTTAATTCGCTTACTTTCACTTTCTCCTACAGTATCACGTTTTGGGGCAAGTCTATGTACTTACCAACAATATTCTTAACCCAGAAAAGAGCGGTCAGGAAAACCTGCTGTGTCAATTCACAGGCTTTATGTTATGTTGGGCGTCGTTCAGAATTCTCGGAATTCTAACTCTGCCTTCATTGTACATACACTCAGTTACTGGATTCGCTGCTGACAATAGTGACTCATTCTGAAGAAAAGACAAACGTTCATTCAGTGACCACTAGACGCATAAACGATTTGGACTTCAGTAATACTTCCTAAAGCATTGTACGAAAAGGTGTTCACTATCCAGCACGTTTCATTTTCAGTCGGGTTCCAGAAAAACTGAACCAAAAAAGAGTGACAAATCCCAAGTGTTCAAATCTGGCAAACTCCTCTTCTGTACAATGCTTCCATTGAGCAACTGACAACTTTTCTCTGTAATGTGTTTTTTTCTTCGAACATCTCTCACAGGGATTTTCGTATTTTATTAATTATTTAGTTTATTTCGTTTGCAAATTTTCTCGTAGCATTCCGTAAATTATGTATTGACTCGTTCCCTTGCTAAATAGTTTCGGCTTGCGTGGCTCCACGATACCTGCCAAGTAAACCTAATATATTATATAAAAATGAATATTTGTTTGCTTGTTTGTTCGCTTTCTGTACGTTCCCGTGCCTTTCATCGATTGCGACGTAACTTCGGTGAGTTGTTGCGCGCACTCTCACGAATGTCCTTGGGGGACGGGGGAAGGGGTGAGTGTGGGGGTAAAAAGAGGGTGACATAGCAGCATAACTAAGGCAAGGACTGGAGCAGTTTCAACCAAATTTTGTATGTATATGACTCATTATTTGTTAAATTATTCGTACAAAATTGATGTTTTCACCCCTAGGTGTGGGGTGGGTGTGAGAAGACGTGACGTGTAAAACTATTTGATAATGGTCAATATTAGTGCCGAATACATAGTTTCCAGGGTCGATGTACTCGTTAGTGAGAGTAGCGATCAATTTGCACTCCTAAGAGTTCGGGGGCGGTAGGTGAAAGGACCCATGTCAGCATATCTCTGTAACGACTTAAGCAATTTCTACCAAACTTCATACAGGCATTACTGGAAAAAATTACCTTGTAAGACACGCTTCGCATCCCTATGGTTTAGCTTGAGGAGGTGAGCCGGCCGCGGTGGTCTAGCGGTTCTAGGCGCGCAGTCCGGAACCGCGCGACTGCTACGGTCGCAGGTTCGAATCCTGCCTCGGGCATGGATGTGTATGATGTCCTTAGGTTAGTTAGGTTTAAGTAGTTCTAAGTTCTAGGGGACTGATGACCTCAGATGTTAAGTCCCATAGTGCTCAGAGCCATTTGAACCATTTTTCAGGAGGTGAAAGGGTAATATGAAACGATAACTCAGGAAAATCTGGAGAAATTTCGACCAAACCGGCGTCTTTACGACTAATTATTTGTATAAAAGTACTGTGGGAATATGATACCTCTCTTACCACTGGGACTGGGGTGGGAAGAGAAGGTGTGACTCTGAAAATGTTCGAAAACGATTTAATGATATTTCTTTCCTGTATGTAATCGACTTGGAATCTTTTAAAGGTATGAAGCGCAGTCTGTCTGTTACAAGTTCCCAATAGGCTGCTGTTGGTTCTGCGAAGGTGAACGGAGAACGGAAGTTCAGACAAGGATACCAACGGCTTCCCTTATTTGAGAAAAGAGCGAGTACGCACGCTGTTGCAGCTTCTCACCTCATCCTTTCAGCCCCCTGCCCCTCCCTTCAAATGGTTCAAATGGCTCTAAGGACTATGGGACTTGACATCTGAGGTCATCAGTCCCCTAGACTTACAACTACTTAAACCTAACTAACCTAAGGACATCACACACATCCATACCCGAGGCAGGATTCGAACCTGCGAACGTAGCAGCAGCGCGCTTCCGGACTGAAGCGCCTAGGACCGCTCGGCCACAGCGGCCGGCCCCCTCCCTTCCCTCTCCCTCGTGGTCACGACTCTTCCAAAAAATGAACGACATGTCGCGGCATTACCGTCATAACGATGGGATGATGACGGACGTAGAGACAAAAGTCCTTCAGAACCAGTATCCCCGATTCTATCAATTGCATTATTGGAATTCGGAGTCGTATAGCATCTCTCATGTTCCTAGTCGATCCGTTGTAAAGAGAATGGTGGTCCCTACATTTTAGTTTATATTTTTCTTGTGTTCTTTAAATTTGTCTGATTCAGTCCCCTACAAAATATCTCACCACTGTGACGTTCTGTTTCTGCACTGGTTATTGTCAGGAATCTACTAATCTCGCTATCGATGTTTGTGTATTTGTTCACATGGTTCAAATGGCTCTGAGCACTATGGGACTTAACATCTGAGGTCATCAGTCCCCGAGAACTTAGAACCACTTAAACCTAACTAACCAAAGGACATCACACACATCCATGCCCGAAGCAGGATTCGAACCTGCGACCGTGGCGGTCGCGTGGTTCCAGACTGAAGCGCCTAGAACCGCTCGGCCACTCTGGCCGTCGTGGCTACTTCGGTCGCAGGTTCGAATCCTGTCTCGGACATGGATGTGTGTGATGTCCTTAGGTTAGTTAGGTTTAAGTAGTTCTAAGTTTAGGGGACTGATGACCTCAGCTGTTAAGTCCCATAGTGCTTAGAGCCATTTGAACCACTTATGGCCTATACGAAAGTGTAAGAAAGACGCTCGAGGAACGAAAGTGGGAATCTTTTAGTGAAATACGACGTTATTCTCACAATACCCCGAAAATTTGAAAAACTGGTCGTCGAGGAAGACTGGGCTACAGTTCTATCACCATTGCATGGAATATCATGAAAATAAGAAATGGCAGATTCTGGGACGTGCAAGGCATATAGTCATCGTTCTACCTATCAATAAGCGAATCTATTAAGACGGAAAAGCGCTGGTATTGGTAGAAAGTACGTTTCGCTATATAGTCTACGGTAGCTTGCGAAGTATCGACATCGATGAGCCAAAACATTATGACCACCTATTCAATAGAGTGTTGGTACACCTTTGAAACGCAATAAAGCTACGATTCTACGTGGCATGCATTCGACATGTCCTTCGTAAGTTTCGAGAGGTTTGTGACACCAGATGTTTACGCCTACGTCACGCAATTCCCGTAAATTACGAGCCGGAGGTTAGTGGCGGCGGGGCTGGCGCCTGATAGCGTCCCAGATGCGTTTCATGGGAGTTAAGATTAGGCAAATTTAGTATCCAAGACATCATCAAGATGAGTTCAGTATCATACTCCTGAAACCACTGGCTTTGTGACAGAAACTGTTCGCCTACTTGAATGTGCCATCGCTTTCAGGAAAGACATCAAGTGCGGAGGGATCCAGATTGACGTACCAGTAGCCCACGGCTGTCATGGTACGTTCGATTGCTACCACAGTTTCCATGGAAGCCCAGGTGAACGTCTCCCATAGCATAATACTGCCCCATGTCCGTAGCGCGGTGCTCGTTTCGAGCAACCGTTCGCTTAAATGACGGCGTATCCAGACACTGTTAACGACCTTGTGCAACAAGAAACGTGATTCATCCGACCAGGCGAAACGTTTCTATTGATTCACGGTCCAATGTCGATGATCCCGTACCCACTGCAGTCGTAAGTGATGAAGTTGTTGGGTCAACATGAGGACAGTAAGGGGTCGCCTTCCCACGAAGCTCCTTGCCCAACAGTGTGCGCTGAACGGTGTGCTTCGAATCACTTGTTCCTGCTCGAACACTGTACTCTGTCCTCAATCCACCAATCCTGCTTTTCAAAGCGGGTAAACCTCTGACCTCCATGTTCCATGATGAGGCTTGTACGTCCAACAGCTGGTCACCTACTCGTGATTTCATCATCCTTCAACCACTTTCCATAGATCGTCACGACAGTGGCATGTGAAAAGCTGTCCAGCTTCACTATTTCCGAGATGCCCGTTCCGAGGCGGCAAGGCCTTAACGATCTCCCCTTCGTCAAAGTCGCTTATGTCGGTGTAATTTTCCCATTAGCAGCCCATATCGTCGCTATAATGATTCCTCATTCACCTCTGCTCTGCTAATACAGGGTGGTCCATTGGCCGTGGCCGGGCCAAATATCTCACGAAATAAGCGTCAAATGAAAAACTACAAAGAACGAAACTTGTCTAGCTTGAAGGGGGAAACCAGATGGCGCTATGGTTGGCTCCCTAGATGGCGCTGCCATAGGTCAAATGCATATCCACTGTGTTTTTTAAATAGGAACCCCCATTTATTTATTACATATTCGTGTAGTACGTAAGGAAATATGAATGTTTCAGTTGGACCACTTTTTGCGCTTTGTGATAGATGGCGCTGTAATAGTCACAAACAAATGCCTCACAATGTTAGACGAACAGTTGGTAACATGTAGGTTTTTCAAATCAAAATACAGAACGTAGGTACGTCTGAACATTTTATTTCGGTTGTTCCAATGTGATACATGTACCTTTATGAACTTATCATTTCTGAGAACGCATGCTGTTACAGCGTGATTACCTGCAAATACCACATTAACGCAATAAATGCTCAAAATGACGTCCCTCAACCTCAATGCATTTGACAATACGTGTAACGACATTCCTCTCAACAGCGAGTAGTTCGCCTTCCGTAGTGTTCAAACGTGCATTGACAATGCGCTGACACATATTGTCAGGCGTTGTCGGTGGATCACGATAGCAAATATCCTTCAACTTTCTCCACAAAAACAAATCCGGGGACGTCAGATTCGGTGAACGTGCGGCCATGGTATGGTGCTTCGACGACCAATCCACCTGTCATGAAATATGCTATTCAATACCGCTTCAACCGCACGCGAGCTATGTGCCGGACATCCATCATGTTGGAAGAACATCGCCATTCTGTCACGCAGTGAAACATCTTGTAGTAACATCGGTAGAACGTTACGTAAGAAATCAGCATACATTGCACCATTTAGATTGCCATCGATAAAATGGGGGCCAATTATCCTTTCCTCAAATAATGCGGCACCATACATTAACCCGCCAAGGTCGCTGATACTCCATCTAACCAAGCGTCTTCATTCACGGTGTTGTGATGGGCACGTCCAAAGACGATAGCTCCTCTCTGCCATTTTGTCACTTGTCCAAATCAACTCACCTACCTTCACGCACGTAATGTATATAAACAAATGTTCGTGTATGTGTGTGTGTGTGTGAGAATGTGTGTGTGTATGTGTGTGTGTGTGAGAGTGGGTGCGTGATGTGGGTGTGCGTGTCCGTTTATATTAGTGCATATTTCTCAAACGGCCGTACAAGTTTGAGCTATGCTTGACACACATTTTTGTCTGAGAAAAGAAATGTTGTGAATTTAAACACGTCTCCCTCCGACACGGACAGGGCCTTCAGTAGGAAGGGGCTAGCCGGTTAAAATATTCGAAACTGGCAGATATTAATAATGTACACACCGAATCCAGGATCGCAAAATTGTGTTCACAAGACTGACCGCTTATGATTGTGGTTCGATGAACACTCTGGCACCCTATCACCCCATATCTCGAGTAGCACCTTAAATCATGTTAAACCTAAGAGAAATGTCTGGAGCTATATGGAACAGCAGGTGAAACGCAACATTCGACTTCCTCGCTGTTCGGTAGCTCTATGGGATCTAACCATCAAAGAAAGGGTTCAGCTGGATGTGCCCTACCTGCGGAAACACGTGGATCCTCTTCCCTGTCGAATTAAATTACCAAAGCTAGAGGTGGCGATACACAGTGTTAGGGTGAGGACTACTTGGGGCGACTAATTTTCTTGTCTCGTGAGCTTACATTCATCCGCCGTGTCATTGGAATAATTACTGTGAGTATTTTTTATTAATTTTCTTTAAGGGTTAGGCTCCTCGGCCTATATCGACCTCAGTCTATCTTTGCCTCGCACTTCCTGCGTCTCTTCGGCCAATACATCTACGGACAGTGCCATTTACGGAATCCTTGTATTGTCAATTTTTTCTAAACGCTCTTCCCACTTGCTTTAATATCCCATCACTTTATCAAGTATTACAAATACGAAGGGTGTTCAATAAGCAACGCAACATTTTTTTTCTGAAAGCAGGTAGGTTTTATTCAGGATTCCAGTGCAACATATTATTCTCCACCCTTCTGGCTACGAAACCACATTTTTCAACATAATCTCCTTTCAACGCGACGGTCTTACGCCACCTTACTGGAAAGTCATGTATGCCCTTATGGTGCCACTCTACTTGTCAACGTCAGAGCCAATGTCTTGCTGCATCTGTAGTGGACTGACCCGACAGCCAATCCACTATGACTTGTAGCCGAATAGCACGCGTTTAAGCTCACGCAGACCGGCGTGAGGTCTGGAACAGATTAAAGGAGTTGAGTCTAATAAATAAAGTACGGAGTTGATGCAATACTTAACTTTAATCCATTATTTTTTAACATCGCTCTTGTTGATACATTATATAACCTCAATATAAACTGGTCATGGCGCCTTGCTAGGTCGTAGCAAATGACGTAGCTGAAGGCTATGCTAACTATCGTCTCGGCAAATGAGAGCGTATTTGTCAGTGCAGCTTCGCTAGCAATGTCGTCCGTACAACTGGGGCGAGTGCTAGGACGTCTCTCTAGACCTGCCGTGTGGCGGCGCTCGGTCTGCAATCACTGACAGTGGCGACACGCGGGTCCGACGTACACTAGCGAACCGCGGCCGATTTAAAGGCTTCCACCTAGCAAGTGTGGTGTCTGGCGGTGACACCACAGCATCAATGATCTCCACATCATCCACGTACTGCTTCTCACGGAGTGCAGCCTTCATAGGGACAAACAGACGGAAATTGTTGGGTGGATGAGGAAGGACAGTCCAGTGAAGTTTTCTTAGCGACTCTCGGGCGCGCACTCTTATTTTGAAATTTGTGGTAAGGTTCTATGGGACCAAACTGCTGAGGTCATCGGTCCCTAGGCTTATACACTAATTAATGTAACTTAAACTAACTTACGCTATAGATAACACACACACTCATGCCCGAGGGAAGACTCGAACCTCCGACGGGGAAAGCCTATAAAATGACTTTCTTTTTAATGATATGAATATTTATATATGTGTTTGGAGAGAGAGATAGAGAGAGAGAGATTTCTTTCGACTGAGATTTTTACTTTAAGTCGTAACTGGTACCCGAATTTTGGTTGCTGCCTCCTTGAATGATCAGCTTCTGCACCAGTTGGTGACGTATTACAATTTCGAGGAAGTTATTGCTCTTTAAGGTTTAAAATACGACTCTGTTAGTTACTTGGCCGTATTGCGGATAGCTTTGAGCCCAAGTTTTCGTAGCTTTTCATACCTAAGGGACCACTGTTGTAAGTAAATAAGATCAAACAGCAATCTGCTTTTCGTGAGAAAAGGAGATTGCTTAGCACACAAACTTCCTTCAAACTACACGTCCTGCTACATCAAAATTGGTCAGTGGAGTTCAGCAACATACTATTGTACAAGAACATAATCCAATTACTGTAATTAAGAAATTATGAGAGGTTGTTACTTATAGAATGAAAACAATAGATACTGCATTTCTTTTCCTGTACTTTAGTGAACTTTGTACACTTACAATTCTGTCGATTGATAGACGGTGACGATAATGAAGTTCACCTCCTTTTCCAAAAACGAGATATTTCTATTCTTCACTTCCAGAAAATTTGTGTACATAAATGTTTGGCAACTCTTACACATACTTTACTCGGTTTTATTACTAAAATATCAATTTTCATTAAATGTAACAATACGTTCTGAGCGACGGCCTAGCAATACGTCCTCTTTCCACAAGATACAGATTAACAATTATCCTTTTTTTAAATAACTCAATTGTTTTTTTTAGAGTCCATACTCAAAGATTTACAACTACTATCATTGCTGGGATTGCGCGCTAGATAGTTCGTTGCTGTCCAGCTGCGCTTCACTTCACTTCAAGTACTTTTTGAATCAAATTTACATTTACGGTATTTACATATGTTACTGAGCGTCTCAGAATAAAATTAGTTAAAAAAAGGGGGCAGTGAGGCTCACTTAAAATTACAAGCCGCACGAACAGTGACAAGGCAACCATGACCGCGGGGCCACGTGTGTGAGGCTTTGCGCTGTCACGAAGAAGGAGAAAATCATTTCCACTTCTGCGGTGATGAACAGGCTGAAGTCATATCGCCAATTTCCTGAGGGTAGCGCAACGCACTTCGGAGCTGATCGTTGCACCACGAGGCAGGACACCAAACAAAATAATCCCTCCAGAGTCCCAGAAGACCTCGACATGACCTTACCGGCAAAGGAAGCGGCTTTGACGTTTATCCATGGAGGTGAGGTGGTGTGGTCATTTTGTTTCCGGTTCAATGTTCGACAAAAACTTGTCACGATTAGCGTCGTAACGCGCAAGCAATTCCGCATAGATGGTCCTTCGTTACTCTTAATGGTCTTCTGTTAGGTGGCGAGAACCCATAGGGCACACACCTTTGAGCACCCCAACTGGTGCACGAGTGCATCAGCACTATCAACAAAGACGTCCTGTTTAGCAACGAGGTTTTTGATCGTGATCCATCGATCACCTCTAATGAGAGTGTCCGCACGTTCCAACACTGCAAGAGTCACAGCTGTGTGCGACCGGTTTGCGCGATCTTGTTGTGATGCTCACAGACGCCTCGCCCAACGACTCACAGTGCTTTTGTTCACTGCCGGGTCTCAGTAGACATTCTGGAAGCGCCTATGAATATCTGCGATGCTCTGGTTTTCCACCAAAAGAATATCAATGGCAGCTCTCTGCATGGAACACACCTCCGTTACAGACACCATTTTGAAGGCTGCGTACAGCGGCGTCATCTATCGGAACTTTATGAAACTATAGAGGCTTAAGCGGGAATATTTCATGATGTACCACAACAAAGTCCGCAATTTTGCAACCGAAACTGGCCGAGAAAAAAGCGTTGTATTACTTATTGAATGCACCTCGTAGCAAAGAAAGAAGTGAAAATGTCATGCCTGATGCGAAAACGAAACGTGAAAATGCAGTACGAGATAAACTTTTTCTTTTCGTCCTATTTTGGGAGATGTCAGCGACAAAAGTTTCGTAAATGTTTTAATTACGTGTAAAGTGTGTTAGAAGTCAGTAAGTGTGCTCGTTCTCAAATACTGGATGAATAAAATCCGGGTAGTCACGAAATCATGGCCTACACTCCTTTTTCATCCCCATCCTACTCCTTTGATAGGAAGGTGGTTCTTGCCCCAAGAGCGATTCTTTCCAGGCAGTGAGTGATACGTGTACCAAGTTTGGTTGAAATCGATCCAGTGGTTTCGGAGAAGTTGTGGAACATACATATATACATACATATATTTTTACAATATGCATGGATACCTTTTTTCCATGATCCCATATTATTGAAGTAAAGGCTATACTGCCACAGAAGAATGTTGAAAATTAGGTGGAGTCGTAAGGTAAGGAATAAGGAGGTTTAGCGCAGAATCGGAGAGGACAGAAATATGTGGGAAAAACTGACAAGGAGAAGGAACAGGATGATAGGACATCTGTTAAGACATCAGGGAAAGACTTACATGGTACTAGAGGGAGATGTAGAGGGCAAAAACTGTAGAGGAAGAAAGAGATTGGAATACATCCAGCAAATAATTGAGGACGTAGGTTGCAAGTGCTACTGTGAGATGAAGAGATTGGCACAAGAGCAGAATTGGTGGCGGCCGCATCAAACCAGTCAGAAGACTGATGAATAAAGAAAAAAAATCCTATGCGATGCCAAAGCTATGCTCAAGACACTTGCAAAAACACCATGAAAATTCGTCTAGTAACTTTGGAAATTAGCGTGTTCAAACAGACAGACAAGAAAGATTAGGTAAAACTTAAAGTCACATCTTTTTTCCGCTTCCCGATTTTGATGAAGTAAAGCCTATACGGCGCCTCAAACTATGCTGAAGTTACGAACGAAAACCCAAAGAAAACTCTTCCAGTAGTTCTGGAGATTAGCGTGTTCGAAGAAAACAGACAGACACGACGTGTGTACGGATTTATTATTACTATATATAGATAAAAACAGCCTACGCAGAACAATGACTTCCCTGAAGAAATTTGCAGCGGCTCTGGACCCATATGTACAAAATCCCATATGTGCATTTGTTTAAGCTCATTTTGAAGTCACCGTATTTTTTGAACGGTGGATAAGATTTTAACCAAACAGAGGGGATCGCGATGGGAAGTCCAGTGGCTCGAGTTATAGCCAACCTGCATATGGATTACCCTGAGCACATCGCCTAGAGACAATTCCATCAAAGCGTAATTGCTTTTGCTGTTATGTCGGCGTCACATTTGTTGTTAGTCTCATGAACATGAAAAGCTGAGAACGTTCTTGGATCACATCGACAACATCCATGACCACATAAAGTTCACAATCGAGGTAGAAACGGACTGTGCGTCGCCGTCATTGACGTCATTGCCAGCCGAAAAGCAAAACGGTCGTGTCAGCCACAGTGTTTACCCACATGGACCAATATTTGCACGCTGCCAGCTACTACTATGCAGCACAAAAATGTTCTGTTCCGACGACTTTAGTGCATCGAGCACAAGCCGTTTCAGACGCTGAAAACGTGGCACGAGAACTCAGCCAGGCGTTAAAGGCAAACGGCTACATTACTCGACAAATTTCGCAAACCATTTCACTGAAGACACCTGAGCAGAAGCCCTCAGAAGAGGACGCGAAGAAGCTTGTCTTTTTGCCTTTCTATGGCTCAGTGGCAAGAAAGAATACAGTCCTCTAAAAATGCAGAAAATAGATTAAGTTTCCAGGCCTCCAGCAAAAACAACTCATAAGACCTATGAAAAATACTGCAGGCCTCAGAACGCCAGGGTTACAGTATGGGTGTGAACAGTTTTATGTCGAACTAACTGTGCATACAGAGCAAGAGAAGTATTTCCGCCTACGGTATCTCAAGAAATCAGCGGCAGAATACACTCTGGAAAACGGGCATCAAATTGCATTCGATGAGACATCTAGCGGGGACGTTTACTATCTTTTGGTTCAAAAAAATCGATTTTTTTTAAATTGCATTTTTGGATCCATAAAAGTGTTTAGAATCCACCCCTGAAACGGTTTTTCCGAATACGGGACGGAAATGTTTGTTATTCGCGGTTGAACAAAAAAATGCACCTGCCTGAAATCGGCCTTTTTCACGCACCAGTTTTTTTTTCTTTCGAAGGACGAGTTTTTGTACCGGTGCTTGGGAGGAAGCACACAAAATTCAAATCAAAGTTTGAACGCGTGTGTCTGGAAGTTAGCACCAAAGCATTTGCATTGTGGTGCGAAGACTGTGGAGATTGCGACTTTCCTGGCGGGGAGCAGATTCAAAGAAGGGTATTCAGCAATTCTGAAGACCATGACAGCGATGGACGTCACCCTGGGACTCTATTCGACGCAGTTTGCCAAGCATTCGGACGACCACCGGATTCAAGCGGCCGAAAACCGCTTGTCACCGGCCGTACGAGCGGCTCTGGAGCAGAGCAGGATGGCCCAGATCGAGCAGAACGCCCTCTGTGGGGAAGAGGAAGGACTAGTTTATGGACCCAGAATATCATATTGAACTTACGTTGAATAATATTGCATTTATATGTAGTAAAAACGTCAAACGCGTTTTTCTCGAAATGGCGTATTTTTTTTAAAAAAAAATTTTTTTTTTAATCGCGCGATATGGTAACACAAATCTACTGAACCGATTGGCATGATTCTTTGTTTCCGACGAAGCTACCTAAATTGTCTAGGAGTTGTACCACTTTTATTTCGATCCATTGACTATAAATATTTTTACTTGGCCGACAAAGTCGAAAAGTCGATGAAAAAAATCTTATTCTTTTTCAAAGGGCAGCCATTTTGTTTACTACGGTCCAAATAACTTAAGCGAGGTACAACTCCTAAAGGATCTTATATACTTCGCTAACGTCAACTCAATTCTGATTTCAGACGAGCAGGCTAACCTGTGACATATACTAAAATGTAGACTTTCACGGCCGCAAATACAATGTCCATTATAATTATCCGGGCTGTTATGCCGTGGTCGGTTGATGAATTCTGTGTCGATTCCCAACGTCAGTCAGTCAGTCAGTCAGTCAGTCAGTAGCGAGCCAGTGGGTGTGTTGGACCTTCCATTGAGCTACGGACCCCCTTGAAGTTGTCTCCCGCAGTCGGAGACGAAACGTTGGGAATCGACACAGAATTCATCACGGCATAACAGCCCGGATAATTATAATGGGCATGACCTGTGACATACCGCGCGTGAAAGTCTACATCGAAATTTTGTTTCGTTCCGTCGGCACTTCCGCCTTTGCTCTTCAACATTTCCGGTCGAAAAAATTCCAGTTTTTAGAGGAAATGTCAATAAACATTTTGAGCAAATTTGACATTGATATCTGTAACACATCCCGAGAAAAAATTTCTCAAAGAACATGCTGTTTCCGGGCCAAAGATAGTAAACCTCCCCTTAAACGGATAAACGGTTTCTGGGATAGCGTTATAGAAGAAGAGGTCGAAACAAAAATTTCACACAAATCTGTCAATCAAAGCGGCGGTCAGCAGCTAAACAGAGGTAGGGACCCGGCCATCGGAAAGGAGAAGCGGGCGCCCAACTAAGACATTGCCTTATATGGCGCTGGACTGTGCACCAGTGACGTCACAGGCGGTAGCACGCCCGTGGACGGCAGCAGCAGTCACACATGGCGACTTAACCACTTGATCTGAAGCTCAAGAAAATTTTATCGAAGTAAAATTCTCTGGATTTACTAAGTGTTGCGAAAATCTCTTGACAATTAAAATTCACAACTCTCCCTCGTGATTATCACAGCGGAAAACGGTTTCCGGAATTCGAATTTCGTCTTCCGCAACCTGCAAAGTGTTGGCATGCGTGCCGTTCTCGGATCTGCCTGAGGAACGGAATGAATAACGACCTCGAGCTTTGGCATCCGTCTCCTTCCGAGGGAAGGGGATGAACGGCTACTGGACCGCCGGTTGCGCAAGGTGCGCGGCCGCCGGCTCGCTATTTTGGGTATGTACCGAGTCCGCTTCCAAAACGGTGGGTGAAAGTAGGAGCTGCGCCGAAGCAGGCCAAGTGCGAGCTGCGAGGTCTGGGGAGTCCGCAGGCAGGCCGGCCACACAGCGGCCATTAGTGCCGCTTTACGGAGCCGTCCTCGCACGCGCTGGTTAGCAGAGTCACCTGCTGCGCTGCCGGGTGCCTGCACAGAGCGTCCAGACTGCGCTGGTCCCACACACATGTACTTCGGAGAAGTGTCGCTGTAATGCAGGCCAAGCCACTGCTGTACTTATGGGCCTGCAACGCCAGTAGTAGGCGGTCGTGAAGATGCACTCGACCGACGATACAACACTAGTCTACTACTACGTCTGATCGATAATGACGTCCGATCTCAGTGCCACTGTTACGTACAATTACAATTTGGTGAAGACAATGATTGTCTAATACTAAAAGTCATTCACTAAAGTAATGAACATCTATTGTCAATCTTGTTTGAGATAATACATTGTTGTTGTTGTGGTCTTCAGTCCTGAGACTGGTTTGATGCAGCTCTCCATGCTACTCTATCCTGTGCAAGCTTCTTCATCTCCCACTACCTACTGCAACCTACATCCTTCTGAATCTGTTTAGTGTATTCATCTCTTGGTCTCCCTCTACGATTTTTACCCTCCATACTGCCCTCCAATACTAAATTCGTGATCCCTCGATGTCTCAGAACATGTCCTACTAACTGATCCCTTATTCTAGTCAAGTTGTGCCACAAGCTCCTCTTCTCCCCAATTCTATTCAATACTTCCTCATTAGCTATGTGATCTACCCATCTAATCTTCAGCATTCTTCTGTAGCACCACATTTCGAAAGCTTCTATTCTCTTCTTGTCCAAACTATTTATCGTCCATGTTTCACTTCCCTACATGGCTACACTCCATACAAATACTTTCAGAAACGACTTCCTGACACTTCAATCTATACTCGATTTTAATTTTTCTTCAGAAACGCTTTCCTTGCCATTCCCAGTCTACATTTTATATGCTCTACTTCGACCATCATCAGTTTTGCTCCCCAAATAGCAAAACTCATTTACTACTTTAAGTGTGTCATTTCCTAATCTAATTCCCTCAGCATCACCCGACTTAATTCGAGTACATTCCATTATCCTCATTTTGCTTTTGTTGATGTTGATCTTATACCCTCCTTTCAAGACACTGTCCATTCCGTTCAACTGCTCTTCCAAGTCCTTTGCTGTCTCTGGCAGAATTACAATGTCATCGGCGAACCTCAAAGTTTTTATTTCTTCTCCATGGATTTTAATACCTACTCCGAACTTTTCTTTTGTTTCCTTTATTGCTTGCTCAATATACAGATTGAATAACATCGGGGATAGGCTACAACCCTGTCTCACTCCCTTCCCAACCACTGCTTCCCTTTCATACCCATCGACTCTTATAACTGCCATCTGCTTTCTGTACAAATTGTAAATAGCCTTTCGCTCTCTGTATTTTACCCCTGCCACCTTCAGAATTTGAAAGAGAGTATTCCAATCAACATTGTCAAAAGCTTTCTCTAAGTCTACAAATGCTAGAAACGTAGGTTTGCCTCTCCTTAATCTATTTTCTATGATAAGTCGTAGCGTCAGTATTACCTCACGTGTTCCAACATTTCTACGGAAACCGCTAGTAATATACTAGCGGACCACAATATTATTGTATCTGGGAGCGAGGGTGCTTCCGTCGGCTTACCATGAGCCAGCGTGTAATCTTGGTTGGTAGTATATACACAACTGACCTGAAAGCACTGTACGTGTTTACTGTGAAGTTACCGCGTGTTTCCGATGACGTGGTTGAGTAGTAGATCCAACACTTCTGGGCATTAAAATTGCTACAACAATAAGAAATCCAGATGATAAACGGGTATTCATTGGACAAATATATTATACTAGAACTGACATGTGATTACATTATCACGCAATTTGGGTGCATAGATCATGAGAAATCAGTACCCAGAACAACCGCCTCTGGGCGTAATAACGGCCTTGATACGCCTGGGCATTAACAGAGCTTGGATGGCGTGTACAGGTACAGCTGCCCATGCAGCTTCAACACGATACCACAGTTCATCAAGAGTAGTGACTTGCGTATTGTGACGAGCCAGTTGCTCGGCCACCATTGACCAGACGTTTTCAGTTGGTGAGAGATCTGGAGAACGTGCTGGCCAGGGCAGCAGTCGAACATTTTCTGTATCCAGAAAGGCCTGTACAGGACCTGCAACATGCGGACGTGCATTATCCTGCTGAAATGCAGGGTTTCGCAGGGATCGAATGAAGGGTAGAGCCACGTGTCGTAACACATTTGAAATGTAACGTCCACAGTTCAAAGTGCCGTCATTGCGAACAAGAGCTGACCGAGACGTGTAACCTATGGCACCCCATACCATCACGCCGGGCGATACGGCAGTATGGCGATGACGAATACACGCTTCCAATGTGCGTTCACCGCGATGTCGCCAAACACGGATGCGACCGTCATGATGCCGTAAACAGAACCTGGATTCATCCGAAAAAAATGACGTTTTGCCATTAGTGCACCCAGATTCGTCGTGGAGTACACCATCGAAGGCGCTCCTGTCTGTGATGCAGCGTCAAGAGTAACCGCAGCCATGGTCTCCGAGCTGATAGACCATGCTGCTGCAAACATCGTCGAACTGTTCGTGCAGATGGTTGTTGTCTTACAAGCGTCCCCACTGTTGACTCAGGGATCGAGACGTGGCTGCACGATCCGTTACAGCCATGCGGATAAGATGCCTGTCATCTCGACTGCTAGTGATACGAGGCCGTTGGGATCCAGCACGGCGTTCCGTATTACCCTCCCGAACCCACCGATTCCGTATTCAGCTATCAGTCATTGGATCTCGACCAACGCGAGCAGCAACGTTGCGATACGATAAACCGCAATCGCGATAGGCTACAATCAGACCTTTATCAAAGTCAGAAACGCGATGGTATGCATTTCTCCTCCTTACACGAGGCATCACAACAACGTTTCACCAGGCAACGCCGGTCAACTGCTGTTTGTGTATGAGAAATCGGTTGGAAAGTCTCCTCATGTCAGCACGTTGTACGTGTCGGCACCGGCGCCAACCTTGTGTGAATGCTTTGAGAAGCTAATCATTTGCATATCACAGCATCTTCTTCCTGTCGATTAAATTTCGGGTGTGTAGCACGACATGTTCGTGGTGTAGCAGTTTTAATGGCCAGTAGTGTAATATATTAGCGGACCACAATATTGTTCTATCTGGGAGCTAGGGTGCTTCTGTCGGCTTACCATGAGCCAGCGCGTAATCTTGGTTAGTAGTAGATGCACAACTGATCTGAAAGCCATATACTTGTTTACTGGGGCGTTACCGCGTGTTTCAAATAACGGCCAAGTGCAATAATATCGTGGTTGAGTAGTAGATCTTATAAATCCCCCCACCCACCTCCCTCATCCATCTATCTCTGTTTCCCTTTCTGTCTATGTAGCTCTCGGTCTTCTGTCGATCTCTCTCTCTTTCTCTATCTCTATCTCCTCTCTCTCCCTGTCTTGTTCTCTCTTCCCAACGCTGTCCGCCGCGATAGGTGAGTAGTAGCCGTCACGGTAGCTCAGCGTGTTCGGGCAGAGGGCTGCTCGCCCTCTAATAAAAAATAATAATAATAAAAAAAAACACTAAGCAAAGGAATCAACGATCAACTTGAATGGATGTCTTGTGACGTCTGCCCAGACCAAACGCAACCAATCTTCGCTCAGGGACTGGGTGTTGTGTTGTCTTCATCACCATTTCATCCCCATCGGGAGCGCAGGTCGCCCAATGTGGAATCGAATGTAATAAGACCTGCACCAAGGCTGCCGGACCTGCCCAGCATGGGGCCGCCCAACCAATGACGCCAAATGCTCATTTCCATTTTTTTTCTTCCCATCACTCATACACACATACAGGAAGTGGGGAAAAAGAACTATTGACATACAAAACAAACAGTCGTCTCGGAATGGATAGATACGACTCCTGTTTGGTTTTCAAGGTATATTAATCCTTTCTTCCTGCAAAATAGCGGCAAATCCAGGTAACTATGATGCAGGTGGATAGTAATCACGCGTCGCTCTTTCCAAAGTAGACCATGGAGGCTTAACAATATTGAGACCCGGTGTGTGTGGTGGCTAGGAGAGCTGTGACAATTCATTCTCGTGCTCACAAAACCAGTCCTGGACGATGCGAGCTGTGTGAACAGGGGTCTGTGAGGGAACAACCACTGTACCATGGGATGGATCTCACCAGCCAGAATGGTCACATAATATTTCAAAAAGCTATTGACACTGAACTACATTAACAGGATTTTATTAGTACTACCAGTTTCGGCCGTAAACCATCACCTGGAACGTAACAACACAACATTCCAGTTTATAGAAAAAAATTACGACAACACAAATTGACACCTAGCAATCACATAATAATATACTTACGAAAATAATTTAAAACATTTGATTTGTCATGAATATTGAAACACAAAGCATTGAATATTTTAATCCACATGAAACACGCAATGAGAAACTCATTCATAACATTTAAAAGTGCAGCTATTTTCTTATTCATATGAGATGACAACACCAAATGCAAAGTGACTTGGTATCACAGCCGAAAGATCTCCTTAAATTGAAGATATATCTATGAAGACATATCGATACGTACATTATTCAGTTACAAAAGTGACAAATAACGTAATGAAAGCAAAATCTTAACTTCGCTATCGTCATGTAGCATGTAGCACGTAACATATAGGATGAAAAGTAAACCACACACTGCACCCAAAAAATAATACAAGATCAATGCTCGAACTCTGCAGTAATAAAAGAAGAGACAGCCAACAATACCTTTTTAGGTTTTATGTTGCACTGATTTATATTGTCAAATTTTGCTGTAATTAATTACGTTGCAATGACGCACTGTAGGAAACTGTCGCATGCAGAAACAATTAGATACACACAAGGGTTTGAGAACATGCATAAAATGGAGGAAATTAATCTGAATGCCATGTATAAATTTTATCTGCTTGTGAATGTAGCACTAACATGTGCACACTGACTGGCAGTTTACTCAAACACACTTGCAAATAAATATAGCACTTGTAAACACATGGCCAGAAAATCGCAAAAATTATCTCTACATGACAAGACTTCATAGTACCGTCTCTCGAGATTTTTTAACATAGAAAATGCTACATATCAGTAGGATATGAAGAAATGAAGTGGAGCTTCATACATTTGTGCATCGCTACGAGAAAGAAGACATTGTGTTCCTGTGTCTGTGTGGGTGAAACAAGTACCTCAAATTGTCAGTCTTGTTTATTGTTGTGGGTTGGCAGGAGAGCCAACACCGTATTATTAGAGGAAGCCGAAAGGCACGCGTTTTAGCTCACGCAGGCTGGCGTGAGGTCTGGAACAGGACAAGGAAATTAGACTTTAGAAAAACGGACGTAGCTGGTGGAATACTTAACTTTAATCCATTAATGATGAGCGTCGCTCTTGACTGTACATGACTCATAGTATCAATAGTAACTTGTAATGGCGCCTTGATAGGTCGTAGCAAATGACGTAGCTGAAGGCTACGCTAACTATCGTCTCGGCAGATGAGAGCGTATTTTGTCAGTGAAGCAAGGTCGGTTGTCCAACTGGGGCGAGTGCTAGGAAGTCTCTCTAGACCTGCCGTGTGGCGGCGCTCGGTCTGCAATCACTGATAGTGGCGACACGCGGGTCCGACGTATACTAACGGATCGCGGCCGATTTAAAGGGTACCACCTAGCAAGTGTGGTGTCTGGCGGTGACACCACACTTATAATATAAGCAACAAGTATTTTCGAACAAAAAAATTGCGAGAAGTCTTATACCATTGTTCACATGACTACGTAACCAGTAGCTAAGTAATTTTGCCTGTAGATAGGTTTGAGTTCGCCAAAGAGAGGGGATAGTATGGTGGTATTTCTGTACGATTACTTGTTCTGGCTGTCTCTTTCTATATGCGTATCATTGTCCGCCTCTCATTCTTCCCAGTTAGCTTTAAATCCTCAGGTAAGTGACTGCTAGCCTAGTGCGCGGTGCGCGTGGCGGCCGCTGCCTGAGGACCAGTCCCTCACACCGCTACCGGCCAGAGAAAGACACACTCCTTGTGTGGAAGTAACACACATTCTGTCGGCAGCCACACCTGGCGGCGTTCCTGTCATCTCCTCCTTACCGCGGAGCCTTCGTGTGAAGGCCCGCATACCCGATACGACAAGTGGTGACGCAGTTCCGATACACTGATTAGTAAACGAGATGGGGCCAAGAGCGAAACAATCACAGACGGTGTGTTGAGTCAGGCGAGAAGGAACCGGCCTTGCCCTTGTGTGGGAACCTGCTGCAAGCGCCGCTAACGCAGGGAGTGTGTGTATGGGCATTCTCCCGAGCACTCACGGTGTTACCGTGACGACAGTATTACACTGCTGGCCATTCAAATTCCTACACCAAGAATAAATGCAGTTGATAAACGGGTATTCGTTGGACAAATATATTATTCTAGAACTGACATGTGATTACATTTTCACGCAATTTGGGTGCATAGATCCTGAGAAATCAGTACCCAGAACAACCACCTCTGGCCATAATATCGGCCCTGATACGCTTGGGCATTGAGTCAAACAGAGCCTGGATGGCATGTACAGGTACAGCTGCCCATGCAGCTTCAACACGATACCACAGTTCATCAAGAGTAGTGACTGGCGTATTGTGACACCAGTGATACGCCAGTATGGCGATGACGAATACACGCTTCCAATGTGCGTTCAGTGCGATGTCGCCAAACACGGATGCGACCATCATGATGCTGAAAACAGAACCTGGATTCATCTGAAAAAAATGACGTTTTGCCATTAGTGCACCCAGGTTCGTCGTTGAGTACACCATCGCAGGCGCTCCTGTCTGTGATGCAGCGTCAGGGGTAACTGCAGCCATGGTCTCCGAGCTGATAGTCCATGCTGCTGCAAACGTCGTCGAACTGTTCGTGCAGATGGTTGTTGTCTTACAAGCGTTTCCACTGTTGTCTCAGGGATCGAGACGTGGCTGCAGGATCCGTTACAGCCATGCGGATAAGATACCTATCATCTCGACTGCTAGTGATACGAATCCCTTGGAATCCAGCACGGCGTTCCGTATTACCCGCCTGAACCCACCGATTCCATATTCCGCTAACAGTCATTGGATCTCGACCAACTCGAGCAGCAATGTCGCGATACGATAAGCCGCAATCGCGATAGGCTACAATCAGACCTTTATCAAAGTCGGAAACGCGATGGTATGCATTTATCCTCCTTACATAGGGCACCACAACAACGTTTCACCAGGCAACGCCGGTCAACTGCTGATTGTGTATCAGAAATCGGTTGGAAACTTTCCTCATGTCAGCACGTTGTAGGTGTCGCCACCGGCGCCAACCTTTGAATGCTCTGAAAAGCTAATCGTTTGCATATCACAGCATCTTCTTCCTGTCGGTTAAATTTCGCGTCTGTAGCACGTCATCTTCGTGGTTTAGCACATTTAATGACCAGTAGTGTAACTGTAAGAAACGATGCTGTGGATACATACGAGGGTAATCCCAAAAGTAAGGTCTCGTATTTTTTTTTATAAGTACGTAGACGTTATTATTTCTACAATGGTTTACATCAGTTTACAGCTCGAACATTTGGCTATTCTTCGACATAATCACCATTTCTGTCGATCCATTTTTGTAGACGCTTTGGCAGTTTTTGTATGCCCATGTCAAACCAGCTCGCCGCCATGCTGTTTAGAAAATTATGAACCTCTTCTTTCACCTCGTCGTCGGAGATGAATCGCTTTCCGGCCAAATATTCTTTTAACCTAGGGAACAGGTGAAACGTCCCCTTAGAAAAATTATACAAGACTGTGCTTAAACTGACACACAATATTTTTAGCGCAACGCAATCTGACTTTCAAAAATCCCTACAAAAGAATGGCCCTGACTAACATTAACCTATACCTTTCACAAATCACTTACCTCACAAAAATCTTCATTACTCGAACTACTGCAATACAGCGAGCGCCACTACTGCCAGCTAAATAACAGATTCAAACTACGGAAGGCACTAACTACTAGTAGGCATAGCTAGCAAATGAAAGATTTTAGTAGAGAACAAACATTGTATTTACCTTAATAGTCATAATATGTATAGCAGTTCATAACATCCATTCTTACAAATATCAAAACTCCGCCATTTCTCTCCCCACATCCACCACTGCTGGCGGCTCACCCCCAACTGCGCAACGCTACGCGCTGTTCACATCCAGCTGCCGCTGCCCAACACTACAATGGCAGACAACAATGCAAACTAGCCACAGACTGCACACAGCACAGCCAGTGATTTTCATACAGAGAGCGCTACGTGGCGGCGGCGTTACCAATATAAGAACCTAAACAGCCTACTTACATAGCCTACTTACATAGCCCCCATGCCCCCACAAAAAATTTTACAAATTGTTTTGGGCAGTGGCCAATAATGATTTGATAAAATTTTTTATAATTACAATAACAAAGATATCGAATGCACACACTTATTGCTACAATGTTGGTCAAAAGCTAAAATTTTCTCACAGTCCATAAAGATAGTCCTGATCATTCATCATAATAGTAATTACAGTTTCTTTTTCTTTTTAGAAAGTCTCATTAGTAAAAGAAATTGCACACAGAAGTAGTGGATTTCCATGCAGTCTTGAAGAAGTAGTGTTGTCCTTCCAACGGAAAGACAGTGCTGACTCTTGACATGCAGACATGTAATGGGCCACAACAGAGCAAACCCACAGCAGAGTCGTTCGACGTTTTGAAAAATATTGGTAGGTAGGTCATCACAGAGCAGACCCACTGTAGTCCTGGTAGAGAGTATGGTATTGGTGGGCCACCAGAGGTGCAGACCCACCGTAGTCCTTGTAGAAATAATGGCATTGGTGGGTCATCAGAGATGCAGACCCACTGTAGTCCTTGTAGAGATAATGGTACTGGTGAGTCAGCAAAGGTGTAGACCCACTGTAGTCCTTGTAGAGATGGCCAGCAGCCATCTGCTGTGACTGTGCAGGCGCACAATCACCATTGAAGAGTCTTGCAGTTAATATAGCAAGTCCATAATCACCACTTGTGCACTCACAAAGTTTTTGGAATTGTCCTTAGAACCAGCAATGCTGTTATCCAGTCCCTTGCTGAATTATTAACACACGTGCAAACACTAACAGTCCCAACTTCTCACATATTGTCCATATACTATGACCAACAGAAAAGTGTGCAGTGAAATGTAACTAACAAGTTAATAATATGATGAACTGGTATGAATTACAATTTTATAACATAAGAATACAATAACAAAGGTACAAAATACATCATTAAAGAACATAACAATACAGGTAACATTGGTAGTACAGGCTTTACAACAGAATAGAAATAAAAATATACATCAGTGTTACAGGAATTATGACATAAGTAAATACATAAAAGATCAGAATAACTTTTGAAACATCAACTTTACACATGAGCATTAAAACAAAACAGAATAAATAATGTCTAAGCATATTTACAAGGTAAATAACATATTATTAATGCCAATTATATTTGAGGATAACAGTATTCCTCACCATAGTGAATGTAGCGTAGTATTAGAAGAAGAAAAAATTCTATGAAACTACACAGAAACAGGAAGAAAACAAATACACAAGGGTACCCAAAATCATAGTGGGATAACACAAAAGGAAAGGACAGGGTTTGTTTTCAGTGTAACATTTGGTACTGCAGTCCAACCCAAAACTTCATTCCATAGATCTTTCGTCTTATTTCAACTTTTGCTTCCACCAAAAAAATCCTATCCAAGCATGCTTTCTGTACTTTTCTCGTATAACCTCTCAGTGCATTTCTTCAAATTCATCGCAACTCATTCTCTTATAGGCTACCCCCTCTTAAGCTAACTTAAATCTACTGAGCTCAGATGCTAAACTAAGGGACGAGGCAATGCAGCAGCACAAAACAATTAACACGAACAGCAATAACAAAAAAATTCAAATTGGCAAAGTAAGCAACAATATTACAACTAATATAAGGCAATGAGCAGCAAACAAGAAAAATAAATCAGTAGTAAACTGGCTTAGCAGAGTAACACAAAGTCAAATTCAGTAACACTATGCCTGGCACACAGCAGCAGCAACAAATTATACCTAAACATGACAGCTCAAGCATAAAAAATATTACAGTAAAAATGGCCATGTTTAATACCTATGTCACATCTTAACACTAGAGTGATGCGTAACAAAAACTTACTCTACCAAAAAAATTACCAAGTAGTTGAAAAGAAAATTCCGTATGCAATTCCTGTGAAGGGAAATGTGTTTTTGTGCTCCTTCGTTTTTTTTTTTTAAGTTATTATTTACTGGATCTGTAGGCATAAAATATCTATATTAGTACATTCATAAAATTTTATTTTAAACAATGCTGCAGTGCAGCTAGAAACTAGATATTAAAGAAAATGAGCAAATAAATACATAAAGCAAGCCATATGGCATTTCTCTCAACTAGAAAGACAGTAGTCATAATCAGGTGTATAGACATAAAAATATTTCTCGTCATTTCATTCGGCATTGCAGTAAATATCATAAATTAAGAGCTCCGCAGTGTTATCATGTTTTCAAGTTTGAGGGTGTCATATTTACGATGCTTTCTACAAAGGAATGTCAACAGCGAGGATAATGGCCTCCCTTTTTTTTGTCTACCTGTGCCTCTGGAAAGGCACACCCTAATGGCTTTTCTCCAGGCATCTGACACAGCTGGGTGCCCACGACGCATTACGTGCAGGTGGTCACTTAACTTTCTTACGGAAATATTTACGACAGCAGTTTCCGCTACAGTGACAGTCTCATATAAAATTATTTCACAGGTCAAGAATTTGCGTTACAAATCTGTAGAAACAAAATCCTATAAATATAACAGTGTCCAAAAAATTTTTGGCGGCATTGTAATACATTCACGCATTTACATACATTTCATAACTCTTAAAGTACGATTCTTGGTTTCCAAAAACCTTTTTCACAAACCAGAGTCCCTAACCACTACTCATTATTCTTTACCTTATTCGTCGACACTTCTTCAATATTTCATCATAACAGATATGTAGCATAATCAAATAACTCATATAGCATCAGCTTATTGATCATAAACATACCGCAACAGCATAATACACATAGTCATCGTAATAATAACATCATAACACCTCAGTCAACTCTCAAAATCGTCGTAGCTTCCACCAATAATTAAAAAAAATTCTCTGCTCATGTCAAAAATGTCATCTGCCTCAAACGTACTTTAAAAATCGTGATCTCATACCAAATATATCATTCAAAGCTCTCATAATATCACAATGGGTCTGAAAAAATATGAACAGTTCACAAAGTACAGACAAAATACAATTTCGTAAGTGTGAAGTTACCCAACTGTGTAATTGCGTAAACATGTGTCACTGATGTAGTAAAAAAAATGTTTGTTTCTCTGTTAAATAACCAAGGTGGCTGTGTAATTCTGTGTTGGAGAAATATGGTACCGATGTGTAAAGTTGTATAAGCAAATACCATATTAGCTAGGGCTCCTTGTGCTTGCCAAACACAAGGTACACAAAGTAAGCGTGTATCCCCCTGAGGATTATTGTAATTATGCCCTCAGGTGTTACAGATTAAAGCAATGGAATTAAATGTATCACGGAAAACTCTCTTTGTAATTCAAAAATGTTTAAAAATAAATGTTTTAAGTACAAAATTAATCACTCAAATACGTGTCCTGTAGCGCTAAATGTGCGTCTTGCTGTAAGATAATCTCTGTGGAAGTGTCGTAGTTATTGTCCTCCGAAAGCTAAGTTCTGCAGAAGTCCATGTACTTACCTCATGATAAACAAAAGTGAAATGCTTTGCGTATAGATATCTTAGTTATTACGCTTATTGTTGTGATGTATTGTTGTGCTACAAAAGAGGCTGTTTCATTGTAGCTATACTATAAAAGTTACTACTAAAACATGTTTTACTTTCCAGAATTATTCAGAAAAACTGTGCAGATATAAAACAGAAACACCACAAAAGCAACATTGTAAATTGTCACTCATTAGTAACATCGTGATATAATCGTGTAGCTGTCACATAAACTAACCACTGTGTCATCTGATATCTCTCAGAAAGTACTTTAATTCAGAATGTATTTTCAAGTAAACCAAAATGTTGCATTAAAATCTCATTAGCAGTACTGTTAAATGTTCTAAGTATGAGAGCTTTATAGTCATTACGTAATCGTGCAACTAACAAGCAAGAATGCACCCACACAATAACACTGTGTCGTCTGTTCACAATAACAATGCATTCGTAATTTCTGTTTAAATAAGTTCTCTTGGTTCTTGACTGGATATTTAACTTCAAACGTTGTTGCATGTTAACAGATTCTAAGTCTGACAAAGCATACTAGCAATGTAAAGTGAAAAGTTATATGGCAAAGACAAAGTTAAAAAGCAGATCATCTCCCAATAAACGGTTTTACATGTGAAATGTGGTGTAACCCTTTGCTCTTCCTAGTACGCAGAGTTTCAACTTTAACGCAATTATCATGTGGTATACGTCGGTAAAGGATACTGGAATTTTTCTCAAGGTTAGCGTCTATGTTATTTTTCCCTGAGCCAGCGGGCGCACGTGGCTGCCTGCGGTGCGAGTCATTGTCTATTTCTTTGTTGGCGCGCGTCGTTACTGGGATTAGGAGGCCTAACTTCTACAAATTCGCCTTGCCGAGAGGGCCCAGCCCTGTTTAAATCCCGCCAGTTCTGATGAAATTCAGGTCTGTAGTTATGTCGGTAGTTGACATAGTTTCTTGTTTGTCGGTCATGTGGTGGAGAATTTCTCCCAGAATCGTAACTGTGTGCTGAACTGTTGCGTCTGACGTTATTCTGTCTCCCGTGATAATAATAGTTCTGGTTCTCATATTGTCTGTTTCTATGTCTGTCTTTGTCATATTCATTACTACGGAAATGCGATCTTTTTCTGTAACTATTACTCTGCCAGTAATTGTCATAGTGGTGGTGTCTGTTTTGTTCACGATTTGCGTTGTAAGAATAGCCTTGTCGTGTCCAGTTATTATTTCTGTCATTGCGGAATTGTGACAGATGTGACCTGTAATTGTTGTGTTCCTGTTTTCGCGTTCCTCGATTGTCAGTGTCAATTTCCAGTTCTTGTAACAGTCCCTGAAAAGCTTCAATGTCGTCTTTGTAACGTCCTGCTAAAATAATATGTCGTAAATGTTCAGGCAGTTTCATTAAGCAAATGCAGATGAGTTCTGAGGGGCTGTATGGGTTCGAAAGATACTGATTCTTATGCAACATGTCTTCAAAATATTTCATAAGACTGGAAAATTCAGATTGTTCGAAACGTTTCATCATTTTGATGCTATGTTTTACTCGGTTTTGTGTAGCTTGAGGCCAATACGCTGAGAGGAAGGCATGATAAAATTCTCCTTCACTATGACAATCGTGAATGACTGATCACATTCTTACAGCTGGTTCATTCTCCAAGTAGCCACACATAAATTTTAACCTGTGCTCCAATGACCAGTTGGGAGGAAAACAATGAGAGAATTGATGGAGCCATGCTTGTGGATGAATGTCGTTGCCAGAATTCTTAAATGTTTTGAATTTACGTGTAGTAATGAACAGCTTATAGTCAAAATCATCATGTCGGCGAGTCACATGTCGGTCATTGTTACGTCTTTTCGGCGGTTCCATCTCAAAATCCAATGCGCCTTGCCAATTTCTTTCATAATTTCCGAAGTGTTCTGTGTTCTTATTTTGTGGTTGTTCCGTATTTCTATGTCCCTCTTCCCGTACTGGAGCGCGAGTGGCCTCTGAAATACGTAATTCTTGTATTACCTGTGTCAGCTGATCTTGTACTTCCCGGATTTCTCTTTGGTGTTGCGTATTAATTTGATTTTGATTTTGTTCGAATTTTCTAATTTGTTCCTACTCTTCTGTGTCAGTGAAGGCTATGGGTCTTGTGTCATTCAGATCATCATCTACCTTTGTAGATAAGTTAGTGACCTGATCCGAAAGTTCAGCTACTTTCTCCGATAGTGAACACATTTCCTCAGTGTGTTTTTCTGAACCAAGTTTCAGAGTGTCCATTTGTGTTGAAATCGAATCTACTGTGTCCTTCAAGTTTTCCTCAGTTTTTGCAAGTTGTGTAACCGAATCGGTAGATGCAACTGAGTCACTTTTAGCCCAAAAGGTCTCATGATTTTCATGAACAATGGTTTGCAGTTCTTTTATGGCTGCTTCGTGATTCTGTAATGCATTTTCATGCCGCGAAAAAATAGGTTGAAAATGCTCACAAATTTGTGTTTTTACGTCATTACAGACTTTTTGACATTTCGATTCAATGTTATGTAACTCAGTAGTTAAATCTTCACGTGTTTGTTCAAGTGTGGTGTCTAACTTCCGAAGATTTTGTTCCATTGTGTCTAACTTTTGAAGCTTTTGCTGTGTTTGTCTCTGATTTTGTTCCATTGTGTCTAACTTTTGAAGATTTTGTCCCATTTGTTGCATTAATTATAATAACAATGCATTAGTGTCTGGAATCTGTTCCTCTACGCTTTTCGGCAGTGCATTTGCACCAGCAACATTCACATTTTAACAAGCAGAAAATGTGTCTTGACTTATTTGAGAAAACGGTGTGGACGCAAAACCTGAATCTACAGTATTTGTAAAATTGTGTCCTATCATTTCGGATTCCTGAGGCGAGCTGTTGCCGAGCGATCGAGCGATAATGCTTCCTTGTTCACTACCTGTTTCACTGTCTACACCATTATTTGCCGCCCGCTCCATTTCCCTATGCACAGTTACCAAATTACTACTTTGAATATTAGTTAATTCATTACATGGTGGCGTTAACACACTGCTTTCATCTTCACTGTCATTTCTCAGTTTACTTTGGAGCCTAGTATTACGTTTTTCACACGCCATTATTGTCACAATATTTCACAAAACAACACAGAAAAACACAATTTGAAGAGCCAAAATAGGGGAACACATTAACATAGCACTGAAAATAATATCTAGTTAATTGCAAGCGCAGCTGCGAAATACTTGGTGCAAATCTACATGCATGCCACAACTGTTTTACTGTACAAGAATGAAAAACTACAACTACAAAGGAAGTTCTCTCTACAATTACGTGCTAGCAATAAACAAAAGCTACACTAATTACAGAAACTAGAAGAAAATATCAGAAGATTCCAGTGAAGTATCCTCGGCTAAGGGTCGACATGTGAAACGTCCCCTTAGAACAATTTATACATGACTGTGCTTAAACTGACACACAATATTTTTAGCGCAACGCAATCTGACTTTCAAAGATCCCTACAAAAGAATGGCCCTGACTAACATTAACCTATACCTTTCACAAATCACTTACCTCACAAAAATCTTCATTACTCGAACTACTGCAATACAGCGAGTGCCACTACTGCCAGCTAAATAACAGATTCAAACTACGGAAGGCACTAACTACTAGTAGGCATAGTTAGCAAATGAAAGATTTTAGTAGAGAACAAACATTGTATTTACCTTAATAGTCATAATATATATAGCAGTTCATAACATCCATTCTTACAAATATCAAAACTCCGCCATTTCTCTCCCCACATCCACCACTGCTGGCGGCTCACCTCCAACTGCGCAACGCTACGCGCTGTTCACATCCAGCTGCCGCTGCCCAACACTACAATGGCAGACAACAATGCAAACTAGCCACAGACAGCATACAGCACAGCCAGTGATTTTCATACAGAGAGCGCTACGTGGCGGCGGCGTTACCAATATAAGAACCTAAACAGCCTACTTACATAGCCTACTTACACAGGTGATAGTCACTGGGCGCCAAGTCAGGACTATAGAGTGGGTGGGTGATTATGTTCCATTGAAACTGTTGCAGGAGAGCAACGGTTTGCCGAGCGATGTGTGGGCGAGCGTTGTCATGGAGAATGTGTTCGCTGTGGCGGAACCGGCTTATAGTATTCCGTGACTAATTACTTATAAACGATATATCAGGTAGATGAAAAAAATGTAAAGCCATTTACCTACTGGCAGCGTAACAATTCGTTTGATCTCAAAAACGATTATCCCGAGTAATATTTGTCACTCCGCTAAAGAAATCTCCACTTGACATTGTGTAGAAATGTCGTCTGTAAAGTCGTGTGAGTGGAACTAAATTGCATATCATTTATCAGATTTTACACATCTGTTACTTAAGATGGAAGCACCTTTCTCTAGCAAAATGAACATTTAGTCACAAAATACTACCCGCGCACAACACTGACGTTTATCTCCTATTAACATATTTCATGTTAATCGTCCGAAATAATTAGGCTTCATACATCAGCAAATAAGAAATTGATATTACGTAACGTGCTGTGAGCACTGTTTGTAAAGATACAATCTGAGTTGAATTCTGTCTTTTAAAGTAGATTCGGGAACATCGGTGCACATTTATTTCCATTCATTTATATCTAACAACATTTATGTTTGTTAAAACTCTCGATTCAAAACTGCCGCGGAGATATTTTTGCTAAGATGGCGGCAAACAGACGATAGTCAATTTAACTATTGTTATTCTCGATTCCTTTTATATCAAGTTAATATATTTAGATAAAACTCTTTAAGCCTTTTATCGCTCTTCTTTAGCATTTAAAATCATTTTCAATGAAAATACCGTCATATTTTTTATACCAGCTACTAGTAAACTCCGCTGTAAGTTACTAGCGCTAATGGCTGCGCTCCTAATTGCGGAGCTGAAAATTAACACTTAAAGACATGAATTAGATTGGATTACAACTGAAATTAATACAAATCCACGTCTAGACAATAGCTACTCTATTTTTCAAATAATAATTAACAATATACACTCCTGGAAACGGAAAAAAGAACACATTGACACCGGTGTGTCAGACCCACCATACTTGCTCCGGACACTGCGAGAGGGCTGTACAAGCAATGATCACACGCACGGCACAGCGGACACACCAGGAACCGCGGTGTTGGCCGTCGAATGGCGCTAGCTGCGCAGCATTTGTGCACCGCCGCCGTCAGTGTCAGCCAGTTTGCCATGGCATACGGAGCTCCATCGCAGTCTTTAACACTGGTAGCATGCCACGACAGCATGGACGTGAACCGTATGTGCAGTTGACGGACTTTGAGCGAGGGCATATAGTGGGCATGCGGGAGGCCGGGTGGACGTACCGCCGAATTGCTCAACACGTGGGGCGTGAGGTCTCCACAGTACATCGATGTTGTCGCCAGTGGTCGGCGGAAGGTGCACGTGCCCGTCGACCTGGGACCGGACCGCAGCGACGCACGGTTGCACGCCAAGACCGTAGGATCCTACGCAGTGCCGTAGGGGACCGCACCGCCACTTCCCAGCAAATTAGGGACACTGTTGCTCCTGGGGTATCGGCGAGGACCATTCGCAACCGTCTCCATGAAGCTGGGCTACGGTCCCGCACACCGTTAGGCCGTCTTCCGCTCACGCCCCAACATCGTGCAGCCCGCCTCCAGTGGTGTCGCGACAGGCGTGAATGGAGGGACGAATGGAGACGTGTCGTCTTCAGCGATGAGAGTCGCTTCTGCCTTGGTGCCAATGATGGTCGTATGCGTGTCTGGCGCCGTGCAGGTGAGCGCCACAATCAGGACTGCATACGACCGAGGCACACAGGGCCAACACCCGGCATCATGGTGTGGGGAGCGATCTCCTACACTGGCCGTACACCACTGGTGATCGTCGAGGGGACACTGAATAGTGCACGGTACATCCAAACCGTCATCGAACCCATCGTTCTACCATTCTTAGACCGGCAAGGGAACTTGCTGTTCCAACAGGACAATGCACGTCCGCATGTATCCCGTGCCACCCAACGTGCTCTAGAAGGTGTAAGTCAACTACCCTGGCCAGCAAGATCTCCGGATCTGTCCCCCATTGAGCATGTTTGGGACTGGATGAAGCGTCGTCTCACGCGGTCTGCACGTCCAGCACGAACGCTGGTCCAACTGAGGCTCCAGGTGGAAATGGCATGGCAAGCCGTTCCACAGGACTACATCCAGCATCTCTACGATCGTCTCCATGGGAGAATGGCAGCCTGCATTGCTGCGAAAGGTGGATATACACTGTACTAGTGCCGACATTGTGCATGCTCTGTTGCCTGTGTCTATGTGCCTGTGGTTCTGTCAGTGTGATCATGTGATGTATCTGACCCCAGGAATGTGTCAATAAAGTTTCCCCTTCCTGGGACAATGAATTCACGGTGTTCTTATTTCAATTTCCAGGAGTGTAGTTATAGGTTCTCTTTTTACAGAGCTCACACGTCTCACGTCCGAATAGTTCATCGGTTAGCACAGGGAGAACAACTGAACCACAATTATCACAGACAACAAAAACAGATTATAATTGTCGTCGTCGTCTATGAACGTATTTCTCTGATAATAGTTTTAATTCACAGAGAAATTAAATTATTACATAAATAATGAAATAATTATCGTCATTTTTACACGATACAGTCTTTTTATACGTAGTATCGATAATGGTTGTTGAAGTTTGTACACTTAGTTCATTTTAACGTCTTGTGGCTAGAACATAGTGTCTTGGATATCCAAAATGGCTCTGAGCACTGACCACTGATGACCCCTAGAACTTAGAACTACTTAAACCTAACTAAGCTAAGGACATCACACACATACATGCCCGAGGCAGGATTCGAACCTGCGACCGTAGCGGTCTCGCGGTTCCAGACTGTAGCGACTAGAACCGCTCGGCCACCACGGCCGGCCATTCCTCATCTCCGGTTCTGGATTGCCGATTTGAGTTTTTTCAGAGTCTCACAGTTAACTGTGATCCCAGTGGGCATAAAGTCGACCAACAATATCCCTTTCCGATCCCAAAAAACGGTTGTCATGACTTTACCGGCAGACTGTGTTCGTTTGAATTTCCGCGGCTTTGGCGAAGAAAGATGCCGCCACTGGCGTGATTGTTGCTTGCTCTCAGGTGTAAAGTGGTATGCCCAGGTTTCGTCACCCGTGACAGCTGAGTCCAGAAAGTTGTCCTGTTCGGCTGCAAGGCGGTGAACAAATGCGAGGGAAGCTTCAACTTGTTGCCGCACGTGGTCCTCAGTCAGCATGCGTGGCACCCATCTTGCGCACACCTTCCAGTAGTTCAATGTTTCCGTTAAAATTCTGTGAGTGGTGCTTCGGGAAACCTCAGGAACCAACGTGTAGAGATCATCCAGGGTGATCCGCCGATCTTCACGCATGCTTTGCTCAACCTTCAACACTGGCTCTTCAGAAATTGACGGTCTCTCGCTCCTTTGTTCGTCGTGAATGTCGATCCGACCAGCTGCAAACTCTCTACACCACTTACGAACATTTTTGACATCCATGCACGACTCACCATACACTTTCGTCAATTGGCGATGGATTTCAATCGGCGCAGTGCCCTTTGCGTTCAAAAACCGAATAACTGCGCGCAGTTCGCACTTGGCGGTTACATCCAGCGGGAGCTCCATTCTCAACGGCTGCCAAGACAAGACTGAGCGCCTCAGCGCGGCGTGCGCATGTTTACACACAGCGCGTGAAGCAGTCTTCATAACAATCTGACCAACTGCCACACAAACGTTCTGCACTTATAAAAAAAAATAGGAGACTTTAATTTTTGGATTACCCTCATAGATGCGGCAACGCGGGAAAATCATGCAAGGAGACGCGTGGTGCAGGGATTGCCACTTGACTGTCAATAGAATCAAATGTAACGTATAGCGTGTACGAGGTCTGTTAAATAAAGTCCGGAACATTTGTAATTTCGCGCCAATGGTGTATTGGAGAAAAATGTGCTAGCATCCTTGCACACGCTTGTGTTTAATGTATAACTGCCGGAAGTTTCATTGTTGTATGTCTGTTAGTTACCGTTTAGTGCTGTATAGAATGGAACATTGTGTAGCACAATTTGCGAATTTCGAGGTGGTAGTGTTTGAGGAGCAACGTCTCTGCATTGCATTTTGCGTGAAACTCAAGAAAACTTTTACAGAGACACACCAAATGATGCACGAAGCATACAGCGATGAGTGCTTAAGTTGTACTCGGTGATACAAATGGTTCACACGGTTTAAAAATGGCCAGACGGAAGTTAAAGATGACTCTCGTTCATGATGCCCTTCGACGTCTACCGACTACGCTGACGTCTGGAAATTGTCCATGCCAATCGAACACTGGCTGTCCGAGCGACTGCAGAAGACTGTAATATTACAAGAAATACTGAAAAATATTGAAGACTGTAACACGGACATCAAAGCAAATATATTACAAGGAAAAGATAGTCATATCATATAACAAAACAAGACAATATGGGATATAGTGAAGGAGCAGACCGGTAGATCCAGACATGAAGAGGGACAAATAGCATTAAGAGTAAATGATACATTGGTCACAGATGTGTGTAGTGTTGCAGAACCTTTTAACAAACATTTTAAAACTGTTACTGAAAAGATGGGGTTGTCAGGTTCTGTAGATGCTGCTATGGAATACCTCAGACCAGACATTTCAAGTAACTTCCATAATATGAATTTGACCCTAACTACCCCAGCAGAAATAATGTCCACCATAAAATCTTTAAAATGAAAAACATCTAGTGGGTATGATGAAATATGGACGAAGTTAATTAAAGAATGTGATTCTGAGTTATGTAACATATTAAGCTATCTGTGTAACCAGTCGTTTATCAGTGGAATATTTCCCGAATGGTTGAAATATGCTGAAGTTAAGCCACTGTTTAAGAAGGTAGATAAAGAAATAGCATCAAATTTCCGTCCAATTTCACTTTTGTCAGCATTCTCAAAAATTTTAGAAAAAGTTATGTACAATCGGCTTTATAACCATCTTACCTCAAATAACATACTGTCAAAGTCACAGATCGGATTTTTCGGATTTCTAAAGGGTTCTGATATTGAGAAGGCTATCTGCACTTACAGTGAAAATGTGCTTAATTCATTAGACAAAAAATTGCAGGCAGCTGGTATATTTTGTGATCTGTCAAAAGCATTTGACTGTGTAAATCACAATATCCTTTTAAGTAAATTAGAATATTATGGTGTAACAGGAAATGCTGCAAATCTTATATCTCTGGCAGGAAACAAATGGTGTTATTAGGAAAGAGACATGTATTAAGCTATCCGGCATCATCCAACTGGGAACTATTTACATGTCGGGTCCCACAAGGTTCCATTTTAGGGACCTTACTTTTTTGTGTATATCAATGACCTTTCATCAGTAACATTACCAGATGCCAAGATCGTTTTGTTTGCCAATGATACAAACATTGCAATAAACAGCAAATCAAGTGTATTCTTAGAAAGATCGGCTAATAAAATATTTGTAGACATTAATCACTGGTTCCTAGCCAATTCTTTGTCACTAAACTTTGAAAAAACACACTACATGCAGTTCAGAACTTGTAAGGCGTGTCCCACGAGTATATGCCCCAAGCAGATAGAAGAAGTGGACAGTGTTAAATTCTTGGGATTACAGCTTGATAATAAATTCAACTGGGAGGAGCACACCACAGAACTGCTGAAGCCTCTTAACAAATCTCTATTTACAATGCGAATTGTGTCAGACATAGGGGATATAAAAATGAAAAAGCTGGCATACTATGCTCAATTTCATTCCATAATGTCATACGGGATTATTTTTTGGGGTAATTCATCAAGCCAAGCTAAAGTTTTCTGGGCACAAAAATGTACAGTAAGAGTTATGGTATATGTGGTGTGAACTCAAGAACATCCTGCAGAAGCCTGTTTAGGGAACTAGGGATACTAACTACTGCTCCCCAATATATTTATTCCTTAATGAAATTTGTCATTAAAAATATATCTTTTTTTCAAACCAACAGCTCAATTCATGGAATCAATGCTAGAAATAAGAATAATCTTCACAAGGATTTAAAGTCACTTAGTCTTGGACAAAAAGGTGTGCATTATTCAGGAACACACATTTTCAATAACTTGCCAGCAGCCATAAAAAGCTTAACAACCGATGAAATTCAGTTTAAGAGAAGCCTAAAGGGTTTACTAGTGGCCAACTCCTACTCCATTGATGAATTTGTCAGTAGAACCAACTGATTTGAGTGTGTGTGTAAGTACAGGGCTATTACAAATGACTGAAGCGATTTCATAAATTCACTGTAGCTCCATTCATTGACATATGGTCACGACACACTACAGATACGTAGAAAAACTCATAAAGTTTTCTTCGGCTGAAGCCGCACTTCAGTTTTCTGCCGCGAGAGCGCTCGAGAGCGCAGTGAGACAAAATGGCGACAGGAGCCGAGAAAGCGTATGTCGTGCTTGAAATGCCCTCACATCAGTCAGTCATAACAGTGCAACGACACATCAGGACGAAGTTCAACAAAGATCCACCAACTGCTAACTCCATTCGGCGATGGTATGCGCAGTTTAAAGCTTCTGGATGGCTCTGTAAGGGGAAATCAACGGGTCGGCCTGCAGTGAGCGAAGAAAGGGTTGAACGCGTGCGGGCAAGTTTCATGCGAAGCCCGCGGAAAATTGGCTCATGCCACAACTGGAGACCGACAGCGCCGACTTCATCTTTCAACAGGATGGTGCTCCACCGCACTTCCATCATGATGTTCGGCATTTCTTAAACAGGAGATTGGAAAACCGATGGATCGGTCGTGGTGGAGATCATGATCAGCAATTCATGTCATGGCCTCCACGCTCTCCCGACTTAACCCCATGGGATTTCTTTCTGTGGGGTTATGTGAAAGATTCATTGTTTAAACCTCCTCTACCAAGAAACGTGCCAGAACTGCGAGCTCGCATCAACGATGCTTTCGAACTCAGTGATGGGGACATGCTGCGCCGAGTGTGGGAGGAACTTGATTATCGGCTTGATGTCTGCCGAATCACTAAAGGGGCACATATCGAACATTTGTGAATGGCTAAAAAAACTTTTTGAGTTTTTGTATGTGTGTGCAAAGCATTGTGAAAATATCTCAAATAATAAAGTTATTGTAGAGCTGTGAAATCGCTTCAATCATTTGTAATAACCCTGTACAATCTAACTTCTGCACCATTTCAGTGCAGTAATGTGTTCATTGTAAATAAGTAGTTATATTACATGTTTATTACCTTATAAATAAAAAAAACTTTTTATTTTAAATTCAGTGCATTAGTGTTTGTAAAATGATACTTTCATATCGTGATCATTAAAAAAATGACTATCATTCCACTTGGGACCTGTGGAAGGTACATTAGCTTATTTGTTTCAGTTGTAAATATTTGTCATTTATTGTTTTTCTGACATGTCCTACATCCTGGAGCACCTCCTCACTACGGATCAATTGGAATGAAAGTAAATCTAATCTAATCTAATCTGGATCGTGTCATGAAATCCTGACACTGCATCTTGGAACGAATGGTGTTGCCGCCAAGTTCGTCCCACGCCTCATGACTCAAGGCCAGAAAGACCTTGGTCTCGCAATCTGTGAAGAGCTTTTGGTTCGCGCAAATGGGAAAGAGGTGTTACTTAAAAGAATCATAACCGGTGATGAGACGTGACACTAGGTTATGATATTGAGACCAAATTACAATCTTCACAATGGGTCGGGAAAGGTTCTCCAAGACCAAAAATAGCTGGTCAGGTCAGGTCGAATGTCAAAGCGATTCTGATAGTTTTGTTTGACACATTAGTGCCACAGGAACAAACTGTTAAATGACGGTACTATCGGAACGTGTTGCGACGTCTGCGAGAAAATGTGAGAAGGAAACAGCCTGAAATGTGGCGAGACAATTCGTGGCTCTTGCATCACGATAACGCACTCGCACACCCCTCTTGGTGCGTGACTACTGTACAAAAAGCGAAATCACTGTGCTGCCTCATCCTCCGTACTTAACAAACCGGGCTGCGGACTTCTTTTGATTCCAAAGTTGAAAACTCCGTTGAAAGGGAGAAGATTTGCAACGATAGACGAGATAAAGGAAAATTCGCAGTCGGCGCTTCACACGATCCAACAGGAGGCGTACCAAGACTGCTTCCGGAAGTGGAAAGGCGTTGGGAGCGGTGTATCAGTTTTGGAGAACAGTATTTCGGGAGAGACCATGCACGATAAGTATAAGGTAAGCGGTCAGTTATTGTACGAAGTACTGATAATCAAACTTTTGTTTGTACTGGAAGCCGTGAGCTAGGCAGCCTGCAATAGGGGCTGGTGACTGGATGACCGTTTTAACCGTTTAGTAATATTAATGGATGGATGGCTGGATGGATAGACAGATTTTTACCGAAAACTAAAGAATTTCTGTATTTTTCTTGTGTGCACTCTAAGACAAAAAAAACACGCACCACGAAGGAATTATCCTAATGGGACGGAAATCTGTGGATCAAATGTACATGTACAGACAAACAAATGATTACAATTGGACGTTTTATTCAGAAGAAAGATCTTCACATATTGAGCAAGTCAATAACGAGTTGGTCCACGTCTGGCACTTATGCAAGCAGTTATTCTGCTTGGCACTGATTGGTAGAGGTTTTGGATATCATCCTGCGGGGTATCGTGCCACATTTTGTTCAATTACCACGTCAGATTGTCAAAATCCCTCGATGGTTCGCCAGCCGCTGTGGCCGAGCGGTTCTAGGCGCTCCAGTCCGAAACCGTGCTGCTGCTACGGTCTCAGGTTCGAATCCTGCCTCGGGCATGGATGTATGTGAGGTCCTTAGGTTAGTTAGGTTTAAGTAGTTCTAAGTCTAGAGGCTTGATGACCTCAGATGTTAAGTCCGATAGTGCTTAGAGCCATTTGAACCATTTGAACCTAGATGGTTGGAGAGCCCAGACCATAAGGGTTGGGTTGGGTTGTTTGGGGGAAGGGACGAGACAGCGAGGTCATTGGTCTCATCGGATTAGGGAAGTACGGGGAAGGAAGCCGGCCGTGCCCTTTCAAAGGAACCAACCCTGGAGCGAGCCCATAAGGCTCCAAACGTTCTGAATTGTGTAGAGATCCGGCACCTTTGCTGGCCAAGGTAGGTGTTGTGAACCACGAAGTCAAGTAGTAGAAACTATCGACGTATGCGGGCGGGCAATAGCTTGGTGAAATATAGGCCCGGGATGGCTTGCCATGAAGGGCAACAAAACGGAGCGTATAATATCGTCGATATACTCCTGTGCAGCGGATGACAACCAGAGGGGTCCTATTACGAAAAGAAACGGCGCCCCAGACCACCACTCCTCTTTGTCGGACCGTATGGTGGGCGATTGTCAAGCTGGTATCCTACCACTGTCTGGGGCGACTCCAGACACGTCGTCGGCCTCGAATCTCATTGACTGGAGCAGAATTGCCGTCAGTGATGAATCCCGCTTCGCCGACCGCTGTGACCGAGCGGTTCTAGGCGCTTCAGTCTGGAACCACGCGACCGCTACGGTTGCAGGCTCGAATCCTGCCTCGGGCATGGATGGGTGTGATGTCCTTAGGTTAGTTAGGTTTAAGTTGTTTTAAGTTCTAGGGGACTAATGACCTCATATGTTAAGTCCCATAGTGCTCAGAGCCATTTGAACCAGTCCCGCTTCGAAATGAGCCCCAATGACAAGTTGACACGTCTGGAGAAACTCCAGTCAGAGGTGGAATACAGCCTCACTGTTGCGCGCTATACTGCCCAGCAGCCAGGAGTGGTGGTCTGTGGTGCCGCTTCTTTTCGTAATATTACCACTCTGGTTGTCGTCCGCTGCACACTTGCATCACAGCGGTACGTAGATGATAGTCTACGCCCCGTTTTGTTGCCCTTCATGGCAAGCCATCCTGGGCTTATATTTCGCCAAGGTAATTCCCTCCCCTTAAGGAAAGCTTCTGACAATGTTGACTGGAACACTCTCCTGGAATTCTGAACGTAGTAAGGGTAAAACAAAACGGAGTGAAAGGGTATTTACAACTTGTACAGTAGCGAGGCAGCAGTTATAAGAATCGAGAGGCATGAAAGGGAAGCAGTGGTTGCGAAGGGACTGAAATGGTTTTAGCCTATCCCTGATCTTATTCAGTCTGCACAGTGAGCAAGCAGTAAAGGAAGCCAAAGAAAAATTTGGAGGAGGAATTTAAGTTCAGGAAGAAGAAATAAAAACTTTGAGGTTTGCCGACGACGTTATAATTGTCAAGAGACAGCAAAGGACTTGGAAGAGCAGATGAACGGAATGAACAGTGTCTTGAAAGGAGGATATAAGACTGACATCAACAAAAGCAAAACAAGGATAATTAAAAGTAGTCAAATTAGTTGATGCTGAGGGATGTAGAATAGAAAATCAGACACTTGAGGTAGTACGTAAGTTTTGCGATAGAAGCAGCCAAAGTAGAGAGGATATGAAAAATGTGGAAGGGCATTAGCAACAATAGCGTTTCTGAAGAAGACAAATTTGTATCATGGAGTGTAGACTTAAACGTTAGGAAGTCTTGTCTGGAGTGCAGACATGCATGGAAGTGAGACATGGACGATAAACATTTTAGACAAGAAGCTTTTGAAATTTGGTGCTACAGAAGACTGCTGAACATTAGATGGGTTGATCAGGCAACTAATGAAGAGGTACGGAATAGAACTGGGGGGGGGGAGGGGCCAAGAAATTTGTTCCACAACCAATTTAGTATTTGACGGAAGGATGAGGGATAAAAATTGATGAGGGAGACCAATAGCTGAATACCGTAAGTAGATTCTGAAGCATGTAGGTTGCACTAGTCATTCGGAGATGAAGAGGTTCGCACAGGACAGAGTAGTGTGGAGAGCTGCGTGAAACCACAACAACAACAATCCTTGGTCGCACACGACGAGAATTTCTACTGGATGTCTTTGTCCTTACAAAATTCTACCTCGGCCAGGAAGATCGCCGTGTCTCTCCCCAATTGAGAACGTTTGGAGCGTTATGGGCTAACAATCTCGGGATTTTCACGATGAAACGCTTTAATTGGACGGAATTTGGGACGATATCCCTCTATCAATCAATGCCAAGCCGAATAACTACTTCCATATACGCCAGAGGAGGACCAAATCGCTATTGATTTGCTCGATTTGTGACGATCTTTCTTTTGAATAAAACATCCAATTTGTCTGAAATTGTCATCATTTGTTTGTCTGTATATGTACATCAGATCTGCCGATTTCTGTCCCATTCTCCCATTTGGGTATTTCCTTCGTGGTACGGCTCATTTTTTGTCTTAGAGTCTCTATTCTCGCGCTTTCAGGGCTTTTTGGTACGTCTCTCCTTTTGTCTGATAGTATCTTTTCTCGCGCTGTCAGGGCTTAATATTCGTTTTCTGTTGCTTTGTAAATATTGGATGCAGAATATATTGCAATTAAGTACTGCCGGCCGGAGTGGCCGTGCGGTTCTAGGCGCTACAGTCTGGAGCCGAGCGACCGCTACGGTCGCAGTTTCGAATCCTGCCTCGGGCATGGATGTGTGTGATGTCCTTAGGTTAGTTAGGTTTAATTAGTTCTAAGTTCTAGGCGACTGATGACCTCAGAAGTTAAGTCGCATAGTGCTCAGAGCCAATTAAGTACTCTGATAATGGCCATTCCTGTTCGCCTACGCTGCCTGACAAAAAAGTTAAGCACCAAGAAGACATGGTCGGATGTCAGTCTAATCTAACAGAGGTACAACCGTCAAGAGGTATGTAAACGGTTATAGTTGCGATTCTTTGTGGTTAGTAGATCGGCCACCAGAGTGCATTAGAGTTGTTAATGTTTAGTGTTGTTACCGGGCCTGGTAGGGTATACAAGGAGCCGGAACAGCACCACATGTTCACTGATCATTGTGAAGGGCATGGAGATACCGCATACACTTGTGAGACAGGGTTTTCGGCACCTGACAGAGTTTGAAGGGGCTAAGGGGCCACGTTGTGGATCTACACTTGGCCGGCTGGTCGAATCAAGCAATATTCAAAATTAAGGGGCACTCGCATTTGACAGATGGATTGCACGAAAATGTGAGTGGAGGCATTCTCGCCGCCTACGTTTCTGTCGACATGCCTGACCACCACAATGGAGGATCGCTGTGCTCTGCACGAAGCACGTTGTAACAGCTTCACATCAGGGCCTGCCACCTGAGAACAAGCAATGGACTCTCTGCAACATTTTGTGACACTCTATGTTGTGGATTGGCAAGAGAGCCAACCCACTATGAGAGGAAGTCGAAAGCCACGCGTTTCAGCTCACGCAGGCTGGCGTGAGGTCTGGAACAGGTCAAGAAAATTAGACTAGCAAAAAATGACGTAGCTGTGGAATACTTAACTGTAATCCATAAATGGTGAACATCGCTATTGACGGTACATGTTTTACAGCATCAATAGTAACTGGTAATGGCGCCTTGCTAGGTCGTAGCAAATGACGTAGCTGAAGGCTATGCTAACTATCGTCTCGGCAAATGAGCGTATTTTGTCAGTGAACCATCGCTAGCAAAGTCGGCTGTACAACTGGGGCGAGTGCTAGGAAGTCTCTCTAGACCTGCCGTGTGGCGGCGCTCGGTCTGCAATCACTGATAGTGGCGACACGCGGGTCCGACGTATACTAACGGACCGCGGCCGATTTAAAGGCTACAACCTAGCAAGTGTGGTGTCTGGCGGTGACACCACACTCTATACCACTGGTCAGAGACCAGCAGCATCGAGACTAGAGAATTACCATCGCATGGGTAGACTGCCATTAACTCTACAACACAAATCATTGCTGTCGTTCGCCCATAACACATAACACAACATAAAGCAGTGCATGTGGACCAGTAGGCATTGACTGGTATGAGGGCGTCGCCTTGTGTTCCGCGAGAATTCATGGTGTTTCGGTACCCTGGATCACTACCGTTGGTAAATATAGTGCCGACCTGGTGAGAGGTGCCAGTATTCTCGTGTTTTGAAGGTGCGCAAAGGTGCTACTCCTCGTGTCATGATGTTTGGAGACATCAGGTACGACTTCATGCCACAGCTGATAGTGGTTGAGGGAACTCTGACGGCACACTGCTGTGTCATGTGTTACCTCTCACGCGACAGTACTATGGGGCAATTTGTCAACAGTGCAAAGCATGTCTACACGTGGTACGTATCTCTATGAACTGGCTGCATGACGTTAAGGTACTCTCGTGGCCAGCAGTATTCCGTAGCGCAGTGGTTAGCCCACTGGATTCGCATTTGGGAGGACAACGGTTCAAACCCACATCTGGCCATTCTGATTTAGATTTCCCGTGGTTTCCCTAAATGGGTTGAGGCAAATGCCGGGATGGTTCCTTCGAAAAGACACGGCCGATTTCATTCTCAATCCTTCCCTGCTCCGGACTTGTGCTCTGTCCGCCTCTAAGGACTCCGTTGTTCGGTCTGGAACAGCACGACCGCTACGGCCGCAGGTTAGAATCCTGCCTCGGGCATGGGTGTGTGTGATGTCCTTAGGTTAGTGAGGTTTAAGTATTTCTAAGTTCCAGGGGACTGATGACCTCACAAGTTAAATACCATAGTGCTCAGAGCCATTTGAACCATTTTTGAACTTCGTTGTTAAACACTAATCTCCTCCTCCTCCTGCTCGAGGATCCCCAAATCTGTCACCAACAAAACATGGGTGAGACCTACGCGGACATCAGCTTGGTCCCCTGGCCAGCCTCCAGGGTACGAAGGACCAGTTACAACAGTTGTGGGCAGCTTGCCTCGGGAGTGGATACAATTGCTTGACGATACCCATCCCAACCGAATCAGCGCATGAATCCAGGCCAGACGGGGTGGAACGCCGTACGGACGAGTGGCCTCATACTACCTAACTGTTCATGAATTTGTATTTTGTAACCACTGAAATAATATGAGGTACCCTCTCACTCTGTAAAATAGTTTCATTTATTACGGTACATTGATAATTTTTACTTATGGACCGTCTGACAGCAACTGAATAAAACACAATTTTAGTGCCATACGCGTTTCGCCTTTATTTTCTGCAAGGCATCATCAGTGGCCTGGAATATATACATTTTTTTTGTCATCAGTCTACTGACTAGTTTGATGCGGTCCGCCACGAATTTCCTGTGCTAACCTCTTTATTTCAGAGTAGCACTTGCAACCTACGTCCTCAATTATTTGCTTGACGTATTCCAATCTCTGTCTTCCTCTACAGTTTTGCCCTCTACAGCTCCCTCTAGTACAAGGGAGTCATTCCCTCATGTCTTAGCAGATGTCCTATCATCCTGTCCCTTCTCCTTATCAGTGTTTTCCACATATTCCTTTCCTCTCCGATTCTGCGTAGAACCTCCTCATTACTTACCTTATCAGTCCACCTAATTTTCAACATTCGTCTATAGCACCACATCTCAAATGCTTCGATTCTCTTCTGTTCCGGTTTTCCCACAGTCCATGTTTCACTACCATACAATGCTGTACTCCAGACGTACATCCTCAGAAATTTCTTCCTCAAATTAAGGCCGGTATTTGATATTAGTAGACTTCTCTTGGCCAGAAATGCCTTTTTTGCCATAGCGAGTTTGCTTTTTTGATGTCCTCCTTGCTCCGTCCGTCATTGGTTATTTTACTGCCTAGGTATCAGAATTCCTTAACTTCATTGACTTCGTGACCATCAATCCTGATGTTAAGTTTCTCGCTGTTCTCATTTCTACTACTTCTCATTACCTTCGTCTTTCTCCGATTTACTCTCAAACCATACTGTGTACTCATTAGACTGTTCATTCCGTTCAGCAGATCATTTAATTCTTCTTCACTTTCATTCAGGATAGCAATGTCATCAGCGAATCGTATCATTGATATCCTTTCACCTTGTACTTTAATTCCACTCTTGAACTTTTCTTTTATTTCCATCATTGCTTCCTTGATGTACAGATTGAAGAGTAGGGGCGAAAGGCTACAGCCTTGTCTTACACCCTTCTTAATACGAGCACTTCGTTCTCGATCGTCCACTCTTATTATTCCCTCTTGGTTGTTGTACATATTGTATATGACCCGTCTCTCCCTATAGCTTACCCCTACTTTTTTCAGAATCTCGAACAGCTTGCACCATTTTATATTGTCGAACGCTTTTTCCAGGTCGACAAATCCTATGAAAGTGTCTTTATTTTTCTTTAGCCTTGCTTCCATTATTAGCCGTAACGTCAGAATTGCCTCTCTCGTCCCTTTACTTTTCCTAAAGCCAAACTGATCGTCACCTAGCGCATTCTCAATTTTCTTTTCCATTCTTCTGTATATTATTCTTGTAAGCAGCTTCGATGCATGTTTGCTATTTAATTAACATTTTGGTCACTATACCTATACGTTATGGCAACGGCCTTACCACAGTGCATACACCGGTCCCCGTGAAATCACCAAAGTTAAGCGCTGTCGGGGTGGTCGGCACTTGGATGGGTGACCATCCGGGCCGCCATGCGCTGTTGCCATTTTTCGGGGTGCACTCAGCCTTGTGATGCCAATTGAGGAGCTACTCGACCGAATAGTAGGGGCTTCGGTCAAGAATACCATCACAACGACCGGGAGAGCGGTGTGCTGACTCCACGCCCCTCCTATCCGCATCCTCCTCTGAGGATGACACGGCGGTCGGACGGTCCCGGTAGGCCACTAGTGGCCTGAAGACGGATTGCTTTTTATACCTATAGGTTATAAACAGTTCTGGTGGTTGGTATTTCCTATTAAGTAGTAATGTTTTGAACTGCACTTACAGGTTGTGTGGACGATTTTCTACATATTACGCTCCTGTTGCATTTTTGGTGTTGTTCTTCTTCTTATAAATGCCAATTTGCGATTTTTTCCCACATTTCACAGGACTATGAACTGAACACTTGTTTCGGTGCAATGTTTTGGTTTCTGTTGCCGACTGTCAGATGTTTTTGCCAAAGATCGAATGTTATTGCCAACCTTTCGAATGTAATTATTGAAGTATCTGTGATCTGTTCGTGTATGTATTTGTGTGTCTGTGTGTGTGTGTTTTGGTGTGTTATATAATTTTTTTATTTGTTATTTTTTTGTTATGTGTGAAGAACGATTGGTTTCTTTATTTTTTTATTTTTTTTATTTATCTTTTCTTTTATTAGTGTAGAAGGGAGGCTGTACTGATGTGTGTTTGTTCATTTACCACATGTTTGTTTTCAGCGATGGCTTTCTGAATGTGGAAGTTTTCTTGGGTTTGTGTAAGATGTTTGTCATGGTTGCTTATTCTCATTATTTTCATTTCTTGTTCCATTTTTGTACGATGGTGGTTATGGTGTTTTAAATGTTCTGCAAATGTGGAATGGTTTGTTTCGTACTTCCAACACCTGATATGTTTTTTGTATCATGTATTAAAATTCCTGCATGTCATGCCTATGTGTACTGCATCACAACTTTGACATTCAAGTTTACATATTCCTGATTGTTGGAATTGGTCCCTCTTGGTAGCTGGTTGGCTTAGGTGCGATTGGAGGGTTTGCCCAGAATTATATGCCATTTGGAAGTCCTGTCTCTTTAGGATGTTTGCAACTCTGTGTGTTAGTTTATGTGTGTAGGTCATGGTGTAACATCTGGTTCTTTTCTGTGTGGTGTTGTCACTGTGTTTGTGTGCTGAGTGTGTTTGTAAGTTTTCAGCTTGTGAGTTCTCTTGTATTCTGGAAATGTTGGAAGTGTTTTTATTTTTTTATTGAGCCTGTGCTACATGTGTGTCATACCCATTGTTCCTAGCTACTTGTATTATTGTACTCATTTCTTTTCCATAGTTTCTCTTGTTGAGTGGGATTCTGTTTAATCTACGTAACATATGTCTTAGTGCTGCAAGTTTCTAGGTTTGGGGATGGTTAGATGTGGAATGTATTATTGTGTCTGTGGCTGTTGGTTTTCTAAAGATGTTAAATGTATGTTTGCCATTTTCTTTTTTATTGTAATGTCAAGAAAATTTATTTGAATCTCTTTTTTCTTTTTCAAGTGTGAATTTTGTATTCTGATGAGCTTTGTTGACTTCCGAATGGAGTTTATCTATTTTTTCACTTGGCTCATCTACCAGACAAATAATTTCATCCACATATCTGTACCAATATATGATTTTGAAACTTTCATTAGTGGTTATCTTTTCAAATATCTGATTTTCTAGATGACTGATGAAAATGTTTGCTAATGTTCCTGATATTGGGGATCCCATGGGCAGTCCATCACTTTGTAGATAATATTCTTTCTCAGACTGAAAGTACGTTTGTTCAGTTGTCAGTCTGAGCATATTTGTTATATCTTTTATTGCGTCTGTGGTGAGGTTGGTGTGGGATGAGAGATTTGTTCTATGATTTCTATTGTTTCTGTGATATGGACGGAGGTATACACATTTTCTATGTCGAATGAAATCAGTGATGCTGTGTGTGGTACCTGTAAGTTTTCTATTAGGTTTTCAGTGTTCATCACTGTTCTGTTTTCTACTTTATAGTGTTTTGTACCTAACTTTTGAAGGTGTTTGGCCATGTGGTATGTTGGGGCTTTCTTGAAGCTGATAATGGCTCTCATTGGCATTCCGTCTTTATGTACTTTTGGTTGACTGTGGAGTGTTGGTGCTTGTGGGTTTTTCTGTGTTGTGTAGTATTTCTGTTTGTCTGTGAGTGTGTGTTCAATGTTTTTCAGTGTTCGTTTCACGTTTGCCTGGAATCGTGTAGTAGAATCTGACTTCAGTTTTTGTATGGCATTGGTGTTTATGTATTCCTTGGCAAAAAATATCAATATACCATAATGTTACAAGCAACTGAGGAAGACAGGACTGCAATAGTTTCATTTAGTTTCTCCTTCCCTACTGGTGCTTCACTTTTCAGTGAGGCAGTGTACAGCCCCATGTTTAGCTTCGATAAATCAATGTTCAAACTACCTTCAAGTGTGATCATGTCAGATACTTTCACATTTACATGGTATGGCATCACCTTCATTGGCTTTCACTTGTTAGCGCAAGTGGCAGGCAGTCGAGGTATAATACCAATACCAGACTTGCGTGGCTGCTGTTTGTAAACCTGCATCTCGGTCCATAAAACAAAAATACATGTGGAGTGAACAGTCAGATGTGCCTCAAAAGTGACGACGCTCGCGGTACTTACTCACGAAACTGAACTGTACTTCCTTTTACGTATTTCTATTTCCTACGGAAGAGCATCATTTACTCATCATTATTGTTAGAAATAAATCTGTAAAGAACAAGATAAATACGTATAACATTACAGTTTCTGTTTTGAGCCCAATGTATAAACAAAAAACGTTACACCAGAAGCACGCGACAATTCCAATTTGATGTTGGCGATATGCGCTCTACGCTATGATCATCCCATAAATATTCCTGCCATAAATGTTCCTACTGTATGTATTGGTCGCTGCTATCTTAAGATGGTTAGCGGCCTTCTAGATACACTCCTGGAAATGGAAAAAAGAACACATTGACACCGGTGTGTCAGACCCACCATACTTGCTCCGGACACTGCGAGAGGGCTGTACAAGCAATGATCACACGCACGGCACAGCGGACACACCAGGAACCGCGGTGTTGGCCGTCGAATGGCGCTAGCTGCGTAGCATTTGTGCACCGCCGCCGTCAGTGTCAGCCAGTTTGCCGTGGCATACGGAGCTCCATCGCAGTCTTTAACACTGGTAGCATGCCGCGACAGCGTGGACGTGAACCGTATGTGCAGTTGACGGACTTTGAGCGAGGGCGTATAGTGGGCATGCGGGATGCCGGGTGGACGTACCGCCGAATTGCTCAACACGTGGGGCGTGAGGTCTCCACAGTACATCGATGTTGTCGCCAGTGGTCGGCGGAAGGTGCACGTGCCCGTCGACCTGGGACCGGACCGCAGCGACGCACGGATGCACGCCAAGACCGTAGGATCCTACGCAGTGCCGTAGGGGACCGCACCGCCACTTCCAGCAAATTAGGGACACTGTTGCTCCTGGGGTATCGGCGAGGACCATTCGCAAGCGTCTCCATGAAGCTGGGCTACGGTCCCGCACACCGTTAGGCCGTCTTCCGCTCACGCCCCAACATCGTGCAGCCCGCCTCCAGTGGTGTCGCGACAGGCGTGAATGGAGGGACGAATGGAGACGTGTCGTCTTCAGCGATGAGAGTCGCTTCTGCCTTGGTGCCAATGATGGTCGTATGCGTGTTTGGCGCCGTGCAGGTGAGCGCCACAATCAGGACTGCATACGACCGAGGCACACAGGGCCAACACCCGGCCACATGGTGTGGGGAGCGATCTCCTACACTGGCCGTACACCACTGGTGATCGTCGAGGGGACACTGAATAGTGCACGGTACATCCAAACCGTCATCGAACCCATCGTTCTACCATTCCTAGACCGGCAAGGGATCTTGCTGTTCCAACAGGACAATGCACGTCCGCATGTATCCCGTGCCACCCAACGTGCTCTAGAAGGTGTAAGTCAACTACCCTGGCCAGCAAGATCTCCGGATCTGTCCCCCATTGAGCATGTTTGGGACTGGATGAAGCGTCGTCTCACGCGGTCTGCACGTCCAGCACGAACGCTGGTCCAACTGAGGCGCCAGGTGGAAATGGCATGGCAAGCCGTTCCACAGGACTACATCCAGCATCTCTACGATCGTCTCCATGGGAGAATAGGAGCCTGCATTGCTGCGAAAGGTGGATATACACTGTACTAGTGCCGACATTGTGCATGCTCTGTTGCCTGTGTCTATGTGCCTGTGGTTCTGTCAGTGTGATCATGTGATGTATCTGACCCCAGGAATGTCTCAATAAAGTTTCCCCTTCCTGGGGCAATGAATTCACGGTGTTCTTATTTCAATTTCCAGGAGTGTATCATGTGAAAACACATCAAATTACTGTGTCGCTCTTAGGCGATAAATAGGAAGATCCAAACGGCCTTTCTTAGAAGTTCGGAAATTTGAATGCAGAGATATTCACTTGGGAACAGTTGGCTTAACTAACGATTAAGGATTATCTAGTCACTTTTGATCGGAACGTCTGATACAAAGATGGTGGAGCAATTAGATGTACTATGCCTTCGCTGAATTATCGCTTACTAGTTAAGGACTTGTCACCGTTATTCATTAAAAGGTGCCGCTAGAGAGCCACATTCTTCCTCCATTTTATAGCTCACACACTAGCGCCTCTGTGCTCAAAACTCTTTAGATTAACCTCAAGAAACTTTCTCCACTTGAGATCACACAGCTTGAATTCCATTTTTATACATATTTTTCCCTGTTAACCGTTGGGTTGTTCAAACCCACATTTTCACACAATCTATGTTCAATCCAGTCAACAAAGAAGACAATCGCACGCCAACTTCTTCTTTTCGTTTTTTAACAGCCTAAATCCACGGTCGGTCACTTCCACGGGTTTTACGATAACTGGTTACAGAATTTTGCAATAATGCTACATGCATTAGTGAGAAAACCAGTATTATTTTTTTACTCTCGAAAAGCGAAATATCACTTTTGATCTTTGTTGATGATCAGTTGTGTTTGGTTCGTATCGTGGAAGGCTGTCGTAATGAGAAGTGTTTCAGATACAATTGGAAGTGTAACAAGGTACCTAGTTATTACAACGACAGTTGGAACATCATTCAGTGGAAGAGAACAGTTTGAAACATACATACCCCAACTCAAGACTACAGTGTGTTTTGAACTGAGAGTTGTAGTGATATTTTGTGGGGTTGTATATTTTTTAATTGTCAAATATATGTCGGTAGAAATAGTATAAAAAGTGCGCCAGCATTTTAAAGGCGAGAAGTTCAAAAGCTGATTTAACTTAAACCTTTTCAACGTTGTGATTCTTGAGTTTCTCCCGGCGTATTTGATGATCAAAATATCCACGGGTGTGCTGCCGGTCTATAGTGTCCAACCTGATGATGGCGACATGTATGATCGCCGAAATATTGTGCCCGTTGGACACTATAGACCGGCAGCACACCCGTGGATATTTTGCTTTTCAACGTTGTCTTTTATACCATTGCTCCAATTTGAATCTGAACAGTTAATTAGAAAAAAATTGGAACTTTCGAGACATTAAGACAAAACTGCTGTTAAATAATAGTCGATGATTTTGGACTATCAGTATCAGCATTATTTATTTGATTTATACAGACTCTTTCGGAATGAAAAAACCGGAGTATGACCCAGTGAGTTCAGTATTAAACCGGAGAACTAGTCCACGAAAACAAGACGTGACGCATCACAGCCGCCACGATAGGTCGAGGCAAAATGTTAAATCGTTCTATTAAACAGGGTAAATAAAACTGCTGATGCTACATGGCGTTGTCTACGTTTATTTTGTAGTTCAATGAAAGAATCACCTGACAGTCACAAGCATTAAGTGTTACTAGCTATCCCGAATGTCCCTCACCAAAACGGTGAGCGCTGACAGTGAGAAAAAGATGCAATAGCGAACGAAATGGTAAGGTCTAAGAGTGGGGGCGTAGAATGTCAGTAAGGATAGAGGAGCTAGAAAACCTCAAAAGGAAAGTGCTAAGTTTCAATCTGTATACGAGGGTTGGAACTGTAATAGTGGCAACTATTTATTTTGCCTACAGCTCGTGCAAAATAGATACGTGTTTCAAAGTTTTACTGGTCTTCAAAGTACTCACCAGCATTGTGTATAACCCGTTGTCAGCAATGTGGAAGTCGTAGGATATTCTTAGCAGATCCAGTTGTGTTGAAAGTTCAAGCGGCGCGGTCTGTTGCCCGACGAATTTGTAGCGAATGCCGTGAAGCGTTTCCTTCAGTTTAGAAATCGAGTTAAACTCACAAGGGCTAAAGTCAGGGGAGTGCAGTAGGTGGTATAGCACTTAGCAGCCCCATCAGCCAAACAAATCAGTAACAGCTAGCACTGTACGTGCTTGAGTATTGTCCTGCAAAATGATGGTCAAGTCCTGCAGAAAGTATCATCACTTCTGTCTCTAAGCTTTTCGTAGGTTGTATTCCAAAACTGAACAGAGTAGAGACAGAAGTGATGACACTTTCTGCAGGACCTGACCATCATTTTGCAGGACAATGCTCAAGCACATACAGTGCAAGCTCTTACTGATTTGTTTGGCTGATGGGGCTGCTATGTGCTATACCGCCTACAGCACTCCCCTGACTTAAGCCCTTGTGAGTTCAACTCGATTTCTAAACTGAAGGAAACACTTCACGGCATTCGCTTCAGGACTGCTACAAATTCGTCGGGCAATATAGACAGCGCCGCTCGCACTGTCAACACAACTGGATCTGCTAAGAGTATCCTACGACTTTCATGCCGTTGGCAACGGGTTATACACAATGCTCGTGACTACTTTGAAGGTCAGTAAAACTTTGAAACACGTATCTATTTTGTGCGAGCTGTAAATAAATAGTTGCCACTATTAAAGTTCCAACCCTCGTATAAGAATGTTGCAGGGAAAAAGTAGATTACGGGAGAATACAGGCTTGACAGTATGTATGAGAGAGGAGAAAGACTAATTGAGTTCTGCAACAAATTTCAGCTAATAGTAGCTGAAACTCTGTTCAAGAATTACTAGGGGTAGAGGTATACTTGGAAAGAGGGAGATACGGGAAGAATCCACTTAGATCACAACTTGGTCAGGCAGAGATCACAAAATAAGATACTGGATTGTAATGCGTACCCAGCAGCAGATGTAGACTCAAATCACAATTTAGTAATCATGAAGAATACATTGGAGTTTAAAAGAATCATATGGAGGGACCACTGAGGAAGTGGGACACTGAAGTATTGAGAAAGGATCAGACGCGTTTGAACTCCGCTAAAGACGTGGATACTGCGAAAAGGAATAACACAGTAGGCAGCTCACTTGAAGCGGAGTGGACATCTATAAAAAGTGCAATAACAGATGGTGGAAAAACAAACGTAAGTATTACGATGGTGACTGCGATGGTCCCTTGGGTAACAGAAGAAATACTTCAACCGATCAAGGAAATAAGGACGTACAAAAATGTTCAGGGAATGATTGGAAGACAGCAATATAAATCTCATAGGAAGGAAATAAACGGGAAATGCAGAGAAGTCAAGGCGAAAAGCCTAGATGAAAGTAGAAATAAGTAAAAAAAAGAAATCATCGGAAATGCTGACTCAGCAAGATGATTAGGGGATCAAGTGAGATATCATACACAATAGACATAGGGTAACGTATTTTATTCGCTTACAATTGTAATTTGTGTGTGATACAGTACGATATTTTGCTGTCTCAATTCTTTACTTGAGTTATATTAGAACAAATAAGCCCTCGGTCACAAATATTAAGTCAAAATTGACCAGGTTTCGTCGCTACTATGAATGTCGTCTTCAGAATTAAACTAACTGTTCTAAAACATAATAGGTATATAAGACATTAACAAACTAAAGTGTGTACTGACTGGAAAGAGATGCAGTACTTACAAGTCACATTCTAAAAAAAAAAAAAGTCTAAGCCGGAAAGGCGACGTCATGAGAAGTTGTAAATAAGATAAGATGGCGAGCCGCTAAGGGCTGCTCGTACCTGAGTGAACACTGGTTGCAACAAAACTGAGGTGCCCACGTTAGAAAGTGTGGGCGAGTAAACATGGTGTTGCTACGAGCCCCATCTAGTAGCCCCAGAAACAACTAGGCTACTGTACATTCAAAATTAGACACATGGAATTGTAATGAAGCTGATTCAGACATAACGTAAGCACTAACAATAATAAGATGAAGTTACATATTTATCTGCTTGAAACAGAGATACATTTTGTAACGTAAGAAAACCGTCAGTTATGACATACAAGAGAACAGCAAAGACGTAACAGGAAAATAACATTTCGGCAAACTGCGTGAGGAAATCTGAATCAAAGATCAAGTAACGGCTTTATACAGTCGAAAATGTTTTTATTTCGTAGCTGCAGCTGTTCGTTGAGAATGAGACCATCATGACGAGACAGATGTTTGAAAATCTCCGATTCCTCTAAAACATCTAACCTACGTCCCTTCTTTTCGGTATGCAGAATATTGCTATCGCCAATGGCTTTAGGCACGTGTCCAGTAATTAAGAGATGATCGGCAAAGGATGAATTTAGGGGACTGGTGCCGTTTTTCCTTAAAAGATGTTCTTTATATCTGATGGTGAAAGCATGTCCAGTTTGCACTATATAATAGGAGGAGCACGTATCACAGATGATCTTATAAACGCCAGAACTATCTGTAGGGGAGCGAATGGATTTCAAATTATGAATGAAGTTTCTCTTCAGATTATTATTAGTAGAGAAGGCAAAATTGCAGTTGTATTTGTTGCGAAGCATGCTCTGAATCTGATAGGAAATGGGTCCTACGAAAGGAATAGAAAAACGTTTTTTGGGTTAACTTCAGCGCGTGAGGTGTTGAGCGTTGTAGTTCTTCCAGTTTTCTTTTTGAGGATATCGTCCACTATGTTAGGCGTATATTCATTATTGACTGCTATGGTTTTAAGTAAATTAATCTCCTCATTAAACTTTTCTGTTTAAAGTGGTATAGAGGTGGCTCGGTGGGCGGCAGAGTGAAAAAAGGCCATTTTTTGAGACTGTGGATGAAAAGAGGAAGCAGGCACGATTTGGTCAGTATACGTTTCTTTTCGAAAAATATTGAAAGCCATGTTATTGTTTTCTATTGTAAGCGTCAAGTCTAAATAATGTAATTGGCGGTTTTCGTTTTCGAGTTCAATAGTGAAAGAAATTTTTTCGTGGAGGTCGTTAAAAAGTTTAAATATATGATCAGTTATGGTCCGTTACAGATGACTAGAATATCATCAACGTATCTTGTGTAAGAAAGGATACCTAGTGAAGCGGCTGAGAAACGGTTAAACAGCTTTTTTTCCATGGAATTGATAAAAATGTCGGCAAGGATGCCGGCTAAAGGGTTGCCCATAGCGAGCCCATCAGATTGCTGGTACAGTTGTCCGTTGAATTCAAAGTAGTTGTACTTGACAACGACATTAATGAGATTCATAAAATCGGTAATCTGTTCATCTGATATATCTTTTTTAAATTGACGTAAATTTTCTTCCACAATGATGAGCGTCTCATGTACCGGGACATTGGTATAAAGATTTTTAATATCTAAGGAAAAGAGCTTGGTGTCTGAACTGCATACTAAGTTTTTGATATTTTGGACCAAAACGTAGCTGTTGGGAACGGAATAATTATTTTCGAAAACGAAAGATTTTTTCAAAGTTTCGTGTAGAAATCGGGCCAAATCGTGATATGCGCTATTCATGCTATTGGAAATTGGACATATTGGATGATTAGGTTTATGAATTTTGAACTGGGACTGAAGTTTAGGGGGCTGTGGGTTCATATTAATGAGTAGTTTCTTTTGGAAAGGTTTTATAAGAAATTTTGCTTTGTTAATGGCTGACCTCACTTCTTTCTGTAATTTAGGAGTCGGATCCTCATGCAGCTCCGATATGTTGTTTTCACTGAAGAAATTTTCAGTTTTAGAAATATACTCAGAAATATAAGCAATGACTAGACAACAACCTTTATCGGATTTAGTTATTAAAGCATTTGCTGTTTTAAGTTTATTATTAATGGAAGTTACTAAAATTCTGTCGTTTTGCGTAGCATTAGGCAAAGTAGCTGTATTTTTCTCTAGCATGCGGGTTACATCATACGCAACTCTGGCTTGAGAAGCATTATCTATCTTATTATAACCGAGACCGATTTTTAAATCAGCAAGCATATTTTCTCTCACATTTCTGTCTGACAGGTTAGGCCTGACTTTCTATTTTAGTCCTTTTCCTAACAGGACTTTTTCATTCTGAGTAAAGACGATGTTAGTTTCATTTAAAATTCTTTCATGAAAGACGTGACTGCTTTTTTGAAATGTATTCTGAGGGCATTTTTCGTTAGAAAGCAGACAAAAAAATCGCTGAGCTTCTTGTCGTGTTTCTGCATTATACCTATTTTACAAATCTCTAGATGTTCGTTAATTTGCGTCCACATGTCGTCAATATTAAAATTGTAGTTTACACTATAAGTGTATGCTTCTTCGTTAAGACGGTCTTTTTTAGCGTACAGCTCTTTTATCATACTACAAATAATATTCTTAATGATAGGTCTAAAGGATTTTGGATTTTTCTTACAAACAGAAAAATTGATGTAGGCTTTTGTATAAGTTGGGACAAGTCCCCTTTTTTCACACTGCTTGTTAAAGTAGATAGCCATACTTGTATTTAAAATTTTCTTTTTTAATTCGTCATATTTCGAAGTAGCCTTAGATACTTGGGCAGGCAAAAATCGTAAAACTTTGAACATAGCCGCTATGTTCAAAGTTTTACGATTTTCACGGACTTCGCCAGCCGCTGTGACCGAGCGGTTCTAGGCGCTTCAGTCTGGAACCGCGCGACCGCTACGGTCGCAGGTTTGAATCCTGCCTCGGGCATGGATATGTGTGATATCCTTAGGTTAGTTAGGTTTAAGTAGTTCTAAGTCCTAGGGGACTGATGACCTCAGGTGTTAAGTCCCACAGTGCTCAGAGCCATTTGAACCAATTTTTTAACACGGTTTTCCGCTCAACGCAATCGATCGCCGTACCATTTGGTATCCGCGCACGACTTACGGCCAGACGCAAATTTCCACATGTCGTCAACCATGCGTCTACAGCCTGTACTCGCACATCCATTATGTATATTCCTGTACAGGTGAGACATTTTACTTGAAATTCGCTTGCCCCGTGTCGGCAGATAAATACGATATTGCATGCATGCAAAGTTCCTTTGCGTGCATGTCCAATGGAACTTTGCATCGTAATTCAGAATAACACAGGCACCGCAAGATCGTATAGACGCAAAATTATCCGGCGAAAACTCCATCCAGACAGGCCTCAGAAGGCCCAACGCTACCGAACATCGCCGTGTCATCATCATCATCCGAGAGGCATCACTTGATGCGGCGATGCGGATATGGAGGGGCATGTGGTCAGCACACCGCTATCGTCAGTTTTCGTGACCGGAGCCGCTACGTCTCAATCAAGTAGCTCCTCAATCGGCCTCAATAGGGCTGAATGCATTCCACTTGCCCGGAGCGCTCGACAGACCCAGACGGTCACCCATCCAAGTGCTAACCAAGCCCGAAAGCGCTTAACTTCGGTGATCTTACGGGAACCGATGTTACCGCGGCGGCAAGACCGTTGACGACCGGTGAAAACTATTAACAAAGTTTCAAGAGTCAGTCTTCAGTGAAGAATTTAGAGATACAGAATTCTTGAGTCCCTTAGGTATCGATCCCGTAGTGACAGCTAAGACTGGATTAATTATGGCGCGCAGAATGTCTTTTAAACAATCACTCGTCACATTCTCCTCTGAAACATTTGTTCCAACGATAAGTATCTTCTGTCACGCACAGTGATTTGCAGAGTATGTATGTAGATTTAGATGCAGAAATACAACTGTAGATCCTGGTTAAAAAGCCTCATTAAAACTGAAGACGATTAACGTGGCCTTGTTATACGGCTGCAAGCAACCATATCAGACGGTAAGTTCACCATGTGGAACACGACGCTGACTAAACATTCCTACCCTTTCACTGCAACAAGCGATCCCCCGCCGTAACAATCAGCAGTCTATCATACCTGCCAACTGGCCATACTGCTCCACGCTCTGGCCGGATAGCATCTAGGCCCAGAACACCATCTCTTCTGGAGGAAATGTTCTCAGCACTGAGATATCCCACCGCGTTAACTTTCTCCTTCTATGCAAACTTTGGCAGGAGATCGGCAACTGATTATTAATTTTACCGCTCAGCGATTTATTTCTCGAAAAATTCAAGGCAATTTCTGTGCAGTCCTAAGGCATCGACTGCCCACCGACCAGCGCAGCACCGCGAAACGGCATCAAGAAGGCGCTGACCCGCACGCCAATGGAAAGATCGGACAGCGTCACGCCTCCAGGATGACGGAGTTCAGCGCCCCCTGTTAACACTGACTTAACCAGCCGCCCATCGCTGGTTGGCTCAGAGCTGGCCAGTGTGGCCGAGCGGATCCAAACGCTTCAGCCTGGAACTGCGCGACCGCTACGGTCGCAGGTTCGAATTCTGCCTCGGGAATGGATGTGTGTGATGTCCTTAGGTTGGTTAGGTTGAAGTAGTTCTAAGTTCTAGGGTACTGATGACCTCAGATGTTAAGTCCCATAGTGCTCAGAGCCATTTGGTCGGCCCAGTTCGGCTGCAGACTTCGAGAGCATCACCATGTATTGTGTGTATTGAACTGGAGACCTCGAAACGACGGAGAGGCTTCGTCCCGCCTTAGCCCTCAGTGGTTCACAACCCCACAACAGGCCACAGCAGCCCACCCACCTCACCGAGGCCCCACACCGAACCCAGGGTTATTGTGCAGTTCGGCCCCCAGTGGATCCCCCCCCCCCCCTCACCTCCACCCCATCCCGGAAACATCTCATACCAAATGAGTGTAACCGCAAATGTTTGCGTGGTAGAGGAATTATGGTGTACGCGTATGTGGAGACAGTGTTTGTGCAGCAATGGTTGGTTGGTTGGTTGTTTTGGGGAAGGAGACCAGACAGCGAGGTCATCAGTCTCATCGGATTAGGGAAGGACGGGGAAGGAAGTCGGCCGTGCCCTTTGAAAGGAACCATCCCGGCATTTGCCTGGAGCGATTTAGGGAAATCACGGAAAACCCAAATCAGGATGGCCGGACGCGGGATTGAACCGTCGTACTCCCGAATGCGAGTCCAGTGTCTAACCACTGCGCCACCTCGCACGGGTTTGTGCATCAATCGCCGACATAGTGTAACTGAGGCGGAATAAGGGGAACCAGCCTGCATTCGCCGAGGCAGATGGAAAACTGCCTTACAAGCCATCCACACATACTGGCCGGCACACCGGACCTTTACACTAAAGGTCGGGACACACACGTCCGGGCCGTGTCAGAGCCGAGCGTCGAACGAGTGACGGCCGTGCTCCAGTCCGTTCCTGCAGGGGCCACACATGACCGGGGCACGTCCGTGTCTTTGTTGTTCCTTGTAGTGGCTCGGACGCGGTGAGCTGTGTTTCTGTTTGTGAAAACTGTAAAACATGTTCACTAATTTTCGTAATAGTGAATTAGGACTTATAGCACTTGTTTTAGACGAAGAGGAAAAAGAACGAAGGCAAACAAGAAGAAATGGTTCAAATGGCTCTGCGCACTATGGGACTTAACATCTATGGTCATCAGTCCCCTAGAACTTAGAACTACTTAAACCTAACTAACCTAAGGACAGCACACAACACCCAGCCATCACGAGGCAGAGAAAATCCCTGACCCCGCCGGGAATCGAACCCGGGAACCCGAGCGTGGGAAGCGAGAACGCTACCGCACGATCACGAGATGCGGGCGCAAACAAGAAGACGAAAATTATGGATCCACAGTGCCTGGAAAACACGACCAGTACAGGGAGAGTTTCGAACATTATTTTCTCATCTCATAGATGATGAGACTAAGTTTTATGAATATTTTAGGATGACGCAGTACGCCTTCTGTGAACTTTTAAAGAAACTAGAACCAAGACTGAGAAAAAAACGACACTTTCTGGAGAGTATCAGTTTCACCCAAAGAACTACTTGCTGTTCTTTAAAGGTAGGTTAAAGAACAGTACACAGAACACAAATAAATAAGAAGTTTTAAGGACAGCATTTTTATTTTATTACTTTAGTAATTGAAAGATAAATACATAAGTTAGGAAATAACACAGTAAAATTTCTACTACCCTAAGAAAAACAAATGAGGACTATTCAGTGAGTTAGTTTCTGAAGCTGATGAGGATGCAGGGGAACTTGGAGGATGATGGCTTTGGTTATTTATATACGAATTGTGGGAATCCTTTGGCAGATCAAAAGCTGCTGTGTAGGTTCTGTTGACTCGTTTTCCGGGCGGATTTGTACCGGGGACCAGATCGCATTCCCGTTCGGGAAGCAGCGCGTTAGACCGCGCGGCTAGCAGGGCGGGTGGGAGTATCAGTACTGAGCAATACGAAGACGTTACTTAGCCTGCGTTCTGCGAGTAGTAATTGATTGTTAAAGCACTTGTAGTAGCAGGCACAGGAAGAACAGACAACAAGTTAAGTAATGGTAATGGTTCTCTTCTTTGTAGAAATAAAATGTTCAGTTAATCCACAACTGTTTTGTACAGATGTTTTTGGATTCCTGCTACTGGCCATCGCAGCTTCTCTCCTTGCTGATTCCACAGTAGTAGACACAAAAGTTTTTTTTCTCACGGACAAAAATTATATTTCGGAAACTGAATATCACACCATGTTCGTTAACAAAGTAAATAACATCTGGACGTAATAAAATCTTTCATCTGCATTTAATGCAAACTGGGAGAATCAATGCGTCAAAGTTCTCTCTAGCAACAACAGTTGAGTCGAGTGCTTTTCACTGACCTTTAGGATAACTGTCTCTTTTATTTGCTTTTCAATTTTTAATTCAGCAAAATAGCAGCTGGTCATGATGTGCCTTATTGGACAGCCCTTGTTAAAGTAGAATGTCGTTTTCGTTCTCGTTACAAATAAACTGTTGTCGAAAGTGTTTTTCCTGATCCAAGATAGGTGGCGAAAATTAATTAGTCCTGTACGATATCCAGTTCAAGGTTACTTTTTTGATAGTGACGTGTAAAGACGATAAATAATCAATATTTTCAGTAACATCTGTGTGACAAAGTGACGTGGATGTAAGTAATACAGGGTGTATAAGAAAGAATCATCCGAATAAAAAATCATAACTATTGTGCTATTCGAGATATGTGGGTGAACAACGTACTGTTGGACAGAGCAAACTCTCAAGTTTTACATGGTTCCCGTTAGGTAGCAGCAGTGTGTGCCCACTTCAGTTCTGGTAAAAATGGTGTCGCAACAACAGAAGCGTTTTGTGTTGTACGTTTTGCGCAGTGTTGGTGAGTAATAACTATTCAGCGTGACTTTCGTACTAGGTGTGTTGTGGATCCTTCTACAGCACAGAGCATTAGACGGTGTCAAGAACAATTCCGAGAAACAGGTTGTTTGGGTAAAGGCAAATCGCTAGGCCGTCCCCGAGTGTCAGACGTCGAACGCATCCGCCATAGTTTCACAAGGAGTCCGCAGAAATAAGTTCCCTGTCCAGCTCGACAGCTCACCATACCCCCGATGTTCTTCTGGCGTGTGTTGCATTGATGCTTACACATGAATCGATACAAAATTCAGCTGCTGCAAGCTCTTCGTCACAGACACCAATGTGTGGAGTTCTGTAATTACGTTCTTGGCAAGATGGAGGATGACAGTTCTCTTACACACTTAGTGTTTAGTGGCGAGGCAACGTTCCATTTAAATGGAAAGGTGAACTGTCATAATGTGAGAATATGGGATACGGAATAACCGCATGAAGTTCTACAACATGAGAGGTATTCTCCAAAATTTAATTTGTTTTGTGCAGTTTCACGGGAAAAGCTGTATGGGAACAATATGAATACCGCGTTGACATATGCAGTATATCTTGCAGTATATCTCAAGGGAGGCATACTGAACACCTATGAAAAGGTATGAGAAAAAACGTTTTGAGTTTCCCGTTCATCACAAAACAAAATTCATTGTATATGTTTATTATTTTCACAAAAATAGACTTGCCATATCGTATGATTCTTTTTGATACCCCCTGTATTTCGTTAGCAAAGACAACCAAAGTCACAATCTGCCTCGAGAATGGCGCTTCATGAGAGACTTTACTTGGTCTTTCTTCTCCTACACATCACAAAAACTAAACTCAAAATTGTTGTTCTTGCTTCTGTTAGTAGAGCTTGACAGACTGGACGTTTCCATCTGATCTAAATTAATGTGTGGTCACGTAATAAATCTTAGTCAAATGTGTGTTTACATTGAAAAATACGTAAAACTATCTAGAAAGTTCACAAAAACAACAAAGCAGTAAAAATGTGCCACACTGGAAGGGTCTGTTGGTTAAACCAAGTTGATGACCAAGCTATATGTTTCACCCGAATATCATTCGATGAAGTTGGGAAGACGTTACAAAAAGATTCATCCCATGTGATTCTGTGTGTCGTCAGCTAAAACAGTGGATATCACATCGTTCAAATGACTAAGCACTATGGGACTTAACATCTGAGGTCATCAGTACCCTAGACTTAGTACTACTTAAACATAACTAACCTAAGAACATCACACACGTCCATGCCCGAGGCAGGATTCGAACCTGCGACCGTAGCAGCAGCGCGGTTCCGGACAGAAGCGCCTAGAACCGCTCGGCCACATAGACCGGCACAGTGGATATCTCCGCAGCCAAGTTATGGACTGCCTTCTCCTTTCAGATACACAGGACAGCGTGCTTCAGGCAGGGTGATGCTGATAACAGTTAAGGCACACCTGGGGCTGTGAATAATTTACTCCATCATAAGCTGTTTCACCTCACTTACCTCTCACTCAAAAACGCCGAATCACCGACATTTCTATCAACATACGTGGTTCGGCCATCCAGCTTAATCACATGGCGAGTGTAAGTTGCCGTTAAACATTATGGGAGTATTGTTCCGTTGAGTGTAAGTATAAACACTGCTGTTTCTCTACATCGACTTTTAATACTTCCATTATTTATAGGAGATATGGGGACTACTCAGGAGGACGTCGTTATCAGGAGAAAGAAAACTGGCATTTTACGGATCGGAGCGTGGAATGTCAGATCCCTTAATAGGGCAGGTAGGTTAGAAAAAGTGTTGGCGTTAAAAAAGGTTTGTGCCAGTTGGGTTCCCAGGATGTTGACAGTGGCTCACAAAGAAACAAGAAAAACGGTATGCAGCGAACTTTTGGAACAGCACGAGAATGGTGGAGATGAATTTCTTGGAAGAATTGTGACAGGTGATGAAACATGGTTCCATCATTTTTCACCCGCCTTACAGTCCTGACCTGGCTCCATGTGACTACCATCTCTTTGGGAAACTGAAAGACTCTATTGGTGGAACAAGGTTTGAAGATGATGACTCCTTTGTGCACGCTGCCAAACAGTGGCTCCAACAGGTTGGTCCAGAATTTTACCGTGCGGTTATACATGCGCTGGTTCCAAGATGGCGTAAGGCAGCTGAGAGGGATGGAAATTATGTGGAGAAATGAAAATATTGTTCCTAAAGGATGTATCTACACAATGTAAATCTTTCAAACATGTAAAATGAAAGATGGATTTAAAAAAAATAGTGTGCATTTCTTTTGGAGTGACCCTCGTATGATTGCACGATTACAGAACAGTCACTGGAAGCAGTTACTTCCATAATGTATATAGGGTACGCGTACGGAGGAATGAAAGTGGAACGACGAGATAAAACTAGTCGCAGGAAAGGCAGATGCCAAACAGGATCATTAGAAGAATCCTCAGGAAAAGTAGTCCATGTGCAAAGGAGGTAACTTGCGAACTCTCGTTCGACCAATACTTGACTATTGCTCGTCAGTCTGGTATCCGTACCAGGTAGAATTGAGAGAGGAAACAGAGAAGGTAAAAAAGAGCAGAGCGTTTTGTTATATGTTATTTTAGTAAGCGCGAAAGCCTCACGGAGATGATTAGTCGATATATCACGAGAGTCGTTCTCCATCACGGGGTGATTGACTGTTCAAGTTCCGAGAACATAGTTCCTTGGAGAGTTAACCAGTACATTGCTTCTTCCTAGATATATCCCTCGAAAAATCTTGAAGATAAAATTAGATATACGGAGGCTTCCCGGCAATCATTGCTCCAACAGGAAAAGGGGGGAAGTGACAATGGTATGAAAAGTACCCTACGCTTGTGGAGTATAGACGTAAATGACGATATAGAAGAAAAGCATTCAGTGGGAACATGGCGACCCATCACTGCCGAAGAGAGAGAATCCGCAACCATCAATCGGAACTAATGGTGAGTGTTTTAGGGTTCCCTACCTCAAGCAGTAAAAATGAAACTCTTATAGGATAAGTTCATTGTCTATCTGATTGTCCGACAGAGAAAAAAAACTTTTTCTCCGTGTCGGCTAAGGCGTATAAAGTTGAAATTTATGTCACTTAAAAAGATCTACAGTCCCTTACCGGTGTACTACACTGAAGAGCCAAAGAAACTGGTACACCTGCCTAACATCGTGTAGGGCCCCTGCGAGCACTTAGAAGTGCCGCAGCACGACGTGCCATAGACTCGACTAGTGTCAGAAGTCGGCTTTCCGGGCGGGAAGGAGCGCCTGGTCCCCGGCACGAATCCGCCCGGCGGATTTGTGTCGAGGTCCGGTGAACCGGGCAGTCTGTGGATGGTTTTTCGGCGGTTTTCCATCTGCCTCGGTAAATTCGGGCTGGTTCCCCTTATTCCGCCTCAGTTACACTATGTCGGCGATTGCTGCGCAAACAAGTTCTCCACCAACGCGCACACCACCATCACTCTACCACGCAAACATAGGGGTTACACTCGTCTGGTGTGAGACGTTTCCTGGGGGGTCCACCAGGGGCCGAACCGCACGGTAACCCTGGGTTCGGTGTGGGGCAGCGGAGGGGTGAAGTGGACTGCGGTAGTCGTCGTGGGGTTGTGGACCACTGCGGCTGCGGCGGGGACGGAGCCTCTCCATCGTTTCTAGGTCCCCCAACATACAATACAATACAATGTCTGAAGTAGTGTTGGAGGGAACTGACACCATGAATACTGCATTGTATCCATAAATCCTTCAGAGTACAAGCGGCTGGAGATCTCTTCTGAACAGCACCTTGCAAGGCATCCCAGATAAGCTTAATAATGTTCATGTCTGGGGAGTTTGGTGGCCAGCGGAAGTGTTTAAACTCAGAAGAATGTTCTTGGAGCCACTCTGTAGCGATTCTGGACATGTGGGATCTTGCATTGTCCTGCTGGAATTGTCCAAGTCCGTCGGAATGCGCAATGGACATGACTGGATGCAGGTGATTAGACAGGATGCTTAAGTACGTGTCACCTGTCAGAGTCGTATCTAGACGTACCAGGGGTCCCATCTCACTCCAACTGCACGCGCCCCACACATTACATGGCCTCCATCAGCTTCAGCAGTCCCCTGCTGACATGCAGGGTTCATGAATTGATGAGGTTCTCTCCATACCCGTACACGTCTATACGCTCGATACAATTTGAAACGAGGCTCGTCCGACCAGGCAACATGTTTCCAATCATCAGCAGTCCAATGTCGGTGTTGTTGGGCCCAGGCGAGACGTAAAGCTTTGTGTCGTGGATTCACCGAGGGTACACGAGTGGGCCTTCGGCTCCGAAAGCCCATATCGATGATGTTTCGTTTAATGGTTCACACGCTGACACTTGTTGATGGCCTAGCATTCAAATCTGCAGCAATCTGCGGAACGGTTGCACTTCTGTCACGTTAAACGATTCTCTTCAGTCGTCGTTGGTCCCGTTCTTGCAGTATCTTTTTCCGGCCGCAGCGATATCGGAGATTTGATGTTTTACCGTATTCCTGATATTCTCAGTACACTCGTGAAATGGTCGTACGGGAAAGTCCCCACTTCATCGCTACCTCTGAGATACTGTGCCCAACGGCTCGTGCGCCGACTATAACACCACGTTCAAACTCGCTTAAATCTTGATAACTTGCCATTGTAGCAGCAATTACTGATCTAACAACTGCGCCAGACACTTGTTGTGTTATAAAGAAGTTTCCGACCGCAGAGTGATATCCTGCCTCTTTACATATCTCTGTATTCGAATACGCATGCCTATACCAGTTTCTTTGGCGTTTCGGTCTAAATGCGAGGTTCTAAGTCAATGCCACAAAAAGATACGGCCATTTATGTCACACAGAATCATTAAATTTCGGAAGAGGTGAGGTTTCACAGTACAAGTAAAAGGAAAAAAATTAAGAAAGTTGATCATTTTTTTTATCACACGAAGAAATATGTCATTTGTCATTTGTTATTTGACTTCCAACGAGAAATCAAAACATTCTCTAATGTCTGGAATCTTTAGGATAGATATTTTGCTAGTATCAATGTCGATAATAGGCAAAAATCGTCGAGATCCTCCATTCCGCGGAATGAATGAGCTGTCTATATACACAATTAAATCTGTATGGGACCCTCAGTGCGCGGGTACTACCCGCATTTGACCAATGTCTTGCAAATGCCATGGTGTAGCGCTAATAGATTGTGTTCGTGAGGAGCATCCTGTCACCGGAGCATACTTCCGAACCTCCTAAAGAGTTTACAAGTGACTGTCAGGACGAAGTGTTGCGGGAAGCTATAGAAAGGAATGGTTTCACTCCACTACAACGATCCTGTCCATTTTGCACAGAGTCTACATTCTGTTTAGGCTATCAAATCACATTCACGCATTCACCCGACGTAGCACAATGTGATTTCTTCATCTTTCGTCGCATAAAGGTATCATTCCTTTCCAGGCATTTACAGAACTAGTACGAGGTGATTTACGAGATGGAACTTTTCCCAAACAGTCAAAACACAGGCATTCTCCAACTAAGGTCTCTACTAGGTCATTCACCGCTGGGTAAAATGTACGCATTGTAGAGGAGGACTATCACCATTTACAAGTCTCAGAGGCGCAGCTTCATATTTTCGAGGTCCTGGTTAAAACCACCTCTCCTGTAAATAATGTACTAAGCTTAGAACAGAAGTCGGAAAAAGGAGGAAGGAAGATGGTGGTTAAATGATCTGTCGGCGACGAGGTCATTAGGTAAGAAGCGCAAGCTCGGAATGTGGAATGTGAAATGAAACCGACCGTATCCCTATCAAAAAACCCTTCCAAGGTTTTTCCTTCAGCGCTTTAGGAAAACCACCGAAAGCTTCCGTTCTCTGTATTGCGGGTCCAGCATCGTGCTACCTGCCCCACATCGCTTAGTTCAAAGTGAGTGAAATTCCTGGAGTTTCCCAGACATATAAAATTCGTTTCTAATTTTTTTTTTTTTTTTTTTTTTGTCATCAGTCTACTGACTGGTTTGATGCGGCCCGCCACGAATTCCTTTCCTGTGCTAACCTCTTCATCTCAGAGTAGCACTTTCAACCTACGTCCTCAATTATTTGCTTGACGTACTCCAATCTCTGTCTTCCTCTACAGTTTTTGCCCTCTACAGCTCCCTCTAGTACCATGGAAGTCATTCCCTCATGACTTAGATGTCCTATCATCCTGTCCCTTCTCCTTATCAGTGTTTTCCACATATTCCTTTCCTCTACAATTCTGCGTAGAACCTCCTCATTCCTTACCTTATCAGTCCACCTAATTTTCAACATTCGTCTATAGCACCACATCTCAAATGCTTCGATTCTCTTCTGTTCCGGTTTTCCCACAGTCCATGTTTCACTACCATACAGTGCCGTACTCCAGACGTACATCCTCAGAAATTCCTTCCTCAAATTAAGGCCGGTATTTGATATTAGTAGACTTCTCTTGGCCAGAAATGCCTTTTTTGCCATAGCGAGTCTGCTTTTGATGTCCTCCTTGCTCCGTCCGTCATTCGTTATTTTACTGCCTAGGTAGCAGAATTCCTTAACTTCATTGACTTCGTGACCATCAATCCTGATGTTAAGTTTCTCGCTGTTCTCATTTCTACTACTTCTCATTACCTTCGTCTTTCTCCGATTTACTCTCAAACCATACTGTGTACTCATTAGACTGTTCATTCCGTTCAGCAGATCATTTAATTCTTCTTCACTTTCACTCAGGATAGCTATGTCATCAGCGAATCGTATCATTGATATCCTTTCACCTTGTTTTTTAATTCCACTCGTGAACCTTTCTTTTATTTCCATCATTGCTTCCTCGATGTACAGATTGAAGAGTAGGGGCGAAAGGCTACAGCCTTGTCTTACACCCTTCTTAATACGAGCACTTCGTTCTTGATCGTCCACTCTTATTATCCCCTCTTGGTTGTTGTACATATTGTATATGACCCGTCTCTCCCTATAGCTTACCCCTACTTTTTTCAGAATCTCGAACATCTTGCACCATTTTATATTGTCGAACGCTTTTTCCAGGTCGACAAATCCTATGAAAGTGTCTTTATTTTTCTTTAGCCTTTCTTCCATTATTAGCCATAACGTCAGAATTGCCTCTCTCGTCCCTTTACTTTTCCTAAAGCCAAACTGATCGTCACCTAGCGCATTCTCAATTTTCTTTTCCATTCTTCTGTATATTATTCTTGTAAGCAGCTTCGATGCATGAGCTGTTAAGCTGATTGTGCGATAATTCTCGCACTTGTCTTCGGAATTGTGTGGATGATGCTTTTCCGAAAGTCAGATGGTATATCGCCGGACTCATATATTCTACACACCAACGTGAATAGTCGTTTTGTTGCCACTTCCCCAATGATTTTAGAAATTCTGATGGAATGTTATCTATCCCTTCTGCCTTATTTGACCGTAAGTCCTCCAATGCTCTTTTAAATTCCGATTCTAATACTGGATCCCCTATCTCTTCTAAATCGACTCCTGTTTCTTATTCTATCACATCAGACAAATCTTCACCCTCATATAGGCTTTCAATGTATTCTTTCCACCTATCTGCTCTCTCCTCTGCATTTAACAGTGGAATTCCCGTTGCACTCTTAATGTTACCACCGTTGCTTTTAATGTCACCAAAGGTTGTTTTGACTTTCCTGTATGCTGAGTCTGTCCTTCCGACAGTCATATCTTTTTCGATGTCTTCACATTTTTCCTGCAGCCATTTCGTCTTAGCTTCCCTGCACTTCCTATTTATTTCATTCCTCAGCGACTTGTATTTCTGTATTCCTGATTTTCCCGGAACATGTTTGTACTTCCTCCTTTCATCAATCAACTGAAGTATTTCTTCTGTTACCCATGGTTTCTTCGCAGCTACCTTCTTTGTACCTATGTTTTCCTTCCCAACTTTTGTGATGGCCCTTTTTAGAGATGTCCATTCCTCTTCAACTGTACTGCCTACTGCGCTATTCCTTATTGCTGTATCTATAGCGTTAGAGAACTTCAAACGTATCTCGTCATTCCTTAGTGCTTCCGTATCCCACTTCTTTGCGTATTGATTCTTCCTGACTAATGTCTTGAACTTCAGCCTACTCTTCATCACTACTATATTGTGATCTGAGTCTATATCTGCTCCTGGGTAGGCCTTACAATCCAGTATCTGATTTCGGAATCTCTGTCTGACCATGATGTAATCTAATTGAAATCTTCCCGTATCTCCCGGCCTTTTCCAAGTATACCTCCTCCTCTTGTGATTCTTGAACAGGGTATTCGCTATTACTAGCTGAAACTTGTTACAGAATTCAACTAGTCTTTCTCCTCTTTCATTCCTTGTCCCAAGCCCATATTCTCCTGTAACCTTTTCTTCTACTCCTTCCCCTACAACTGCATTCCAGTCGCCCATGACTATTAGATTTTCGTCCCTCTTTACATACTGCATTGCCCTTTCAATATCCTCATACACTTTTTCTATCTGTTCATCTTCAGCTTGCGACGTCGGCATGTATACCTGAACTATCGTTGTCGGTGTTGGTCTGCTGTCGATTCTGATTAGAACAACCCGGTCACTGAACTGTTCACAGTAACACACCCTCTGTCCTACCTTCCTATTCATAACGAATCCTACACCTGTTATACCATTTTCTGCTGCTGTTGATATTACCCGATACTCATCTGACCAGAAATCCTTGTCATCCTTCCACTTCACTTCACTGACCCCTACTATATCTAGATTGAGCCTTTGCATTTCCCTTTTCAGATTTTCTAGTTTCCCTACCACGTTCAAGCTTCTGACATTCCACGCCCCGACTCGTAGAACGTTATCCTTTCGTTGATTATTCAATCTTTTTCTCATGGTAACCTCCCCCTTGGCAGTCCCCTCCCGGGGATCCGAATGGGGGACTATTCCGGAATCTTTTGCCAATGGAGAGATCATCATGACACTTCTTCAATTACAGGCCACATGTCCTGTGGATACACGTTACGTGTCTTTAATGCAGTGGTTTCCAGTGCCTTCTGCATCCTCATGTCGTTGATCATTGCTGATTCTTCCGCCTTTAGGGGCAGTTTCCCACCTCTAGGACAAGAGAGTGCCCTGATCCTCTATCCGCTCCTCCGCCCTCTTTGACAAGGCCGTTTGCAGAATGAGGCTGACTTCTTATGCCGGAAGTCTTCGGCCGCCAATGCTGAAATGCTGATTATTTTATCAAAATTTAGGCAGTGGTGGGGATCGAACCCGGGACCGAAAACGTTTTGATTATGAATCAAAGACGCTACCCCCCCCCCCCCCCCCTTTTTTTTAATCTCATTTTGTTCGCTTCTGTTCGTTTCATATGCTGGGGGCGGACGTCGTAATACATCCGTTGAAGTTCGTTGTTGATCGATTAACTCAGTTTTTTTTTATTACAGAGGGCAGCTAACCCTCTGACCGAACACGCTGAGCTACCGTGCCGGCTCCCTAGACCACGGGTACATGTTTCAAAAACCTGTGACATCGTACACAGAGACAAACTGCTCTTCGAAAGTAATTGCTTTAGACTAAAGTCGTAATTTTTATTTTCCTGTTTCGGTATCATCTACCATAATCAGGCCATCCTATGATCAAAAATCCCCAGCGAACACTTTAAATGATTCTTTAAGAAACATTTACAATTTTTTTTCTGTGAAGGCAAAAGCACGGTATAAAGTGCAACCTTACCCCTGGCGCACAGTTATGGTCGCTTCCCAAGTAGATGTATGTCATACTAAAAGCAAAGGTCAATGCTACGTTTGAGATGCAGGCAAAGTGCTTAATAGCTTGACTGGAATGGGCTTGCAGCAAACAAATCACCACGCCTATGAAAAAGCTTCGTAGAGTCAGATAGTCAAGGGACTTGCCACGTAATGACACTACACCCTTGCGTAGGGTTAGACCAAAGAGAGAGATCCAGCGTTAAGAGGGAATATTGGCACAAAGTGGTAAGTATTACTCCGCAACTGTCAGTTGACGATCTTTGGCCGTATTTTGTAATATCATTACCTTCCTAATGTGGCATAATCTCGTTACTCAGCCAGCAGTACGTATCTAAGACGACTTACCTACTCTCAGTCAGGTCGTATCTCACATGCACCCGAAGATACCAAAGTGATCAAAAATTGCACGCTCTCGCGGTCTGACTGTGGATATTAGTTCTTTGATGTACCACGTTAATGATGTTATTTTCATAAATCAGGTTTATAATCCGCCTCCATCTGGTTAGTTGATTTCTCCGTTACTACACCTACCCACGGATTACATTTAACTATAGTGATTTTACGATGCGTCAACTTGGCTAATTCACAATATCTTTGTTCTTTAAAAAAAACATTTAGCGTATCGTATGTTTCTTTATGAACATTGACTAATTTAAAATATTCTTCACTCGTCGGAGATATATGGGCCTATAATATCACGAAATTTCAAAAATTGCACTTTTGGTTTATAATCCACATAATTTGTTTTCACCAGAGAACGTAAGTACTTTCGCGCAGTTAAATGATATAGTCTCTGATATGTAATATTCAGATTTTCAAATTAAATGTAAACTGGCTTTAAATTTCATCATTTGCTGCACTGAACGATCTAAATAAAGAATATTGCGGTGTCATTTGTCACTTTTAACTGATCTCCCATCGCGTATCAGATCATAAAGTTCTAGTTCGCACTTGGATGAGTTTTGATAAAAAAAAGATAACTTTTACTTTTTCTTTACCGTTAATAAGAATCTCGTCTTGAATTCTGTAATTTCTGAAAACGGCGTTACTCTTCTCAGCACCGCTTTTTCAGATATTCTCTTCTCAAAATTATCAAGAAATATCAGAACATCTAGATCTTTATATTAACTCCAAACTTCACAAAAGTTTTTATTGCCACATTTTACGTACAGTGTCGTACCGCGCAATAACTTTGAATATATTCAATAATAGTAGCTATTACAATACCAGATAACAACTATTGACATTTCCACATGTCAAGACCGACTAAGAGTTTTAGAATATAAATTATATTTTTTCTTCTTTATTTATTGTTAACAAAAAATAGGCATATCAAGAACTTGACGCTCTTAGCATCTTGTTCATTGTTCTGACCGCCAACTTGATAGCAAATATTTGGCATCAGCTGCGCTCTCCGATTTGAAGATTGCCGACGCAGCCAGTTTCTTGCTGCGCCACTCGTGGAACAAAATGAAACAACATATTTTGCAGTTACGCACGAACATTACAGATTACATTAATTGAAATCATAAGTCATAATTACGTTAAAAATAAATTCTGCTTACAGTATATCGTTGCCACTGGAAAGACCAGTCGGGCACGATAACCACCTTGAACTATGGTGATAGTTGTGAGAGGTTGCATCACGGACCTACAGTGTTAGCAGGAGACTAGGAAGGACCACAGCACTAATTCATACAACGCTATCCTGATATGAATGTTATTCTCTTGAGACATTTAAAAGAATACTTGCATCTTGATATTGGTGGTATATTGCTATAAGCGATGAGAACACTTTCCGGTGTAAGGGGCTGTGTGTATTTTAACGTTGGCCTCTTCAAAATGGTTCAAATGGCTCTAAGCACTATGGGACTTAACATCTGAGGTCATTAGAACTACTTAAATCTAACTAACCTAGGAACATAACACACACCCATGCCCGAGGCAGGATTCGAACCTGCGACCGTAGTAGCAGAGGGGTTCCGGACAGAAGCACCTAGAACCGATCGGCCACAGCGACCTGCCGGTTGGCCTCTGTAATTCGTATTTGCTATCAGAGCGAAAAAAATGTTTCGTAAATGTTTCCTAAATTATTATTTTAACTATTTACAGTGATTTTTAGGTCATAGGATGGTCTGATGGTCACACTGGGTGCCGAAACCGTTAGGCAGTAGGCGAAATAAAAATTGTGACTACAGACTAAAGCAAATGATTTTTTGAATAGTGCCCATTGCTGTTCCAGTCAACAGAATGTCAGGAACAAGTAAAACAGCTTTTATTAAAACTCATGCATGAAAACATGTTAGTCACACTTTTAATTACTGAAATAAGTTGAAAGTATACAGCATATATTCAAATTTGCAACCATCCATTGTGTGGATGCAATTTGTTATAAGGATTTAAATGACTTACATCTGCTAGTCGTAAATGCAACAGCTAAAAAGATTTTGTGTCCAATATGTAGTACCATGTATTGCTACCACCCCCCTAGACGACATAGCAACGTTATTGCAAGTTTCCTTCTGAGGCCGATAGCGGTTGCGTGGTATCTGGCGGACCCAATGATACATGCCCGCTGAACCTATCTCCAGCAGCTCTGTATGTGAAAGTCCTCTGCTGCCGAAATATAGGATGGCCGGCCACTACATTGTTCGAGGACGTGGAAGGGGGGCGGGGGCTGGAGGGGAATGTTTTATTGTTTGTCTTCCAGTACTCACAACTCAAGCACGTGTACTCTCGTGCCAATGAGCTGCTGTGATACAAATTTCAAAGGGAAATAACATTATGGAGACAGTCATCCTCAAATGCGATTCATACTTGTACGAGAGACGTTCAATAATTAATGCAGCACATTTTTTTCTCGACCATTTTCGGTTGAAAAAAATTCTGATTTTGTTGTGCCACACTGTGGAATATCCTCGCTTCAGCCCCTATAGTTTCACGAAGTTCCGATAGGTGGCAGCAGTATATGTAGCCTTCAAGATGGCGTCTGTAACGGAGGTACCTTTAGAGCAGAGAGTTGTCACTAAGTTTCTTTTGGCGGATATCCAGAGCACCACAAATATTCAAGGGAGCTTGCAGAATGTCTACAGAACCATGGCAGCGAACGAAATCATGGTGTCATTGGTCGGGGCGTCTGTCATCATTGCTCCAAGGTCGCGAAAACTGTCCGATCTCCAACGTGTTGGCCGGCCACACAACGCTGTCACTCATGCGATATTGGAGCGTGCGGACACTCTCATTCGAGGTGATCGACGGCGTTGAGAAATTCAAAAGTGTGTGGCCATTGGGTTCCTCGCCGCCTAACAGAAGAAGATCATAGACAGCAACGAAGAACCATCTGTGCGGAATAGCTTGCGCATTACGACGCTGACTGTGACAATTTTTCGTTGAACATTGTAACAGGTGATGAAACATGGTGTAACACCCTAATGAACCCCCAAAACCCAATTAGGAAAGACCATCATGATGTAAAGTACGGAAAAGCTATCCTGACAGGTACGATAACTTTTCCGATGATATAACACCAGAAAGTCTTGATAAACACCAATATTAAGCATTACAGAGTATGTTTCGGTAGAAATGAAGAAGAAAGAAAGGTCATCTTTAGTTATTTGCCAAACATCTAAGTAATAATTACAAATTAATACCATGAAAGTTAAGTCCAAAGAAATGTCGGTCAGAGATAACTTTTATGTGGAAGAGAGTTGTAAACGCAACGAAGAAATTCAATGCGTCTACAATACTCATTCATGGAAAAAGTAATTCGCTTGCTGGATATCGAGCTACCAAGTCATACGAGAGCAGCTCTTGCCATAGTAGAGCGAACGGAGCGCATCGAGATTGTTTTACGTTCAAGAGTCGTTGTTGCGTGACGTAGACGCACGGATTTGTGAACTGATATTCAAACTAGAGACTTGAACCGAGGTAGTATGCTGACTGTGTATACCAAGTTGATGGACTTTATTAACGGAAGTAGGCAATATTAGACTCAACATTCATATAAGTGAACTTATAGAAAGGAATGGACAAAGTTTCAAAAGACTATAATACACGTTTAGTCTCGAGTAGGAGACATTGACACGAATACATGAAGAAGATACAATTACGCCGAGGGTTAAAGCTGTCGTAATTGTCACGATACTTGAAACTAACAGAACTGCCAGTGCTAATTAACCGTACGTGCACATGGCGTGATGTTTATAAAGTATTTAGCGAAAAGGAACAATAAAATTGTCCATCAAAAGTGGAAATGCAACGTGTCGCCTCCATCATCCTATGAATATTTGGTAATTGCTCATCAAAAGTTAATGAACAGTGACTAACTTGGAAGTAAATTCGTGGACTGTTAGTTGTGACAAGGAAGGTTTGGACATACATAATATTACGACGCAAGATAACTAAGACATTGTTAAAGAATATCTGTGGATCTCGCGTCATATAGAGCGAAAAATTTTACTTAGCAACGAAGAAACAACGACCAATACGATTTGCAATTGAACGTTTTCCTCGCTTTTGGTGATGTGGACGATGCGCATTAGGGAAGATTCCCCAATTACTCCACTAAAGTGTTAACGGGGCACATAATAATTCGACTTCAAACCATAAGAGACAATCAGAGTGCGCAGTTCGCATTAATAAGGAAACTGTGAGGACTCGCAATCAAACTTTAATCATTACGCGAGGAACGATTTCCTAACAGCTTTTTCAGATCTTGTCTGTCGTTATCCGACGGAGACATCATCCATCATCGCGTCGCGTCTCCACCGACCGAGCTGTGGCAGTAACAGCTCCACGGCGTCGACAACACCAGCACGCGGCGGAGAGGGGGCGTCGCAATGGGTTCTTCGCTTCGAACTGAAAATAAATAAATAAATAAAAAAGCTTTCATCTGTTTGGTCTAATGAAAGGTGGACTCCATGCGAAGCAGTACTAGGATGGTGGGCAGGGTATTGATACAGTAAGACATCGACCCTTGGAGTGGTGCCAAGCATGCGTGCAGGACCTCGCAGTAAGGCGGCGTTTGGACGTTCTAGCGTTAAAAGGATTTTCGCTTTTCCACTTTTAATCAAATATAACATTGATGATGATAATTCATGGCAATGTTTGCCGAAAAGATAAAGAATGCAACCTTTAACACTAGATTGCGTACTCACGGCAGTTCTCCTTGGCCGTTTTTTTGGTACGACTTGGAAAGAGAGAAAAATTAATGAATGATCGCCGATGCGTCGGTTCTCGATTGTGTTCAGGAGACGTACAGATTGATTGCGCGAAAATAGTTTCTCAAATGACCTCTTAACCCGGATTGCTTTCACGCAATCAGACTCTTCAATGAAATTACCTAATGGACCTATTTGAATAACAAAAAAATTGGAAATGGATGCAAAACAGTGAAATTTTGTAAAAAAAAGTTGTCAGATCGGAAGAGCGAACCTGTAACAAAGTACATTTAAACATAAACATTATTTGTGGTTAATTTAAAGAAAAGAATAAGCATAAATTTTCTGTACAGTGAAGCATCAATATATTCTCAAAGAACAAAGGCGTTAAACTATAAACATCAACAAATTTACAATGAATACAAAACTTACATTTTTATGTTTTTCTCATACATGGAGCAGTCCAACAATCGCTGCTTTTTGTGTGTGGTATTTTGTAAAAATTAAATGTCCTGGCGTGCGCGTAAGTATTTTTTATCGTCACAAGGTTTACAAAAGCGTTTCTCTTTTCTTGCTGATAACGTGGTTTTTGACACTAAATGAAATATAAGTTGTAGCGGTGCTACACAACACGTCTTAACAAGTCGGTGTCCAAACATCAAAGGTAATGAAGTACATGTTAACCTATCGGCGACCAGAAGTACAACTAACTATAAAGACTCTAGAATTTTCCTAACAAATGATAAATTGTTCTTTCTTCTGTTTCGCAGCTACTTGCTATCAAGCGCTGCGGCAATGATTTTAAATATCTGCGCCCAGCGAGTCATAGTGTTTAAAAGTACCTTTTAAACGCTGGCCGGGAGTCTTGGTATAGCCGCACGTTATAAACAGATTTCGTTTCTTTACTCTCGCGTTGTCATGCTTAGTATCATTACAAACTACAGCTCGATGGCTGTCCTTTTCTCATATGCAAAATGTCTGAAATCCAATAATATCACAACGTGGGGTTGAACGGAGATTATGTTGCAGAATAGAGTTGTGTAGCCAAAAGAGTGGGGAATAAATGGTATATTGGAACCCTGAATTAAACCAACCGGCTTTAAGAAAACAAACTGTGCTGCATTACGTACTAAACGCCTGTCGTAACAAAGAACGTGAAATTAAATTAAGGCTACTGTTATACAACGCAAAGAGTAGAAGAAAAATGAAATTCCACACATTTACCAATCATTGGTGATCGTGTCTCATATCGCATAATACACTTCAATGTAAGTACAACTGCATTTGTTCAGACACATAACATGGTAACAAAACAACTTGTCGTCAGGCGGTTACAGTGTCACAGCTTTGGGAATGCTGAGGTCGGCAGCAATCTGAAACACAGAACAGTTGACACAATGTGCTGCAAACGTCGTCGAACTGTTCGTGCAGATGGTTGTTGTCTTGCAAACGTGCCCATCTGTTGACTCAGGGATCGAGATGTGGCTGCACGATCCGTTACAGCCATGCGGATAAGATGCCTGTCATCTCGACTGCTAGCGATACAAGGCCGTTGGGATCCAGCTCGGCGTTCCGTATTACCCTCCTGAAAACACCGATTCCATATTCTGCCAACGCGAGCAGCAATGTCGCAATACGATAAAGCGCAATCGTGATAGGCTACAATCCGACCTTTATCAAAGTCGGAAACGTGATGGTACGCATTTCTCCTCCTTACACGAGGCATCAGAACAACGTTTCACCAGGCAACGCCGGTCAATTGCTGTTGGTATATAAGAAATCGGTTGGAAACTTCCCTCATGTCAGCACGTTGTAGGTGTCGCCATCGGCGCCAATCTTGTGTGAATGCTCCGGAAAGCTAATCATTTGCATATCACAGCATCTTCTTCCTGTCGGTTAAATTTTGCGTCTGTAGCACGTCAACTTCGTGATGTAGCAATTTTGATGGCCAGTAGCTGTAATATCGGTTCATACGCGGCCCGACGTGCCACCGCAAAATATCTGTTTTGGCTCCCGAGGAAGAAAGTTTGACGATCGTTGTATTAGATCGAGTAGACACGTAGTGAGACTGTGAACCAAGCTGGGATTAGCGCCTGACCATCTAACGGAGCGCCCCCTGGAGGTATCTGCCGCATCTCCGGCCGACGTTCCGCGCTGTAGATACGCTAACGAAGCAGGGGCGGGCGGCTGGTCTACGGCATTCCTGCAGCGCCACCTCGTCTTGTTATTCCTCACGTACTCGCAACTACTGCGCCTGGTGAGTAACTAGAGCGGGCCGGTTAAGATCTCAGACGGCGGCCCGACACCCTGCTGCGAGATCCCAGCCCAGCCGGGTCCAGTCTACAACACACGCTCTTCATATGTATGCCACGGACACAGTCTGCTGACTGTGAAACGCAGAAGACCAGTCTATATCTACATTTCATCTACATTTAAGTGTGTAATCCACGATACGCTGTACGAGGTGCATTTAAGTTCTAAGGCCTCCGATTTTTTTTCTAATTAACTACTGACCCGAAATCGATGAAACTGGCGTTACTTCTCGACGTAATCGCCCTGCAGACGTACACATTTTTCACAACGCTGACGCCATGATTCTATGGCAGCGGCGAAGGCTTCTTTAGGAGTCTGTTTGGACCACTGGAAAATCGCTGAGGCAATAGCAGCACGGCTGGTGAATGTGCGGCCACGGAGAGTGTCTTTCATTGTTGGAAAAAGCCAAAAGTCACTAGGAGCCACGTCAGATGAGTAGGGAGCATGAGGAATCACTTCAAAGTTGTTATCACGAAGAAACTGTTGAGTAACGTTAGCTCGACGTGCGGATGCATTGTCTTGATGAAACAGTACACGCGCAGCCCTTCCTGGACGTTTTTGTTGCAGTGCAGGAAGGAATTTGTTCTTCAAAACATTTTCGTAGGATGCACCTGCTACCGTAGTGCCCTTTGGAACGCAATGGGTAAGGATTACGCCCTCGCTGTCCCAGAACATGGACACCATCATTTTTTCACCAATGGCGAATGGTTCAAATGGCTCTGAGCACTATGGGACTCAACTGCTGAGGTCATTAGTCCCCTAGAACTTAGAACTAGTTAAACCTAACTAACCTAAGGACATCACAAACATCCATGCCCGAGGCAGGATTCGAACCTGCGACCGTAGCGGTCTTGCGGTTCCAGACTGCAGTGCCTTTAACCGCACGGCCACTTCGGCCAGCCAGCACTGGCGGTTACCCGAATTTTTTTTGGTGGCGGTGTATCTGTGTGCTTCCATTGAGCTGACTGGCGCTTTGTTTCTGGATTGAGAAATGGCATCCACGTCTCATCCATTGTCACAACCGACGAAAAGAAAGTCCCACTCATGCTGTCGTTGCGCGTCAACATTGCTTGGCAAAATGCCACACGGGCAGCCGTGTGGTCGTCCGTCAGCATTCGTGGCACCCACCTGGATGACACTTTTCGCATTTTCAGGTCGTCATGCAGGATTGTGTGCACAGAACCCACAGAAATGCCAACTCTGGAGGCGATCTGTTCAACAGTCATTCGGCGATCCCCCAAAACAATTCTCTCCACTTTCTCGATCATGTCGTCAGACCGGCTTGTGCGAGCCAGAGGTTGTTTCGGTTTGTTGTCACACGATGTTCTGCCTTCATTAAACTGTCGCACCCACGAACGCACTTTCGACACATCCATAACTCCATCACCACATGTCTCCTTCAACTGTCGATGAATTTCAATTGGTTTCACACCACGCAAATTCAGAAAACGAATGATTGCACGCTGTTCAAGTAAGGAAAACGTTGCCATTTTAAGTGTTTAAAACAGTTCTCATTCTCGCCGCTGGCGGTAAAATTTCACCTGCCATATTGTGCTGCCATCTCTGGGACGTATTGACAATGAACGCGGCCTCATTTTAAAACAATGCGCATGTTTCTATCTCTTTCCAGTCTGGAGAAAAAAATCGGAGGCCTTAGAACTTGAATGCACCTTGTACAGGAAAGACAGTCTACTTCTTGATGATACTACAGTCACACCGGTTACTTGTTCCTATTTAGCGTTTACCCCATCTATGACGGGCTCTGCTGTACTCAAGAGTTTTGGCAACTGTACAGGATTTTCCAACACGATCATGCATATTTAAAAAATGAGGGTAGTTTGAAAGGTGCGGTTTGCGAATTAATGTTCTCACAGACCTACAGTACTTTTTTTTCCAGGTTAGTTATTGACGAATATGGTCACCTCTCACCAGATGACACAGAATGTCGAAGAGTTCATAGAGAACAAATCTGACAGCCAGGTCAGACGTGCACAGATGCACATCATCATCGCGTTCAACCAGTTGACTATGGTACGTGAGGTTCATCAAACCAGGAAGTGTCATGAAGGGGATCAGATTACATTACATTAGATTTACTTTCATTCCAATTGATCCGCAGTTAGGAGGTCCTCCAGGATGTAGAACATGTCAGAAAAACAACAATACATGACAAATATTTACAACTCACACAAATAAGCTAATGTATCATTCCACAGGTCCCAAGTGGAATGATCGTCATTTTTTAATGAACACTATATGAAAGAATCGTTTTACAAATACTAACGTACTGAATTTAAAATAAAAAAGTTTATTTATTTATTTATATGGTAATAAACGTGTAATACAACTAATAAAATATTTACAATGAACACATTACTGCACTGAAATGGTGCAGAAGTTAGATTGTACTTACACACACACACACACACACACACACACACACACACACACACACACACACGCACATACACTCTTATTTACAATGAACACATTACTGCACTGAAATTGTGCAGAAGTTATATATATATATATATATATATATATATATATATATATATATATATATCAATTGGTTCTCCTGAGAAATTCATCAATGGAGTAGAAGGAGTTGGCCACCACCAATAAACCCTTTAGGTTTCTCTTAAACTGAATTTCATTGGTTGTTAAGCTTTTTATGGCTGCTGGCAAGTTATTGAAAATGTGTGTTCCTGAATAATGCACACCTTTTTGTCCAAGACTAAGTGACTTTAAATCCTTGTGAAGATTATTCTTATTTCTAGTATTGATTCCATGAATTGAGCTGTTGGTTTGAAAAAGTGATATATTTTTAATGACAAATTTCATTAAAGAATAAATATATTGGGAAGCAGTAGTTAGTATCCCTAGTTCCCTAAACAGCCTTCTGCAGGATGTTCTTGAGTTCACACCACATATAACTCTTACTGCACGTTATTGTGCCCGGAAAACTTTAGCTTGGCTTGATGAATTACCCCAAAAAACAATCCCATATGACATTATGGAGTGAAAGTAAGCATAGTATGCCAGCTTTTTCATTTTTATATCCCCTATGTCTGACACAAATCGCATTGCAAATAGGGATGCGTTAAGACGCTTCAGCAGTTTTGTGGTGTGCTCCTTCCAGTTGAATTTATTATCAAGCTGCAATCCCAAGAATTTAACACTGTCCACTTCTTCTATCTGCTTGTCATCACATGTTAGGCATATACTCGTGGGACACCCCTTACAAGTTCTGAACTGCATGTAGTGCGTTTTTTCAAAGTTTAGTGACAAGGAATTTTGAAAAAAACACACAGTTCTGGATGTTCGAGCACGACCGACGTAGATGTGACACAGATGAAACGGGCATTTATCCGAAGCCCAACCTAATGAAACATTCAAGTGTCTCGACAGCTGCAACTACCACCGATCACAGTACACAACTGAAGCCTCATTCCTACAAGGTGCAGGTACTGCGTCCGCATCAGCCTGAAGCCCGGCCAAAGGGCAAATCATTTGCAATTGAGATGCTGACTCGCATCGTCGATGACTCACACTGTCTGGAAAAGGTAATGCTCATGGAAGAAGCTTATGTACATGTCTACGGGTAAGTAAATCGGCATAGTGTGAGGATCTGGGGCTATGAAATGCCCCACTTAGCATGGAAATTGTGCACAAACACCGAAGTTAAACAGCTACTGAAACGGCTGGTGTGTGTATGAAGATTATGCCGCAAACCACGACTCCCTACCTATTCCCATTTCCGAAATACACAGCCAGGAAAACAATTAGTACACCCTCTCAGAAGTTTCCCACTCATTCAAGATTTAGTGTTACCACAGTGCCTATGGAACACATGAAATGATTACATTTACAGATCAGTAGTATAATCGGTTCTGAGGTAGCAGATATCGACCCATGCTGAGACGCCCACATTATAATCCGTTCATCATAAGCATAAACCTGCTGTAAACAAACACAAACGCAATGATTGGTCAGAAGCCGTAGTACACGTTCACTGGTGTTGTTACGCTCTTGGAAGTAGGTCCTACTTACGTGTCAGCTGTCTTATTATTAAGTTACACTAAATGAAACTTTAAGATATACAAATGTATTAACAGCCATCAACATTTTTCTTAATCACGCTTTAGCTACCCTGTTTTTATTTCAATAATCGTGTACAGTCACAGTCTCTGTAGTGCTGTGTTCTCATTTTCATCCTGTTTATGTGCATTAATGGCTGAGAGTGCTTTCTGTTCCGTAGTGAAACACGCGTGTGGAACACGGTTAAAAAGTGCCGAGAAATGGGCTGTTCTTAAAGTTTTTCATACATTTACGGAGATAATCTGCTTTGAAGTTTTCTTATCGATGTATGTAATGCAATCTGAAACGCCCCTTAGAAAAATTAATGAATGACTGTGCTGATAAAGCCCTTACTTTATTTGCTTTTCAAACAGCTGAGCAAAACTGAACATAGTCAGACATTACTCTCTTTACTTATTCTGATCAACACTAAACTGACACACAATATTTTTTAGCGCAACGCAATCTGACTTTCAAAAATCCCTACAAAAGAATGGCCCTGACTAACATTAACCTATACCTTTCACAAATCACTTACCTCACAAAAATCTTCCTTACTCGAACTACTGCAATACAGCGAGCGCCACTACTGCCAGCTAAATAAAAGATTCAAACTACTGAAGGCACTAACTACTGATAGGCATAGTTACCAAATGAAAGATTTTGATAGAGAACAAACAATGTATTTACATTAATAGTGTTCAAAAGTCATAATATATATAGCAGTTCATGACATCCATTCTTACAAATGTACTGTTTCTGATGGACACACGACCAGATCGTCCGCTCCCAAGATTCTGCCATCTCTCTCCCCACATCCACCACTGCTGGCGGCTCACCTCCAGCTCCGCAACGCTACGCGCTGTTAACAGCCAACTGCCCAACACTACAATAGCATATACTCCAACAATGAAAACCAATTACAGTCTTCACACAGCACAGTCAGTGATTTTCATATAGAGCGCTACGTGGCGTTACCAACATAAAAACCTAAACAGCCTACTTACAAGTTGATACAGAAACTCACATTGAATGTTTAGCGCAGTTGGTTCAAAAGGCTCTGAGCACTATGGGACTTAACTGCAGTGGTCATCAGTCCCCTAGAACTTAGAACTACTTAAACCTAACTAACCTAAGGACATCACACACATCCATGCCCGAGGCAGGATTCGAACCTGCGACCGTAGCGGTCGCGCGGTTCCAGACCTTAGCCCCTAGAACCGCTCGGCCACTCCGGCCGGCAGCGCAGTTGGTAATAAAGAAACTGAGTTAATGGCTCAATAATGACTTGAACAAGTGTCATGTGACATCCACCCCGAACAAATAGAACGAACCCTAATGAACAAAATGAGATAAAAATAAATAATAAAAAAAGCGTAATGGAAAGTGAGTCGAATACAGGTAACGGTTTGTTATTTCAAATCTCCCAAGTATCATACTTTTTCTCTCGTTCAATTTGTAATACCCACATCTCGTGAAACTCATCATAACATTTTATGAATAATATACGTCTTCTTGTTTCTAATTACATATTGGACGCGAAATTCATGTTTCCATTTCAAATACAAATTCTTAACTATCGATGTTTTATGAAAGATTTCATAAGAGTTGCTTAAATTAAGAAAACATAAAAATTTAATTTTGTAAGGCAAAAATGAAAAACCAAATCCTCTCCATTTGGACTATGTCCATCGTTTTATACCACAGAGGTATCACAGAAACATGAAAAACAATCATTCTCACAGCATCGAGCACATCATGCAAGAGCTGCATTTTTACATTTGCTAATGTACCATTACAATATGAACCCAGCAGAACTGATCTGGAGCCAAGCTGCGGGATTTGGCCCGAGTAGTAACAAGACTAAGCTGCCAGACGTACTGGAACTAATGCACGCAGCTTTTTCACATGACGCTGCCAAAGGCTGGCGGGACATAGGACGGCTCGTCATGAAAGAAAAAGAGAAAATGTTGCGCCTGGTTGGCTTCCTGAATTCTGTTGTTGATAGGCTCGTTATCAACGAAGCAAATGACACTCCCAGAACTGAAATGTATTTCTTGGATTCGGATAAGGAAGGAGCTAAGAGATTACCAGACGACTGACTGTAAGCAATACTTTCAGTGGATTCAATATTTAACTATACGGTGCAATCCTTCAACACTGTCTTACGCGTTATACACAGCTTATGCAGAAAAATTATCCTGTGGTTGAGTCAGGAATTTTCATCATTCTTGTTTTTAATTTCAGTAGTACGTTAGCTAAAAACGGTAACGTGTTGTGGTTTTTGTGTAGTCGTCTAAGGAGCGTAATATGGGAGCTTTGCGGTATATTATTTCGTTCTGCTTAAAAATTAAATGACATTCGAAGATGTATTACTTCTCTTGTCGTATCTTTTGTGTGTGAACTGCAGCTGACCATTAGACTTGGCCACTGTTTCTATGTTTCGATACAGTGTATCGATACGTGGAACTGTTTCAGTGTTTCGGAACGGTTGTGGTTCACTGTTTCGGAACAGTGATGTTTCATTCTGCCCCTGTCTCGGACCAGATTCGATCTCGAGCCAGACACAGAAACTGTATCGTTGTTTCAAAATAAGGCTGTTTCAGTCCATCTGTGCTTGGGACGGACTAATTGTATCGAAACAGTGATGTTTCATTCCACTCTGTGTCGGACGAGATTCGGGCTCGACACAGGTACTGAAACACAACATACCACTTCATGAAACTCTTTGAAGAGTGTCGAAATCTTTTTGACAAGCAATAGCATGAAGCTTAAGATATCCGAAAATAAAGCTTCGTTTCTAGCTGACTGTCCTGTTTCGAAATGGCGTAACATCTGCTTTATAAACACTAACCAAACAATAAAACAACGCATACTATTCACATTCAAAATAATAAATATGTGAAAATCATTCAGTTAAATTACACTTTTTTTATAACAGACGCTTCTCTGTTCATGTACAGTAATCATATTAAGAAACGCAAGTAAGCCTAAAACATTTTGAATAAAAAAAGGCGTAGAGTGACAGTTATTAGACATATACATAAATTTGATGTAGGTATAATTGCAAGCAATCTGTTTGACAAATCACTGATAGTGTAATGTTGTACGGGAAGGGCACGGTTCGAAACACCTTGAAAGACAAAAAAATTTTCTGTTATATTTTGTTATTTATTCGAATTATTTGGCGTTATTTGTGAGTCTATAGTCACTGTGCCTATTATCCACAATGATTCCCTTTGTGTAGATGGAAATTAGCAGGATGGGTATATTACCCATACTAACGGAATGTGGGACTACCAGTAGAATATCCGTTGTTTCTGCAGTTTGCTCCCACCTCCAGTTCCGTTCGTGGTGGTTCTTCTGTCTTCAGCTATGGCTGTCCTCAGCCAATTGAAAAGTATGAAAGTCACGCGACACGAAAGCAGCGCATTTGCTGCAGGAAATACGAAACTGCCAAGACGCCTAAGTGATAGTTTCATACTTTCTGCGACATGATTAGCGCTCTCGCACCTCATTTGTGTTTATATGGACATACTTATACAGTAGACATTCAAGATGATAAAATGTGTAGGTTTATTAGATTACAAAACACAAACTGTTTCACTGTTTCGAAACAGCGTATCGGAACATTACATTGTACTGTTTCATTTGTTTCGAAACAGTTACGTGTTTCATTTTGCCCATCTCTACTGACCATATCACCGCACGGTAGCTGTACCAGCTGACCGGCCAGGGCTATCTAAGTTAAATGCGCCGGTAAAGCTGTTGTCCCGTATTATCGCTAAGTCGATGTGTACGTAACGCACAGCACAAAACTTACCCTTATTATCGTCCTTGCTGTAGTCGAGACAGCTTGGCATGTGAAACGGAAATCCAATGTGGTTCCGGCAAACGCGGAAGAATGCATAGTGCAATGTTTACATCAGGTTTATTCTTATGATGAACGGATTACAGCACGTGGTGCAGCCTCCACAGGCGACAATGCAGGCGCTGACTCTGCGACCAGACGATTTTTGATATGGCGAAAACGGTCCTGACATACGTTATGCCACGCCAGCTCGAGCTGTTCACGTAGTTCTGTATCAGTTGTTGGTTGACGAGTCATGCGAATCACTTCTCGTCCCATCATGTACCACACAAGGAAATTGCTGCACGTTTTGCAGAGCACGGAGAGTTTCACTGGCAGTGCGTGGGCTTGCATTATCCTGTTGGAACAACAAATCGTCTCCCTATTGCAAGAACGGCAAAATGAGAGCTCTAATAAAGTTCTGCACGTACAGAGCGCTGCTTAACGTCCCCATCCGAAACACCAAAGGTGAACTAGAGTTGTAGCTTCGTAGCACGTCAGACCACAGGGCTTACGGTGACGCTAATGTGTCTTGAACGAATGCACTCTGCGACACAGCAGTCATAGTGTCGTATGCGTAAACGAGCATCACTTGCGTGCAGACAGAATCTGCTTTCATCTTTGAAGACTAAGGAGCGCCATTCCATCTAGTGGTCCTCTGACGGCACCAGTCGAATCGTGTACGTCGACGCTGTTGCATGAGTGGAAGACGGGCTAGATGTGGCAGTGCTAATAACCGGCAACAGTTCGTGTTGAGAAGACTGGGATCACAAGCCCTCCTATCTGTGCTTTGGTAGCTGTACGATATGCCACTACTGCCCTAACAATACGACGATCCTGGTAGGCATCTGTGTTGCGAACCTCGTCTACAGGTGTGTGAATGTTCACGTGACCACTGACACCACTATTGCTGCACAACTGACACAGCACGTCCGACTTGTGCGGCAGTTCTCCCAAAGGACTACAACATTACAGGTCGGGATTGATCTATGAGTTCTTGAATATCTTATTTGTATCTGTCTGTTGGTATGGAGAAATTGGGATTTGGGGATTTCTTTATATATTTTTGCGTGATTAAGTCCCGACGCTACGCAAAGCTGTCATTTAGTTGCGTGCGATTTGCGATCTGTTATTTGTTACTTTCCGATGATAAATCATTTTTTTTTAAACTTCCTCGCAGATTAAAACTGGGTGCCCGACCGAGACTCGAACTCGGGACCTTTGCCTTTCGCGGGCAAGTGCTCTACCATCTGAACTACCGACGCACGACTCACGCCCGGTCCTCACAGCTTTACTTCCGCCAGTACATCGTCTCCTACCTTCCAAACTTTACAGAAGCTCTCCTGCGAGGTTCGCAGGAGTGAAAATCTCATTCTGGAAACATCCCCCAGACTGTGGCTAAGCCATGTCTCCGTAGTATCCTTTCTTTCAGGAGTGCTAGTTCTGCAAGGTTCGCAGGAGAGCTTCTGTAAAGTTTGGCAGGTAGGAGACGAGATACTGGCAGAAGTAAAGCTGTGAGGACCGGGCGTGAGTCGTGCTTCGGTAGCTCAGATGGTAGGCCGGTACGATAGCTCAGCGTGTTCGGTCAGAGGGTTACGTACCCTCTGTAATAAAAAACTGAGTTAATCGATCATCAACGAACTTCATCGGATGTCTTACGACGTCCGCCCCGAGCAGATACAACGAACAATAAGCGAACAAAATGAGATAAAAAAAAAGATAGTAGAGTACTTGCTCGCGGAAGGCAAAGGCCCCGAGTTCGAGTCTCGGTCGGGCACACAGTTTTAATCTGCCAGGAAGTTTCATATCAGCGCACACTCCGTTGCAGAGTGAAAATCTCATTCTGGCATATTTTTTTTGATTGCCCTTAAAATATAATGACGATTAATGTTTGAGATCATTTGGAATAATATTTTAATAACTATGTAGATGACGTAACGTCATTCGTTTACTCTTAGAAAAAAAAGGAGTGTTAATTGTGCGTTTATGGACGGTCAGTGTCGTGATCACTGATTACGAGTCCAGAAATAATTGATTGGACGAATTTCAATTGCACACAATCATGTAGGGCGAATTATGACCTTGAAATTGGTTGTAGATGTATGCAGGTCAATTTCGTGACAGGCTGGTAAGCGTCGCGAGTGTGTCGCGGTATCAAGACTGCTTTCGCGCCGCCGATGGTTTGCTTTTAAACTCGAGAAAATACAATTTACGCGAAATCTTAATTATCGCGAAAGGGTAGAATATTTGATGAGCCATTATGGAGGACGTAAGTTTGGATAGAAAGATCATTTTCAAAATACAACATAAATCCTGTTGATCGAAGTAGCCTAGCAACTCAAAAGCTCATACGTGGTTATCAGCAGAAACAGTGTACTATTTTTCATGCGATTTCACTGACGCCAACACACATTTCGCGGAAGCACCACGAAGACTATTTACGAGAATTTAGGACTCATACGGAGGCATATAGACAGTCATTTTCTCTCGCTCTATTTGTGAGTGAAAAGGAAAAAGAGTAGTAGTACAAGGTACCCTCCATCACGCATCACACGGTGCGGACTGTAGGCGTAGATGCAGAACCTTGGCTCCTTGTCAAAACGGGCTGCAGTTTAACAAAGTCAATAACTTATCCATTAGTAACTGATAATTAATTGAAACCCTCAGCTGCCGACACGTGTTGTTGATACACTTCGATGAGGACAGCTGAGAATGTGTGCCCCGACCGGGACTCGAACCCGGGTTCTCCTGCTTACATGGCAGACGCTCTATCCATCTCAGCCACCGAAGAAACAGATGAAGTGCACGACTGCAGGGACTTATGCCTTGCACGCTTCCCGTGAGACTCACTTTCCCAACTGTACACAATCTACATACGTAATGTACCGACTAGATATTTGCCAATCCACTCATTACTCGCGCACACTAAGGTGACGATTCCCGTAAGAGTTACGGCAACCTGTGCGCATTCTCACAGACAAAGGTCAATGGCTGGGTAACCTTTAACAATATATATATATATATATATATATATATATATATATATATATATATATATATATATATATATACAGGGTGAGTCACCTAACGTTACCGCTGGATATATTTCGTATACCACATCAAATACTGACGAACCGATTCCACAGACCGAACGTGAGGAGAATGGCTATTGTAATTGGTTAATACAAACCATAAAAAATGCACGGAAGTATGTTTCTTAACACAAACCTACGTTTTTTTAAATGGAACCACGTTAGTTTTGCTAGCACATCTGAACATATAAACAAATACGTAATCAGTGCCGTTTGTTGCATTGTAAAATGTTAATTACATATGGAGATATTGTGTTATGTGTCGACAGAAGTGCCGACACAGTGTTATTTAGAAGGGCCGAATAGGCACGCTATCAGCTCCCCCAGAATATCGTGAAGTCTGAAACAGGATGCTCAATGAATGCTAATAAGAAAAGTACGTTGCTTTGGGAATACTTAACTTTAATCCATCCTTTTGGTATACATCGTTTATGGTGAATACAAGTAAGACTCTCTCCAGATATGGTTAACTGCGCCTTGCTAGGTCGTAGCTATGGACTTAGCTGAAGGCTATTCTAACTGTCTCTCGGCAAATGAGAGGAAGGCTAACGTACGTCTAGTCGCTAGCAATGTCGTCCGTACAACTGGGGCGAGTGCTAGTCCGTCTTTCTAGACCTGCCATGTGGTGGCGCTAGGTCTGCAAGTACTGACAGTGGCGACACGCGGGTCCAACATGTACTAATGGACCGCGGCCGATTTAAGCTACCACCTAGCAAGTGTGGTGTCTGGCAGTGACACCACATATTGTAACCTAAAGTTGACGCTTGAGTACCACTCCTCCGCTGTTCGATCGTGTGTATCGGAGAGCACTGAATTACGTAGGGATCCAAAGGGAACGGTGATAGACCTTAGGTACAGAAGAGACTGGAACAGCACATTACGTCCACATGCTAACGCCTTTTTATTGGTCTTTTTCACTGACGCACATGTACATTACCATGAGGGGTGAGGTACACGTTCGACGGGCGTTTCATAGGACGTGGAGGACGCATAAATTGGCCAGCACATTCTCCTGACCTTACACCTCTGGACTTCTTTCTGTGGGGTACGTTAAACGAGAATGTGTACCGTGATGTGCCTACAACCCCAGAGGATATGAAACAACGTATTGTGGCAGCCTGCGGCGACATTACAGCAGATGTACTGCGGCGTGTACGACATTCATAACGCCAGAGATTGCAATTGTGTGCAGCAAATGATGGCCACCACATTGAACATCTATTGGCCTGACATGTCGGGACACACTCTATTCCACTCCGTAATAATTGAAAACGGAAACTACGTGTGTACGTGTGCCTCACCCCACATGGTAACGTACATGTGCGTCAGTGAAGGTGAATAAAAAGGTGTTAGCATGTGGACGTAATGTGCTATTCCAGTTTCTTCTGTACCATCGTTCGCTTTGGATCCCTACGTAAAAAAATTGTTCAAATGGCTCTGAGCACTATAGGACCCAACTGCTGTGGTCATAAGTCCCCTAGAACTTAGAGCTACTTAAACCTAACTAACCTAAGGACAGCACACAAAACCCAGCCATCACGAGGTAGAGAAAATCCCTGACCCCGCCGGGAATCGAACCCAGGAACCCGGGCGTGATCCCTACGTAATTCGGTGCTGTCCGATACACACGATCGAACAGCGGAGGAGTGGTACTCAAGCGTCAACATTTTACAATGCAACAAACGGCACTGATTACGTATTTGTTTATATGTTCAGATGTGGTAACAAAACTAACGTGGTTCCATTTAAAAAAACGTAGGTTTGTGTTAAAAAACATACTTCCCTTGCATTTTTTATGGTTTGTATTAACCAATTACACTAGCCCCTCTCCTCAGGTTCGCTCTGTGGAATCGATTCGTCAGTATTTGATGTGGTTTACGAACTATATCCAGCGGTAATGTTAGGTGACTCACCCTGTATATGAAGATAGTAACTGATCTCGAGAGTAATGAGTGGATGGGCAAATATCTATTAGATTGTGGACAGTTGGGAATGTGGGTCTCACGGGAAGCGTGCTAGTGATGAGTCCCTGCAGTCGCGCAATTCATCAGTGTCGTCGGTGGCTGCATGCAGTGACGTGGGTACGGGGAATGGTGGGGGGCTACGTCTATAACGAATCGGGGAAGGACAAAATGGATTTTTGGCATTTTCTCCTGGATTGCCACACGAAGCTGCAACAGCATAAGAAATATGGGCAAGACTTCGCTAATTACTTGCGACTTACATTTACCGACCCGCCGGCCAGATGGGGTGTGACGGGTGAGAGATGAGAGAGACGAAGAAGCCGAGATAGACAACGATCACACTTACGGACCCTTAGTTAATTTCGAGAAGACGACCCAGTCTTACACCAACGTCTGGAGAACGAGTCGATAGATAGCTCTCTTGCTCTATCGAACGTCGGGTCGTGAGCAAGTGTCGCCCCCGACACGAATTTCATTTCATTGTTACAGGAGCATGTTTCTTTTGTACTTGTACTATCCGCAATGTCTTCATGTCTTTCATTTGGACATTTTCAGTTTTATTCATTTCCTTAATTAATTAATTTTCTAATTAGATACTATTTGTCAACATTTGGACTTTGTAGACACTATTTATGCGGTGGTATGTATGTATGTCAGCAAAGGTTGTAAGTCTGACATTGGAAAAAAACAAAAATACAAAAAAATTAAAAAAAAATAAAAAATAAGAAAAGAGTAGCGTTGAAGTCTCGGTCTGAGCTTCAAATCACATTTACCCCATTTTTTCTTACTTAAAAAATAAAATAATTAATAAATAAATAAATAAAAATTAAAAAAATTAAAAATATATAAAAAAGGTGGATAGAGCGTCTGCCATGTCGGGGTACACATTTTCAGCTGTCCTTATCGAGGTATATGAACAACACCTGTCGGCAGCTGACGGTTTCAATAAATTATCATTCATTGTAGAGAAGCTGCACCACCATCAATGGTATCTGTTCTTTCGAGAACAGTTACTATCTTCATATATATTATTAGTAACTTGTTAATTGCTAACTTACCAGTGCCCGCTCAAATGAGGAGCAAAAACATTTTAAACCTGCGGAAATCTTTAAGTTATCATCGTAGCTCGGCCGTTTCTGGATCATATACAAAATTAATATTTAAATTTAAGAACGTTATAACTAATAACATTTTTATATCAACGCTTAACTTACATCACCTCTTATGCTTGTTTCTGATTTATTCTTAAATGCAGTACGTAGGCGTGTTTCTACATCTGAAAGATCCTGTTCAAATTTCGCACCAGTTGCATAATAGCGGCGCTAGTAGGCCCTCTATGAGGAGGCAAGTCAGGTTTGCTTTAAATGCACGCTGTAACGGTCATGAGCGTTAATTAGCTTAGAAACTGGATGTGTTGATTTGATGCTAGTCAAGAATGCGACAAAGACGCCATTGTCAACACCTCAGTGGGTTTGAACGAGGTCGTGTAATAGGGCTACGAGAAGCTGGCTATCCTGCGAAAAGCTGGATGTTTCTTCTGCTATACTGCACAAAGACTCGGCAGGAATGTAACCACTATACATGATTGCTGGCAGCGGTGCTCAGGGGAATGTACGGTCGCAGGAAGACCGGTCTCCGAACGGCCACAAAGCCCGCATCTCGTGGTCGTGCGGTAGCGTTCTCGCTTCCCACGCCCGGGTTCCCGGGTTCGATTCCCGGCGGGGTCAGAGATTTTCTCTGCCTCGTGATGGCTGGGTGTTGTGTGCTGTCCTTAGGTTAGTTAGGTTTAAGTAGTTCTAAGTTCTAGGGTACTGATGACCGTAGCAGTTAAGTCCCATAGTGCTCAGAGCCATTTGAACCACATTCCGAACGGCCACGTGGCACTACCGAGAGGGAAGACCATCGTGTAAGGCATATGCTGGCGATTCGTACTGCATCTGCAGCAGCAATCTGAGCAGCAGTTGGCACCACAGTGAGGCAACGAACTCTTACAAATAGGTTACTTTAAGGACAGCTGCGAGTCAGACGCTACGTAGCGTGCATTCCATTGACCCCAAACCACCGCCATTTGCGATTTCAGTGGTGTCAAGTGAGACCTCATTGGAGGGCAGGGTGGAAGTCTGTTGTATTTCCTGACGAAAGATGGTTCTGTCTCGGTGCCAGTGATGCCTGTGTATTGGTTAGGAGCAGTCACGTTGAGGGGTTGCAACCAACACACTTGCACGCTAGGCATGCTGGACATACACCTGGAGTTATGGCTTAGAGTGCGATTTCGTATGACAGCAGGATCACTCTCGTGGTTATCCAAGGCATCCTGATTGCAAGTTTGTATGTGAATCTGGTGATTCAACCAGTTGTGTTGACATTCATGAACAACATTGCCTCTGAGCACTATAACTTCAGAGGTCATCAGTACCCTAGAACTTAGAAATACTAAGGGGCTCCGGAACGCCCTATACTTGCAATGTTAAAATAACGCTTATAAATTACATCTTTCCTCACAAAGTACACTCCTGGAAATTGAAATAAGAACACCGTGAATTCATTGTCCCAGGAAGGGGAAACTTTATTAACACATTCCTGGGGTCAGATACATCACATGATCACACTGACAGAACCACAGGCACATAGACACAGGCAACAGAGCATGCACAATGTCGGCACTAGTACAGTGTATATCCACCTTTCGCAGCAATGCAGGCTGCTATTCTCCCATGGAGACGATCGTAGAGATGCTGGATGTAGTCCTGTGGAACGGCTTGCCATGCCATTTCCACCTGGCGCCTCAGTTGGACCAGCGTTCGTGCTGGACGTGCAGACCGCGTGAGACGACGCTTCATCCAGTCCCAAACATGCTCAATGGGGGACAGATCCGGAGATCTTGCTGGCCAGGGTAGTTGACTTACACCTTCTAGAGCACGTTGGGTGGCACGGGATACATGCGGACGTGCATTGTCCTGTTGGAACAGCAAGTTCCCTTGCCGGTCTAGGAATGGTAGAACGATGGGTTCGATGACGGTTTGGATGTACCGTGCACTATTCAGTGTCCCCTCGACGATCACCAGTGGTGTACGGCCAGTGTAGGAGATCGCTCCCCACACCATGATGCCGGGTGTTGGCCCTGTGTGCCTCGGTCGTATGCAGTCCTGATTGTGGCGCTCACCTGCACGGCGCCAAACACGCATACGACCATCATTGGCACCAAGGCAGAAGCGACTCTCATCGCTGAAGACGACACGTCTCCATTCGTCCCTCCATTCACGCCTGTCGCGACACCACTGGAGGCGGGCTGCACGATGTTGGGGCGTGAGCGGAAGACGGCCTAACGGTGTGCGGGACCGTAGCCCAGCTTCATGGAGACGGTTGCGAATGGTCCTCGCCGATACCCCAGGAGCAACAGTGTCCCTAATTTGCTGGGAAGTGGCGGTGCGGTCCCCTACGGCACTGCGTAGGATCCTACGGTCTTGGCGTGCATCCGTGCGTCGCTGCGGTCCGGTCCCAGGTCGACGGGCACGTGCACCTTCCGCCGACCACTGGCGACAACATCGATGTACTGTGGAGACCTCACGCCCCACGTGTTGAGCAATTCGGCGGTACGTCCACCCGGCCTCCCGCATGCCCACTATACGCCCTCGCTCAAAGTCCGTAAACTGCACATACGGTTCACGTCCACGCTGTCGCGGCATGCTACCAGTGTTAAAGACTGCGATGGAGCTCCGTATGCCACGGCAAACTGGCTGACACTGACGGCGGCGGTGCACAAATGCTGCGCAGCTAGCGCCATTCGACGGCAAACACCGCGGTTCCTGGTGTGTCCGCTGTGCCGTGCGTGTGATCATTGCTTGTACAGCCCTCTCGCAGTGTCCGGAGCAAGTATATTGGGTCTGACACACCGGTGTCAATGTGTTCTTTTTTCCATTTCCAGGAGTGTATTAAAGGTAGGAAGTTGAACTTTTTACAGATTATTTATTGGAATACGGGCTACAACTTAACACAGGGATTTTACAAAATTTTTGTTCACTTATTAAAGATGATTTTTTTTCAATTGTAATGAAAATTCACAACATTTTTTTGCAATTTTTTATTTATATATTCAAAAATATACAGTTTTTTGGAAAAAGGCTGTGTTAAATTATGCAGAAGGTACTGTGTAACATTTACTGAAAGTTTGAAACAAATATGTTTGGAAGATCCTTAGAAAACATGTAATTAGTATGAGAAAATAAAAGTTTTGGGAATCGAGCGAGAAAGATTGGATTAACTTTTTAGTGCATTCCAGGTCCATAGGATGGATTATCTTCATCCTCTGCAAACTCCTCCTCCAGCTTCCTCTTGTTCCTCCACCTGTTTACACTTGCTTGTATTTCTAGACTCTTTACAGCCCTGTCTGCAGCCCGAAGGCGTTCCTTGTCTAAAGCAAGCATCGCTCGTACCATGTTAGAACCTATCTTCATTCCCATATTTCTAAATACCTTGCACCTTACAATGTTGCCATCATTGAAAGTCGCAACAGCATCATACACACCAAAGTGAAGTGTTACTATTCCAACAAATAGTCTTGGGGATTCTCGACCATATAACACTATTTACATTTTCATTGGGGTTTTGAGTTTTTCCGTGAATACACTTTTTCAACAGTTCAGGTGCTGCTAAGTCTCTGAAAATAGGTTAGCCACAACACATACTTTATCTCACATCACTAAAATGTACCTGATGAACACGGACGTTAATAATAACACCATTTGACAGCAGTTTAATAGCGCCACAGTGGGTCACGCCTATGTATAACACATTTCAAAAAAAATTTAAAAATAGTTGTAGTCTTCGGAATTGAATAAATTATATATCTATTAAAAGGTAATAGTCTGCAGATTCAGAAAACGCAAAAAAGTAAAAATTGAACTTTTTATGATTTTGAGCCTTTCCGGAGCCCCTTAAACTTAACTAAGCGAAGGACATCACACACATCCATGCCCGAAGCAGGATTCGAACCTGCGACCGTAGCGGTCGCGCGAATCCAGACTGAAGCGCCTAGAACCGCTCGGCCACTCCGGCCGGCCATGAACAACATTCCTGGGGGTATTTTCAACAAGATAACTCTCGCCCACATACCGCTGTTGTGACGCAACATACTCTACAGAATGCCGACATGTTGCCTTGGCCCGGTCGATTACCAAATCTGCCTCCAATCGATCCCATATGCGACATCATCGGACTATAACTCCCGCATCAACCACAAGTAGCATTAACCGTTTCTGTATTAACCGACCAAGTGGAACACGCATGGAACTCCATCCCACTAATTGACATCTGGCACTTGTACGAGACAATGCATGCACGTTTGCATGCTTGCATTCAACATTCTGGCTCTTACACCAGTTATTAATGTACCAGCGTTTCACTTTGCAACGGATTATCTCTCGCTTAAATTAACCTGTGACCTTGTAATGCTAACCAATTAAATATGTTAGCTAGACAAATGTATTCCTGCACTTTCGTTACTCTACATTAATTATTTTTTAGTACTGCGACTTTTTGTCCGTCAGTGTATAGACGTGATATCTGCATCCACTATAGCCGGCCGGAGTGGCCGTGCGGTTCTGGGCGCTACAGTCTGGAAACGAGCGACCGCTACGGTCGCAGGTTCGAATCCAGCCTCGGGCATGGATGTGTGTGATGTCCTTAGGTTAGTTAGGTTTAATTAGTTCTAAGTTCTAGGCGACTGATGACCTCAGAAGTTAAGTCGCATAGTGCTCAGAGCTATTTGAACCATTGCATCCACTATGTGTGTGACGTCACACTATAACAATACCTCCACTAACAGTTAATTAGTTCAAAAATTATCACGTCGCGCACTCAAAGTATGATCTTTTTATTGCGCAACTGAAAGGTGTTTAATGTGGCAGGTATTGCTGCATCAACTGATTACAGTCACTGAAGAAAATTAACAATAATATCACTTATCTTGTATTTGCAATCCAACGACGATCTCGCTTTGGCTTTGGCTCGTAATTAAACATGTTGTCTAGGTGGCATGACTATCGCTGTTGGTACGAAAGGCACTCGGATGTCAATAACGCCGAGTTGAAGAACTTACGAAGACAATCTTTCAGGATTAATTTGATGATTTATGTTTTCCATTGCAATGTGCTTCATAGGTTTTTAAACAATGGTCACTTGAAAATAATTATTGACGCTCACTTTTCACAAAAATTCACATTTATTAAACTTTTTATACTTTCGCATGTTCAAAACATTACTTCATCATACAATTTCGCAGCCGTTACTGCTCATAATAAAACTAACAACATTTTTCATTGTACACAATTCAGATTATCTTTTCATTTACAAAACAAAGTAAAGACTTCTCATATTCAACACAAAAACATGACTACCCTGTACGCTTCGGCGCCAAAAATCACAAACCAGCATCAAAGATAACAATAAGTACAAAGATATTCACACTAGATATTATATCGATTTCAACATCTCAAAATATCGACGTACATACATATAAAAATGAAACCAAATTTGAATAAGGTGAAAAATATGAGACATTACGTAGAAAAACATTCATTAATCTACGGTATCGAAAATTAGGGTTGGCAGGTGGTAATGGTTTCGCAAATATACGAGATATGAGATGTAGGAGGTAGAATAGTGCATCTTTACCCCACCAACTACCCAGAAATACCATCGTCACGGTTCATTCAGATCCCGCACTTTCTTTTCTGCTACTTCTTTCAGTTTACTTTGCCCTGGCATAAGTCGTCTTCAGCACAGCAAAAGAGTTTCATTCAAAGACTCTTGCAGGGAAGTACTGCACGTAGCCACGCCTCGACAATTATGTCACAGCAGGCTGAGTTGTGCCACAACGGCAGACGGCTGATACACACAGCGAGAGGACAAACGTTGGAACCGACACGCACCGGGCGTTGCGATGCGGTCGATTTGGGCACTACACTAAATGTTTTGTAATTTATATTCTAATCGAAGCAGCTTACAGACCATGAAAAGTCGCTTTATTAATTAAATATTATAATATCGTTCATACTTCCTCGTTGGTCAACTGGAGTAACTAGAATGAGCAACGCAAAGTGGTTAGACTCTAATCATAGTGTTACGTCTCAAAACGATATCATTGTTTCCAGAATGAGATTTTCACTCTGCAGCGGAGTGTGCGCTGATATGAAACTTCCTGGCAGATTAAAACTGTGTGCCGGAACGAGACTCGAGCTCGGGACCTTTGCTTTTCGTGGGCAAGTGCTCTATCATCTGAGCTACCCAAACACGACTGACGGGCAAACTTCAGTTCTGCCAGTACCTCGTCTCCTACCTTCCAAACTTCACAGAAACTCTTCTGTGAACCTTGCAGAAGTAGCACTCCTGGAAGAAAGGATATTGCCGAGACATGGCTTAGTCACAGCCTGGGGCATGTTTCCAGAATGAGATTTTCACCCTGCAAGGTTTGCAGAAGAGCTTCTGTGAAGTTTGGAAGGTAGGAGACGAGGTCCTGGTAGCTGTAAAGGCGAGTCGTGAGTCGTGCTTGGGTAGCTCAGATGATAAAGCACTTGCCCGCGAAAGGCAAAGGTCCCGAGTTCGAGTCTCGGTCCTGCACACAGTTTTAGTCTGCAGGAAGTTTTATATCAGCGCACAATCCGCTGCAGAGTGTTCTGGAAACATCTCCCAGGCTGTGGCTAAGCCAAGTGTCGACAATATCCTTTCTTCCACGAGTGCTAGTTCTGCGAGGTTTGCAGGAGAGCTTCTGTGAAGCTTGGAAGGTAGGAGACGAGGTACTGGCAGAACTGAAGCTGTGAGGGCGTGTTCTGAGTCGTGCTTCGGTAGCTCACAAGGTAGAGCACTTGCCCGCGGAACGCAAAGGTTCCAAGTCTCCGTCCGGCACCTAGTTTTAATCTCCCAGGAACTTTTATTATCATTGTTACCATATGACATCAGAAAATTACTTTTTATTCCGTTCTGTGGCATGTAAACGCGAGTACTCTGAATATTACATGGACATACGCACAGTACGCCCTGTCGAATGACCGTGGTGTTCTAGGGACAGCGTTACTCATTTGCATCGTATTTCGCCCGTATTCCAATAAAATGCATTTTGTGACTGCCTAGGTAACCATATTGTGGGGAAAGGGAGAGATGCCAAGTGGTAAGCGATAAGAGAATGTTTGGTGTAACGACTTCACAGGAAAGGGCATGTCATTTCCTACTTGACAAGAAATTACTTCTTTGTTACAGATTTCCAAATACGATAATGGAAATCAGATACATGACATTTGTGGTGAGGAGGCACTGGGGACTTTATAAATGCCATCGCTTGTGCTGAACTGTTAAAAAACGATAGTGGAAACATTACAAAATCAAGTTTCATGAATACGCAGTTAGCAGTTGGTTCCTTGTCAGTTGGGTGTTGCCTCTCCTTGGGTTTGAATACATGAGCTGTTTCGGTTGGGAAGAATATCACATAGCTGCACCCGTTACTTTAAATGGCTGTCATCAGAGCCTCCCCCACATCTCGGGGCCACCTTCTCGCCAGCGTACGCATACTAAGTGAAGACTGCGCAGCCTGTTTCTTTCCCACCGAACGCACACTATCTGATGAAAAGCATCCGCACACCCCCTACGTAATGCGGAGTTGATCACAACATTTAAAGTTACCTATTTGCCGGGATGTTGACTGGTATGTTTCACTCGCTGTTCCACAGGTCGTAGACATTAAGTTTGGTTTAGCGGGCCAGTGGAGTTGCTATACGGTACGTGAATGTTGCGTGCAGTCCCTTGAACACGGCTGCGGTTGTCTTGAAAGTCGGGACTGTTCACAGCATTCTCGTCATAAATATGTACAAGAGACGGATGCACATTGTAATCAAAAACGGCTTCACCCAAATCTATGCCCTCCACTCAACTGCTGATTAATTAGCTCATTGGGTCGTCGTCGTACTCGACGTCTAGTAACATTTGAAGAAAGACAAAATCATGATTGTTCAAATCACATTAGTTTACGCTCCAGTCATTGAATTTCAGACACCTTACTCATCCTGTTTTAGGTTTATGGTATCCCTAAATCTATTAAACAGATAGCGGAATGGTTCAGCCGAAAAAAAATACACCTGAGATTTCTTCTCTGATTCTTGCCCTGTCAGAGCTTGTGTTCGCCAGTAATGATCTCGTTCGGTGGGATGTAAAATCTTTAACTTCCTTCTAATACTGCAAACTGCGCTGATGTACAATTAGACAGTTCTTCTCCTGAAAGTAAGTGCCATTTTAACTTCAGTGTTAATACGCTACTGGCCATTAAAATTGCTACACCACGAAGATGACATGCTACAGACGTGAAATTTAACCGACAAGAAGAAGATGCTCTGATATGCAAATGATCAGCGTTTTAGAGATTTCACACAAGGTTGGCGCCGGTGGTGACACCTACAACGTGCTGACATGAGGAAAGTTTCCAACCGATTTCTCATACACAAACAGCAGTTGACCGGCGTTGCCTGGTGAAACGTTGTTGTGATGCCTCGTATAAGGAGCAGAAATGCGTACCATCACGTTTCCGACTTTGATAAAGGTCGGATAGTAGTCTATCGCGATTCCGGTTTATCGTATCGCGACATTGCTGCTCGCGTTGGTCGAAATCCAGTGACTGTTAGCAGAATATGGAACCGGTGTGTTCAGGAGGGTAATACGGAACGCCGTGCTGGATCCCAACGGCCTCCTATCACTAGCAGTCGAGATGACAGGCATCTTATCTGCATGGCTGTAACGGATCGTGCAGCCTCGTCTCGATTCCTGAGTCAGCAGATGGGGACGTTTGCAAGTGAACAATCATCTGCACGAACAGTTCGACGACGTTTGCAGCAGCATGGACTATCAGCTCGAAGACCATGGCTCCGGTTAGCCTTGACGCTGTATCACAGACAGGAGCGCCTGCAATGGTGTACTCAACGACGAACCTGGTTGCACGAATGGCAGAACGTCATTTTCTCGGATGAATCCAGGTTCTGTTTATCAGCATCATGATTTTCGAATCCGTGTTTGGCGACATCGTGGTGAACGCACATTGGAAGCGTGTATTCGTCATCGCGATACTGGCGTATCACCCGGTGTGATGGTACGGGGTGCCATTGGTTACACGTCTCGATCACCTCTTGTTCGCATTGAAAGCACTTTGAACAGTGGATGTCACATTTCAGATGTGTTACAACCCGTGGCTCTACCCTTCATTCGATCCCTGCGAAACCCTACGTTTCAGCAGGATAATGCACGATCGCATGTTGCAGGTCCTGTACGGGCCTTTCTGGATACAGAAAATGTTCGACTGCTGGACTGGCCAGCACATTCTCCAGATCCCTCACCAATTGAAAACGTCTGGTCAGTGGTGGCCGAGCAACTGGCTCGTCACAATACGCCAGTCACTACTCCTGAACTGTGGTATCGTGTTGAAGCTGCATGGGCAGCTTTACCTGTACACGCCATCCAAGCTCTGTTCGACTCAATGCCCAGGCGTATCAAGGCCGTTATTACAGACAGAGGTGGTTGTTCTGGGTACTGATTTCTCAGGATGTATGCACCTAAATTGCTTGAAAACGTAATCACATGTCAGTTCTAGTATAATATATATGTCCAATGAATACCCGTTTATTATCTGCATTTCTTCTTGGTATAGCAATTTTAAGGGCCAGTAGTGTATGTTGGTGAGCATTCAGACCGCACTTGGTCTTAGCTGTACAGTCGTGCGACTTACCTCTTGGATCTCACAATTCATAACGCAATGCGCAGTTGTTTGTTGTTTTTTATCATTGAGAAAATAAAAATGCACGAGCCTCTTAAAACAAAGAAAGGGTGCAATAACACAGGTACCACAGAAACACTCTACGTCGCGTTGATACGTAATTTTAAAAGCTTTAAAACGAAGTGTGCCTACGACACTTGAGTTGTTTTGTAGGTGCAGATTTCGTTCACGTGCGCGTGTTTATGAGAGCGTGTGGGCCCACTTGTGGTGTCCTCCGTAGACACCTGAGTGCAGTTGTCAGCTGGCTTTCGCGTTCTGCTGCGTAACGCCCCCAGGCCTCATCAAAAACTCATTACGAGACACTCTCTCCATCACGTCGCTGCCACTTTCCGATGGGTGCCATGGGAGAGTGCAAAAATTACTAATTGGGCTGCTGCAGCTTGCTAAAAACGGACTTCAAAGAAGGTAAGACAGCCTATGTTCTGTACATATAGGAGTAATTAAACAGGCTACATTGGCTCCTATTGGACATGAACGGTGTAAACTAAACAGTCGGCAGCAGCCTTCTTGAAAGAACCAGCCGAAGAAGGAAGGAAGGTTAAGCTTCACGACCCGTCGACGACGTGGTCACTGCAGACGGAGCGCGAGTTCAGTATGGAGAAGGATATGGAAGAATTCTAAAGGTGGCGGGGGTAAAATAGAGGGAGCGAAAGGCTATTTACAATTTGTACAGAAAGCAGATGGCAGTTATAAGAGTCGAGAGGCATGAAAGGGAAGCAGTGGTTGGGAAGGGAGTGAGACAGGGTTGTAGCCTCTCCCCGATGTTATTTAAGCTGTATATTGAGCGAGCAGTAAAAAAAAGAAAAATTCGGAGTAGGTATTAAAAGCCATGGAGAAGAAATAAAAACGTTGAGGTTCGCCGATGACATTGTAATTCTGTCAGAGACAGCAAAGGACTTGGAAGAGCAGTTGAACGGAATGGACAGTGTCTTGAAAGGAGTGTATAAGATGAACATCAACAAAAGAAAACGAGGATAATGGAATGTAGCCGAATTAAGTCGGGTGATGCTGAGGGAATTAGATTAGGAAATGAGACACTTAAAGTAGTAAAGGAGTTTTGCTATTTGGAGAGCAACGTAACTGATGATGGTCGAAGTAGAGAGGATATAAAATGTAGACTGGCAATGGCAAGGAAAGAGTTTCTGAAGAAGAGAAATTTGTTAACATCGAGTATAAATTTAAGTGTCAGGAAGTCGATTCTGAAAGTATTTGTATGGAGTGTAGCCGTGTATGGAAGTGAAACATGGACGATAAGTAGTTTGGACAAGAAGAGAATAGAAGCCCTCGAAATGTGGTGCTACAGAAGAATGCTGAAGATTAGATGGGTAGATCACATAACTAATGAGGAGGTATTGAATAGAATTGGGGAGAAGAGGAGTTTGTGGCACAACTTGACAAGAAGAAGGGACCGGTTAGTAGGACATGTTCTGAGGCATCAAGGGATCACAGATTTAGCATTGGAGGGCAGCGTGGAGGGTAAAAATCGTAGAGGAGACCAAGAGACGAATACACTAAGCAGATTCAGAAGGATGTAGGTTGCAGTATGTACTGGGAGATGAAGAAGCTTGCACAGGATAGAGTAGCATGGAGAGCTGCATCAAACCAGTCTCAGGACTGATGACCACAACAACAACAACAACAACAAAATGGAAGGAAACCAACTGTCTTCTTCTTATCGGAAGTATTGCACAACTTTCCTTAAGCGAGTCAGCGAATCCACGGATAATTTAAATGTAAATGACTGTACGTGTATTTGAGCCGCCATCTTCCTAAATGTGAGTCCAGGCTGTTACTGCTGCGCCACCTTGTTCAGTATAGGCACACGCCTATAGTGATTTAATGCAACACGGAGAACGTCAACAATAGTAGCAGGTTGCAGGCTATTTTTTCCGAATACAAGACCAATGTTCTGAGAACTGCAGCTCAGTATCACAGAAAATACACTCCTGGAAATGGAAAAAAGAACACATTGACACCGGTGTGTCAGACCCATCATACTTGCTCCGGACACTGCGAGAGGGCTGTACAAGCAATGATCACACGCACGGCACAGCGGACACACCAGGAACCGCGGTGTTGGCCCTCGAATGGCGCTAGCTGCGCAGCATTTGTGCACCGCCGCCGTCAGTGTCAGCCAGTTTGCCGTGGCATACGGAGCTCCATCGCAGTCTTTAACACTGGTAGCATGCCGCGACAGCGTGGACGTGAACCGTATGTGCAGTTTACGGACTTTGAGCGAGGGCGTATAGTGGGCATGCGGGAGGCCGGGTGGACGTACCGCCGAATTGCTCAACACGTGGGGCGTGAGGTCTCCACAGTACATCGATGTTGTCGCCAGTGGTCGGCGGAAGGTGCACGTGCCCGTCGACCTGGGACCGGACCGCAGCGACGCACGGATGCACGCCAAGACCGTAGGATCCTACGCAGTGCCGTAGGGGACCGCACCGCCACTTCCCAGCAAATTAGGGACACTGTTGCTCCTGGGGTATCGGCGAGGACCATTCGCAACCGTCTCCATGAAGCTGGGCTACGGTCTCGCACACCGTTAGGCCGTCTTCCGCTCACGCCCCAACATCGTGCAGCCCGCCTCCAGTGGTGTCGCGACAGGCTTGAATGGAGGGACGAATGGAGACGTGTCATCTTCAGCGATGAGAGTCGCTTCTGCCTTGGTGCCAATGATGGTCGTATGCGTGTTTGGCGCCGTGCAGGTGAGCGCCACAATCAGGACTGCATACGACCGAGGCACACAGGCCCAACACCCGGTATCATGGTGTGGGGAGCGATCTCCTACACTGGCCGTACACCACTGGTGATCGTCGAGTGGACACTGAATAGTGCACGGTACATCCAAACCGTCATCGAACCCATCGTTCTACCATTCCTAGACCGGCAAGGGAACTTGCTGTTCCAACAGGACAATGCACGTCCGCATGTATCCCGTGCCACCCAACGTGCTCTAGAAGGTGTAAGTCAACTACCCTGGCAAGCAAGATCTCCGGATCTGTCCCCCATTGAGCATGTTTGGGACTGGATGAAGCGTCGTCTCACGCGGTCTGCACGTCCAGCACGAACGCTGGTCCAACTGAGGCGCCAGGTGGAAAAGGCATGGCAAGCCGTTCCACAGGACTACATCCAGCATCTCTACGATCGTCTCCATGGGAGAATAGCAGCCTGCATTGCTGCGAAAGGTGGATATACACTGTACTAGTGCCGACATTGTGCATGCTCCGTTGCCTGTGTCTATGTGCCTGTGGTTCTGTCAGTGTGATCATGTGATGTATCTGACCCCAGGAATGTGTCAATAAAGTTTCCCCTTCCTGGGACAATGAATTCACGGTGTTCTTATTTCAATTTCCAGGAGTGTAGTTCCCCTCCAAACTATAATTAATTTACAAACTACACGAAGCCAAGCATTCAAAACCTATTCACAGTAATTTTGCTTGCTAAAGTTTCTTCTCAATTAAATACGGTTACTCTACAATGGTGTGCAAAAAATAAGAACTAAAAGAACTTTCGCATGACGTGTCACTGCTAAGTAACATAGCTCGATAAAACTTGGACCACACGCAGAAAGAACTGCCGCCCCCCTTGCCCCCCAACTACACATACAGAAAGGAACTGAAAGGAACACACAATGAGGCAAACTTAAATGACACTTTTAATTGAAGAAAATAATTACGCTGAAGTCATCGCAATTAGTTGTAGTCTCCTGGAAGTTACACATGGTGGAACATCATTTTTAATGGGGTGTGTGATCGTCACAGATGGCAGTGCATGTTCGCATGCTGGCCACTAGGATGGTAAAGAGTTCTTATAGTAGGGCATTCCTCCACCAGAGCGCTTCACAACTGCCAGATGGCCCCTAGTGCATGCGGACTTGCTTCGATACGTCCGCCCTAACGCACACGTGCTCGATGGGACTGAATTCGGGGGACCGGGCAGACCACTCAACTCGCTAAATATTCTCTCGTTCCAAGAGGTGCTCCACCTGCGCTGTCCGATGTAGTCTTTCACTGCGATCCATAAAAATGAATTCAGTGCCTAATGCGCCACTGAAAAGACGCACTTTGGGAGGGAGCACGGCGTCACAGTAACGTTGACCACTGGAAGTAAGTACGTCCATGCAACATTGTGCTTCTCCACACACTCCATAACACCTGTAACACAAAAAGATCGTGTTCATAATCTTGGAACGACCCTCTTTTGGTGATATGTGGGAACACGAAATGCACCCAGGTACAATGTCGAACATGTTATCGTCCTGAGGCGCGCAAATTACCCAGATTACAGTATATTCATCCAGTATTTGAGAATGAGTGCATTTAGTGGCTTTTCAACAAAGTTTACACGTAATTTCAGACCTTTCCGGAGCTTTTTCGTGCAGACAGCCCCGCCCCCCCCCCGCCCCCCTTCCCTACGCACATATACACACGAAAATTATTGAAACGAAAGAAGTTTACCGCTTACTACTTTTTCGTTGTACTTGCAGAAAATACTAACATCAGGCATGACATTTTGATTTTTTATTTCTTTAGCCCTTACTCTATTCACAACCCTTTTTGCAGACGATATTTACACACAGGGTGAGTCACTAACTATTGCCACCAAGAATAAATCCGAAAGTATGGTAGGAGCTGAAAAGTTTGTGGGGCAAGAGTTTCATGGGACAATGGGGACCTCAATATGATGTTGATTTTTGTTGCTAGGAGGGATCGCTTCAGTGATATAAAGTTTAACTTCGTTTTTTTTTTAAATGAGATGCTATAGTTTGGTGTTTATTTTCTGATAGCGGCTATCGTGACGAATCCAGTGATGACTAACAGTAAGGTCTTTGAAAGTCACAAAGGTGGCATGAACGTCCGTTTACAGAAGGTGTTCGAAGTGATGACCATTGGTATCAATGCAGTACTGCAATCTTCTTATGATGCATTGAGTGGTATTCCTTATCACATCGGCAGTTATCGAAGCACATGCTCTGACAATTCTCTCTCGTATATCTTCAGGTGTAGTTAGAACGTCTTTATATACAATGTCTTTTACGAAACCCCACAAGAAAAACTCCAGAGGCGTCAGGTCTGGCGAACGAGCCGGCCACGACACATCTCCTCCGCGCCCAATCCTTGGGAATTGTCTCTGCAACTCATTTCTTGCCATCAGCGAAAAGTGTCCCAGGCACCCTTCGTGTTGATACCAATTTCTGTTCCTTGTTCCTAAAGGTATTTCTTCCAGTAACAGACCAAATGTTTCTTGCAGGAATGTGGTGTACTTCCTGCAATTAAGATTTCCTTCGATGAAATAGGGGCCTATAATTCTGTCCTCCCGAATCCCACACCATACATTCACCGAACACGGTTTTTGGTGTGCAACTTTCCGCAACCAACATGGATTTTCAGTTGCCAAATAACGCATGTTATACTAATTAACATTTCCGTGCTTTTGAATGTAGCCTTGTCAGTAAATAAAATCAAATTAATAAATGTGTCATCCCTCTGAATCTGAAGTTGAGCCCATCGGCAGAATTAAGTTCTACGCATACAATCCGTACCAGTTAATTCTTACTGATATGGAAAGGGTGATATTTATGGCGATGCAGAACACGAATCCTTTGCCGGGTATGTTTCCAATACGTTAGAGATCCAGTTGTTCTCAATTCATCATACACATATTCAAATGTAAAACATTTAGGATACCTATGACGTCGAGGATATCTTTCAGCTTATAAGTCTCTAGCTCTCACTGAATTTCGTTGGCTTTCTCCGTAAATGAGAAGCATATCGACTTGTTCTTCGAAGGAATACATCATTCACATTCTCTTGATTCGACGATACTCGTCTTAACATTCCTATTAGTGTTGTATTGCGAAACCGTCGAATGGTGTTTACATGTCAATGGCACGGTAGATGGATATGCCGTATTCGGCGCATATTTACTATCTGCACGATATACGAAAGAGAATTGTCAGAGCATATGCTTCGATAAGTGCAAAAGTAATAAGGAATACCACTCAATCCATGATAAGAAGATTGCAGCACTGCACTGATACCAATGGTCATCACTTCGAACACCTTCTGTAAATGAACGTTCATGCCACCTTTCTGACCTTCGTTGACTTTCAAAGACGTTACTGTTACACATCATTGGATTCTTTGATGTGTTGGCAAATGTGCCAACACCTTGTAGATAGAGGAGGCCGAAATGCACGCTATAATCTAACGTAGACGGGCGTGAAGTCTGGAACAGGATACGTAATGAATGCTATAAAGAAAAGTACGTAGCTGCTGGGATACTTAACTTTTAATCCATCATTTGTGTACAGCGTTCTTGATGATACAAGTGAGACTCTCTATAGAAATGGTTAATGGCGCCTTGCTAGGTCGTAGCCATGGACTTAGCTGAAGGCTATTCTAACTATCTCTCGGCAAATGAGAGAAAGGCTTCGTCAGTGTAGTCGCTAGCAAAGTCGTCGTACAACTGGGGCGAGTGCTCGTACGTCTCTCTAGACCTGCCGTGTGGTGGCGCTCGGTCTGCAATTACTGACAGTGGCGACACGCGGGTCCGACATGTACTAATGGACCGCGGCCGATTTAAAGCTACCACCTAGCAAGTGTGGTGTCTGGCGGTGACACCACATTCTTCTCGATGGGTGCTATCTGAAGATAAGTACCAAACTATAGCATCGCACTTATAAAAACAAAGTTGACCTTCATAACTCTGACGCGACCCCACCTAGCAACAAAAAACCAACGACATACTGTGGCCCCCGTTGTCCCATTCAACGTTTGTCCCACAAACTTTTCAGCTACTATCAACTTTCGGAGTTATTCTAGGTAGCAATCGTTAGCGACTCACCCTGTATAGCACTGAATGAACGAGTAAAATTATGTTGTTATGCCACACGTAGTTCAGAATATGTGATATCATACAAATTGAGATACATGAAAATCTAGCTTTTTATTAAAACGGAGCCTAAAGTACCCAGAATAAAGTTGTCCAGTGTTTGTTAACGAGAGCACTTAGTGACTTTCAACCAACTTTACACATAATTTCAGTCCTTTTCGAAACTTATTCTCACTTACAGTCCTAGAAAATGATGAAAGGAAAATACGAGGCTGGTTCGTTTTATGCAGAATTCCAACACACCATATTATTCCACACTCCTTTGGCTACAAATCCCTATTACTCAATATAATCTCCATTCAATGCGACGACCTTACGCCACCTTACTGGGTCCACAAGAAGAACTTTAAGCGTTCCACAATTTCTTAAATTAAATTCACTCCAAAATCAAATTTACCTTGGAGGTTGGGAGTGAGGTGGGTCTCCCGTTCCTAGACGTTTTGGTATACTGAAGATCTGGTAACACTCTAGGTCACAAAGTGTAGAGAAAGCCGACCAACACAAATAGGTATTTAGATGTCACTTCGCACCACCACCCAGCCCGGAAGCATGCAGTTCTCAACAGTCTGTCTTCACGTGCCTTCCGTATCAGCGATGACCACAACCTGGAATCGGAGATGGATTTTTTAAAGAGGACAATGAAGGCAAATGGCTATTGTACTTTCAACATTGCAGCACAGTCAGCAATCGTGATAATCTAATATATAAGAAACTACCAGCCTCGATTGCGGTAATGAAACCAACCTTCACCTAGGTTTCAGCCCAAGTAATTGAGCCTTCGTAAGAAGACATACCTGAATCTATAATTTGTCTCAGAGGGCATGGTCTAGAAATAAAACTGAAACAGTCTGAATAGGCGTAGTCACATTTTAAAAATGCGGTACATAAGTACTAAGTCAACTGATTGTTTCTTATATAGCAAATGGCTATGATAGTTGTTCAATCGACAGGGCTTTTATGTGGAATATCAATCACGCTAATAAGAATGACGAGGAACCACCTTCTCACTTCGTTAGGTTACCGTTCGTTTCTGGGGTCACTGACCGCATGACCAGAATTCTAAAGAAAAATGGTATCCAGACATCTTTCTTTAGTCAAAACAAAATAAAATATTTTTTCCGACGAAAAGCGGATGCACCTGATTGCCTCCACAATGCAGGCGCCTGTCGAGTGACATGTGGTTGCAGCAAAGTGTGTATAGGCGAAACGGGGAGAAATATTAAAGAATGCATAAAGGAGTACCAACGGCACACGCGGCTAAAACAAAGTGTAAGATCGGCATTAGCGTAACAACATGAGAACTGTGGCTCTGCCACCGATTTTCAAAGGTACGTGTGCTGGTCAAGGAAACCAACATTTATGGAAGAAGGGTCCGAGAAACGGTTGAAATTTCCAAGAATGCATGTAATTTCAGTAGAGAGGACGGCTATAAGCTTCCGGCATCGTGGCTCCCCGCCGTCAAGGAAGTGAATACGCGCGGCAAGTGACCTCGGCAGACAATAATAGTTTGAGTAAACATTCCCCCTCTCTTGTTCTGTCCGTTTCGCATCTAGCCAATGACGATGGTCAACCAATAGCAGTAGGAGGAATTTCAACCAACAACCCTCCTCCAGCGTAAGTGTGGAATAGTGCCTTTCTATCCAACGACGATGGGCTACCAATAGTATCCACACGAGTTTTATCCAATAATACCCCTTCTTCTACATCAGCGCGGGAATATTAGCCCATGACGATGGACCACCAATGGTAGCCACAAGAATTTAAACCAATACTCCCACTTCTCCAGCACAAACGCGGGAAAACTCCATTTATGTGGTATAATCACAAATTAACAGTTTCCGTATGTTTGCGTTTACTTGTACTGCGGAACCTTGCTGCTTGCCAAATTTCATGATTCCACGTCATCGATATGTTGACCTAGAAAAAGCTTTCGACAATGTCAAATGGTGTAATATGTTCGAAATTCAGAAAGATGGGAGTAAGGTATAGGGAAAGGCGGGTAATTTACGCTATGCACAAGAACAAAGAGGGAACAATAGGAGTGAAAAACTGAGGACAATGCTCGTTTTAAGAAGGGTGTAAGATAGGGATGCAGTCTTTCACCGCTGCTGTTCAATCAAATGGTTCAAATGGCTCTGAGCACTATGGGACTTAACATCTGTGGTCATCAGTCCCCTAGAACTTAGAACTACTTAAACCTAACTAACCTAAGGACATCACGCACATCCATGCCCGAGGCAGGATTCGAACCTGCGACAGTAGCGGTCAAGCGGTTCCAGACTGAAGCGCCTTTAACCGCACGGCCACACCGGCCGGCGCTGTTCAATCTTTACACCGAAGAAGCAATTATGGAAATAAAACGAAGGTCAAGAGTAAGATTAAAATTCACGATGAAAGGATATTAATGATAAGATTCGCTGATGACATTTCTGTTCTCAGTTAAAGTGGAGAAGAACTACAGGATCTGTTGAAAGGAATGAAAAGTATAATGAGTACAGTATATGGATTGAGAATAAACCGGAAAAAGACAAAAGCAATGAGAAGCAGCAGAAATGAGAACAGCGAGAAGAAGTGATCACGAAGTAGATGGAAGCAAAATAGCCCATGACGGACGGAGCAAGGAGGACATAAAAAGTAGACTACCACAGGCAATAAAGAGGATATTTCTGGTGAAGAGAAAGTTACTCGTATCAAAGATGGGCCTTAACTCCAGGAAGAAATTTCTGAAAAAGTACGTTTGGAGCACAGCACTGTATGGTAGCGAATCATGAACAGTGGGATAATCGGATCAGAGGAGAATCATAGCGTTTGAGATGTGGTGCTACAGAAGAATGTTGAAAATGAGATGGACGGATAAGGTTAGGAATGCGTAAGTTCGCCACAGATTCGGCGAAGAGAGCAATATATGGAAAACACTAACAAGAAGAAGGGACAGAGTGACAGGGCATGTGTTAAGACATTAGGCAATAACGTCCATGGTCCTAGACGGAGGAGTAGAGGGTAAAAAATTAAGGGAATACATAAATTGGAATAACTTGAATAGAACAGATAATTGAGGCCGGAGGGTGCAACTGTTACTCTGAGAGCAAGAGATTGGCACAGGAGAGGGATTCGTGGTGTGCCGCATCAAACCAGTCAGAATACTAATGGAAAGAAAGGGGTCAATGGGGAGTACCCTATAGGTTTTGATGAATGAGTTTGCGAATATCGAAACATGGGACGTTAATGACTTCATCTTTTGACTTCATTGACTTAGAAGCTTAAACTTTTTGCACCCCCAAGGGATCGCAGACCTTAGTATTTGACATAAATTTCAACTTGATACCTCTATCCATTCCTGAGAAACAGGGGGGCTTAACTGACGGACAGACAGTGTTCGGACGACAAAGTAATTACGAGGGTTGGAACTTAAATAGTTGCAACTATTTATTGACAAACGATACAAAAGAGTTACATGTTTGCACCTGTTACTGTCCTTCAAAGTAGTCACCAGCGTTGTGATGAACCCGTTGCCAACGATGTGGAAGGCGTAGTATACCTGTCGAATCTCTGTAACCGTTCTGAAGCGAATGCCACGAAGTGGTTCCTTCATATTCGGAATCAAATCAAAGTCACAAGGACTTAAGTCCGGGGAGTGTGGTGGATGGTACAGTACTTCCTAGTCCCATCGACCGAACAGAGCAGCCACAGCTTGCGCTGTATGCGCCCGCTCATTGTCGTGCAAAATGATGGGTGGGTTGCGCAGAAAGTGTCGCCGCTTCTTTTGCAAAGCTGGCCGCAGGTGATGCTCCAAAAACGAACAGTAATACTGTGCGTTGACAGTCTGCCGTGGACGAACGTAATGCGTTAGGATGAAACCATCACAGTCGTACACGAGAATCACTATAACATTAGACCGCTCCATTCGCACCATCAACAGAACAGGCTTTGCTAACGTTATACTTCGCCTTCCACATCACTGGCAACGGGTTCCACACAACGCTGGTGACTACTCTGAAGGACAGTAACAGGTGCAAACATGTAACTCTTTTCTATCGGTTGTGAATAAATAGTTGTCACTATTTAAGTTCCAACCCTCGTATGTAAGGGTTTTTTAACGATTTTGTTGAAATATTAGAAAGTTGCTGAGAAAGCAGAGAATTTTGCACAGTCGTTTTAAACGTAGTCACTGTCCCGCTGACAAACAGAAATTATGCGAAATGAAAGCAGCTGTCAGAAGAACAATGAGAGACTCTTTTAACGAATTTGAAAGCAATATTTTATCTGCAGATTCTAAAAATAACCCCAAAAAATTTTGGTCGTACGTAAAATCTATGAACGCTACAAAAAATTCAATACCTTCTCTTGCTGACAGTACGCGTAATGTAACATGATGATGAACAGAAGGCCGAACCGTTCCCCCTTTCAATTATCGAACAAACGAAAGGATGGTTGACATAGTATTTAGTGTCTCTGAGATTGTAAAACAGTTAAGATCCTTAGACGCCAGAATGGCACCTGGCTCAGACGGTATCCCCGTAAGATTTTATGTTGACTATGCTACAAATATAGCACCATTGTTATTCGTCATCTATCAGATCAATGGAACGGCGGAAAGTTCCACGGGACTGGAAGAAGGCCCAGGTCATAGCAATCTATAAAAAGGGTAGAAAATCGGATGCACATAATTACCGGCCAATTTCACTGACATAGATTTGTTGTAGAATCATGACCTTTCTAGACTCTGAGAAGCTCATCTGCAGAAACCAGCACGGTTTTAGGAAACAGCGGTCATGCGAGACACAGGCCGGCCCCAAGTTGATGCCATGTTTCTCGACTTTCGAAAGGCGTTCGACTCAGTTACACACTGTGGCTTGCTACAAAAAGGGGGCGCTTACGTTCTATCCAATGACATATGCGGTTGGATAGAAAGTTTTCTAACAGACAGGGAGTAGTATGTCGTCCAGAACGGGGCAACTTCAACAGAAACAAGAGTAACTTCAGGTGTGCCCCAGGGCAGCGTAATAGGTCCTCTGCTTTTTACGATTTACATAAACGATCTGGTTGATGGTATTGACAGCGGCCTTGGACTGTTTGCCGATGATGCTGTAGTCTACAGGAAAGTAGTATCACACGAAAGTTGTGGACAAATCAATGAGGATTTGCAGAAAATAAATGCGTGATGTAATGACTGGCAGTTATCTCTCAATATTTGTAACTGTAGCCTACTGCGTATAACAAGGCGAAAATTCCCATTAATGTATGAGTACAAAACAGATGACCAGTCTTTGGAAGCGGTAACATCCGTCAAGTATCTGGGTGTGACTATTCAAAATTATGTCAAATGGAATGATCAGATTACACAAGTAACGGGTAAGGCGAACTCTAGATTGCGGGTTTATTGATAGAATCCTGAAGCGATGCAGTCCATCAACAAAGGAAATAGCTTACAATAGGTTAGTTCGTCCAGTCTTAGAGTACTGTTCGTCTGTATGGGACCCTTACCAGTTGGGTCTGATTCAAGAGATTGAGAAGGTCCAAAGAAGAGCGGCAAGATTCGTGACTGGTACATTTAGCCATCGCTAGAGCGTTACAAATCTCATAGGAAGTTTGAAGTGGGACACACTTTCAGATAGACGACGCGCTAAACAGAAGGGGCTGCTCACTAAATTCCGAAATCCAATCTTCACCGAGAATGTAGAGCATATATTATTACCACCAACTTTCAAATCGCGTAATGGTTCAAATGCCTCTGAGCACTATGGGACTTAACATCTGTGGTCATCAGTCCCCTAGAACTTAGAACTACTAAAACCTAACTAACCTAAGGACATCACACACATCCATGCCCAAGGTAGGATTCGAACCTGCGACCGTAGCGGTCACGCGGTTCCAGACTGAAGCGCCTAGAACCGCATGGCCACATCGGCCGGCAAATCGCGTAATGATCATTCATTCAAAGTTGAGGGAAATAAGAGCTCGTACTGATGCCTTCAGACAGTTGTTCTTCCCTCGCGCGATCCGCGAGTGGAACAGAAGAGGGGGGGGGGGGGAATATGACTTTGGCGCGAATTGTGCCCTCCGCCACACACCGCTTGGAGGCTAGCGGAGTATATATGTAGGTGTAGATTCCGATACAGAACCCTAAAAATTGAACTTCACGAATGGATGTAATTTTTACGCCAGTTCGGGTCGGCCGCAAGACCAACGTACCACCGGTGCGACAACCCGCCGGCTTAAATGGCGACAATTAGCTGTCGTTAGCCGGCGTGAGAGCCGTGCCTTGTCCACTCGTGCGCCGCCAAATGAGGCGTGGAGCTGCAGTGGGCAGCTGGGCACCAGCGAGGCTGCTTGGGTCTGGCGGCTGGCTGTCCGTTTACGGCGCTCAGAGCTGGCTAGCGCTACATACGGCTGCACTCATCTGCTGCCTGGGGAAGAGGTCAAGGCGGCGTCAGCTCTGTGAGAAGAAGTGCTCCCTGTGTCGAAGCTGTCCCTTACTGGTAGCTGTCCCAGAGAGTTCCAAGGGGCGTCTCCACCACTGCCAACATTCACTCTCAACACCCCTCCTGAAAGCTCTTCTCATCGACGTGTTTGCATGCTATTTCTGGAGGGACAGTTATCGTTGTAGGACGTGGAGGTACAGAATAATTCGAACAGAACTTTCCATTTAACAAGAGTCCAATTTTTATTGGTTAATGATATACCCTGGTGTTCGGAAATTACCGTTACAAACTTCTAGGACGGTACTGTAGAGGGGATTGAGTACGTTGTTGTTGTTGTTGTGGTCTTCAGTCCTGAGACTGGTTTGATGCAGCTCTCCATGCTACTCTATCCTGTACAAGCTTCTTCATCTCCCAGTACCTACTGCAACCTACATCCTTCTGAATCTGTTTAGTGTATTCATCTCTTGGTTTCCCTCTACGATTTTTACCCTCCACGTTGCCCTCCAGTACGAAATTGGTGATCCCTTGATGCCTCAGGATATGCCCTAACAACCGATCCCTTCTTCTAGTCAAGTTGTGTCACAAATTCCTCTTCTCTCCAATTCTATTCAATAACTCCTCATCAGGTATGTCATCTACACATCTAATCTTCAGCATTCTTCTGTAGCACCACATTTCGAAAGCTTCTATTCTCTTCTTGTCTAAACTATTTATCGTCCACGTTTTACTTCCATACATGCCTGCACTCCATACAAATACTTTCAGAAAAGACACTTAAATCTATACTCGATGTTAACAAATTTCTCTTCTTCAGAGACGCTTTCCTTGCCATTGCCAGCCTACATTTTATATCCTCTCTACTTCGATCATCAACAGTTATTTAGCTCCCCAAATAGCAAAACTCCTTTACTACTTTAAATGTCTCCTTTCCTAATCTAATTCCGGCAGCATTACCCGATTTAATTCGACTACATTCCATTATCCTCGTTTTGCATTTGTTGAAGTTCATCTTATATCCTCCTTTCAAGACACTGTCCATTCCGTTCAACTGCTCTTCCAGGTCCTTTGCTGTCTCTGACAGAATTACAATGTCATCGGCGAACCTCAAAGTTTTTATTTCTTCTCCATGGATTTTAATTCCTACTCCGAATTTTTCTTTTGCTTCCTTTACTGCTTGCTCAATATACACATTGAATAACATCGGGGAGAGGCTACAAACCTGTCTCACTCCCTTCCCAACCACTGCTTCCCTTTCATGCCCCTCGACTCTTATAACCGTCATCTGGTTCGTGTAAAAATTGTAAATATCCTTTCGCTCCCTGTATTTTACCCCTGCCACCCTCATAATGTGAAAGAGAGTATTCCAGTCAACATTGTCAAAAGCTTTCTCTAAGTCTACAAATGCTAGATTTGTCTTTGCTAGGTTTGTCTTTCCTTAATCTATTTTCTAAGATAAGTCGTAGGGTCAGTATTGCCTCACGTGTTCCAATATTTCTACGCAATCCAGACTGATCTTCCCCGAGGTCGGCTTCTACCAGTTTTTCCATTCGTATGTAAAGAATTGGTGTTAGTATTTTGCAGCAGTGGCTTATTAAACTGATAGTTAGGTAATTTTCACACCTGTCAACACCTGCTTTCTTTGGGATTGGAATTATTATATTTTTCTTGAAGTCTGAGGGTATTTCGCCTGTCTCATACATCTTGCTCACTTGATGGTAGAGTTTTGTTAGGGCTGGCTCTCCCAAGGCTATTGTTAGTTCTGATGAGATGTTGTCTACTCCCGGGGCCTTGTTTCGACTTAGGTCTTTCAGTGCTCTGTAAAACTCTTCACGCAGTATCATACCTCCTATTTCATCTTCATCTATATTCTCTTCCATTTCTATAATATTGTCCTCTAGAACATCGCCCTTGTATAGACCCTATATATACTCCTTCCACCTTTCTACTTTCCCTTCTTTGCTAAGAACTGGGTTTTCATCTGATCTCTTGATATTCATGCAAGTCGTTCTCTTTTCTCCAAAGGTCTCTTTAATTTTCCTGCAGGCAGTGCGTAATATTTTGAATAGGAGCCTATGTCCGGAAATTTACGTTTCCGTTCTACGACGGTTTCAGTTTAGATGTGTAACGCTCCACGTGTGCTGAGAGAAAGATTGGTTGGTTGTTTGGGGAAGGAGACCAGACAGCGTGGTCATCGATCTCATCGGAGTAAGGAAGGATGGGGAAGGAAGTCGGCCGTGCCCTTTCAGAGGAACCATCCCGGCATTTGCCAGGAGTGATTTAGGGAAATCACGGAAAACCTAAATCAGGAAGGCCGGACGCGGGATTCAACCGTCGTCCTCCCGAATGCGCTGAGAGAAAGAGAAAAGTCTCAGAGCTACTTGTGTCCTGGTATGCAATAGTGTAGTCAGGATGACGCGTACTACGTCTACTGACGTCTCTTAACGTCTGCCTTGCTGCGATACACACTCAATGCCTTTGCGTCTCAGATACACTAAACGTGGTCCGGTACGTATTTTCGAAATACGCAGACGTGTTCCTAGTGTATGGCGTAGCTCGAGGTGACGGAAGAACTGCTAGTCGGCTGTATCACGAACGTTTTCCGCAATGTAGCACGCCATCGCAAAAACTTTTTCTTGTCCAAGTTACGCAGCGGCTCCTAAAAATAGGTATCCTACTGGCCATTAAAATTGCTACACTAAGAAGAAATGCAGATGATAAACGGGTATTCATTGGACAAATATATTATACTAGAACCGACATGTGATTACATTTTCACGCAATTTGGGTGCATAAATCCTGAGAAATCAGTACCCAAAACAACCACCTCTGGCCGTAATAACGGCCTTGATACGCCTGGGCATTGAGTCAAACAGAGCTTGGATGGCGTGTACAGGTACAGCTGAGCATGCAGCTTCAGCACGATACCACAGTTCATCAAGAGTAGTGACTGGCGTATTGTGACGAGCCAGTTGCTCGGTCACCATTGACCAGACGTTTTCAATTGGTGAGAGATCTGGAGAATGTGCTGGCCAGGACAGCAGTCGAACGTTTTCTGTATCCAGAAAGGCCTGTACAGGGGACCTGCAACATGGGGTCGTGCATTATCCTGTTGAAATGTAGGGTTTCGCAGGGATCGAATGAAGGGTAGAGCCACGGGTCGTAACAAATCTGAAATGTAACGTTTACAGTTCAAAGTGCCGTCAATGCGAACAAGAGGTGACCGAGACGTGTAGCCAGTGGCACCCCATACCATCACGCCGGTGATACGCCAGTATGGCGATGGCGAATACACGCTTCCAATGTGCGTTCACCGCGATGTCGCCAAACACGGATGCGACCATCATGATGCTGTAAACAGAACCTGGATTCATCCAAAAAAATGACGTTTTTCCATTCGTGCACCTAGGTTCGTCGTTGAGTACGCCATCGCAGGCGCTCCTGTCTGTGATGCAGCTTGAAGGGTAACCGCAGCCATGGTCTCCGAGCTGATAGTCCATGCTGCTGCAAACGTCGTCGAACTGTTCGTGCAGATGGTTGTTGTCTTGCAAACGTCCCCATCTGTTGACTCAGGGATCGAGACGTGGCTTCACGATCCGTTACAGCCATGCGGATAAGATGCCTGTCATCTCGACTGCTAGTAATACGAGGCCGTTGGGATCCAGCACGGCGTTCCGTATTACCCTCCTGAACCCACCGATTCCATATTCTGCTAACAGTCATTGGATGTCGACCAACGCGAGCAGCAATGTCGCGATACGATAAACCGTAATCGCGATAGGCTACAATCCGACCTTTATCGAAGTCGGAAACGTGATGGTACGCATTTCTGCTCCTTATACGTGGCATCACAACAACGTTTCACCAGGCAACGCCGGTCAACTGCTGTTTGTGTATGAGACATCGGTTGGAAACTTTCCTCATGTCAGCATGTTGCAGGTGTCGCCATCTGCGCCAACCTTGTGTGAATGCTCTGAAAAGCTAATCATTTGCATATCACAGCATCTTCTTCCTGTCGGTTAAATTTCGCGTCTGTAGCACGTCATCTTCGTGGTGCAACATTTTTAATGGCCAGTAGTGTATGTTCACCATGAGAAGGCAGGTCTGTGGTGCTCGACGGTAATGCAGCAAGCCCGAATTTGAAGAAGATGTAGTGCATCGCTTTGAAGAGATCCAGTCAACGAGTGCCCGAAAAGTTGCGCGTGCAACGGGTGTTAGTCAAATTATCGTCTAGGTCGTTCTGCGTGAGCAGCAATTATATCCGTATCACTTACAAAGGGTAAACACTGTGGTTTCAGCTGATTTTCCACAACACGTTGCCCACTGCACGTGGCTCCAGCACCGCTGCATCGACACAACTCTGTGTCCACGTCGGGTTCTGTTCAGAGATGAGTGTAATGTTCACTAGGGACTGTGCTCTGAATTCGCGAAACAGCCACACTTCAACAGACGAAAATCCTCGTGCCAAGTCTCGCGCCCGTCGGCCGTCGTAATTTAATTTATTATTTACTACAGAAATTGATTGGTAATGGTGATTGTTGCCGACTTACGTGGTGGACCTTAATCAAAATGATATTTCATTCAATTTTGATTTGCCGGCCGTAGTGGCCGAGTGGTTCTAGGCGCTACAGTCAGGAACGGCGTGACCGCTACGGTCGGAGGTTCGAATCCTGCCTCGGGCATGGATGTGTGTGCCGTCCTTAGGTTAGTTAGGTTTAAGTAGTTCTAAGTTCTAGGGGACTTATGACCTGAGATATTAAGTCCCATAGTGCTCAGAGCCATTTGAACCATTTTTGAATCAATTTTGATTTACAATTAAGTGCTTTTGTGAAGTTCTCTTTTTTAACAATATTAATCTTCAATGGAAATTATTTGTTACGTTAATGAACGTTAGACTCGCTGAATCTTAAAACATGAGCATATAATTTGAACAATAGAATAAACTTTTCATATTAATTTCCTCGGCTATTCAGTTCACTTTAAAGCGAAAAATCTTTAGTTATTAATTACAGTTGCGGCCCACACACGCGCGAGAGTATTTTTTCTTACCTCCGTTAACCATTGCTTTGTAGTCGGAGTTCTGGCTCTGGCTCTCGGCTGTTGTACTGAAAATAAGAATCTTAAAGCTACGTATTTTCTGCAACGTCGGGCGGCTGTGGAGAAAAATGTATATTATCTTAATAGCGGGCGAGTTTTTCGCTTCCGCTAATTTTTGTAAGTTAATATCGCCACGTAATGGCGTCGTTGGCTGCATCGGCAGCTGCGATTGTTGCACTTTAAATTACTCGAATGCGGGTTAATTCAAGAAAGGCGGACATGAAATTACAAATTAAAAGTGAATAGTAATATTAAATCAATGTATTATCTGCTTAATTAGTAAAAATATGCTTACATTTGCCAGCACTCGCAAGATGTCCGTCTACACGCAACCAAGACAAGAGAAGAAGTAGTAGTGAAGACGACTAAAAAAATTAACAAAAGAGCGCATCTTGTCGTTTCTTTAGATCATTTTGTTTCGAGTGCATCTTTGCCCTCGAAACTTACACAGATAAATTAGTACAATTTTTAAATGCGTTTTCTTTATAAATACCGTTTTTTAAGTCTTTTCGTAGTGTTTCACTGGGGACGGTATACAGGGTGTTACAAAAAGGTACGGCCAAACTTTCAGGAAACATTCCTCACACACAAAGAAAGAAAATACGTTATGTGGACATGTGTCCGGAAACGCTTACTTTCCATGTTAGAGCTCATTTTATTACTTCTCTTCAAATCACATTAATCATGGAATGGAAACACACAGCAACAGAACGTACCAGCGTGATTTCAAACATTTTGTTACAGAAAATGTTCAAAATGTCCTCCGTTAGCGAAGATACATGCGTCCACCCTCCGTCGCATGGAATCCCTGATGCGCTGATGCAGCCCTGGAGAATGGCGTATTGTATCACAGCCGTCCACAATACGAGCACGAAGAGTCTCTACAGCGTAGACAAGAGCTTTCAAATGGCCCCATAAATGAAAGTCAAGAGGTTTGAGGTCAGGAGAGCGTGGAGGCCATGGAATTGGTCCGCCTCTACCAATCCATCGGTCACCGAATCTGTTGTTGAGAAGCGTAGGAACACTTCGACTGAAATGTGCAGGAGCTCCATCGTGCATGAACCACATGTTGTGTCGTACTTGTAAAGGCACATGTTCTAGCAGCACAGGTAGAGTATCCCGTATGAAATCATGATAACGTGCCCCATTGAGCGTAGGTGGAAGAACATGGGGCCCAATCAAGACATCACCAACAATGCCTGCCCAAACGTTCACAGAAAATCTGTGTTGATGACGTGATAGCACCGAAGTCAACATTACCTTCCTTCAATTGGGCCAACTGGTGGTGAATCAAGGAAGTACTGTACATATTGACGAAACTAAAATGAGCTCTAACATGGAAATTAAGCGTTTTCCGGACACATGTCCACATAACATCTTTTCTTTATTTGTGTGTGAGGAATGTTTCCTGAAAGTTTGGCCGTACCTTTTTGTAACACCCTGTACACGCATGTTGAGGGATTTGAGCACCGGTTTGGTATTAACGTGTGGACAGAACTGAATCCCGATGGTCATATGACTGGGCCATACCTCCTTTCACTGATGCTAACTGGTTCTGCATACTGGATCTTCCTACAAAACGTAATGGACCCGTTCTTGGAAGCACTGAATGTCTGTTAGGAAATGTGGTTTCAGAACGATGATGCATCACTTCATTTCTCGCGTGTCGTTCGGAGACGCCTTAACATACGAAATGGTGAAAGATGGGTAAGCCGACGTGGTCCAGCTGCGTGGCCATCGCTATACCCGAACTCCTGTTGATTACATCTTGTGGGGAAGTATTCAAATTTATCTTACAAGACTCCGGTAGAGACAGATCTGCTGGCAACAGTTATGGCCGCTGCACTAGACGTTGAAGAGACACCAGGCGGGATGGAGAGTGTGTACCAGAACATGCCTCGTAGGTACAGTGTCTGTAACAACGTTGGTGGTCGCCACATTGAATTGCTGCCGAGCTGCATAGAACTGTTTTGTACGTACAGAATGCTGGATTCTTTTTTGTTTTGGAGTAATGCGAACACGTAATGTTTAAATGCTAATACAAACAAATGTGTTTAACTGATAAATGGATGTTTCGTTAAGTATCTTTTCGAACTGTTACCTATTAATTGTACTGCGTCACGCCTAATTCAATTTCTCAAGTAGAAGTGGATGAGTTAAACAACTAAGGTGAAACAGTCGTAGAACGGAAACGGTACGTTTCCGGACATGGGTTCCCATTCAAAATATGATGTACTCACTCCCCTCTAGAAAACCTAGAAGTCTGTAGTGAGAATTTCCGATCCTGTATATATGTTAGAACGTAGCCTAAATAAGTACAGAAGGTGTTAAAGTTGAAGGTTTAGTTTCACAGTTTCCACTCCCTTCTTCAATACACTTTCCATTTCCCTCAGGTCATCGTCGCGTTCTTTTACTACGAGAGCGCTATTCGCAACTCGAAAGACCAATTCGTCTCTTGTGTATAATTTTCCTTTGTATACTCCGCCTTTCAAATCCTCATCTGAACAGTTAACGTCTACGTGACCATTTCTACCTGTCCATCTTCCGAGAAATGTTAGGTTCAGATGATGAATAGCACGAATCAATAGAAATACCGAGCGAGGTGGAGCAGTGGTTAGCAAACTGTACTCGCATTCAGGAGGACGACGATTCAAACGATGACGGTTCAAAACGGCGTCCGGCCATCCAGATTTAGATTTTCCGTGGTTCCCTAAATCCCTCCAGGCAAATGCTATGATGATTGCTTTGAAAGGGCACGGCCGATTTCCTTCCCCTTCCCTGACATCATCCGAGCTTGTGCTTCGTCTTTAATGACCTCGATGTGGACGGGACGTAAAACCCAATCTTCCTTCCTACCTTTCCTTCGACCGGTAACTTAAAATCATACGCCCGAGATATGAACATGGCGGAATAAGTACTGGCATTCAGGCTTATACAGTGACAATCTTTCTTGAAGTACATCAGCATTCTTTGGCGCGAGAGAACTGCGGAAACTCTAGCTGCATATTTAAGAATCACTGAGCACGCGAAATACATCGGTTAAGATGTAGGAGAACTAACAGCCTACCGTCTACACAACCCATACGCCCTATAGCCGATACTGCTGCTGCTGTCTTGAAAGCGCTCAGCCCGAGAGTAACATATTCAAAACCTAATGGAGGAAAGACGATTTGTCTGTTTAGTCGATTGCAAAGAAGGAAGCAAACGAGAGATTTAATAATAAATAGGCTGAACACCATGAAACGCCCTGCTTAAGTCAGCAGGACAGAACAGGTAGTTGGAATCGTGGAAAGGGGCCAAAAGGGAGCTGTCAGTTACACTCAAACACATATAACTTTATTTAGTTGTCCAAACAATAGAGCAAAAATTTTTGAACTTAGTTATCGGCTGAATAGGCCACACTATCAATTAAGGGCACAACCACTTAAGTTTAAAAACGGGTGAAAGCCATTAACGTAAAATCCAGACTCAAAACAGAATATTTAGAAGGCAGAAGGCCTCACGTAAGTTAGTTCTATAACTTGGCTGAAGGCCCAACAAATCTAACACTTGAAAAGCAAACAAGTTTAATTTAAAGACGGCTGAAGGCCTATGATTTAAGCCTGCAGGTAAAATTAATTTAAAAAGAAAAACACAAGGCAGAAGGCCTTATCTTCAATTAGACTGAAGGCCCCACACAGTCTGATACTTGAAAGACAAAAACTTTAATTTAGAAACGGCTGAAGGCCGATTACTTAAAACAACTAAAATAATTTTTAGTAGGCAGAAGGCCCAAAGCTTTATCTTTAAACAACATTTTACACAGGCTGAAGGCCCAAACAATCTAAGATTTAACAAGTAAGGAATTTAAATTTTGAAGGGCTGAGGGCCTATTATTGAAAAACACAACTACAATAAATTTGCAAAAGGCAGAAGGCCCAAAACTTTATCCAAAAAAATGTATTTTAAATGAGGCTGAAGGCCCAAACAATGCAAGACTTGACAAGTAAGGAACTTCAATTTTAAAGCGGCTGAAGGCCCATTATTTAAAACCCAACTACAACCATACAAATTCAAACCATCGGCTATAAGCCATAAAAATACACAATCAAACACCAATAAGAAAAGGCAGTACATCCGGCGCTCAGAAGTTTGTGGGGGTCGGTCTGTACTTGAAATATAAAGTTCGCTTAGGGAAGACAGGTAGTCGGCCCAACTCTATCCGATCCGCCGGCAACCCAACCAAGAAACACTCAACGGACCCGCTGACAAGACGACTTGCTTCCTGCCCGACCAGTGCACAAGGAATTCCAAAGCCCAAACGTAAAAGGCGTAGCCTCCCACAACCAAGTATGCATAAGCTGTCAAAACTACACACACGTGTTGGACAGCGACAACACGGTGAGGAAAGGACACTGCCTCAATTTTACGTCAGCGGCCAGGGCAGGTAATCGGAACGCTAACGGCCAAAAGGCAGAAAATTCCGCTGGAGCACTTGGATTTCAAATAACCAAAATACAGTTAAACTCCACTGGGTGGTGGCCAAACTATTGCCAACTCGAACACTCGCTGTTGCTCACGGGAATACCACCAACAGCCAACCATGAAAACCAACGGCACAATGTGAACATTATTGTTTCGGTAATTAAATCACCACTCAACTTTGATGTCCTGGGTCGGTGAGCCACGAACCTCGTAGCAATCGGGACAGCTCCCACACACTCCGACACTGCGTAGAGACCGCCAGCGGTCCCGACCCACTGTGCCGCGCGGTGATTTCCTGGCTGATCCAAACCAACCGACCAGACTGCCACGTCCGAACTCTACTGCTGGCGTGTTGCAACTCACTGTCAGATACGAACTGCTTCGAAACACACGACAACTGGGAAGTACGAGGTGCATTCAAGTTCTAAGGCCTCCGATTTTTTTTCTCATTAACTATTCACCCGAAATCGATGAAACTGGCGTTACTTCTCGACGTAATCTCCCTGCAGACGTACACATTTTTCACAACGCTGACGCCATGATTCCATGACAGCGGCGAAGGCTTCTTTAGGAGTCTGTTTTGACCACTGGAAAATCGCTGAGGCACTAGCAGCACGGCTGGTGAATGTGCGGCCACGGAGAGTGTCTTTCATTGTTGGAAAAAGCCAAAAGTCACTAGGAGCCAGGTCAGGTGAGTAGGGAGCATGAGGAATCACTTCAAAGTTGTTATCACGAAGAAACTGTTGCGTAACAGTAGCTCGATGTGCGGGTGCGTTGTCTTGCTGAAACAGCACACGCGCAGCCCTTCCCAGACGTTTTTGTTGCAGTGCAGGAAGGAATTTGTTCTTCAAAACATTTTCGTAGGATGCACCTGTTACCATAGTGCCCTTTGGAACGCAATGGGTAAGGATTACGCCCTCGCTGTCCGAGAACATGGACACCATCATTTTTTCAGAACTGGCGGTTATCTGAAATTTTTTTGGTGGCGGTGAATCTGTGTGCTTCCATTGAGCTGACTGGCGCTTTGTTTCTGGATTGAAAACTGGCATCCACGTCTCATCCATTGTCACAACCGACGAAAGGAAAGTCCCATTCGTGCTGTCATTGCGCGTCAACATTGCTTGGCAACATGCTGCACGGGCACCCATGTGGTCGTCCGTCAGCATTCGTGGCACCCATCTGGATGACACTTTTCGCATTTTCAGGTCGTCAGGCAGGATTGTGTGCACAGAACCCACAGAAATGCCAACTCTGGCGGCGATCTGTTCAACAGTCATTCGGCGATCCGCCAAAACAGTTCTCTCCACTCTCTCGATCATGTCGTCAGACCGGCTTGTGTGAGCCCGAGGTTGTTTTGGTTTGTTGTCACATGATGTTCTGCCTTCATTAAACTGTCGCATTCACGAACGCACTTTCGACACATCCATAATTCCATCACCACATGTCTCCTTCAACTGTCGATGAATTTCAATTGGTTTCACTCCACGCAAATTCAGAAAACGAATGATTGCACGCTGTTCAAGTAAGGAAAACGTCTCCATTTTAAGTATTTAAAACAGTTCTCATTCTCGCCGCTGGCGGTAAAATTCCATCTGCCGTACGGTGCTGCCATCTCTGGGACGTATTGACAATGAACGCGGCCTCATTTTAAAACAATGTGCATGTTTCTATCTGGAGAAAAAAATTCGGAGGCCTTAGAACTTGAATGCACCTCGTAATAGCAGTCCAGCAGAGTTAATACAGCGGGGCATAAATCGATAGGCGCTGCTGCTGCCCCTCACGGGGAGGCAAGGCAGCAACTCAGTAACATCAGTAATTGAATTAACAAAACGAGGTGGCAGTACAGCGAAAACAGAATGTAATAAGGAGAGAGATGACACGAACATGAGCCATGCACGGCTCTCACCTCTACTCAGGATTAAATTCTAAACGTCTTTGTAGTGTATTACGTTTCGGCCATGATTCTGACGGTCACTTCTACAGTCCCCGTGGTACTATTGATATGAAGTTTACTATATATAGAAACTGGACACGGCAAGCCGCAGCAAAATATAGTAAAAAGCGCAGAAATAACTTTTCTTCCTCTACAAAGAAACTGGATTTAGTTGTGTTCCACCTCTTAGACTGGACTCAACACACAGCTGCAGACTCTAAGAAGTTGGCAATATCATTTCTTTCACTACAGAAATAGAAAAAAGTATTTGCTCTCAAGCTTAAAAAGAAACTCTATAATACTTGATTATGACGCTGCTATTCTTCAAGATTAAGACATCACCCCGCCTCTGGAAATGGTGTAGGACACTTGTGTGCGATGCACTTGTAACTTCTGCTTTTTCAGCCATGTATCTCCTGCCCTCAAACAGTTAGCACGTAGAGAGTAGCATACCTCGTGTTTGTTCTATCGCCTTCTCGAACACTGCAGATCCTCTTACTTATCTTCAGCCCTTACATTAGTATCTGAACAGCACATCAGAAATACTAATTCTGAGCAAAGGAGAACCATCACTGTGTTACAACATAACACTGCCATGTTCTGTAAATAATTTCCTGTATCAGTAACAAGATTTTGCAATGATATTCCTCAAAATATTAGAGAGATTAAATTCCTTGCAAACTTCAAAAGAAAGCTAATGGTTCACCTTCTACCGCAATTGTTATCTCTTCCTCACAATCGTCTGCAGCTCACTCTTGTCAAAATCCACACAACCCACCACTTTGTCCTTGTTACACTGTTCTTTATTGAAAGTGTGTTGTTTCTTAACAGCTATTGTCATTGTCATTTTCAGTCTGCTCCTTTTTCATTATTCCTTCTGTTTCTGACAATGCTAAACACAGCTTCTAACTTTCTAAACTAACAAATAATATTTAAAGCATTTTATTATTATTATTTTCAATTGTTATTCTTCATTGTTTTTATTTGTTCTGGTAGTTTTTCACACATAAAAAATTTTTTTCATCAATTCGGTTCCGAGAGTTCCGGAACCTGTACAGAAAATTGGAACAGAGATCGGCATAAACATCATTTCCACCCTTTTTATTGCTCTTGAAAACCACACATTGCATGTTGTACCACCATACAGCGAGACCTTCGGAGGTGATGGTCCAGACTGCTGTACACACCGGTACCTCTAACACTCAGTAGCACGTCCTCTTGCATTGCTGCATGCCTGTATTCGCCGTGGCTTACTATCCACAAGTTCTTCAAGGCACTGTTGGTCCAGATTGTCCCACTCGTCAACAGCGATTCGGCGTAGATCCCTCAGAGTGGTTGGTGGGTCACGTTGTCCATAAACAGTCTTTCACAGTCTACACTAGGCATGTTCGATGAGGTTCATGTCTGGAGAACATAGTGGCCACTCTAGTCGAGCGATGTCGTTATCCTGAAGGAAGTCATTCAGAAGAGCACGATGGGGTCGCGAACTGTCGTCCATGAAGACGAATGCTCCGCCGATATACCGCCGATATGGGTGCACTATCAGTCGGAGGATGGAATTCACGTATCGTACAGCTGTTATGTCCTGTTCCATGACCAGCAGCGGCGTATGTCGGCCCCTCGTAATGCCACCCTAAAACAGCAGGGTACCTGCACCTTGCTGCACTCGCTGGACAGTGTGTCTAAGGCGTTCAGCCTGACCGGGTTGTCTCCAAACACGTCTCCGACGATTGTCTGGTTGCAGGCATATGCGACATCGGTGAAGAGAACGTGATGCCAATCCTGAGCGGTCCATTCGGCATGTTGCTGGGCCCATCCGTACCGCGCTGCATGGTGTTGTGGTTGCAAAGATCGACCTCGACATGGACGTCGGGAGTGAAGTTGCGCATCATGCAGCCTACTGCGCACAATTTGTGTCGTAACACGACGTCCTGTGGCTGCACGAAAAGCATTATTCAACATGGTGCTGTTGCTGTCAGGGTTCCTCGGAACCATAATCCGTAGGTAGCGGTCATCCACTGCAGTAGTAGCCCTTGGGCGGCCTGAACAAGGCATGTCATCGACAGTTCTTGTCTCTCTGTATCTCCTCCATGTCCGAACAACATCGCTTTGGTTCACTGCGAGGCACCTGGATAATTTCCTTGTTGAGAGCCCTTCCTGGCAGAAAGTAACGATGCGGACGCGATCGGACCGCGATATTGACCGTCTGCGCAAGGTTGAACTACAGACAACACGAGCCGTGTACCTCCTTCCTGGTGGAATGAGTGGAACTGATCGGCTGTCGGATCCCCTCCACCTGACAGACGCTGCTCATGCATGGTTGTTTAGCTCTTAGGGCGGGTTTAGTGACATCTCTGAACAGTCAAAGGGACTGTGTCTGTGATACAACATCCACAGTCAACGTCTGTCTTCAGGAGTTCTGGGAACCGGGGTGATGCAAAACCTTTTCTGATGTGTGTAATTGTTCTCACATTAATTTTTCAGGTATATGAAGTTGAACCAAAAGTGTGCATAGAAACTGAGAATATTTCTGTAATACGCGTTGTTTCTGGTCCAATATTAAAGAAGGCGCCAAGGCCCTCATCTGGTCAGGCTAAAAAAACAATGAATAATAAATATCCTCTAAAACAAAACAACGACATTCCCCGAAGAAATTATCCGAATGGGACAGAAATTGGTAGATGTGACGCATGTGAATAGGCAAACAGATGGTTACAATTTCAGAAAAACTCAACGATTGATTCAAGAGAAATTGCTTCACAAATCAATAATGCGTTAATTCACCTATGACCCTTGTGCAAGTAGTTACTCGGCTTGGCACTGATTGACAGAATTGTTGGAAGTTCCCTTAGGGATATAGTACTAAAGTCGGTCCAATTGGCGCATTAGATCGTCAAAATCCCGAGATGGTTGGAGGACCTTCCTATAGTGCAGAACAATAATTAAAGGAACTCTGCGCCGACGGTGTGGACGAGACACGCAAATGATCTCTTGATAAGTTATGACCATGTCTATACTATTGTGTGATAGCGAATCGAGGATATGAGAACTTTACTAATATAATATAACCGCAATGAGTTACGACCCTGTAACGTGTTTCAGATGAGTAATTACTCATCTCTTTTACATGGATCTATCCTCGTGCTGACAGCCATCGTACTGTGGGAAAATAGGAAGTATGCATTTATCTTAAAGAAAGTGGTGACGAAAAAAAAAACTGTGAAGAATATATACACTTAGGTGCACTTCGTGTCATTGTTTTGATTAACTTTCCAGTTAGAAGAAGGTAATACAAATTTATGGCCTTGAGTCTGTATAAAGACTTGTCAGATACAATAAGGTTTTCCAGTTATTAAACGTAGATGGAACACGCTTATCAGTGACATTGTATGAAAGTGAGCATAAACATAGCGATGTGTTTACAGGTGAATGGAGATCAAAAGAAATATGTAGAACCCCCGTGGGAGGTTCGAGTCCACCCTCGGGCGTGGGTGTGTGTGTCGTCCTTAGCGTAAGTCAGCTTAAGTTAGGTTAAGTAGTGTGTAAGCTTAGGGAACAATGACCTCAGAAGGTTGGTCCCATCAGATTTTACCACAAATAGCCAAATTTACGAATATGTAAAAAAGGAAATGCTTATGTTCGGTTGCCGGCCGGAGTGGCCGAGCGGTTAAAGGCGCTACAGTCCGGAACCGCACGACCGCTACGGTCGCAGGTTCGAATCCTGCCTCGGGCATGGATGTGTGTGATGTCCTTAGGTTAGTTAGGTTTAAGTAGTTCTAAGTTCTAGGGGACTTATGACCACAGCAGTTGAGTCCCATAGTGCTCAGAGCCAGCTTATGTTCGGTAACCGTGGTAAAAGTACAGAGGTTATTGCAAAATAACATGAATTAAAATTTGACATGGAAAAGGAACCTTCTTGTGCTCAAATGCAATTTGTATACATCATAAGATGAAGTATAAACGTCCTTCATTTACAAATTCAAATGGCTCTGAGCACTATGGGACTTAATTTCTGAGGTCATCAGTCCCCTAGAACTTAGAACTACTTAAACCTAACTAACCTAAGGACATCACACACATCCATGCCCGAGGCAGGATTCGAACCTGCGACCGTAGCGGTCGCGCTGTTCCAGACTGTAGCGGCTAGAACCGCTCAGCCACTCCGGCCGGCCTTCATTTACATTTCTGAGAAAAAAAATAAACGAATTTCTCTATTCATTTAAAACTTTTTACCACGAAAACTCGAATATACTGCACTTGCTGCTATACAGTCCACTACAAAATGTTAGCAATCACATTACGGAGCAACTGCTGTATTAAAATTTTCAAGAACTCAGCCGAAGAATTTAAGGAGTTTGCAACTGTTTTTGTTTCTATTTGTCCATCCTAGTTATTTCTCCACTACGACTTTCTATAAGACTACTGTTTACTGTCTGTTCCCGCTGTTAACACAAGCTCTTGGACAGGCACGTAAAAATGTATGTTCCGATCGTATGAAGAGGAGTGATCATCATCTGAAATTAGCTGTGGATCCTAGATTAAAATAAATACAGAATTATTATATTTGTACACAAAATTGCATTCCATAGACATAAGTGAGAATCGACACTGGATATATGTAATCTCGCAATGGAAAGCTTCATATGACAGTAGAATCCACTTGACTGAAGTGAAATTTGTCACAGAGTTTGTCAGAAATGGCTTTGTCCTAAGAGACTTAAAATTATTCGCCATAAACGGTAAAAATGGCACCAATACATCTTATGAATGGACGGAAAGTAAGCTGACGAAGTTAGCTCTTGACTACGGTAAGAAGATGGACTGGTGAGCAATGAACACATGGGTTGCCGGACCGGCATTTGTTTATAATTCAGACCCTGTCCCTTTAGAACATCTGCTCTCGGCATGTTCTGCCACGTTCTGCGCCGCTAGGCGGCGCAGGTGCTGGACTGTGTGTTGCGGGCAGCCTGCGAGACTAACCCGTCCTCAGCGAGAGTCATCACTCAGTCTGTCCGCTTCTTCCGGTTTTAGCTACCGGACCGTAACCTTGCACCGTTTCGCTTGTGGCAACGTTCTCCTTCAGCGCCGGCCGCAGTGGCCGAGCGGTTCTAGGAGCTACAGTCTGGAACCGTGTGTCTGCTACGGAAGCAAGTTCGAATCCTGCCTCGGGCATGGATGTGTGTGATGTCCTTAGGTTAGTTAAGTTTAAGTAGTTCGAAGTTCTAAGGGACTGATGACCTCAGAAGTTAAGTCCCATAGTGCTCAGAGCCACTTGAACCATTTTTCTCCTTCAGCCAGTGAGTTGGTGGACGAGCATCGTACTCAAGGGTTTCTAATTTCTTCTGTTGGTGTACCAGTCATTTCAAATTAAGTTATGGTAATGCTCTCTCAAGTATTGCCGACCAAGTTTCCATCGAGGCATCCTGTTTCAGATTTTTACCGGTTTCCAGAAGCCACTTCAGTGGGATCGGTTCTGTCAACAAAACTAAAGACGATTCCATTACCCTCCCTCCCCCCCCCCCCGCCCCCCCCCCCCCCCCCCCCGCCGAACACATAAAGTCGAAATTCGCTCAGTGGCATCAATATACATCAAACCCAAATTGTACAAGACTCGATGATCGCTGGTAAGTGTCTCTCTTCTTCAAAATCGCGAAAAAATGCAACATACAGTTGTTTCTATGCAATCTTAAGTAATTTGTTCCACACGTATCACAGAAAATGATAAATGCCAGTGGCAAAACACATTAAATCTTAGCGATCGAAGACTTCGTTTTGACGTGGAACCAGAACTGTGTAATGTAAATTTTAAAGTTACTTTCGTTCTACCGAGAAATTAAGGTTTGTAATTAGCATACGTCTGGTGTCAGCACGCAGGTCTTAACGATGTGTCGTGGAGCGATATACAGTCGAGAGTGTGTAAGTCAGTAACTGTCACTTCCTTCCACACGTTCAGCGGAATCCGTGGTTTTTACTCACATCTTGTCCTTTAGCATACAGTCAGAGATGATCCATGTGTGTTACATCTAGAGATGTAGGAAGATTATATTTAACGCAGTACCTTTCTCACCCAAGTCTTTAAGAGCACAAGATCAAGAAAAAACAATTCTCATATGACGCTAAATTCGTGAAGTAGCACAGCCCTCTTTTCGAGTCTTGGTTCTTCAGCTGCTTAAGTATCAGTTCAGTAATTGTAAGTTTCTGGTTATGTTCAGTGTCATTTATACAATTTTTATCACCTACTAATCGTAGCATTTGACGGTAACAAAGACAGGACTCGTGAAAAACTTCAAATGGTACACCAACTGTCGGAATTATTCGAAAATTTGCACACGTGCAGATGAAACATCAAATCTGAATCACATAAAGGGCGTATTAACGGCTGAGAAGAGGAGCATTAGGTACTGCACGTCCGTCGTAATATAATTTTCGTACCACTGTTCTTATTCCATCTCAAACTGCAGGTACCCACATAACTTGTCTGTATGAATACTTTTCTTTCCAGCGTACAAGTTGGTCTCTCATTTACATTTCTCACTCAAGCAGGAAATTATACAGGGAAGGGCCAAAGAAACTGGTATAGGCATGCGTATTCAAATACAGAGATGTGTAAACAGGCAGAATACGGCGCTGCGGTCGGCAACGCCTTTGTAAGGCAACAAGTGCCTGGCGCAGTTGTTAGATGGGTTACTGCTGCTACAATGGCAGGTTATAAACATTTAAGTGGGTTTGAACGTGATGTTATAGTCGGCGCACGAGCAGTGATGCACAGCATCTCCGAGGTAGCGATAAAGTGGAGATTTTCCAGTAGGATCATTTCACGAAAGCACCATCAATACCAGAAATCGGGTAAAACATCAAATGTCCGATATCGCTGCGGCCGGAAAAAGATCCTGCAAGAACGGGACCAACGACGACTGAAAATAATCGTTCAACGTGATAGAAGTGCAACCCTTCCGCAAATTGCTGCAAATTTCAATGCTGGACCATCAACAAGTGTCAGCGTCTGAACCATTCAACGAAACATCATCGATACTGGCTTTCGGAGCGGAAAGCCCACTCGTGTACCCTTGATGACTACTCGACAGTTAGTTAGTTAGTTAGTTGCTTGCGTGTTCCATTGATCATTCACACGGTACGGTAGCCGTCATGATGTGGAACGTGTCAAGTGCACAAGAAATGCACAAACGAAACAAGATTTTTTAATATATACAGAGTTAGGGATGAATATTTCTATTATTTACCCCATTACCTTAAATGGCACAAAATGCATATACTATATTTATAAATTTATTTATTTCTATTCAAGAATTCATCTCTGGCATAGAAGGAGTTGTCAAGGAGATATGATTTCTATTTATTTTTGAAACTATTACTGCTGTCTGTCAGACATTTTATTTCATCTGGTAATTTGTCAAAAATTTCTGTAGCAGCATATTTTAACCCTTTCTTTGCCAAAGATGGGTTGAGTAAAGGATAGTGTAAGTCTTTATTTTTTCTGGTATTATTATCATGAATGTCACTGTTGTTTTTAAACTGGTTCATGTTGCTCAGAACAAATTTCATTACTGAGTAAATGTACTGTGAGGCTGTTATAAGAATTGTCAATCTTTTAAAAAGATGCCTACAAGATGTGCGACTCTGAACCCCACACATTGTTCTAACCCCTTTCTTTTGAGGAGTGAATACTTTTTGTCTAAATGTTAAGATACCCCAAAATATTATTCCGTATGACATCAGAAAGTGAAAGCATGCAAAGTATGTTAGCTTACTAATATCTATATCCTCAAAATTGGCAGTTATTCTGATTCTAAATTTGCTGAACCTAGTCGCTTTAGAAGATCCAAAATATAAATTTTCCAATTAAGATTCTCATCTATGTGTACACCCAAAAACTGTTGCTCTATCCTGTCTACTGACTTTTGTTGATGTGTTATATTTATTGAAGAAACTGTACTTATTGCAGCAGAAAATTGGATTTAGTGTGTTTTTCAAAGTTTAGAGCAAGCCCATTTGCAGAAAACCAATTAATGACTTTTCCAAAGACCTTATTTGTGCCATTTTCAATTGGAGTTTCTTTTACCGGATTAATAATGATGCTTCTTTCATCAGCAAACAGTGTCAGTTCAGCTTCCTGTTGCAGATAGGAAGGGAGTTTTACGCCTCAGTTGGGCCCGTCAACACCGACATTGGACTTTGATGACTGGAAACATGTAACTGGGTAGGACGAGTCTCATTTAAATTGTAGCGAGCGGTTAGACGTGTGCGGGTATGGAGATAACCTCATGAATCCATTAACTCTGCATGTCAGCCGGGGACTGTTCAAGTTGGTGGAGGTTCTGTGATTGTTTGGGGCGCGTGCAGTTGGAGTGATATGGGACTCCTGGTACATGTAGATACGACTCTAATAGGTGACACGTACATAAGTATCCTGTCTGATCACCTGCATCCATTCATGTCCATTGTGCATTCCGACAGATGTGGGCAATTCCAGCAGGACAATGCGACAACCCGCACGTGCAGGAACAATCTTCTGAATTTAAACACTTCCGCTAGCTGCCAAACTCCGCAGACATGAACGTTATTGAGCATATCTGGGATGCCTTGCAACGTACTGTTCAGAAGAGAACTCCACCACCTCGTACTCTTACGGATTTATAGACAGCCCTGCAGGATTCATGGTGTCAATTCCCTCCAGCACTACTTCAGACATTAGTCGAGTTCATGCGACGTCGTGTTGCGGCACTTCTGCGTGCCCGCCGGAACTCTACACGAAGTTAGGCAGGTGTACCAGTTTCTTCGGCACTTCAGTGTATGTCACTCGTGTCAACTTAATATCATCGTTCCACAGCGCATGTCAAACAAAAGGAAGGCTAGCACCATAACTTCTACAGAAGATCCCTATGCAGCACAGCCATCCCAGAATAATTACGGTGAGCATAAGTTCCAGGACCGGCGTTACAGGATATTCTTGGACTGCGCTTGCAGAACTGAGGGTCAGGGGATCGAGTCTCCACACAGTATCTCTTTTTTTTACTATCTGTTGTTACGTACTTACACTGCAAAAATCCCATACGAGGTGCATTCAAGTTCTAAGGCCTCGGATTTTTTTTCTAATTAACTACTCACCCGAAATCGATGAAACTGGCGTTACTTCTCGACGTAATCGCCCTGCAGACGTACACATTTTTCACGACCCTGACGCCATGATTCCATGGCAGCGGCGAAGGCTTCTTTAGGAGTCTGTTTTGACCACTGGAAAATCGCTGAGGCAATAGCAGCACGGCTGGCGAATGTGCGGCCACGGAGAGTGTCTTTCATTGTTGGAAAAAGCCAAAATCACTAGGAGCCAGGTCAGGTGAGTAGGGAGCATGAGGAATCACTTCAAAGTTGTTATCACGAAGAAACTGTTGCGTAACGTTAGCTCGATGTGCGGGTGCGTTGTCTTGGTGAAACAGCACATGCGCAGCCCTTCCCGGACGTTTTTGTTGCAGTGCAGGAAGGAATTTGTTCTTAAAAACATTTTCGTAGGATGCACCTGTTACCATAGTGCCCTTTGGAACGCAATGGGTAAGGATTACGGCCTCGCTATTCCAGAACATGGACACCATCATTTTTTCAGCACTGGCGGTTGCCCAAAACATGCCACACGGGGAGCCATGTGGTCGTCCGTTAGCATTCGTGGCACCCACCTGGATGACACTTTTCGCATTTTCAGGTCGTCATGCAGAATTGTGTGCACAGAACCCACAGAAATGCCAACTCTGGATGCGATCTGTTCAGCAGTCATTCGGCGATCCCCCAAAACAATTCTCTCCACTTTCTCGATCATGTCGTCAGACCGGCTTGTGCGAGCCCGAGGTTGTTTCGGTTTGTTGTCACACGATGTTCTGCCTTCATTAAACTGTCGCACCCACGAACGCACTTTCGACACATCCATAACTCCATCACCACATGTCTCCTTCAACTGCCGATGAATTTCAATTGGTTTCACACCACGAAAATTCAGAAAACGAATGATTGCACGCTGTTCAAGTAAGGAAAACGTCGCCATTTTAAGTATTTAAAACAGTTCTCATTCTCGCCGCTGGCGGTAAAATTCCATCTGCCGTATGGTGCTGCCATCTCTGGGGCGTATTGACAATGAACGCGGCCTCATTTTAAAACAATGTGCATCTTTTTATCTCTTTCCAGTCCGGAGAAAAAAAATCGGAGGCCTTAGAACTTGAATGCACCTCGTATGATACTCCATGTATCGTATTTATTAATATTTTCACAAAAGGAAAATTTGGAAATTTGTGGTAAGGACTGTGATACCAAATTCCTGAGGTCATCGGTCCCTAGGCTTACGCACTATTTATTCTAAATTAAACTGAGTTACGCTAAGGACGACACACACATCCGTGCCTGAGAGATGACTCGAACCTCCGACGGGGGGGAAGCCGCGCGAACCGTGACGAGACGCCTCAGACCGCACGGCAACCCAGAGCGGCTCATAAAAGGCATGAAAAGAAAAGGCAAAGAAAGTTTGAGATTGCGAATAAAATTGGACGAAGGGATTGTGGAACGTATACAACAGTTTCGTATATAAAATTACAGTTGATGATTATCCGTGCTGGGGTAATATTCGTCTTAAAAGCAGGAGAAGCAGTAATTTTCTCAGCGTCTTCCGCAAGTTGTTCCACATATTTAAAGTGATATGGTTCTTTTAAAGCTTCTGATCAAAAGCAAATCTGGCTTCCTTTCATAAAAGGTTCTCTCTCATCGTACAGTTTGGCAGTAAACCATGTTTTTCACATCATTTCGCCAAATGCTGGTGAGTATAGCTCGTGATTTAGAATGGAATGTGGGGTTGTGAGTTCTTTTTTTCTCTCTCGGTGAGATAAGAGCAGTTTTGAAGCTTTCTGATCAAATTCTTTAACTGACGGTAAAAACAGACATCGTAGTGCTGAACTAGTGGTACGCTTTTGGGAGAACATTTGAATACTGCACAAGGGCAATCCTTATCTCGAGCAATCTCGTCGTATAACTGTGGATTTGTTCGTCCTCCCAACTAGTTAATTAACATAAGAAATTATCTCTGTGCTTATAGGGTTTATTCGTATCAAATACAACATATTAAGCATTATCTCAGTTATTTTCCAGTGTAATTAACGTAAAAATTGAAAATAAAAACAGGTTATGCATAGGGACTCGAACACACGAGCCTGGGATTACCGATGTGCACTGTTTCCGTTGCGCTAACTACTGTTGGAGAGATAGACTAAAGTAAATGGCTCGTTGTTAGTCCGACTCGCGCCGAAAATGGTATTTTTAGCGGGCTAAGACGACTTGCATCCTTGGAGCTTTAAGGCAGGAGACAGGATTACAGATCACACGTAACTAATGCTATTCCAAACAACGCTTCCATTCTCTGCATTTGTGCCGCAGGATGTCGGTGGGAGCAGAGTTTGACGGAGGACTGTGCAAGTGTGGACTCGTAACCAACAGTAATGTAGTCGTGTTAACAGTATAAACCATACAAGTACCAGAGGCGCATGCTGCAGACAGACCAACCTAGTAGTCCGCGCACAGTTTTCAAGATGACTCTGCACCTGAGGCAACAAAACAATCTATGGAAATAAGCTCTTGCCTCACAATAATAATAAAAATGTTAAGGGAATTCATGTGAGTATACAATCTGAAAATCATAACCTAATATTCATATATCATCCAAAATAAATACTTCTTCTTGCAGTGATAAACTTAAAAAAATCAGCATTCAATATAGCCTGCAACAATACACATTACTTAAAAAATGTATTATTGCCTGGAAATGGAAAAAAATGCTAAATACACATTTTCTTGCCTGTGAAAAGTCACAAAGTGAAAAAAGCACAAAACCCAATGAACTAATATATTAATCGCATCTGAGATGCAACAAAATCAGAGAAAAAACAATGGTCATTGTTAACAATAATTGTTTAAAGACTGTGATACAATTAGCATTTACTTCTATTCGAGTCGAAGAACAGGTTGCAAACTTGTACACTAACATTTTATTACGTGAATGGAAATGTCTGTGATATAATAATATCAGTTTGTAATCTCAAATTATAATTACTGTACGTTAACATAAAATAACTGATTTTATTTAATATTCATATGTGTGTAAGGCACCTTTCCACCGAGTTATTGCCATTATCAGTCTAGCAGATGTACGTTAACCGTTGCAGCCATTGCTGCAATATTCTCTCAATTCACTTAAACTGGGCTTGGCGCTCACGTATTCGCTAAAAACTGGTTCCATTAATCAAGGGAAGTAAAGTGTGCAAGCAGTACAAGCACATGTTGTCAGAATTTTAAATTATTTCAGGTACTCCAGGACGCAGCCCATCGCGTATGTTAAACAATGAAGCAGCTCATTTTCTTTTATTATTTTCAGCTACTTATAAATGTTTTCTAGGTCATCAACAGCCGTACATGCAGAAACCACATTTACCCTGAAAGGAAGATAGCTCATGCTCTCCTATTTAATTTGCTGTTAGAGAGAATAGTCGTCGTCACACATCTTTCAGCAAATAGTAATTATTGAAAGGTATTCGACCTTAACTACGTGTACTATTACGTGAAATGGACGTTATTCTCTTAACAGTGTTGTATAATCCAATTTATGTGAACTATCTATGAAACATAAAGAACTTTCAAAGCAAAAATTTAAAGAATAACAATAACCATTCTCTTTATGTATTTTTCATGAAGCTTACAGAAATTAAAGTGAAACATGTTTTCCCCTTTATTCATCACATACATTTTACTAAGTTAGGATTTATTACACAAGGTACCACAAGCACAACCCACAACGACAAACATCTTAAGGCGTTCCGGAAAGGTTCAAAATCATGAAATGTTCAGTTTTTACTTTTTGCATTTTAAAAATCTACACCTGCCCCTTTCAATTGATGTATAATTTATTCAGGTCAGAAGAGTACAACTATTTTTAAAATATTTTTGGAAAAAGTTCTGCATGTGCGTGACGCTGTTAAGCTGGTGGACTCATGAATCTACATGTCCATCTTGTACATTTTAGTGATGTGAGAGAAAGTAAGTGTTACAAAATAAGTGTTGTTACCAACCTGTGATAGTTTGATATATATCGTTCGCTCGATTGTCGTGTGTTTCGTGTTTATTTACACTTTTGTAATCCTGAAAATATCCGTAGTGAACTCTGTTCATTGAAGTTCTGGTTTTATTGAAGGATAATCATGGGTAAACGTAAAGTGATTAGAAATCTACTGAAGGCTTTTAATAAAAGGTAGGTGTTATTACTGTAAACAGTAAAGAATATAACCAATTGTGTGAACCTGACCTGCCCATTGCAACGAAACTAAGAAAGAAAGTGAAAAGTATGAATGTTTTATGGGCGAATCGGATGTGAATGAAATATTTGATATGTCAGTTCTCAACGGAATATTTGCAAACTCTGTAAGATGTGTTCAGCGTTGTGAAATCGGTCTGGAACTCTCTATAAACTTGCCAGTGAAATGGAACTAAAGTGTGGTAAGTGTCCATACACGACCACCTTTTGCAACAGTGTTGCAGTAACTCCAAATGAAGAAAGTGGTAGCAAAAGCTATGGACACAACATTAGATTTGTTTATGACTTACGTGCAATTGGTAAGAGTTCTACTGCAGGCGCAGTTTTCTGTGGCGTGATGAATCTTCCAAATCCATCAACCAAGCTTACGAACTACAATAGTTTTATAGAGTCTAAAGTAGAAGATGTCTGTATAGAATCTATGAAGAAATCTGTGGAAGAGGCAGTAATAGAACACAGTGGTAACAGAGACTTGACTGCCGCGTTCAATGGTACCTGGCATAAATGCGGGCACACATCTCTCTATGGTGTAGTATCTGCTACCAGTATGTATACAGGGAAAGTTTTAGATGTATCAGTAATATCTAACTACTGTAGGCGTCCACAAAAAAAAATAATGGTGCACATGAAAATAATTGCACAGCTAACTATAGTGGCAATAGTGGAGGAATGGAAGTGGCTGGTGTTGCTAGTATATTTCAAAGTTCTGTTGTGTGTGATAAAGTGGGATATGTTAATTACCTTGGTGGCGGTGATTATAAAAATTTCAGACATATTTAAGAACTGAAGCCCTATGGTGATGATGTTGTAGTGCAGAAATTTGAGTGTGTTGGACACGTCAGAAACGAATGGGATCAAGACTTCGGCGACTGAAAGCTTCGTACAAAAACCAGAAACTCAGTGATGGTGAAGAGGTGGATGGGTAGGAAATGTTAACTGACAGTGTAATTAATAAAATACAGAACTATAATCGAATGGTTACCAGGCAAAACACACACAATGTTGATGAAATGAAGAAGGCTGTTTGGCCTCTTTTCTTTCACACTTTTTCACCCAGTGAAAGTCCCCATCATTACTTGTGTCCCAAAGGAGGAAACAGTTGGTGTAAGTACAACTTTCAATGATGACAACGTGGTAAGGTGTAAAGTATTTCGAAACGTAGGAATGTAAATAGGTTTCAACACGGTACGATCGATGCTTGCTTTAGACAAGGAACATCTTCGGGCTGCTCATAGGGCTGTAAATAGCCCAGAAATACAGCCAGGGGAAACAGGAGGGGGAAAAACAGGAAGATGGAGGAGGAGTTTGTAGGAGATGAAGATAATCCGTCCTATGGACCCGGAATGCACTAAAAACGTAATCCAAACTTTGTCGCTCGATTGCCAAAAGTTTTATTTTTTTACACAAATTACAAGTTTTCCGAACCAATTTGCTTTAAATTTTCAAGAAATGTTACACATTCCCTTCTGTGTAACTTAACACAGCTTTTTTCAAAAAACCGGTATACTGTTGAATTTATAAACAAAAAATTGCACAAAAATGTAGTGAATTTTCATTACAATAGAAAAAATTAATCTATAACAAATGAATTCAGATTTTTAAAAATCCCTATGTTAAGTTGTAGTCAATGTTTCTACAAATAACTTGTAAAAATTTCAACTTCCCAGCTCAAATGCTTTCTGCGGAAACATGTAATTTATAAGCGCTATTTTAATGTTGGAAAGATGGGGCATTCTGGAGCCCCTTAGGCAAAAACGGACAGACAACTCGAGCAACATAAGCAATCTAGGCTCAGAATAACAAAACGTACATCAATCATTATCAAGGCACATAGAAAGGCAACTGGAACCACTAAAAGTTTATCATGAAAATACAGTTCCCCAGGCAATTCGTTGCTTCACAATATCCAGACACCACACTGCCTAATCGTGTTTTGTATCAAAAGCGTCGGTTAGACCGTCAGTGAAAGGCGAGTACACCATTCATTTGTTATATATTTTTACGAACTTCAAAACAGGAGCGACTTATTTTTAGTTATCTGTGTAGTTACTAGTTTATTTTAGTGATTTCCCGCGTGTTTCAGTGCTTACTAGGCACAACCTTTTATTTTAATAACAGTTTAGCGTACAGTGCCGCCGCTGTTATCGACGCTTGTATCGACCCTCGTATCGTACAGGCTTTTGTCTGCTTTGGTTAGTATAGCTCAGTGTCGGTTAGACCGTCATGAGGGAGCACCTCGAGTTCCTGCTGCTAATAAGGCGAGTTCACCGTTCCTTTGTTATATATTTTTACGAGCTTCAAACAGGAGCGACTTCAGCAATGGATAGGAACTGTGATTGCTGTGTACAGATGCGAGCTGCGTTGGTGGCCCTTCGCTGACAGCTTCAGGCCGTGTAGGCTTCCGTCACACAGCTTGAGGCTGCTGCCAAGGGGCATCACTGTGGGGGATCAGACGCGGGGATGCGAGGGAGGTCGAGCACGTCCCACGTGTCCCCCGATCGGTCCACTGCTGTGTCAGCCCGGGGTACTGCCTGCACTGAGGTTGACCCCTCACCTGTGGTCGAGTGGGGATCAAAAAATGTTCAAATGTGTGTGAAATCTTATGGGACTTAACTGCTAAGGTCATCAGTCCCTTAGGTTACACACTACTTAATCTAAATCATCCTAAGGACAAACTCACACACCCATGCCCTAGGGAGGACTCGAACCTCCGCCGGGACCAGCCGCACAGTGGGAGATCATTCCAAAGTCTGACAGGCAGCGAAATACTTTCCGAGGGGCTGATCATAGGGCCTCCCCGATTCGTTTCACGAACAGGTTTCGGGCGTTATCTGTTGCTGACGAAGTTTCTAAGCCAGATGCAGTCGTCCATCCGGTCCCAGAGGAAGATTCTCGGCCCGCAAGGTCTGGGCATTCACAGAGCGTGGGTTTGCTGGTAGTTGGTAGCTCCAACATTAGACGCGTAATGGGGCCCCTTAGGAATATGACTGCTAAGAAGGGCAAGGAAGCCAGTGTGCACTCTGTGTGCATACCGGGGGCAGCCATTCCGGATGTGGAAAGGGTGCTTCCGAATGCCATGAAGAGTACAGGGTGCAGCCAACAGCAGGTGGTGGCTCATGTCGGTACCAATGACGTGCGTCGCTTTGGATCGGAGGAGATTCTCTCTCGTTTCGGGCGGCTAGCGGAAATGGAAAAGACTGCCATTATTGCTTGCGAGATTAAGGCGGAGCACCATCTGGAGCATCGTTGATAGAACCGACTGTGGTCTATTGGTGTACAGTCGAGTGGAGGGTCTGAATCAGAGGCTCAGGCGGTTCTGTGACCGTGTACGCTGCAGATTCCTTGACTTGCGCAATCCGGTGGTGGGTTTCCGCGTTCCACATAATAGGTCAGGAGTCCACAACACACAGGAAGCGGCTACACGGGTAGCGGGGGGTGTGTGGAAGGAAACGGGCGATTTTTTAGTGTAGAGGGTCTCAGGAAACCACAGAAAGGGCGTCCGTCTAAAAGGGGGGGGGGGGCAGGTAAAACACAGTAAGGTAGTTATAGAAACGATCGGTATTGTAGTTGTAGATTGTCGTAGCTGTGTTGGGAAAGAACCAGAGCTCCAAGCCCTAATAGAAAGCACTGAAGCTCAAATATTTATAGGTACGAAAAGCTGGCTTAAGGCGGAAATAAGTACAGCCGAAATTTTCTCAAAGGACCTAACAGTGTTCAGAAAGGATAGATTAAATTCAGTTGATGGTGGAGTATTTATTACTATCAGAAGTAGTTTACCTTGTAATGAAATTGAAGTAAATAGTTCCTGCGAAATAGTATGGGCAGGGGTTATACCTGACAATCGGACTAAGCTATTAATTGGATCGTTTTATCAAAACCCCGACTAGAAGACATAGATGCTGAAGAGTTCAAAGAAAACTTGAGTCTCATTTGAAATAGGTACCCCATTCAAACAATTATAGTCGGTGGTGACATCAATCTACCCTCGATATGCAGGAAAAATTATACGTTTAAAGCTGGCGGTAGGCATGAAACATCCGAAATTGTACTGAATGCTTTTTCGGAAAATTATTTCGAACAATTAGTTCATGAGCCCACTCGAAGTTTAAATGATTATGAAAGCATACTTGACCTCTCAGCAACAGATAATCCTGGACAAATATGGAGTATCATGACGGATACAGGGATTAGCGACCACAAGGCAGTTGCTACTAGGCTGAATACCGTAACACCCACAACCATCAAAAAGAAACGCAAAGTACATCTATTTAAATAAGCTGATAAAAATGCTCTTAACGTCTTTTTAAGAGACAATCTCCACTCTTTCCGATCTGATCATGTAAGCGTAGAAAAGGTATGGAATGATTTCAGAGAGATAGTATCGACGACAATTGAGAGATATATACAACATAAATTAATAAATGATAGTACTGATCCCCCATGGTACACAAAACGGGCCAGATCGTTGTTGCAGAAGCAACGAAAAAAGCATGCCAAATTTAAAAGAACGTAAAATCGCCAATTCTGGCAAAGTATTGCGGAAGTTCGAAATATAGCGCGTACTTCAGTGAAAGATGCTTTTAATAATTTCCACAACGAAACTCTGTCTCGGAATCTGGCAGAAAACCCAATGAGATTCCGGTCATACACAAAGCACCAGTGGCATGACGCAATGAATACCTCCACTGCGCAATAACAACGGTGGAGTCATTGATGACAGTTATTAAACAAGGTTTTTTCCGAAACTCCTTCACCAAAGAAAACGAGGTAAATATTCCTGAATTCCAAACAAGAACAACTGCCAATATGAGAAACATGGAAGTAGTTATCCTCGGTGTAGCAAAGCAGCTTAAATCACTTAATAGAGGCAAGGCCTCGGTCCAGATTGTATACCAGTCAGGTTAGTTTCAGAGTATGCTGATACAATAGCTCCATACTTAGCAATTATGTACAAACGGTCGCTCACAGAAAGATCCGTACCTGAAGACTGGAAAATTGCTCAAGTCACACCAATACCCAAAAAGGGAAGTAGGAGTAATCCGCTGAATTACAGGCCCATATAACTAACGTCGATTTGCAGTAGGGTTTTAGAACATATACTGTATTCGAACATTATGAATTACCTCGAAGAAAATGATTTATTGACACGTAGTCAGCACGGATTCAGAAAATATCGTTCTTGTAACACAACTAGCTCTTTATACCCATGAAGTAATGAGTGCTATCGACAGGGGTTGTCAAATGGACTCTATATTTTTAGATTTCCAGAAGGCTTTCGACACTGTTACTCACAAGCGTCATCTAACCAAACTGCGTGCCTATGGAATATCGCCTCAGCTGTGCGGTTGGATTCGTGAATTCCTGTCAGAAAGGTCACAGATCGTAGTAATAGACGGAAAGTCACTGAGTAAAACAGAAGTAATATCCGGCGTTCCCTAAGGAAGTGTTATAGGCCCTCTATTGTCCCTTATCCATATTAACGACATAGGAGGCAATGTGAGTAACGCTCTTAAATTATTGTTTGCAAGTGATGCTATCATTTACCGTCTTGTCCACCCTATTCGGGAGTATTGTTGTGCGGTGTGGGATCCGCATCAGTTGGGAATGGCGGATGACATCGAAAAAATTCAAAGAAGGGCGGTTAGTTTCGTATTATCGCGAAATGGGGGAGATAGTGCCACAGACATGATACGTAAATTGGAGTGGCAATCATTAAAACAAAGGCGTTTTTCATTGCGACGGGATCTTTTCATGAAATTTTAATCACCAGTTTTCTCCTCCGATTGCGAAAACATTCTGTTGGCACTCATCTACACAGGGAGCAATGATCATCACGATAAAATAAGAGAAATCAGGGCTCGCCCAGAAAAATTTAAGTGCTCTTTTCTCCCACGCGCCGTTCGAGAGTGGAACGGTAGAGAGACAGCTTGAAGGTGGTTCATTGAACCCTCTGCCAGGCACTTCATTGTGAACAGCAGAGTAATCACGTAGATGTAAATGAAAATACAAGACACTGCTCCTCAAATTACAGGCGCAATAGCGATCCTGCGGTTTAATCAGTTCATAATCTTGCCAATACACTAATGCCATCATAGACTCAAAGATCAGCACAACAAAATGCCACAAATTACTTTTATGCACAGCATTGTACTCGTCGTAACAGAAATATTTCTTTCGTAAATGCTTCTTGGCTTCCAGATGCCGCATCTTCTGGAAGTATAGAGGCATCGGGCGAACATCGTTTTCTGCTCCAGCCAAACGATGCCTCGCATTAACAGCAAGACACGCCCACTGCCTTGCCGTCTCCACGCTGTCCATCTCTAACGACCTCGTTGTCGACGGGACATTAAAAGCCTCCTTTTGACCCACACTATCCACTCCGAAACCAGATGGCATTATGTAGCTTCCATCTACATCTAGATCCATACTCCGCAAGCCACCTGACAGTGTGTGGCGGAGGGTACTTTGAATACATCTATCAGTTCTCCCTTCTATTCCAGTCTCGTATTGTTCGTGGAAAGATTGTCGGTATGCCTCAGTGTGGGCTCTAATCTCTCTGATTTTATCCTCATGGTCTCTTCTCGAGATATACGTAGGATGGAGCAATATACTGCTAGACTCCTCGGTGAAGGTATGTTCTCGAAACTTTAACAAAAGCCCGTACCGAGCTACTGAGCGTCTCTCCTGCAGAGTCTTCCACTGTTTATCTATCATCTCCGTAACGCTTTCGCGATTACTAAATGATCCTGTAACGAAGCGCGCTGCTCTCCGTTGGATCTTCTCTATATGTTCTATCAACCCTATCTGGTACGGATCCCACACTGCTGAGCAATATTCGAGCAGTGGGCGAACAAGCGTACTGTAACCTACTTCCTTTGTTTTCGGATTGAAATTCTTTAGGATTCTTCCAATGAATCTCAGTCTGGCATCTACTTTACCGACGATCAACTTTATATGATCATTCCATTTTAAATCACCCCTAATGCCTACTCCCAGATAATTTATGTAATTAACTGCTTCCAGTTGCTGACCTGCTATACTGTAGCTAAATGATAAAGGAACTTTCTTTCTATGTATTCGTACCACATTAGACTTGTCTACATTGAGATACAATAGCCATTCCCTGCACCATGCGTCAATTCGTTGCAGATCCTCCTGCATTTCAGTACAATTTTCCATTGTTACAACCTTTCGATACACTACAGCATCATCCGCAAAAAGCCTCAGTGAACTTCCGATGTTATCCACAAGGTCGTTTATGTATATTGTGAATAGCAACGGTCCCCTGCGGCACACCTGAAATCACTCTTACTTCGGATATGCTTGCTTTCGCCGGCAGATTCCAGCTGCCAACCCGCTGCTCTGTGGCTGCCTCGCTCGATGACGACAGCAGATGCATCTCCTTCGACTGCATGGAACCGCTCTCACATCGGCAGCTCCCTGGGTGAACCATGATGATACAAAACAAGTTCGCCCAGCGCCCTATACCCGACTTGCCTACTGCAGATCAGGGACCACAAGCACAGGCTCTGATAAGCTGTCGATATGGCTGATCCCACACCGCTCTTCAGACTGCCTTTGGCTGTCCTGTACCTCCACAGCAAGCATCGGCATGTCGTTGCATCTAGCAGCGCGCCGATTACACCGATCCTTGGTTAGCACGGACTGCAAGCCGAGGAAGGAATGCAAGCAAGCCGTGAAATAGCTGTTTCACGGCACAAATTTCAAACAAAGTTGGAACACAATTTTTTTGTCTGAAACATACCGTCTGTGCCATATCCCTATTCTTCTATTCTTTCTTAATACAGTGTTATTTTGTCTTAAATGTGACTTAACTTCTATTGCGTCATAACGATGAACGGAAAATGTGTCTTACTAAGACACGAAGTGGTTTGTTTTTTTGTTTTTTTTTTTTTTTTTTTGAGATGGCGCGCCGCCCGGTGTGGCCGTGCGGTTCTAGGCGCTTCAGTTTGGAACCGCGTGACCGCTACGGTCGCAGGTTCGAATCCAGCCTCGGGCATGGATGTGTGTGATGTCCTCAGGTTGGTAAGGTTTAAGTAGTTCTAAGTTCTAGGGGACTGATGACCACAGATGTTAAGTCCCATAGTGCTCAGAGCAATTTGAACCATTTTTTGAGATGGCGCAATCTAAGTGGCTCACGAGCAGAGCTGAAATAAATAGAAAATATATATTAGATCACTATTAGCTATGTATCTGGGTTGCGTGTATTTTTATTACATTGGTGTCATTGGGTTTTTCAAGGTGGTTCTTTCTTTTCTGTTGTTCTGGAGTGACATCCATTGATATTTCTTGTAGAATATTTTTCGCGTATCCATATACACTATGTGGTCAAAACTATTCGGACACGTGGCTAAAAATGTGCATGACACCCTCCGTCGGTAATGCTGGAATTCAGTATGCTGTTGGCCAAACCTTAGCCTTGATGACAGCTTCCACTCTCGCAGGCATACGTTCAATCTAGTGCTGGAAGGTTTCTTGGGGAATGGCAGCCCATTCTTCACGGAGTGCTGCACTGAGGAGAGGTATCGATGTCGTTCTGTGAGGCCTGGCACGAAGTCGGTGTTCCAAAACATCCCAAACGTGTCCTGTAGGATTCAGGTCAGGACTCTGTGCAGGCCAGTCCACTACAGGGATGTTATTGTCGTGTGACCACTCCGCCACAGGCCGTGTATTATGAACAGGTGTCCGATCGTGTTGAAAGATGCAATCGCCATCCCCGAATTGCTCTTCAACGGTGGGAAGCATTAACGCGCTTAAATCATCAATGTAAGCCTGTGCTGTGATAGTGCCACGCAAAACAGCAAGGGGTGCGAGCCCCCTGCATGAAACACACGACCACACCATAACAACACCGCCTCCGAATTGTACTGTTGTCACTACAGACGCCAGCAGATGACGTTCACGGGGCATTCACCGCACCCACAACCTGCCATCGGATCGCCACATTGTGTACCGTGATTCTTCACTTCACACACCGTTTTTCCACTGTTCAGTAGTCCAATGCTTAAGCTCCTTACACCAAGCGAAGCGTCGTTTGGCATTTATTGGCGTGATGTGTGGCTTAAGAGCAACGGCTCGACCATGAAATCTGAGTTTTCTCTCCTACCGCCTAACTGCCATACTACTTGTAGTGGATCCTGATGCAGTTTGGAATTCCTGTGTGATTCTCTTGATAGATGTCTGCCTATTACACATTACGACCCTCTTCAACCGTCGGCGGTCTCTGTCAGACAACAGACGAGATCGGCCTGTATGCTTTTGTGCTGTACGTGTCCCTTTGCGTTTCGACTTCACTATCACATCGGAAACAGTGGACCTAGGAATGTTAAGCAGTGTGGAAATCTCGCGTACAGGCTTATGACACAAGGTACACCCAATCACCTGACCACGTACGAAGTTCGTGAGTTCCGCGGAGCGCTCGATTCTGCTCGCTCACGATGTCAGATGACTACTGAAGTCGCTGATATGGAGTACCTGGCAGTATGTGGCAGCACGATACACATAATATGAAAAATGTATGTTTTGGGGGTGTCCGGATACTTTTGATCACATAGTGTGAGCTTGAGCTCACTTAAATTTTTATCCTATCTTCAGTGTGGTAGAACGTGCTCAGCTACAAATATCTAGCTCTTTTACGGCGCTCTAGTACTGTATAGTGTGAACTGTATTATAATTTTCGTTCCACTGAGAATTGTAAGTTTGTAATTAGCAACTGAATGGTGCTAGCCTCCCGTTTCTTAACAATATGCTGTGGAACGATGAAATTAAGTTGACACAAGTGACATATAATTTGCTGCTGGAGTGAAAACCACTTGTAGGCTGGAAAGAAAAGTGTAGTCATATTGGGATCAGCTTGGACAGACATGTGTGTACCTACAGTTTGAAATGGAATAAGGACAGTGGTACTAAAATTATATTATGAGGGACGTGCAGTAGCTAATGTACCCTTTTTCAACCGTTAATACACCCTTTTATGTGACTCAAATTTCACGTTTCATCCGCACGTGTACAAAGTTTCGAATAATTCCGACAGATGGCGTACCATTTGAAGTTTTTCACGTATTCAGTCTTTGTTAATATCGAATTCTATCATCAGTGAGTCTTATAAACTGAATAAATGACACTGAAAAAGAAACTCACAATTACTGAACTCATACTTAACCAGTTGCTACTGCAACTCCGAACCCAGTTGCCCACTAAGATGGGTTCTCTGGACGGCGACTTCAGCGCCCCTACCGCATGGCTCCGAACTCCGTCCACCATGAACTCTCACCACCTCTCCTTATTTTCTGGCATCTTTCTGGCAATATTTTCCCATCAAGCCGAACACGTCCGCCAATAGCGAAAAGTGCGTGTCCGGCAGCCCAGTAGCGTGGATTCCCTACAGCACACAGAATCCCGCCAAGGCAAAGTGTCATGATACCAATCCAGTCATATCGCAAATCGCCTTCCCACTTCTAAAAAACACTCACCTTGCATCAAGATCCCCTCAAATTAGAGAGCTGTACAGAAGACTAGTGCCATTATTTCAGCACTCCTTGTTTTTTTCGCAAAACAAGCGACGGTTATCTACAAACTTTTTTCGAGACATAGGAAGAAGCGCCCTCCTACGGTTGCATGGTGACTCGACCACACTTCTGCTGCTAGGCAGCCCAGGTACAGAAGCGGACAGAGGTATTCAGGAACAGGTCACACGCGTATCTCACGGACAAATGGTTCAAATCGTTCTAAACACTATGGGACTTAACATCTGAGGTCATCAGTCCCCTAGACTTAGAACTACTTAAACCTAGCTAACCTAAGGACATCACACACATCCATGCCCGAGGCAGGATTCGAACCTGCCACCGTAGCAGCAGCGCGGTTCCGGAATGAAGCGCCTAGAACCGCGCAGTCATAGCGGCCGGCATCTCACGGTCAATTGCAACTGATGCATACATGGAATGTGTATCTGCGTATGTGCCATAATACAGGGAATATTTCGAAAGACGTCGACTATGCGAATGTCACCGTACCCTCTATCTGGAACGATTAGTTCTATGTTACCATCACAGGCGTATGTTTCACTCGGGACAAAAGTAATCAGACACCGCCCCGCTTGAAAAAAAAAAAAAAAAAAAAAAAAGGAGGTTCAAATGTGTGTGAAATCTTATGAGACTTAATTGCTAAGGCCATCAGTCCCTAAGCTTACACACTTCTTAACCAGTATTATCCTAAGAACAAACACACACACCCATGCCCGAGGGAGGACTCGAACCTCCGCCGGGATCAGCCGCACAGTCCATGACTGCAGCGCCCTGACCGCTCGGCTATACAGCGCGGCCCCGCTTGGCAAGTGAACCGCAGTCTGAAGGCACAACTGGGCAGCACGCAGTCACTGTACGCAAGGCAGCTGTCTCGTACTACAGGAAAGCACAGGTCTCGCCAAAAAAGACCAACGTAGTACCATGCCCTAAAGGTAGAGATACGACAGTGGAAGAGCGAAGGCTTATTGCGCGGCTGCATGGTGAGGGAAAATCATATGCAAAAATAGACAAGGTAGTCAACTGAAGTCGAAAAAGTATATTTAATATCGTCCAGAAATGGAAAGAAGAATAAACTATAGTCAGTCGCCCACGACAGGGGTGTCCTCAGAAGCTCACGAACAGAGACAAGAGGAAGATAGTCCGAATGATGAAAAATGACCTGCGGACGACGGCCCCTGCTATAGCTGCAGAACTGGTAGAAGGCTTTGGTACCGAAGGTAGTGTTAGAGCAGTGCGCAGATGCCTTAACTGTGTTGGGTACAATGCCAGAGTGCCAAGGCGCAAACCGTTCATCAGTAAATGTAGCGCAAAAAAGCAGATAGTTTTTGCAGAAAAAATTGTCAGCAAGGATGTAACCTTCTGGGATAAGATTCTGTGGAGCAATGAATGGAAATTTACTTTGAGCCACGTGGATGGCTGAAGTTTAGTGTGGCGTCAAGCAACCACAGATTGGGAAACCAAAAACATACAAGCAACCATCAAACATGGAGGCGGCAATGTGATGGTGTGGGGATGCATATCTTACAGAGGTGTTAGCGAGCTTGTCTTTATTAAACACAGTGTACGCCACATTTTAGTTGAGTGTGATTTATATCGTTCTGTCAGGGCGGAAGTTAATATTAGTGGGGATCTGCCCTCGATTTTAGCCGATGACGAGGCGAGTGTCAAAAAAGTTTTAAAGTACTGTGCTGTTTCTGGGCTGCAGCCTAAAATTTTAGGTTGGAATTTTTAGTGTTGCCGAGTGGCTGACCACTCCTTTTTATTCTTGTAATAGGTCAGTTCCAAACATGTGCTGTGTGTTTTATTTTGACCCCTTCCCCTACGTTCTCTTGCAGTTCTTCTCTTTATGTGCTACTTTCCACTTTGCTACTGTTGACGTGCACACTGCCTAGGTAGACTGTCACCTTTAATTTTAGTCCTTTTTTTGCACTTGCTGCATTTTAGTGACACTCGTCCGTTGTTGTTTCCGTTCGGGCGCTAAAGACTACACTGTTGAGCGCCCATAACACCATATCCATCCATCCATCCACTTTATTAAACACCATGGACAAATCTGTCCATCTCGATATACTCAAACAAAATCTGACGAAAAGTGCTGCGAAGTTGGAACTTGGAGGTGACTTTTATTTCCAACAAGACAATGATCCTAATCATGAGGCGGCCTCCCATTGAAAACATCTGGAATGAACTGAAAACGAGACTACACAAACTATGTGTGAGCCGTTTGACACATTTGCGTTCATTCATAGAAGAATAATGGGTTCGGATATAAGGAAAAAGGTTGTTTACTCCATGCCACAAAGACTGTAATACAGAGAAAGGGACGCATTACCAAATACTGACTGTTGAGTATCTGAATACGTCTGCCCATTGTATATTTCGATTTTCTTCCTTTTTTTACATAAGGTGTTTTTTGTTACTTGTTGTTCTGCATATGTTCAAATTTACTTATGTATTACACATTTGTAAAGAATAAAATATATGTTTTGAGTTAAAAACACATTTAAGGCTTACTTCTTTGATTACTCCCAGTGTCTGAATACTTTCGTCTGCCTATGTAGTAAAATGTGCAACAGCTGTAGGAGCCACCTGGTTAAGCGCTGGGGACCAAGTTTCTGCGGACCCACGCCACCAGAGACCACAGCCTCCGCTCGAGGCAGAGAGCCGCTCTTTCTTCGTAGCAGTCTGTCCACCCTGCCCCAAATCCGAAACACTGCGCCTTCCCACGCTCGCAACAGTCATTCATGAAACAGGCTATTCCAGCATCAAGTTAAAATGAAAACAAATGAGACTATAAGGATCGCAGTTACGTCCAGTACCTGGGATTTGTTGTGCTTTAATGAACATTGACCATGTAATCCGCACCGTTATTTTTCACTACTCCCCTAGATAACTTCATATAGAATGAAAAACGCATGTAAAATAGCTTGCCGTGTTTCATGATTTCTTAGCATATTAACAAAAATGGATATAATTTATATTTTATTCATGGACGCACTTATCAGTCACCAATCAAATAGAGTGCGCTGCTATTGTGTCTTTGGCATGGAGGTAAGAATAAGGGGAGATGGCGCTACGTATCCCAGCCGTACTACGTTTTGAAGCCATGGGGGCGTGGCTCGCTGCCATGACACTCTGACCAAAACATTGCCAGCGCGCTATAGCGCTGCGTGTATTACAGTCGCTAATTGCACCATATACGCATGTAACGTCATCAGATTGGTTGTTTCAAAGTTTTTGTTTAAAATAAAATCTCGTAAATGCGAAATTCCGTGTTTCTTCTGATTAAAAATAGTTTTTAATGTAATATTACGAATAGTTAGCCTTCAATGTAAACGATACAATTTTGTTAATTCAGTAATAAACGTGTATCACAAACTAAATAATAGAAACTGAAAACTAAGTTAGCTATACCCTCCCTCCAAAGCCCTATAAATACATCTTGTTTGTAATACGTACTGGGACATTTCAGTTACGTTACACTACTGGGAAACACTGTTCATTACCACCAATATTTACTGAAATACGGTACATAGAATGGCAAATCTACACAGTGTCCCGTTTAGGCCTATACTTTACGCCAGTTAATGTAGTGTTAGCTTTTAATTTGGTACATGATGAAGACAAAGTGAGTTACTCAACACTTCGATTATCGACGATACGTACGTATTATACTGAAACGTGAACTTGAAAACTAAGAATTTAAATCTTTGAATTAACATACCTTTTGCAAATGTTTTGGGTGTGTAGAGAAAACTGATGGTACAGCATTTTCTCGGAGCCTTACTGTTGAAAGGGAAGTTCGGTCTATGTCCTCTTCTCGGAAATGCTGAGAACATATAGTGCTCCATTTAGACGCACGCCAATTCTACCTCCTCACGGCATTCTCCCACAGAGCTTTCCGACTTTCATTTTTAGGAAATCTAAAATCATACAGGAGAAAAACACGCTATAGTACAAGTACCGATGTAGCACACGTTCATTCACAATGAAGTTGTAAAATCACACTTAACGAGACAATTTACACATGAAATGTTATTCCCTTCGATTTCGCATCACAATCAGCACGATTCGTACATCCGAACACCACACAAGTCACCATAACAGCGCAAAATCCTTCCAAAAGCGAGCGACAAGCCTATGCACACAAGCTTACAGCAGCAATGTTTTGGTCGGATTGAGATGGCTACCCTCGGCTTCACATAGCTTCACAGCTGTGACGTCACGGCGTCTCCCTCTATTCTTACCTCCATGGTCTTTGGCACCACCCGATGGTTGTCGAATAACTCACCTTTTCACCAGAGACTGTGTCGCTGCCGGTATGCACCTATACCTTGCACAAACACGTACTATTTGATGGTATAAATTGTACTGATGTTCTGAAGTATTTGGTACACATTACTCACGTAAGAGGTCTGTTCAAAAAAGTTCCGGAACTTTGTTCACAAAATTTTTCAACGCTAACGTTTTACTTCTTGCGTAAGGTCTCGTTCGAAACACTCTCCTCCACAACTGATATACCGCTTCCAACACCGTTTCCAATTCCGGAAGCAGTCTTGGTACGTCACTTGCTGGATCACACGAAGCGCCGCCTGCGAATTGTCTTTTGTCTCGTCTACCAGAGCAAATCTTCGTCCTTTCAAAGGGGTTTTCAACCTTCCATACGCTAACTAGCCACTTTGGTGCTAAAAGCAAGGCTGAAATCATGCTATATTAGAGACGAGTGTTCAACGAGATATAAACCGTATTTGTTTCTGTATCAAGCAGTCTCCATTGCCTTTAATGTGTTTTACACTTAAAACTATTGTTGAAGGCAGTGTATGTTTCATGTTTCTGCACTGAGATTACTGTCAATTCTATGCAATTAATTTGCTGCTAATTTTCTGTAATCACTCTCCCTCAACGAGTTGAAGATAATGTCTGAGGTATTTCTATGCAAGTTGAAAATCGAGGAATTTGGATGGAAGTTGGTCCTAGTGAATAATGGTCTTATTCATTTATTACACATCTTGCGGAAAGGAATACTATTATCGAATTTTCGACGGCAATGGCTGTGAGAAAGATTAAAAAATGTAAATGTTTCCTGTTCCCAGCAAACTCAAAAATTCGTACATCATCTCATCGCATGTTTTTCTGGCCAATAAAACATTTCAGTTGCATGTAAAATAGATTCAGTTATTCTCTCGCTCAAAACAAATGCAGGTTCTGGCAATCGAAAAGTTACCTACCTCTTTCTTTTTTTTTTAACTGCGAAGAGTTAGTAAACGGGCATTAGCTCTATAAAAACAGGCATTTCACAGATTTTTCAGCTTAAGAGGGAAAAGTTATTTTAATAATTATCGCTTGTTGTAGCCACAATTTATATAGGGATCCATTAAAGCAGTTTGACAACAGATACGCCAAACTCTTCATAGGATTTATTCGAGCAGCAATCTGATACTGTCACGAACATGTGCACCACGAGAATGGCATTACAAACTTCTAAATAAGCTTTTAGACACTTATGGGAAGCCGGCCGTGGTGGCCGAGCTTTTCTAGGCGCTTCAGTCAGGAACCGCGAGACCGCTACGGTCGCAGGTTCGAATCCTGCCTCGGGCATGGACGTGTGTGATGTCCTTAGGTTAGTTAGGTTTAAGTAGTTCTAAGTTCTAGGGGACTGATGACCTCAGATGTTAAGTCCGTTAGTGCTCAGAGCCATTTGAACCATTTGAACTTATGGGAAAGTGCTGTATCCATTACATATGTCGCAATGAATGCAAAAATTTCCTTTAATGGCTGACATCGGTTTCTGTAAATCCCGTAGATATTCTAATCCTTCCTGAACCGTCAACCGAGTCAGTCAATTCAACGCTCGAGAGTTTGTGACTCGGGATCGACGTCCTTGCGTTCTCTATGTTTGTGAGTTCAATATTCGTAGTTCCGCCACTAATGACAACAGTATTCATGGGTCTTTACTGTTTTAGGACAATTACTAGTACCTCTGTATATGATGTCGTAAAGTACCGTTAAAATGGGGTTGTTTATAACTAATATATTCAGAACTGATCATTTCTTCAAGAAGGAATAAGTCTGACGCGTGGAACGTTTTGTGCAGAAGAAGTCTTCCTGCTTGTGCTGTAAAGAACCACAATATTTTGAAACACTGCGCTTTTAAAGAAACACTTACAGTGCTTTCGTCCAGATATATTGTGCAACGTCACGAGACAAACTCAAACTACGAGGACAAAAACAGTAATTCTAGGGTATCGTGAGAAACAACATAATACATTAGAGTCTTGGTGGCTATTTGAGGGAAAGCACATTATGTAGGCAAGAACGTTAAGTAACCCAGAAATTTCAGCAGCTAGGGTTTCGCGCAGTCAGTGCAGAATTATCCTTAAAAAACATTGATTACCACATTGATGATAATTATTAACACAAATTTTCTACCGTTATCTGCCGTGGAAAATGAAGGGTTTCGTGATTTGTAGAGTGTAAGCTCCTCCAGCTTCCTCTACTATAAGTATTACAGCTCATTTAATATGAAGGCACTCGGATATTTCAAAGGGACACAAATTACAACAGTTAACGACCATCAAAGGATGAAACTGTGTATCTACTCCCAGCAGAGTTCCTGTAATTAAATGCCACACTAGTAATAATAAAGAACCCCTGCAATATAAGATGATCTGCATTGACTCAGGGTATTAATCATCGCACAACAGAACAAGCCGAAGTCCTTCTCATTCACACTGAATTAATTCAAAAATAAAATCCCTTTATTCCCCAGAAGCTACAGTTTCGTCAGGTTGTAAATGCAGTAAGAGCTTTTATAAATCATTCTGTGTGTCGGTGTTCAAGCTAACAATGGGTTTCACACGAAGCATGTTCACATCAGGTCTCATAAATTTACTTCTGCCGAACGTGAAAGGTGCTCCAATTGAAATTTTGTAATTAATGTATACAGGGTGAGTCACCTAATGTTACCGCTGGATATATTTCGTAAACCACATCAAATACTGACGAACCGATTCCACAGACCGAACGTGAGGAGAGGGGCTAGTGTAATCGTTTAATACAAACCATACAAAAATGCACGGAAGTATGTTTTTTAACACAAACCTACGTTTTTTTAAATGGAACCACGTTAGTTTTGTTAGCACATATGAACATAAATACGTAATCAGTGCCGTTTGTTGCATTGTAAAATGTTAATTACATCCGGAGATATTGTAACCTAAAGTTGACGCTTGAAACCTCCGACGTTCAGTTGCGTGTTGTAACAAACACGGGCCACGGTCGGCGAGCAGCGTCTGCAGGGCCAGCCCGTTCTCCTGATCTTACACCTCTGGACTTCTTTCTGTGGGGTACGTTAAAGGAGAATGTGTACCGTGATGTGCCTACAACCCCAGAGGATATGAAACAATGTATTGTGGCAGCCTGCGGCGACATTACACCAGATGTACTGCGGCGTGTACGACAATCATTACGCCAGAGATTGCAATTGTGTGCAGCAAATGATGGCCACCACATTGAACATCTATTGGCCTGACATGTCGGGACACACTCTATTCCACTCCGTAATTGAAAACGGAAACCACGTGTGTACGTGTACCTCACCCCTCATGGTAATGTACATGTGCGTCGGTGAAAAAGACCAATAAAAAGGTGTTAGGATGTGGACGTAATGTGCTGTTCCAGTCTCTTCTGTACCTAAGGTCCATCACCGTTCCCTTTGGATCCCTACGTAATTCGGTGCTCTCCGACACACACGATCGAACAGCGGAGGAGTGGTAATCAAGCGTCAACTTTAGGTTACAATATCTCCGGATGTAATTAACATTTTACAATGCAACAAACGGCACTGATTACGTATTTGTTTATATGTTCAGATGTGCTAACAAAACTAACGGGGTTCCATTTTAAAAAAAGTAGGCTTGTGTTAAGAAACATACTTGCGTGCATTTTTTTATGGTTTGTATTAACCAATTACACTAGCCCCTCTCCTCACGTTCGGTCTGTGGAATCGATGAGTCAGTATTTGATGTGGTTTACGAAATATATCCAGCGGTAATGTTAGGTGACTCACCCTGTATATTCGACGACGATACAAGCTGATCTAATGAATTAAAATTTGCGCTAAGTCTGGGAGTTGAACCCAGGTCTGCTCTTTACTTTGCAGATGTGTTATCCACTACACATACCTGGCACTGTGGCTAACACACCTGCACAGACTACCATCGTCCAATGTCCTTCCTAACACAAAGTTCAGTTCACACCTCAGCCCATCTTGATTTGCCCCTTCTTAAATCAACAGTACTGCCGAGGCTCTGTGATATTGGAATAGCGACGCAGCTTAGTATGTAATAGGGAAAAACCTGCCTGTAACTCATGTGTAGGTGATGTGTTGAAGTGATGGAATTACGCTTTCCTGGAGACATACTGAGTCTCAGCTTTGTTTCGGACGAGGATAGAAACTGAAACAATAAATTAAAATTTGCGCTGACGACGGGACTTGAACGCAGGTCTCCGGGTTACTAGGGAGATTCGTTATCTACTGTACCGTCCTTGAATTATGACTAACATTGTTACATGGACTACCACAGTCCAGTAACCGCCCTATTCAATTTACAGCTCGGCTCGATTTCCCCGGCCTTAGCACAAATTTTAATTCATTAATCCAGCTTCCATTCTTACTGAAAAAGTTGAGACTCAATATGTCTCCAGAGAAATGTAATTCCATCAGATCAATTGTCCATCATGGTTACTGGAATACACGAAAGATACCACAAGCACATGTGCTTTGAGCACTGACGTCACTACTCACTACCGACCAGCCAGCCGTTGTGGCCGAGCGGTTCTAGGCGCTTCTACATCTACATCTACATTTATACTCCGCAAGCCACCCAACGGTGTGTGGCGGAGGGCACTTTACGTGCCACTGTCATTACCTCCCTTTCCTGTTCCAGTCGCGTATGGTTCGCGGGAAGAACGACTGTCTGAAAGCCTCTGTGCGCGCTCTAATCTCTCTAATTTTACATTCGTGATCTCCTCGGGAGGTATAAGTAGGGGGAAGCAATATATTCGATACCCCATCCAGAAACGCACCCTCTCGAAACCTGGCGAGCAAGCTACGCCGCGATGCAGAGCGCCTCTCTTGCAGAGTCTGCCACTTGAGTTTGTTAAACATCTGCGTAACGCTATCCCGGTTACCAAATAACCCTGTGACGAAACGCGCCGCTCTTCTTTGGATCTTCTCTATCTCCTCCGTCAACCCGATCTGGTGCGGATCCCACACTGATGAGCAATACTCAAGTATAGGTCGAACGAGTGCTTTGTAAGCCACCTCCTTTGTTGATGGACTACATTTTCTAAGGACTCTCCCAATGAATCTCAACCTGGTACCCGCCTTACCAACAATTAATTTTATATGATCATTCCACTTCAAATCGTTCCGCACGCATACTCCCAGATATTTTACAGAAGTAACTGCTACCAGTGTTTGTTCCGCTATCATATAATCATACAATAAAGGATACTTCTTTCTATGTATTCTCAATACATTACATTTGTCTATGTTAAGGGTCAGTTGCCACTCCCTGCACCAAGTGCCTATCCGCTGCAGATCTTCCTGCATTTCGCTACAATTTTCTAATGATGCAACTTCTCTGTATACTACAGCATCATCCGCGAAAAGCCGCATGGAACTTCAGTCTGGAACTGCGCGACCGCCACAGTCACAGGTTGGAATCCTGCCTCGGGCATGGATGTGTGTGATGTCCTTAGGTTAGTTAGGTTTAAGTAGTTCTAAGTTCTAGGGGACAGATGACCTCAGACCCATTTTGTCACTACTGACCCTCTCGCCTCACTGCTCTGCATACAAGCTCATAGACGCTCCACGCACATATATTAACTCATATACATTTTTGAATACAGCCGGAGTTTTTCATGTCGTAGTGTATTATCATCGTGATTGTTGTAACTTATTTATTTAACCTTATTTGGTTAGGGCCATCAGGCCTTCTCTTACACCTGACCAGGGTACACAAATACAATACCGTTTTTTACATCATGGCTACCTAAAGAAATAACAATTTTTATATGACAAACAGTATTTAAATAATTTGCCTTTAGTGACAGTGTTAGTAAATGATACTGACAATGAACTAATAAAGTTAATACTGGCAATACGTGTGCTACTGCAGCTGCTGCCACTAATAGTGATAATAGTAATAATAATAATAATAATAATAATAATAATAATAATAATGACAATAATAACAATAATGATAGTGGCGACTATGAAAAGTCTTTATATGTGTACAAAATAGTCATCTTCTGATATGCGGGTTCTGGGGAATGGAAATGTTAGGAGACCCCTCCAGCTCAGAATAATAGGAAATAAGGAAGAGCTGGCCAGAAAGAAGAATATACAAGGATAACAAGAGTGTACAGAGACAAAGATAATCTTTATTGTTGCTTTAGTAGATATGTCATTAACTGTCTTCTGAAGCTGGAGATGTTATTCAGTTCTCTAATACGATGCTGGAAATTATTCTGGAATCGAGTTCCCGCTTCTGATATGGGCTCCGAGAAAGTGACTGAACGATGAAGTGGGACAGAAGGATTTTGCATCGATGGCAAGTGTTTGCGTCATGTCGTTCAGACAAACGCTTGTCTGCACACAGCCAGGCTAGTAGTGCATGTGATGTTGGAATGTGATCAAGGAGTCGAAAATCACAGATATAACGAACAGAGGCATCATAACCAGTTCCATGCGCCATGAGCCTTGCAGGACAACATCGCTGTGATCTATACTTGGCAGTATATTTGTGCAAGTTTCTTTTTCAGACCAAGAGGGAGTATCTTTTTATATTTTTTGAAAGGCGTGGAGAGATGCTGACACCCTTCTTGCACATTTCAGTTACTTACCCAGTCCAGTTTAGATTTTCGCCTATTATTACTCCTAGACTTTTCTGAAGAAGAAGTTAATATTTGTCCCAGTGAAGGATAAAGATGGTAGGGATTCCAGACATTTCAGGCTAATGAGCCTAGACTGGCCATGACAGCTTGGGTTTTGGATGGTTTGAGCTTTAACTCTATATCCTACGCCCATTTTGATAGTGCACACACGTTGGCATCGAGAATCTTGATAGCTGTCTTGAGGCTAATTGGTTTTGCACTTAGATACAACAGGAGATCATCAGCGTACATATGGTATCTGCTGCAGGAAAAAACTGATGCCACGTTATTGACATCACTGAAAAGATTATAGACCTAATATAGTAGCCTGATGAACGCCTGATACTACCCGCTTGCATCGTGACTTTTGGTGCCCCACATGATGCAGTTCTGGCGACACGACAGGTATGAGCGAAACCATTCAACTACGCTTGTTGAAAAATTTAAGTTCCTAAGTTGGCAAGTAAAATGTCGAAGCTGACAGTGTCAAAGGCTTTGCTGAAGAAGCACATGGTAGTTGCCTCTTGTATATCCATGGCAAGCGTCAGATCATCTGTTACCTTCATCAAGGCAGATATAATGCTTCTGTGCTACCGTAATCATTATTATTTTCATATTTATTACTTAAATAAACAAATAATTTGCCTTTATTTAAAAGTTTTTCTCTGGGTAAAACCCTGTTTTTTAGAAATATCTGAAATATTGTCCTCAGTATAGTCGTAAATATCATCATATTAACGTATTACATAATAATTAATCATGCATTGTTGGGCATTCTCATCATCTCATGGTGTCATGAAGAGATTTACAAAGATGCAAAGTAGATACGTTGTTTCCTAAAATTTCTCTAGGTTCTACATTTACATCCATACTCCGCAAGCCACCTGTGTGGCGGAGGGTACTTTGAATACCTCTATCAGTTCTCCCTTCTATTTCAGTCTCATATTGTTCGTGGAAAGATTGTCGGTATGCCTCTGTGTGGGCTCTAATCTCTCTGATTTTATCCTCATGGTCTCTTCGCGAGATATACGTAGGAGGGAGCAGTATACCGCTTGACTCCTCGGTGAAGGTATGTTCTCGAAACTTTAACAAAAGCCCGTACCGAGCTACTGAGCGTCTCTCCTGCAGAGTCTTCCACTGGAGTTTATCTATCATCTCCGTAACGCTTTCGCGATTACTAAATGATCCTGTAACGAAGCGCGCTGCTCTCCGTTGGATCTTCTCTATCTCTTCTATCAACCCAACCTGGTACGGATCCCAATCTGTTGAGCAGTATTCAAGCAGTGGGCGAACAAGCGTACTGTAACATACTTCCTTTGTTTTCGGATTGCATTTCCTCATGATTCTTCCAATGAATCTCAGTCTGGCATCTGCTTTACCGACGATCAACTTTATATGATCATTCCATTTTAAATCACTCCCAATGCGTACTCCCAGATAATTTATGGAATTAACTGCCTCCAGTTGCTGACCTGCTATTTTGTAGCTAAGTGATAAGGGAACTATCTTTCTATGTATTCGTAGCACATTACATTTGTCTACATTGAGATTCAATTGCCATTCCCTGCACCATGCGTCAATTCGTTGCAGATCCTCCTGCATTTCAAGTACAATTTTCCATTGTTACAACCTCTCGATACACCACAGCATCATCTGCAAAATGTCTCAGCGGACTTCCGATGTCATCCAAAAGGTCATTTATGTATATTGTGAATAGCAACGGTCCTATGACACTCCCCTGCCGCACACCTGAAATCACTCTTACTTCGGAAGACTTCTCTCCATTGAGAATGACATGCTGCGTTATGTTATCTAGGAACTCTTCAATCCAATCTCACAATTGGTCTGATAGTCCATGTGCTCTTACTTTGTTCATTAAACGACTGTGGGGAACTGTATCGAACGCCTTGCGGAAGTCAAGAAACAAGGCATCTACCTGTGAACCCGTGTCTATGGCTCTCTGAGTCTCGTGGACGAATAGCGAGAGCTGTTTTTCACACGACCGTCTTTTTCGAAACCCATGCTGATTCCTACAGAGTAGATTTCTAGTCTCCAGAAAAGTCATTATACTCGAACATAATACGTGTTCCAAAATTCTACAACTGATCGACGTTAGAGATATAGGTCTATGGTTCTGCACATCTGTTCGACGTCCCTTCTTGAAAACGGGGATGGCCTGAGCCCTTTTCCAATCCTTTGGAACACTACGCTCTTCTAGAGACCTACGGTACACCGCTGCAAGAAGAGGGGCAAGTTCCTTCGCGTACTCTGTGTAAAATCGAACTGGTATCCCATCAGGTCCAGCGGCCTTTCCTCTTTTGGACGATTTTAATTGTTTCTCTATCCCTCTGTCGTCTATTTCGACATCTACCATTTTGTCATTTGTGTGACAATCTAGAGAAGGAACTACAGTGTAGTCTTCCTCTGTGAAACAGCTTTAGAAAAAGACATTTAGTATTTCGGCCTTTGGTCTGTCATCCTCTGTTTCAGTACCATTTTGGTCACAGAGTGTCTGGACATTTTGTTTTGATCCACCTACCGCTTTGACATAAGACCAAAATTTCTTAGGATTTTCTGCCACGTCAGTATATGGAACTTTACTTTGGAATTCACTGAACGCCTCTCGCATAGCCCTCCTTACACTACGTTTCGCTTCACGTAATTTTTGTTTGCCTGCAAGGCTTTGGCTATGTTTATGTTTGCTGTGAAGTTCCCTTTGCTTCCGAAGCAGTTTCCTAACTCGGTTGTTGTACCACGGTGGCTCTTTTCCATCTCTTACGATCTTGCTTGGCACATACTCATCTAACGCATATTGACGAAGGTTTTGAACGTTGTCCACTGATCCTCAACACTATCTGTACTTGAGACAAAACTTTTGGGTTGAGCCGTCAGGTACTCTGTAATCTGCTTTTTGTCACTTTTGCTAAACAGAAAAATACTCCTACTTTTTTTAATATTTCTATTTACGGTTGAAATCAACGATGCAGTAACTGCTTTATGATCGCTAATTCCCTGTTCTGCGTTAACTGTTTCAAATAGTACGGGTCTGTTTGTCACCAGAAGGTCTAATATGTTATCGCCACGAGTCTGTTCTCTGTTTAACTGCTCAAGGTAGTTTTCAGAAAAAGCACTGAAAAAAATTTCACTGGATTCTTTGTCCCTGCCACCCGTTATGAACGTCTGAGTCTCCCAGTCTATATCCGGCAAATTAAAATCTCCACCCAGAACTATAACATGGTGGGGAAATCTACTCGAAATATTTTCCAAATTATCCTTCAGGTGCTCAGCCACAACAGCTGCTGAGCCAGGGGGCCTATAGAGACATCCAATTACCATGTCTGAGCCTGCTTTAACCGTGACCTTCACCCAAATTATTTCACATTTCGGATCTCCGTCAATTTCCTTCGATACTATTGCACTTCTTAGCGCTATAAACACGCCTCCCCCTTCACTGTCCAGCATGTCTCTGCTGTATACATTCCAATCTGAGTTTAGGATTTCATTACTTTTTACGTCTGGTTTCAGCCAACTTTCTGTCCCTAGTACTATATGGGCGTTGTGACCGTTTATTAATTAGAGCAGTTCTGGGACCTTTCTATAGACGCTCCTGCAGTTTACTATTAGCACATTACTATTGTTATTCCCTGTTGCATTTTGCCTACTCCTACCTTGCCGCGTCTCAGGAGGCGTCTTGTCGGGCCTAGGGAGGGGATTCTCTAACCTAAAAAACCCACATGTGCACTCCACATGTACTCCGCTACCCCTGTAGCCGCTTCCGGCGTGTAGTGCACGCCTAACCTATTCAGGGGGACCCTACATTTCTCCACCCGATAGCTGAGGTCGAGAAATTTGCTCCCCAGATCTCCGCAGAATCGTCTGGTTATTTTTCTATGATCGGTGATATGGCTTCCAAAGAACGTCAGCCCCTTTCAGCATTGCAGAGCACAGTAGTTTTTTGCGGGGAAAGAGACTTTTATAGGCTTAGACCACGTAGATCGGTGGTGCAGAGAAACCCCCAATAATATCATTCTTTAAAACAAAAAATTATTTTATTTAAATTTTACATGTCTGTTGTAATTACATAAATAATATAAATCACGTTTTCTATTTACACACCAAAACCTTTAACTGTTTTTCTTCTTTTCTGTATTCTGGGAATTTATGTTGCAATTCTTTTTTCATTTCCTTCACTTTCTGTCTTTGTTCGCTCTCAGTGCATTTATTACAGTCATTTGTTTTCTTGTTAATAGCTTTCATTCCGATGAAAGCGTCGCTAACGTTACATGGGTCTCTGTTCCTGGATGCTTCGTAGTTATAATGATCTATAATCTTACAACAACTTTTGGGATGCCATCAATGAAGTTGCCGTCGAATCGTTGGACTTGCCAATTTCAAAACGAATTCTATGAACTGTTCAGCTGGTTTCAATAAAGATGTTGTTGCAATAGTCAGAAGCCAGTTCTTTACTGAAAAATTTAATTGTTCAGTTAATTTACTATACTCATATACTAATCATTATCATTATGCTGTGTGAAATGAACTACTCACTTTATTTCTCTTGTTTTTTTTTTCTTTTACAAAAGCTTAATCATATTAGCTCATTGGACTGAATTTTGCTTAGAAGAGAGCATTTATTCAGGGCGTGTTTCAAGATATGTATTTGCATGTAATATGAATCTTAAACGAAAGGCACGAGGCTTAGATCTGTCAGTTTCCTGGCAGGATCTGGAATTTTGTTTTTCTGATTACTCGTCTGCTGGACTAGTGAACTATCATAAAATCCTGATTCTGAATTTTTGCACATCTGTTTAGGCATGTGTCCGCCCTCGTGGTCTCGCGGTAGCGTTCTCGCTTCCCGAGCACGGGGTCCCGTGTTCGATTCCCGGCGGGGTCAGGGATTTTTCCTGCCTCGAGATGACTGGGTGATGTTGTGTCGTCTTCATCATCATCATTCATCCCCATTACGGTCGGAGGAAGGCAACGGCAAACCACCTCCATTAGGACCTTGCCTAGTAAGGCGGTGCGGGTCTCCCGCATCGTTCCCCTATGCTCTGTAAAGAAGCATGGGAATTCATTTCATTTCATTAGGCATATATGAGAACATTACTCAGTATAACTCAAGTTCTGTAGCTAATACGTGTTTTCAGGCCAGTGTAAAGCGCTTTTGTATATGTGAAAACACTATTCGGTCATCTCAGGCTTACTCACTATTTAATATCTGGCTGCATTGCATCCACTAACTGTCAATTGCAATATGCCGTGCGTAACCTATTTGTGTCTTGTTGGCTGCAAGTACATTTACTTTGTGCGATGCTCTACTTCTAATTTATGATTTTTGTTTTTGCATTTAGTGGTAAGTAATATGTGAAATTACTTAGTGTAATGAAGGGTGTGCAGGATTTCCAAATACTAGTAAAAGTGCTATATCCTTGCTTATCAGAGTTTTAAAAGATTTTTACACTCCTGGAAATGGAAAAAAGAACACATTGACACCGGTGTGTCAGACCCACCATACTTGCTCCGGACACTGCGAGAGGGCTGTACAAGCAATGATCACACGCACGGCACAGCGGACACACCAGGAACCACGGTGTTGGCCGTCGAATGGCGCTAGCTGCGCAGCATTTGTGCACCGCCACCGTCAGTGACAGCCAGTTTGCCGTGGCATACGGAGCTCCATCGCAGTCTTTAACACTGGTAGCATGCCGCGACAGCGTGGACGTGAACCGTATGTGCAGTTGACGGACTTTGAGCGAGGGCGTATAGTGGGCATGCGGGAGGCCGGGTGGACGTACCGCCGAATTGCTCAACACGTGGAGCGTGAGGTCTCCACAGTACATCGATGTTGTCGCCAGTGGTCGGCGGAAGATGCACGTGCCCGTCGACCTGGGACCGGACCGCAGCGACGCACGGATGCACGCCAAGACCGTAGGATCCTACGCAGTGCCGTAGGGGACCGCACCGCCACTTCCCAGCAAATTAGGGACACTGTTGCTCCTGGGGTATCGGCGAGGACCATTCGCAACCGTCTCCATGAAGCTGGGCTACGGTTCCGCACACCGTTAGGCCGTCTTCCGCTCACGCCCCAACATCGTGCAGCCCGCCTCCGGTGGTGTCGCGACAGGCGTGAATGGAGGGACGAATGGAGACGTGTCGTCTTCAGCGATGAGAGTCGCTTCTGCCTTGGTGCCAATGATGGTCGTATGCGTGTTTGGCGCCGTGCAGGTGAGCGCCACAATCAGGACTGTATACGACCGAGGCACACAGGGCCAACACCCGGCATTATGGTGTGGGGAGCGATCTCCTACAGTGGCCGTACACCACTGGTGATCGTCGAGGGGACACTGAATAGTGCACGGTACATCCAAACCGTCATCGAACCCATTGTTCTACCATTCCTAGACCGGCAAGGGAACTTGCTGTTGCAACAGGACAATGCACGTCCGCATGTATCCCGTGCCACCCAACGTGCTCTAGAAGTTGTAAGTCAACTACCCTGGCCAGCAAGATCTCCGGATTTGTCCCCCATTGAGCATGTTTGGGACTGGATGAAGCGTCGTCTCACGCGGTCTGCACGTCCAGCACGAACGCTGGTCCAACTGAGGCGCCAGGTGGAAATGGCATGGCAAGCCGTTCCACAGGACTACATCCAGCATCTCTACGATCGTCTCCATGGGAGAATAGCAGCCTGCATTGCTGCGAAAGGTGGATATACACTGTACTAGTGCCGACATTGTGCATGCTCTGTTGCCTGTGTCTATGTGCCTGTGGTTCTGTCAGTGTGATCATGTGATGTATCTGACCCCAGGAATGTGTCAATAAAGTTTCCCCTTCCTGGGACAATGAATTCACGGTGTTCTTATTTCAATTTCCAGGAGTGTATTTTGTGTAAGTTAATTGCTGTCTTTCTGAGCTAAAAGATGGTGAATTTGGGGGACTTTTATGGCATGGCTGAAACAGTTAGCAGCCTAGTATGTGGTATATTAGCTGGATATTGGAACTGTTTTCACAGGCTACTATTATTGATGCTTGAATTTCAGTTTTGAGTCAATCTCCATTAATAACAGATATTTTCCGGCCGTGGTGGTCTCGCGGTTCTAGGCGCTCAGTCCGGAACCGCGCGACTGCTACGGTCGCAGGTTCGAATCCTGCCTCGGGCATGGATGTGTGTGATGTCCTTAGGTTAGTAAGGTTTAAGTAGTTCTAAGTTCTAGGGGACTGATGACCACAGATGTTAAGTCCCATAGTGCTCAGAGCCATTTGAACCATTCAGTTTGAATAACAGATATTTCATTTACTCTGAAAACATACTTTACTGAGTAAATATTGCATTTATTCTTCTGAGATATGTCATTTCACAATTCATGATGTTACAGATTGTTTCTAGTGCTGTGTCTTTCACTAATTACAAACAAGTTTGCTGATACACATCTGTATTTTACTTAGACTATTTGTGGGTGCTTCTATTTAGTGTGTTGGCGTGATTTCATGAAACCTCGTTTATGCACAGGAATATCGTAATGGTAAGACTGCACTAAAATATTTTCTCACATTCTTCTTGATGCTGAATTGAGAGTTATAGAAGTTCAAATGTTTTGCTATAAAGAACATATGTGAACTGGAGACCCTGTGACTTAAGAAGTATGCAGGTTAATTTAAGGAAGCAGTAGTATGAATGCACTAAAAAGACAAATACTATTGCGAAGTATGCAGGTTAATTTAAGGAAGCAGTAGTATGAATGCATTAAAAAGACAAATCCAAAGTTTGAAACATAAATTTTAATTCATTGGGGCGTATATTTCGAATAGGTTTAATGTGAAGGCAGTTCATATGAGGATAGAGTTACGGTCTGGTATGATAGTGAATACCAAGAGTCATGCAGAGACAAATACAACAATGACAGAAGGAAGCAATGCAGGACATACCCTCATATGACGAGAGATGGGAACATTTAATGCACCTGGGACCATTGTGGAACATGACAGTTTTTGTGTTCTGGGTGCTATGGTGTGGGGAGGCATGAAGTTGCTTGGGCGTACTGACCTCCAAATCTTTGAACATGATGGTTCACTCACTTGTCAACATGGCTGCGACATTATGGTCGTACGCCACGTGCGTCTTCTCAGGGATGCATTCAGCCCTGATTTCATTTTAGTGGATGACAACGTGCAACCACATACAACAGCCCATGTGGCGGAACTCTTGGAACGAGATGATATGCAGCGGATGGAATGGCCTGCCCATTTCCCCGACTTAAATCCCATTGCGGACGTGTGGGATGTGGTGTGGAGGCGTATTGCAGAACACTCATGTGAAACAGATACCATCTAACTTGTGACCACAATGGAAGCACTTTGTAGAGCATGCACTGGCGTCGTCGTGACCACACACCCTCTTCAGACCTATGCCCCGCCTTCTGCAATGTCCAGAGAACCATCATGACTAGCAATGACTTCAGTGTAATTATTATCTTCGAATGAAAGTGTCGTTTCTGATCGCCTCACTGTGTATTTCTTTCAGTTACCTTCTGTTCTATACTGTAGGAGTTCTTTCTGTGTACGATCCAGGTATCATGATCTATGTTACTTGGCAGTAACACATCATGCGATAGTTACTTTGGTCCTTAAGTTTTCCATATCGCTGCAATTGTCTTGGGAACAGATTGGATTTAATCGTGCTGTTGAGGTTAGCATCTGTCATGTTGGGGAGTTTACGCTTTTGGCAACTCTCGTGCAGACATGGTACAAACGTAACCTGTGTCCTGGAGCCATCGTAAAAGCCATGAAATAACGCTTTGTCATATTCTACGCTGCTGAATCTGTCTGACTGGTTTTGTGGCATTCGGTAAATCAGAATTGCAAAAGACGGTCTAAATGTCGTTCCTCTGTCATTATGTTGTAAAATTCGGCAAAATAGCACTCATTATATTCTAAGGAAAGTGATTGTGGGTCTAACGTATCACTAGTCATTATCAGTTGCATCTTCGAAGGAAAGAGTATTTATTTCCTACACAGACAGAACAGTTTCACTTTGTAGTGCGGTCTTGGTGGTCATTTACTGTGATTTCCTACATTTGCTCGTGCCGATTAACTCTTTTGAAAATGACGTTTTCTTTGGACACATCAATAAGAAAATAAATGTATCCAAACCAAATCTAATGGCGTGCACTAATGAAGAAGAGATTAAGATATAGATTAATACTGAAGACTAACTCCTCAAAGAGTCGTATTTGTGACTGGATGGACTAAAATAGATAAAAGAAATAGAATTCACGAGCAAACAGTAACACCAGTAGAAGAGAAGTATTTTAGGAAACCAATTTAACAGGCATGAAATTAGTAAAAAATTGTTCAAATGGCTCTGAGCACTATGGGACTTAACATCTGAGGTTATCAGTCCCCTAGAACTTAGAACTACTTAAACCTAACTAACCTAAGGACATCATACACATCCATGCCCGAGGCAGGATTCGAACCTGCGACCGTAGCGGTCTCGCGGTTCCAGACTGTAGCGCCTAGAACCGCACGGCCACTCCGGCCGGCCATGAAATTAGTAATAAAGCCTTCTAAATGAGTAGGATTGGAGTGTCTTCCTAAATGGTTCCACAACTTTGGCAGCTGGATTCGCCAGAGATATGTTGCTACAGAAGTATTATGATCAAATGAGCTGATAAGGCAACGTTTGAGGGAATTCTTCGATAATACTATTGGAGGGTAAGTCTTCGAAAACACGTCGTAACCAGAACTAGCTGGTGTCTGGATATTTACGAAGACGCAAGAGACAGAGCTAAGATTAAGATCACAATTCCGCTGTATGTAAATTGAGTGATTATAAATGACCTATCATGCTTAGAAAACATGAAATAAGCACTTTTGTGACTTTGGTGCCCCCTTTTTAAGGGTTAACACCTTTTTTAGTATTCTTCCTTCTTCTGCACATTTAATTCTTTCACGACAAATTTTTGAGATTCTCTGATGAATTTTTGACGTGATCGTTTCACATGGAACGCTTGTATTTAAACGTTCGTCCAGTATTCTGGCTTTTGGAAAATAGTGAGAGAGGCAGATGTGTTTCACAAGGCCTTATGTGTGCAGCTATGCGAAAGTGTTATTCTGAATATTTGGGTTACCTGATGGCAAATAAATATTTTAACAATGGCTGTCCGCCCCCGGTAGCTGAGTGGCTTGCCCCTGTAATAAAAAAACTGAGTGAAAAGATCAACAAACGAACTTGACCGGATATCATGTGAAGTCCGCAACAAAAAAAAAGAGAAAAAAAAGTGGTCAGCGCGACGGACTGTCAATCCTAAGGGCCCGGGTTCGATTCCCGACTAGGTGGGAGATTTTTCTCCGCTCAGGGACTGGGTGTTGTGTTGTCCTAATCACGATCATTTCATCCCCATCGACGCGCAACTCGCCGAAGTGGCGTCAAATCAAAAGACTTGCACCAGGCGAGCGGTCTACCTGACGGGAGGCCCTCGTCACACGCCATTATTATTATTATTATTTAACAATGGCTGATGGACTGCAAATACTTGCGATATTAGACTAAGAAACTCTCATGCTTCATTTACAGTTGGCGGAATATTTTAAAGCGCCCACTTATCTCCCAATTGCGTCTCAGTTGATTCTGTGCTCAGAATAAGATACATTATATACCTAGGTACTTTGAAAGGCGTCTCATCGCGATGAGGCCAAGCCTACCTTTAAGCCTCCTAATCTGAAACGGTCTTACATCCATACCATGGATCATCAATCTCACTGGACGCTCTGTTTGCCGTTTGTAAGCCTAAATGCTCAACTGCTGTTTTCTCTACACCCAGGGCCGGTTGGAGAAGATTTTTCCACACAAGCGATATATCATTTAGCCTCCCTACTCAATCAGACATTAGTTACCTGTCCTTGAGCTCTTGCTATGATGTTTTAAATTTATGCTCTTGGGCGCCTTTGGCGCCACTCGCGGTAGGGATGGGAAAAACCGACCGGTTAATATCCATACCGGTGTTTTAGATCTTTGTTTGCTCTGGGTTATTACAGGTGTTTTTATTTTTACTAATAATAAGTTAAAAACCCGAAATATCAATTAGCCATAGCAGAGTGCTAAATTTTTTCATTATTGAATAAATACTTTTTCAGGAACGAGTGATTTTTATTCGTGAAATTGGCACTGCTTTGAAATATTGCTATTATTTACAAAATAGGGAAGAGCGATCAGTTCTATTTTAATAACAAAACTGCGTACATTCTACCATGTAGTATGTCCTATTAGGTGGTATGCATGTACATGCAGTTTGCAAAACTTGACCCATCTGGTCGATATGGTGGTTTCTCATTATCAACATCGGACATCAGTTACATAACAGAGTGGCGCCATCCCTAGCCTGTCAGTATTTTACGAAGTGCAGCATCAATGAAGTACAATGCTCCATATCCTTTAAAAGATTAAAGACGGGAGGAGCCACAACAAACTTACGATATAATATAATCAGAAAATTTGACAGTTCATTCAGAGCTTACAATGAAAACAGAAAGCGGCTGCTCTGCTGGCTGTGTCTATATAACATGTTTTTATCTGCTTGAAGCCCTTGAAAACCTCAGTTTTCACCTCTTAGCACTGACTACTCGTAATGTCCAAGCAGTCATATGATACCCAATTACAACACGACTTTTGAGCATAGTTTCAAAAAATTAGGATCAAAAGAAGAATACTTGTGATTTTTTGTAGTAGTCAACCACTCTTCACTTTCCGAGAAAAGCAGCGAACGGTGGACGGACTAAGTTTTCTTTTATTTGCCTATTTAATTTAATATTTTGATTCTATGTACCGTGAAGCCGAGGGAGTCAATAATTTTCAACCTTCTTTCGATTTCTATATTTATTACAGGAAATAACAGGAATAATAAACCGATGCAGCCTGCACTGCAGCTCTCAGAATACTGTCAGATTAATTACAATTCTCCACTATGAAACAGAATAATGTTACACCTAGCTACTAATAACATAGCAATTTGCTTAAGCGAGCAAAATTAATTTTATATCATTTGTTCTAAGATTTTTATTTCAGTACTAGCTTTATACACTCCTGGAAATTGAAATAAGAACACCGTGAATTCATTGTCCCAGGAAGGGGAAACTTTATTGACACATTCCTGGGGTCAGATACATCACATGATCACACTGACAGAACCACAGGCACATAGACACAGGCAACAGAGCATGCACAATGTCGGCACTAGTACAGTGTATATCCACCTTTCGCAGCAATGCAGGCTGCTATTCTCCCATGGAGACGATCGTAGAGATGCTGGATGTAGTCCTGTGGAACGGCTTGCCATGCCATTTCCAACTGGCGCCTCAGTTGGACCAGCGTTCGTGCTGGACGTGCAGACCGCGTGAGACGACGCTTCATCCAGTCCCAAACATGCTCAATGGGGGACAGATCCGGAGATCTTGCTGGCCAGGGTAGTTGACTTACACCTTCTAGAGCACGTTGGGTGGCACGGGATACATGCGGACGTGCATTGTCCTGTTGGAACAGCAAGTTCCCTTGCCGGTCTAGGAATGGTAGAACGATGGGTTCGATGACGGTTTTGATGTACCGTGCACTATTCAGTGTCCCCTCGACGATCACCAGTGGTGTACGGCCAGTGTAGGAGATCGCTCCCCACACCATGATGCCGGGTGTTGCCCCTGTGTGCCTCGGTCGTATGCAGTCCTGATTGTGGCGCTCACCTGCACGGCGCCAAACACGCATACGACCATCATTGGCACCAAGGCAGAAGCGACTCTCATCGCTGAAGACGACACGTCTCCATTCGTCCCTCCATTCACGCCTGTCGCGACACCACTGGAGGCGGGCTGCACGATGTTGGGGCGTGAGCGGAAGACGGCCTAACGGTGTGCGGGACCGTAGCCCAGCTTCATGGAGACGGTTGCGAATGGTCCTCGCCGATACCCCAGGAGCAACAGTGTCCCTAATTTGCTGGAAAGTGGCGGTGTGGTCCCCTACGGCACTGCGTAGGATCCTACGGTCTTGGCGTGCATCCGTGCGTCGCTGCGGTCCGCTCCCAGGTCGACGGGCACGTGCACCTTCCGCCGACCACTGGCGACAACACGATGTACTGTGGAGACCTCACGCCTCACGTGTTGAGCAATTCGGCGGTACGTCCACCCGGCCTCCCGCATGCCCACTATACGCCCTCGCTCAAAGTCCGTCAACTGCACATACGGTTCACGTCCACGCTGTCGCGGCATGCTACCAGTGTTAAAGACTGCGATGGAGCTCCGTATGCCACGGCAAACTGGCTGACACTGACGGCGGCGGTGCACAAATGCTGCGCAGCTAGCGCCATTCGACGGCCAACACCGCGGTTCCTGGTGTGTCCGCTGTGCCGTGCGTGTGATCATTGCTTGTACAGCCCTCTCGCAGTGTCCGGAGCAAGTATGGTGGGTCTGACACACCGGTGTCAATGTGTTCTTTTTTCCATTTCCAGGAGTGTATGTGCAGCTTCGCCCTTGAGCATGTATATCACGAATACCGCACAATCCTGCTCATGTCCCTCTTTCTATCCACCCCCTAACCCTCTTCATCTCCCCCTCCCCCCTCTCTCACGCCACTTCAATCTCCCCACTTAATTTGCCAATCTCCATCTCCCTAGTCTCTCTGTCCACCTTCTCCTATACCCTGTCTCTCTCTATTTCCTCTTCCTCCTATCTGGCTGTCCATCTTCTCCCTCCCGCTCTCTTCCTCCATCTCCTCCTGTAACCTCTATCTGTCCATGTCCTCTGCCCTCCTCTTTCTGTCCACCTCATCCTCTGTCCTCTCACTATTTGTTTCCTCCTCCGCCTCTCTCTGCTCAACCACACCTGTCCACACACCTACATTCCAAAACACATTCAGATACTATCTGCACACCATACCTGTCGTACAGAGCAGTCTAGATGTCAACCACTACCAACCTTTTTCACTACCACCCCAACCATACCGGACAGACCGATTAGAATGAGAGTTAATGTTGCACTGTCATCCAGTTCTGAGCTACGTTCAAAATTTCAAGACTGTAGCTCATCTGGTAGTTGGTTTAGAATCAATAGCAAAATCTGAATCGAACAGACAGACAGGCAAGGAAGTAGGCATATAGAAAAGTAGCTGAAGATAAACATGTAAATCTTCAGAATGTGAGCGTATTTTTCTCTAAGTGTACTACAATTGCAAAACCAACTCGTTCCATATCATAGCGAAAGACCTCAATCATGTTCCATTGAATTAAACCAGTACATTTCACTTGGTCCCCCTACACATATCTGGAATGATGGAAGCATGTTTTCATCTTACTCAGCGCGTGTAAGACAAAAAACTGGATTTCGGGAACTGATTTTCGCTGACGAATTTATGTGTTAGACCTGAATCGGTTTTCCCAGTGCGATCAAAAAGCGGTTTTCCAAGCGTCGGTTATTATACACGAAAAGTGTCTGATTTCGTCCGCACAGTGAAGTGGGGTGATCAGTACTTATCGTTACATTTTTAATAAAGAGAACGTTTTTCTTGTGGATGTCGGTGAACTCGTAAGGAGAAGGAGACTGTACAAGAATAGATATTCAAACATATTATCCGCGTCAATTAATGCCTTAGGAACTGTCATATCAAACCACTTAATTTATGTGCATTGTAGAGGGAAATACAATGTGATCACTGGTGGTACATCATTGAACTCTAACGTTTGCAGATTTGAAACGTCTAGTAAACCTCCGAATGAGTGAACAAACATTTATATTCCTGCTCACGGAATTAGCAAGTGTTTTGTTACTAGCCACTGATTGTGAACAAGAACCTTTTCCACTCTAAGAGAGACAGTTTAGTAATTATGCAGCTTCTCTTAATGTAGGGCTATTGCCAATCAGTTCTGTTTTGTCGATAAAGTATAATATAACCATTTATATATCAGCTTCCATCCAAGAAATATCAATAGTGCTTGTGTTCAATAAAATAAAAGAAATTAATAACTTTCTGCTGAGCTGAATACTCCCTCTTTTCTTCACTCCACGTGAAATCGCTTTGTGAAAGTTAAACAAAAATTTTAATAGTAAGACGGAAAGAAAGAACTGAGAACTTTTTAAAAGCGGTAGACCGTTTACGTGAGAGTGAACATCGGCCACGGAAGAGAGATTCCAGCAGCTACACTCGAATGTGCAGAATCGATACTGGAGTATTTACTAACACTTCGATTATATGGGCTCTCAAATCTGGTTTTAGTAAATCGATTTCCCAGTGCCACTTGTGGTTGGTAATATACACACCCCAATATCTATGTTACAAATGCGATTGCAGCTGCCGGAATTCCTCTTTCGCGATAGATATTCGCTCCCACGTGAACCATCTGCTGTTTTTAAAATGTGCTTCGATTGTCAGGTTTCTTTTTGGTTTTAAAAACGTCGACTAATCTAGACGGAGCGAATTTTTAGTGCAGCGAAAGAGAACAAGAAATATTGGACTGACCAGAAAGTTGTTTATCTCCTATACTGAACTGAAGAGAAATAGACGTAGAGCAAACTACTTGAGAAACTGGAACCGATGATTTAAGAGCCCATTCTTGTAAGACAATCGGAAAACCGGTAGCTGACCGGACTAGCAAAGAAGATTCCCGTCTTAACACGTAAACTTATCAACGAAAATCAGTTTCCAACATTCGGTTTTTGTCTTTCCAAAATGTGTAGCTTGTATACGTAGCAACGACCAACCAGCCCTTGTTTTGACGATAATATACCGTAGATCACTCGAACAGAAAACTATGCCCAGTAGTTGGGATAAAGCAAAGGTCACACACGTCTACGACGGAAAGGAGGAGCCAGCCAAATAATTATCGTCCAGTGCCCTTGGCACTCATCTGTTGTTGAACCCTTGAAGCCGTTCTGAGATCAAGCGTAATGAGGTATCTCAAACAGACTGATCTCCTCGGTTACAACCAGCATTAATGGTGCGAAGCCCAATTCGCGCTTTTCTCGCATGACTTCCGTAAAGTCACGGATCAAAGAAGTCAGGCAGATGCAGTATTTCTTGACTTCTGAACAACATTTCACTCAGTGAAACACCTGCGCTTTTTATCGAAAGTATGATTGTATCTAAATTTGTGACTGGACTGAGGAAGGAGCAACATGTTGTCTTGAATGGAGATTCATCGATAGATGTAGAAGTAACTTCGGGTGTGACCAATGAAAACGTGTAATGGTCCTTGGCGCTCATGTTGTATATTAATGTCCCGGTGGTAGTATTAACAGACTTTTTGCAGGCGTTGGAGTTATCTATAATGAAGTATTGTATGAAAAAAAACTGCACAAATATTCAGTCAAATCTTGATAAGATTTCAAAATGTTGCAAAGATTGGCAACTTGCCTTAAATATTCATAAATGTAAAATCGTGCACTTCACGAAACGAAAAAATATAGTATCCTGTGATTACGATATCAGTAAGTTACAACTGCAATCAGACAACTCGTACAGACGCCTGGGTATAATAATTTGTAATGATATGAAACTGAATGATCCAATAGTCTCAGTCGCAGGTAAAGCTTCGATTCATTGATAGGATACTACGAAAATGGACTCAGTCTACAAAGGATAGTGCTTACAGAACATTCGTATGACCCACCCCAGGAAAGTGTATGGGACACGTGCCAAACAGAACTAATAGGGGATGCTGAAAGTACACAAAGAAGAGCAATACGAGTAGTAGCAGGTGGTTTGGTCCACGGGAGATCGTCATGAAGATGCTGACAGGTCAGAACTGACAGATGCTGGAAGATAGACGCAAACTATCCCGCGGAAGTCTACTTGAAATGTTTCAGGAAGCTATTTTCAGTGAATATCTAGGAATAAACTACAACTCTCTACGTATTTTCCCGCAGGAATTGCAAAGACGCGTTTAGACTAATTATAGTGTGCATAGAGGCGTTTAAGCAGTTATTTTTCCCGCGCTCCATACGCGAATGAAAGAAGAGCCATTAAATTGCCCTGTGAGAAGTACCCTCTGTCACGCCCTTCGTAGTATTTATTTTTAATCAATAGATACGATTATTGCACATAATGATACGAACAGGACATCGGTCCAACTTCGTTACAAAATAATTTAAGGAGATGATTAATAAACGAAGTACATTAGTCTGACTGAACCATGACAATAAAAGCCACAAAATTTTAACACAAAATCCAAATACATGTATACGTAATGAGACATAAGAAAATTTCCTCAAATTTTAAAGCCTCATTTTTCATAGACGGATGAAATGCCGAATACATTTAGATGTTCCTGACACTGCCAGAGTGGGAGTGATCTGCAGTGTTATAAACTCAGTAGAAAAGCTACAAAAAGCCAAGATCGTTTTCTTTCGATAATCGGTTTCGGTAAGACTACGTTACCATCTTCGGATGTTAAACTGTAGAGACGCGAATTTGTGGAGCATAATGTCCGAAGATGGTAAAGGTTATCGAAATAAATGCTTTACTAGCAGTATTGGCTTTCTGAAGTTTTTCTGCTGAGTTAGGAAATACATTTGTAACGGGCGCATTCATGGAATTAAGAGCTACTCTAAGAGAAAAATAGTCCTTAATTTTTAATACACTGTACAGTGTAATTGCTCTTGGATGATGGTATTTACCACATTCTACTAATATATGCACAATAAATTTGTCACTGAGTCAAGAATCATTGTTTGGAGAGGGAACTAGTTTTAAAAAACGTCGCATTTTATTAGTTTTCATGTGACCTGCTCGTGTTCTGTTAATAGTAACAATTTCTTTTCTTGTGAGCAACGAGTTGAAAAACGTAGGTTGGCGTGGAATCTGTTACTGAATCGCCAAATACTATGCGCCTTTTATGTTACGGTCCATGTACACTAACTTCATCCATTCCGTTTTCGTTTGGTTGATGATTCTACTACGAAGATCACAGTGAGGCAGAGGTATAACGGTGAGATGTACGTGCTGCACCATTTTCGCCAGTTAGACTGCACGTTCGTTGTTCCTAATTCCAACGTGTTACCGTATCCATTGTACATGATTCAACTGACACAGCTCCTTTGCCCGATTGAGACTTCTAAGCGTACCGTGTGTCAAGGGATCCACAGTTTTTTCTTCGGCTGCCATAGTTAAGGGGAGACGGAAGACAATTTCTATCCCTGTTCTGCCAATGCTATTTTGCACTTAGAATAGGTACACTTTTCAAAAGAACTATAAGTGATAAAACAATGAAATTTTTACTGCATATATATATATATATATATATATATATATATATATATATATATATATATATATATATATATATATATGCCTCAAGTAAAATGAACATAATACCTCTTATGGTTTTGATGAAAAAATTTATTCTTTAACTACTAAAATTTAACTTTTTTTGTACATCAATTATTATAAATCAGTTTCTGATTGTTTGGTGGTTCTCAATGTGCTTGTAATATCTTATTACCATCTGCAGTACAAATTGACCAAATTTCATGTTTCTAACCCCATTAGTTTATCAAATAATGGTACCATAAAGTAAAAAAAAATGTAATTTTGAGAAAAATACCTTTGAAGTTTAATATTGAAATTCTAGTATAGTTATTGATGAGAATTACTTACCAGTAATATTTTCATGCACCATACTGAGGATCATCTGAATCATACTGACCTTTTCTTCTCTTGGTCCCTCTTCTTTTCTGTCTGGCTTCTTTTGTGCATTTTAAATTAGCAATACCTGCTTTGCGGACTCTCTCTTTACCTATTTGCACCAAAGATTTTTCAGTATTTCCACTAGATTTTATGTCCAATAATTCGAAAACATCCAGTTTTCTAATTACACCATCACTGAAGCATAAAATAGCATCGTAAACACCAAATTTGAGGGTTGAAAGCTGAACAAATACAGTTTTCGGTAACCAGTTCCAAATTACAGAATTCACACATTCATTTAAATTTTGGGTTTTCCCATGAAGACATTTCTTCAACAAGGTATCTTTACAAAGATCTCTATATATGGGTTTAATTTCATTCATTACTGATGCAGGTAAAGAATGTTTGTAGTCTTATCTGGCACTTCTCCTGTACTTGCACCAAGTGTCAGGATCATTAGGGCAAGGACCGCGCACTGGGTTTTCATTTGTGGAAAGCTTATGGAAAAAGATAGCCCATACAGCTTTTTTCATGTTTTCTAAATTCCAAACATTTCTTCTTATGGCCAAGCCATAATAATTCTGTAATCTATTTCAACATTTGTCAGGTGACCTTTACCACCTATCTCCTTACCATCTTCCAATACTATTTTTGACTTTTCTTTCAATAATCTTTTCAACCTGAACCCCATTCTCTTCTGGACATGCCCAATGCACTCTAATTTAGAAATTGTGACATTAGGACCATAGGGTTGTTCTGCACATACCCGGTCACTAGCCTTGTTGTCACCATCCCACAGATTGCACAGAGCGTCAGGAAAACCATCATATATCACGAAAAAATTGTCGTATTTATATAAAACAAGAACGGTTTCATACAGGAAGGACCAGGCATTTCAAATATGCTAAAATCTAAAAATCGAATTTTTGAATCCAACTTGCCTTCCGTCTCCCCTTAGGACGTCAAACGGGCCGACTTGGAGCAGGAGAGGCATCACAGGACAATTTAGTTTCCAGTGTCTATACTTTTATAAATAAATTCATAAAACTTTGGCAGTATCACCAGGAAGGATTCAGGATCCACACTCATTGCAGTGGAAGTTCGAAAACATAGCAAAATAATTTTTTTTTACGTGTGAAATCTCATCATTTTTTCACTTACTAATGGCTGCATTTGTTGCTATAGATACACTTTTCTTCATAAGTTAGAGAGATTCTTCGATGAATTTTGCGCAGCATACATACCATACTCACAGGTGTATGAAACTCTAGAATTTATTGAAATTATGAAAAAACGAATGAGCTGTTATATTTTAAACTCCATGATTAGAAAAAAACACAAATTTTATAGTTCATTACCTCAATCTTTACCTCAGTTTTTAATAGATTTGGAAAATTCTAGAGTTTCATACACCTTTAAGTATGGTTTCTATGCTGTGCAAAATTCATCGAAGAGTCTTTCTTACTTATGAAGAAAAGTGTACCTATAGCAACAAATGCTGCCATTAGTAAGTGAAAAAAATGATGAAATTTCACAGGCAAAGAAAATTATTTCGTTATGTTTTCGAATTTCCACTGCTATGAGTGTGAATTCTGAATCCTTCCTGGTCATACTGACGAAGTTTTATGAATTTATTTGTAAAAGTATAGACACTGGAAACTAAAATGTCCTGTGGTACCTCTCCTGCTCCAAGTCGGCCCGTTTGACGTCCTACCCCCCTTAAGAGATTATAGGGTTCTCGTCGAACCCGCACCTGTTAGAACTTCATCGATTTAAAAGTCGACTACGTACAGAATACCTTGATGAATTGCACACAACTCCACGGTTAATATGGTTGAAATGGCTCTGAGCACTATGCGACTTAACTTCTGAGGTCATCAGTCGCCTAGAACTTAGAACTAATTAAACCTAACTAACCTAAGGACATCACACACATCCATGCCCGAGGCAGGATTCGGACCTGCGACCGTAGCGGTCACGCGGTTCCAGACTGAAGCGCCTTTAACCGCACGGCCACACCGGCCGCCTCCACGGTTAATAACGAAACTTATATTGCCACCAGGAAGGATTATCAACATACTGTTTGGTCATGGTCATTAAAAAAGGCAGCTCATGCAGAGGCAGACTTTCTGGAACCATCATTGTAAAGTTTGTACCAGTACTGCGAATGACTATCGAATTTTACGACAGTAGGAGCTCTCAGTTCAGTCGGGGATACGGATGTAATTATATTGTCCTCATATACAGGAGTTGGACAAAAATATTAAAACACTACCAGAAATGTTTGTTTGAATATAAATGCAAATCCTAGCCAAGCCTGCAGATTGCGCTGTTTTAATTGACAACGAAAGCCACCTGAGCAATGTGTTCAATGCGCTGCAAATGTCAGTAGTGGTCGAACAATGTTCTGTGCAATTGTGAGTGCGTTATGTCGGAGATAAGTGAACTCGAACGTGGGCAAATTGTTGATGCTCTTATGGTAGGTGTTTCCGTAACCGTGGGAGCCAATGTGCTTCAAGAGGCACCTCGTGAAAGATTTATACCGTACACAGAGAAAGTGCGAAAACATCATCAGCTAGGTCACGCGGACGAAAGTGTATGTTGAGTGATCGTGACAGACGGTGATTACAGCAGCTGGTGAAGAAAAATAAGAGTATGACAACTATACTTGTAAAAGTATAAATGTCGCACTCTCGAACCCTGTCAGTTCCAAAACAATACGAAATGAGGTCCATAAGCACAGAATTGCAGGGCGAGCTGAATTCCAAAACTACTCATTAGTTATGCCCACAACAGTAGAACGTGGTGCCGAACCCATAAATCCCTGACTATGTGAAAATGAAAGTCACGTTGTCGGATGAGTCTTGTTTCACATTGTTTCCAACTTCTGGCTCAATTTACGATCCAAGACTGACAAATAGCAAGGTATTCCAAGAGCCCCATGGTTACTCTGCAAGGTGGCATTATCGAACAAAGTAAGAGCATATTGACTATCAGAACAGTTGCGTGATTGGATTGAGGAGTTCCTAGATAACATAACAAAGCGTGTCATTCTCAATGGAGAGAAGTCTTCCGAAGTAAGAGTGATTTCAGGTGTGCCGCAGGGGAGTGTCGTAGGACCGTTTCTATTCACAGTATACATAAATGACCTTGTGGATGACATCGGAAGTTCACTGGGGCTTTTTGCGGATGATGCTGTGGTATATCGAGAGGTTGTAACAATGGAAAGTTGTGCTGAAATGCAGGAGGATCTGCAGCGAATTGACGCATGGTGCAGGGAATGGCAATTGAATCGCAATGTAGACAAGTGTAATGTGCTGCGAATACATAGAAAGAAAGATCCCTTATCATTTAGTACAATATAGCAGGTCAGCAACTGGAAGCAATTAATTCCATAAATTATCTGTGAGTAGGTATTAGGAGTGATTTAAAATGGAATGATCATATAAATTAGGAGTGATTTAAAATGGAATGATCATGTAAAGTTGATCGTCGGTAAAGCAGATGCCAGACTGAGATTCATTGGAAGAATCATGAGGAAATGCAATCCGAAAACAAAGGAAGTATGTTACAGTACGCTTGTTCGCCCACTGCTTGAATACCGCTCAGCAGTGTGAGATCCGTACCAGATAGGGTTGGTAAAAGTGATAGAGAAGATCCAACGGAGAGCAGCGCGCTTCGTTACAGGATCATTTAGTAATCGCGAAAGCGTTACGGAGATGACAGATAAACTCCAGTGCAAGACTCTGCAGGAGAGACGCTCAGTAGCTCGGTACGGCCTTTTGTTGAAGTTTCGAGAACATACCTTCACCGAGGAGCCAAACAGTATATTGCTCCCTCCTACGTATATCTCGCGAAGAGACCATGAGGATAAAATCAGAGGTAGAGCCCACACAGAGGCATACCGACAATCCTTCTTTCCACGAACAATACGAGACTGGAATAGAAGGGAGTACCGATAGAGGTACTCAAGGTACCCTCTGCCCCACACCGTCAGGTGGCTTGCAGAGTATGGATGTAGATGTAGGTGTAGATGTTTTGGCCGATTAGGTCCATTCCATGGTAAAATGTTCGTTCCAAAATGGCGCTGCTTTGTTCGAAGACGACGTGGCACCTGTTCACACAGCCCGTATCGTCCAAGAATGGAATGAATTTCAGCCTCTCTACTGGACGCCCCAGTCACGAGATCTCAATATTATTGAGACTTTGTGGTCTACTTTGGAGAGAGCCGGCCGAAGTGGCCGTGCGGTTAAAGGCGCTGCAGTCTGGAACCGCAAGATCGCTACGATCGCAGGTTCGAATCCTGCCTCGGGCATGGATGTTTGTGATGTCCTTAGGTTAGTTAGGTTTAACTAGTTCTAAGTTCTAGGGGACTAATGACCTCAGCAGTTGAGTCCCATAGTGCTCAGAGCCATTTGAACCATTTTTTCTACTTTGAAAAGAAGGGTGCATAATCTCTGTACACCTCCACCATCATTATTTTAACTTGTCTCTATGACGCAAGCAGAATGGTATAAGATCCTCTTGAAACTGCACACGACCTGTGCTAATCTATTCCGAGACGGCTGGAAGATGTTTTGGATACCAATGGTCCAAAATATCTTGCAGCTGTCTCGGAGTAGGTAAGTACAGATCCTATACAGTATCAGGCATGGTAACGTGTTGTGTTTTTGGTGTTTCCAAATTTTTGTCCAACCCCTGTACAGCACAGTAAATTTTTGAAGAGGGGTCGTTTGCTTCATATCACGTGTCCTCTGCGAAAGTTCACAGAAGTTTGCGGATTGTGGACGTAGATGAGAAGCGGTATTGCGGATCGGTTTACGGAAAAGCGGATTTGGGAACCACGTGTAAACGTAGTGTGAGTCGTTCATCTCCACAGCTGCCCTGGTCGGAGTGGCAGCACGAGCCGTACTGGCGCCAGTGAGACGTAGAGGGCCTTGTCCGCAGAGCGGCGCTGCTCCGCGCTGTGTGTGCGTATATGGCGGTGCGGCCGCCAGGCGTGGCGAGCGCCGCTATATAAGGCCGGCCTCCGGTACTCCAGCCGCACTGCGCTCCAGTCCAGCACCGCAACAACACACAGCACTCTGCAGACATGGCCGACGAAGACGTTAGCGCGCTCGTCGTGGACAACGGCTCCGGCATGTGCAAGGCGGGCTTCGCCGGCGACGACGCCCCAAGGGCCGTCTTTCCGTCCATCGTGGGCCGGCCGAGGTACCAGGTGTGTATAGCTACTGTCCGGCCAGGCCGTCTCCAAATGGGACACCTACTTTGTTTCTAGCACCACGCCTCCCAGATAGCAGAATCCCTGTTGGATACTCGCACTCGAGCGTTACCCCTTTTTATCAACATCTTTCTCGTGTGTCTAATAGTGAAACTACTTGACATTCTGCCTCATTTTTATCCAACTTTCGTGGGTTCCAATTTTTATTTACCTATCAACAAAAGTAAAACGAGGATAATGGAATTAAGTCGGGTGATGCTGAGGGAATTAGATTAGGAAAAGAGATACTTCAAGTAGTAAATGAGTTTTGCTAATTGGGGAGCAAAATAACTGATGATGGTCGAAGTAGAGAAGATATAAAATGTAGACTGGCAATGGCAAGGAAAGCGTTCCTGAAGAGAGATTTTTTAACATCGGATATAGATTTGTGTCGGGAAGTAGTTTCTGAAAGTATTTGTATGGAGTGTAGCCATGTATGGAAGTGAAACATGGACGATAAATAGTTTCGACAAGAAGAGAATAGAAGCTTTCGAAATGTGGTGCTTCAGAAGAATGCTGAAGATTAGATGGGTAGATCATATAACTAATGAGGTATTGGATAGGATGGGGGAGAAGAGAAGTTTGTGACACAACTTGACTAGAAAAAGGGATCGTTTGGTAGGACATGTTCTGAGGCATCAGGGGATCACAAATTTAGCACTGGAGGGCACTGTGGAGGGTAAAAATCGTAGAGGGAGACCAAGAGATGAATACACTAAGCAGATTCAGAAGGATGTAGGTTGCAATAAGTACTGAGAGATGAAGCAGCTTGCACAGGATAGAGTAGCATGGAGAGCTGCATCAAACCACTGTCAGGACTGAAAACAATAACTGAAGTAGGACTGGTTGAGTTTTAAACACACATGCTGCGGTAGTATGCGGAAACTGAATTTTATATGCACTTCTTTTGTCGTAGATGCTTTCAAATTTATAGGTTACTGCATAGTCCCGCGTTTCCTGTAATGCCTGACACCTTTAGTATGCATATAGGGTGTTTCTAAACTCGTTAGGCGCATTTTCTCCACTGCTACGGCAGGTATTTAGTGTATCGTCGTGTAGTTGAAGTCAGCCCAAACAAGAACTGTTAGTCTTTCATGCGACGCCCAGCGTCCATGGAAAGCGTCGGTTTGTTTCCCGTCACGACCAGACTGAATTTTAATGTAGAATTCTACTTTCCTATTAGACAGTGGTCAAAGATTGCTACAGAGCGATATTAAAAGTCAATGTATGGTAAAAGGGCAGTAAAACACAAATAACAAATACCTAGCAGCGAAGGCACAGCTTTGGCCCTCGCTGACTTTTACCGCCATGCCCAACCGCTACTCCGTCACTGCTGAAGTGTTGACTATTCTTCGTAGTTTCCTGTTCATGTTCATACATATCGACAAAACGACTAACTTCCTGGACTAATCTGGGGCTGCTCTGCTGAATCGGCAAGTAAAATTCCACTTGAAAAATAATTGTTTATAATGGGGAAAAAACCCTTTCCGTTGACGCTGGCCGTCGTATAAAAGATCTGATGAGCGGGACTTACTTAGGGTGACTACACCCAGACATAGCGAAGATGAAACTGCAGATACCTGTGGACATATCAGAAAATGCGCCTGATGACCCATAAGAGAAACCCGGTAGGGCTTCATGACCAGCAGCAGAAAAATTTCCGTCTGCATTGCGGCCATCTGGTGCTTAAGATACTGCAGTTCACAATAACGTGCTATTCGTATCAAAGTATCTTGTTTCTGGTGGTACATAACTGGTGCATAACGCACTGGAACTGGTCACACCTTAAAGATTTCACAGTAGAAACTGAAATAGTAAAAATTAATATTAAACATCGCTACGTCCCAGTGAATCTCCGGTTTTTCCATTCACTTAATTCTTTTGTCATATGCGCGTTTGCACTAAATTTATCAACACCTAATTCACGTTGCATGTAACCCAGAAATTAATGAAGTTTATTCCAGTTGTTTCTTCCGCCAGCGCATATTCGAATTACATTGAAGCCTTGTTCCTGAGCGGGGTTTCTTATGTCCTCAGTCTTCTAATTAGACTGTAACCGATGTCTAAATATGTGGTAATATTCAGATTAAATGCGCGAAAGGTCGGATTCTTAGGATGCAGATGGGGGGGCGTGGGGTCATGGCAGTGCGTCTAACGCTTTAACAAGATCCCCGTGTAACGGTTTGCTGACATCTGTGCACAGTTCTGGTTTTACTTATTGTGAAGACTTGAGTACCCATAAAGCGAGGCGAAGTATTGTAGCTATTACTCTTACATGGTACACGAAGCTATGTAAAAAAAGCGTAATTGCGAAGAACTCTAAACAGATATGTTTGTGTAATTAGGAAATAAGGTAGAAAGGTAATGCCTCTTAACATCGTTCATATAGTTGGAAATAACGGCACCAGCTGTTAAGACAATTCATGTCTGCAAACAACGCGAGTGTCAATGGAAACTAGACAACCTACAGGTACTGCCAACGAACTTTAATTTCCTTTGGACTCTTGAACGACTGGCTACAAAACACTTCATGTAAAATCTACGAAATCGGAATTCAAACATTATAATCTGTTGTATTTTGGATGTTTACGCTCTTTTAACTAGATTTTCCCGCTAACCACTTAAATTTGTAGCCATAAATGTGTGAAATAAGTCAAAGCTTAACTTTCGTAAATAACGCTGATAGTTGCAGCTTTGGGGCGTTCTCAAAATTTAGGTACGCTACTCCCTACCACTGTAAAGCGCGAATCCCATCGAACCAGACAGCTCTGGCTATATTGTTTTCATTACGGTCGCTTCCCGCCTTCTCTGGGAACTATACAACTATACAACTTACAACTTGCAGCTTTGGGCTCGAAAGAAAAAAGCATCCAGTAGTTTTTGAAGCATTGAACTGATCAACGCTGCTAACGTATGCCATTTTTTCAATATTGCACAGCACTAATAATTTTAGTAACTGTCAGTCATATTTGACAAAGTTTTAAGAAATACTAAAACTAGAATTGTTTGTTGTGAAACATGAATGTTCCTAGAGGATCATTCAGTCCTTATGTTTAGCGCCGCCCCCCCTCCCTCCCCCTTGGCCATACTAGTGACACCATCTTTCTTCCTGGAAGAAGTTAGACGCACATTGCTCTTGTGTACCCCCTATTTATCTGGACATATTTTCATGGAGTGGTAGGTGCAGTGTCTGATTTGTGACGGTACCCACAGGGATGCCGTACCTATACCTCGTGAAGGAAAAAATCAGAACCGCAGATCGTGAAATGTGGTACGATAGAATTTTCGCTGCAGCTGAAGCGTTGAGACGTTTAACACTTAATCAGGAAAGTGTTAAAATTTTTAAAAAGTATGAATAGCAAGACTTCTGGAATGTCATAATAACGAAAGGTAATTTGTAAAGTACTAGGAAAATGTATTACGCCAGTATCTTGCTCGTATAAGTCATTTCATAGGGAACGATTGAATGGTTCCACACAATGTCATATATTGGATTGGATTTTAAAAACTTGGCGACAAATAATTGCTTATGATAGTTAATTAAAGATGTTTAATGGAAAATTTCGATAGACAATACTTCAGTTCGGAAGTGGTTGATACGAAAAAGTAAACATATCCCGTTACCGGTATAGGTGTATTAGTAAAATTTAGCGTTTTCTTATTCTGAAATCGGTACTACTGTGGATGTTACTCGAGGAGTACTGTGGATATGAAGCTAGGAAACAAAGTTGTTCTGTGAATGCCTAATTTTGTCGGAGTGGGGACTAGTCTTAACTTGAACTGCTGGTATATTAGCTGAAACATTGTTACACGAAAAAATTAGGTGTGAAAGAACTCGACTAGAGACCAAAACTCCGAACAGGCCACGAAGGCCCAACGGTACCGACCGGCTGCCGTGTCCTCAGCCCACAGGCGTCACTAGATGCGGGTACATAGGCATGTGGTCAGTATACCACTCTCCCGGCCGTATGTCGGTCTATGAAACCGGAGCCGCTACTTCTCTATAAAGTAGCTCCTCAGTTGCCTCACAAGGGCTGAGTGCACCCCGCTTGCCAACAGCGCTCGGCAGACCAGACGGTCACGCTGCATGTGCGAGCCCGGCCAGACAGCGCTTGACTTCGATGATGTGACGGGAACCGGTATTACCACTGCGGCAAGGCCGTTGGCCAATGAGACCAAACTCGTCCCAAAACTGCTCCAGTACCCTCTCAATTTAGCTGTTGTACACTCGAATAAGGGATTTTAAAGTCTTCATATGGGTAACTGCTACTTTCCTAAACTTTCGTTAGAAACCTACTTCAGTATAAAGCAGTAAACGTTTGTCATGTACATAGATGTCGGAGACAACCGTCACATGGGCAAACGGATTAGTGCACACTGAATGGGATGTTAATGTTTATTCTGTGCCTATATAATACTTGCTTAAGTTGCCGCCTACCATAAAAGCAAACGACTAGTTTTTCAGGAACATGTTAAACTATTCAACGAATACTTGGATCGATGTCTGTTCACTGCCATAGAGAAAACTGCTCTTCGCTTGAACAGTAATTAGGTTGCCGATGTTTAGTAGCAGTAGCAGTGGGAGTGCCTCTCGCAACACGAAATCAGATGCGATCAAAACTGGAAACCGGTCCTACGTACGAGCAGGCGGTCGCAAATATGAGTCAGCTGCATAGCTGACTGCCGAGAGCCACGGGCGTATGGGACAACAGCTGTTCACCCCGCCTCAGCCACACAGGGCCAAAACAGGTCTAGCAGGCAAGCTATCTCGCTGTTAACGCAGTCGTTAATAACACAAATTAATCGTATTACAGGTGAAAAATCCACGGCTGCACCCTAATTTCGTTGATAAAATTAGGTGCACCTGGCCACATTTAGCAAAAATAAAAGCTTCTCAAAGAGCAGGCGTCAGTTTATTTTACCGCTTCACGGACCTTGAACCACACATTGCTAAGGCCACAAGTTCTCGCTTCATTTGCCGAAAAATCTCCCTTCAAACATTTTGCTTTACCTGTAGCACACTGGACTCGCATTCGGGAGGACGACGGTTCAATCCCGCGTCCGACCATCCTAATTTAGGTTTTCCGTCATTTCCCTAAATCACTCCAAGCAAATGCCGGGATGGTTGCTTTGAAAGGGAACGGCCTACTTCCTTCCCTAATCCGATGACCTCGCTGTTTTGTCTCTTCCCCCAAACAACCCAACTTTACATCTCATGTGCAACATTTCAACGTTGCAATAACTAATCAATAGATACGTTAGTTTAATAAAGTACATATCTTCAGTGTTAAGCACGTAAGCAGTTAAAATTGGGTAGTACAGACTATTCCAGGGAGGAATTCGCCCTGGATCAAAACACCTAGTTCCTGTGGTATGTCGAAATTTCTTGGTTTTCCTCCACCCAGGTTTAGAATATAAATTGCTGTCAAGTTTTGCATATTTCCTTTAAAACTATCATGAGAGCTGTTCGGCAGATTCATTGCAAAGTCAATAGTAAAAACTGGACGAAATGACCTCAATTACCTTGGTACAGGTCACGCAGATTTGAGTGCCATCTACAAATCCCCAAACTGTTGCTATTACATTTTGTCTTAATCAAATTGCTAACTTCGTGCATTACTAAAACTGCAGTTGCTAAGAGTCGAAGCAAGGCATTCGTTAAGTCGCTGATCTATCTCGTTCGGGAACAGTGGCTCTAATTCGTCGGGCTACGGCATTCCTATCACTCACGGCGACTGATAGGACGCTTCCATAGAAAATTTCGCGTAAATTTTCCTGTTCCACTTGTGGTTTAAACTTGCTGGCGTAATTGCAGGGGAACCGTTACATCCTGTGGTCCCACTGAGCACTTCTTGGCTATGAGCTATTCTATGTACTCATCCTAAAATAGTCGGTTTGATGTCTTTCTGAAGCAATGTTCTGTAACGGTCGTAGCATGTCCCCTGCGCCTCTAGTCAGCACATTTGAGGTAAGCTAATGGACCCTTGCATAAGGAATAACACACACTTACTACAACGCCTACGGAAGTAACAGCGGCTGTTGCGTTGCATAAGTAAACCGCAAAAAGTCACGTACTTTACTAGTCTTCGCTTCTCAAGCGCGAGCAGATCTTAGGTACTGTGGTGGCAACACCTTAGTGCTTTAAAGCACCTCTCTGCACCAACAACGGTGACTTTCACCTGAGTTGGACGACGCTCAGGTCTGAAAGGACTAGCAAGGTACTTCATATACTTGAAATGTGATGGTTAGCACCTTTATCTAAAATAATGCTTACATCAATGTGAATCATGGGCTGAGGAAATTGGTAAAAGAAATAGAAAGATATATGGGATTAAGATATTGGAAAATTTGGTGGACTAATAAAAAAACTTCCGCAGAAACTGGGAGGAAAGTAATGTAGGAAACTATAGGTGACAGGCCAAGTAACACTAAGAGCATAATTTTCACTAAAAGGAGCAACAGATAGCTAAAATGTAGGGAAGGCAGATTGAAGTAGAGGACGTTGGTAACTTTTTATTAATATATACTGATTTTTAGATGACTATCATGTCTGCAAATGAAAGGCAATGTTTCCCCAGACGCGTTCCGTCCTTTTGTCAGAGCATTATCCGTGGTCTGAAATACTCAATTTTTATTTTCATGTAGCATTTTTCATTTACACGTGCTATTGCCGATGAAGCTAGTGTTCTGCTTGTGGCACTAAACAAAAGTTCGTGGACCTATAACGTCCATTAAAACACTGTGACTTGAAAGTGATGCAAACCAAAATATCCATATATCACAGGCCTGACACCCTGGTAGAGGCGGAATGCCTCTGGTAAAGTCTTTAATTTGCAAACATACGGCCACAACCTAAATCATAAAAGATAACGTTGGACGTAAGTGCTACTCAGAGCTAGTCGGCACAGGAGAGGAAATCTAGTTTGCTGCATACTTCCACCAAAGATAGGAAACGCAAAGTGGATTCCTCTAATGAGAAATCCACTCAGTATCGATCCGAAAAGCTGTGCCATTTAACTCGCTGCTATCTTAGTAACAATACGAAATAAGATCGGGTGCGACGACAGGTGGGTGTCACGCAGAAAGTGGAACAGGGACTGGGTTGGCCCATATGCAGTGCGCCCGCGGACGCCGGCTGCAGAATAATGGCTAGCCGCTGCACTTGGCGGTCGCGCTTAATTGCCGTGAAGGTGCGCGGCGAGCCGCTTTAATGCGGGCGGATAGCGATGCCGGCGCACGCCGCATCCGGCTCTTAAAGTCCGTAACCGACAAAGCTGCGTGTCTGCTCTTCGGAGCAGAAACTCGCGTAAAGAGCGACCACCTGCTGAGCAGCTCGCTGCAAAGTGGTCTAGACGCTAATTGCATCTTCATAACTGCCGTGATAGTTTTGATAAGGCGATCAACTTGTTTCTATTGCCACTGCCTGAGAAAAACCTGGGACGCAGGGACGTGTGACAAATCACCACTAGTGTGGTCTCGGGCAATTTTGCCACGTCGTGACGTGATGGCGAAGGAATTGTTGCGCCGGAAGTCGGTCCTTCAACTCATTAGAATTAGTTCAAGTAGTACTTACAAGGAAACCTACCCATCGCACCCCCCTCAGATTTAATTATAAGTTGGCACAGTGGATAGGCCTTGAAAAACTGAACACAGATCAATGGAGAAAACAGGAAGTAGTTCTGTGGAACTATGAAAAAAATAAGTAAAATATACAAACTGAGTAGTCCATGCGAAGATAAACAACATGAAGAACAATGAGATTTGAGGAGCGCCGTCGTCCCGTGGTTAGCGAGAGCAGCTATGGAACGAGAAGTCCTAGGTTCGAGTCCTCCCTCGAGTGAAAAGTTTAATTTTTTATTTTCAGCTTATGTGACAAACCCTTATGTTTTAATCACTTTTTTGGGAGTGATTATCACATCCACAAGAAAACCTAAATCCGGCAAAGTAGAAGAATCTTTTTACCCATTAGCTAAGTGTACAAGTTAGGTGGGTCGACAACATATTCCTGTCATGTGATGCACATGCCGTCACCAGTGTCGTATAGAATATATCAGACGTGTTTTCCTGTGGAGGAATCGGTTGACCTACGACCTTGCGATCAAATGTCTTCGGTTCCCATTGGAGAGGCACGTCCTTCCGTCTACTAATCGCACGGTTTTGCGGTGCGGTCGCAAAACTCACTAAACTTATTATAGTGAACAGAGACGTCAATGAATGAACGGACAGATCATAACTTTGCGAAAATAAAGTAAACTTTTCAGTCGAGAGAACACTTGAACCAAGGACCTCTCGTTCCGGAGCTACTCACGCTAACCACGGGACCACGGCGCTCCTGAGCCCACATTCATTGATGTTGCCTATCTTACGTATGGACTACTCAGTTTGTATATTTTGCTTATTTCTTTCATAGTTCCACACAACTTCTTCCTGTTTTCTCGATTGATCTGTGTTTAGTTTTTCAAGGCCTATCCACTGTGCCAACTTATAACTAAATCTGAGGGGGGGGGGGGGGGGGGGTGCGATGGGGAGGTTCCCTTGTTAGTATCACCCTGTTTGGTGATAAACATCTGAACGACAAATTGGTTAATATCTGGGATTAACTCGGTTGTCTTTCAGGGGAAAAATTGTCAAAAGGTAGTTTCGTTGTTTGCTAACTTCACTTATAAATGATAGAGTATCAATGGTGCTAGCCTAATCAGTTAGCAGAAGCGACAGAAGATACTAGCTATGCTGCAATGGGTAGTGCTAATAGGACTAAAAGCTATTCGCCTGCTGTTACTGAAAAAAGCGATGCTGACGTCATATTCACTGGCAGCAAGTACGTGTATTGCACCATTACATACGCGACTCATAAATAGTTTGTGTACAGTCACACGAGTTCGTGATAAAGACCCCCCTCTCGTCTTGTCCACACATAACGCGTGAATGTTCAAATACGTTATGTAATGTACAATAATCTAACAATCTTCTGTTGGGAGGTTTCCTCAGTGTAACATGCACAGGAATCCATGAGACTGGCTAAATTATCACCCTTACACATTTCATTTTCGTATGTTTCTCTTTCCTGCAATAACCATGTAGCTCTACATGGTACGCTGGGCAACCCTTGCAATCAATCATAAGCACTCCTACAAAAGCCGCTGGTTTAAATCTAAATTGTTTACCCTTGTCTCATAACAGACCTTTTTGAAACTTAACTAGTACGAATTACGTAGCTGTCAAAGGTTCCCACCATTAATACGCTCAACTAAAATTTTATATTTCAGCTTCGGCTAACTCGGTTACCTTAATCATTTCAGCCTTGCTATCAAACCTGATTTCGTGACTGAAGGCTAGAAAAATCTTGAGTTACAAGGCGGTATTGCTTCTAAGGCAGCACGTTCAGATAGCGTAGACGTGTAGTCTCACACTTCAGAAGTCAGACTTACCTTAATGTTTCCCACTATCCCGGTGAGGGGACATGCTCTTGTCATAAAATCAGAATACAAATTATCTGTAAGAGTTCGTATAGTTTTCCTGAAGTTAAGGTATTATGCACCTGTCTATAAGATCATAGAACAAACTGCTTTGCTCTTTAACTGCTAATATTTTAAACAAGCGAATCAACCTAACATAACTTGCATATTTCCACTCACTCTCCCAGAATAATTTTCTGGAGTCACTAGTCATTGACTGCACAAAAGCGAGCAGTAAAAATGTTTACGTCATGTAGATACCTGTTCAAGAAACTAGACATTCAAACTGCGCTGATTTTATATATATAATCACTAATAAACTGGTCATAAATCACAAATTGAGAAGTGACTTCCATGCCTACACTAGTGGGAATGACGTTTATTGCCCATTATTAAAATTGATAGTAGCTCGGAAGAGTTAGACGCAGCAACTATATCCTTGACCATTTTCCTAGTAAGGCTTACAGATGCCAAAGCAAACCGTAAATCTAACATGCCACCATTTCTCATACATAACTTCTATACCATTACCCTTAAACATCTTGTTTAAGTGTTGCATGATTAGGTCTGAAATGTAATAATGTCAACATTGATCACGTATACATATCCTGTAAACTGACTCGTTCCACATAGACCTCAATAAATCATTCTCGTGAAGAGAACATCTAACTTGTGTTCGAACTGGATCTTCTATTTTTTTTTCTTCAGTGTACCACGGTACTAGACCTCCCCACATAGTTTAAAGGACGCAATTTCAACTGATTTCTCGTGGTTTGGTTGTTTGAGATGAAATGTAGGTATGTTGTTGCTGTAAGAATAAGTTTGTGTATGCTGTATACTGAAAGGTCTAGGGAGGGAAGGCGAGGGGGAAGAGTTCGTTTGCACCGTAAAATCCACCCCCACTCAACAATACAGATTTGAAGTGGAATGATCATATAAAATTAATTGTGGGTAAGGCAGGTACCAGGTTGAGATTCATTGGGAGAGTCCTTAGAAAATTTAATCAACAAAGGAGGTGGCTTACAAAACACTCGTTCGACCTATACTTGAGTATTGCTCATCAGTGTGGGATCCGTACCAGATCGGGTGGACGGAGGAGATAGAGAAGATTCAAAGAGCGGCGCGTTTCGTCACAGGGTTATTTGGTAAGCGTGATAGCGTTACGGAGATGTTTAGCAAACTCAAGTGGCAGACTCTGCAAGAGAGGAGCTCTGCATCGCGGTGTAGCTTGCTGTCCAGGTTTCGAGAGGGTGCGTTTCTGGATTAGGTATTGAATATACTGATTCCCCCTACTTACACCTCCCGAGGAGATCACGAATGTAAAATTAGAGATTCGAGCACGCACAGAGGCTTTCCGGCAGTCGTTCTTCCCGCGAATTATACGCGACTGGAACAGGAAAGGGAGGTAATGAGTGGCACGTAAAGTGCCCTCAGCCACACACCTTTGGGTGGCTTGCGGAGTATAACTGTAGATGTACAGTAGTAAATTTGGTGTCCTCGAAGTCTACAGCATGTGGCTAATGTAATTACGGCTGGTTCCAGGGCATCATGGTGGGCATGGGCCAGAAGGACAGCTACGTGGGCGACGAGGCGCAGTCGAAGCGAGGCGTGCTGACGGTGAAGTACCCCATCGAGCACGGCATCGTCACCAACTGGGACGACATGGAGAAGATCTGGCACCACACTTTCTACAACGAGCTGCGCGTCGCCCCGGAGGAGCACCCCGTCCTGCTCACTGAGGCGCCGCTCAACCCGAAGGCCAACCGCGAAAAGATGACGCAGGTACGTTCCGTGGTCTCCACCCGTACACGTGTGGCTTCCGTCCATCAGCATACAATGTTAAGGGATCTTGCCCACTGCAAGCGGTTACTTCCCGCACTTACGTTGTTCCTGGATTTATACCGTGTAACAAACTGTGAACAGATCTAGCAACCGCTGATCTCTCTGCTCAGTATTTTCTGCATTTTATGGAAGCCTAGGCTTCGAAGTCACATTCCTGATAGTCACACTTCAGAAAAATCACGAGCGTGTAAATTGAAGCCGTAGAAAAATACTTCCTGACAGCTTAATTGCTTAGTCCCATGACTTTCTTCAGCACTGAGTACGTATCTGACGTATGTTCTCGCAGTATGCCTTTCTGTTAGAAAATTAGCTAAATACCTGCAACTGGGGTGACGTATTTTCAATATTATAGTATTGTGAAACCAGTTCTTAAGTTCCTCATTAAAGCATCTTATACACTTCGAATCACCTCTTCTACTTGGCTGTGAAATGACGAATAGTCTTGTCAGATTGGTATTCCAACGCCATCTTTATTACTCATTCGTGAACGCTCTCACTTTGTCACTGATATTGCCTGAAATGTTAAGGGGGAAACAATGGCTGTTCGGAAAGTTAACCTTAAGGCTTTATTTCCTTAAACAGAAATATTTCGGACATTCTGTGAAGATAAATGTACCTTCTTTAAACATCGCTTCCGATACGGAAGTTTCTGGCATAGGTCTATTTGAAGTTGTCTGTCTTTGGGCAGGACTTTAACAAAGTTTCCTTAAGCTCAATTATAGTGCAAGAGTGGATAGATTTTTTGTAATGAAATTTTCACTCTGCAGCGGAGTGTGCGCTTATATGAAACTTTCTGGCAGATTAAAACTGCGTGCGAAAGGCAAAGGTCCCGAGTTGGAGTCTCGGTCCGGCACGCAGTTTTAATCTGCCAGAAAGTTTACGATTTTTCGTATCTAGTGCGTTGTGACAAACGTTTCTGTTGAGGGTTCAAAAAATTTTCTTGCAGGCCAGTTTATAATAGAATAATTAATGTCTTGTCATTATTTCCACGTAAATTGTCATACTTGAAACGCCACTTTTTTAGTGGCCTGTGCTATCATTCAGCACGTAATAGCTTGTGGTTTGTGCCCTACTTTAACGCATGTAGTTCAGGTAAAACCTTGCTCTCATAACTCCCCATGACACCATCTACCACATTCTAGTATTCAACTCGTTGAACACGTCTGGTAATAAATGCATGACTAGCTTAAGTTTGAGATTTCAACTGTACCGAGACTCGAACCAAAACGTTACTTTTAGCGGGCAGTCCTATAACCTAATGAGCTAGCCAGGCATCACTGAAGATCAGCCTCGCAACTTTGTTTCTGCCAGTCTTTCCCGCTTTTCAAACTTCACACCTGCCCTGCGTAATTTGAGGGACCAACACTGCTGGAAGAGAGCATACCGTGAAGAAATGGCTCAGTCGCGGATTGTGTGGTTTCCAGAAAAAGATCTTTCACTCTGCTCTGAGTTTGCCTTACTTTAAACATCCGACACTTCTACAATAAGTTTTTCCAGAAATCCAGTCCAGTAACACACAGGGAAGTACTTGAAGATCGGAAGAGGTATTGACCTAACAAAAGATCAGGAAGAGCTCACACCTGGGGTAGAAAGATCATTCGATAAGACCATCGCCAGAGAAAGGTGAGGTTCGAGGATAGACCTTAAATGGCTTAATTTGTCTGCAAGTACACGAACTGCAGTTCTTTTCTTTCTAGAAATATTTTGGCTCATTCGACCTTTCAAGAGACTGTGGAAAGTCATGCGATAACCTCAAGGAATTTGCTTCACACTGAAATTAAATATTCAGCTTTATACACATACAGGGTCCCTAGTTTGAAAATGCAAGTTACTGCAGGGCAACACACGGCAATAAGACATGCTCTAAATAAAAATACGATTTGATGTATGCATGTCGGGTACTTCTGAAGATGTGGCAGGAGGCATCAAAATCGGTTGAAATGTAAAAATTTTATTGCAGTCTGAGGCAAATGCAATCTTGTTCTCCAGATTGCCTCATTCCTTCATCGCAATTAACGTCCGATCAGAATAATCGCACAATCTATTTTCCTGCCAGTTAAATCAGTAACGGTGGCAAAAAGCTAAACTTAGTAACTGGCTGAGACAGAGATGGGTCGTGACTCTCTGGTGCTGTTGCAGATAATGTTCGAGACGTTCAACACGCCGGCGATGTACGTGGCTATCCAGGCCGTGCTGTCGCTGTACGCATCCGGAAGGACCACTGGAATCGTCCTGGACTCCGGCGACGGCGTGTCCCACACCGTGCCCATCTACGAAGGTACGGCCTGCTTTTCCACGCCTTCACCCACTTTGTGGAGATGGGACAGTCAACCACGATTTCTAGTGCTGTAAGATTAACATTGTTAGTTGAAGTGCAACCACGTTCCTAGCCGACAACTTCTCCAGCTCGTAAGGCTGCACTACTCTTTAGTTTTGGGATTTGGTAGCAAGTGTAAACTCATTCGAGTACTGGTGCGTATGCAGCAATCATTTACGCGTGAAATCTATTACCCACGTCCTGCGATGTCAGCTGATGTGAAAGATAAAACGACCATAATCAGGGTGAAAGGTGTCTTGCTTGGGCGCCGGCTAAAAGAGAAATAAACTGAAAGCACAGTTTACCACTGAAATAATCAATATGTACTGAAAACATCTAAATCTTTTTTAGCATAAACTTACATATGTTGCCACTTTGGACTGAGCTAACTTTAAAATACTTAACATGTCTTATAGGCCCATTCAAATAATTCTGATGTAAAGACTCGAACTGAAGGTGACTTAATCAGCTGGGGGCGTCAATGTGGTCACACCCAAGCGACGGATGGAACAAATACATTGGATGTCCAAGGAAGAATGGTAGTCATGGATATGATAAACGATTATTAGAAGCAACATGTCTCATAAACATGGTATCTAAAATGCATGCTTTAAGATCTAGGAGCACTTACTCAGTAGCAATGTTTCAAGCAAGGGAAGACAAGCAATGTTCATAGCTCTTAAGATACGCGTTCTAGAAAGTGTTTTTCGACTTCATTCCTTCGAAAGATCGTTCCTGTCATAACCAAGAATGATTCCTCCTGAGACACCCTGTATGTAATGAACACTTTAGAGAAAATTACATTATTAGATTCGTAAAAAGATGCTGAAATGCATTACCCATGCAGTGTCAGTTCAGGAAAAGTGCTTTGGTTTTCACATAAATCAGTCTTTTGACTGCTATTCAATCATAGCTTTTCCACAAGGAAACAGTTTAACAGTTTATATTAGAAGGGGCAATTTATTTATACCTTAAAACTGAAAATACGAATCAATACGAGACTTTCAGTACGTCCACTATGTCTTAAATTTGTGCTCATAGCATGTGCTACTGCCGCCGCCTCATCATTCTGTAAATATTAGTGGTGATGAAATAAGAGAAATAGCCCTAAGTGTCATACCACACGGGAAGAAACTTCTCGTGCGCGGATTGACTAGATTGTAACAGTATGTACTTTCTCTCAAATCTTAGATAATTCAGATGACAATAAACCTCATCCGTCTTGACATTTTGACAAAAGATTAGTACATGACATTAGACATTAAATGCACGTCTTGTTGATGAAACCATGCTTCGCTATTTGTAGCATTAGGTTGTAGGTCCTGAAAGTCATTCTACTGATAGACCCGTGTACGTAAGGGATCCAGAAAGTTACACATGGTCCCACTCACAGACAATTACGTAATAAAATTGGCGCATTCGAAGTGAACATATTCTGGGTATCCTCCAGACTCAGTCCTGATGCGGTTCGGATAAGTCCAAATATGCGGGATAGACTTTTGTGGACAAAACGTATAAATGGTGTACATCAAGCGTGAAACTGTGGCGGTATGTTGGCCAAATGAGAACGCGTCTAGCCGTAGTGACAACAACTTGAGCAATGCCGTACGGATCTGTATAAGCACCGTACGGAGTAGATCTTGCGCCATTAGTTTCGTATTTTCAGCAAACTGAAACGTCTGAGATTTTCGAAGGAGAAGGACACTCACACAGTTCTCGAAAGACTTTGTGACAAAGGAGCGGATTTCTATCGTGGAGGAACTCAAACGTTGGGAAACATAGTTGTTTAGACTTGATTGTTGAACAATTAGTGTAATTATAGTGTAGATAACGTAAAGCGTAGTGCAGCATTCCATGGAAATTACCTGGCTCGTCATGTGTAACTTCTTGAAGTCCTCATACGTTCCAGGCTTGCCTCTTCTCTTCCTCCCTCTCCCCGTCCCCCAGGATTTTTCCTTCCAAAATCTTTTTCGGAAGATGTTTGAATTACGTATCGCCGGCCGGGGTGACAGCGATTCTAGGCGCTAGTCTGGAACTGCGGGACCGCTACGGTCGCAGGTTCGAATCCTGCCTAGGGCATAAATGTGTGTGATGTTCTTAGGTTAGTTAGGTGTAAGTAGTTCTAAGTTCTAGGGGACTGATGACCTCAGAAGTCCCACAGTGCTCAGAGCCATTTGAACCAGTTGAATTACGTATCAAATTTAGTTTCTCTTTGTATCACTCTAATGCCCTTTTAATTTCTTCTAGTACTAGTTCTCTGACTTACGTTTGAATCCAGGATGTTTTCGTGAGTCTTCTCAACATTAACTATAACTTCTGTTTCACCGAGCCCACCTTTCAGACCATAACTTCAAATGGTCGAAATATTAATTTCTTGCTCCCTTCTAAGAGGGTTGTTTATAAGTTACTATTTTATTTCAGAATGCTTGTCGAGTCCTTGAGATTCTTTTAGTATCCATGTTAATCAGCCACGTTACTTTGAAGTAGAAAAATTCATGACTTTCATAAGCATTTTTTTCATGTCTTGATAATTTTCTGTTCCTCCACCAAGGTTCTGGTATTAAGATAATCCAAGGCGTCAAAATTAGTGTTCTTCCGAGAAGCCAACTAGTATGTCAGCAGATGGAATGTTTACCATTTATTTTGATCACTTAGGATTTGCTAAGAGGATGTAGAAGATGAAACGGGAGATATGAAACGGGAGATATGATACTGCGAGAAGAGTTCGACAGAGCACTGAAAGACCTAAGTCGAAACAAGGCCCCGGGAGTAGAAAACATTCCATTAGAACTACTGATAGCCTTGGGAGAGCCAGTCCTGACAAAACTATATACCATCTGGTGAGCAAGATGTATGACGCAGGCGAAATTCCCTCACTTAAAGAATATACTGTAATAATACCAATCCCAAAGAAAGCAGGTGCTGACAGATCTGAAAATTACCGATCTATCGGTTTTTAAGTCACAGCTGCAGAATAACGCGAATTCTTTACAGACGAATGGAAAAACTTGAAGCCGACCTCGGGGAAGATCAGTTTGGATTCCGTAGAAATATTAGAACACGTGAGGCAGTTCTGACCCTACGACTTACCTTAGACGACAGATTAAGGAAAGGCAAACCTACGTTTCTACCATTTGCAGACTTAGAGAAAGCTTTTGACAATGTTGACTGAAATACTCCTTCAAATTCTGAAGGTGGCAGGGGTAAAATACAGGGAGCGAAAGGCTATTTACAGTTCGTACAGAAAGCAGATGGCAGTTATGAGTAGGGGGGCATGAAAGGGAAGGAGTGGTTGGGAAGGGAGTGAGACAGGGTTGTAGCCTACCCCCCCGATGTTATTCAATCTGTAAATTGAGCAAGCAGTAAAGGAAACAAAAGAAAAACACGGAGTAGGTATTGAAATCCATGGAGCAGAAATAAAAATTTGAGGTTCGCCGATGACATTGTAATTCTGTCAGACAGCAAAGGACTTGGGAGAGCAGTTGAACGGAATGGACAGTGTCATGAAAAGATATAAGATGAACATCAACAAAAGGAAAACGAGGATAATGGAATGTAATCGAATTAAGTCAGGTTATGCCGAGGGAATTGGATTAGGAAATGACACTTAAAGTAGTAAATGAGTTTTGCTATTTGGGGAGCAAAACAACTAATGGTCGAAGTAGAAGATATGAAATGTAGACTGGCAATGGCAAGGAAAGCGTTTCTGAAGAGAAATTTAACATAGTATAGATTGAAGTGTCAGGAAGTCGTTTTTGAAAGTATTTGTATGGAGTGTAGCCACGTATCAAAGTGAAATATGGACGATAAATAGTTTGGACAAGGGCTTTCGAAATGTGGTGTTACAGAAGAATGCCGAAGATTAGATGGGTAGATCATATAACTGAGGTATTGAATAGGATTGGGGAGAAGTTTGTGGCACAACTTGACTAGAAGGGATCGGTTGGTAGGACATTTTCTGGGGCATCAAGGGATCACCAATTTAGTATTGGAGGGCAGCGTGGAGGGTAAAAATCGTAGAGGGAGATAGATGAATACACTAAACAGATTCAGAAGGATGTAGGTTGCAGTAGGTACTGGGAGATGAAGCTCACACAGGATAGTGGCATGGAGAGCTGCATCAAAGAAGTCTTAGGACTAAAGACAACAGGATTTGCTTTACGTTGTCTTCATTGTAGTTGGTATAAAGAGGACAGTCTTCTAGCGTAAGAAACCTCTTATCCTATGTCTAGAGGTCCATTGCATGGAGGGAATGTTTTAATATTTTGGACTGACTTTTATAAGCGACGTTGCGGCACTATTAGAGGTGGTGTGCCGCAGGGTACGCGCTGCCGCACGCGATCCTGCGTCTGGACCTGGCCGGGCGCGACCTCACGGACTACCTCATGAAGATCCTGACCGAGCGCGGCTACAGCTTCACGACGACGGCCGAGCGCGAGATCGTGCGCGACATCAAGGAGAAGCTGTGCTACGTGGCGCTCGACTTCGAGCAGGAGATGGCCACCGCCGCCGCCAGCTCCTCCCTCGAGAAGTCCTACGAGCTGCCGGACGGCCAGGTCAGCTCTCTCTCTCTCTCTCTCTCTCTCTCTCTCTCTCTCTCTCTCTCTCTCTGCGCCCGCTTACCGTACCTGTTGTCCGCCGCGACGTAGTCTAGCAATGTAGCAGCCCGTCTGAATCGTTTTGCTACTAGCAATTGCACTCACTTTACAAACTGGCACGTAAATAAGTGGTATCCCTGTACTTACGAAATCGCCAAACCACCACGAAGTGTTAGCTTTGTGTGTAATAAAAGGTTAGGTTCCGATTAGTTTGATTCCATCCCCCAGGTGTTCCGTTCCTTTTTCCGCCAAATTTTATGGGAGTTTCGGGACGATGTTGATTTTTTTTACACTGATGGCTTTAAATCTGCTGATCATGTGGGGGTATGCCTTCACGTCCTGTCGGAACGGAAAATTATCTGCTACCACCTACATGTGGGGTGTTTACTGCGGAATTGATGGAAATTTCCCAGGCCCTTACCTTTATTAAACAGTCGCTACACAACCGCGTTTTGTTATGTACGGACTCGATGAGTGGCCTTCTTGCTATTGACCGCTGTTCTTCGCGCCATCCCTTGGTCTCTGCCATCCATGACCATCTCGCGGATATTCACCGTGCTGCTTGTTCCATTGACTTCCTTTGGGTCCCTGGCCATGTGGGTATCCCGGGTAATGAGCTCGCTGATCGTTTGGCTGGGGGAGCAGTCACTTACCCCCCGTTTTCTGTAACCCCTCCTGCAGCGGATTTACGGCTTCACATCAAATCCCACTTCGCACAGTCATGGGTCAATTCTTGGGAGGCTATCCCCCTGTCTAATAAACTTCGTGCGATTAAGGTGACACCAGGCCCGTGGCGTTCTTCCTTTCGCCTCTCCCAAAAGGACTCTACTACAGTGTCGTCTCCGCATTGCCCATAGCAGGCTGACCCATAGTTTTCTTTTGCGTGATGAGCCACCCCCAATATGTGGTTGTGGAGCCTTCCAGTCAGTAGCCCACATTTTGGTTGAATGCCCCCTTATTTTGGCTCTGCGTGCTAAGTACAGACTCTCCCACAATTTACCTTTGTTGGCAGACTATTCCCGGATGGTCTCTCTGGTTCTCGGTTTCCTCCGGGAAAGTGGTTTTTATTCTCAGTTTTAAGGTTTTTAATGTCTCTGGTATTGGGGCAGGGCGGTGAGTGTTTGGGTGTCTCCCACTGTAAGCAGTGTTCGGAGATTCCCGATTCACCTCCCTGACTGAAATCCTCTTTTCTTCCCCTTTTACTGTTTTTAACCTTACTTTTAAGGCTTGGTTAGTCTCCTTTTCCCATACGTACTTTCTGCATTCTACCGGTTGTACCTTTTAAGTCACAGGTGGTCTTGCCTGTGCTGCTTCAGCATAGCGTTGGGTTCGTTCTCTTGCTGACTTCCCTCGTTTTGTTTTTACCATTAACAACATGACTGCTCTTTACGTTTTTAGCCTTTTCCCTTTTATTCTGACTTTCCTGAGATGTCACATTAGCGGAATGGACCACATGTGAAACAAAGAACTGAGGACCTTGCTGTTTGGTCCCTTAAACCTCAACCAACCAACCGATTAGTTTGGATTGCAGCCATTTCCCTTCTTTTTATCCCTTACTTCAGCTACATTGGTAGACCTTTGGGTTTTTCCTTGGGTTTTACACGGTAAGCTCTATCTGATCTAGTCATATAGGGCAAAGGGACCGATAACCTAGTAGTTTAGACCCATTAAGCATCCATCCGTCCGCAGCTCGTGGTCTCGCGGGGTCCCGGGTTCGTTTCCCGGTGGGGTCAGTGATTTTCACCTGCTTCGAGCTGACTGGGTGTTTGCGTTGTCCTCATTTCATCATCATTCGTGAGTGGCGAGATTGGACTGAGAAAAGGATGGGAATTTGTACGGGCGCTGATAACCGCGCAGTTGAGCACCCCACAAACCAAACGTCCTCCCTTAAGCATCCATTCAACCAAGCAGTGTCCATTTCCGGGAACTACTACCGTGTACCATAACCTGATTTTAAACTAGTTTGGCGCAGTACTTCTCGTAATGGTGAGATACCATCAGTCCCAGGTTTGAGACCTCTGTAGCTGTTCTGGATTTTTTGAAGCGTAATTATAGACACCTATGTCCCTGTTCAATAATTAAGATTTCTCCAGAATTATCACCTGGATCCGTATATTTACTTACTAGCAGTGTTTAAATCGGTGAATGTTTGATAGACGTTCTACTGCTAACACAGCACCCATTTGTTGAGCTCGAAGGCGCGAAGCTGGTTTCTGGCGCTGTTATGTGTACGTGCGAAATAAGTTAATATTGTGTGCAACGTAGTGTTACACGATATTACTCAATAGAACAAGTGCTCCTTAAAGAGCAACTTAATCTCAGACACCAATATAAAATTGTACTTCGGTAACAATTTAGTAATATTTTGCATTTATTACGTTTAGAATTTTCCAGTTTCTTCATGGGTTCAGAATTTTAATCCAGAAAGTGCGCTCACCTCGGTGCTTCCCGAATATTCTTCTAATTAGCTGCGATCAGTTTTTTTTGCAAGTATTTAATCACAAACGCATCTCGCTAGCGTCTGACTTCTGTAGTCTTGATTGGGTACAATGAATGGAAAACTGTTTCCGGGCTTTTATTGGTTATGTAATATACAGTGGTGGAAGTACTAGTTTCACTGCGACTAGAACTTAGTCGGTTCTTTCGCAGTAGCCTGGTTTACGCAAATATACCAGCTATCTATTGAAAAGGCCTGCTTGTAAAAGTGGCAACTACGAAATAATGCCTTCATCTCAATCGGCGTGAAGACGAAAGTGCCAATGTGATTATGCCGAATTTACATAGGTCGGTGTACAATGGAAAAAATTAAATTAGTGCTGCTAGTGTGTATTTACTTACGCACTTGTCCACATTCCGTGAGCTAAATTACCTGCGGAGCATGTCTAACTTTAGCATTCGCTAGCGACGATGACTGTAAAAATTTGACGTTTCACTTAGTGTCCAGCTTAATTCTGCTAAACTTCAGAATGCATAACCACCTAAATGCAAGTTTAACTAATCTTAGCGCAAGACTGTCTATTCGTGGTAAATTTTTCATGGAAGATTTGCAAACAGTTCGTCGCGGAGTAAACAGGTAACGAGTAAACATTCGCACTCGATCTATACTGGAAATAAGTGCATGTCTATTCCCTAACGATAAACATACTGCCTACGAAGACGAAGCAGTCATCATATAGTTCTACAGAATCTGGGATACAACTAAAACCGATCGAGGTGACGCAGTGGTTCCACTGGACTCGCATTCGGAAGGACGACGGTTCAATCCCGCGTCCGGCCATCCTGATTTAGGTTTTCCGTTATTTCCCTAAATCGCTCCAGGAAAATGTCGGGATGGTTCCTTTGAAAGGGCACGGCCGACTTCCTTCCCCATCCTACCCTAATCCGATGAGACCAATGACCTCGCTGTCTGGTCTCCTTCCCCAAACAACCCGACCCGACCCAACTCAAACGAAAAAAAATATTTAATTGGACAATAACGGAATGATACGAATGAAAATGGCAAGTGGTCACTTTGCGTGAAAGACCTGCATAGTAGCTAGTTTACTGGCAAGTGAAAGTTCACCAGCAAGGGTGGGATTTTACAGAAACTTCTATTCGCCAGGTACTCACCGTTACGAAATTGACAAAATTCCAAATAAGAGCTGCACATAGGAAAGAAAAGTATCAGTAAAATCCCATGTCTATCAGCCTGCAGTGGCCTGAAAGCCAGCTAGTGTCGGAAGTTTCAAAAACAGGTAGAGGTGGCAGTATTCAGTTGCCGGAGTGGCCGATATGTTCTAGGCGCTTCAGTCTGGAACAGCACGACCGCTACGGCAGCAGGTCCGAATCATGCCTCTGTCATGGATGTGTGTGATGTCCCTGGGTTAGGTGTAAGTAGTTCTAAGTTCTATGGGACTGATGGCATCAGCTGTTAAGTCCCATAGTGCTCAGAGCCATTTGAAGTACTGTTTCCATGATGGATATGAATATTATTCCACTTCTAAATGCTCCAGCTACATCTTAATGACATTTTCCAGACTAAATCTCTCGCTGTCACAGGTTGAAGCCACGGGCTACAAATTTTGCAGGACAAAATCCAGCAAAATATCGACAGAAATTTAAAAGTTCAAAACTGTAAATTTAAACTGCGAGAAATTATCCAGCCAGATTTTTATGTAGATAGTCAAAATATTTCGACGAAAGAAACGTAGAGTGCCTAAATGTGTGGGGTTTGCCTGCCCAGGTGATAACAATCGGCAACGAGCGCTTCCGATGTCCGGAGGCGATGTTCCAGCCGTCGTTCCTGGGCATGGAGTCTTGCGGCCTCCACGAGACAACCTTCAACTCCATCATGAAGTGCGACGTGGACATCCGTAAGGACCTGTACGCCAACACCGTGCTGTCCGGAGGCACCACCATGTACCCGGGCATTGCCGACCGAATGCAGAAGGAAGTCACTGCTCTCGCACCGCCCACCATGAAGGTAACCTCCCCTACTTTCGCCACTTCCCAGCCAACTGAATTGTGTGACTCCTTTCCAGCTCGTTTTTCTTGTGGAATCAGCTGGTGGGGAAAAATGTTAGTTACGAGTAATCCTGAATATATTTGGAAATATTAAGATGTAAACAGCATCTGGCGGAAGTCCTCAATTCTCAACAAGCTGCAATGCGACCCTCTCCCCCATCCCACTGTCCTCCTCCCGCCCTTCTCGGCGGGAGGAGGTAGTTTTGGCCCGGTTACGAATTGGACACTGCCGGTTCAGCCATCGCCATCTGCTGACGGCTGCGCCGGCGCCGTTCTGCCCATGTGGGCAATTGCTGACGGTCCGCCACATTTTAACGTCCTGCCCGGATTTTAACACACTGCGTCTTGATCTTGGCCTGCCATGTAGTCTAGATGCCATTTTAGCTGATGACCCACGAGCAGCTGCTCGCGTTCATTTTATCAACTTGACCAACCTCTCTAAGGACCTTTGATTATGCTGTTTTTTTTTAATCCTATGCCTCAGTCTGTCTTTTATCGTGTTTTCCCTTTTAGTTGCTGTTGTCAACTTGTGCCTGGCGGTGCATTCCTAACGTGGTCTGGGCGCTAATGACCATTGAAGTTGTGCGCCCTAAAACCACAAAAAAACCATCCCACTGTCTGTTAATAGACCTGGGATGCCCGTAGTTTCTCTCAATTTCTGTAAATCTGAAGTTTCTTAAAGACCAATGAAAACTTTCTCATCAGTTCTGACTTGATATGAAGTATCCAGACCAAATTAAATCACTAAAGTTAAGAAATTGTTTCGTCCTGGCAAGTCACTATACATGTCTCGTAACTACTAAATCCACCAGATGTTCAATTTGTGATGTCGGGCTGTACGTTGCAAAATACTCTCAATTTGCAGAGGATTATGCAGTGATCTGAGGCTCTGGCAAATTAAAACTGTGCCACATGGGGATTCAAACAAGACTTCGGGCCTTCAGCAGGCTATAGCTCTACTGAAAAATTTTCAGCAGCAAGACTCAAGAAATGTCTATTCTCCACAATACACTTCCTTCGTGTTAGTACCGCTAGGTATGCAGCAGATCTTCTGTGAACTATCGAAAATTTGGAAGGTACAGGAAAAGTACTTGCGGTAGTAAAACCGTCACGGCAGGTAGCTATTAGTGCTTTGTTACGAGTTGTCTACAGAGCCTGCAAAAGGCAGAGCTGATCAGGGGTCCAGTGCAGCACGCTTTCAATCTGCCAGGAAGCTTCACAGAAGCATCTGACCGCTGAGTAAAGTGTTGTAATATTTCTCACGGGTAAAACAGTCAGTTAACTAGACCAATTCTCGAGCACTGCAAAGCTGACAGAACCAGTTTGGCCGCAAAACTAAAATATGAAAGTGGAAGATTTCATTATTTACCACCGTTCCAACGTAAAACACTACTACACCTTCCACACTGCGGAGAAAAATGAAACAATTGTTGCTTTCTGGAGGTTTCTGGTCTCGTTTTTAAATGTTCAAACGTCCGCTTCAATGGAAAATTGCAGTACAGACATCTGCCACTGTTTGAGACTAGAGTATAGAGCTTCGCCTGTACGAATGGAGCCTTAAATGGTGTAAAACTGAATAAGGCATAAATAGGTACAGTATCTGAATTCCGACTCCTAAATTTTTTCCGTGAGGTAATCTGACACTGCAGAAGATAGCGATATAAAACTGATCATCTGAAAGATTATAAATTTTTCTGCAGCACTGGAAGTAAATCGCTGAAGTGATCTATGCACCACCCAAAATTTTCACCTCTTCCCCAGTGCGATCTCTTCAAAGCTTAATGAATAAATAGCAACGACGAAATTGATTATAACCTGAATACGTCGCTCTTATGAACAGATGTGGGCCAGAAAACTAAATTCACTTGTTCACAGCAGCACTTTCTAGGGGCCTTCACAAGCGGTCGCTTCTGTCTGCTGTTCAACTTTTCATGAAGTGTAAACTAAGAAAGTTCATAAGTTTTAACGTGAGAACTTGACCATGCTGACAGCCTTGTCTCCGTTCCTGCAGGTGAAGATAATAGCGCCACCGGAGCGTAAATACTCCGTATGGATCGGAGGTTCCATTCTGGCGTCGCTGTCCACGTTCCAGCAAATGTGGATCTCTAAGCAGGAGTACGACGAGTCGGGTCCATCCATCGTACATCGCAAGTGCTTCTAGGTGAGTACTGAGCTCATAGTACTGTACTTCAGAAATGGCTGCTTCTTCTCGCTACGGAAGACTGATTAGCTAGTACAGACTGTGTTGCACTTCGGAAAACAACTTCCAGTGCATTTTTAAATCCATGTAACAATCGTATTGCTTTTGTTTTAGTTTAGGTACAACGTGACACAATAGGTTAACGCTGATAACGTCTGAGATAGTAACACTAAACTCGAATAGTTTCTGTAACGGTCTTTAAAAACCTTTGTCCACAGGTTTGCTGACAGGTATGCGGCCCTTCCCGTGTGCTATACGCCTAGAGCAGTGGATGCAATGAAATTTGAAGCACACCCTTCTGCACCCTTAACTAGTCTCCAGCGCTACAATGCTTTGCTGCAGAATACCACGCAGGTGTACTTGCGCGTCATTTCTGACGTCAACGTGCATCCTTCCCTGAAAATGCCTGCACCTGCCAAGATCGAAATCTGCAGTCAGGAGCTTAAAACTATACATACCTGTGACTCCTTCGAAAGTTCGCTGTTATTCATTCACTCAAGTCATATGCTTAAAATTAGCCTTATTTATTTGATGAAAGCATGTTGTTAAAATATTTTGTATATTTTCTATTATAAATATATTGTTTGCAAAAGTCTTATTTTTTCATTGACCCCCCCTCCCCACTCTTCATTTCCTCAGCAACTTGGAAATTTTGCTTGAAAACACTAATGGGTAAAAGCTGTGAACGTTCTAGAACCATTTTTAAAAACCCAAACCACGTGATAACCCGTGATACAGCAATATTGGCTAAGATTCTGAATTTTAAAACTGATAACACTAATGCTGGAAAGATAACTTGAAAATGCCTCTGAATTTTATAATTAAGATTTTACTAAGCTGCTGTAGGCGTAATAAGAGTATGAATTTTAGTGAAACATCAGATGTTTCAAAGTACATACCATTACTGTGTATTCTTGTAAATAGTTTTTAAAACGCTATTAGTGCAGTGTCAGTTGCTTTTAATGAGTTTAGACGTAAAGAGTTACTAGTTTCCCCAAAGGTTACTCACGTCTGGGCGAAATCACTCTATTGTAATGGAAATTGCTGATAAGATATAGTTTGTTCATCATATTCTTAGCTTTGAACTGGGCACGAATCTGCAGTATGCGAAGGAGAAAAAAGCCATTGAAGTCCCAGTTTGGGGATCGCTTTCTCACACCACCACCCCAGCACGAAAATGATTTCCAATCACCCTCACACTTCATGTACCAGATGCCTAGGCTTTCAGTAACTAGCGTCAATATAGGCTACCATAATCTCAAACCGGGCGTTACTGCAGTGGTTTGCTTCATACACTATAGAGTAGCTACAGTTTCGAATAGCTTAGTTCTCGACTAGGGTGCTACACTGGAAGCACATAGACCACAACAATAAATATTTTAAATATATATTACGTACACATGGTAAAAATGACAGCTGATTGACTTCAATTTAAGACACCTTTGCGAATTGTGATAAGAGTAATTTCATGTCAAATCAATACAGCTGCCACCCCAACTATCTGAAATTTTTGTCAAATTTGGCGTAGTCGCTCTACATGAGATAATGAAAAATTGTAGCAAAAGTAGCGGCCGAACGAAGCTCTAAAAAGTGCAGAAAATTAGTCTGCCAAAAATGGCTGTAACTTCAGTTGTAATAGAACTGTGAATCAGGTTTGGTTTGTTGGTTTGTTGGTTTGTTGGTTTGTTGGTTTGTTGGTTTGTTGGTTTGTTGGTTTGTTGGTTTGTTGGTTTGTTGGTTTGTTGGTTTGTTGGTTTGTTGGTTTGTTGGTTTGTTGGTTTGTTGGTTTGTTGGTTTGTTGGTTTGTTGGTTTGTTGGTTTGTTGGTTTGTTGGTTTGTTGGTTTGTTGGTTTGTTGGTTTGTTGGTTTGTTGGTTTGTTGGTTTGTTGGTTTGTTGGTTTGTTGGTTTGTTGGTTTGTTGGTTTGTTGGTTTGTTGGTTTGTTGGTTTGTTGGTTTGTTGGTTTGTTGGTTTGTTGGTTTGTTGGTTTGTTGGTTTGTTGGTTTGTTGGTTTGTTGGTTTGTTGGTTTGTTGGTTTGTTGGTTTGTTGGTTTGTTGGTTTGTTGGTTTGTTGGTTTGTTGGTTTGTTGGTTTGTTGGTTTGTTGGTTTGTTGGTTTGTTGGTTTGTTGGTTTGTTGGTTTGTTGGTTTGTTGGTTTGTTGGTTTGTTGGTTTGTTGGTTTGTTGGTTTGTTGGTTTGTTGGTTTGTTGGTTTGTTGGTTTGTTGGTTTGTTGGTTTGTTGGTTTGTTGGTTTGTTGGTTTGTTGGTTTGTTGGTTTGTTGGTTTGTTGGTTTGTTGGTTTGTTGGTTTGTTGGTTTGTTGGTTTGTTGGTTTGTTGGTTTGTTGGTTTGTTGGTTTGTTGGTTTGTTGGTTTGTTGGTTTGTTGGTTTGTTGGTTTGTTGGTTTGTTGGTTTGTTGGTTTGTTGGTTTGTTGGTTTGTTGGTTTGTTGGTTTGTTGGTTTGTTGGTTTGTTGGTTTGTTGGTTTGTTGGTTTGTTGGTTTGTTGGTTTGTTGGTTTGTTGGTTTGTTGGTTTGTTGGTTTGTTGGTTTGTTGGTTTGTTGGTTTGTTGGTTTGTTGGTTTGTTGGTTTGTTGGTTTGTTGGTTTGTTGGTTTGTTGGTTTGTTGGTTTGTTGGTTTGTTGGTTTGTTGGTTTGTTGGTTTGTTGGTTTGTTGGTTTGTTGGTTTGTTGGTTTGTTGGTTTGTTGGTTTGTTGGTTTGTTGGTTTGTTGGTTTGTTGGTTTGTTGGTTTGTTGGTTTGTTGGTTTGTTGGTTTGTTGGTTTGTTGGTTTGTTGGTTTGTTGGTTTGTTGGTTTGTTGGTTTGTTGGTTTGTTGGTTTGTTGGTTTGTTGGTTTGTTGGTTTGTTGGTTTGTTGGTTTGTTGGTTTGTTGGTTTGTTGGTTTGTTGGTTTGTTGGTTTGTTGGTTTGTTGGTTTGTTGGTTTGTTGGTTTGTTGGTTTGTTGGTTTGTTGGTTTGTTGGTTTGTTGGTTTGTTGGTTTGTTGGTTTGTTGGTTTGTTGGTTTGTTGGTTTGTTGGTTTGTTGGTTTGTTGGTTTGTTGGTTTGTTGGTTTGTTGGTTTGTTGGTTTGTTGGTTTGTTGGTTTGTTGGTTTGTTGGTTTGTTGGTTTGTTGGTTTGTTGGTTTGTTGGTTTGTTGGTTTGTTGGTTTGTTGGTTTGTTGGTTTGTTGGTTTGTTGGTTTGTTGGTTTGTTGGTTTGTTGGTTTGTTGGTTTGTTGGTTTGTTGGTTTGTTGGTTTGTTGGTTTGTTGGTTTGTTGGTTTGTTGGTTTGTTGGTTTGTTGGTTTGTTGGTTTGTTGGTTTGTTGGTTTGTTGGTTTGTTGGTTTGTTGGTTTGTTGGTTTGTTGGTTTGTTGGTTTGTTGGTTTGTTGGTTTGTTGGTTTGTTGGTTTGTTGGTTTGTTGGTTTGTTGGTTTGTTGGTTTGTTGGTTTGTTGGTTTGTTGGTTTGTTGGTTTGTTGGTTTGTTGGTTTGTTGGTTTGTTGGTTTGTTGGTTTGTTGGTTTGTTGGTTTGTTGGTTTGTTGGTTTGTTGGTTTGTTGGTTTGTTGGTTTGTTGGTTTGTTGGTTTGTTGGTTTGTTGGTTTGTTGGTTTGTTGGTTTGTTGGTTTGTTGGTTTGTTGGTTTGTTGGTTTGTTGGTTTGTTGGTTTGTCCATATTAAAATAATGTATATAATTGACCTTGAATATGTCACCTCCAAAATTTCGTAAAAATACACTTGCTTAGTTACACTACAAGACATAGTAAAACAACATGCTGGGGGATACTATTTGGACTGGGAAATAAAAATTAAGGATGTCCAAGTCATACCCCTTAAGGGAGAATTATTGTATGTGATAATTTAAATGTCTCATACAATGACTATTTTAAGCTATCAACCAGCTTCAACATTTTTCAATATGAGTTTTCAATCTTTCCTTTTTTTCCTCAAATTTGTACCTTCAATTGATTAAGGTGCCTGATTTCTTAATTTGTACTCGCTATAGCCTAAGTCATACTAAGAACAAGAAGTCAGCAACGACATTCTAAGTCCATGGAATAATGTATGAAAATGTCACAGTAACAAATCAAACAATAAACCATTACATGGTGAGGGTTATCTGAAAGTTATATTATTCTTGAAGAATAAGTTTGCGAAGATCGGTAGCACTCTTGTTATTACTAAGACTAGTTTCGACAGATGTACATTGTCTGTACTGATGGTAGCACAGTTCTGTCAAAAACTGGTCATAGTAATAAAAAGAATTGCTAGTGATTTGGCACACTTGATTCTTCAAGAATAATAGGAGATAGTGTTCAAGCAACACTTTGTCGACTATTAATATCGGCAACAGTTGTGATATCATTTTCGGGGTCCACATTCCTGAGGCATTGTAGAATGTCCAGACTGACCAGAGTGGTGTTTCAAAGTTTGGTGGCCTTCCAGATTTTCATATAGTTGCTCCAGTTCCAACAGCTGATTCTTGGTCTGATTGATCAACATGTACAGCGGTTGCAACAGTCATCTTTTTTGACGTCATTTCTATTATAAGGCCACAAGCTTAGTTTGTTTTACAACACTGCCAGGATTTGAAAGTGGCTGTAGGCGAAGAGTCTTATGACCAGGAAATGATAGTATGATTATACCATAATCATGAGCTGGCTGAATTGTCTTTAAATTTTGATGTTATCCATTTGTGTGTCAATCATCCAAATGCTGTTTGGTGAAGCTCCCCTTTTTTAAGATATTCATTCTGCTGTATTCATTGCATGCACATATGTCACTGTAGGATATACTTTCTCATCTTGTGATTTCGTCCACTTGGTGTCAGCGTTTTCGGGCAATTACTTTAGACAGTTCATGAAACTGTGGATAATGCTGTTTCATCTACGTTACATATCTGGTCAACAGTAAACCTATGTTCATCTAGCATTTCCTCACTTACATATAAAAAAACCTCATTAACAGTATCTTTATTAAACTCCTTCCTTTGTGCCATCTATATTGTTTTGGGAACTTGCAGGGACAAACTTTGATGATGTATTCAAACCCTTCAAACGACGACGCAGTGTAGGCTTTGGTATATCATGTATTAACTTCATTAACTCAAGTGTCATCATTCTGATGTTTCAGTAAAGGTTAGTTCATATCCTCCTCCTTCTATTTACTGTACGCTTTCTTCGTCATATTGGTCAGCTGAAACAATTGTTAGTTGGTATCCATTAACGCCTAAGTCACACTGGAACAATTAACGAATTCTCCACAGGTATGACTTGGGCAGAGAGTGCTTTGGCATTTCAAACCAGAACAAGCATAACATCAAAGTTTTCAAGAGTTTGATTATGCTTAAATGAATGGCAGAGTACCACGAAAATAGACAATTACTTAATCATCGTACTCTTCTGTGAATTTCTTAAAATTCAGCAAGAGAATATAATAAAAGGTCAAACAAACTTACATATTAATTACTTTTCTGTCACGACAGCCAGCCAATTGCTTTGTGTGGGGAGCTCACTCGCATGACTATTTACTTCAGTGCTAAACCACCTGATGTATTTTATACACGTGGGATCAGATATTACAGGAGTAAGACTTAAGCTGTGATACAACTAACACAACTTTACCCAAATATCTAAAGCAATGGCCCTCAAACTGCAGCCCGAATCAAATATTCGTGTGGTCCATGGTTCTCAACCGTGTTTCATAATACCGATTTGTGACACACAAGTGTCCTGGAAAACAGTGTTCCATTGTACAAAGAAACACAGCAGGGAAAAGGAAATACAGTACTAACCTGACTATAACAGATGTTGAAAGTAACCACCACTCTTAGCACTTTTGGGCCATGGTCAGCAAGTTGCTGAAGGCAGATCAAAGCAGGACTGCTTGAATTGCTGCAGACTATGAGAGTTGCGATACACCTTAGACTTGAGGGCTCCCCACACAATGCAATTGCACACTGACTGATCAGGTGACCTGGGTGGCCAGCTAGGACCGCCATAACCTGCATTACAACATTCATATCCACCCATATGATTCCAATTAATGCCATATTGAAAGCCATGCAACTATATAGAATTTGTGGTGCCGTGTGTGAACAGTAGGTCATGATGCCACTGAAGGAAGCCACAACTGTGGCACCAATTAGTTGCATGTGTGAACCAGGCTTTATGCCTCATTGATCCAAATGCAAACACAAATGCTTTATTCACTTTGGGGCATTTTTACATGCACTCAGTGTGATCCAACAAAATAATTAGGTAAATGGCAATATACCAAATATAATTAGATATTAGCTTACTTGAAAATAATTGCAATGCATAGTTAAGTGAATTGCAAAGACAATAAACAATTTAAAAGTTGGGTTAATGACAATGACACTTAGTAAGGAGCAATATTTATAATTCTTTTGCTTAAGAAATTTAGGTAATTTGGACACAGCCATGTAATTCTGAGGCGGCATGAAGTTCTCTATTTTTTGTCCATTTTGTTATGCTGGTTTTGAATATGTTTACCTGCAATGTCAGGGCACTTTCAAGTAATTCACTGAAGTAGACAAAACCAAGATATTTGTAGTTATTATGGGTCTTTGCCAGCTGGGTATGTGGAATATTAATAGTATGCCCAGTTCTTCTGTTGTAGTCGTGGACTGACTACCTTAGGTCATAGTTAGGTCTTATGTAACGACAACAGACAGTTGTAGATATATAGGCTAGATACTGTAATTATAATAACTTGTTTGAAGTAATCTCTATATGATTCAGGCAGGCTAAATCCTACAATTAACCTCATATCTTTCTGTTGTCATTTAAATACCAATTTTCGTCTTATAGAATTACCTGGTAGTAGTGTTACATCACTCAAGTACGAACTGAAGAGTACAAACTTTGTATATAGTTCCTTAGTGACACAACTTCACATCTTGTACAGCAGATACACTACGTGATCACCAGTATCCGGACACCCCAACATGTTTTTCATATTAGGTGCATTGTGGTGCCACCTACTGCAGGTGCTCCATATTAGCGACCTCACTAGTCATTAGACATTGTGAGAGAGCAGAATGGTGTGCTCCATGGAACTCATGGACTTTGAATGTGGTCAGGTGATTGGGTTCACTTGTGTCGTACGTCTGTATATGCGATTTCTTCACTCTTAAACATCCCCAGGTCCACTGTTTCTGGCATGATAGTGAAGTGGAAACATGAAGTGACACTTACAGCACAAAAGCGTACAGGCTGACCTCGTCTGTTGACTAACAGAGACTGCCAACAGTTGAAGAGGGTCATAATGTGTAATAGGCAGACATCTATCCAGGCCATCACACACGAATTCCAAACTGCATCAGGATCCACTGCAAGTACTATGACAGTTAGATGGGAGGTGAGAAAACTTGGATTTCATGATTGAGCGACTGCTCGTAAGCCACACATCATGCTGCTAAATGCCAAACAACGCCTCACTTAGTGTAAGGAGTGTAAACATTGGATGATTGAACAGTGGAAAAATGTTGTGTGGAGTGATGAATCACAGTACACAATGTCATGATCCGATGGCAGTGTGTGGGTATGGTGGATGCCCGGTGAACGTCATCTGCCAGCATGTGTAGTGCCAATAGTAAAATTTGGAGGCGGTGGTGTTATGGTGTGGTCGTGTTTTTCATGGAGGGAGCTTGCACAGGCCTGCATTGATGTTTTAAGCACCTTCTTGCTTCCTAGTGCTGAAGAGCAATTCGGGGATGGCGATGCATCTTTCAGCATGATTGAGCACCTGTCCATAATGCACGGCCTGTGGTGGAGTGGTTACATGACAATAATATCCCTGTAATGGACTGCCCTGCACAAAGTCCTGACCTGAATCCTACAACACCTTTGGAATGTTTTGGACAACCGACTTCATTCCAGGCCTCACTGACCGACATCAATACCTCTCCTCAGTGCAGCACTCTGTGAATAATGGGCTGCCATTCCCCAAGAAACCTTCCAGCATCTGACTGAATGTATGCCTGCAAGAGTGTAAGCTGTCATCAAGGCTAAAGGTTGGCCAACACCATACTGAATTTCAGCATTACTGATGGAGGGCGCCACGAACTTGTAAGTCATTTAAAGCCAGGTGTCCAGATACATTTGATCACTTAGTGTAGATGACATACCAGTCTGCCACATCATTCTACTGTGTGTATATTCTCTTAATCCCACCAGACAAGTTGATGGATGACTCGATATACACTCCTGGAAATTGAAATAAGAACACCGTGAATTCATTGTCCCAGGGAGGGGAAACTTTATTGACACATTCCTGGGGTCAGATACATCACATGATCACACTGACAGAACCACAGGCACATAGACACAGGCAACAGAGCATGCACAATGTCGGCACTAGTACAGTGTATATCCATGCAGGCTGCTATTCTACCATGGAGACAATCGTAGAGATGCTGGATGTAGTCCTGTGGAACGGCTTGCCATGCCATTTCCACCTGGCGCCTCAGTTGGACCAGCGTTCGTGCTGGACGTGCAGACCGCGTGAGATGACGCTTCATCCAGTCCCAAACATGCTCAATGGGGGACAGATCCGGAGATCTTGCTGGCCAGGGTAGTTGACTTACACCTTCTAGAGCACGTTGGGTGGCACGGGATACATGCGGACATGCATTGTCCTGTTGGAACAGCAAGTTCCCTTGCCGATCTAGGAATGGTAGAACGATGGGTTTGATGACGGTTTGGATGTACCGTGCACTATTCAGTGTCCCCTCGACGATCACCAGTGGTGTACGGCCAGTGTAGGAGATCGCTCCCCACACCATGATGCCGGGTGTTGGCCCTGTGTGCCTCGGTCGTATGCAGTCCTGATTGTGGCGCTCACCTGCACGGCGCCAAACACGCATACGACCATCATTGGCACCAAGGCAGAAGCGACTCTCATCGCTGAAGACGACACGTCTCCATTCGTCCCTCCATTCACGCCTGTTGCAACACCACTGGAGGTGGGCTGCACGATGTTGGGGCATGAGCGGAAGACGGCCTAACGGTGTGCGGGACCATAGCCCAGCTTCATGGAGACGGTTGCGAATGGTCCTCGCCGATACCCCAGGAGCAACAGTGTCCCTAATTTGCTGGGAAGTGGCGGTGCGGTCCCCTACGGCACTGCGTAGGATCCTACGGTCTTGGCGTGTATCCGTGCGTCGCTGCGGTCCGGTCCCAGGTCGACGGGCATGTGCACCTTCCGCTGACCACTGGCGACAACATCGATGTACTGTGGAGTCCTCACGCCCCACGTGTTGAGCAATTCGGCGGTACTTCCACCCGGCCTCCCGCATGCCCACTATACGCCCTCGCTCAAAGTCCGTCAACTGCACATACGGTTCACGTCCACGCTGTCGCGGCATGCTACCAGTGTTAAAGACTGCGATGGAGCTCCGTATGCCACGGCAAACTGGCTGACACTGACGGCGGCGGTGCACAAATGCTGCGCAGCTAGCGCCATTCGACGGCCAACACCGCGGTTCCTGGTGTGTCCGCTGTGCCGTGCGTGTGATCATTGCTTGTACAGCCCTCTCACAGTGTCCGGAGCAAGTATGGTGGGTCTGACACACCGGTGTCAATGTGTTCTTTTTTCCATTTCCAGGAGTGTAGTTATGCAGATCTCAGAAAGGATCAGTATGTTCATTGTGGAAGGATATACTTCCTGGCTCCAAGCCACATGGTGAAACATCCACAGCAGATTTAAGTACAGCCACAGACCACCGCCCTAGTTTGTTCGTCCCTGTTTACGACGTGATGTCAATGAGTAGAGAGGCTTTAAGCACTGTGAAGAGTGTGGCAGATCCTTGGCTGGTGGAGCACACACTGTCCACAGCCCCATCCAGCCCCCCTTTTATGCCAGACTAGGCAAAGACTATGGCTATGGGTATGGACTGTGATGTGTATGCTTTGCAAGTTCTGCTGCCAGTTTTGGAAGATGAATCATCAGCATAACAGGAACCTTTGACATCTTTAAGTAAGACAAAGCTCCACCAGGAAATTCTCACAACTTGCCTAAGTGGAAGAAAGTGAAACAGTCAACAACAATAGATGCCAATGGCTTTGTATTCATCAGATAACACACAGCTTTTGTTGACACCACAAGTGGAGATGACCAAAGCTTTTGAAGAGTTTGTGGAGGGCATGGAATAACTGGCAAGGAAGGACCCCAACCCACCTCTAATCATCGTACAGTATAATGAAGACTATGATGGTCTCTGTAGGATGTTTATTTGGTTTATTGGCCAGGTCGGTGTCATTACTAAACCTGCAGGGACTGAGCTTTATAAGGTGACACTGAAGACAGCAAAGGCTTATAGGAAAGTCACTGCCAAGTTCAGGGAGGAATTACAGATGCCCTTCTCCAAATATTCTTCCTCAGCTGACAAGACTATTATTTATTTTTATTTTTTTTATTTTTTTTAGGTTTACCTCACAAGTACAGCCTGGACCACAGCCAGCAATAACTGGAAGAAGGCTTCAGATTTGGGCTGCATTCTGTGACCCGTGTTCTCACTCAAAACCAAGAGAGAATCATTCTTTGTTTCTCTGGTTACCGCTGATATTCCACACAACCATGCTCCCGGCAAGTCACAAAGATTGCAGTGGCACCTGTCACCATGAAGAACCTGCTATCAAATTGTGGAGGGCCACATTGCTACAATTATCAGGCAGTGGGACATGTCACACAGTTCTATATGATGCCCCCATACTGTGTCAAATTGGTGTGTGCAAATGCCAGCTGTGCCTGCACAAGATGGAAACTAACAGTCCACCCACATGTGATGGCTGTGAAGAAAGGCTCATCACTTGCTACTGGAATTGTTCCTGATTCAAGAGAGTAGCCGCAAGGAGTTGAGACCAATTTCCTGTCACCATCAAGATGCCTGTGCCAGTCTGCACAGGGCTGAGCCTTGCAAATGTTGTAGGGGCTCCACCTGCAAATGACTGTACACTAACGGCCACCCACACCGCAGGGGTGAAGGAGTGATCAATCAAGGAGAGTCATTGCAACAGCAGAAATGGAAAAGACTAGGGCACCATACACCACATTATCAGTGGCAGAAAGGAAGACACAGTGGAATTCCAGCCTCAGATCCCGCATTCTGCTCCAGTGCTATCACAGGAGGCTGCCCGCAGTGTGGCTGAATTGAAGGAACTGCTTCCCATGGTTCAGTAGTTCATCAGGGACATCCCACAGCATATTGCAGCTGCAATCAAAGTGGGCATCCAGACCATCACCACCAGCTCTAGTGTCTGTGTGTGTGTGTGTGTGTGTGTGTGTGTATACTCAAAATAATGTTACAATTACTGTCACCTCCCAGCAACATTGTTACTGAAGCATGCTGCCTGGCACAGTTATCTGACCCATAATGATGGACGATGTCTTTGGGTTGTTAAACAACATGCTTCTGACATCCTTGTCCCCCATGACTCCACCATGTATCCAACGAATGGCAGAAAACCAGATGTTCTACATATCACTCTCAGCTAAGGAGTGCCAAACACTGTCTCAGTAGTACATGCATGGCACTGTTGTGTGGCCATCTTCCTGTCATCTTTGGTTGGAAGAAACTCTTCACCATGACCTGCAGCTGATGAAGTCAGCAGCAATGAGAGTATGCATTACGTAATGGAGACTACAGTCCATGTGGTGCACCTTACCACCCAGGAATGGTCAGCCTGATCAGTCCAGGCAGCTGCCTCCACATCTTATGTATGCCATTACCACCAAAAATGACCTCTGCTGGAAATGGCAGATGACACGACACACATCCATGAGGAGGAAACTCAATAGGATGTGGAGGGATATCAAAGCCACTGTTGACAGGCATTACCACCATCAACAAGCCAACTGTCTTCCTAACCTTTGAGTGGCAGTGGTACAGGCAGGGAAGCTATGCAGTCCTTCCCCTGCTGGTCACAAATACCAGCACATGTTGTATGAAATACATGATGAGCATCATTTGTTTGGACTGACTTCAGCTACATATTGCAAAACCAAACTGCAAATACACTGATGGAAAAAAGTTGCAACACTAAGAAGGAATTGCGCAACATAAACAAAAGTTCATAGGTGTATTTCTGTATCTGAAAGTTGATTATTCAAATTTCATGCCAGTCTAGTGCCACTATGATGATGCGAATCAGGTTTGATTTAGATACAGGCTGTAATGTTTGTGAGCTTACTTTCCCTTCATAATGCCCTTATCAGCACCTCATCAACTTCGAACAAGGTCATATAATAGTGCTATGAGAAGCTGGATGTTCCTTCTGCAATAATGCAGAAAGACTTGACAGAAATGTAGCCACTGTGCATGATACTGCTGGCAATGGTGGTCATGAGAATGTATGGTTGGAAGAAGACCAGGACCAGACAGCCATGTGACACTAGTGAGAGGAATGACCATCATGTTTGGCATGGGGCTCTGGAATATTGTATTGCATCTACAGCAGAAATTATTTGTGCAGCAGTTGACACCAAGGTGACACAAAGAACTGTTAAAAATTGGTTACTTCAAGGACAGCTCTGAGCCAGATGTCTTGTAGCATGCATTCTGCTGAGCCTAAACCGCTGCCATTTGTGACTTCTGTGATGTCAAGTGATAACTCAGAGAAAGGCACAGTGGAGGTCTGTTATTTTTTCCGATGAATGATAGTTCTGCCTGGGTGCCAGTAATGGCTGTGTGTTGGTTAGAAGGAGGCAAGTTGAAGGCCTGCAACCTAGCTGTCTGCATGCTAGAAACACTGGACCTACACTTGGAGTTATAGTCAGGGCTGCAGTTTGTATGACAACAGGAGCACTCTTGTGGTTATCTCATGCACCCTAAGTGGAAATTTGTATGTCAGTTCCATGATTCAACCTGTTGTGCAGCCATTCACGAACAGCATTCCAACAGGATGACATCCAAAGACTTCTGTTGTAACCCAACACGCTGTGCAGAGTGTTGACACATTGCCTTGGTTGCTTGACTACCTAGTCTGTCCCTAATCAAACACATATGGAACATTGTTTGATGACAGCTCCAGCATCACCTGCAGCCAGCATTAACTGTCCCTGTACTGACTGACCAAGTGCAACAGGCATGGAACTCCATCCCACAAACTGACATACAGCACCTGTAAAACACTATGCATGCACATTGGCATGCTTGCTTTCAACATTCTGGTGGTTGTACCAGTTATTAATGTACTAGCATTTCACATTTGCAATGACTTATCTTACACTTACATTAAAATTTGATCCTGCAATGTTAATCACTTAAATATATTACCTAGGTAAAAGTATCCCAAAATTTTATTACTCTATGTTCATTATGTTTTCTTTTTTTCATGGTCCACAAACATGTGATGACTCTTAGGAGAGAAACCCTGTGTATCAAGTCCACATGCATATTCCTTTTTTTAGTTGAGCAGAAATGGAATCTTTCTGGAAGAAGATGAAAATTGTAGCTGTATAATGTGATTATCTTCAGCTTTTGAACATCATGATTGGAGAGGTGTCACTGTGGTACCCATACTTGACCACCCATGTTAATTTTGTAGAAAGCTTTTTACAATCTAGCTGCCTGTAATTGTGAACCACTGCCTGTATTAGTGATGTTTCAGAGAGAGGTTTATCTGAACTTCTTAATATCAGTTTATAATAAGGCCATTGAAGTCTACTGTATGACCACTTTTAGTTTTGGATTTATTTGTTGCTTCCTGATGAACAGAAGTAATTATGTTCTTTGATTGTACTTTCATTTTGGAAATTATTATCTCCAAAATTCAACCACCAGTTTATAATAGTATTTTTCACCACTTATTCTGCATCCCTAAAGATTCTCCCTGCTGAAATAGACAGCTTGATTTGTTCTGATTTGATTTTTATTGATCCCAGAAGTCATGTATATGTGTTCTTATATATGAGTATGGCACAAGCTACAATTACAATTTGTACAAATGTTACAATTAACAAACAATAAGAAAAACAAGTTACACTTGTTGAATGCACTGAATCAGCTATAAATAAACTAACAATGTTTTATGCTTGCTCTCGACTCTTTTCTATTTGACCTTAAGCTTTTGAGTCACTGTTGTATAAAACAATTCCTGTATGCCTTACACTACTGTGTCATTTGTATAGCTGTTGATTAACTGTAGATACACCATTGAAATTACAGGACTGATGATGGTTGATGTCATTATTTTATGTAAATAATGAAAATTTTCATAAAAAAAACACACTGTCTTGTGAACATAAATACAAGGGACTGACGAGATAGTGAACCATTATGGAGACCAACAAGCTGTTCTCCAACAATGGTCAGCAATGAATAACTTGCACATTCACCAATTACAGCCCTGATCTTATCTTTGGAAGTAATGCTTGTCATCAAGAAGAAGAAAAAAAATGGTATAACAACTGGATAAAGCAATTGATCAAGATGTTGTACCAGTGGAAATCTGGAAAATACTAATGACACCTACTTCATAATTTCTTCATACACACTTTTCAACCAGATCATCACTGAGAACAATCACATGGACAACAATTCCACTCTGGAGGGCAAAGGAGACATGAGTGGATACTCATTTCAACACAACTTGCTCTTCCATACAATGAAAATATTTGAGTGACACAGTTTACACCCAAACAGAGATATTTCTTAAGTGCTGCAGCACATTCAGTGTAATCCATGTGACATGCCTATTGATGGAAACATGTAGTGAGAAACAGAAGAGTGTGCACTTGACATTTCTGGACCAAGAACAAGCATTTGATTGAGACCTGCATGACCTCACATGGTGAGCTCTTCTTGTCTTGAAGTCACAGCTATAATTTCTTCACCCTTTGATATCACTGTCAGTGTTCATCAGGGCTCTGCTCTATCGCCATTGTTATTCATCCTCTTTGTGTGTGTGTACAGCAGTGGCTAACATACATATACCACACCCCTGGAACATTCTTTACATAGATCATGTGATCCTAGCCCATGAAAAATGTGTTTAACTCCAACATGACGTGCAAACCTGGACAGACAGATTGGCTTAAAATGGGCTGCAAGACTGAGAACCTGGAATGTACCCCCCATCTCCCTTTCCACCAAACCATTGTTTTTATCAGAATCAGTGGTCAGGAGCTACAGAAGATCATTGCTACCCCAAACTTTGATGACACATCTGATATCTAGGCATAGGTAAATACAGCTTGGTTCAAGTGAAGACTTCAGAAGACCTTTGCTACCCCTGCTTTGATTAAACATCTGATACCTAGGTAAGGATAAACACAGCTTGGCTCAAGAAGACAAGTCTCTGAATCCCCTGTGATAGAAAGGTGCCCCAACATCTAACGACAAAACTGTACTAGTCCATAGTCCATTCAGTAGGCATTTGGGTGGAGAATGCTGTCCAATGTTGAAAATGCACAAGCAGACTTGTCATACAGTGACAATGAGCTGGCACTGCAGTGGCCACTATCATAACAGTACGCAAGGCACCAGTACATATTGTCATGATTCAGCTAGCCAGTGCCTGCACCCAGCAGCACAGGTGGCCACCAGGTGGCATGATCAAATATTGAAGGCAACATTGCACCAAGATTAGTGAATGCAATCAATGTATATTGCCACCTTGAGAGACTGAAAAAGCAATCTATGTGTTATAATTCCAGAGTGGAGTGCACTCAGCTTCAGTATGTGTTCACTTGCCTCTGCTCTCAGGATGCTCTGTATATAATTGGATTCAGCCTGACATCATACATGGACTTTGTATGGACCTTCTGAACTGTTTTCTAATTAAAGTGGTATTCATTCTATGCACATACTTATTTGTGTGTGCAGTTATTTCACATACAGCCATGCGGAGGACCAACAAAGTGGTGTACTGACATCAACAAATATGAGATGTGCAATGTGGGTTTGTGAAGCCCGACATTAAGAGGAAAGGAGGCAGCAGTCTTACAGTAATTGATTAAAATTTAAAAATGATTATGTAAAAGACTTGTACTATTTTACAGAAGTGGAACAGTTTGTAACTCTCTTGGCCTTCTGTGACAATGAATAAACCACAGACAGCTAATTTTAATGATATTGCCTAGCAACAAACAATTGGCTCTGTCACCAGATGTCTTCTTAAAATACCACTTGCAGTATGTATGTAGTTCCAAACTAATCATCATTACTCTAGCAAAAATCATGTTTTGCTGCAATTTATATATCATCTACACTATATTATTAACATGTAGCTTGATGTTCGCACTGAAATACTGCACCATACAAAGGGGAGGTACTGGGACATGAAATTTTATAACTCAACAGAAAAGCTTACAGTGCTTAATAGTATAATTAATAATTGTGTAGAATGAGAAAATAATTCTCAGTGTATTTAATGATTTTTTGTGCAAGAACTTTTAAAGAAAACCAATTAGACCCACAGAATGCAAACAGTAATTTGATTTTCACAAAAATTCATGCCACGAGTCTGTTGTGTCCACTTACATAAAGTTAGAGCTCCAGTCATTCCCCAAAGTTAAAACGGACCCAAATCACTCCACCCATGAAATTACTTCAAACTTGCTTCAACATTCACTTTCTTTTTACACTTTGGTCTTACAAATTACAGCACTATGTATAAACTATTACATTGTAGATAAAACAATGAAATGATAGAGTAATCATCCAAATTCTATTACTTTTGTACAGAATGAGCAAAATAAAACTGGCCCAGAAAACATTTACAATAAGACTGACAAGGGTTCACCCTTGGTAATGAGCATCACAGATGATGCTGAGATTGATCACCACCATCAGGGCGTAGTTACCTGACCCGGAGCATGCTAGGTCAACATGAATGTGCATGAAGGGAGCCATCGGCATATAGAAGTTCCCAAACTAACTTTGCATTGTTGGCATCTCTCACAAGCTTGCACTCAACAGCAGTAGTCATTTCTCATTCCCACCAGTCACACAACGTTCTCTGTAGTAAGTTTGACGGTAGACTGCACACCAGGACGCACCATGTTGTGAAAAGTGTTGAAAATTATGCATTGATATTTCTGTGGTGTGAACATACACTGTAAACTGTCTGATGTGTCACACCATAAAAAAGTTGTGAGTTCTTGCACGTAGACTGGTGACAGATTAAGGCTGAATGTAGTGTCTCCCTGTAATATTTTCCTGTCTGTTTCTTGTTCCACTGCACGTTGCTGCCTATGGTTGGCTTTCATGCTCATGCAGCAGCACAAAAGGTAATCTGCAGTCACATTGCTGCTGCCTTGTCAGTGATACATACTCTGCCTTTCTGCATTGCTGGGGTGAGACAAGGCCTGTTATCTTGGGAAAAAATTCTATCAGGAGAACATGGTCAGTGAACACCATTAAATGTTTGCCTTCTATGGAGCCTCTGAAATGATGAGTAGCAGAACTTAAACATTTTAAAACAAATAAATCATCAGGTTCAGGTCGAATCCCAGTTCAATTTTACAAAGAGTACTCTATGGCATTTTCCCTTACATAGCTTGCATTTATCATGAATCTCTCGCCCAGCACTGGATAAAAGTGAAGGTGACTCCAATATATAAGAAAGGTAAAAGAACGGACCTGCAAAACTACAGACCAATAACCCTAAATTCTGTTTACTGCAGAGTCCTTGAACACATTCTCAGTTTGAATATAAGAAACTTTCTTGAAGCTAAGCAGCTTATGTGCACAAACCAGCATGGTTTTAGAAAGCATCACTCATGTGAAACTCGGCTTTTCATTTTCTCACACGATATTCTGAGAACTATGGATGAAGCGCAACAGACAGATTCCATATTTCTAGATTTCCAGAAAGCATTTGACACATTTCCCCATTGCAGGCTGTTAACAAAGGTATGAGCATATGGAATAAGTTCACAGATATGTGTGTGGCTCTAAGACTTCTTAAATAATAGAACCAAGTATGTTGTCCTCGGTGGCGAATGTTCACAGAGACAAGTGAATTGTCAGAAGTGCCCCAGGGAAGTGTGATAGCACCACTGTTGTCTATATACATAAATGTTTTAGTGGACGGGGTGGGGAGTAGTCTGTGGTTGTTTGCTGGTGATGCTGTGGTGTACAGTAAGGTGCTGAAGTTGAGTGACTGTGGGAAGATACAAGACAACTTAGACAAAAGTTCCATTTGGTGTGATGAATGGCAGGTAGCCCTAAATGTGGAAAAATGTAATTAATGCAGATGAGTAGGAAGAACAAACCTGTAATGTTCAGATACAGTATCACTAGTGTCTAGTTTGACACAATCAAGTTGCTTAAATACCTGGGCATAATGTTGCAAAGCAATATGAGGTGGAATGAGCATGTGAAAACTGTGGTAGGGAAGCCAAATGGTTGACTTCATTTTATTCAGAGAATTTTAGGAAACAGTTGTCCACCTGTAAAGTAAACTGCATGTAGGTTGCTTGTGCGACCTATTCTTGAGTCCAGCTCAAATGTTTGGGAACCATACCAGGTTGGATTGAAGGAAGACATCAAAGCAATTCTGAGGAGGGCTGCTAGATTTATTACCAGTAGATTCAAGCAAAATGTAAGTGTTACGGAGATGCTTCGGGAACTCAAATGGAAATCCCTGGAAGGAAGGCATCGTAGTTTTCACGAAACACTATTAAGAAAATTTAGAGAAGAGGTTCAAAAATCAGCCATCAGTTGCAAAGCATAGGTTTATTAGCCCTTGATGTAGGTTTCGATATTTTTAAAAATATCTTCTACAAGAGGAGAGGGTCTTGTTACAGCACATGATGGTACATTAGATTAGATGAAGCCAATTGGCTTTTGTCATATATAAAATTGACAGAACAAGAAATATCAGAAGCCATGGCGTTAGATAGCAGCCAGACTACATATATCATACTTCAGAATGAATGCTAAGTAGTACATGCCCTCAGGTAGAGGCTCTGCTCAACATAAAATTGTTATAGGAGTCACAGGATAAAATATTCACATAAGTTACCTATGACCCATGCCAGAGACTAAGGCAAACTGTTTAACAGGAATTTTTTATTGTTTTAGTTTTCAATTAAATTTTTGTAATATTGACTGGTAAGAATATTCTCTCACAAGAAATTTTACTTTAGCCACTGCTGCAGAATAATACTGGAGCAATAAAACATAAACAAGACAATAACACCAAAATAATAATTGCAAAGGAAATGCATCATTTACAACAACAAAACACAGTGGACAAACTAGGACCTGCCAACATCATCAAAATGTGTAAAAGGCTTTAAGACAAAGACTAATGCAATACTCCATAACAACAGACTGCTTTCGATGAGTGCCGCATTACAACTGCATACATTTCTAACATGTCACAGTCAAGTATTGTGAATGACAGTTTGAGAAACACTGGTTTCAAAGTAGATTTTCTTTTATGCAAGACAAATTATGTTATGTGTGAGAATGTGCAAACAAATTTCTTCAATCATGGGGCCCCAACTCTCATTCAAAACTTAACTCTTTGAGAGCCAGCCACTTAGAAAAATTTCAGGCTCAGATGACTAGCCATTTATACCCTTATTAAAATTTTACTTGCACACTTGTATTTGGTTTGTCTGAAAGGGTAACACATGCTAAGAAAGACCAAGCTTCAAGGTTAGTTTTTCATACTTATTTTACTTCTTTCATAGATTGCAAGTTATACGATAATGAAGAATAATTATTCTTCAAAAAAAAAGATGTGAGGTGAGTTATTTAGCAATTTCACACAACATTGGCATTTCTATGGAAAATTCAAAGTCCTCAATGGAACATGTATTCAGCTAGGTAACCCACAAAATATTTGATGCACACCAATGAAATTCATAATAATGCTTGTCAAAAATATTCAGTTGCTGCACTTTAAAGCCTAACCAGACCCCAGAAAAAAAGCAGGAAATAATTTTTGATGACCAATATTATATGTGAAAGCTTAGATTTTCTTGTAGCTATACTTAAACCATTGACTTTTCCTATTTGTCTGTTCATGCTACATAACAGCGATGCTACTATTAGCTAACTGCATAATGTGTCTTATGCTCTGAATACTGGTATTTGCTGTCATTGGCTGGTGAGATCACGAGAGATGATTTATGATTGACTGACAAAAGTGCATCACATGGCACAATTTTGATTTCAGTATTTCGGAAGCTACCATGCTGTGTTTGGTGGAATTCATATTTATACTTTCATAAAATGAAAATATGCCATGCATATGTTGCCACACATTAAAGATCTTTCCTAAACACATTTTTTTCTGGATTGCATTTCCTAAAGTGCCGGGAAGTTCTACATTGGTGTATAAAACCTTTGCCATTCAGAGGTTTGATAAGTTTGACAACTCTGAGGGAAAGAATATTGTCACTTAACAAGGGGGAAAATGTAATTTCACCCAGTTATATTATTTTCACCCAGGAAAAAGTATTTTTAGCTAGGAAATTTGGAAATTTTTTTCTTGTCAGCATTTACATCCTGTCTTGATTACCAGCATGGAATGGGGAGAGAGGAGGGGGGGCAAGGGTAACTAAATGTTCGACAGCCACTTGTTCCATTTTAGGGGCTGTTGGATGCAGTTGGGTAACTGCATGTTGTAACACAGCTGCAGGCCTTACTGCCAAACTGTTCATGTTACCAACACCAGCCTCGAAATTCTTGACCTTCTTGCTCAGTGAATGATGACAGTCTGATGTTCTGAACTTATCTTGGTGCATTGTAAAGCCACTATTGTGGCATGTAGTGCATGCAAGCGGGCTGCCAGCTGAGGGGCTACTGCCTCCTGTAAGTTGGAAGAAGTATATGGGTTGGTGCTGCTGGATGTTGCTGTACCGTGCATGTTTGGTCTGGCCACCTTATTCCGTGCTCTACAGTGCTGCAAACATTATATTGGAAGCTATTGAAAATGGATTTCATCTTATCAGCCAAAACATTGAGTGATAAATCCATATGAGGTGCTAAAACTGTCCTAATATTGAGCAGAAGATGCTGTAGCCACAGCAAGTATAAGAAATTTTCTGATAACAAGTCACTTCCCATGATGGTCTTAAGTTCTAGTAAAAGCTAGTTTGGTGATTTGTCCCCCAATTGCTTGTCACAGATCAGTTTCTGAAGCCATAGCTCTAGGGTGAGAGGAAAATGTTTGCTTAAATAAGTTTTTACTTTCAGATAACATTGAGTGTGAAGAACAGCCTTCACTTGAACTACTGGTACACACTTTTAGTTGGCCCCTGAGTGGAGGGTACTGGGAGCGGAAGCTTGCGACAGGTTTGTAGCACATTGGCTCTTGCAGCAAGCCCCACTTCCTCCTCTGAGTAGGTAGCTTATAGCTTACAAAAGAAACAAACATAGAGAGGACTAATGCATCTTAGAAGTGGCACAATATGCAAGGTTGGCAAAATAACATAAATATTTGAGGGTGGCACTTCCTCTGGTCACAGAGAGGCCAAGTAAAAGTGTGCAGCAATAACTGCATTATGTTGAGATGGACCACATGGAAACATTCTGTAGATTTGTGGGCACCATGTTACTCAAAAATGCCCTCCACTTCTTTAAACCACAAATCTGACTGCCTCGTCCAGAACAGTGGCAACTTAACGTGGCTGAGGTTACTACCTTGTGTTGCTGGTAAGTTTCTCAGCAGTCAGTGGAAGAGAAGAACTTGCTTCTGGATTTTGTTTAGTTGGGGAGACTTCTGTGGCTCTTTTTTGCTTGATTGTGGATTTGGAGGTGAGGTTATTCATTGTAGCAGCTCAGATGGTGTCCACTTTTTGTATGGTTACCACTGTATAATTTTATGGTAGCTAGGAATGTGCGAGGTATTCCTGAGGGAAATCCACACTGATCCAGAAACACATGTTTATTTTCCATATAAAAACATCTTTTACAAACAAAAGATTGTACAGGCAAAGCATACAAAGAGAGAGAGAGAGAGAGAGAGAGAGAGAGAGAGAGAGAGAGAGAGAGAGAGAGAGAGAGAAAGAGAGAGAATGAAACACATGGATTGAGTTATCTTTTCCTTGAGTCACAGATCAGGTAACTAGGAGGATGACACATGTAACTTTAATTGAAGTACAGTGTATTGATTATAAATGAAATGTACATAAGAAATTTAATGGAAACATTTAATAAAAGATTGTATTGTATTGTATTGTATTTATTGGTCCTGTTGTCTATAAAGCAGCTTATGCATGAGACACTGGAAAAGTCAAGTTATAAGTTTACAGCTGAAAGTCATTTCTAGGCATACTTATTTAAGGTTATAGTAATACTCTTTATACATAAGTATTTATATAACACACTTCATAAATTTAAATATTCTTCAATAGAGTAAAACCGGTGATGCTCTAAATATGGTTTTAGATATTTTAAAAAAGTATTGATCTTAGTAATAGCTTTTATTTTTTCAAGAAGTTTGAAAGCTTAACACCCATGTGAAAAATACCATTCTGGCACAGAGCTATACTGATTATGATTATATGTAAGCTTCTGTTTTGTCTGGTAAAGTGATCATGTACACCACAATTTTTTTGCAGTCTGCAGTCCGTACCTATTACATTTATTTTAAGGAGTAAAAGGGTCTCCATAATGTGTACACATGGTAATGGAGGAATACCAGATTTTTTAAACAGAGGTTTACAAGAATCTCTAGGCTTGCACACGAACATGATTCTAATAGCCCTTTTTTGTGGTTTAAATGTGATATTAGCTGTTTTAGTGTTTCCCCAGAAAGTGAACCCATATCTAAGATGAGCATGAAAGTAGGCATGATATGCATTCATTACTGTTTTCTCACTACAGCATGATTTTAGTGAACAAAGAAGGTAACATGTTTTGCTGAGTTCTGCATTGAGATATTCAATATGCTTATTCCATTTTATGTTGCTCTGCAGCCAGAGTCCTAAGAATTTGGTTTTAGTACTGTTACCAACTAGTTCACCACTGATAGAGAGTGATGGGATAAACATGTCCTTGTTAGGAGTGTTGTGGAATTTTAGTGCAATGGTTTTTTTTCCTGTTTATTGCAAGCTGATTCTTCTGTACCCAGCTAAGTTGTTTTGTGACCGTGTTTACTGACTGCTGTAGCTGTTCATTGCTGTCTCCTTTTAGTAGAATTGTGAAGTCATCTGCAAATATGGTTGTTTTATGTGCATCAACCTGTTAATTGATTCTGTGTAACATGTTCATCATGTCAAATAAAAATGTAGACCATGTTCTAGGTGCTTGCCACCAAACAGGAAGTACAGGAGTTTCACACGTAATTATAGCTGATTTACAGTACAATGCTTTTGTGTACAGTAAAAAATAAAATGCAAAAAATAAGCAAAACTTTAATACATCATGTACAATGTAGTCATGAAGTCAGTCCACAATGTAGACCGAGGTCTACGTGCTACAAACAGCTGTAGTCAGGGTAAAAAAAAGAAAAACAAACACACTATGTAAGCAATACATTGTAAATCTATTATTGATATGTGAATAACACAATGAATATCTGTCATTCAGTACAGACTGGATGTCCATAAATCATGTACAACGTACACACAATGTCAATGTAATGTGTAGACTGAGGTCTAGGTATTAAATACACAAAAGTAAAGTAGGAAAAAAGATACATATCATCATACAAAACATTATGTATGTCCCTCACTCAGTTAATCCTAAGTCATGAAATAAATAGAATTACAACATGTTCATTGTCATACCTAGATGTCCTATAATGATATGCTCGTTGGGTAGGAAGGATATATTCTGCATGACCAAGGCCGAAGTAGCCAGAAATTGAATTAAATATGGACTGACAGAAATGATAAGTTCTCATAAGCAATTGATAATGAGGTTGCATCAAAGATAGATAGGGTGTCTCAATTTTGCGCTGGAAATTGCCCAAATAATATAGCAGATAGTGTATGACCGTACAATAATATTAAATGGGATAAAATATTCAGAACTTATGAAAATATGAAATGTTGCTGGAGCATTTAAGTGGACATTGTTGAATGTCTATAGAAAAACACTAATATAATTGTTGAACTCTTGTTCTTTGAATATTGATATCAAAATTACAGCACAGTGGTGAATGCCTTGCTGTTAGCGATTATGTATCATGTTATTGTTAGAGAAAATACTGTTGATTTCTGCCTGTATTCTTGTTGGATTATATATTTGCTAAGCTAAAAACTAAACACTGTCTGAACAAGTCTCAAAAGTCACCAATGGTACTGACAAACCACTGTGTCATCCTCAGCCTATAGGCTTCACTGGATGCGGGTATGGAGGGGCATGAGGACAGCACACCGCTCTCCTGGCTATTGTTAGTTTTCGTGACCAGAACCACTACTTCTCAATCAAGTAGCTCATCAGTTTGACCTCACAAGGGCTTAGTGCATTCCGCTTGCCAACAGTGCTTGGCAGACTGGACAGTCACCCATCCAACTGCTGGCCAAGTCCGACAGTACTTAACTTCACTGATCTAACAAGAGCTAGTGTTACCACTGCATCAAGGCTGTTGGCATTATTTTTATATTTGCACAGGCAAATAATGTTGACAGAGAAATGCTTTTTAGGAACATATATTTTACTCTGTTTAGTATGTTCCCGTCACTGTAAAAAGGCATACTACCCCGAGGTATATAACACAGAACATCTAGCATAGATATCAAAGAGTACAATAAGCAAAGAGATCTGTATATATAAACTCACCTCCAACATAAATATTTTATTCACCAAGTCACAACACTTCCTCTTGAACAAATATTTTTGTGTGCTCAAAATAATCTTGAAGGCTACACCATCTCAAAACACTGTCCTTGGAACTTTAAGTCATTAAACCAGACAGTTTTATTAATTTCTGGAGTTTTTCTTCACTTGGAGGCTTGGGCAATAAGTTAGTAAGCGTTTCCTTTGTACACAAATAGTTTATAATAATACCCTTCTGTTTGAGGTGGTACCTAATAAAATAGAGCCTAATATCAATATGCTTGGATTGGACACTTGTTATTTGGTCCTGAGCTAACTTGATTGCTCCTTTGTTGTCACAGAACACATTGATCAGCTCAGTGATTGTATGTGGCTCAACTGCACCTATTAAGAGTCCTTAACCATAGCTCTTCTTGTGTGATAAAAGACAAAGCACATACTCAGCCTCAACAGTACTCAAAGCCACTGTTCTTTGTTTCTTGCAAGACCAAGACATTAATCCTCCCATCAACCTTAAACAGCTACCTGGAATAGAATGTCAGTTATACAGCTCATTTCCACAGTCTGCATCCCTATAACATTTCAGATTCCAGTTTATTGTCTTACAATAACTTAATTTGTAATCACCATTTCCTTTTAAATATCTCAATATTCTTTTAACTGTGACCCAGTGCTTAATTCTAGGGGCATTTGTAACATTTTCACATTGTATTAGTAGCAAAGGCAATATCTGGCCTGGAAGTTTGAGCTAAATATAAAAGACTTCCCACTGCCTCCAAATAAGGTACTTTCTTTTTACACTTTTCTTCTGCTACTAATAACTTCACTTCCTGCTCCAAATGTGTGGAAACTGGCTTGCAATTATTCATGCCAAATTTTTCTAATATTCTCATTGTGAACATTGATTGGCCAGTTCACTAGAGATGGGACAAATGGTTATTCTGGAGTAACTGTTATCATGGTTCCAGTTATTTTTTATAACCATTATTTTTAATGGTTATTTACAACTATCAAGTTATTTTTCACTACCGAATACTCTGATTGGGTTATAGTTAAATAATGATGTAGGTGGAATCCATCAGTTTACTTATCAGTATAACTGTGAGTAGAGCGAAATGGCAGGAATGTCATATGAATCATGCCATAACCTTAGATAATTAACTGCGGGTACGTCTCAGTTGATGTTTCAATGATTATTAGTGTTTCATATTATACGTATACAGGTTATCAGTTGCTATTAGAAATATGTCCTCACAGCTGCAACAGAAAGTAGCAGAACTTCACCACAGCACTGTTTAAGTAATAATAATAATAATAATAATAATAATAATAATAATAATAATAGCTTTATTCAACATCGAATGGTACACTGCACATGTACAAAGAAACAGTAATGATTAAAGTTATTTGTACAATACACAAGACACATTCTTCTGAATACGTCATTAATTTACAACAAAATTACAATAAGATGTTTACTGATTTCTATTCACATAATTTCACAAAGCATTTGTTGTTCTTCATGTAAGTATGGTACTCTTCTAATGTGTAGAAAAGGTGTTTTACTAAAAATTTCTTAAGCTGATGTTTCAGTTTAATGGTAGGAAGAGCCATGACTGCACTAGGCAGTGCATTAGCTAATTTTATACCTGTGTACTGAGGCCCCTTTTCATAAAGTGCTGTTCTGTGGCTGCCAATGTAAAATCTTTCTTAATTTCTAGTATTGTACTGGTGGATTAAAATGTTAACATCATGCATTTTTAAGTATGAAGTAATGTGTAAGCTGAATACTGTAGGTTAAATTCAAAGCTTAATTTCTTGTGCTGTTCACTTAATAGAATAAGTGTATGACCTAGTAATACAACACAAAAGTATATGTAATGTGACAGATTCGTTTACTCCTATTGGGGAAAGTGTGAGTACACTAATCCAAGTTTTTTGTGAGATTTGGAAAACTGCTTGATTTCTCCAGCTACGGCCTGTGTATAACATACGAAGACAAGCAGATTGGAAAGAATGACAGTGTCAAATTTCTGGGATTACAACTTGATAATAAATTCAGTTGGGAAGGGCATACCACAGAATTTCTGAAGTGCCTAAACAAGTCTGTATTTGCAGTGAGAATGATGTCAGATGTAGGAGACATAAATATAAAAAACTTTACATACTTTCATTCTATTATGTCGTAAGGGATCATATTGTGGGGTAATTCATCAAACTGAGCAATAGTCTTTAGCATGTAAAAGAGTGTAATAAAAATTATTTGTGCTATAAATTCAAAAACATCATGTAGAAACCTGTTCAAGGAACTTTGTATTCTAATCACTACTTCCTAGTATATTTAGTCCTTAATGAAATTTATTGCAAGTATTTCCAACCAATAGCACTATACATAATATCAATACTAGCAATAAGAATAGCAATCTACATAAAGACCTAAAATCACTTACCTTGGTCCAAGAAGGGGTCCAATATTCAGGAACACACATTTTCAATAAATTGCGAGTAGGTACTGAGGCGCTCAGATAGTCGTTTTTCCCTTGTGCAATCTGTGAGTGGAACACAGGGGAGGAAATATAATTTTGGTGTGAATTGTGCCCTCTGACACACACCCTTGGTGGCTAGTGGAGTATATATGTAGATGCAGATGTAGGTAAGCAACCATTAAAAACTTGGTTTCAGATAAAGCACGGTTTAGAGAGAGCTTGAAAGACTTTTTGATAGGCAACTCTTTCTACTCTGTAGATAAATATCTTAATGTTTTATGTTAGACCAGCTTAAGTAAAAATTCTACTATATTGTAGTTTTCACAGCACTTGGTCACAACAGCCAAGATCAGGTTTTCTGTATATGACAAATTTATTTAAAGTGCATAAATATGTTTTGTTCTGGCAGTGTATTAATTCTGTAAATATTAGCAGCTCTAGTTTACTGTAATATATTCACATATTTTGACAGTCTCCTGACAAATGATGATGATAATAAGTATTATATTCAAATGTTTTATGTTATACTTTCTGACATGTCATTTGTCATCCCTATCCCTGATGGCCAGCAGCTATTTTCGTAGCAGTACAAAAATATTTGTTCACTCCAGTAACTATCCTCTCTGGAAGTATCACCAGGATCTACAACCTTTAACTGGAGTCAGGAACACAGTTACTCAGTTACCAACTTCCAGGTTACCTGTAGTGGTAGCCTGTTAACTGCCAGAGGATGAGAACTGTGAGCGAATAATGTTAATTGCCAGAGAAAAATACCAATCTCTGACAGTTATTTCCACAGTTGCTCAAATTCATTATGGTAACTCTATTTGTACTACCAGCCCATAGTAAACTGACAAATAAGGCAGTGGCTCAAGGGAACGACTGTGCATGTCAATGCCTGTACTGCAGCTCTATCAACCACCGCTCTGACTTTAACTTTATTCGATTGTTTGTGCTGTAGGTAGTGAAGGCTAATGAAATAGTACACAGTCTTATCAACAGATGGCACACAGTCTCACAGATATTTCCACAACCTATAAAACACCCTCCAAATGGTCTATCCTTCTCCTTTGTAGCCAGATCCCCGATGAGTTGATGCGAAAGCATAGTACGATCTTCAGTCAACAGATGGCACAAGGCACTATTGGCAGTTATTGAAATAACTGCCAGTATCAGATGAGCAGTTATCACAGTAACCATTAATTCTCAGTAACCAGTTATTTCATTACATTATTTTTTGCCACCTCTACATTTGACAATTCTTCTCTATTGTCACTTCTTATGATCTTCAAACCAAGAAACTGTTTCACTTGACCTGAAGCATAGATGTCAAATTCAGATTGAAGTAGTTGTTTGAAATTATTCATTGAACTTTCACTTTTTGTCAGAATAAAAATATTGTCCACCTATATAGCCAAAATTATAGTTTCTTCATCATTTCTTCTGTTATGTATAGGTACCAGGATCAGCTGCTGACTGACTCATGTTCATCCTTGTTAATGCTTTTTAAGACCATACATGCTCCTTCTCAGATGCCAAATTTTGTGCTTCTCGTGAGAAGTTCTCTTGGCTTCCTCTCATGGAATCACAAAAATGTCTTCCTCCAATTCTCCATTGGGATGCACAGTCTTCATGTCCATGTGGTGGTTTAATAAATTTTCTTTCACAGCAAGCGACAGGAGATCTCTTAAAGAAGCATATTTCAATACAGGTGAGGATGTTTCTTCATAGTCTAGATTTAAAATTTGGTTTGGCTTCTTCTGGGTTTCTAATACTAAAGACGCATCTCAATCGTAAGGCCCATTTCACACTGTGACACTGGTGACAGTCACCAGCAATGGTCACCAACAGAGATACATTATTTTGAACTGGAGCATTCACACCAGGACACTACACTGCCTCACTGAGTCAGTGTGACCCAGCAGTGACTCACCCTCACCACATGAGACAGACAAGGTCACTGTGTTTACAGAACTCACCACCAGACATGCATTAGTTTGAACTGGAGTGTTCACACTGGAACACAGATCACAGACACAGAGCTGCTGATTTGCCAACAGGCAGTCATTTCTGAGACAGTGATGCGAAACTTTCATTGTACATTATACAGTACACATTGTAGCCATGAGTTTAGATTTGATTAACACAAAAGGTTTTGTAATTGAAGAAGAAAGTCATCCTGCTCTTTGAGATGTGAAAAGCAATTACTACAGCAACAAAGAGGTGAAAACGAATGCGTGGCAAGAAATTATAATGAATTTTGTGCCTGATTTCAATGAGATGAGCATGTATGAGAAAATCGACATTGGTAAGTTGTATGATCTTTTGTCAAATTGAATGACTTATTTTTTGGATCATAAAGGGCTAGCAAAATTTAGTTGCTACTCCTGTATGAGTCTATTTCAGTAACTAATCAGTTGGCAATACCTGCAGTGTCAGACAACAGTGATCCAGGAGTGTTTACCACAGTCACTGGTGACCATCACTGGAGACTGTCACCAGCGTCCCAGTGTGAAACGGACCTAATGGTTCCTTTCCTTGTGGTAAATCAACCCAGTCATAAGTATCATTCTTGGAAAAAGACTAATTCCTTTTCTATAGCCTTCTGTCAATTATTCGCATTCAGGTTGTCCAAGGCTTCTCCAGCTGTAAGAGGTTCATTGTTGAATGTTTGAGCAGCTGTATACATCTCATAATCTGGATACAACTTAGATTTTATCGTATGTGATGAATGCTGTAAATTTACATCCTTTACTGCTGGAGTTTCATGGATCTCATTATCCATTTTGCCTTCGATAAACATATCTGACTGTTCCTGAACAACTTCTACTGGCTTTTTAGTTTCCAAATTTACTGGTGCCTTTGCATGTTCCTGGACGTCTTCTTCAGGATTAATGTCTACACACACTTTTTCACCATTTGTTTTGTTTTCACCAGATTCCAAAAATATCACATCTCTGCTAGTTATTACACTTTCGTTTTTAGGAATTATGGATCTGTCCACTTTTAGCAGAACTACAGTGAATTGTAGTTTGATGTTGAATTCCAAATTCACTCAGTTGTTGCCTCAACTGTTTATTGACATATTCAGTACTAATGTCTGATTTGATAACTGTCATCTACTTATTCATCTGTCCTTCAACCATGGCATAAGAACTGACAAATACACTCACATTGTCCTTTGTTGTAAGAAAATAAATGTGGGTATATCTTGCAAAACATCATCAATCAAGGTAAGGAAATAACAACTGCCTCCTATAGATTCTTCTTCCATAAGCCCACAAAGATCTGTATGTATCATTTCTGCACCATAAAATCATAAATTACCTTGTTACCCATATTCATTATGTCACTCACTGAAAGCAAATTTGTGACAACACTCTGCATATAAAATACATTATGTACTGTGATTATCCTTTAACATTCAAATTAAAGTTTTTATCTTTCCAACCAGTTCACATTGTAATTGAAAACTATCTACTGTTGAAACAGCATTGTTTGTTTTTGGAGAAAAACCCATGTTTGTTTTTGGAGGAACATCATATAAAACTGACTGACCTTTGGTAATATGCATAGAAGCTCCAGAATCCAGGAACCAACCTGTACTCTTGCATTCAGCTTTACCATAACAGTAACATGAAGTGCCTTACCTTTATTGTTTGGATTGTGTGTTTTCCTCTCTGGACCTTTTGAAACTTGCCTTTTTTTCCTTGTGTACTTGTTTTTTTCTTTGCACTGTGATGCAGAATGTCCTATGCCTTGGCATTTATAACATTGAACACATTTCTTCTTTTTGTAGAAAGGATAGGATATTCTTGTACATTTTTAATATCTTGTAAGATCTTGACTTTAACACTGCCACCAGTAATTGGTATCCCTGAACTCTCTAAGCCCATTATCAAGGGGGGAGTACCTATCGGGTAGTCCATCTAATAACCCATTCTTGAGCACTGTCGAATGTGATATTCCTTAGACAATTCAAAGTGGGTATGATTTTGTTTACATAGTGATCAACATTTTTGCATTCATCAAAATGGTGATAAGCTCTCTTAGCAAACCCAATTTCCTAGTTAAACTTCTATCTTCAAAAACTCTTCTCAGATTGTCCCATACTTCCTTTGCTGTGCTGGCCTTTTCTATACAACATGATTTACAGAATCAACTAGAAGAATCAATGTGGATTTTTCCTTATCATCTTTCTGCTGGAAATCAGAATCCATGGGTTTTAAGCTTCCAACAGTGACATCCCAAAGGTCGTCCAACTGTAGATAAGCTTCTACTGCAAACTTCTAAGTTGCATAATTCTCTCAAACCATGACCTTCTCAATCTGTGGTATGCGGATAGATGCCATTTGTGCAGTTATTATATAATTACTGTAAATTATAAACTGCTCACAAACAATATTATGTTTTCCACCATTCTTATTCTTTTCACTCTTTCTGGGCCAATAACCTGTTGGATTATACACTTGTACAATAAAATAACATTGACAGAGGAACACTGTTTAGGAATATATATTTTACTTCATTTAATGTGTTCACGGTGCTATACGAAGACGTACTACTGCAAAGCATATAGCGCAGAACAGCTAGTATAGATATCAAAGAATACATACAGCAAGCAAAGCAGTCTGTATATGTAAAATCACTGCCTGCATAACAGATATTTTTTTCACCAAATCCCAACAATTCTCCTATGCTGTCTTGTTTGTAGCATTAAGCATCTATGCCCAGATGACTTGTGTGGCATTGCAGATTTAGTCTGTGGGTCATTGACAGTGTTATGAATAAATTTCAGGAACAGCATTAAGTAACTGAATATCATTACTTCTGTATAACCTACAAGTAAGCAGCATGCAACAGGAAAGTTATCTGGAGGAATGTTTTGTGTTCCATACTGAATTGGCATTCAGAGTGACATCTCATGACGATGATGGGAACATGTCGTGATGTAAGAGATCCGTTTACAACGAACATAAATATTGTATGCGAATCAAGGGTGTATGTGTGTGCATGAGCAATTTAAATTGTATCAGGGGCTGGCTGATGTGGCAAATATAAAAGAAAAAATAAGGAAAACCTTCTCTTGTTACAACACTACTCTTGTGAAGTGCAGTATGCACTGTACTGCATTGTTGAGACTCATTGCTGTAATTCTTTGCTGTGTGCTCTTTATAGCAGACTTCTTTGACTTGCCATGCAAAGAATCATGTCCATATCCAGACCTGATTCAAGGATGGCAGAAAGCTGGAAGTTGACTCATCTACTGTGCTGCTGAAAGAACATATTGTATGTAAACTAAGCAGAGTTGCTGAAGTGGATTTTAGAAAATGTTTTGCTTGTAGCATAAAAAATGAAACATCATATATTTTGTATTTGCATGTTTCTTCTCTACACAGTTCTTCCCAAACAATTACAGAGAAACAGTTGGTTATAAGTAGCTGATTATTTCAAATTTTAAGTCTCGCATCACAGCCCAATGATGAGCTGGTTCTCTTTTCATTACTGGTCATGTTTATTACAATACTTCAGATTTGAGTAACTTACTGCTCATTGTTCAAAGAATTTGCAATGAATTAAGAGTGCAAATTGTGGTTGCTAATCCAAGGGAAGCAGAAATTGGCAATTTGAAATTGTCATATTTTGAAATTTATATCTCCACATCATTGAAGGTAAATGCTAGGTTAAAAGGCAGAGTGCAGAAAAGTGACTCATCCAGGATTCAATCCCACAACCTTTCTGTACCAACCACTCACTCTACTGCTAGGCCATAGTGCCATAGGCAAATTAGATCCTGCTTGCTGGTTTCTTGAATTATGACAGGTGTTCACTATGTGGCAGTGGCACCGTTTTCACAACTTAACTTAATTTCATCATAATTCAGGAAGTTTGCACAAAATGTTTATAAATTATACACAAAACCCATCATTCTGAATCAGTATACCTACTGGTCAAAACTGTATCAAAATCCATACAACACTTCCTGAGATTAGCCTGCATATACAGACACTCATGAACAAGCAACTCCAATTTGCATACATATATGAAATATGGAGATACAACAAGACATATGTATAGAATATAATAGCATACAGCAGACTGTCAACATCAAAGACATTTTCCTGGTGGGAGCTCAAGCACTGACCAAAGAGTCTTTATTCTCCCACACATCTGTTAATTATGGTGAGGTCCAACAAGTGTATTGTAAATGGGCTTCTGTTACAGATGTAGATAATTATTTTCTTTGAAAAATAATAATACCCAGTAAATTATTTGCTACCAGTAGGAGAAAAACAGCAATTATTTATTATAGGCAAGAAAATTGAAGTTTTTTCCTTCTTCAGAATATTGGCTTCCCTTGTAATTTACTTGGTTAAATATAACTGGTATTGAAACAAAAATCACAGTTTGTTGTAATACTGTGTATAGATTAAGGTCCTACAAGTACTTGTTCTTTATAATATACACCTTGACCTGGAAAGGTTAACTTCTTCTTAGGACCTAAAGAACATGATGTATAATGAATGAATACCATAAAATCAAAGCATGGAAAATCCAAGGTGGAATAATGACAGTATCAATCATGAAAATGATGTGTTTGGTCAGAGACAGGTGCAACAGAAAAACAGTTAAACAAGGTAGTTTTCAGCTGAAAGGCCTTCTTTTGAATTAGACAGCATACACACACACACATTCAGATAAACCCAACTCACATACAAATGACCACTGTTTCTGGCTGCCAAGGCCAGACTTTCTGTGGCCATGTATGCATGAGTCGCAGTTGTGTGAATGTGTGTGTGTAAGGAGCCTAATTCAGAAGAAGGCATTTTTACTGAAAGCTATCTTATTTACAAGTCTTTTCTTATTGTTGCCTGTTGCAACGCAAAATCTCCACTATATGGTGAGTAGCAATCTACACTATTAGCCATTAAAATTACTACACCACGAAGATGATGTGCTACAGACGTGAAATTTAACCGACACAAAGAAGATGCTGTGATATGCAAATGATTAGCTTTTCAGAGCATTCACACAAGGTTGGCGCCGGTGGTGACACCTACAACGTGCTGACATAAGGAAAGTTTCCAACCGATTTCTCATACACAAACAGCAGTTGACCGGCATTGCCTGGTGAAACATTGTTGTGATGCCTCGTGTAAGGAGGAAAAATGTGTACCATCACATTTCTGACTTTGATAAAGGTTGGATTGTAGCCTATCACGGTTGCAGTTTATCATATGGCGACATAGCTGCTCGCATTGGTCAAGATCCAATGACTGTTAGCAGAATATGGAATCGGTGGGTTCAGGAGGGTAATGTGGACTGCTGTGCTGGATCCCAACGGCCTCCTATCACTTGGAGTCGAGATGACAGGCATCTTATCCACATGGCTGTAACTGATCATGCAGCCATGTCTCGATCCTTGAGTCAACAGATGGGGACATTTGCAAGACAACAGCCATCTGCACGAACAATTCGACGAAGTTTGCAGCAGCAGGGACTATCAGCTCTGAGATCTTGGCTGTGGTTACCATCGACGCTGCATCACAGACAGGAGTGCCTGTGATGGTGTACTCAATGATGAACCTGGGTGCACGAATGGCAAAACGTCATTTTTCCGGATGAGTCCAGGTTCTGTTTACAGCATCATGATGGTCGCATCTGTGTTTGGTGACATCGTGGTGAACGCACATTGGAAGCATGTATTTGTCATCGTCATACTGGCATATCACCTGGTGTGATGGTATGGGGTGCCATTGGTTACACGTCTCGATCACCTCTTGTTCACATTGATGGCACTTTGAACAGTGGACATTACATTTCAGATGTGTTACGACTCGTGGCTCTACCCTTCATTCGATCCTTGCAAAACCCTACATTTCAGCAGGATAATGCACGACCGCATGTTGCAGGTCCTGTATGGGCCTTTCTGGATACAGAAAATGTTCGACTGCTGCCCTGGTCAGCACATTCTTCAGATCTCTCACCAATTGAAAACGTCTGTTCAATGGTGGCTGAGCAACTGGCTCGTCACAATACGCCAGCCACTGCTCTTGGTGAACTGTGGTATCGTGTTGAAGCTGCATGGGTAGCTGTAATTGTACACACCATCCAAGCTCTGTTTGACTCAATGCCAAGGTGTATCAAGGCCGTTATTACGGCCAGAAGAGGTTGTTCTGGGTACTGATTTCTCAGGATCTATGCACCAAAATTGCATGAAAATGTAATCACATGTCAGTTCTAGTAAAATATATTTGTCCAATGAATACCCGTTTATCATCTGCATTTCTTCTTGGTGTAGCAATTTTAATGGCCAGTAGTGTATCTGTTTCATAATATTGTCAATGAATGTGAAAAGTTACAAAGATGTTTATTGTAGTAATAGAAACAATTTGAGACAACTGTGGGTGAATTTTCTAGGTAAACATTGATGGGGAAACAAACATATTAAAAATTTATGTACATTTATAAATGTTTACAATACTGGAAAGTTAACAGGTCAGAATGAGCCAGTAAGCTGTTTTTTTCCAAACATTAATCTGCAAATAATTCCCATAATAAATTGATTCTTGTTGTGGTTGTCAGTCGAAAGACTGGTATGATGTAGCTTTCCCTACTTACTGTATTCGTTTCTACAATTTTACTCGCCCCCCCCCCTCCCCCCAAAAACACACACACACACACACACACACACACACACACACACACACACACACACTCTCTCTCTCTCTCTCTCTCTCTCTCTCTCTCTCTCTCTCTCTCTCTCTCTCTTCCCTCCAGTACTAAATTGGTAATCCTTTAATGCCTCAGAATGTGTCCTATCAACCAGTACCTTCTCTTAGTCAGTGTGTGCCACAAATTTCGTTTCTCCCCAGTTCTCTCGCAGACCTTCTCGTTAATTACATGATCACATCAAATCTTCAGCATTCTTCCATTGTACCACTTTCCAAAATCTTCTATTCTGTTCTTGTCTGTACTGTTTATCGCCTGCATTTCATTTTCATATGAGGCTGCACTCCAGAAAAATACCTTCAGAAGAGGCTTCCTAACACTTAAGTATACTTCAGAATTTTCTGGAACTTTGTCTTTGGGAAAATACAGCTATTAATAAAACAATGGTAAAATGATTTCAATAAAACAGTCTAGACTGCATGCAAGTTGTGTACATTCCACTTGGTGACTGGTTTTGGTCTCTTATAAGATCATAATCAGACCTTTTGTTACTCTGCAAACAAGAGTACCACACAGGTAATTTCCAAGAATGATCACCTATCGAACGTGAAGGCCCCTGACAATATATAAGGAATGTGCAACTGTTGTCAACCACATGACTCTGGTGGTATGAATTATGGTGAATGTTTAGTGTGTTGCCAGGGAAACATAGTTTATTGTTTTCATTTGTGAATAGCAATGAATGAAAGTGTTGCAGTTTTTATTGCCAATACTCCCACAAGTGAAAATTTAATTCCTCAGTTAAATATTGTGGAAAGTTGTTTGAAATTTTGTTGGGACTTTGAATTGCTCCCAAATGAGGATAGCAGGAATTATATAGAACATAATGGACTCAGTTCCATGAAACTTCATGAACTACTGGTTTCATTTCATAACTGTACTACATCCAGTGTCACAAGAGAATATCTACAAGAAGGAACATATGATTTGACAGTTCCAAGTTATCCATTAAGAAGAGCAACATTTTAGTTTCTTGTTGGATAAGAGACTATATGCTACAAACAACAGCTTTTGAAACAAAATTGTCCATGAACACCATGTACGACTATTACAGTTTCTGCTGAGGATTCTGTTTCTTCATAGTCATGAAGGAGAATGTTCCAGTCCACGGACACAATAGGGGTGCTGAAATAGATGAATTGCATGTAGCTACTAGGAAATACCTGAGAGGACAACCCTTGAGAAATGAAGTTGGACATGTTTGGGTATTTGGCAACATTGAAAGAGAATCCCGCAAGTGCTTTATAATTCGAGTTTATTCAAGGGGGAAGAAGACTTCGATCTCTCTGATAAAGCACTTAATAATGCCAGGCACAAAAGTGCCAAAGGGCTTTAAATCATACAGTACCTTAAAGGAAGAAGGTTTTAGACATGAATTTGTGAAACATTCAGTTGAATTTGTGTCATCAGACAGTCCGTCTGTTACTTGGGGAAATCCGTCAAATCATCAATAAAAAGAAAGGAGTAACCAAGAGAAAAGGACAAACTCTACCTATTCGTGTACCTGTATTTATACCGTTGCATGTTTGATATAAATTGTTAGGAGCCTGTGTTTTCCTATAGACAACCATTCTTGGAAATTACCATTACATATCATAGGCTGTCAAGAAATGAATACTATCACAGAAGTAAAATAACATAAAATAAATGGCTGGTATATCCTTGGTGACAGCATGAGTCAGTAGAGTGTATACTATATTCATGAGATCAATAATTGCTTTATTCCATGATTTTAGCTTATAAAATTATACACTTACAAACAATTTGTGCAGAGTATAGTAACAGCTCTCTACTACTGGCTGTTGGCAATTTCATGAAGGAGGTGGTGGGTGGAGCTTTCACTATAAAGCCATGAGTTACTGAACTGTCATTTATTTTATGTTACTTTACTTCTGTGATTGTATTCATTTCTTGACAACCTACAATAAGTAATACTCTTCATTTACAGAGTAAAAAATGATCCATGAGACTGAAATCGGTCACAGTGTGTAATGTGTACAACTTACATGTGATTGAGACTGTTTTATTGAAATAAATTTTACTTAAATTTATTTTTCACATTAACAAATTTCTCTTCTTCACAAATGCTTTTCTTCCCATTGCCAGTGTACATTTTATACCCTCTTTACTTTGGCCTTCATCAATTATTTTACTGTCCAAAAAGCAAAACTCATTTACTGCTTTTCGTGTATCATTTCCAAATCTTATTTGCTCACCATCACTTGCTTTAATTTGTCTATGTACATTCCGTTACTCCTGCTTCGCTTTTGTTGATGCTCATTGTTTATTAGCAGACATAGGCAACATAAAAATTAAAAAAGCTTGTATACTTTGCCTACTTTCATTCCATAATGTCAGATGGTATAATATTTTTGGGTAACTCTTCAAGTCAAACAAAAGTTTTCAGACTCCAAAAGTGTGTAATACGTATTATTTGTGGAGTAAATTCAAGGACGTCCTGTAGAAACCTCTTCAAAGAACTGGGTATACTAACTACTGCCTCTTAGTATATTTAGATCATCATCATCATCATCATCATCATCATCATCATCATCATCATCCAAGACTGATTATGCCTTTCAGCATTCAGTCTTGAGCATAGTCCCCCTTGTAAAATTCCTCCATGATCCCCTATTCACTGCTAACATTGGTGCCTCTTCTGATGTTAAGCCTATTACTTCAAAATCATTCTTAACCAAATCCAGGTACCTTCTCCTTGGTCTGCCCCGACTCCTCCTACCCTCAACTGCTGAACCCATGAGTCTCTTGGGTAACCTTGCTTCTCCCATGCATGTAACATGACCCCACCATCTAAGCCTGTTTGCCCTGACTGCTACATCTGTAGAGTTCATTCCCAGTTTTTCTTTGATTTCCTCATTGTGGACACCCTCCTGCCATTGTTCCCACCTACTAGTACCTGCAATCATCCTAGCTACTTTCATATCCGTAACCTCAACCTTATTGATAAGGTAACCTGAATCCACCCAGCTTTCGCTCCCATACAACAAAGTTGGCTGAAAGATTGAACGGTGCACAGATAACTTAGTCTTGGTATTGACTTTCTTCTTGCAGAAGAGAGTAGATCATAGCTGAGCACTCACTGCATTAGCTTTGCTACACCTCGCTTCCAGTTCTTTCACTATGTTGCCATCCTGTGAGAATATGCATCCTAAGTGCTTGAAACTGCCCACCTGTTCTAACTTTGTTCCTCCTATTTGGCACTCAATCCATTTATATCTCTTTCCCACCGACATTACTTTCGTTTTGGAGGTACTAATCATCATACCATAGTCCTTACATTTCTGATCTAGCTCTGAAATATTACTTTGAAAACTTTCAATCGAAACTGCCATCACAACTAAGTCATCTGCATATGCAAGACTGCTTATTTTGTGTTCACATATCTTAATCTCACCCAGCCAGTCTATTGTTTTCAACATATGATCCATAAATAATATGAACAACAGTGGAGACAGGTTGCAGCCTTGTCTCACCCCTGAAACTACTCTAAACCATAAACTCAATTTACCGTCAACTCTAACTGCTGCCTGACTATCCATGTAAAGACCTTTAATTGCTTGCAAAAGTTTGCCTCCTATTCCATAATCTCGTACAACAGACAATAACTTCCTCCTAGGAACCCGGTCATATGCCTTTTCTAGATCTATAAAGCATAGATACAATTCCCTGTTCCACTCACAACACTTCATTATTTGCTGTAAGTTAAAGATCTGGTCCTGACAACCTCTAAGAGGCCTAAACCCACACTGAATTTCATCCAATTGGTCCTTAACTAATACTCGCACTTTCCTTTCAACAATACCCGAGAAGATTTTACCCATAACGCTGATTAAAGAGATACCTCTGTAGTTGTTACAATCTTTTCTGTTTCCATGTTTAAAGATTCATGTGATTACTGCTTTTGTCCAGTCTGATGGAACCTGTCCTGACTCCCAGGCCATTTCAATTATCCTGTGTAGCCATTTAAGACCTGACATTTCACTGTATTTGATGAGTTCCGACTTAATTTCATCCACCCCAGCTGCTTTATTGCACTGTAATCTATTGACCATTTTCTCCACTTCCTCAAATGTGATCCTATTTCCATCATCATTCCTATCCCATTGTACATCGAAAACTGAAACATTACTGATCGTATTTTCACCTACATTGAGCAACTCTTCAAAATATTCCCTCCATCTGCCCAAGGCATCTGCAGGATTCACCGGCAGTTTTCCTGACCTGTCCAAAATACTTGTCATTTCCTTCTTACCTCCCTTTTGAAGACTGCTAATTACACTCCAGAATGGTTTTCCAGCAGCTTGACCCAAAGTCTCCAACCTGTTTCCTAAGTCTTCCCAAGATTTCTTCTTGGATGCTGCAATTATCTGTTTGGCTTTGTTTCTCTCTTCAACATAACTTTCTCTGTCTACCTGCGTTCTAGTATGTAGCCATTTTTGATAGGCCTTCTTTTTCCCTTTTACAGTATATTTACTCCTTAATGAAATTTGTCCTAAATAATATATCTCTTTTTCCAACAAACAGCTCAGTTCCTTACATACAATACCAGGAACAAAAATGATCTGCACAAGGACTTAAAAGCACTTACTTTAGTTCAAAAAGGGATCCACTACTCAGGAACACTCATCTTCAATAATTTGCCAGCAAACATAAAAAATTTAGTAACAAATAAAGATCAGTTTAAAAGGAGCCTGAAAGACTTACTAGTGGCCAACTCCTTCTACTCCATTGATGAATTTTTTAATAGAAACAAATGATGTATTGTATATGTTTATACTATTAGAATTGTTATTTCAGATTTAAAAAAATAATAATAAAAAAAATTGCCATGTTCCACATCCACAAGGATTTCCTCAGCATGGATCTATGGAACAAAAGCTAATCTAATCTAATCTAATCTAAATCTAAATCTAAATCTAAATCTAATCTAAATCTAATCTAAATCTAATGTAATGTAATGTAACGTAATCTAATCATATACCCTCTTTTCAAGTGTGAATAGATTAGATGTCATAATTTTTTGTAAGTACACAGTAGCTACTATTCTGATTGATGGTGTGTAAACTGACTTGTTCTACATCCCTAGAGCCTTTGCTTCATGAAGAGAGTTATGGAACGTGATGCATTGTAAATAAATGAATGAACAAAAATGGAAACTGAAAATACAGATGTGTTGACATGTGTAAGTTTGTGGCGAGAAAGCAGCTGACTTCACTGACCCATCATGTAAAACTTCGAGCAGGCAAATATAAAGCTGCCTGTCAAATGGTTAACTCTTAATTCCTATTATCTGACTTTGCCTCTACATGTGAATTACAGCCATCACTGTTGTTTACCTTGACCAGTTTATACTTGAGTTGTATGGTGCTTCAGCTGAATGTGTGGTTCCCACCACTACAAGACTTAGGGGGAACTTGACATACTATGAGGGTCGATCAGAAAGTAATGCCTTCCTTTTTTTTCTTTTATTAAGTTGGTAATATAGTAATCATTAATTTGGTGCACTTTTGTGAACCTTTTTCTGCAGCTCATTTCTTTGACAATAGAAAAGTAACAACAATGTTTTCACTTTTGTTTGGAATGTATAAGTAATGCAGAATATCATGACAATTTAGTGAAGAAGTTTTAAGATGTTTAGTAGGATATTACATGTTCCTGTCACATAAATGTCACCACCATCCATATTTGGTATCAATGTTCAATAACCACTCACAGATGGCAGGTGGCAGCACTAGCAGTAAAGAGCATATAAAGCATGTTTGGAGGACATAGAAAACAGTGCTGTCATTGTCATAATGTGGAAACAGAGTAATTTATCTGACATTCAAAAGAGCATCATTAGCTTTCAGGCCAAGGGTGAAAGTATTTTTGAATCAGCTAACTTTGTAATCTGTTCACATGCTGCCATGGTTAGAGTATACTGTGCATGGAAAAATTGTGCTATCCAAAACTGGCAACAAGGCAACTGGGCAATCTTGCAATTTAAAAAAACACAGTGATCAACACAAGTACACATTTATCCTTGGGAACTATCTCCACCCGTACATGCAGTCTGTTTTTGCTTGCCACAATGGCGACTACTAGCAGGACAATGCACCATGTCACACAGCTTGCAGCGTATGTGTATGGTTCAGAGAGAGAGGGTCAGGATGAGTTAACCATACTCCCCTGTCCACCATATGCCCCAGATTTAAACTCAGTCAAGAGTCTGTGGCTCTACATCGAGCAGGCTGCACACGTTTAACCTAGCACAGCTTGCCACAACACTGGAGCTGGCATGACTACATCTCTGGTGGTGCCTTCCAGAACATCATTGAGTCTTCCTGCATGTACCCACTATTCAGGCTTTTGACAAGTGGTTACACAATGTGACCGGACAATGCATTACACTGTTGGCTTTGAAGGGAAAAAAAGCTCAAATATTATAACATTAAAAATGTTTATTTGTAGAAAACAGAACAGGTACAAATAAGACCTCATGTCACTGTATTAGTAAACCAGCCATGCAGACTTTTGGGCACAGGTCCTGGTGTTTCAAAAACTGCTCGCCCAACTTCCTTCCAGGATTTGGCATCTAATACAAGTAAGCCCGCTTTATTCTCCTCTCCTTTTCCCCAAATGATAGCAGATAGTACTACACCATCGTCTTCCTCCTGGAACAATGACAGATAACATGGAATTAAACATTAAAACTCTCAAAGTGTGTTTTCATTGCAACTGAAGAAGTCTTTTTTTTTCACTTTCCAAGTTTTATAAAAGAAAGAAATAATTTGCAGCAAAGATGTTTGATACTTCAGCCAGCATGTTTTATATACTGCTCATTACTTTGTATGTGAATCTATAATCATATAATACTAATAATTTTGTTTGTGAGCTGGTGAAGTTTGACTCTTCCTAATTAGCATGCCATTTGCTTCCTAATTGAAACCTACGTTAAGGTGACTAAGACACAAAACTTCACAATGAGCTGTGATTTTGACAGATTAAACATTAGTATTGGGGCAGCAGCTTGTTTCACAGTAGGAATAAATTAACTTTGTATTACTGTAATTTTACTGCTGTAATAGACTAAGATTTAAATGGCACATTTAGCCATATTGAGCAGCTTGTGACGCGTTAGAAATTGAGTGGAGTGACTTCCAGGGTGCCCATAATTGAAATTCCAATTTCAAAACGCTGTAGAATGAAAACCACTGGGCCAGAATAACATCAAATTTGAACAGCATGTATTGATGATAGGGGAAACATCACGGAACAAAAAAATTTAACGAAAATTTGACCAACAGATCGGCACTGTAAGCATCAGAATACGCACACCAACAGACATGAAGGACAAGGCTGTTCCTCAGTCTGTGTCTGAGACACCCAACATGATCTCTCCTTGAAGGAAATGCTTTGCTGGTTAAACACTTTTACAAGAATGGTGACTGTGCACCAGTAGCCCAGCAGAAGTTGTGGATACTCAAGAATATGAAAAATGGCATCAGTCCAATGTCTGGTAAGGGACTTGAGAAAATGATTACAAACTTTGAAAGTAAGGTCCTTTGGAAGTGCAATGTGGCAGAGAGACTAAAGCAGTTGATCCAACATCTGTTGAGGAAGTGGCCACAGCACTGCAGGTGAGATCAAGTGGTGGTGTGCAAAAATGTGGCATGTGGGAAATTGTCCGTACAATGGAGACATGCCTGTGAGCACAGTGCATAAAATCTTTTGAAACATCCCACATTGCTATCCATACAAAATCACCCACGTTCAGGAGTTGCTTCCTGCTGACATGCCAGCAAGACAAATATTCAGTCTGGAATTACTTGCTCACATGGAAGTGGACATTGAATGGCCATAGAACATTCTGTGGACACAAGAAGCCCACTTCCATCTCCAAGGACATGTCAGTACACAGAACTGCAGAATAAGGGCAACGGAAAATCTGCACACACTTCTAGCGGTACCACTTCACTCCGCAAAGGTAACCGTGTGGTGCGAATTGACAGCATTGCTTATCATTGGGCCATATTTTTTGGAGGAGATCTGTTATCTGTACCATCATTGGTAAACACTATGTGAATCTTTTTTGCACTGTCATTCCAACCCTTCAACAACATGGATGTGTGTGTAAGATCATTTTTACGCAAGATGGCACTCCTCCACACAATGCACAGATAGTAAAGTGGCTGCTGTAGAAGCAGTTTGGAAATCCTAAAATTAATCTCCAATATTCCCCTACAGCCTGGCTGTCTAGGGCACCCAATTTTAATTCACGTGACTCCTGTCTGTCAGGTTATCTGAAATATGTTGCGTTCAGTGCTTCAATTACAAAAACAGCTAAACTGGAGACATTCATTGTACTGCGCACTCTGAACATGACCCCTGACACACTGAAATCTATTGTGGAACATGATGTTTCCCAATTTCAACTTGTGGCAGAAAACAGTAGATTGAATGTTGAATGTCTTGTACCAGTCTCACAACAACTAAAAACTGAAGTTATTTCGCTTTTTATGCAGTTTCTCAACCTCTGGTAATTAAAAACCAATGTCATTTTACCTTTGATGCTTTTTTTGGGTCCAGGATAATTAAAAACCAATGTCATTTTACTTCTTAAGAAGTTTTTGGCCTTGGGACAATTTTGCAGTCGTGCACATTGAACAGCATAGATAGTGTAGTGTGCAACTCAAACCATAGCCGTCACATTTCAGTTTATTTGTAGCTGATCCTATTTATGTTAAAACACATGCAGCACCATCTGTTGATAAAATTTTTGTTAAATTTCTGTTTTGTTTCATGACATTTTCCCCTGCATTAATAACATGCTGTTCAGATTTGACATCATTCTGAGTAGTGGTTCACTTTCTATAGCATTTTGAAACTGGGACTTTAATTATGGACGTCTTACACAAGGCAAAGTGGCATAGTAAGAAAAGTGTACTTGAGGATTTGGAGTTGATCATGCAGAGATAGTCTGTTGCTACATTTTGCTGAAAAAAAGAAACATGGAAAGAGAAAACTGAGGACTTACCATAAATGACAATCAACAAGTTATCCTCAGAAATTGTGCTACCTTTGTATAGGACACGAGTACATAAGTCAATGATAAAAAAGTCAACCAATAGGTCTACAATATTTTCAGTAATGCTTGCTTTTTCATTGTGAGAAGAGTGATGAAGTTTACAACATAATGCTACAAAGCAAACATCTGACAGTGTTTTATTGGACAGAATCATTTTATACATTGAAATAGATCACACACAGGCCATAGTTTCAGCAAGATTAAAAGTACTGCAAATTTCATTAAAAGCTATTAGTAATGTTTCCAAAACATATGGAATTTTCTTTGTAGTCCAGAGAAAGATAGTAAAATAAGAACTGATGCCTGTCTTTCGTGGCCTGATGAAAGCCAACAATTTTGTTAGGGCTTACAGTTGCAACAAAAGTCACAATGTCTTGACAGATGGTGTCTCAGGGTTGTACATGATGACAGATGATTGGAAAAATGTTATTTTCACAGAAGAATGATGACTTTCATATATTTGTGTGTGTGTGTGTGTGTGTGTGTGTGTGTGTGTGTGTGTGTGTGTGTGTGTGTGAGAGAGAGAGAGAGAGAGAGAGAGAGAGAGAGAGAGAGAGAGAGAGACCACACCAGAGTTTCACACCTATGTTGGTCTCCGAAAACTCTATGCCTAAAGTTGCATATATAAGGTATTGTAACCACATAATTGACTAATTAGCCTGACTCTTGACTTCCTTGTCATGATCAACAAGGGGCACCTGCATCAAACTCTTAGTTATAGTTGAATTTCTCACAATCTAATCATTCTGTGCTTGAATTAGTTTCCAACATTTTTTAATACAAATCTCGGAGAGAGTGAGAGATATGCTGGGATGGATAAATTGCACCCCATTAGCCATCATCAAAGAAACTTCTACACCTCTGTGCAGTAGAAGCACTTTGTAGAGAGCATGCCAACTTCTGTCAAACATATGTGACAGTTAGTGGTAATCATATCCCATATTTGCTGTTTTGATATTGCAAAGAGATTTTTCTACCTTACTATTTTGTAACATATCCTTTAATTTCAGAACTTTCAAAACACATGTTTTGGGCACTGGTTTATGCTAGATGCCACTTTACCATGCTAAACCTCCTTTTGCAACACTTTCAGTCCATTGTTCAAGAAATATGCTTCCATTTCTTGATTGGCCTCACTTCTGGGCACTTGTGCAGCAGATGATATTATCATAATCAGAACAATGAGATCTGGGTTAGTAGCTTCATGGAAGTATGGTCAGTTTTCATCTCAGATCATTTCCCAAGTCAATGATCTCTCATCATCAGGTATTAAACTCTCACTTTTCTTGCTTCTTTACTTAATAAAATTACAATCATCATCTTGACAGGTGAACAGCTATCTATTCACCATCCCAACGATTTCATTTATATCAGATACCACATTAAGCATGCCAGACAAAATATTGGTCACTCACCTAAAACAGCACAATAATTGCTCTGGAGCTCTCTAAATTGGTACCAAGCAGTCATGCGGGCCTCCACAACTGGCTTAAGTAATGGCAGTGAAGCAATGTGTAAATGTTAGTCAGTTGTGTGTAATCAGCATAGAAAGATTGGTCGATGTGTAGATGTGAAAAAATGATGAAAAAGAGCTATCACATCCGGATGTGCCCATAATTGCACCACAAATTATGTTGCCCTCTTTGTTCTTGTGACAATGCAGACTGTCCAACTTGTCTACAAGGAATAGTGTATCACTTGCAGTCATCTAATACAGCAAAACAACTGTGGTAGGAAGATATCCTACATGACAGGAACCAATCAAAGAGAATAAGTTTCGAATGTGACAGGAACTGATATTGTATATAAGTGCAGATCCACCTCAACCAGTCTCTAAAAAAATGTTATGAAAGGAACTGCACGCAATAGACATTTTGGGTTTACTTATCAAAAGGCCATTGCTCACTGTTGCACATTAACTTGCATATCTTCAGTGTGCCAAAGAACACAAAAACGTGACTCTAGCAGACTGGAAACATGTTGTGTAGTCATGCAAGTCAAAATTTTGCCTCTTTTCAAATGATGGAAGACTCTGAGTAAAGTGACAGACCAATGAGGAATTTAACCTGCAGTATGCCGAAGATGTAGCCGAGTTTTGGGATACTTTTTTTTTTATTTTTTTTATTTTTTATATTCAATTTGAGCCCTCTCTTTCAGCTTGCCATGAATATGAAGCAGGATGTAGACCAACATCCTTGACCAGGTGTTTCCCTTTCTTCCATGTCATCATAATGAGTTTGCTGTTATGCAGCCCTCCATGAGTGACTTAAGTAATGACAGTAAAGCGATGTGTATATGCTAGTCAGTTGTATGGAATCAGTGCAGAAAGACTGGTTTCAATTTAGTGCTCATAACATGTAATTTCACATGCATGTGCATTTTCAACTAAGTATAGAGTTTTTACAATTACAGTTTTTTTAGTTTACATTATTTCTTATTACATTTTAATTAATGACAAAGTTATAAGCGCATTTTTGGATAATCCACTGCTTGACTCCCTTTTTAAAAGTATTCTATGTCAATTTCTTAACTTCATTTGGGAACAAGTTATTAAAAACAGCTCCTTTGACATAGGGGTTTTTTGCTGTTAAATTTAATCTTCTGTTAACCATATGAAAATCTTTTCTATGCCTTGTTTCATAGTTGCGGATATCCATGTTTCTTTTTGTGATCTTAGTGTCTTCTTTCACTAGTATTATAGTTTCTAGTATATACATGGCATAAACTGTGAGAATATTGTGTCTAATGAATAGGGGTTTGCAAGAAGTTCCTGGTTTTACTTTCCTAAGGTCCTCGAGGCTCACTTCTGCAGTATGAAAACTCTTTTCATATTAGTTTGGCATGTCCAACCCACAGTACTATTCCATAAGAAAAGAATGGATACACTAATCCATAGCATACAGTCCTTAGGGTTTCAGAATTAAGATATGATGATAATCTTCTTAATACATGTAAACTGGGTGTTATTCTTTTACAGACATAATCAGCTTGCTACTGGCATGAAAGTCAATCATCTATGCATAAACCGAAGAATTTACAATCTGTACAGGTTTTTGGTAGAATTTCATCAATCACAGTATTTTGTCTGTTTGGACCACTTGGTTTAAAATGAATAATATTAATTTTTTCTATGTTTACTTTCAGGTTCTCTCTTTAAAAGTGAGCTCTTGCCTTTTCAATAAAGTTATGTATCTCTTCAACCAGGCTGGGCACATTGCATGCATAGCAGACATCAGATGTATCATCTGCATACATAGTGATGAATTGATTATTGTCAAGAGAACTAGGGAAATCATGTACATAGCATATGAATAGGACTGAAGCTAAAATATAGCCCTGAGATCACCAATATGTATATTTTTTATACTTGACCTTCTCCTCTCCAGTATTTCTTCATTAGAGTACATAATCTCCATTCACTGTTGTCTACCCTTTAAATATGTTTCTAGCAGTTGCATGAGCTTTCCAATGACACCACTCTGCAATTTTTGAGGGCAATGGGTCTGTAGTTTTGTACATGTTTTATTTCCCCTTTTTTGTATACTGGGTTCACTACAGATAGTTTCAACTTGTCAGGGAACACACCGCCTTTGAGAACACAGTTTATTAGATGAACTAGTGGTTTCATTAGTTCATGTTTACATTTCTTCAAATGATATGGAGAAATTTCATCTAATCCTACTGATTTCTTGTTTCTGAGGTTATCAATAAGCTGCAGAATGTCATTTGTGCTTACTGCAGGTAGTGTTGGTTGATATGGAGATGTGATAGAATGACAAAAATGACAAACATGATCCTGAAAAGCAATTTTTTCTGGTGAAACATGACTGTATTTAATGGGATACATAAACTCAGAGTCGACAGTGAATTTCTGAACATCCTCATCAGCCAAATCAAGAGCTTCTGTGTGATGTGAAAACAGGAGTGTGGTGTGCAATCAGTGAAACACAAATTATTGGAGCAATCCTGTTCCACTGAATTGTAACTGCTCATAGTTTTGGGCGCAATGTATTGCAGTCTTTTTTCACAGAATTAACAATTAATGAACAGACAGAGTTATTTCATGCAGGACAATGTAAGAGCACACACTGCCATTGTAATATGACAGTATAACAAGGTTGTTTTTGATGGGATAGTTGATAGGTCTCCTCATTTACCAGGTCTAAATCCAAGTGATTATATAAACAGTTGATGATTAGAAGACAGTTTTTGGTTTGTGATTTCAATAATTTCGACTGATGAGTTTTGATGACTGTAGGCAATGTGTACAGGTGTCAGTCTATTCTTGTCACAGAGAGACATCACTTTTATTACCTACTGTAAATGAAGGTAAGCTTAGTTTAGTCACATTATCTCTTAGTTTATGCTCAACTCAGGGAAGATGTGCAGAGCCAAAGGAATTAGTTGGTGAACAACCCATGCAAGCTGAGGGTATGTACTTTGGTTCTATTTGCAACACCCTGTATATGCGTAATTCCTGATGAATTTCTTACTCAATGAAACCCCCAGCTGAAATGCCATATACAGTCCATATATGAAGAGAATTAGCACACAGCTACGAATAGTAAATTTAATCATATCTGATATGTCATTAAGTTGTATAAGCACTGCACACTTGTGCCAGTCTAAAGCTCAGTTAATTTTAAATTTTATCAGTAAAAAAGGAGAGCAATGTTAAAAAACTACTTTCAGATTTTCATTGACAGGGCATCTAATATTGATAAAATAGTCATTTATTCTGTCATAATAGTTTTGTACTTACTGCCCCATTTGGATCCCGAACAAATATTGGTTCACTTGGAAAAACATTTTTCTCAAACCAGATTTGTGTCTGACGTGTCTCTGCATCAGTCTTAATTAGCTGTAAGTAATATAATAAAACATCTGTCAGTAAAATTCATGCAGCTGAAAGACTATGTCATATGCAAAAATGAATTAAAATAGTTTTATCTATGAAGTAATGTGTAAAAAACTCAATTTCTAATGTTATGATATCTGTTGGACGAAATGTGTGTAGACCTGAAAGCCAACTCTTCTGAATGATATTAAAAATGTGGCTTTCCTCAATGACTTTAAAAACGTGCATACATATTTTATACGTTTCTGCCCACTGTTACAAAATAAGTAAGTTGTCACAAAGATATTTTAGACTGCAAAGATGACCTCTGGAGGCAGTACAGCTACACTGTGTAGATGATATCCACATTAACACAAAGCCTAGTGAATATGAAATGTTTGTGAAAACTAAAGACACTAACAGTAAGTCATCAGGAACCATTTTAAAACTTACAAGAAAAGTTGGTGAAGGATATAAATCAATTAACAATAACTCCTCCCCCCTGCCCCACACCTCCAACTTGGTTGGTTGGTTGGTTGGTTTGGGGAAAGAGACCAGACAGCGTGGTCATCAGTCTCATCGGATTAGGGAAGGATTGGGAAGGAAGTCAGCCGTGCCCTTTCAGAGGAACCATCCCGGCATTTGCCTGGAGTGATTTAGGGAAATCACGGAAAACCTAAATCAGGATGGCCGGACGTGGGATTGAACCGTCGTCCTCCCGAATGCGAGTCCAGTGTCTAACCACTGCGCCACCCCGCTCGGTACACACCTCCAACTGTCAGGGGTTAACTGAATGGTGACATGGTAGAAAAATTCATATTAAAGCAACAAAAATTTTCATATTGACCTCTACTTACAGTAATCTGTAATTTATTTTTATTTGTTTGTAATTGCATAACAATTGCCTGTGTAAGATTATGCATCAAACTGTTTGCTGTGAATCATCTCTAAACCCATTCCATTATTATGCAGGCTGTATCTGGTATGAAGATGATTGGGCCCCTTATCAGCTTACTTAAATCATCAGCAAACATCACTGATTTTGAAGAGTCCTCAAATATACCAGGCAAGTCAACTATAAAGGTCATGAATAGAAATAGATTAAGCACCAAAATTTGCAAGACATATTTAAAGTTTCTTAGGTCATAATGTATTCTTATTCCTGTAATATAGTTGTTAAATTGGCACTCAGTTTTCTGTTAAGCAAGGGTAATGTTGTACTCTTTTAGCTTTCCCAGCAGAATTTGGCAACATTATAAAAATTGCCTATGATCTATTTGTCTTGTTCAGGTCTATCAGTACTGTGCTATTGTTACACTGTCATTCTCAGAAAAATAAGCTAGTATTCTCCTACAAACTATATTCTCAAATAGTTCTGAAACATGAGGAGGAGGGAGATGGGCTTATAATTAAACGAGACTTGTATTTCTCCACTTTTACTCAGTGATTGATTACAAAGGTAACTCAAGGATGGTACTACCAAGTCAACAAAAAATTTTATTATTTTTTTTGAAAAATCAACATAACCAGAAAAATTACTGCTTTTTAGTGACCTAATGATGTCTGTGATCATTTTAGTGATTGTTTTGTAAATAAAAACCGCCTTTTTTTGCTTCAGTGTATTTTATTTCGTCCAGATGTGTTTCACCTTTTACTTTAACTCATCATAAGTGGAATCTAGAGTGATATAGTTTTCTAGATTAGGAAACAGATTTTTATGTAAATAAAGGATTACTTACAATACTTCCAGTTTTTTGGTTAGCATATGTGTTTACTCTCATCTGGTCAACCAAAAACACAAAAAATGTAAATAATCACTTATTTACATAAAAAACAATATGTAAACTGTTTTATAATCTACATATATTTCAAATTAAAACAAAACTGTATCTTTCTAATTTCCACTGACAATGGCTTAAAGTTAAAGGAGAAACACATCTGGAAGAAATAAAATTCAATGCTGCAAGAAAAAGCATTTTTATTCACAAAACGAGTAATTCTGTGCTTGCTGTGAATGATGACCACACAAAAAAACTTGTTTCAGTAACTGATTTAGCAAATGTGATGTCTCCTGGTCGAGTATGAAAATATCTGTCTGAGTGAGTCTACAGGGTCTGTTTAGTTTACTGGGTCTGCTTTCAATGGTCAGTTTTTTGTCCCTGTTTTTTCAGCTACTGCAAGAACAAATTCATTGAAAATGTAGTTGCCACTGGTTTTAACTGAACATAATCTGTTTCTCAGCTGAGTCTGCTTAGGGAAGAATGACCAGGAAATGGGTTTTTCATATTCTGAATTCTTATTCACACAGGACTATACAACATTGATTACAGTGTTACTTGATGCTACAGAACTGCAACAAATGTGGTTGCACTACCTGATGGATGTAATATGCTACAGGCTGCTTTGGTGGCATGCATTCCATTATGCTAACTTCCATTGTTCAGTAAACACAGATTCTTTATATTGCAATGGGCTCTTGAAAAATGTTGTTGCTGTGCTGTTGACAAAATTAATATTTTTAGACCAACAATATTATTGATAGGCAGAATGAAAAGACTGTTACGCACTAAGCTTTTGGCTAGGAAACTTTATTGTCAAAAACGAATATGATACATTTGTTGTAGCATACTATCAGTTTGAAGAAACCACTCTGCTAAAACTTGGTGCCTTGCAATGCAAAGAAATGTTACACAGCTTGCTCCATCTCAGCATTGGTTTGGAAGTGACGTCCTGAGAGTATGGCTTTCAATGGAGCAGGTGAAAGGCTGATGGGGCAAGACTGAGATTGTAGGCCAGGTGATCCAGTCGCATTTGAAGCAACAAATTTGATCCTGTGCAAGCCTTGCTGTGTGTGCTTTGGCATTGTCATCCAAGACCACAATACCTTTACTCAAGATTACTGGTCTCTTTCAGGCAGACCTAAGCTTGGTACAGTCGTCACAGTTGCATGCAACATTGATGGTCCCTTGCTGGAGGAAATCAAGGAGAATCACAAACTTTGGATCCCAGAACACTGCGGCCAAAATGTTTCCTGCGGAGGGTGACACTTTGTAGTTTTTCCTCACTGGTGAACCAGGATGCTTCCTTGCCACTGAGGCTGAGGCAGCCTTGGATTCTGGGATAAAGTGGTGCTCCCACATTTCATCACCTGTTATGATTCTGAACAGGAACTCATTTACCTGTCCTGTGTACCACATCAAGTGATTGAGGCTGATTGCCATCCTTGCACTCTTGTGACCCAGGGTCAGATTTTTTGGCACCCATCAGTTTTCAATAAATCAACACATCATGGAGCATGTGATGGGCCTGAGGATGGCTGTTGCACAGTTTAGATGTCTCATCTGACACCATTATGCCCCTATCTGTGAACACTTTGTCCTGTGCTCTACCAATGTTGTTTTAATTCATGGATTTGGAGGGGTGCCCACTTCAACCTTCCATCCTCCACACTCTGTCTTTCATCTCTAAACATGTGACACCTGTTAGACCTACCATTTGATGAGACATGACCTCATCTCTATATATCAAAGGTAGTCTGAACAGAAATAGCTGTGTTAGAAAGATTTTAATGAAGGGGATACTGCCTCTCCTTCAGGAAACTCCAAAAAGCAGGGCAATGCTCAGCTACATGTGATGAGAAATGAGCAAGCCTGTTTCAGTGAATGGCTGTTACCACTGCTTGTGGCACCAGCATTTTCACCTAATACAGGGTGAAAATTAATGGAACTGACAAACAGCAGGGACAGTTTCCAGACTGGGAATGGAGGAAAAAAGGTCCTATGAACATTTGTCTGGAAATGCATCATTGCCACAGTAGATGGTGCCAACAAATGACAGCTCCTTTAACCATATGCTGTGTGTTCCTTGTGCTTTGTAGGCTGTATGATTGAAGCAGTGTATTGTAAGTAGCAGAATGGCCCAGCATTCACTTTGGGAGCAAGCTGAGATGGTGTTTGTGCACACCCAAGCAGATGAAAACGGTCAAGAGGCAGCATGGCTATACCAAAATAAGTACTCTCACAGACACCAGCCACATTATACAACATTTATGGCCTTTTTGGGCATTTGTGTGATCATGGATCCTTCCAGGCACGTGAATGTGCAGGAAAGTGGCAATCTGTGTGCACACCAGATATGGAGGATTAAGTTTGGCAAGATATTGAGAAGAACCCTAGTACAAGCTCCAAATCTGGTGTACACGCAGTCTGCTGCCTCCCTGCATGTCTGTCTGTCTGTCTGTCGGTCTGAAAAGACCCATGACCACAAAAATTCCCAAAAAGGGCTTGAAATATTGTGTGATGTGGTTCTTGTCTGTGAGGGTACTTATTTCGGTATAGCCATTTAGCTGTTCTGCCTCTCGAGCATTTCCGTCTGCTTGGCCGTACACAAACTTCATCACAGCTTGTTCCCAACATGAATAGTGGACCATTCTGCTGCTTACAGTACACTGTGTCACTCACACAGCCTGCAACACACAGGGAACACATTGCACATGGTCGGAGGAACAGTCATTACACCATGCCATCTACCATGGCAATGATGCATTTCCAGACACATTTTCGTACAAGTTCATAGGACCTTTTTTCATTCATTTACATTCAGGAATCCATCCCTGCAGTTTGTGGAGTTTGTTAATTTTTACCCTGTATGTTTCTCATTAAACATGTTTAGTTAGCAACTTGCTACTCACAGTCATTCAGAGAGATAACCCAAGAAAATACCAAGGGCATCTTTACTTCTAGTCATTATAGTCAAAGGCTTTAATTAAAGTGTATGATGCCTTCACAGCATACTGGATTTTCAAATACAAAAGTATTGTCTACATCTGCAATTATAATTTCTCCATTACCACATTAACTATTCCTTGATGTCTCAGGATGTGTTCTAACAGATAATTGCTTTTTTGTCAAATTTTTCCACATTTCTTTTTTCATCAGTTTGATTCAGTACCTCCTCATTAGTTACTCAATCTACTCATTTAATCTTCAGAATTCTTCTGTAGCACCACATTTCCAAAGCTTTTATTCTCTTGTTTTCTGAATTGCTTATTGTCCACATTTCACTCCCATACAAGACTACATGCCAGACAAGTATCTTCAAAAAAGACTTCCAAACACTTATGAGGGCGTGCTGAAAAGTAATGCCTCTGAATTTTTCACACTGTTCTCAATATCAGTTGAGATGTTACATGTCATGTATATAATCCAGTCAACTTTCCCTCTTTGCAGATGAAAGATGCAAACATATGCTACTAGAGGGCTCTGAACTGGAGCGTGTAATGTTACCGTGTTGATGCGTGAGAAACAGCATGCTGTAATCAGGTTTCCAACAACAGAAAAAGTCATTCACACATGGAGAATCCTGTTATTCAGGATAACAGTGCCAGACCACACAAAAGTGCTGCGACATCTACAACAACCCAATGCCTTGGGTTCACTGTCATTGAACATCCTCTATACAGTCCTAACTTGACCCACCAAATTTTCATGTTTCCAAACACCCTTAAGGACTTCACTTTGGTAGTGATGAAGCAGTACAAGCAGAAATGAGGATGTGGCTCTGTCAACCAAGTGAAACATTCTACAATAATGGTATCAACAAACTGGTATCTTGTTGGGAGAAACATATTTGTCACCAGGGTAACTATGTTGACTAGTAAGTATCTGAACGAAGGTGTAGAATATTAATAAAAATCGTATTATTTGGAAAACAAAAACTTTAAGAATTTTCAAATAAAATATTCAAAGGTATTACTTCTCAGCATGCCCTTGTAAATTTATATTAGATGTTAACAATTTCCTGTTTTTGAAAAATGATTTTTTGCTTTACACAGTCAGCATTTTATATCCTCTCTGCTTCACCCCTCATCAGTTATTTTGCTACTCATGTAGCTAAACTCACCTACACTTTCAGCATATCATTTCCCAATCTAATTCTATCAGCATCACCTGATTTAATTTGTTCTACATTCCATTATCCCCATTGTTGATTTTCATTTTATAATCTCTTTTGAAGATGCTATCCATTCTGTTCAACTACTCTTTGAAGTCCTTTGGTGAAGGGTAAATGGAATGTAGATTAAAGACTTTGATGGTATGAAGATCCAAGGAATAACAACTGTTAAAACTTCAAGTTGAATAAATATATTTCAAGGACGATGCAATACATGAAAGTCACAGATCAAGTAAACAGAGTAAGGCGTGTGTCACTTTAACAGTCAAATCATAACTGAGTCCGAGTCTAGCAGCCGCTGGCTGGCTGGCCGCTTAGGTGGCACTGCTGCTGCATGGCTGGCATACAGTGCCGCATGTAGAGGATGCATGTAACTGTGCGGCGGCACTTTGAAAGATTGTCGAGTCACAACAACAACAAATATTTTTCCTCCTTATCTATGAATCAGAATGGAATTTTGTACTCTGGTGGGAAGGTTCGCAACAAGCTTCCATCTAACATAAAGCAATCAATTGGGAATCCCTACCAATTCCAAAAAATATTAAAAACATACCTCATTAGTCATTTCTAAATTGAGTATTCGAAAAATTCTGTTAGCTACCAAGTAGTAATGCACAGTAAATAAGACTCAATATTTACAGATGTAAGAAAATATTTCCTTTGAAAAATGATATTGTAATCCAATAAATATTAAGCTACTAATAATGATAAACAACAATCGTGTAGTAAAACAGAGAAGGTGGATGCTTTCTTTAACAGGGGGGAAGAGATTAGTGTTTAACGTCCCGTCGACTACGAGGTCATTAGAGACGGAGCGCAAGCTTGGGTCAGGGAAGGATGGGGAAGGAAATCGGCCGTGCCCTTTCAAAGGAACCATCCCGGCATTTGCCTGAAGCGATTTAGGGAAATCACGGAAAACCTAAATCAGGATGGCCGGAGATGGGATTGAACCGTCGTCCTCCCGAATGCGAGTCCAGTGTGCTAACCACTGCGCCACCTCGCTCGGTCTTTCTTTAACACAACACCTTTTTTTTCTAACATACTTGTTTAAATTTAGGTAGCATAAGTGTAAATGGCACTAAGCAATATAGTGCCACCAATAGTGATGAAGCATAATTTCCCGACATGAGAGAATCAAGACTACTTAATGTGGAAGAAGACATATAAAGTGGCTCAAACCATGCTCTCAGGGACATACACAAACAAGATATCCCCGTTTTTGTCATGCTAAATAATTTGGTATTGCATGTTATGTATGTCTTGTTCTGATCTTCATTATGCATGAAAAAAATGTGAAGGTATATCTTATCACCATTAGAAAGACTGTCCTTTGAAGCAGTTATATGCATGTAAAATTTGGCTGCTAAGTAGTATTATATGATTTAGTGATGTGGGTTCAGTCTTAGAGCTGAGCAGCAGTTACATAAATGTGTTCCTGTGAGGTTTCTATTCCTGGTATTGCGGTGTTTCTTCTTTCATTGATATGTCTCAAACTACTGCCTGGATCCCCTCCACTTGTTTTCTCACAAAAATTTTAGTCAACAATAATCAGTCTCTATAATACAACTGTGCCCTAATTATCATCACTTAAAAATTCTGCAAACCTGTCACCTTTTATTGTCATGGTTGCTACCCAGTGTGACTAGTGCACATGAAGGGCCATGCTATGACTCACTAATACTATAATTTGATGCACTCACTGAATAATGCTGTCACAGTCAGGAATAACTATCATAGTGATTGCTTGCCAGAGGAGTGATATAACAGAAAGCGATGTGATCCACGTAAATTATTACCACGATACACGTACAGGTGCAAACAATGCCATGTCTACAAAATCAGCATATAGAAAACAATATTCATTCAGTAATTATCAAGTTCCATAGACCATATGATGAAGGAGAACTGTCATGGATGGGGAACAAGTAAAGGTATAGATTAATAAAAGACAATATGGAGTTTAGAATGTAGACTTCAGTGTCAAGTATATTTCCTCGACATCTTTGAATTAATCCACACAGTATGCAATGCAGTGTTGGTGCCAAAGATATTTTCTTCATGATATTATCTTTCTAGTGGGAACATTTTTTCACACACAAATGAGTACAGATAATCTTTCTGACCTGGTCCTGAACAGAATGTTTCAATTAATAGATAAACTTAATGGCACAAAACTAAAATTATCATAGTATGTAAAGAAAAGCAGCCCCTTTATGGAAAGCAACATATTACTGCACTTGTTACTTATCCCAAATACCAAGATAATGTTCCAGTTTTTCTGCTGTTAACTGTTGTTCCAATGCAAAATGTCTGACAATGACGACACATGATCTATCACTGAACACTCTCTTATCAATAATTACAACTGTTGAAAAATTTACTTTTACTAGTACGTCTTTCTGTTTTGCTAAGAGATTCTTTTATACCTCCATCAGAAAAAAGAAAGAACACTAATTTTATTTGCAATTTAAAATAACTTACACAGCCTGGGTTTTCTATGTCAACATCAGCTGATATTGCATAGAAATATCTGTAGGGCTTTCCCAAACAGTCAGCAATATTGATTTGAGGTGTCTCACATCCAAGATTGCACAGAAGTTCTGGTTTCACTAATATGTTTCCACATGGTAATTTGAAAGCAAATGCTCTGCTGCCTTTGAGTTTCACTAAGTTTTCTTCGTTCTTGTTGTCATTTATGTCTTGAATTTCATTATCACACTTTTCTGTACTTCCCAAAGGAAGAACAAATCTTAGAGGACGGCTTCTGAACATTTGTGCATAATTTGGATTATCGTGACAGTTCTAGAAAAGAAGGAAGCATTGCATTAGATATTGTTATTATCTATGACACTGTTTAGTTTGCATTCAGATCTAGAAACATAAGGCTTCTGCCAACTGTTTTTAGTGCCAAATTTAGACTAAAAAATTAATAAATTTTCTACTAACAGATATTTGCATTTATTATGCTTATCCTATAATACTCAATAATATTATCCTAGTGAATGTTTGTATTTAAGTTATCAAAAAGGTTTGTCATTTAAAACTAATATTTTTAGATATAATTTCTGTTCAGGAGCATCATAAAGACAGGAAAAATACCACTTGCTTTCATTCAGTATTATTACAAAAAAAAAAAAAAAAAAAAAAAGTAATAACATGTTGATGTTATGGTTTGGGTGGTTGTTTGGGGTAGGAGACCAGACAGTGAGGTCATCAGTCTCAGCGGATTAAGGAAGGATGGGCAAGGAAGTCAGCCGTGCCCTTTCAAAGGAACCATCCTGGCATTTGCCTCAAACGATTTAGGGAAATCATGGAAAACCTAAATTAGGATGGCTGGACGTGGGATGTTGATATTATGCTATTTGCAGTATGTTACTCTACAATTATATCTACATCTACATACATATTCTGCAAACCACCATAAGGTGCATGGAGGAGGCTACCTTGAACCACTACTAGTCATTCCCTTTCCTGTTCCACTTACAAATGTAGTGAAGGAAAAACTACTATCTGTATGCCCCCAAACAAGCTCTGATTTCTTTTATCTTGTCTTCCCTGTCCTTATGCAAAATGTACATTGGCAGCAGTACAATCATTCTATAGTCAGCCACAAATGCCAGTTATCTAAGTTTTCTCAATAATATTTCATGAAAAGAATGTCATGTCGCCTTCCCTCCAGGGATTCCCAATTGAGTTCATGAAACATATCCATAATACTCATTTGCTGATCAAACCTGCCAGTAACAATTCTAGCAGCACTCTTCTGAATTGAATTGCATTAATGCCTTCCTTTAATCTGATCTGCTGGGAATCCCAAATGCTCAAGTAGCACTCAAGAATGGGTCTCACTAGTGTTCTATATGCAATCTCCTTTATAGGTTGTTATAGGTAAGCTACATTTTCCCAAAATTCTCTCAATAAACCAAAGTTAATCATTTGCCTTCCCCACCACCAACCTTAGGTGCTTGTCCATTTTATATTGCTTTGCATTGCTAAGCATAGATATTTAATCACAATTACTGTATTTGAAAATTACAGGACTTTTTTTATAGTCATCTGCATCAACTTACATCTTTCTGCATTTAGAACAAGCTGTCATTTATTAAACAAAATAGAAATTCTGCCTAAGATACCCTGTATTCTCCTACTATCACACAATACCTACTCTTTCCCACACACTACAGCACTGCCAACAAACAGTCACAGATTGCTGCTCACTCCTATCAGATGCCACTGGGGTACTATTGATAGTATCCTTCTCTTTTATGAACACTCGTGATTCAGGACAATATATTGGGTTCTATTACTTAAGAAGTCTTTGAGCCATTCACATATCTAGGAACCTATTCCGTGTGCTCAGATGTCTGTTAACAGTCCATAACAGGGCACTGTGTCAAACACTTTCTGGAAATTTAGGAAAATGAAATACATCCATGGTTTGCAGAATATGATATAAGGACACAAGACCAATGCTTTCTAAATCCGTACTGATTTTTGGTCAAAAGCTTTTTGCCTCAATGTTAAGGGTGCGGTATGGAAGTTTTTTGGGTCTGTTCTTTTTCCCTTCTTATATTCAGGATGCACATGCACTTTTTTCCAGTTGCTTGAGACTTTGTGTAGATGAGAGATTTGTAATAAAAGCAAGCTAAGTAAGGGCATAGTGCTGAAGAATACTCTCTGTAAAACCAAACTGGTATTCCATCTGCACCTGGTGAAATATTTGTTTTCAATTCTTTCAGTTGCTTCTCAATGCTAGCGATGTTTATTTCCATGTACTCCATACAGGAGTCTGTGACAGTCAAATGATAGTATGTTTGTATTATCCACCTGCATGAATGATTTTTTTAAATGTGACCTCAGGCACCTCACTATGAATGCCAGAGATAAAGTTTTGCTATTTTTACAAGATTTAAATATTCTAAAAACTTGAAAATGAGACCAACTGAGCTTTCTGTTTTAATATGAAACATTCACTGAAGTGAGAATGCATTGATAAATCAAACTGAAAGTACAACATATTCAGCAAAAAAATTCACAGACAAATAAGATGATTCCACATTCAAGTATCCAGTATGTGTCCAATACCAAAAGTGCTCCAATATATGTGTGCACTAGGGCAAGAAATTTAACAAAAAGAAGCAAATATATTTCATGATTAGAACTGAGGAAACATTTTCATTACTAGTGCCTGGCCCCAGTACTGCTAGCAGCCCATGTGAATAAAGCAGCTCCATTTGAGATAAGGTTGCAAAAGGGAATATATCATTGCACAATAGTTCATATCCACTCTATGGAATGACAATTTGCTATTATTTTTGCTTATAAATATCACATCCCTAAGAAATAAAACTGATGACCTGAGTATCCTGTATGGAAAGAAGTATAAGTTATGTTGTATATGAATGAAAATTTTCTAAGTGAAGACCTCTTAGACTTTTCTGTACCATGGGGCTTCATACTACTGAAAGTTTCTATAAACAAAAAGCAAGGAGGTACATAAATTAATTTAGTGGGTGCTCAGAACTGCAGTACAGTATCTTTTGTGTTGCTGATTGCTGCATAGAAAATGTGTAAATCTTAAGTTTCGCGCAGTGTATTGAATGTACGAGTAATTTATGGGAATGCAGCCTGGTTATCTTTTCAACACCTGAACATACTGTCATTTTCAATCACAAATGAACTGAGAGATACCTGTGTATCACAACTTAAATCCTCAATGGATGGGTTTACATCAACCAGAAACAAAAGATAGTGTGTGCAGAAATACAGCCCATTGTAAAAGTTACTCCAAAACCAATTCATATATGGCCCCATATGCTCTACAGAGGATTAGAATCTTGTTTATGTTTCCTTACAACAAATACAAAAGTTATGAAGCAAGAAATTAGAAAGAAAATGCAGGTCAGAAATTGGATTAGTTAGATGTAAGGCAAAAATGTTTATATTAGCAACTCCTGCAATAAATTCAAAATTGCATGAAGCCTAGTGAAAGGATTTAAGGACTCCAAAAAATGTTTCTTGGAGGAAATGAATTCAGTGTTCATTTTGTTAATGCTTGAGACATGACCTACTATAGTTCATACTAATGTGTAACAAGCCATTTTACAAATTAATTTGTACACTCAGTTATATTCTGAACATTTCTTTTTTTTACAAAAAGAAAAAAAAATACACAAATGTGAGTTAGTAATTCCTACCCACCACGTTCTTTTTGCGCTAATGATAACCTTAATGTGGAGTAATGAATGTCTTTTTCCTCCTACTATTTTAATTATGTATCTCCTCATTCCTTTTGAACTGTAGTGGATTACTTGGAATAAATATACTGTGAAGCAGTAGTCAGAATGCCCAGCTCCTTAAACAGGTGTCTACAAGATAAATGGTGGGTGAGGACCACATGTTATTCTTACAGCAGGTTTTTGCACAATGAAGACCTTATTTTTTAATGATTAGTTGCCCCTCAACATTATTCCACATGAAGTTATAGAATAAAAATGTGCAAAATATGTCAGATTACTGATTTGTTTCTCCCCAAGATTTGCAATGATTATGTGCAAATGTGGCTGAACTGACTTGTTTCAGGAGTCCCAAAACATGTTTTTTCCAATTTCCCAAAGAGACTACATTGCTTGAATTACTAAATACAACTTTCTGCATTCTTTTGGTTAGATACAGCTTTATCTATTGGTTGGTTATACCATCAATCTTGTAAAACATCAATTTATGTAGGAGAATACTGTGATTCACACAGTCAAATGTCTTAGAGAGGTTGCAGAAATAACAAACGGTGGTATTTTATTATTTAATGCTTGTAAAATATGGTGAGCGAGTGTGTAAATGGCATTATCATTCTCAGTAGCGTAACACTTCTGAAACCCAAACTGTGATTTGCTAAGGATCCTATTGTTGCTACGGTGAGAGACTATTGTACAATACATCACCTTCTCAAAAATTTTGGAAAATGATGTCAGCAGAGAAACAGGTTGGTAGTTATTGACATCTCTCTTGTCACTTTTCTTAAAGAGGTGTTTCACAATGGCATATTTCAGTCTCTCTGGAAAGAGCCTTGAGTTAGTGATACAGCACGTATTTCAGATAAGACCGTGCTTATTATGTGGGAACAAATTTTTAGCACTCTATTGGAAACACCATCAAAATCAGATGAGCTTTTATTTTTGAAAGAACGTAGAATTTTCTTAATTTCAGAAGTTGGAGATATGTTCATATGATTGAATTTGTGAAAGTTACATTTTCAACACACTGCTGTGATTTTGCTCTTGAACTGTTTGTTCCTATGCTTTCTAGTATATTTGAGAAATGATTATTAAGTGCATTTGCTTCCTGTGACTCATCACTTCCATTCAGATCAATAGTGATGTTGTTGTGCTCTATGGCTGGTTGTCCTCTCTCTCATTTCACTACATTCCATACAGCCTTAAGTCTGTTGTTGAAAGTACTGATTTCTGTAATTATGTGCATGTTTCTTGATTTTTTAATAACCTTTGTTAGTAATTCTGAGTAGTTTTTGTAGTGTGCAGCTACTGCAGGATCCTTACTTGTTCTTGCCAAAAGATACATTTCCCTTTTCCTTTCAAAAGATACTTTAATCCCTCTTGTGATCCACAGTTTTTTATATGGCTTATGCAGAAAACTGCGTTCAAATAACGAAATGAATTTATCATGGAATATATTAAATTTTATGTTAGTATTTGGTTCATCATAAATTACATGCATGTCAGCTCCTGTAAACTATTCTTAAAAATATTTGTTCTGGGGTTATTAATTATTCTAACTGATTTCCACTGAGGAGTGCCCCTACTGTAAGACAATACGTTATTCATCCTAAATAACTATGCATCATGGTCAGAGAGAGAATTTGTTACTCAGTAAACAGTTACTTTCTTGCTTTGAATTTCATAAAAGAAAACATTGTCAATTAGGGTCCTAGTGTATTTATCCAACTGAGTTGGAAAATTAATTACTGAGATGAAATTGCATAAGAGTTAAATTATAAATATGATTAAAGTCATGATTCAACACACACTAACTATTTCCAACAGCATTCTAAAATATAAATTCTACATGTGTATGTTAAGAACTTCAAATATATTATATCAAAAAATCAAAAGTAAAACTAAGCAGCTCAAATACAGAAGGCATTTTTGGTCTTTCTTATTTTGTGATAAATAATAGGAAATTTCATAACACATCCACTGTCTGCAATGTATTTTTAATAGTGTCCGTTTTCTGTCATGTTTAAAGATAACAGTGGTTACATCTCTACCACAGGATGACAGATCATACCCACTAACCTACTATCATATTTCCTTAATGTCTATCTTATCAAAACAAATAGCATATTCCCTGCAGCTTCCAATCCATAATCATTTATTTGTAAGCAGTGGTCACAGAAACTCAATAAAGACTCATACTTGATTTAAAGCAGTTAAAAATATATTTTCCTCCACATTATCTTCATGTGCTGTTGTATGCCATTCTTCAGACCTTCAGTGAAACCACTCACTTTGACAACCATAGAATTATATTACACAAAGTTTTACTGTTGAAGCTGCAAAGTGTCTGATTAAACCTAATCTGAGTGGCAGAAATCAAATAGTGCCTTTTAATACCAACACATCCATCATTCTGAGTGTCACACATGGTTATATGCTTTGACCTTTGCTTTTATGTAAATAGTCTGTCCAGTACTAAGTCATTCAAGCCCATTTGTTGTGCAGAGTAGGTGGTCAAGTCTCAGACACAGTAAAACAAAAACATTTAAGAATGACTTAGCATCCAACAAAGCTTGTCTCAAACCTTTAGGATCAAAATCACATGCATGATTTAAGAGCACGTAAGTTCCTAGTACAGGTTTTCCCATACATTTGGGATCAAAATATTTTGAGATAAGAAATCAATGGTCAGAACAAAAAGTTCAGCTGTTAAGAGGCTTTGAAAGAGCAACCATGCATGAAGCTTGTACTTTGTAAACAACATATTTCATAAGAAACAACTGCCTGCTGCTTTAGTTTTGGTGACAATACTGAAGAAATAATGCACAGTCATCTTAAATGTGTCCATGGTAGAGTTTACCAATGTTTGCAGCCATTAACTTGTTCTCAAAGATGGAGCATTGCTTCCATAATGGAGAATGCCACTGTCTACAGTTGGTGAATAGCTGTTAAAGATGGAGCACTATTCCTTAAAGGAACCTGCAGATATACATTTAATATACAGTGCAGCAGTATGAAGTATGAGAAAGTGTGTGTGTGTGTGTGTGTGTGTGTGTGTGTGTGTGTGTGTGTGTGTGTGTGTGTCCTTTTCATAAATTGTTACATTCCTTCCTGTATTTTCCATTGTTTGATTTCGTTAATATTATTGTACACACACACACACACACACACACACACACACACACACACACACACACACACACACACACACACACATTAAGGAAATTTGAAAGCTTTTGGAGTCAGTGCCTCCTTCATCTGACAGAAGAGTTGAAGGGGAAGGAAGAGGGGTGAAGAAAAAGGACTAGCAAAATTTATGAAATGGGGACAGTTTGGAAAAGTTGCCCAGAAGTGGGAGACTTACCAGGATGGTTTCTTCAGAAAGGTCACAGTCAACCACCTGTCCTGTCCTCATACAAATACGCTTATAAATTCTATAAATGTTTATATTTTAAACTACCTTCTCATCCTGTCTGCTAAGTCTCTCCTCACCTGGGGTTCTGGGTGACGTTTCCAAACTCTCGCCATTTCCTAAACCTCACCAGTACTTTTCCTTCATCCTGCTTCCTTCCCCTTCTGCCAAAAGGAACCACTGGCTCCGAAAACTTGCAGATTTTCTTAACTTTCACATGTGTGTGTTCCCCTGCTACTGCTTGGTGAGTAGACTTTTTATCTGTCCTGTTAATATTACTGATACATTTCTTAATGGTTGTACTGTCTTGTAATGTACTGTGCTGTGGTTTATATCATGTATTTATTTTAATGATTAACTTATATGTTTTGTGCAACCAATTTATATTAGTAAAATGTGGAACGTCTTTGTTGGAGTAGACTGGAAGGAGCAAAGGTTATACTTTACCATATAAAGCATTGAGCAGTTGACAGATGCATAAACAAAATTAGAATTGTCATTGAGCCTTCAGACAATGTCATTCTTCACAAGTAACAAGATAGATAGAGCAATTTGATTAGAGGAGATTCAGACTAGAGGAAATTATTGTACTTATCATCAGCTTTTATTATTATCAGTGTTCTAGAATTTTCATCTTGACCATTAGTACATTGTTCCATCCAATTTATTTCCTATGCCTTATGTGTTCCCCAACTCAGAGTTGTTTACAGAAATGTTTCCTTCTTTTCAGCATTTGTGCCTTTCACCTTTTCTTTCTCTTGTATCTTACATTTTTTTTCTGATGCGTATTGTATTATAATTAAGTTAGTTTTTTTTATCAGCATGCTCCAGTTGCACTTCCCTCATTCCCTCAGCAGCTGCCAAGTATATGATCCTTTAATGCTGCATATATTATTATTCATATTTCACTTACATTTTAAATTTATTGCATAAGATTTATGTTAAATCATGTGCTGCCAATAACAATAATTCAAAGAAATACAAGACCTGAAAATAATAATTTCCAAAAATATTTCTTACCTCCATAGCTTCAACATACATACAGTTCAACACTTCTGCATCTTTGTAACAACAAACATCCAGGACTAGATGGTCATCAGACTCATAAGCATTAATTGTATGGAGGTAGAAGAATGTTTCAGCCACAAATGTATGTGCCAATGTACCATCTTTTCTGTTCATAAGATATATGTTAGTCTGCAACAAAGAAATGTGAATGTTGAGATACTGCATCATGAATCACAAAGAGAAAGTGTAAACACCTTAAAATGAAACAAATTTTATAGATATAAGACCGTATGGATGCATTCAGAACATTATATTCTTACGATGCCCTCTCTAATGACCCCACCATCAACATTAAAGCCTAATCCTTTTCATTCTGTTACAATCTTTTTATAACTTGCATATCAAAGTGACTAAAATGTCTTTTTTACGTTGGGTATCTGTTGGTTTATGTTGTGTTCTGTATCTCTAAATAAGAAGAAGAACTTTCAGGGATGTGAGTATACATTTATACATTTAAGACAAACACATCATGGAAACTTAAGTGGTATGCTATATTAACAACAAATCATCACTATACTGCTTAATGCTGTCACACTTATAAAACCTGAATTTAATTCAATAACTCAGTAAGAAAACTGCTGCTGCCTCAGTTTTACTATATAGCTGATGTTTGTGTGTCAGGGGCTGGTCAGATGATTCATGATTTAAATTGGTAAGATCTGATGGTAGGGTTACAGTGTAGTGCAGACCCCTTGAAGCCATAGACCCTAGTTGTCAACAAGTCACTGTGCAAGCTGGTGGTGGCTCCATGATGGTGTGGGCTGTGTTTACATGGAATGGACTAGGTTCTCTCATTCAATTGAACTAATCATTGACTGGAAATGCTTATGTTTAGCTATTTGGAGGCTATTTGTGGCCATTCACGGACTTCATATTCCCAAACACTGATAGAATTTTTAAGGAGGACAGAGCAACATGTCACTGGGCCCAATTCATCTGAAGAACATTCTGGGCAATTCAAGTGAATAATTTTGCTACCCTGATTGCCTGAAGTGTATCCCATCAACATTTACGGGACATTATTGAGAGGTCAATTCAGGCACAAAATCCTGCACTGGTAATGTTTTCACAATTATGGATGGCTATAGCAGCAGCATGGCCCAATATTCCTGCAGGGGACTTCCAATAACTTGTTGGGTCCATGCCATGTCAAGCTACTGCACAATGCCAGGCAAAATGAGGTCGGACATGATATTTGGGAGAATCCCATGACTTGTCATCTCAGTGTATAACTATTAATGTCTGTTCTTGGAGCTAAAAGGTCATTACTGCTTGTTTGAAATTACATAATATGAGTCTGTGAGGCTAAGACTTAATATGTTAGCCATGAATCACTTGTAGACCTGTTCAGCTATCATCTGAGCTGTGTCTGCTAGGGCTGAGTTTGGATCTTTGATAAGTATGCTTGTGTCGTCAGCATATACTAAATTTTTTGAATGAGAAACAGAACTTTATGTGCACTGGATGCTAAAGAGGCACGGGGATTAAAGTTAGAGTATAGAATAGTGGTTGCTTCTAACAGTGCCACAAGACTCCCTTTCTTGCTAGGTAGAAATTGACAGATGACACCTTCTGAGGCATGAAAAGAATGACTGACACTCTTTATGTTATGTTAAATTAAACATGGGTAACTGATAATATGTATGCTGCAGCTGATGAAAGTGTTCATCACATTTCTGTAAAATAACTGACATTGACTTATCTTCAGTGTGAAAGCTAAAAATCAGCATAATGGAAAGCCGTGTACTTAAATACAGAAAGGCAAATGGAAGAAAATAATCACACCATTAGGGAAAATGAGAGAAAATGAATAATACACTAGAAGCTGAAAAAGGTGACTGCAAGAGATATTTAAACGTCATTATGTTGAGCTTCCAATACTTTTTTTCTCTCTGACAGACTGTTGAGCCATATCCATGAACAGTGCAAGAAGTCTGGATTTCACATGTGAGAGAGCTTTAAGGGAACTGCTATGGGCTTTCCATCAACACATTATGAATAATGCCTCTCTGTCTTGTGGATTCTTGTGTGTGCATCCATATAAGACGAATTTATTATTTATATTGTCAAGAAACTGATGTATGTAAAAAATAAGTTCATGCTAGCCAAAAAATGAGTAAAGTTAAATATTAATGCTGGTCTACCGCGAGGCTACAATTAAAGTGCAGCTACTCATAGAGGTCCAGTGTGAGCAGTAATTACCGTATGGTAGCAAAACCTGGTACATATTCTAATGTATCAGTGTGGAACTGATTTATGCCAGCAAAAAATTGTTTCCAATTCTGGCCACAAGGTGAAAATCTGGTGCTGTGAATGCAAAAAGGATGAATAGAAATGTTTCCATAGAAAATGGATTAGGAACTGCATGTGGGTCGGAAAGGTCAGACAAGTGAAGAAGGCAAAATTCTGATCTTATTATTAACTGCCACTTACACAATTTGTTCAATATGAGCACTGCAGATGTTGACGAGATGCTGTACTGTGCCAGATTTGCACATAGTGGCCAAAATAGGAACTAATTTTTACCAATGTTTATTGTTGCTGCATTAACTCATCAACATATCTACCAAGTTTCGCAGCCATACAATAATTACAACCCACACTGGACTTCTGTGAGATGCTGCACTTTAATTATAACTATCTGGTCTCTATTATGGAGACCATAAATCTACTAGGTTAATATCTACTTACTTACATGAAATAAATTCAGAAACAGAAGTGTTGTTTTACTAAAAACATATTGATAGAACTCAAATATAATATTCACTTAAGTTATTGTGTTCACATGCTGATAAGCAAAAAGAATCAATCTCAAATATTCTTTTACAGAATCTTATTTGCTGTGAAAGATTTATATTTTACACTATCTGTTAAAAACTACCTTTTAAGGATGTTGCTATTGTAAATTGCTATTCAGGCTACAACAATGAGAAAAAAATGCTTAAAAGATAATTCTACTGTAACATAAGAAAGAGACACAAATGAAAATAAATAAATGTAAAAATGTTAGCAGAAATGAATGAAGTTTTAGTTTGATTTCTCATTTGAATGAGATAATCAGATGAACAACATTATCTCAGTTGAAGCAGGATGGAGGAGGGAGCTGACAGGATGTGACTCAGCCTTTTTAAGGAACTGTCTTTTGAGACAGTCCCTTCACTTTCACTAGTTGGGCAAGCATTTGAAATATGCTAGGGGCATAAATAAACTATAAAATAGGATGTGTCAACAAGAATTATCAGCTACACCTTGATACCATTCACGTGTTAAGAAGTAAGCATATACAGTGCCTCAGAGCAAATTCTAATCGATAGAGTTCTGAAGGACTTTGATAGGTGGCCAAAAACATCTGTATGCTGAAACAGCCACTGAAGTGATGGTATTGTAGTGAAAAGTACACTCTATGCTCTATGTTACCAGTACAGACCTTCAGTCAGTGTCTGATTATCCTCACTGACAGCCTGGTGCCTGTCATATGGACACAAAAATCTGAACAGTGGTTAAACATCAGCTCATCTCACTGATGCTCTCCTGTTTATAGTACAGGGCTTAAAGTTATGGGGCTGAACTAGATAGTGGTAGAACATCTACAGTAAGGTCTGTTATATGAACCACAGGGCAAGTAAACAGATTGAAGAGATGTATAGTATTTGATGAGTATGACACAAAGTTCATGAGCATATCAAAAAGTTAGTTCAGATAAACCAGAGATAGTAGTTAGTACAGGACTGACAATATATTTCTTGATCAGTATGGGTCTGTCTACACAGGATAGTCAGAAACCATCTGAAAGGCTTGTAAGGGTGTCACAGGGTAGGTCGAGCTGAGAAATAATTGTTTAAAAACAGTTTGATACATTGTGCTGTTTCTGAATTAATTACCATTGAAGTTAGCCAATCAGACTATTATGTATGCAAATTTAAGTGACCCACTAGAGACAGGACATGAAAATCAATACAATTGTTCACTGGTATGGTTTACATGTAATGAAATAAGGAAATGGCAATTATCAAGTTAAAGATCACTGTCAGGGAAACTAAAGGACAGAGGGCTAGTTAATATTTACATTCAAGAGGTACAGTTTCCCATAACAGAATGTAGTACTCCTAGCTATTGAACAACAATTTTCTACTTCAAGGAGAAAATATGACAGGACTCGGGAAGGTTGGTAGTAGGAATGGGGCGAAAAACTCAGATCCTTGGCTAATAGGAACACACATGATAGATGATGGGTTCTTTCTAATATTAGGAGTCCTGTGCCACATTTTAAGTGGTTCTGTCACAACATTGTGCTCCTAAATGTAAGAATGGGCCAAACTTTTTAACCATTTATGATTTTAAAAATTTGATAAATTGAATTTTCCTTTGCACACAGTAGCAAAAGTTACAAAAAAGTATCAATTGAATATTATTTGTAAAAATGTGTTCATAATGTTGTCAATTGTATTATATCAGGATGTTCTGGCAAGTATCCTGGCCTACTATGAATAATTGTTCCAGCAAAAGATGATTGTTATAAAGGAAGAAGATAGAAATAGCGTGTAAGGTGGGATTAGAGATAATTCATGCTACTTATTTTGGTGCAGATACTATGGGAGGGCCGAGAATGCGCAGCATCTACTGGTTGGGTGTGTGTGTTTACACTGTGGTGCATCCAACTGAAGGTGTCATGGGCTGCCCAGAATACACAGATTAACAAAAATCCTGATGTCATCATCACGACAATTGAATTATCTTTCAACAGACCATTCACTGTCTGTATGACCTTTAAGTCAGACATGTTTTACTGACTGATGTGTATGATCATTGATAAAGCCTATTTCAGGTACTGTAATATATATTAATGGGAAGTAATGAACTTTAAAATATAGAAGAGTCAAAACAAGAGTTCATTCAAAGTCATTTCGTAGTATGCAGTAGAAGTTACAATCTTTCATTTAGCTTTCCCTGCTAGATGGAAAGAAGTCCAGAAGAGTTGGGTGTTCAAGCATAGTAGTGGGACAGTGGATCCAGATCACCAAAATGAGGTAGCAAAGCAATAATTAATCAAGAAGAGACATTTGAGGCAACAGATGGCAATCTAGAATGGTGTTCAAGGCATAGTCAAGCTATATAAAGTACACCCACATCTTTTATGAAAGACATTCACAAATTTTACACTGAACAATGTTTTGGAAGCAGACAAAGTTTGATGGATCCTGGACATCAAGAAAATGCTCTTTGAGTGACCTATGAAAAGAATGGCGTACAGGCAGATCAATCCAGTTCCTATGGCCATACTATTGATTTCTCTCAATGGACTATAAATTATTTTTTTATAAAACAAGAAACAAAGTAAAAAAAATATGGTGAAAAGTTAAAGACCAAATGTCACACCACTCAACACTTTCATGGAAAATTTAGTGGAAGAACGAGTTTGAGCTCCAAAGTTTCATGCTAAGCACACTTTCTAGTTTCTATTGAGACTTACCACAGCACTCATATATTTTGTATCTTTGTTTCCGATCTTGTTACAAAAATTTCAAATCACTTTATTGTTCTTCTGCCTTCATATGTACTTCTTTTAATATTGGAACTATTGGGCACAATAGAAAGACACACTTGTTCTCACAAATATCTGTAGACTACACGTAAAAATGCACTGTACCTTTTCATCTGGATACCACTGAAGAGCTCCTATCATTGCTTCATTCTTGAAGTGGCACTTCAGAAATGAAGGCACTGAAAGTGATAATGGTTGTTCCAGGATGACAAAATAGTTATCAGTCACAGAAAATGAGTGCATGTAGGATGGATGTAACCTCCATCTTGAAGGAATAGTTCCAACAATTGTAGCCTGTTCAAATGAGTTCACACATTCTGAAATATAATTTTTTTTTTGTTATTATTTACATTTAGGTAATTTATTTCTAGAGAATTATCTAGACAAATAGAAGATAAATAAGACATTTGTTAAATGTAATGTATGTCGAGTATATTCAATTTTTGCAAAATGCCTTATTAATAATAAAGATTAATTCAGGATGAACAGTGATTTGTACAACTATAGTTCAGGACACAATAATAATTTCTGTGCCTAGGATTAGCAGAGAGTTTTGATCTAACACATTTTAACAAGCTTACAGCAGTTATTGGCAATCCGCTGCAATTTCAAGAGCTTGCTTACAATATTCATTATTAACTGCTGTTGCAAATTATATGATTATATAGATACAAGGATTCCAACATCTGTCCACATCCAAACTCCTGCTAGCAGCATCAAGAGAAATATGTTTATAATAAACTATGATATGTTCTTTTATAATGTATGAGGTATGTTCACAAAATAAGTTCCATTTGGTTACATAAAACAAAAGTATACAAATACAGAAAAAATATATATTCTACAAAAATCTACAACTGTTAAACTACTTTTCTACATTGTTGTTGTTGTTGTTGTGGCCTTCAGTCCAGAGACTGGTTTGATGCAGCTCTCCATGCTAATCTATCCTATGCAAGGTTCTTCATCTCCCAGTACCTACTGCAACCTACATCCTTCTGAATCTGTTTAGTGTATTCATCTCTTGGTCTCCCTCTATGATTTTTACCCTCCACCCTGCCCTCCAATACTAAATTGATGATCCCTTGATGCCTCAGAATATGCCCTACCAACCGATCCATTCTTCTAGTCAAGTTGTGCCACAAATTTCTCTTCTCTCCAATTCTATTCAATACCTCCTCATTAGTTTTGTGATCTACCCATCTAATCTTCAGCATTCTACTGTAGCACCACATTTCGAAAGCTTCTATTCTCTTCTTGTCCAAACTATTTATCGTCCACATTTCACTTCCATACATGGCTACACTCCATACAAATACTTTCAGAAACGACTTCCTGACACTTAAATCTATACTCGATGTTAGCAAATTTCTCTTTTTCAGAAACGCTTTCCTTGCCATTGCCAGTCTACATTTTATATCCTCTCTACTTTGACCATCATCAGTTATTTTGCTCCCCAAATAGCAAATCTCATTTACTACTTTAAGCGTCTCATTTCCTAATCTAATTCCTGCAGAATCAGCCGATTTAATTTGACTACATTCCATTATCGTCGTTTTGCTTTTGTTGATGTTCTTTCAAGACACTGTCCATTCCATTCAGCTGCTCTTCCAGGTCCTTTGCTGTCTCTGACAGAATTACAATGTTATCAGCAAACCTCAAAGTTTTTATTTCTTCTCCATGGATTTTAACTCCTACTCTGAATTTTTCTTTATAGCTTACAAAATTTTATAGGTACTTTTCATAGTGTGGCTGAAGTTTTTGTATGCCTTCTTCATAGAAGGTTGCTGCCTGTGTATTCAACCACATGGTAACATGTTCTTTCAGCTCATCATCATCATCATCGAAGTGTTGACCACCAATAACAGATTTTAGGTGTAAGAAGAGATGAAAGTTGCTAGGAGCGAGGTCCAGGCAGTACGGAGGATGATCAAACGCGTCTCAGCAAAATTGCCATAAGAGTTGTTTGGTCACATTCGCCGTGTGAGGTCGGGCATTATCATGGAAAAAAAACAATACCTTTTCACAGTAATCCTCAGTGCTTGTTCTGTATTGTGTGGAGCAATTTCGTAATGGTCTCGCAGTTACCATGTGCATTGATTGTTTGGCCTTGTGGTAAGAAATCAATCAGCATGTTGCCTTTTCTGTCCCAAAAAATGGTGCACATGATTTTTCAAGGTGTCAACATTTGCTTAGGCTTAACCTTCATTGGGGATGAAGTGTGCCTCCATTCCATTGATTGCTGTTTTGTTTCAGGGGTGTCGTACGATACCCAAATTTCATCTCCCATGACTATCTAAGAAAGAAAACCACCGACTTCTTCATTGTAGCATGTCAAAAACTGAAGTGCACTGCCGATCCATTATTTTTGTGTTGTTCAGTAAGAATTTTGTGTACCCAACGTGAGCAAAGTTTTCAAAATTTCAGTTTTTCAAACAATTTTATGAGTTAGTGATCGTGGGATTTGCAGAACTTCCATAGCAAGGGCACTAAGTGCAAACTTATAGTTGTGCTTAATCTTCTCTTCAGTTGTGTGAACCAGTTCATCAGTAACCACAGACGGGCATCCACTTCGTTCTTCATCGTGTACTTGATCACATCCTTCATTGAACAGTCTGACCCATCTTATAACCATTGAATCACTCATAGCATTTTGTGCATAAACATCACAGATTTGCTGATTAATTTCCTTTGGTTTAACTTCCTTTGCATTTAGAAAACGAAGCACAGATCTGATTACACACACAGCAGCATTTTCAATTATGGCTGACATTATAAAGAAGCAATACAAATCACACATCACCAGCAGCGATCTGAAAATGGCGTACATGTCTTCTTTTTGAGTCAGAGTAACTGTGGTGCATACTTGGAACTGTGATCATAGTGCTGCTGTGGATAGAAATAGAAAAGGAACTTATTTTGTGGATGACCCTCATAGATAACCTTGATTTCTTGATAGTTATCAGTATTTACCTGCAAATGTTAATCAGCAATAGTAGGTAAACACAGATAGATAGTTAATGGACAAGTCTGGAACTTTTATCATAGAGTGCATTTCCTACCAACATTTGTGTTTTCTTTTACAGTTCATGTGATTATAAATAGAACTATCTTCTTTTGTTTTTGTGTTTGTCCAGCCACGTAGAAAGGTCTGCCATGTGGTTTCAGTTCTCTTTTTGTATGGTCTTTTGCCATGTTGAGATGAAGCCATGCAGTGTTCTTGTTATGTGCTGTCTTGTCCTGCCTTTGGGATTCTTTCCATCAACCTTTATTGTATAACCATACTGCGGAGCTGCTGAGTCACAGATAGGCACAACAAAAAGACTCTCACAATTAAAGCTTTTGGCCCACACACACACACACACACACACACACACACACACACACACAGAGTCTCAGGCAACTGAAACCAAACTGAAAGTGGCAGCACCAGTGCCTGATGGGAGTGGTGACTGGGTGGGTGTAAGGAGGGGGCTGGGGTGGGGAGGGGGAGGGATACTATGGTGGGGGTGGTGGACAGTGAAGTGCTGCAGGTTAGATGGAGGGCAGAGGAGAGATGGGGTGGGTAGAGGAGGAGAGGGGGAAAGTAGCAGAAAAGGAGAGAAATAAAAAGACTGGGTGTGATGGTGGAATGATGGCTGTGTAGTGCTGGAATGGGAACAGGGAAGTGACTAACTAAGATTGAGGCCAGGAGGGTTACGTGATCTTAGGATGTATTGGCAGGGAAAGTTCCCACGTGTGCAATTCAGAAAAGCCAGTGTTGGTGGGAAGGATCCATATGGCACATGCTGTGAGGCAATCATTGAAATGAAGCATATCATGTTTGGCAGCATGTTCAACAACAGGGTGATCCATTTGTTTCTTGGCCACAGTTTGTCAGTGTCCATTCATGCGGACAGACAGCTTGTTGGTTGTCATGCCTACATAGAATGCAGCACAGTGGTTGCAGCTTAGCTTGTAGATTACATGACTGGTTTCACAGGTAGTCCTTCCTTTGATGGGATAGGTGATGCCAGTGACCAGACTGGAGTAGGTGGTGGTGGGAGGATGTATGGGACAGGTCTTGCATCTATTTCAACATCACACCCAGTCTTTTTATTTCTCTTCTTTTCCATTACTTCCTCCCCCACCCCTTCCCCTCTCCACCTCTCCCCTGCCCTCTGTCGAACCTGCAGCACTTCATTGTCCACCATCCCCACCATACTATCCCTCCCCCTCCACACCCCAGCCTCCTCCTTACCTCCACCCAGTTGCCACTCCCATCATGCACAGGTGCTGCTGCTTGCAGTGGGGTTTCAATTGCCTGAGACTGCAGGTGTGTGTGTGTGTGTGTGTGTGTGTGTGTGTGTGTTGTGTACTGTTGATGAAGCCTTTAATGGCGGAAAGTTTTAATTGTGAGACTCCTTTTGTTGTGTCTATATGCGACTCATCAACTCTGCTATATGGTGAGTAGCAACTTTCTTTTTCATAATAGTGTTTCATTTCATCCTGGATTTTCCATTGTTTGCTTTATTGTATAGCAATTAGATCATATATTGCACATGGCACACACTGACTATATCAGTTTAATGGCACTTCCTGGCAAACTGAAAATGTGTTCCAAACTGAGACTCAAAATCAGAACCTTTGCCTTTTGAGGGCAAACACTCACCAACCAAGCTATCTGGACATGATTTCAGATTTTTCCCTCACAGCTCTACTTCCAGCATTACCTCCCTACTGTCTCCCAGACTTCACAGAATCTCTCCTGCATACTTTGCAGGTGCGGTGCTCCTGGAAATAAAGAGCTCTCTCTCAACTGTAGAATGTAAGATTTACTCTGGAAACTATTCCCTAAGCTGCGGATAAGTTAATTCTCCACAATATCTTTTCTTTCAGGAGTGTTAGTTGTGCAAGGTATTTATGAGAACTGCTGAGAAATTAAGAAATTATGAGAAGGGATATTAGTGGATGAGAGGAGAGATGGTGTTTCATGCTTGCATAGCTGAGACATTAGAGCACTTGACTGTGAAAGGCAAAGGTTCTAGATTCAAGTCCCAGTCTGGCACATGGTTTTAATTTGCCAGGATGTTTCATTGTGGGAACAATTCCCAAGTCTGTGGCTAAGCCATTTCTATGCAGGATCCTTTCTTCCAGAAATGCTATTCTTATGAGGTATGCAGGAGAACTTCTGTAAAGTCTGGAAGGGAGGAGAAGAAGTACTGCTGGAAGCGAACCTGTGAGGACATGTCATGAGCCATGCTTGGCTGGCTGTCAGTGGAGCACATGCCAATGAAAGACAAAGGTTCTAGGTTCAAATCCTGGTTAAGGACACATTTTTAAGCTTCCACGGAACTTCAGTCAGTAGAATAGTTGTTAAAGAGATCAGTTATGTAGGTGTTGAGGGATTTTTATTGCTGTAATATCTTTGACCTTCTACCCAGTAATGCCATAGTCTTGATTTTTATCCTCTTTTCTTCTCAGAAAAGATGTCTCATCTTAACCTGAGTTCTGTGTCATTTATCTCTGTTTCCTGTTCTGACAGAAAAAATTGTGGATTCAGAAGCTAAGAGCAGAATCTTTATTTATTGTTATGAGCATCTACGATGTGTATTGGAAACTACTATGCTCATTTCAGAAAGATGTTCTGTTTACCATCCAACCTTTATGACATACTACTCCACCCTATGCCACTCCCAATACCAACCCCTTTCTACCGATATAATATCTGTACGGATGTCCCATGTGAAAGACCTTCCCAGTCCACCTACCCAACTATTCCTATTCCAGTCCTGTTATGTGCTTATCCTACCCCACCTAAGGCCAGGCAGTCTGTGAAAGCAGCTCTGTTATAAACTAGCTCTGCTGCAATAATTGTTCAGCTTTTTATATTGGTGTGACTAACAATCAGTTGTCCATAAGGATGAATGGCCATTGCCGAACAATGGACAAGAACAAAGTTAAACATGCAGTTAAACATAACATGCTTGATTTCAACAGCTGCTTCACAGCCCAGGCCATGTGGATCCTCCCCTGCAACACCAGCTTTTGTGAACTGTGCAGATGTGTTATCTTTACAACGCATTCCCCACTCTTGAAATTATCCTGGCGTCAACCTGGGTAACCTACTGTACCCATATCCACCCAACTGTTTCTTCTCGATCTGTTCTGTCACCTTCTCACAATTCACCACCCCTCATTCTCATTGTGTGATGTTCTCTGCCAGCACACCCAACAGTCTTTTCTGCTTCTCTGTTCCTGTCTATTCTGCTTCTCATTTTTACTGTTGCCTCCCCCCCCCCCCCCCACCACCACAGCCTCACATCACTACACCTGGCAGCCCTCTCCTGCCACCTATAGTTCCCGCATGCTGCACCAGGCAGTGCCGACTCCTCTTTCCTCACCAGTACCCTGCTATCCCTTCCCCTTCTCCCACTCCACACTGGACTGTCAAGTATTTGTTGTGCTCGGTTGTGTGAATGGGTGTGCATTTTTCAAATTGCCTGTTTGCAACTCAACAAGTCATCTTTGCAGTGAGTGGCCAATCTCTTCTTTTTTTATATCGTTAATATTCCAACCTGAACTTTGCACTATGTTTACAACTTCATAATAAATCATGTCTCAGTCACCACCTGTTTCTACAGGCTGGGTTTTTACTCTATTTATGGATATTTTGTGCAGTTTTCAATTGGAAAGTATGTGTTTGATGGCACAAAATAAGGGTGTAAGTTTAAGGCATAGCTACATTTTTGGAAATCTAATAACAGATACACAAAGAACAACAAAATTATACTACTCATGAACTATAACTTGGCTTAACTCAGATGTGGGGGAGAGGAGAGAGTGCGCAGGGTTTCCTGGGGATTGGGAGTGGGGGGACAAACTCTCTCTCCATGTACTGTAAGTATGCAGTGCAGGCAACACAAACCTGTGTTTTGAGCTTCCACAAAAGTGGTAACGTGTGTGTTGGAGGTAATGATCAGTTAAATAAAGACAAAGACAGTGATAGCACAGCTCAGCGATAGGTCCTAAGGGAGCAAACTGCTGAGGTCATCAGTCCTTAGACTTACACACTACTTAAACTAACATATGCTAAGAATAGTACACCCACCCATGCCCGAGGGGCGTACACCTTGAGCCTGACTGACAACAATGGCCAAAAAACTGGGCAGAGGGCACGCACCCACATCCCGAGACAATCTAGCAATCCCAGTGGGAGGGGTGGTGCAATCTGTGACATGATGCCTCAAACTGCACGGTCACTCCGCATGGCTTGAACTCATATGTCTTGTGGTGTGATAGGATGCAAGTTCAAATTGTGGAAATTGTTAGTCTTGGTATTTCCACGATTGCTAGAAGGTGTTGAGGTTTCAGTAGAAATGATTAATGCTGGACACAAAGTAGTAAAACTGTTACAGAATGCCTAGGAAGGAGGCTAATTCTCCACAACTGGAACAATACTGTAATTATTACACTGCAAATGAAAGGAGACAGTCAGGGTACAAACACTACAAACCTACTGGCCTCCTCTCCATAACAGATAAGGTATTCATGAAAATCATCAGCAATTGCATAAAAATGCACTAAATTCTATCAGCAAAGGAACAAACTTTCTTTAGAAGTAGATATAGCACAATGGACTATTTGAAATTTGTAATAAAAGTATAGGATGGAACAATCACACTGATTTACCACTTTATCTGGAATTTATAGGTTTTGATAATGCTCAGTCACAACAAAATCTACACTGACTGGCTTTAAAAAAGGGCACTGATGTACATAAATTCAGGAAAATATGACAGTGCTACAGCTTTAAGACCTCATCAGAATAATGAGAAATTTGGAACTAAGAGATGGATCAGGCAATGCAGTCTGAAAAGAAAAACAGAGAAGAAATGTGTGTTAACTGAACAGGCTTGAATGACTTGTTTCATTTCTGTATGGAAAAAGACAGAGCTCAGCAAGAAATGATGATACTGTTTTGTGTAGCCTACAGCTCAATTTCCAGTCTGAAAAGTAACAGATAAAACAGGGACTGTGGGTAATTTAATAATGAAACCAATTCATGTACAATATGATGAATTAACAGTGAGAAGAGTTGTGAAATGAATGGAGGTGATTTAATGTTGAAAGAGCAGGTTGCTGCTCATTGTGGATTCTGCAATCTACTAGAACACTTTGATATCAAATCCATAATGTTTATAAAAAAAGTATAGTGGTCTGTTGTAACAAGTCACAGTCACTAAAAGTTTTCTCAAAGGCTTTATGAATATACCTTCAAAAATATTTTTATTATAGTTTTTTAGTAATACACTAAGAAAAACATTTAATTTTTATGGTTATTTCTTCTTTGCAGGGTACATAAATGAACTGAACACATATCCTTACCACATATAAACATATTAATGTTATCCACTAACAAGTTCTATATCACACTATGATTTCAAGATTTATGCTTACTTTTATCTTCAGTAGCACAAGGAGGTGGAAACTTCATTACACAGTAATGAGGACCTGATGCAGTAAGTGTCATCCCAATATTGTATACTGTGCCATCATTCATAACCAAAGGGTGAGATGTATGGTTCACAATGCTAAGATAATTTGCTACATTAACCTGTAGAGAAATGTACACAATCATTAGAATTCTGAATATGTAGTTGGTTATTACAAACATTTGAAAAATCTTCACCATAACTTCATTAATAACTGAGATTCAACAAGTGGAGAATTTGTCTTCAGGTTACAAGCACACAATGAGGATATACACTTGCAAGTGATTTCATCTTATACAATTCAGAACTATTTCAGATGTGGTGCAGCCTTGCTTCTGGTACCTTGCACCATTTAATCTCCTTTCTTTCACTGGTTACCTTTTCTTAACAATTTTTAGTGTAGATGAATGATCCACTAGTTCAAAGTAATGATATTTAATAACTGACTTTTTTATTTATGATTTAGTGGGTGCTATTCATATTTTTCCCCTTGCTCTTTCTCTCTCATTTAATGTTCACTGTTCAGAAAGTCAGATCCAACACTAAAATGGAAATGCACAAGTATGTTACCCTGTCCATGGTATCTAGTGTTGCAGGATCAATGCGATGTATAACAGGTGATTCCGTGAATGTGTAGAACTCATCTCCAAAAGGATAGACAGAGATCATGGCATTATCAGTCAGTGTTTCTCCAGGATTGAATACTGCTGCTACTCTGAAAGTAGATAATAAAACATATGTATTAGTTAGCTCCTCATTTACATTATATATTAAAACCCTACCTACATTATATACAGACTAAAAGCAGTTCTTGAACTGATGCCCTCAACGAAAGCAAGGAAATCTCTTTGGTCTGATCCAAGATAAAGTAATTTTGCTCTTCCTTACCGTTCACTACTCAAGTTTTGTTTAGTGCGTAATTGAGTTTTTTCAGTGAGAGACAGAGTTATTTCTCAAAGAGGATATCAGCCTTTCTTTAATAGAGTCTTGGAGAGAGAATAGGAGGCTAGGGGGAAGGGTGGAGGGGAGTTTAGTTTAGTGATGTGAAATGTTAATTACAATGTTGCCTTCAGTCTGTACTCTAATGCAATTTATGCCTTAATCAAAGAGGAAACACTGGACATTATGTACCCAATTAAACTGACAAAGGCACATTTATTTCAATATTTTTGCATAATTAAACTTTCTGATGACTCATGTGAAGACTTCACATGGTAATACCACTAAAAGTTATCCAGTACTGTGCCAGTGAAGACAGCTATGCTAACAGTAAAAGACAGTTTTAAAGAAACTGATGTACATGAACATCACACAGGTAGTTTAGAAGTAAATGAAACCACTCACAAAATGGTAGAAGTAATGAGTTTTTGACAGGGTTGGGAGGGGTAGCTGGTGGCTCAGAGGGAGACAGCAGGTGTAGGGAATAGGAATGTGGAGGGAGAGGCAGCAGGAGCGTGTGATGCGAATGTGACACACAGACACAAGAACCAGTGAGTTCATTCAGTGCACAATCACAAACATGTGAAGGTGTAGATTGGGAGGGGGTGACAGGAAAGAGGAAGTGGAGAATATTGTGTAGAGGTGTGGGTGCAGTGAGAGACTGAGGCCAGGATTGCAGAAGGAAAGGATGAGCTGTAAGGGTACCTCCCATCTGCATGTTAAGAAAATCTGGTGTTAGAGGGAAGGACCTAGGTGGCATGGGTTCTGAAGCAGCAGATGTTGTGCTCAGTTGAGAGTTCTACCATTGGTTATTCACTCTTGTTATCATTTGGGCCTCAATCTCCAGTAACCGACTGCAGGCGCACTTCTACCCAACAGTCTCCCATTCCTCTTTCTTGATACCTCCTTCCAACCAGTGCCTCTATATCATCATTATAGTATGCTCCATGAACTAACCAGCTCTGGTGTCATGAGTCACATCCCTATCCCATGCACCTGCTGCCTCTCCCACTGGCATTTGTCCCTCTAAACTGCCAGATACCCCTACCCAACCCCACGGAAGAGAGGGAGAGAGAAAGAGGGAGAGAGAAAGAGGGAGAGAGAAAGAGGGAGAGAGAGAGGGGTGTGTGTGTGTGTGTTTTCTGTAGGTCATTAAAGCAAAAGCTAGCAAGTTTTCATCCTTTTCGGTTGTGTTCCTGTCAACAACTCTACACTTCTACTATTTGCTGAGTAGTCTCCTTGATTCCTAAATTATTTACATTCTACCAGAACTTTCCTCACCATATTTGAACAAACACAAGATATTTACAAAAAATATTAGATGCTGATGTATTATTGCCCAACATTCAGAGTGATATTCTGCATTCTAAAGCCAATGTTTTAGCCTTCTTGAGCAGGCAGAAGACAGACAGTTGATAATTTACATAAATTAATGACTAATTTGGAACTAACAGAGTGTGGTGGCACAGTAGTTGAGAATTATATTCAGAAGAAGAAAGAATCAGATCCCTGTCAAGCCATTCAATTTTTGTGGAGAATATAAAATAACAATTAGGAGCCTGCTAACATGTTCTGTTCAGAAAAATTCTGTCAAAGGTCACTTTTTCAAAAGCCTTTGAGAAGAATGAAAGAAGGAAATGTGTGTGTAATTAGAGATGGTTTGCTTACCTTCAGTTCTATTAATGAATGTTACCACACAAAATAAAGTCTGTCAGGAAATATGCTCTGATTATAGTGGCCGTTAAAGTATAATCCTATCAAGTCAGCACAAGATTTTAATGTTCTGCTAGAAAAATTGTCATAGCCAACAGTTACTACTTTTTAGTGACCTGTTGTATTTTGTAAGCTCTTTAGGAGTTGTATTATTGAAATTGTCCTGTATAAAACACACTTGGTATTCTTGCCATGTCAAACTAGAATAAAATACAATAGTTTTCATTATATTCATCAGGAGGACAATAGAATTGATCAAAACTCAAATTTTATACTAATTTCATGCAGCAAGAATACATATTTTGTGCAACAATGTTATTGCCAGAAATGCCTATCCCAAGAAATTAAAGCATATGTATTGTTTTTTATGAGCCAGTGCAATTTTTCTGCCTCGGTTTTGGTCACATATATGACACATACCCTCCTGTACCAGATGGATGTTGTGTATGGTTGTGGACTGCACCACTCCTTTAAATGTTTCCATCATTAGACATCTAAAGCTTTCAGGTCAGGTGAGCAGAGAGGCCAAAATAGTGGACCTCTTTGATCAATCCATGACTCATCAAACAACTGTACTAGCTGTTGTTCTACAAGGCATAGATAATGGGGTAATGCTCCATCATGCATAAATGACTATCCATTGTCTTTTCAAAAGGTTTACATCGCCCAATAATATGGGTAAATTGTTGGTGTCTGTTAATAATCATGGTCAAGTATATGGCCTTGAAATCTTTAGTGCTCTGTTCTAAAATCCATTAGCAGAACTATAATCTCACAAGGTGGTCTCATAATCTTATATGGGTGAAGTCACTAGTCCTGCAGAATTGACCATGAAAGAGCATAGCTTATGGCTTTATGCCTTCAGCAACTGCATTGTTTCAATATCATCTTCCATTAATCGTGACACTTGCTCCTTCAAATCTAGCATGCATACTGTGCAAGGTCTACCATGATCCTTTGTTCTTTCTATGAATGCCTCATGTCTGAAAGACATTGAAACAACATGCTGCACATTTTGGAATGCTGTCTTCAGGACATGATTCAGTGAACTTGATACAAGTCTACTGATTAACGCTGTTTGCTGAACCATAGCGCAAGACCATGCCTGCTGCAATTTCACACATACTCAGACCAGTACATATAGAAGAGCTGATGTAGGAGACAATTGTATGGAGAACATCTGACAACAGCACACAGTCATATGAGTAAGAACCAAAACAGACACAACCAATAAGAAATTAGCAGTGAATGTCAGGTGGAAGACAGCAAACACAAATGAGTGCTGACTGTTCTTGAAACAAATGAAATGGCCCATATCTCAACAAGGAATTGTTTATAGGACTTTTCTTCTAAGTTTGACAGTATATTGGGGATACATTTTTAAATCATAATGCATGGGGATTTTATGGAATCAGAATATTTTCAACTAGTTTTTTTTTCTCTGTTGACACCACAGTTATATATAAGTCATCAGAGAACAAATTATCTTCTGTCTCCTTTGTAGAATCATACCGTAATCTGCCCAGAAGATCTACATGATGTCTAATTTGAGAATCAGTTATGTAATACTTACAACAGCTGTAAATCAACAGACAGTATATGTTTCTACAGACTTGCATGCATGTCTGAAGGATATTGTAATGTAATATATAGACACTATGTAAACACAGACATTATGTAAATTACTAGTACCCTAAAAGACAGTATATTAACAATAGTGTGCTTTTATACTCCATTTAGTTAGTTGTTGTATTAGGAATGGACTTTCAGGCATGAACTGTAGATAGTTCTATAATTATTTGTGGCGTTTTTCTTAATATTTGCCTCTGGTAAAGCTTCGTGAAATATTTTTAGTTCGCCAAGCTTTGGATGATATGTTAAAAAAAGTAGGTTTCACAACTAATTAGAAGAGTACCTGCCTCACAAATCAGAGGAGAGTAAGTGTGTACCACAAGACATGGTAAGGTACAGAGGCAATGTTTGTACCAACCCTCAGGCTGGCAATATCTATATTTTTTCTAATAATAAATAGAATTTTCCCATGTTATTTAGTCCTGAGGTACTATGGCTTTAACATACCTTTGGAAGATGGTCTGGCATGGATCAGGTACAGCTGGAGTTCCAAACTCACTGACAACAATCCTCTGTGCTGCCAAGTTGCGTTTGTAAGTTTTGGACTTGAGGAACCGACACTGGTACGTCACCTGCCCATCGCTGATGGCATACCTGAAAACCAATTTCTAAGTGACAGTCAAGTCTCCAGTGTTGAGAAATGCTGGTCACTGACCTCAAAGATCTATTGATGTGAGTGACAAAAATTTGAGTAGTTTTTATTTCAAAAGTTGTGTGTTCTACTTGTAGCATGGCCTTTTGTGCCAGTAGTAAATTAGGTAATGCCACAGAGTTATAATTTATGACTTCAATAAATTTCCTAAGCTTCTGAATAGAATAAAGTAAAACTTATTTGATTTTGGCTGAGCATGCACTGCATAGTACATCAGTGATGGTTGTTTCAAATGAGCTCTACCTAATTATTAGCAGTAAGAATTAGCTAGTCGGTGGTATCAGTAAGGAAAATGCTGGCCACTTTTTTGCCAGTATTATTAAATTGCAGTGATAAACTCAATGACAAATTCTCAGGCTACAGCTGACCCAGTATTCATGTCACCTCTGCTAGATTCTATTTCCTCATGTGGCATGAATTTGCTGGAAAATAGAAAACACTGTCTACCACCCACTCAGCAAGTCTGCATTGAAGCTGGTAACTGCTGTAGTTGCACTTCTAACCAAATTCAGATAGAACAAGTGCTAATTATATAACATCCAGTGGTGCACCAGTTCCAGTGGCATCAGCAATAGTTACCATGAGTCTCATCTGTATATACCATAGCACAAAATTTGTGTATGACACTTTTTTTGCTTATTAGCTTGTGTGTGTAACTGGGACATATTTAGTGCTCTACATTTATTTTGCCTAGCAACAGCTAGGCTCACATAGATTTCATGAAGAGGGATTGTTGCCCCTGTGGGATCTTGATAGGGTACTAGTTGACTGCTTCCCATAAACAGCTAGAAGCTGTCATAACTGTTGACTACCATCATAAGGCCGCCGCATATTGTATCACTGGTGGACTGGCAGGATGGCAATTTGTCCTCACTAACATTTCATGTAACTTTCATGTAACTGTGAAATCCCAGTCTACAGCAAAGCAGTCACCTGATGTTGCGTGGTAGGTCACATCTAGGTCTTGAGCTGTTTCATATGGAAAGTAGTTGTAATTGTGGCTGAAAGGCTTTCCCCAGTATAATGATGAATAATTCTGAGCCCTTGCCTTCTGCTGATAATGAGACAGAGCCAGGGAGCCTTACCTCTCCAGATTGAGCTACAGTCTCTCTTGTTGAGATGCAGCAGCCACAGAAGGAAAGGATGGCCTCTTTCAGGGAAATAGCATCATGGGAGCTGAATAAGTCAAACATACACTCAGTTTGTATCATGAGATGATTCATCTGCCAATCTGAAAACCACTGAGAAAATTATTGCAATGAGCTAGAAATCGACACTCATAGGAAACAATGGCATCAATCACCTGGGCTATGTGATCATTTTTCATTTCATTTGGGAGAGTGACGAAAGTAAGAAAGACATATTTTCAGATTCCAGTGTCAAATGTTCTGCGAGTTTTTGTACTCTGATAAACGCTGCCATGTTTCATCAGGAAAAAAAAAGAGCATTTGAAGATCAACCTTGCAACACCAACTCTTTATGTTATTCCTAATTTTCAGTTGTTTACTGTTTTGCATATGTTTTATGTAAATTTTGTCATTTATGTTTATTTCTGATGCTGTACTAAAAAAGGACCATTTTTATTGTATTTTATTGATCCAGGCAATCATATTATTGTACAGTTGTACATATGATATTGGACAGGTCAAGAGAGCAGGTCATTTCTGTACATAAAATATAATCTTGAAAATGCTATACGTTCATGTATACGTTCAATAGAACTGCAACAACAAGGTAGGTAAAGCTGGAGGGTATTCCCTCTGTATTGAGCAATGGAAAATGTGGAAAGAAAGTGTGCAGTGATCATGACAACTAAGGACAAAGCTACCAGTCAGTAGTCACTCGGATTGTATATGAGGCTAAAATCTATACCGTGCCATTGCATTGAAAAATTGCCTTAGATGCTTATTTTCTCTGATCACAATGCTCCACAGCTGCTGTTAGTTAGAAGAAGAGTCAAGCGTGACCTTTGTAAGTGTTGAGGCTGAAACTATACAGAATTTAATGACGTCGATAAAGAGCTTCGCATCGCTGCCTCGAGCAATTGCAATGCTTTCCTTGGGACTGTAAATCACATGGGCCTATATTTGTTGTGTGTTCTTTTCATTTATTTAATTACAGAACAATATAAAGTGTACAGATGTTGTAAAATTTTTGTATAATATTTTTTTGTTAAAACAAACATGGCTATTATAGTGTTTATGGCTCCTATACTTACTCCTCCTTTCCTAATCAAGTCATAAATTGTTACATGGTACAATGTTCATTAATATTAAGTTACTATCTACAGTTTCAGTATTCATTTATACTGTAATTGCTATTATATTCATATCAGTAATTTGAATCCAACAATTACGTTTGTTATTGTCATTGTTGCATTTCGAAATCTTTTCTGTCATTTTATGTACTCTTTCTATTTTGCAAGTAGTTTCACTTTGTATTCACCTTCTCCTTTTTACCGTTATCTACCATACAATTTTATCCCGCCTACATATACTCAATAATACGTAACCCACTTCCAAACCATAACCAAAAAAATTTTTTTTCCGATTTCAACACTACCGCTGCTATAAAATCCACCGTTTCCAGTTCACAAACAGTTCCTTTCACCTATTAAACAACCATTTCGGCTAGTTCTAATAATTTTCACTTTATTTCCATTTCCGTTTTTCCCACATCTCTGATCATTTTTAGCCGCTTCCCACAGGTTTCAACGTCATTATTTCTTCGTCAGACAATTATTAGCCTCACTTTCATAATCTGCCACCACAAAATCACTCCTTTTAATACATTTACACGCAGTTTTTTCGTAATTTTCCCGAATTTCTCCACCCATTAGCGTGTTTTGGCGGCAGCAGAACTACCTAACCTTTGTGTACATCGTTGTCTACCAACCCAAGTTCACCACAGGATCAACATAGCCCAGCTTCAACCAACAGTTTTTCGCCTTTTTTCACACCAGACATGCCTTCGCCCTAGCCAGATTACGCTCCCATATTTTATTTTCTCAGGCTTGTCTGACATTTGTCATTACCCCCAAAGGCCTCACACTTAAAGTTCCCATCTCTGGCTGTAACCCTTCTTTCCATCAGTCCCTATACCAGTTCCAGACTGAACAATCCATTGCCCTCACCTACCTAATCCTTCACCTACACCTCAACTCAGCCAATGAACACACCCGTCAACTTCTATCCTTATTAAAAGTCCTCAATCTTTCCTCTCCCACATCCACACCGACTGTTCAGAGCATCCTCCTACAGGCCAACCGCAAATTAGAACAGCATGCCACCCTCCACCTCAAAAAACTATCCAATCTCCTGGTTTCCCACCTCCAGAAAGGCCACTCACTCACCCTTCACAACCTTTCCAGCAAACTTCAACCTCCTCTTATTGCACACAGACCCAGTGTCTCCCATTTACTCAATCTCCCACTTCCAGCTCCACTCCCCCCAAAACCTCAAAATTCCAATCAATACAATCTGGAACCACAGCACCCTAATTCAGTAGTTAACCTTTCCTCCAAATCTCTCTCCCAATCCGAAACCTCTGTCCTATCCAAATGCCTCACCTTCAGCCCCACTCTCAGATTCAACCAAACAGCCCTATTATCTAGTGAATATTTTTTAGCCTTTGGTAAAAGGTGCAGTATTCATTTACATCTTTTATTTCTTGTGACAGTCTATTGTACAATTTTATTCTATGGTATACTACAATATTTGGAATCTTTTGATTTGTTTCTTCTGTTTAGATGCAAATGGTGTCTGGATTTGGTTCCATGGTCTCGTATTGTGCTGTTTGTGGTGTACAGATTCACATGGAACTGTCAAAATTTCTAGCTTTTTGAATAATTCATTTCAGTGTGCCCTGTTACTACTATTTGTTAGTATTCATATATTCATACAGCTCTTTTCTGTATCTTGAAAATTGTTTGTATGTTCCCAGCACTTATTCCCCAAAACATTATCCATTCAGTGAGGATTCAATGCATATATCCAAAGTAGGTTACTTTGAGGCATGAAATATTGCTCACTTGTGCAAGGATTCGCAGAGCATAACATGCTGAGGATAACCTCTTTGCCAAAATTCTCACATGTTCTGTCCTTTTCAATTGACAGTCTACATTCATCCCCAAGAATTTGGTATCCGTTACACAATGTAGTACACCATCGTTTACTTTCAGTGTAGGATAATTGTGTTTTTTAATTAGTTGGAAGTTTGTACAGTTTGTCTTTTTCAATTTTAAAGTTACTCTATTCCTTAATGAGTAGTTGATGACAGTATGATGTAATTGGATAGATAAAAAATCTACTCACTAAGCAATGGCAGGAGAACACACATACAAAAGTCTTTCAGAGCCAGTGGCTCCTCCTTCCAGCAGAAGGGTTGAAGGGAAAGGAAGAGGGGTGACGGAAAAGGACTGGAAAGTTTAGAAAAAGGGTTAGAGGTTAGAAAAGTCACGCAGAACCCTGGGAGAAGGAAAGACTCCACTTCTTTTCCTTCAACTCTATTCATTCCTTTTAACCCTTCTCCTGGAAGAAAGAGGCACTGGCTCCGAAAACTTGCATATGTAAAACCTTTTTATATGTGTCGTCCTGCTGCTGCTTGGTGAATAGAATTTTTATCAGATCAATTACATTAATGACTAGTTCGGAACATCTCTGAGAGCTTCACTGTAATATCTACTGTATTGTCATCAGCAAATAGTATTTCTCTCCATACTAGACACTGTTTGGGAAATTGTTTCTATATGTAAGAGGATTGGGCCCAATAGACTTCCCTGAGGTATGACGATATTAATATATTTTTGGCCTGGTGTTTTACTACTAGTCTTTTAGAAATATGTGAGATTTCAACTCCTTGCATACAGTTTTCCAACTATGGCTTAAACCAGTTCTTTGAAATACCCCTTATTTACAATAGTTGTAATTTGTGTAATAAAATTCTGTGGTCAACTGTTCAAATGCCTTTGATAGATCCGAAAAAAAATGACTGTTGCATTCTTGCCCTTGTCTAGTGCTCTGAGTACGACTTTTGTAAACTGTACTATCTGACTGTGTACCTCTTGTGGGCCTGAAATTGAATTGTTCATCACAGAAATGGTTGTGTTTATTCAGGTATTCCATTAGTCTATTTTTTTCATTACGATTTCTCGAAATGCAAGATAACAAATAAATTGTTCTGTGGTTTTCTACATTTTCTGCTTCACCATTTTTTTCAGTATTGGTAGGCCTGTTACTTTTGCTTCTTTCATGTATCCAGGAAAGCAGCCAGGTCTGAAGATCCATTACTATTGTTAATGGGGTATTTATGTTGGTTACACATTTCTTAAGGACCCTGACTGAGATCTCATCTAATCCTGTGACTTTTTTAAATTATTTATTGGTGTATTACCTGTGTCACCTCCTTCTCTGTTATTGGAGAGATCACCACTCAGTGTGGTGGCTGGTCATGGTCATGTAGAACATATGTGTCTGGAAATTTATCTTGCAATTTCTTGGCACTGCCACTTCTTTGTCAACAGAGCTTAATTTATGCATGCATGCAGACTGTTGCTGCAACAACTCTTGGTGCTTCTACAGCAGGTTTCTGGCCCAAATCCTAAAATTTACTTCGATGTCACAGTTTCTGTAACGAGAAAACCGTCTTGTTTACTGAACAAAAGCTGTCTGAATTTTGTGTTATCTCGAAAAACTACTGACCGGTACCTTAATGATACCGTTTGGTTCTGACAGTATTATTCAATATAAATTAATTTTTTTAGTAATAATTGACTGCTTGCAAAGTGTGGCAGGCGTGTGTTTTACAAAAGCTTCGGACTCCAGCTACCAGAATAGTTTTGGTCAGAAGTACATTCGGAAAATACCATCCTTATGTGGTCCTAATTAGAGTGAAAAGCTTAGAAGGTGTTACAATTTGTGAACAACATAAAAGTTCGTTAAAACAAAAAGAAAAATATTTGCAGGCCATATAGCATATGCGAGCGACGCCACGGCTGCTAAGCTAGTGTGGTTATACAAAGAAAGTAGGGCTGCAGATTTGACATACTTGATCAGTACGTTAGATATTGCTTCCTTCAGAGCCATATGGAATATTTTCATAAATTAATAAATAAAAAGTGAGGGAGTGGTTCACTAGTTAACTGTTGTCTCACAGTAAATACAAACAGGTAATCAAAATCAAAGTTGGTTCAATAGGTTTCTCAGAAAATACCGGTATCTAACGCATACATTTAATTAATATTTGAAATTTTTAGTTCGAATGTTGCAGTTTCTTTTCTCATTAAGGAGCATGTCCGAATGGGACTGGCGACCATAATTTTTCCATAATTACTGATTTGTGTGGTCTGACAGAAACGACTTACAATCCCCATTGTTTTGCACTGTACACTGATTATGTTTTGTTTTGGAAAAGAGTAATTAACCTTCTGTCCGATTGCCTAAATTAATCATTTGTAACACGATCATGGTCAAACTTTTGTAAAATATCAACTCGCACGACTTTTGCAATACAGAGTGTAAGTAAGAAGGTGTGTTATAATTTCTCCGTCATGCACAGTCCGCTACAGCCAATTGCGGTATTGATTTGGAACAACAGTAACTGAATTGATTGGTGGGTACACTACCTACACGCACAAATGAAGTTGACACTCAGCGCGATGGATGATGGGAGCGACAGTAAACGCATTTCCCATCAGCCACCGCGCTGTGTCAACTTTGTTTGCGCGGAAAATACATTGCACTCGTAATTTGAGTTTATGCACAGCTCTGTGAGGTACAAATATATTCTTGAGCAGCGCTTGCGTTTTTCCTACAGGCACATGTATTGTTCATTGCTACAAACATTAAAAGATTGAACTGTTATGTCATAAATTGATGTTGAACACAAACCTACAAAAATGAAATAAAAATTTAAAAAAATGACATAACCCTTGCAAACTTAAGTAAAGTATTCAAACTTAAATTTATATTTCTGTTACCAGATTATTCAGGATTTTAATGCTTATTTGTATAAGGAAAGAAAGATTATACGTAAAAAAACTCTAGACACTACGAATAAGCTATAATAAAATGAAATGCAAGTGCCAATCGCCAAGTGACGGAATTATTACACAAAAATTATGTATGTGTTTGCGCTAATAGACTGTGTTCACAGTGCCACAAACAACAGTCGTCAGATGCCGTCACCACAGGTCGCCCAATAACATTGGCCGACAACTTGTTCACCATGCGTCCGATCTACTTTGTTTTTGACTGGGTCAAGAAGGTCGGGTTAGGTTGGAATCTGTTCTATGTATGATGTAGGATGGGGTATGTACCACACTGTCTCTGTGCTTGGAGACGAGTGCTGTAATGCGGCTTTTGCTATTAAAGAGATGCCAAATGCGTGCGCATGAGCTATATTTGTCTCGAAAAGAACGTGGCAAGTACTGTACACTCTGTCCTCAGTTATTGGAATTGTTGTTGTTGTTGTGGTCTTCAGTCCTGAGACTGGTTTGATGCAGCTCTCCACGCTACTCTATCCTGTGCAAGCTTCTTCATCTCCCAGTACCTACTGCAACCTACATCCTTCTGAATCTGCTTAGTGTATTCATCTCTTGGTCTCCCTCTACGATTTTTACCCTCCACGCTGCCCTCCAATGCTAAATTTGTGATCCCTTGATGCCTCAAAACATGTCCTACCAACAGATCCTTTCTCCTAGTCAAGTTGTGCCACAAACTTCTCTTCTCCCGAATCCTATTCAATACCGCCTCATTAGTTACGTGATCTACCCACCTTATCTTCAGCATTCTTCTGTAGCACCACATTTCGAAAGCTTCTATTCTCTTCTTGTCCAAACTAGTTATCGTCCATTTTTCACTTCCATACATGGCTACACTCCATACAAATACTTTCAGAAACGACTTCCTGACACTTAAATCTATACTCAATGTTAACAAATTTCTCTTCTTGAGAAACGCTTTCCTTGCCATTGCCAGTCTACATTTTATATCCTCTCTACTTCGACCATCGTCAGTTATTTTACTCCCTAAATAGCAAAACTCCTTTACTACTTTAAGTGTCTCATTTCCTAATCTAATTCCCTCAGCCTCACCCAACTTAACTTGACTACATTCCATTATCCTCGTTTTGCTTTTGTTGATGTTCATCTTATATCCTCCTTTCAAGACACTGTCCATTCGGTTCAACTGCTCTTCCAAGTCCTTTGCTGTCTCTGACAGAATTACAATGTCATCGGCGAACCTCAAAGTTTTTACTTCTTCTCCATGAATTTTAATACCTACTCCGAATTTTTCTTTTGTTTCCTTTACTGCTTGCTCAATATACAGATTGAATAACATCGGGGAGAGGCTACAACCCTGTCTCACTTCCTTCCCAACCGCTGCTTCCCTTTCATACCCCCTCGACTCTTATAACTGTCATCTGGTTTCTGTACAAGTTGTAAATAGCCTTTCGCTCCCTGTATTTTACCCCTGCCATCTTCAAAATTTGAAAGAGAGTATTCCAGTTAACATTATCAAAAGCTTTCTCTAAGTCTACAAATGCTAGAAACGTAGGTTTATTGGAATTAGCGGACAAGTTTTACAAATGAATGAGATGAAGAGAGAAACGTTCTGTTACATACTCGAGATAATTCGTAGCGACCTAGAAAAGCAAGATTACAGAAATTGTTTTGCTGATTTGATTTGAAGTTGTGCACTCATGGGTCAGTTAATCTTCTGTGTGTGTCATTCAGCGTACTTGCGAAAGACAAACATGAAGTTTAGAATAAGATGTTCTGGATACCTAAAGCAATGGAAAGTGAAAAAAACTGGCAGCATTTTTGTAAACCATTTCATGTAACAGTATCACTACCCTACTGGCATAAAAACGCCAGTAAGTAGTAATAATAATTTGTAGACAGCTAGTGCCCGTGTACCACAACCCAAAAAAGATCTTCTACAGTAGCCTTAAACGTAAGCTGCACCACCCTTCTTATTGGAACAAATTTTTTGAGGTTCTAATTTACGTTAAAATTTCCGATACAGATTTTGGTTACTCGTGGTTTGCAATAAACTTGTTGTTTCGTTCTTAGATTCCAAACTATATCCCGTTTATATTTTTGTAGCCAAAAGAGTAGGGAATAGTACCGGGTACTGTAATCGGGCGGTTTAAATCACCTCGGGGTATGACCATACGGTGCATTTGACCTGCGGTCGTCGCACTGTGGCGCTGGCAGCAGTCCACATACACAGAGGTGTGTTGGTGCATGTCGGAGTACGGTGCAGTGAGTAAGTGTGCAGACGTTTTCAGGTGTGCTAATGGTGACTGTGTGTTGAAAATGGCCCAAAGAACACATAGTGATGACGTTATGAGGGGTAGAATACTAGGGCGACTGGAGGATGGTCAAACACAGAAGGTCGTAGCACGGGCCCTCCGTGTGCCACAAAGTGTGATCTCAAGATTATGGCAACGATTCCAGCAGACAGGAAACGTTGTCTCCAGACACACATTCTACAGACGACTGAACAGACACGGTTTATTCGCCCAGAGACCTGCAAGGAGCATTCCACTGACCCCAGGTCACAGGAGAGCCCGTAAAGCCTGGTGTCAAGAACACAGTACATGGTCACTGTAATAGTGGTCCCAGGTCATGTTCACGGACGAGTCCAGGTATAGCCTGAACAGTGATTCTCGCCAGGTTTTCATCTGGCGTGAACCAGGAACCAGATACCAACCCTTTAATGTCCTTGAAAGGGACCTGTATGGAGGTCTTGGTTTTATGGTGTGGGGTAGGATTATGATTAGTGCTTGTACACCCCTACATATCTTTGGCAGAGGAGCTGTAACAGATCAAGTGTATCGGGACGTCATTTTGCACCAGTATGTTTGCCTTTTCAGGGGTGCAGTGGGTCCCACCTTCCTCCTGATGGATGATAACGCAAGGCCCCACCTAGCTGCCATCATGGAGGAGTACCTTGAGACAGAAGATATCAGGCGAATGGAGTGGCCTGTCTGTTCTCCAGACCTAAACCCCATCGAGCAAGTCTGGGATGCTCTCGGTCGACGTGTCGCTGCAGGTCTTCAAACCCCTACGACACTTCAGGAGCTCCGACAGGCACTGGTGCAAGAATGGGAGGCTATACCCCAGCAGCTGCCCGACCACCTGATCCAGAGTATGCCAACCCGTTGTGCGGCCTGTGTACGTGTGCATGGCGATCATATCCCATATTGATGTCGGGATACATGCGCAGGAAACAGTAGCGTTTTCTATCACATGTGTTTCGAGACGGTTTTCTCAACTTATCACCAATATCGTGGACTTACAGATCTGTGTCGTGTGTGTTCCCTATGTGCCTATGCCATTAGCGCCAGTTTTGTGTAGTGTCATGTTGTGTGGCACCACATTCTGCAGTTATCCTTAATTTATGAGCACGAGTGTAGATGTGGTGGTAACTTGCAGCGAGACGCAGACGTTAGGCTAGCTACTCACCTGTGCAGCAGTGCTGCAGAGTCGAACAGGTGTTTGTAGCGCATCTCGCCCACTTGCAGCTTGCCGGGACCATTGCGAAGCAGCGTGCCCTTCACCCAGTGCGGGATGGTTCCTGTAACAAGCGGGCGCAAGTCAGCAAGACGTCACACACAACGCCAACTGCCGGCTCTTGTCTACATCTTCTCCCGCTGGTGATCCTGTACAAGGCAACTCACAGACAGCATGTTAGGCAGTCCAAATTTCCGAGATAAAATTCACTGACAGTAGGCGAAAATATCCAGTTCAAAAATGTTCAAATGTGTGTGAAATCTTATGGGACTTAACTGCTAAGGTCAGCAGTCCTTAAGCTTACGCACTACTTAACCTAAGTTATTCCAAGGACAAACACACACACCCATGCCCGAGCGAGGACTCGAACCTCCGCCGGGAACAGCCGCACAGTCCATGACTGCAGCGCCCCTGACCGCTCGGCTAATCCCGCGCGGCGAATCTTCAGTATTCAGCTGTATAATTTGTAGGGTTTTGTGCGCGACATCATCCAGCGCCTGTTGACAGCCACACCAGACCGATCCAAAAGAGAGGATCGCCGCGCTGGGACATGACTGAAAACATTTATTCGCGATGTGACAAGAATCGCTCGCAGGTCAAGGTTCTGAACCAGATGCGGCGGGGATATAAGGTTCGGTTCTTGGGGGCGGGATCGTGATGGGGAGGGGGGGGGGCGGGGGGGGGGGGCTACAGGCAGGGCAGTTTCCCAGCCGGCCGCGGCGGTCGTGCGGTTCTAGGCTCTCCAGTCTGGAGCAGCGCTGGATGTGTGTGATGTCCTTAGGTTAGTTAGGTTTAATTAGTTCTAAGTTCTAGGGGACTGATGACCACAGCAGTTGAGTCCCATAGTGCTCAGAGCCATTTGAACCATTTTGAACAGTTTCCCCCTAATTCCTTCCAAATATAACTTGCGTCACACTCACTTTTAATATGCCAGAAGTGTTTTCGATTTTAATAATGATAAAAGTGAAAAAATTTGTGTCTAAAATATAACAACAGAAAATCCAGAACGTAATAACGAAAATATTAGTGTGTGAAATCTTATGGGACCTAACTGCTAAGGTCATCAGTCACTAAGCTTACACGCTACTTAATCTAAATTATCCTAATGACAAACACACACCCATGCCCGAGGGAGGACTCGAACCTCCGCACAGTCCATGGCTACAGCGCCCCAGACCGCTCGGCTAATCCCGCGTGACGAAAACATTACGAAAATGATAGATTACTACTCACCATATAGAGGATACATTGAGTCGCAGACAGGTACCGTCACACAAGCGCAACTAAACACACACACACACACACACACACACACACACACACACACACACACACACAATCACTCACTCTGACCCCTAGGGCCGAACGGCGGACAAAGCGGTTAGTTAGTGGTCATGTGGGTGTGAGCGTTCTTTTTTTTTTAAATTTAAATTTCAGGTTTCAGTTTCGGGTCGTGCCCATTCAGCTATCTCAGTAATGGAAAGATTGTACGATAGCGTATTGAAGACGATTTTCTTATAAGTTACGCCGGCCGGTGTGGCCGAGCGGTTCTACGCACTTCAGTCTGGAACCACGCGAGCCCTACGGTCGCAGGTTCGAATTCTGCCTCAGGCATGGATGTGTGTGATGTCCTTAGGTTAGTTAGGTTTAAGTAGTTATAAGTTCTAGCGGACTGATGACCTCAGATGTTAAGTCCCATAGTGCTCAGAGCCATTTGAACCTTATACATTACAAGTATACGAACGTAAGAGCAACACTCCACTCACTCCGTGATCAGGAAAAATCTCCGAGTCGTCCCGCGTAGCTACCGAGGCGGACGTACGTGTGTGTGTGTGTGTGTGTGTGTGTGTGTGTGTGTGTGTGTGTGTGTGTGTTTTCGTACTAGAAAAGGCCTTTTGGCCAAAAGTTCAAATGTACAGCAGTCTTTATGTTGTGCCTGTCTGCGACTCAGCATCTCCTCTATATGGTAAGTAGCAATCTATGCTTTTCAGAATACTGTCTATGAAACGTTGTTTACATCAGCATTTAGTACATAGTTTTAACACAGCTTTTCAAAACCTGCGATGTAGAGAGATATTGCATTTGAAAAGCTTTTGTTCCAAAATTGGAGAAGGTGCAGTTGACCTAAGGAAATTTCATTTCGCTACTGAAAGTGGCTGAAGGTCACTAAACACTTCTGTACAGCTTTCATACAAATTCATTTCGGATGTTTCAAATGTTGTGTTATAAGAACACGAATTTGCGAGGAGGCTTGAAAAAAAGTAAGTTACACATTATTGCGGTAGGTCAAGTAATTTTTACTAAGTGCTGTGCTATGCTTCCAAGTGACAGAATTACGTGACACTGTTTTCAACATTTTCTGCAAGTCTCTGTACACAATTCCTCCACGGTAGAAATCCACTCTTTGGCCACACAGCCACTGAAAAATCGCTATGTGAACGTCCTCATGGTTGAAATATCTCTTCCCCCCCTCCCCAGCCTCAGATGTTCTTTCAGCTTGCCGAAAAGACAGAAATCGCTCGGTGCATGATCTTTCTTCCTTCCCGGTCTGCTTCATCCACGTCTGTGTGGCCTTGGTCAAATTGTTGGCACCATTACACTACAGTTGAACCCGGCATGCCATTTGATTCATACAGAGCCAAAATTTCACGGTAAGTAATTTGGAAATTTGTGGTAAGGTCTTATGGGACCAATCTGCAGAGGTCATCGGTCCATAAGTTTACGCACTACTTAATCTAACCTAGACTAACTTACGCTAAGAACGACACACACACACACACACACACACACACACACACACACACACACACACACACACACGTCCGAGGGAGGACTCGAACCTCCGACGGGGAGAGCCGCGCGGACCGTGACAAGACGCCACAGACCGCGCGGTTACCCCGCGCGTATCACGGTAAGTCTGTGTACAATTTAGACGTTATGTGCGCAACAATTGTATTGCCCCCGTTCTTCGACTTTGAAGTTGGGTTCCCATTGCCGCGCCACTGCAGTTGCACGCTGTGATGCATTTGTTCCGTTTGTAATCGTGTGCTCTTCTGAATATTTATTATATAGAGCTGAAAAAATTGAAAAAGGGAAGGCAATTCTGGGCGCACCTAACAATGCTATAAATACCAAACATGGTTCAGCTGTGGTTTCTCGTGAGCTCTGCCAATACGAACATAAATTCCACTTATTCTATAGAACGAGTTCAGACAGTTTCCACGTTTTGGAGCGACTTACTGCTTCTACTGCTGGGAAGGTACTAATTACAATAAGGTAAGCTGGTGCATGTGTTTGACTGACGTTAAAAATGCCACAACGGAAAGTTTAGTTTTAGACTCCCAGCGTCTTTTCATTTCATTAAGTGTTTTCATTCCGAGCTTCGGCGTGGGTCCGCAGCACAAGAAAAACACGAGACCGCTCTGCATTCCGCATAGCAAGCTGAAATAGCCTCGCGTGTGGCGCCTAGCTTCCAACATCGCCGCGGACAACTTCCAACATCTCTCACGTATTTTCTAGAGAATTGAAAGAGGAGTCTCTCTCCTTCCATCGTTAAAAACAATTTTGATTGCCAGCTATATTACATACGCAGTAAAGTAGGACCTAAAACGCACCAAACGTAAACTGGCAAGCAACTACGAACGTTACAAAACAAGCGCAGTGTTTTACTTTATAATAAAGTGTCACAATAACTATGGGAAATAACGAGAAGAAAACCAGTTTATTATTAAGCTGTGGTGTCAGGCTATAAGATGCAAAAAACTGTTATTAGTATTATTTTTTAGCCTAACAGTTCGTTCAAAATGAATAAGAAAGACTGCATAGCGGAGCATACATGCGAGTCCACAAAGCAGCGGTTTTTAATTTTTTGCGCGGAATGTTTTACTGAGAAACTAATTACAGATGCGGTCATGTTACCTCTCATACGACAGTGTAATGGCGTGATTTTTCAACATGACAATGCTCCTCCACGCATACTATGTGTCTCTATGAACTGTGTGATGTTGAGGTACGGCTATGGCCAGCAAGATCCCCATATCTATCTCCGATAGAACATGCGTGTTGTAATATTTCTGGCTTGGTCAGCCATCATATTAGGCTCCAAGAAGCTGTTCCCAGAGCAGTGGAAATGCAAGAGGTATCTAGATGACGAAATGTGGTGTGAGGTACCTGTGACAAATGTTAGATTCGGTACCATTCCCGTGAGAAAGACCGCCTGCATAATGCTACTGCTCTGTGATTGGCTGCTGTGTTCGGAGCAAGGGCGCCAAAACGTTAAAGTATAGTTGTAATTATTTGTTAAACTGCTCGTTGGAATGACTTCACTTTTTAATATAGATATCTCCCAACAGCTATCAATCAGTCATTTTAGAATGATTAAAAACAATTTAAATCAAAACAAAAGACGAAGCACTTCGGAAGCGTTCGGGGCACGCCTTTTCTGGTATGGCGCGAGAAGTGTTTCGGGCTGTTCGTCACTCTGGATTAGGTAGTCGAGAACAACAGACATGTCTGTCGTAGGATGTGTTCCAATTTTTATTTAAGTTCCTGTTCGTCACTCTGGATTAGGCAGTCGAGATGTACAGTCATGTTGTCTGTGGCAGGATGTGTTTGCCAGTACTCAGTATTAAAAGATTCGCTCCTGTAGTCATGAGGCACAGACACGTGCCACAAATAGTGTAAAGATACATTTTCGTAAACATTGTGTTTGATCATGTACTTAGCTGTATCAGAAGGTGTTGTGTTAAGATCATGTAGCCTTCTCGTGTGGCTATATTAAAACACGCGAGTGGCATCCCAAAGAAGTGATACATTATTTCAGAACAGAACCTCGCTAAACTTCAGTTTCCGCCTCAAGATACAGAACCTACGACCTGCGTGCTGTTTTCTGCGCTGGGGACATCAACTTGAAGACAGCAGGTTAGTGAACTATAACAGAACCTTCGTATTCCACACAGTGCAGTGGAAACAACTAGGCGCCTCACGTGTACTACATGCACAGAACAAATGTGCTCAGTGACACGTCACCTGCAGTAACGCAGAGGAGGTAAAGGAGGATGATCGTTATTAACACCAACAATGAATTTATTCTTCCTTTCTTGCCGTAGCGTGACCCTCCGTCAACGGCTGTACCGAGATGGATACAGCGGTTCCCGTCAAATCACCAGAGTTATTAAGCACCGCCGGATGTAGCCAGTACTTTGATGAGTATGCCGAGATCTTTTGATTTTGCCTTTACGATAGAGGGGACAGGAGAGATGATTGCATGAAGTGCCTGATCACCAGACTGTGCGCTAATGTCCTGGATTAAATTGCAAACCTCTCTGCAATGTCTCATGAAGTGAGGTCACGCGCCACTGTTTTTTTTTTTTTGTTTTGGTTTTAGAGCGCAAAACTGCTATGGTCATTAGCGCCCGGTCCGTGACTTAGGAAACAGTAAAAAACCGAAAATGGAAACCAGCAGCAATGGGAACGAAAGTCATAAAATTGGAGAAACTAAAAGCAGAAGGAAGGCTTAAAAATTCACTACAGAAAGGGGTTGGTTGTCCCCAAAAAAAGCTTCAAATGACTGACGTCATTTCACTGGCACTAATAAACTCGAGAACGCGATCGGCTGAGCGCGTGTCATCTGCTAAAATCGACGACATATCAGGCGACAGCTGTAGACGGGCGCGTAACGGATTAAAATAGGGGCACTCAATTAAAAGGTGTCTTATCGTCCACAGCTGAGAGCAGTGGGGACAGAGTGGGGGAGGATCGCCGTTTAAAAGATGTCGATGGCTAAAAAGACAGTGCCCTATCCGGAGTCTAGTTAAAATTACCTCCTCCCGACGACGCGTTCGGGAGGAAGAGGTCCAAGCACAAGGAAGAGCTTTCACGTCCCGCAATTTATTGTGGGGAAGTGTCGCCCAATGTGCGTGCCATAAAAGAACAACACGACGACATAAAACGCTCCGTAGATCGGCGAAGGGAATCGATTGGATAGCTGGTCGAAGAAGAGAGACTGCAGCCTTGGCTGCTATATCGGCCGCCTCATTTCCACAGACACCAACGTGTCCCGGGAGCCAGAGGAACGCCACCGAGACACCCCCCAGGTGGAGCAAGCGCAGATAGTCCTGAATCCGGTGGACCAGAGGGTGCACAGGGTAAAGAGCTTGGAGACTGAGGAGAGAGCTGAGAGAACCTGAGCAGATAACGCACTGTATCCGCTGATGGCGGCGGATGTAGTGGACAGCCTGGAGAACAGCGTAAAGCTCCGCAGTATAAACCGAACACTGGCCGGGAAGCCGAAATTGATTTGGGGTGTCGCAAACAATATAGGCACTCCCTACACCAACCGATGTTTTTGAGCCATCAGTGTAAATAAATGTGGCTTCCTTCATTTGTGCACATTGAGCAGAAAATGCCCGACGATAAACAAGTGAAGGGGTACCATCCTTGGGAAATCGACAAAGGTCACAGAGCAGGCAGATCCGGGGACGGAGCCAAGGCGGTGCTGTACCCCAAGTTGTCAAGAAGGTTTTAGGAAAGCGGAAGGAAAGAACGCGCCACTGTTGATGGTGATTTGTGCATCGGGCGGGGCTCGGCGGACCTCTTGGTGCTCTTCCGGAGGAGTGGCTCTCTGTCAGCACCAGGTTTCACCTTCTCCCTTTTCTCGTCATCTCCAATACATACATGACACTCTACTACACGTGAAACCTTCACAGCCCTCTGCACTTAACAGATACGCTTACACACACACCGCCCCACTACTTCGCGACGGAAAGGTGCCTGCGGGCGTGAAGGATAGAGAAAACTTTCCCGTTTGGTGGCTGATCCTGCCCTCGGGGGTCTCCCAGTGATTGAACCCATACGACTTTACTTTACTGGTGGACCAGTTCGGGCGTCAGCTCTGTCGCAGTGTCCAGGGTATCAAACACCACTCACAACAGTTGTGGGCCAGCTGGTCTCAGGAGAGAACTTTATGACAGCCTTCCCAATCGAATCAGTATATGCATCCAGGCCAAAGGGGTGACAACGTTATACTGATAAGTGGGTCATGCAGCCTAGTTCTTTAATACGATTTTGTAATCACTCAAATAATATCACAGACCCTCTCAACCTGTGAAGTTTCATTTAGTTTCCTCCTCCACTTCTGCGTACTTAATACTTTTTTGTAATGCAGTTTTTGTATTACTTGCAACAAGACAGAACGAGTCATACGACGCTGCTAATCTCTGAGTGCTAGGAACCTATAGCGTTACAGTAATCGGAACAGTTTGCTTCAGTGCAGCTGTCTCTCGAATGAGTTAGACCACAGAGGGCCATAAGAGTGGTGGTGGTGGTGGTTAGTGTTTAACGTCCCGTCGACAACGAGGGCATTAGAGACGAGCGCAAGCTCGGGTTAGGGAAGGATTGGGAAGGAAATCGGCCGTGCCCTTTCAAAGGAACCATCCCGGCATTTGCCTGAAACGATTTAGGGAAATCACGGAAAACCTAAATCAGGATGGCCGGAGACGGGATTGAACCGTCGTCCTCCCGAATGCGAGTCCAGTGTGCTAACCACTGCGCCACCTCGCTCGGTACCATAAGAGTAAAGGCGCTGAAAACACCTCTCTCAGTACGCTATATATGTGAAATAAATTGATGCACCCTGCCAATGATGTTCCAAATGCTCTCAATTAGGAAAAGATCCAGCGACCAGTTACGGTTTGGTAAGCACGAAGAAGCCGGCCGCTGTGGCCGAGAAGTTCTAGGCGCCTCAGTCCGGAACCACGCGGCTGCTACGGTCGCAGGTTCGATTGCTGCCTGGGGCATGGATGTGTGTACTGTCGTTAGGTTACTTAGGTTTAAGTAGTTCTAAGTCTAGGGGACTGATGACCTCAGATGTTAAGTCCCATAGTGCTTAGAGCCATTTGAACCATTCTGAACCAAGCACGAAGGCAAACAAATTCTCGCCGCGTGCGGGCGGGCATTATCTTGCTGAAGTGTGAGCCCATGAAGGGCAACAAAACAGGGCGTAGAATAGAATACCGTCGACGCACCGCTGAGCTGTAAGGGTGCCACGGATGACAAGCAAAGAGGTCCTGTTATGAAATGGAATGGCACCCGCAGACCATCACTCCTGGTTGTCCGGCTGTGTGAGCAGCAGGCAGGTGTTGATAACGCTGTCTCACACGAGTACCTATCATCTCCGCGTGCTTCACAGTGGTCACTCAACATCTGACGCTGTTGACGCTTCTTATATATCCATCAGATTCAGTAACAGCACTAAAAACGCACAGTAGTAATGTGCTCTAGTGGCCATTCTGCCTGTTGTAGAGAAATGCGACTGTAATCATTTACTTGGCCGTCGCTGGTGTGTACGTGTTCGAAGTTAAGAGTGCACTGAAATCCGATCATGTCTTCTGGGTGCCCGACTTGTTTACCGGGAAATGTATTGTGGATGTAGAATACAGCGACTGTGATGAAAAAGGTTCTCAGAAATGTCTACAGCCAGTCGCCTTTCGTGGTCACATTACTTCTTTCAAATCACCTATCAAGCAGTCATGAAATGATAAAGTTGTTAATAATAGTATTGTGGGGTCTTCTATTTTGTTGTGGAAATATAGTGGAAAGGTGCCTGGAGTATTTACATCATAAAATCATGATGTCGACTCGATGGCGCTAGTTACAGTTGGTTGATTCCGTAGCTGTAAGTGATGCCATCAAGTCAACCTAGCTATATATATCTCTTTACATAATCATTTTCATAGGCAGTAACTAGCAATTATTAATTTGGTACCGTTTTGTTGACTTCTCTTTAATGTAAATGTATGGCAATGTTGGTTGAGTTACCCCGAAGGGTGGGTTCAGACTCCTGTCGGAAAGGGTGTTTTTCCTCCACAGACACACTGGCCCCTTTCCTTGTGGATATGTGAGAGATGTGTCATATGTGTAGAGTGTAGGTGAATGTAGTGTAAGAGTGTGTGTGTGTATGTGTGTATGTGTGTGTGTGTGTGTGTGTGTGTGTGTGTGTGTGTGTGTGTGTGTCATCCGACGGACGGATCGCCATCAAGAAACAGTGTCACATGCCCTCACTTCATTAGACAGTGCAAAGAGGTTTGGAATTTAATCCAGGATATTGGCACAAGGGCTGGTGACCAGGAACTTTACACAACCACCTCTTCCCCCATTGCCGGACAAATACTGGCTGTGAAAGTTTCACCCACCATCAGAATTCGATGCGGCTTGCTTCCAGTCTGGCGCCGCCGCATAGGTGTGCGTTAGGCTGCGTTCACTGTGGAACCAACAATGGTCGTGAGACGCCGTCGCCGGAGGTCGTCCGATAACAATGGACGACAGCTTGATCATGGCACGTTCGATCTCTTTCATCAGTTTTGGGCTGGGTCGAGCAGGTTAGGTTAGGTTAGAATCTAGTCTACTAGCGAAATAGGTCAGATTTTAACTTCCAATGGCGGGATGGATATGACGCCTCTGTTCTTGGAGCCGAGTGGTACAATGCGGTTTTTGCTATTAAAAAGATTCTGAATGAGCTATATCTGTCTCTAAAGGAACGTTTCGAGTGCTGTACACCCTGTCTTCAGTTACTGGAGTTACCAGACCAGTTTTACGAAATACCCATGTATTAGGAAAATACACTCCTGGAAATGGAAAAAAGAACACATTGACACCGGTGTGTCAGACCCACCATACTTGCTCCGGACACTGCGAGAGGGCTGTACAAGCAATGATCACACGCACGGCACAGCGGACACACCAGGAACCGCGGTGTTGGCCGTCGAATGGCGCTAGCTGCGCAGCATTTGTGCACCGCCGCCGTCAGTGTCAGCCAGTTTGCCGTGGCATACGGAGCTCCATCGCAGTCTTTAACACTGGTAGCATGCCGCGACAGCATAGACGTGAACCGTATGTGCAGTTGACGGACTTTGAGCGAGGGCGTATAGTGGGCATGCGGGAGGCCGGGTGGACGTACCGCCGAATTGCTCAACACGTCGGGCGTGAGGTCTCCACAGTACATCGATGTTGTCGCCAGTGGTCGGCGGAAGGTGCACGTGCCCGTCGACCTGGGACCGGACCGCAGCGACGCACGGATGCACGCCAAGACCGTAGGATCCTACGCAGTGCCGTAGGGGACCGCACCGCCACTTCCCAGCAAATTAGGGACACTGTTGCTCCTGGGGTATCAGCGAGGACCATTCGCAACCGTCTCCATGAAGCTGGGCTACGGTCCCGCACACCGTTAGGCCGTCTTCCGCTCACGCCCCAACATCGTGCAGCCCGCCTCCAGTGGTGTCGCGACAGGCGTGAATGGAGGGACGAATGGAGACGTGTCGTCTTCAGCGATGAGAGTCGCTTCTGCCTTGGTGCCAATGATGGTCGTATGCGTGTTTGGCGCCGTGCAGGTGAGCGCCACAATCAGGACTGCATACGACCGAGGCACACAGGGCCAACACCCGGCATCATGGTGTGGGGAGCGATCTCCTACACTGGCCGTACACCACTGGTGATCGTCGAGGGGACACTGAATAGTGCACGGTATATCCAAACCGTCATCGAACCCATAGTTCTACCATTCCTAGACCGGCAAGGGAACTTGCTGTTCCAACAGGACAATGCACGTCCGCATGTATCCCGTGCCACCCAACGTGCTCTAGAAGGTGTAAGTCAACTACCCTGACCAGCAAGATCTCCGGATCTGTCCCCCATTGAGCATGTTTGGGACTGGATGAAGCGTCGTCTCACGCGGTCTGCACGTCCAGCACGAACGCTGGTCCAACTGAGGCGCCAGGTGGAAATGGCATGGCAAGCCGTTCCACAGGACTACATCCAGCATCTCTACGATCGTCTCCATGGGAGAATAGCAGCCTGCATTGCTGCGAAAGGTGGATATACACTGTACTAGTGCCGACATTGTGCATGCTCTGTTGTCTGTGTCTATGTGCCTGTGGTTCTGTCAGTGTGATCATGTGATGTATCTGACCCCAGGAATGTGTCAATAAAGTTTCCCCTTCCTGGGACAATGAATTCACGGTGTTCTTATTTCAATTTCCAGGAATGTATGTACCTGTAGTTTCAATGATACACTGCACTAAGGACTTCTCCAAAACAGGCTGGTTTATTGTGCTGCAATGGCGAGTTCGGTGTATAAAGGTTTTACCAATTAGATTACGAGCACGTTATGGTTAATTTGTGTGGTGAAAGTGGATGTTTCTATTATATGATGAATGGATAAAATTTGTATGTGAGTAGATAAGTATTGTTTAATTAATGGAAGGCAGATTTGTGGTTTCACAGCAGCTCACTTTATTCTAAAACAGGTGAATATTAATGCAATGCTGGCAGTAGATATATTTAGATAATCTGATTCTAGTACTGCAAATCTGACTGTTCTTCGAACACGTGCCCAGTGGATTTGAGAAAGGATGTAACAAGATTTCCGATAGAAATATTATTTCAGGTTCAGTGTAGCTTTTAGTATACAAAGCCACCTATATTATAGTGTCGTTTAGGGCACTTTTACGAAACGTAGCTCCAAAACTCGGTGTAGTATAAATTAAAAATTTCGTAATATTTGCGATGCAAGGGTGAAAATATTAGCTTTTAAATTAGTACTTAGTGCATCGTAAATAGCAACTTCGAAACTGCACTTTCAGGACGCGGTATAGGCCTAATCATTGGAAGGATGTAATCATCAGATATATCAATGTTCTAGTTTTACTTCTGCCAGAATTGAATCTTTAATGTGAGTATTGGATTTTTTAATAGAGCTCAAATCACACCTCTATGCAAGCTTTCGAAATCTGTTTTGCTGAATTTATCTGAAGTTGTGCAGACATAAGTCAGTTAACTTTCAATGACTGTCATTCAGCATATGTGTGAAAGAAAAACAAAGTCTAGAGTAAAATACTTTGACACCTAAAGCACTGTAAAGTGGAGAACACATACGTACACCACATTTGCAAACCACTCCATGTAACAGAATAACCAGCCTACTGACATAAAAGCGCCAGCAAGTAGTAAGAATAATTTTTGGGTGGCTAATGTCCCCCTACTACAACCCAAAAAGATACACTATGACAACTTTAATCATAAAATACACCATCTCTTTCACATGAACAAATTATATTACGAGTTTATAATTCACACCTAAAATTTATGATGAAGATATTGCCTAATAAGTTTCCAATAAACTTGCTATGTCAGTCCATAGATTCCGAACTACAAGGTGCGACAATGAAGTTTCATCATCTATCTTGCGTTTGTGTCTTTTCGATGGATTTATAAAACTTCTGTAGCATTGTTAGTTCCTTCTCCATATCTGCATTAATGCAATGTCTTCTGAAAATCTTATACAGGGCGGTCCATTGATCGCGACCGCGCCACGAAATAAGCATCAAACGAAAAAACTACAAAGAACGAAACTCGTCTAGCTTGAAGGGGGAAACCAGATGGCGCTATGGTTGGCCCGCTAGATGGCGCTGCCAGAGGTCAAACGGATATCAACTGCGGTTTTTTTATATAGGGACCCCCATTTTTTATTACATATTCGTGTTCTACGTAAGGAAATATGAATATTTTAGTTGGACCACTTTTTTCGCTTTGTGATAGATGGCGCTGTAATAGTCACAAACGTATGGCTCACAATTTTAGACGAACAGTTGGTAACAGTTAGGTTTTTTAAATTAAAATACAGAATGTAGGTACGTTTTAACATTTTATTTCGGTTGTTCCAATGTGATACATGTACCTTTGTGAACTTATTTCTGAGAACGCATGCTGTTACAGCGTGATTACCTGTTTTTTTTTTTTTGTGGTTTTAGGGCGCACAACTTCAATGGTCATTAGCGCCCTGACTACGTTAAGTATGCACCGCGAGGCACAAGTTTAAAACAACTAAAAGGGAAAACACGATAAAAGACAGACTGACAGGCATAGGATTAAAAACAGCAGCATCAAATGTCCTTAGTGAGGTTTGTCAAATGGATAAAACGAAGAACACGAGCAGCTGCTCGTGGGTCATCCGCTAAAACGGCATCTAAAGAACATGGCAGGTTAAGATCGAGACGCAGTGCGGTAAAATCCGGACACGACATTAAAATGTGGCGGACCGTCAGCAATTGCCCACAGCGGCAAAACGGCGCCGGCGCAGCCGTCAGCAGATGGCGATGGCTGAACCGGCAGTGTCCAATTCTTAACCGGGCCAAAAGTACCTCCTCCCGCCGAGAAGGGCGTGAGGAGGACGTCCAAGCCACGGGAAGAGGTTTTAAGGCCCGAAGCTTGTTGTCTGTAAGTGCAGCCCAATTGGCATGCCACAGCGATAAAATGCGCCGACAAATTACCCTGCTAAAATCGGACGAAGGGACACAACAAGAAGCTGTCCGAGGCTGGAGAACCGCAGCCTTGGCCGCGGCATCTGCAGCTTCGTTCCCAGGGATACCGACATGGCCAGGAACCCACATAAAGCTAACTGGAGAACCGACGTCCACCAGCTGCTGAAGAGAGCGTTGGATCCGGTGTACGAAAGGGTGAACCGGGTACGGATCACTGAGGCTCTGGATGGCGCTCAGGGAGTCGGAGCAGATGACATAAGCAGAATGTCAGTAGGGGGGCAGATGTAAAGAACAGCCTGGTAGAGGGCAAAGAGCTCAGCTGTGAAGACCGAACAATGGCCATGGAGCCGGTATTTGAAACTTTGTGCCCCGACAATAAAGGAACACCCGACCCCGTCATTGGTCTTAGAGCCATCTGTATAAATGAAAGTCATATTGATGAACTTCGAACGAAGTTCCAAAAAACGGGAGTGGTAGACCGAACCGGGGGTAACCTCTTTCGGGAGCGAGCTGAGGTCAAGGTGAACGCGGACCTGAGCCTGGAGCCAAGGTGGCGTGTGGCTCTCGCCCAATCGAAAGGTTGCAGGGAGTGAAAAATTAAGGTGTTGAAGGAGGCGACGAAAGCGAACTCCAGGGGGTAGCAGGGCAGAGACATACAACCCGTATTGACGGTCGAGAGAGTCGTCAAAAAGGAACGATAAGACGGATGGTCGGGCATTGACAGTAGCCGACAGACATACCGACAAAGCAGTATATCGCGCCGGTAGGTGAGTAACAATTCGCCAGCGTCAGCATGAAGACTCTCTACGGGACTAGTATAAAATGCTCCGATCGCAAGTCGTAAACCCCGATGTTGTATGGAGTTGAGGCGGCGTAAGATGGATGGCCGTGCAGGGGAGTATACGAAGCTCCCATAATCCAGCTTGGAGCGGACGATCGACCGATATAGACGAAGTAGGACGGTTCGATCCGCTCCCCACGACATACCACTGAGAACATGGAGGAAATTTAAAGAACGGGTACAACGGGCGGCCAAATATGACACATGAGGAGACCAGCTGTCTTTTGCTCGAGTATCATGTCGTTTTTGGAAACTCAGAATCTACTATGTAGGAATCAACATGGATTCCGGAAACAGCGATCGTGTGAAACCCAACTCGCATTATTTGTTCATGAAACCCAGAAAATATTAGATACAGGCTCCCAGGTAGATGCCATTTTCCTTGACTTCCGGAAGGCGTTCGATACAGTTCCGCACTGTCGTCTGATAAACAAAGTAAGAGCCTACGGAATATCAGACCAGCTGTGTGGCTGGATTGAAGAGTTTTTAGCAAACAGAACACAGCATGTTGTTCTCAATGGAGAGACATCTACAGACGTTAAAGTAACCTCTGGCGTGCCACAGGGGAGTGTTATGGGACCATTGCTTTTCACAATATATATAAATGACCTAGTAGATAGTGTCGGAAGTTCCATGCGGCTTTTCGCGGATGATGCTGTAGTATACAGAGAAGTTGCAGCATTAGAAAATTGTAGCGAAATGCAGGAAGATCTGCAGCGGATAGGCACTTGGTGCAGGGAGTGGCAACTGACCCTTAACATAGACAAATGTAATGTATTGCGAATACATAGAAAGAAGGATCCTTTATTGTATGATTATATGATAGCGGAACAAACACTGGTAGCAGTTACTTCTGTAAAATATCTGGGAGTATGCGTGCGGAACGATTTGAAGTGGAATGATCATATAAAATTAATTGTTGGTAAGGCGGGTACCAGGTTGAGATTCATTGGGAGAGTCCTTAGAAAATGTAGTCCATCAACAAAGGAGGTGGCTTACAAAACACTCGTTCGACCTATAATTGAGTATTGCTCATCAGTGTGGGATCCGTACCAGATCGGGTTGACGGAGGAGATAGAGAAGATCCAAAGAAGAGCGGCGCGTTTCGTCACAGGGTTATTTGGTAACCGTGATAGCGTTACGGAGATGTTTAACAAACTCAAGTGGCAGACTCTGCAAGAGAGGCGCTCTGCATCGCGGTGTAGCTTGCTCGCCAGGTTTCGAGAGGGTGCGTTTCTGGATGAGGTATCGAATATATTGCTTCCCCCTACTTATACCTCCCGAGGAGATCACGAATGTAAAATTAGAGAGATTAGAGCGCGCACAGAGGCTTTCAGACAGTCGTTCTTCCCGCGAACCATACGCGACTGGAACAGGAAAGGGAGATAATGACAGTGGCACGTAAAGTGCCCTCCGCCACACACCGTTGGGTGGCTTGCGGAGTATAAATGTAGATGTAGATGTAGATGTAGAAATGTAAGGCCTAAAAATTTGGTTGTCTCCACGATTGGGAGAGCAACGGGACCGAGTCGTAAGGACGGTGGGAGAAACTCTTTGTAGCGCCAGAAGTTAATACAGACCGTCTTCTCGGCAGAAAAACGGAAGCCATTGGCGACACTCCAGGAGTAAAGACGGTCAAGAGAACGCTGAAGACAGCGCTCCAGGACACGTGTACACTGCGCGCTGCAATAGATGGTAAAATCGTCCACAAAAAGGGAGCCTGATACATCAGCTGGGAGGCAATCCATTATTGGATTGATCGCGATGGCGAACAGAGCGACGCTCAAAACTGAGCCCTGTGGCACCCCATTCTCCTGGCGAAAGGTGTCGGACAGGACAGAACCCACACGTACCCTGAACTGTCGATCCATTAAAAAGGAACGAATAAAAAGAGGGAGGCGACCGCGAAGGCCCCATGTATGCATGGTGCGGAGAATGCCCGCCCTCCAACAGGTGTCGTAAGCCTTCTCCAAATCAAAGAACACAGCCGCGGTCGGGCGCTTCCGCAAGAAGTTATTCATAATGAAGGTCGACAAGGTAACCAGATGGTCAACAGCAGAGCGGCGCCTACGAAATCCACATTGTACATTGGTAAGTAGGCGTCGAGACTCGAGCAGCCAAACCAATCGAGAGTTAACCATTCGCTCCATCACTTTACAGACACAGCTGGTAAGCGAGATAGGTCGATAACTGGAAGGCAAGTGCTTGTCCTTCCCCGGCTTAGGAATCGGGACAACAATAGACTCGCGCCAGCATGCGGGAACATGTCCCTCAATCCAGATGCGATTGTATGTACGAAGAAGAAAACCTTTACCCGCAGGAGAAAGGTTCTTCAGCATCGGAATATGAATAGAATCAGGCCCTGGAGCGGAGGACCGTGATCGGCCAAGTGCGTTTTCGAGTTCCCGCATGGTGAATGGGGCATTATAACTTTCACAATTCGAGGAGCGGAAGTTAGGTGGCTAGCCTCCTCTGCCTGTTTGCGGGGGAGGAAGGCAGGGTGGTAATGAGCGGAGCTCGAAACCTCTGCGAAAAAGCGGCCGAAGGCATTGGAGACAGCCTCAGGGGCCACAAGGACGTCATTCGCGACCTTCAAGCCAGAAACTGGTGAGTGGACCTTAGTGCCAGATAGCCGGCGCAGGATACCCCAGACAACAGAAGAAGGAGTAAAACTGTTGAAGGTGCTTGTGAAAGCAGCCCAGCTGGCTTTCTTGCTTTCTTTGATAATACGACGACACTGAGCACGTAATCGTTTATAATTGATACAATTCGCCACTGTAGGGTGGCGTTTAAATGTGCGTAAAGCACGTCTACGAGCACGTAAAGCGTCTCTTCATGCTGCGGTCCACCAGGGGACCGGTACGCGACGTGGAGAAGAAGTAGGGTGAGGGATGGAATATTCAGCAGCAGCGAGAATGACTTCCGTGAGGTGTGCGACCTGGCGATCGCAGCTTGTGAAGGTTTGATCCTGAAAGGTCGCCCTGGAAGAGAAGAGCCTCCAGTCTGCCTTGGAGATGGTCCAACTAGAGGAGCACGGAGAGGGAGTATGCTGCAGGAGATGGATAACACACGGGAAGTGGTCGCTCGAATATGTATCAGCAAGTGCATACCACTCAAACCGGCGTGCAAGTTGGGGAGTACATATAGAGAGGTCTAAATGGGAATAGGTGTGAGATGTGTCCGAAAGAAAAGTAGGGGCGCCAGTATTGAGGCAGACAAGATTGAGCTGGTTGAAAAGGTCTGCTAACAAGGAGCCCCTCGGGCAGGATGCTGGAGAGCCCCAAAGGGGATGGTGGGCATTGAAGTCTCCAGTTAACAAAAATGGTGCAGGTAGCTGAGCAATAAGTTGCATCATGTCTGCCCTAGTAACGGCAGATGACGATGGAGTGTAAACGGTACAAAAGGAAAACGTAAAAGTGGGGAGAGTAATGCGGATGGCAACTGCCTGCAGGCCGGTGTGCAACGTGATGGGATCGTAGTAAATATCATCCCGGACCAGCAACATAACCCCTCCATGAGCTGGGATACCTACCACAGGGAGTAGGTCAAAACGCAAAGAGGTGTAGTGTGCCAAGGCAATTTGATCGCATGGGCGTAGCTTCGTTTCCTGGAGGGCTACGACGAGCGGACGGTGCAAGCGGAGCAGCAACTTCAAGTCCTCTCGGTTGGATCGAATGCTGCGAATATTCCAGTGAATAAGTGCCATCGTAAGAAAAGGAAGATGAAAGAAGGGGTCACCTCGAAGGCCGCTGAGGGCCTGGCTTCGAGCGAGCACTGCCGCCGCTATCAGTAGGCGGACAGTCATCGTCCATTGGGTCCATAGGTTCATCGGCCATCTCGGGAAGATGGCCGGGAGGGGGAGCTTCCTCCGCCGGTGAACGGCCAGATGTACGGCTACCAGCGGTGCGACCAGGCGAAACGGGTGACGGCCTGGGGCGGCAACCGCTGGGTGGCGCAGGAAAAGAAATGCGCCGTGGCGGAGAAGGAGAACTGTGCTTCCTATGAGCCTTTTTGGAAGGACGTTTAGTGGAAGTACCGGTCGAAGGCTGGGAGGTCGAGGGACGTAGGAAGTCTGCACGGGATGGTTCCTTCTTGAAGGCCCGTGCATCTGACTTCGGGGTCTTCGTCTTAGCAGAAGCTGATGAAGGGGCTGGTGTCTGTGGGGTGATGGGAGGAAGAGGAGACGTCGACCGCGCGATCTTAGCACTGGCCGAACGGACGACCGTGGTGCTGAAGGTCAGATCGCATGTCTGGATTGCTACCTCCCTGGTAGTCCGAGGAGAGGCGAGGACAGTACTGTATTTCCCCGCTGGGAGCAGCGCGGGCTTCCTACTAGCCAATAGCTTGCGAGCAGCCGAGGTGGACACTTTTTCTTTGACCCGAATTTCTTGGATACAGCGTTCTTCCTTATAGACAGGACAGTCGCGGGAGGATGCGGCATGGTCACCCTGACAGTTCACACAACGAGGAGACGGAGGTGGACAGTCACCCTCATGGGCATCCCTGCCACAAGTGACACATTTAGCCGCATTGGAACAAGACTGTCGAGTGTGACTGAAACGCTGACACTGGTAGCAGCGCGTAGGTGTCGGGACATAGGGGCGAACAGAAATAACCTCGTAGCCCGCCTTGATGCGCGATGGCAGCTTAACACTATCGAAGGTCAAGAAAAGCGTCCGGGTCGGTACAAGGTCATTGTTGACCTTTTTCATGACCCTATGGACAGCTGTCACGCCCTGCTCAGCGAGGAAAGATTGAATCTCCTCGTCAGTCAATCCGTCGAGGGAGCTAGTATAGACTACACCACTAGACGAATTCAAAGTGCGGTGAGCCTCCACCCGGACAGGGAACGTGTACAGGAGTGTGGCCCGAAGCAGTTTTTGTGCCTGAAAGGCACTCTCAGTTTCTAGTAATAAGGTACCGTTACGCAATCTGGTACAAGATTTGACAGATCCGGCTATGGCATCTACGCCCTTCTGGATAACGAAAGGGTTGACAGAGGAAAAATCCTTTCCGTCCTCAGATCGAGAAACGACGAGGAACTGTGGGGCAGGCGGTAGTACTTTTGTCACTGGTGGCTGGTCACGTTTCCGTTTTTGGGCAGAAGTCGAAAGAGATGGAGTAGAATCCATTGCGGAGGAATCCCCCATGATTGCCAGCGTCTCCGATGGCGCGCTGCTTCCTTGTGGGGACCCTCTCAGATGGCACTCCCGCCTTAGGTGAATGTTTACACCTCAGGTCACATCTCCCGAGAAACAGACGGAGGGACCAATCGGCATGGTCAGAAGGTATCAGCTCAGGCAATCACCCCTCCCCGGGCCTGGCCTTTACCAGGGTGTACGCGCGTGCCTTACATGTCTACCCAGGGCGGGGACTTACGCGTTACCCCGTCACTGGCTACGCGTGCGAACGCGTGGGTCGGCCTTCAGGCACGCACAGGGAGGAAGGAAGAAGAGGAAAAAGAAGAGAGAGAGGGAGAAAGAGGACAGACTGTCTCAAACGCCGAGGCGGAGACCAGAGAAGGCAAGGAGAAGAAGGCAAGGAGAAGAAGGCAATGAGAAGAAGGCAATGAGAAGGCAAGGAGAAAAAGGCAATGAGAAGTCAAGGGAAAGAGTAAGGAAGACAGTGAGGTGGAGAAGAGCACAGAAAGGATCCAACAAAAGGAAGGAAGAAACGAGAAGTGAAAAACCAAAAGGACCACAATTATAGGTCGTGGTACCGTCCGTCTCCGGACGCAGGCGCTAACTACCCCCATGGGGGGATGGACTCCTTTTAGTCGCCTCTTACGACAGGCAGGAATATCTCGGGCCTATTCTAATCCCCGGACCTGCAGGGGGGGTGATTACCTGTAAATACCACATTAATGCAATAAATGCTCAAAATGATGTCTGTCCGCCTCAATGCATTTGGCAATACGTGTAACGACATTCCTCTCAACAGCGAGTAGTTTGCATTCCTTAATGTTCGCACATGCATTGACTGTGCGCTGACGCATGTTGTCGGTGGATCACGATAGCAAATATCCTTCAACTTTCCCCACAGAAAGAAATCCGGGGACGTCAGATCCGGTGAACGTGCGGGCCATGGTATGGTGCTTCGACGACCATTCCACCTGTCATGAAATATGCTATTCAATACCGCTTCAACCACACGCGAGCTGCCGGCCGGAGTGGCCGTCCGGTTCTAGGCGCTACAGTCTGGAAACGCGAGACCGCTACGGTCACAGGTTCGAATCCTGACTCGGGCATGGGTGCGTGTGATATCCTTCGGTTAGTTAGGTTTAAGTGGTTCTAAGTTCTAGGGGACTGATGACCTCAGAAGTTGAGTCCCATAGTGCTCAGAACCATTTGAACCGCACGTGAGCTATGTGCCAGTTATTTATCATGTTGGAAGTACATCGCCATTCTGTCATGCAGTGAAACATCTTGTAGTAACATCGGTAGAACATTACGTAGGAAATGAGCATACATTGCGCCATTTAGATTGCCATCGATAAAATGGGGGCCAATTATCCTTCATCCCATAATGACGCACCATACATTAACGCGCCAAGGTCGCTGATGTTCCAGTTGTCGCAGCCATCGTGGATTTTCCGTTGCCCAATAGTGCATATTATGCCGATTTACGTTACTGCTGTTGGTGAATGACGCTTTGTCGCTAAATAGAACGCGTGCAAAAAATCTGTCATCGTCTCGTTATTTCTCTTGTGTCCAGTGGCAGAACTGTACACGACGTTCAAAGTCGTCGCCATGCAATTCCTGGTGCATAGAAATATGGTATGGGTGCAATCGATGTTGATGTAGCATTCTCAACACCGATGTTTTTGAGATTCCCGATGCTCCCGCCATTTGTCTGCTACTAATGTGAGGATAAGACGCGACCGCAGCTAAAACTGCTACTTGGGCATCATCATTTGTTGCAGGTCGTGGTTGACGTTTTACGTGTGGCTGAACACTTCCTCTATCCTTAAATCAAGTAACTATCCGGCGAACGGTCCGGACACTTGGATGATGTCGTCCAGGATACCGAGCAGCATACATAGCACACGCGCATTTTGATCACAATAGCCATACATCAACACGATACGACCTTTTTCCACAATTGGTAAACGGTCCATTTTAACACGGGTAATGTGTCATGGACCAAATAGCGTCCGCACTGGCGGAATGTTACGTGATACCACGTACTTATAAGTTTGTAACTATTACAGCGCCATCTATCACAAAGCGAAAAAAGTGGTCTAACTAAAACATTCATATTTCTTTACGTACTACACGAATAAGTAATTAAAATGGGGGGTCCTATTTAGGAAAACGCAGTTGATATCCGTTTGACCTATGGCAGCGCCATCTAGCGGGCCAACCATAGCGCCATTTGGTTTCCCCCTGCAGGCTAGACGAGTTTTGTTCTATGTAGTTTTTTCGTTTGATGCTTATTTCGTGAGATATTTGGCCCGGTCACTATCAGTGGACCATCGTATATAATGGATTTCATGTCTGTTGATTTTCATGTGTTTGGTCGCTGTCTTAAAATTGGATATGGTCTCCGCGTTGAACATGTTGAGAAGAGGTAATGCGCAAACTTGTCTCACTCCCGTTCTTTACTTTTCCATTCACGTCTATCTCTGCGATTTTGTTTTTGTTCAGGAACAGAATGACGCCCCTGTTCCTCCAGTGCAATCCTATATTCTTCATGATTTTTAAAGCTGATGCTTCCAGTTCACATAATCTAAGGCTTTCTCCATATGCGCGAATACAGTGTACGAGAGCGTGCCGAAAAGTAACGCCTTCGAATTTTTTATATGAAAGGCCTTTTTTCTTCATGTTTAGATATTTATTTCGCAACATAGTCACCCTGGCGACAAACACATTTCTCCCAATGAGACACCAGTTTGTTGACACAGCCACTGCAGACTGTTTGACTTTGTTGACGAAGGCACAACCTCATCTCTGTTAGCGCTGCTTCATCACTTACAACATGAAGTCCTCGAAGGTGTTCTTTAAGTTTTGGAAACAGATGAAAATCGGATGGGGTCAAGGAGGGACTGGCCGGTTTTGAGCGCGAGTACTCGCGTCTGCTCAGGCACGTTCTCGCGAGCAGGTGCAAGGTAGCGGAGTAGGGAGGGAGGGAGAGGAAATGCGCGCGCACGTTTGCATGTGATCTCGCGTTCTTGGCACATTTAACTAGCCATCTGAATGCTTTGAACATTTTACTACAAGGTAAAGATCTGCTAATTACTCATTTCGTAGATCGAATACGAGCTTTTAAAATGAAATTGACACTTTGGGTGAGTCAGCTGGAAACAGGAAACCTAGCTCATTTTCCTAAATTATCATCCATGCAAAATGTTCACAAAGACTGTAAACGTTATTCACATAGTTTAGTTGATCAGCGCTTTCAAGATCTGACAGCATTAGACAGTGATTTTGATCTGTTCTCTCCATATTCAGCGAATATTTAAGAGATTCGTCCTGAGCAAGAAATTATTGACCTGCAATGTGACAGAGAATACAGAGTCAAATTTCAGAACAAAGAAAACATTTTGGAATTCTACAGACACTTCCCTCAGGATAGATTTCCTCGTTTGCACAAACTGGCGGCTACAATAATATCAATATTTGGTTCCACGTATGTTTGTGAACAACTGTTCTCTGCAATGAAATGTAACAAGCCGCGCCTGAGAAACGCATTGTCTGATCGAAATTTAAACTGCATGCTGCGCCTAAAATGCACAAGAATAATTACTCCGAACATAGACGCAATTGTAAAGGGCAAAAAGTACAAGATAACCGAGAATCCCACACTTCAGTGACACCTTTTATTGTGTAACAGTTCACAAATTAATGCGAATGTAGAGGCATACACTAAGCTAATAAAATTATGTGGCATGTGTACATTCTCCTTTATTTGTTTCATTTGTCGCAGTAATAATTCGTGAGTGATATCCCTGCAGGTGGCCGCGGATTTACGTTGACTGGCGGCAGCTGTTGTGTGCCCCAGGTGACTTTCCCCACTCTCCACTCTGGTCCGGTAGTGGGGGTAGCGTGCTCGCGCTGCTCCGTGCTCGCGCCTTGCTGCTCACAGCTAGCTCCGTGAGCACGTATGTTGTGAAGCCCTGGTGTAGAGGATAATTGATGGCAGCGAACCCAAGGTGTCTTATTATTGCTGATTTCGCAGCGCTCATGTGTGGTAAGGTATTGTCATGCTGAAGGAGTGCGTGCCCCATGTATGACAGCAAGTTTTCTGCATTTAGAAACTCTACTTACAGCACGCTGTTTTTCAATAACCGATGTAGTTAAGTTACACATTACCATATTACATGCTAGAAATTGGAGCCCTCTATCGGCAGCGAAGCTGGAAAGTCGACCGAGTAATATGTATGACTTGTAATACTCTCTGCAATAGATATCTGAAAGTGTGGATCGCGTTATGGAGAGAATTGCCTCTGAGCTCCGTCATTACCAGGCAGCTCAGTTACCCGTTCCAGTTCTCCATCATCTTCAAAGTAATAATTACCAATTCACTTTCGCTAACTCTATTTACGCCACCTAAGCATATTATTGTTTTATCTGTTTCGTCGTCGAAGGGGATCTTCTGTATGTTTTCTCATTCAATTTTTTAAACGTGTTCGCACAACGGAATCCAATCTTCTTCAGTCACTGAATTAAATTTATCCTCTCACAAATGGAAGTTTTCCTCCCTAGTTTTTTTTAAATTGCTTCAAATACGCAATTATTTTTTCACTGAGGTCGCTTCTCTCTAACAATATGAGCCTGCTTGATTTTTTTCCCCTAGCGGAAGCCTAATTTCTTTAATAAGCGCCTTACACCAGTGTTGCTGACGTCGAGCGCACCTGAACAGATATTGAGACAGAATAAAAAAATTTCAGAGGCATTACTTTTCAGAACGCCCCCATATGTCTTCTGCTTAACACCTAGTCTCTATTCTAGAAGAGCTGTTACTGCTAGGAGAGCCTCTAGTTCCCTTCCCTGACTTGAAACCAAACTGATCCTGAGAGATGTTAAAGTTTTTTAATCCTGTTCTTGATTAAACTCGACAACAGTGTTAGTCTTCTATAGTTAAGACATTCAGTGACATTTCCTTTCTTTGGTGTCTCTATATGTGACAAAGTTTCTGCTATTTACTGTACCACAAAATACAGGGTGACACACGGGCAGAGGTTTTTAATTAAATAATACTCAGCCAACTTTAAAATTAATGCATGTTTATTCACACAAAATCAAAGTTCATTATTTGCCATTTTAGTTAACAAAATTATTTGTGAAAAATAATGTCGTCAAGGTGATGTCCGTCATTTCGAATACAGGACTCAAGTCTCTTCTCAAAATCCTCAATCACACGGACTAAACACTCTGCAGGGATGGCAGCAATTTCTTGAAAGATTGCATTCTTCAACTCGTCCAAATTTCGTGGTTTGTAGTTATAGACACAGTTCTTAAGGTATCCCCCACAGAAAAAAGGTCACATACTGGCAAGTTGGGAGACCTGCAAGGCCAAGGAACATTGCCAAAACGTGAGATAATCCAGCCAGGAAACATGCGTCTAAGAACTGTCATTGAAGTGTTTGCGTTGTGCGATGTTGCTCCATCCTGTTGGAACCAAACGCGTTTTAAAGGGATTCGTAGTCTTCTTAGTTCTGGTTTCAAGAACGTTTCAAGCATACGAATGTAACAAACCGAATTAACAGTAACTGTTGCCCAGTTCTCTTCAAAAAAATAAGGTCCAATAATGCCAACAGAGCCAAGAGCACACCAGACTGTTACTTTTTCTGAGTGTAGAGGACGCTGGTAGATAAGGTGTGGATGCTCTGGAGCCCAGTAACGTAGCTTTTGCTTATTCACGGTCCCATTTAAATGAAAATGAGCTTCATCGCTCATCAATAAAATTTCATTTTCATTCGACCCCAGAATCACTTGCATTATGTAAGTGAAGTCTTCTCGTACAGCAAAATCAGTTTCCTTAAGTTGTTGGACAATGAGCATTTTGTAGGTATGGAATTTTAATTCTTTATGCAAAATTTGTCTGATTCACGATTGATTCGTAACACACTTGCATGACGTCTAGCTGACCGTCCTGGGCTTCCGATTGCCGCTTGCCTTACCCTTTCTACATTTTCTGGTGTCGTTACTCTGCGTGTAGGGCCAGGTCGCTTCTTATCCAGTATGTTTCCAGCTGATCTGAAGTATTCCACCCATCTGAGGATTGTGTTACGGCTCGGAACAACTCCAGGTCGACCGACATTAAACCGCGCACGAAACAATCGCTGTGTAACAATAATAGACTCAACACTTTTCACGAAACTGTCATAGACAAACACTCGACTTTGCAAGTCCCATTGCTCCATAGTAACTGTGTAAATGAAATGGCGTCTTGTGTGGATCAGAACTATCCCCACCATAACCACCTCCCACCACCGCGTCCTCAGTACTACGCAGTTCAAAACCATCCGTCTCCCGTGTGTCACCCTGTACTCGCCGCTTTGCGTGATACCATTTGTCAAAAATCTCTTTTCAACTACGAACGTCGTGACAGTCTTTCCGCTGCTGATGGCTGAACTTCTGACGTCACACTGGGTAAAGGTGGGCCCCTGGAGCGGGCTTGTGACGTCACACTCGTAGGCTTGTCCACCACACGTCGGGAACGCTCGTCTCCGTGCAGGGCCCACGGGAAATCAATATTAATTGAAAAGGTAGAGATGTAAGGTATTAATTTTGTCGCGTGCTGTCGAGAACTTGCATGCATGTAAATCCGCAGCCAAGAATTATTAAAACCGCCTGAAACAGTTTATCGCTCCCCGCCGGAGACGGCTGCTGACACCTACAGTGTCACGTGCCGCGACGTATGCGCTACGGCCGGTGTAAAGGCGGGACTTGGCTTGGAGTTTGTCTCGAAATAAAACTTGCTGCGCCCGCTGCTACAGCAAGCTGACAGCCGCGTCGAAGGCGCCAGCTGTCTAGCAGACACAACGCAGCTACTCATACGTGTGTCTTGAAACTTGCTGCCTGGTTGTCGTGGGCTGAGAAGATGTTTCACACCTTCGAAAGAGGACGCTGTGCGATAGGCAGTTGTTTCTAGATCATCTGTTCGTGAATGCAAATATCGTAAATTCCAGAGATCACTTTGCAACGCCCTCAGATGTGTCTGAAATTACCATAGAGTAAATATCTCTGGAGTGAGCATTCACGTACGCAGAACAGATTTTGTGTTGTCAACATACGTTGTCGACCAGGTCACGTGTTCTCGGGACGTCGTGTGTTTGTCCGTACTGTATATTTAGAATGTCACTACATCCCTAGTACAGACGGATTCTTTTCGTACGTATCGTGGATTATTTATATATGTTGCGCAGACATTTTAACAGTATCCATTTGATACCGGCAATAAACCAGCTACGTAACTTTTAAGGGCAAGTGATATTACATCCTGCTTCTTTGCGATAGATGTCACAGTTCAGATGCACTCGATTTTTGGTAGTTTTCGGTATGATACGGCACTTTATAGTACTACAGAGCCTGATGTACATTTTACAAAACGACTTGAAGTGTCCGAAAAACACCGTATTTGCCACACATTAGCGATTATATCCCTGCGAATTCGTCCTTTTTTCTGCTATTTCTGCGTATTTATTTCGTCGTTTTTGCGACCTACAGCACAATTTTTCTTACTGGTGACACTTTGAAGTATTCATTTAACGCATTTTACGTTCTTGCTCCCAGTTTATTAAATAAATAGTGGACTGAGTTATCTATATACACAATCGACAAGTCACTGATAAATACATGGAGGATAGTACAGGGTTATTACAAATGTTTGAAGCGATTTCACAGCTCTACAATAACTTTATTATTTGAGATATTTTCACAATGCTTTGCACACACATACAAAAACTCAAAAAAATTTTTTAGGCATTCACAAATGTTCGATATGTGCCCCTTTAGTGATTCGGCAGACATCAAGCCGATAATCAAGTTCCTCCCACACTCGGCGCAGCATGTCCCCATCAATGAGTTCGAAAGCATCGTTGATGCGAGCTCGCAGTTCTCGCACGTTTCTTGATAGAGGAGGTTTAAACACTGAATCTTTCACATAACCCCACAGAGAGAAATCGCGTGGGTTTAAGTCGGGAGAGCATGGAGGCCATGACATGAATTGCTGATCATGATCTCCACCACGGCCGATCCATCGGTTTTCCAATCTCCTGTTTAAGAAATGCCGAACATCATGATGGAAGTGCGGTGGAGCACCATCCTGTTGAAAGATGAAATCGGCGCTGTCGGTCTCCAGTTGTGGCATGAGCCAATTTTCCGCGGGCTACGCGTGAAACTTGCCCGCACGCGTTCAACCGTTTCTTCGCTCACTGCAGGCCGACCCGTTGATTTCCCCTTACAGAGGCATCCAGAAGCTTTAAACTGCGCATACCATCGCCGAATGGAGTTAGCAGTTGGTGGATCTTTGTTGAACTTCGTCCTGAAGTGTCGTTGCACTGTTATGACTGACTGATATGAGTGCATTTCAAGCACGACATACGCTTTCTCGGCTCCTGTGGCCATTTCGTCTCACTGCGCTCTCGAGCGCTCTGACGGCAGAAACCTGAAGTGCGGCTTCAGCCGAACAAAACTTTATGAGTTTTTCTACGTATCTGTAGTGTGTCGTGACCATATGTCAATGAATGGAGCTACAGTGAATTTATGAAATCGCTTCAATCATTTGTAATAGCCCTGTATTTGCTGAAACAACTAACCATTCCCATTCCTGTTCCACTAGCAAATTTACGAGAGGAAGCGATTTCTTGTAAGCTTTTGTACGAGCCGTAATATATATTATATACTCATAAAATCGTAGAAAAATAGGTCTACAGAATGAAGCCTTAATTATAATGCGTCTCGAAATTTTTAAACGTATACAGTGTCTCTTACTAATATGATAATTATAGTTAGAGCTACATGGTATGTACCCATGAAAAGTTACTATCCCTCCTTTCACATATTTTTCTTTGCATTCGTAGCAACAAAAGTAATTCACCATCGCTATTACACTATCGACAAAAGGTGAAACACAACAAAAACTCTTGATATTATAAACTTCAAACGCTGCGGAAGGCACACACGCACAGCGAAGTCCCGAAAACACGTGACGATAGTCGTTTAATGTTGACAACATGCGCAGAACGCAATGCTCACTCCAGAGATATTACGCGCAGTCTTGTGTAACATCACGTCTGTCAGTGCCCGTGTTGTGCCGCAGGAGTGACGTGTGCGCGTGTTGAGGCTTCGCGCCGGCCCTGGGCGCGGTCTTTCAACCGCCTCGCTGACTCACCGCGGTCCTTTCAGAGCGGGTCCTTGGCCACAGCTGACCTCCAGACAACTGGTAAAGAACCAGAAAAAAAACACAAAAAATCCCACAAGATACGGAAATACGCGCCAGGGACGCGGCAGTGCAGTCTCGGCGAACAACGCACGAGAGCAAGTGGACACACAAATTCGGCTCGCTCCGTTTGGAGCAGGCCGGTATTATCTTCTGCAAAACACTGTGAAGTACGTGTCAGAGGGTGCTTTTATCGGCCCATACATTAGGATTTCTTCTCTTTCGATTCGCGGCTAGAGCATCGGAAGCATGGCTGCTGTGACCTGTTACTTGCCTAATTTTATCAACACCATGTGTATGTTGTTGTTGTTGTGGTCTTCAGTCCTGAGACTGGTTTGACGCAGCTCTCCATGCTACTCTATCCTGCGCAAGCTTCATCATCTCCCAGTATCTACTGCAACCAAATCCCTCTGAATCTGCTTAGTGTATTCATCTCTTGGTCGCCCTCTACGATTTTTACCCTCCACACTGCCCTCCAATACTAAATTGGTGATCCCTTGAAGCCTCAGAACTTGCCCTACCAACCGATCCCTTCTTCTGGTCAAGTTGTGCCACAAACTTCTCTTCTCGCCAATTCTGTTCAACACCTCCTCATTAGTTACGTCATCTACCCATCTGGTCTTCAGCATTCTTCAGTAGCACCACATTTCGAAAGCTTCTATTCTCTTCTTGTCCAAACTATTTATCGTCCATGTTTCACTTCCATACATGGCTACACTCCATACAAATACTTTCAGAAACGACTTCCTGACACTTAAATCTATACTCGATGTTAATAAATTTCTCTTCTTCAGAAACGCTGTCCTTGCCATTGCCAGTCTATATTTTATATCCTCCCTACTTCGACCATCATCAGTTATTTTGCTCCCCAAATAGCAAAACTCATTTACTACTTTAAGCGTCTCATTTCCTAATATAATTCCCTCAGCATCACCCGATTTAAATCGATTACATTCCATTATCATTGTTTTGCTTTTGTTGATGTTCATCTTATATCCTCCTTCCAAGACACTATCCATTCCGTTCAACTGCTCTTCCAAGTCCTTTGCTGTCTCTGACAGAATTACAATGTCATCGGCGAACCTCAAAGTTTTTATTTCTTCTCCATGGATTTCAATACCTACCCCGAATTTTTCTTTTGTTTCCTTCACTGCTTGCTCAGTATACAGATTGAATAACATCGGGGAAAGGCTACAACTCTGTCTCACTCCCTTCCCAACCACTGCTTCCCTTTCATGTTCCTCGACTCTTGTAACTGCCATCTGGTTTCTGTACAAATTGTAAATAGCCTTTCGCTCCCTGTATTTTATCCCTGCTACCTTCAGAATTTGGAACAGAGTGTTCAAGTCAACATTGTCAAAAGCTTTCTGTAAGTCTAGGTAGGTTTGCCTTTCCTTAACGTATCTTCTAAGATAAGTCGTAGGGTCAGAATTGCCTGTGTGTATGTAGAGAGCTCTAAAATGTTCGTAGTTTCTGCACTGAAACATGCTACTTTAAGTGCTAGCGCAAAATTCGAACACACTCAGGATAGAGGTACATCAGGCAGCTCCGGTACTGATGGAGACAATCGATTCAATCGGTAGTTGGGAAATAACTGATTTGGTTGAAGTTTTACGCATCGGTTGAATAAATTCGTTCATTCTTTTGAGTGAAACCAATGTTATGAGAACAACAGAATGAAAAAAAAATCGATTCAGTCAGCAGTAGTTTCATGTATTTGTTGGGTTATTATGCATTCATTTCTTTCGAGTGAAACCAGTGTGCAGGAACAACCGAATGACAAGAATCGATATAGGTCTTTGTATTTTTGCGTACAGACTAAACCACTCATTCTTTCTTTTTAAATGAAACCACTCTGCAGTTTTTCTGTCTGTTGGAACATGAATTCGTTCTTTCAACGAAACTAGTCTTTAGCTTTTTTTGTTTTTTGTTTTGCTTTGGTTTTAGGGCGCAGAACTGCTATGGTCATTAGCGCCCGGTCCGTGACTTAGGAAACAGTAAAAAACCGAAAATGGAAACCAGCAGCAATGGGAACGAAAGTCATAAAATTGGAGAAACTAAAAGCAGAAGGAAGGCTTAAAAATCCACTACAGAAAGGGGTTGGTTGTCCCCAAAAAAAGCTTCAAATGACTGACGTCATTTCACTGGCACTAATAAACTCGAGAACGCGATCGGCTGAGCGCGTGTCATCTGCTAAAATCCACGATATATCAGGCGACAGCTGTAGACGGGAGCGTAACGGAGTAAAATAGGGGCACTCAATTAAAAGCTGTCTTACCGTCCACAGCTGAGAGCAGTGGGGACAGAGTGGGGGAGGATCGCCGCTTAAAAGATGTCGATGGCTAAAAAGACAGTGCCCTATCCGGAGTCTAGTTAAAATTACCTCCTCCCGACGACGCGTTCGGGAGGAAGAGGTCCAAGCACAGGGAAGAGCTTTCACGTCCCGCAATTTATTATGGGGAAGTGTCGACCAATGTGCGTGCCATAAAAAAACAACACGACGACATAAAACTCTCCGTAGATCGGCGAAGAAGAGAGACTGCAGCCTTGGCTGCTACATCGGCCGCCTCATTTCCATAGATACCAACGTGTCCCGGGAGCCAGAGGAACGCCACCGAGACGCCCCCCAGGTGGAGCAAGCGCAGACAGTCCTGAATCCGGTGGACCAGAGGGTGCACAGGGTAAAGAGCTTGGAGACTGAGGAGAGAGCTGAGAGAATCTGAGCAGATAACGCACTGTATCCGCTGATGGCGGCGGATGTAGTGGACAGCCTGGAGAACAGCGTAAAGCTCCGCAGTATAAACCGAACACTGGTCGGGAAGCCGAAAGTGATTTGGGGTGTCGCCTACCCCATCATTATTCATCCTATATAGGCAACATGGTAAAACAATGGAAACTATATCTCCAACAGTTATTTACATCCAATAACATGAAGCTATTAATGCATCACTCTTTACTGATGGTCAGATTGTTATCCTCTGCTCCGAAGATAATTTACTGAAAGTAGAGCATCTACTGCATAGCATAGCTAAAACGTAAACTGCGAATGTTCTGAATATAAATCAAAGCCGGCCGGTGTGGCCGAGCGGTTCTAGGAGCTTCAGTCTGGAACCGCGCAACCGCTACAGTCGCAGGTTCGAATCCTGCCTCGGGCATGGATGTGTGTGATGTCCTTAGGTTAGTTAGGTTTAAGTACTCCTACGTTCTAGGGGACTGATGACCTTAGATGTTAAGTCCCATAGTGCTCAGAGCCATTTGAACAATTTTTTTATAAATCAAAGTTACGGCCTTTAAAGACAAACAAACTGCAAGACCAAAATTATGCCTAAGGGGCACCTACCGCGAAGAAATACCCAACTTTAGTTACGTCGGTTTCAGTATCGCGACCGAGAGCTCTACAGGAAGTTAGTTTATTTCTCGTACATGTGCGGCACCGTCGGAAGAACCTGACGAAAACCTGTAGTACTAGAAACGCATATGATACTCTACAAGACAGTGCCACTCCCAACTCTTCAACACGCCAGTGAAACAGGGTTCCCTACAGTCAACAACAGTAGCCGATTCAAACCCAGAGAGATTAAGTTTCTGAGAGGACCCAAAAGTTGCAGCAGACTGAATTACATGCGCAATGAAGACACAAGAAGTGGTGTTAAACAGTTTTTCAATAACAGAAAAAAATCGAGAAGTACACACAACATGGGCTTAACCGTGTGCTTCAAATTGGCAATGGACGGTTACAAGAACAAGCTGCTGAACGTCGATCCATAGACAAAAGGAACTTACGAAGATGAAGAGCAAGGATTTGATGGGCTGGCCGGCTAATTTTTGAATCAGACGAAACTTGAAACCAATATGTTTGAAAGGGAAGAGGAAGAACTTGGAGATGAGGTGGGTGATATGATACTACGAGATTAATTTGACAGAGCACTGAAAGACTAAAATCGAAACAAGTCACCCGGCGTAGACCATTTTTCCTCTGAATTAATTAGATGCTTGGATGAACCAGTCATCTAAGAAGTACTCCACATGGTATGCATGATACGTGACAGAAGCAAAATACGTTGTTACTTCAACAAGATTGTAACAAAATATCCACGGGTATGCTGCCGGTCTATAGTGTCCAACGGGCACAATATTTCGGCGATCAAACATGTCGCCATCATCAGGTGAACTGACGGACTGAGCTCCTGTGAACGTGCCGGCACGGAGATCCGTACGCTATGGCTGCTCAGAGGGAACTGGGTTCGGTCGCGGCGGCGGCCGATTTAAATACCCTCCGCCCGCGGCGCGCTCCCTCCGCCGTCCGCGCCCAGCGCCACGGTCGCGCGGTGGAACAGATTGCGACGGCGTCTGAGATGACGTCGGTGTGATGGCTCTGTCCGCCGTGGTCGTCACAACTATACGTCTGCTCGATTTACTCTTGATTAACCCGATCGCTGGTTCCCAAGCCTTGCTAAGATTATAGCCACAGTCCCGGTTTATGAGGTCGTCATTGGTGCGAATGACACGTATGAATATTACCGAACCATTAGTTTAATTAGCCATGGCTGCAAAATATTGACACAAATATTTAAATGTAAGCGTCATAGAATCGACCTTCTGGAGGGCAGTTTAGCTTCCGAAAAGTTAAATCGTATGGCATTGTTGACTACGCGACCATAAGGGGTTGATTCAGCCATCTAGTCGGCTCCACACTCGATGACCTCGCCTTGTTGTGTTGTATACGTTGAGTGTAGGTGGTTGTAATATTTGTGTATTGAGTAAGAAGTTGTAATGAATGTGTGTGTGTGTGTAGTTCGTTGTTATCTTTGTGCTGTTCATATAGCTCACATTGTTCAGAACTGGTTTTGTGGGCACAACGATGAATGGTCGCATCTCCCCTGACCGTCAGAGTCCACAGATCTGAATATACGTAACTGAGCCTTTGTGGTCGGCTTTGGAGAGATCGGTGGGTGATCGCTATCCACATCCATCAACGTTGCTCGAACGTGTCACTATTTTGCAGGAAAAATGGTACAAGATTTCTTTGAAAACAGGCAGGACTTATTTATCCGTTCCGAGACGACTGGTAGCTGTTTTGAATGTCATTAGTTTTCCTACGACGTATTAGGCATGGTAATGTGTCTTTGGTGTTTCCATATTTTTGTGCCACCCCTGTACCTGTTGTAGTACGACGGGTGGGCACAATGCGAGACTGTTTGTGAGAACGGTAGCACAGTTATCGAGGCTCCAGACGGGTTTGGATGACGTCTGGCGTCGGCGGCCTTGGCGTATTATGCCGTCTTTCGTCAGCCTTGGAAGACGCCAAAAAAAGCGGAATGCAGGGCGTTAATCCTTGAAGGCCGTAGTCTCTTACTGAAAATTGGACGAGTACCAGTTCGGAGGGTGGTTTGAACTTTCGTCGTCAATCATAGTGGGATCCCTGTTTAATGTGAGATCAGTAATGCAGTGTAACACCAAGGTCAGCGCTGACATAGATAAACTACTTGATGTAACATAATTCAGTTACAGGTATTGTTTTCAATGTTTCTTTTCCTACAGGTTGTTGCCTTTATTGACAAATATTTGCATAGTTAGCTGGAAATTCCCTGTAATCTCTATATATAAAAGGCAATGTCCCGACTGATTGACTGACTGACTGACTGACTGAAACATCATCGCGCAGCCCAAACTGCTAAGGGTAGAAACTTGAAATTTGGAGAAGGCTTGGATCTTATACTGAAGCCGTCGTTTAAGAAGGGATTTTTCGAAATTCCAACCCTAAGGGCGTGAAACAGGCCATAAAGGGTTTTTTGAAAAAGTCACTGTCAAGGAAATTTTTAAGCTAGACCTACGAACTTAGTATTTCATTTCTCGTTCAGAAATAAAGACATACGTGTTTCAGCATTTTTGGAACTCTAACCCTATGGATGTGAAATAGTGGGTGAAAGCTTTTTTGAGAATATACCATTATTAAAGATCTACTGAAGTATCTTGAAAGCTACATCTATGAACATTGGTATTTGAGTTCTCGGTTACAAATAAAAAACTGTTGTTGGGAACTGATCCCCTAAGGAGGTGAAATAGAGGATGAGATTTTTTGTGAAAAATTTCATTATGAAAGCATTTTTTAAGGCTAAATCAATGAAAATTAAATTTGGCTTCTCAGTTAGAAATAAAAAAGAGACGTTGCACTGTTTTTGGAAATTCAATCTCTACAGAGGTATAACGAGGATGAAAATTTTTTTGGGAATATTTCACTGCGCAAGCATTTTTGTAGCTAAATTAATCAAAATTTGTATTTGAATTCTCTGTTAGAAGTAAAACATACGCATGTCACTGTTTTGGAAATTTAACCCCTAAGGGGTTGAAATAGAGGCTGAGATTTTTTGTGATAATATTTTTATTATGAAAGCATTCCTTAAGCTAAATCTACGAAAATTTAAATTTGGCTTCTCAGTTGGAAATGAAAAAAAGGTGTTTCACTGTTTTTGGAAATTGAACTGCTAAGGGGGTGAAACAGGATTGAACTGGTTCATTAACTCATCGCCGTCCAGCCCCAACCGCTAAGGATAGAAACTTTAAGTTTGGAGAGGTTGTGGATCTTATATTGTAGGCGTCGTTTAAGTATGGATTATCCGAAATTCCACTCCTAAGGGGGTGAAATAGTGGATTAATTTTTTTTTTCAAAATATGGCGCTATTAAGGGAATTTTGACGCCAGAACTACGAAAACTGGTATTTGGTTTCTCAATCAGAAAATAAATATGATTCACCATGTTTGGAAATTCAACCACTAAGGTGGTAAAATAGTAGGTGAAAGTTCTTTATGAAAATAAATAATTAATTACTAAAGGACTACTAGAGGATTTTTAAGGCTACATCTATGACAACTGGTGTTTGACTCCTCTGTTAGAAATAAAAAAATACGTATTTCAGTGTTTCTGGAAATTAGACCGCTAAGGGAGTACAATAGGGGATGAAAATTTTTGAGAAAATATTTTGTTACATTAAAAAAAATTATGAAAATTGGTATTTTACTCCCCGGTTAGATACAAAGAAATATTTGTTAGGGGACGAAAGTTGCTATGGAGATATCTCCACAAGAACACGAAAGGCACGATTAACAAAAACTTTGAACCCCAGCTACCAGAATCGCCTTTTGGTCAGACCTACCATATTCGGAAAAGACCATGTCTAGATGTCTGTAATTATTGAAAATCTTACAAAATGTTGCAGGCTGTAATTAGTTGAAAATCTTAGAAGATGTTGCATTTTATTGGATTAAATGAAAACAAAAAATCCCTGCAAGCCATACGTACAGTCTACGCGAGTGAAGCAGTGGCCGGTAAGCTAGTCTTATTAAACTGGCCAGTTGCGAGATGGACTCACACACACAGAGTTCCGTACAAACTTAATTATGCGTGTAGACAGTTAAAAATTTCGTGAATCGAGGATCTGGACGATTTTTGCATGTTATAGACACTAATACTGGCAAGTTATCGGTCCAGGGATTCCAGCATTTACTAGAATGTTTTAATTTCAAGTCTGAAGTCGGATGGTAAATGACAAAAGAAATATTTTTCCGTGTGATATAATTCCAAATCAACAATTTTCTAATTTTTTCCTTTAACTGTAGTTATAAACCTTTCTTTTTGCCACACTCCGCGATTCTACTTCAAGGGGAAGTATCCTTTAGGTTTTAATGAGTGAGATGGCGAATATCAAACTGTGTGACAATCGGCCGTATCTTTTGACGCTGCTGACTTAGGCGCTAGCGTTTGTTATACCTCCAAGGAACAATATATCTTAGTGTGACATAAATTTCAACTTGGTACGTCAACCCGTTGCTGAGAAAAAGGGTTTTGGAAAGTCGGACAGACAGACAACAGACGGACAACATCGTGGTTCTATAAGGGTTCCGTTTGTACCCACTGAGGTATGAAACCCTAAATAGACAACTGCGATGAATAGGTTCTTGGAGATGAAACATACGCTCGGATCGGGAAAGCATGAGGTACGGAGTCAGTCATTTTCATTTTCAGAGAAAGCATCCTAACATCTCCCACACGCGATTTAGGAAAACCACGGCTGATGGACAGCTGAACGTTGGTCATACCGAACTCACTTGCAATGTCTTAATCACTGCACCTTCTTCCCAGGTAACAACTGATTGAGAGACAGATGATAGGCGGTGAAGGGGAAAGAGAAACTACTTCACAGCCTCTGGAGAATTCTGATGGGAAGTTCTACAGGTTTTGTTCGCTAGACACAGATATCTAGTCACATACCTCACATTAAGGATCCCCTTAAAAGGGCGCAGTGGTCGCTCTGGAGCGCTATAGATGGTGTAGGATTGGTACTTAGCGATCATGTGACCGTCCGCGGTTTATGTAAGACATGGCAGCGTAGTGGTGTGTATGTGCCTCTTTGAAATCAGCGCAGTGATGGATCGACGTGGAGACGTGACAAATGGCAGAAAGCAGCTATTGTATGTGGACGTGCCCCAGAACCGTACCGTGAATGATGTTATCTGATTAGTTGGTGTGACGACGCGGGTTGTCTAATGTGTCTCAAGGAATGGTGTACCACTTGCAGTCACGTAATCCGGCTTAAGGACAGTGGACACATGAGGGGCAGTCACATGAAAATCGAACAACCGCCACATACGGGAAAATGGAGTGGTACCATTAAAAAGTAATCACCACACGCCTTAAGACATTTATCCCACTGCGAGACGAGGCGATCAATTCCTGTGTCGCGGAACGCGTCTGGCTTCTGACAGATCCACATCTGCATCCATTCTTGCACTTATTCGTCCACGTCCTTGTCTTTCTCCAGGTCGCCAAAGATGTGAAAACCACACTGTGTACAGAGGATGTAGCAGTGTTTCCCAACCAAATTGCAGAAGCGTAGCCTTAGTCGAATTGGCAGTGTGGGGCGGATGTTATTGTGCAACAGGATGATTCCATCCGACAGCCCCAGGACAAATGGCAAAGCCAACAGTGGAAACATCCTACATCTCCCCTCCCCCCTCCCCATCCAGAGAAATCCACAGCTCTTCACACAAGTTCCGGTATCGGCATGATGACCTCTTTCGACTGTTTAAACCGTCTGCTTGTCGAGTTCCTCGACTGTGGAACCACAATCAAAGCGCAGCGCTTTGAAGACACTTTGCAGAAACTGTGACTCTCCGTAATGTCAGAACGCCCAGGGATGCTGTCGGACGGAATCATCCTGTTACACGGTAACTCCCACACTCTCACTGCCAATCGGACGAAGGCTACCCTTCAGCAATTTGGTTAGGAAACTCTGTGTGATTTTCACGTATTTCACGACCTGAAGAAAGACATGCGTGGACGTCGGTTTCAGTCGGAGCGGGTACGATTGTGAATCCGTCAGCGGCAGACCGCGTTCTACGGAACAGAAATTTATCTCCTCGTCTCCTAGCAGGGTAAATGTCTTAACACACGTGGTGATTACTGTTAAATGGAACCATTCCATGGTCCCGTTGTGACGGGTGTTTGATTTTCATTTGACTGCCACCTATAAAAAGATTGTAACCGACGGGGAATGGTGACGAATGTCACGCCCTGTCAGTGACAGTCGGTTTGACGCCCGACAGTAATTACTCCTGTCAGTGAATGCTGGTCCATCTGAGTCAGTTTCCGAGTGAACAATGCTGACATTAGAATAGGGTAGCTCGGAATGGGGGAAAGAAATACAGTAGAAGACGAATGGGTAGCTCTGAGGGATGAAGTAGTGAAGGCAGCAGAGGATCAAGTAGGTAAAAAGACGAGGGCTAGTAGAAATCCTTGGGTAACAGAAGAAATATTGAATTTAATTGATGAAAGGAGAAAATATAAAAATGCAGTAAATGAAGCAGGCAAAAAGGAATACAAACGTCTCAAAAATGAGATCGACAGGAAGTGCAAAATGGCTAAGCAGGGATGGCTAGAGGACAAATGTAAGGATGTAGAGACTTATCGCAGCAGGGGTAAGATAGATACAGCCAACAGGAAAATTAAAGAGACCTTTGGAGAAAAGAGAGCCACTTGTATGAATATCAAGAGCTCAGATGGAAACCCAGTTCTAAGCAAAGAAGGGAAAGCAGAAAGGTGGAAGGAGTATATAGAGGGTCTATACAATGGCGATGTACTTGAGGACAATATTATGGAAATGGAAGAGGATGTAGATGAAGATGAAATGGGAGATACGATACTGCATGGAGAGTGTGACAGAGCACTGAAAGACCTGAGTCGAAACAAGGCCCCGGGAGTAGACAACATTCCATTAGAACTACTGACGGCCTTGGGAGAGCCAGTCCTGGCAAAACTCTACCATCTGGTGAGCAAGATGTACGAGACAGGCGAAATACCCTCAGACTTCAAGAAGAATATAATAATTCCAATCCCAAAGAAAGCAGGTGTTGACAGATGTGAAAATTACCGAACAATCAGTTTAATAAGCCACAGCTGCAAAATACTAACGCGAATTATTTACAGACGAATGGAAAAACTGGTAGAAGCCGACCTCGGGGAAGATCAGTTTGGATTCCGTAGAAATATGGGAACACGTGAGGCAACATTGACCCTACGACTTATCTTAGAAAAAAGATTAAGAAAAGGCAAACCTACGTTTCTAGGATTTGTAGACTTAGAGAAAGCTTTTGACAATGTTGACTGGAATACTCTCTTTCAATTTCTAAAGGTGGCAGGGGTAAAATACAGGGAGAGAAAGGCTATTTACAATTTTTACAGGAACCAGAAGGCAGTTATAAGAGTCGAGGGGTATAAAAGGGAAGCAGTGGTTGGGAAGGGAGTGAGATAGGGTTGTAGCCTCTCCCCGACGTTATTCAATCTGTATATTGAGCAAGCACTAAAGGAAACAAAAGAAAAATTTGGAGTAGGTATTAAAATACAGGCAGAAGAAATAAAAACTTTGAGGTTCGCCGATGACATTGTAATTCTGTCAGAGACTGCAAAGAACTTGGACGAGCAGTTGAACGGAATGGACAGTGTCTTGAAAGGAGGCTATAAGATGAAAATCAACAAAAGCAAAACGAGGATAATGGAATGTCGTCGAATTAAGTCGGGTGATGCTGAGGGAATTAGATTAGGAAATGAGACACTTAAAGTAGTAAAGGAGTTTTGCTATTTGGGGAGCAAAGTCACTGATGATGGTCGAAGTAGAGAGGATATAAAATGTAGACTGGCAATGGCAAGGAAAGCGTTTCTGAAGAAGAGAAATTTGTTAACATCTAGTATAGATTTAAATGTCAGGAAGTCGTTTCTGAAAGTATTTGTATGGAGTGTAGCCATGTATGGGAGTGAAACATGGACAGTAAATATTTTGGACTAGAAGAGGAGTTTTCGAAATATGGTGCTACAGAAGAATGCTGAAGATTAGATGGGTAGATCACATAACTAATGAGGAGGTATTGAATAGGACTGGGGAGAAGAGAAGTTTGTGGCACAACTTGACTAGAAGAAGGGATCGGTTGGTAGGACATGTTTTGAGGCATCAAGGGATCACAAATTTAGCATTGGAGGGCAGCGTGGACTGTAAAAATCGTAGAGGGAGACCAAGAGATGTATACACTAAGCAGATTCAGAAGGATGTAGGTTGCAGTAGGTACTGGGGGATGAAGGAGCTTGCACAGGATAGATTAGCATGAAGAGCTGCATCAAACCAGTCTCAGGACTGAAGACCACAACAACAACCACCTCGGAAAGGCCGTTGCCGAAGCGTCATACAAAGCTGCACGAGTTCAGTGGTCCAAATAACACAGAAACTGGAGGTTGTCTAACTGGAGGCGTGTATTGTTGGTCGAAGTGGTACTATTTGATCTTTCACAAATGATGAAAGACGTCGAATGCAGTGACGGCCCAATTGTTCGTTTAATCAACAGCGTGTGTAGAACGTAGTTCGGGTTGCAGGTGGTCCTGTGTTGTTTCGGGTTGATACAGTCATCTGGGCCAACTCATTCAGTTTACCGCGAATTTGAACTATGATTGACTATATTGCGAGGTTTTTCCCGGCGCATGTGCTGCTTCCAGTGTTCTCGGGCGTCCTGGTCGTATCGAATCGTCGAAGGCGCACGATGTTTCAGCGAATAGCAGTTCCGCCATCATCAGGTGCCGCTGATGGAAATATAGATCTGTTGGGTGCTGGAGGTATTTATGCTAGGTGTTCCAAAGTTCGGTCCTCGCCAGCTCCGCGCCTTGTTGGGTCAGAATGTTGGTGGTTGTGGGGGAGGGGGGTTGCGGGGGGGGGGAGGGGGCATGCAACTGTGGTGGCGAGGAGGGGGGGGGGGGAGGAGTGTTTAAGTTGCCTCCGGCCCTCTGTCCATGCCACATCTCGCGCCTGGATGTCGCTTTCTGGTTTTTTGGAGCTTGGTATTGCCTCGCATGCCTTGCTCAGTTGGAAACCCGTGTTCCGTTGATTAACTTATCAGGTACACGGATTTCAATCGCTTCTTTGATAATGTCTTCCCAAAATAAACCGATGTTAGACAGGACTTGCTGCTAATTCGTATTATGTCCATTTTCAGTGCACAATCCTGCTACTGCAGACTTGGTGGATTGCGTATTCTGTACATCGATTTTCGATCATGAGGCTCGTTTGTTCAATCGAGATTTTTCCGCGTTCACGCCCCCGCTTTTTTGAGACCTAGGACGTCTTTCTCCGTCCCCAATAAGGCTCGTTTTTTTTTTGGCTGGCGGGCGGAAAAAATTGTGGTGTTTTCGCTTAAGTCTTCCAGTTTTTGACGATATAGTATGAAAGCAGTCTTTTTATCGTCTTCTTCGTGTTTCCGGCCTCCGTCTCGTTCTTGCGGCTCTTGTGTAGCAAGGGCGTCAGAATCCGTCGGTTGCTGTATCCAGTCTAGTGGAACACGGATTGCAGATGCTCCAGCTCTGTCGTCAGACTTTGTTCGAAAGAATAAGCACCACCCTACTAAATAAAAGAGGCGTACATCACGTACCCTACATGCAGACGCTAAGGTACACACCTGTGCCAGTGAGGTTGCCTAGTTTCTTGGGGCGCCTGGTCCGACTTTCTTGCTGCCATTAGGCTGTATGCGGAACCTGTTCACGGCGGGCGTAAGTCGTTGCCTGGAAGTGGTCTAATATTACTGACGTCAGCATCTGCTATAAGCCCAGAGGATAAAAAAAATAGTCATTTCCAGGAGGCATCACGTTAATACCTCTACATCTACATCTACTTAAATACTCCGCAAGCCATTAGTCATTTCCAGGAGGCATCACGTTAATACCTCTACCTCTACATCAACATCTACATCTACATCTACATAAATACTCCGCAAGCCATTATACGGTGCGTCGCGGAGGGTACTCTGCACAACTACTAGCCATTTCCTTTCTGTTTCACTCGCAAATAGAGTGAGGAAAAAATCACTGTCTACATGAGCCAGAATTTCTCGTATCTTATCTCCATGGTCTTTACACGAAACCTGTGTTGGTGGCAGTAGAAACGTTCTACAGGCAGCTTCAAATGCCGGTTCTCTAAATTTCCTCAACAGTGTTTCTCGGAAAGAATGTCATCTTCCCTCCAGGGATTCCCATTTGAGTTCCCCAAGCACCTCCTTAATACATGCGTGTTGAGTCATCAGTTTTTCCGGCCGTAGTGGCCGAGTGGTTCTAGGCGCTACAGTCTGGAACCGCGCGACCGTTACGGTCGCAGGTTCGAATCCTGCCTCGGGCATGGATGTGTGTGGTGTCCTTAGGTTAGTTAGGTTTAAGTAGTTCTAAGTTCTAGGCGACTGATGGCCTCAGAAGTTCAGACCCATAGTGCTCAGAGCCATTTGAACCATCATCAGTTTTCTGACTGGTTTCATACGACCCGCCACGAATCCTCTCCTGTGCTAACCTCTTCATCTCAGAATAGCACTTGCAACTTATGTCCTCAATTATTTGCTGGATGTATTCTAATTTCTGTCTTCCTCCACAGTTTTTGCCCTCTGCAGCTATCTCTAGTACCATGGAAGTCATTTTCTGATAACAGATGTCCCGTCATGAAACTTCCTGGCAGATTAGAACTGTGTGCCGGACCGAGACTCGAACTCGGGACCTTTGCCTTTGGCGGGCAAGTGCTCTACCATATGAGCTACGCAAGCACGACTCACGACACGTCCTCACAGCTCTACTTCCGCCAGTATCTCGTCTCTTATCTTCCAAACTTCACAGAAGCTCTCCTGCGAACCATGCAGAACTAGAACTCCTGGAAGAAAGGATACTGCGGACACATGGCTTAGCCACAGCCTGGTGGATGTTTCCAGCATGAAATTTTCACTCTGCAGCGGTGTTTTTGCCAGGAAGTTTCACACCAGCGCACACTCCGCTGCGGAGTAAAAAATTTCGTTCTAGATGTCCTATCAACCTGTCCCTTCTGCTTGTCAATGTTTCCCACACATTCCTTTCCTCTCCGATTCTGTGCAGAACCTTCTCATTCCGTACCTTACCAGTCCAACTAATTTTCAATATTCGCCTGTAGCACCACATCTCAAAAGCTTTGTTTCTCTGCTGTGCCGGCTTTCCCACAGTATATGTTTCACTACCATACAATTCTGTGCTCGAAACGCACATTCTCAAAAATTTCTTCCTCAGATTAAAGCCTTTGTTTGATACTAGCAGATTTATCTCGGCCAGGAATGCCCTTTTTGCCTGTTATAGTCTGATTTTGATGTCCTCCTTGCTCCGTCCGTCTTGAGTTACTTTGTTGCCTAGGTAGCAGAATTCCTTAACTTCATCTACTTTGTGACCATCAATCCTGATAAGTTTCTCGTTGTTCACATTTCTGCCACTTCTCATTACTTTCATCTTTCTTCGATTTACTCTCGATCCATAGTCTATACTCATTAGACTGTCCGTTCTATTCATATCCTGTAATTATTCTTCACTTTCACGCAGGATAGCAATGTCATCGGCGAATCGTATCACTGATATCATTTCACCCTGGATTTTGATTCAATTCCTGAACATTTCTTTACTTTCATTATTGCTACATCGATGTATAGATTGAACAGTAGGGGCGAAATTCTACATCTCTGTCTTACACCCTTTTTAATCCGAGTACTTCGTTCTTGGTCGTACACTTTTATTATTCCCTCTTGGCTCTAGTGCATTTTGTGTGTTACTTGTCTCTCCCTATAGCTTACCCATATTTTTCTCAGAATTTCTAACATCTTGCACCATTTTCACTGTCGAACGCTTTTTCCAGGTCGACAAGTCCTATGAACGTGTCTTGATTTTTCTTTAGTCTTGCTTCCATTATCAATGGCAACGTCAGAACTGCCTCTGTGGTGCCTTTACCTTTCCTAAAGCCACACTGATCGTCATCTAACACATACTCAATTTTCTTTTCCATTTTTCTGTATACTATTCTTGTCAGTTACTTCGATGCATGAGCCGTTTAGCTGGTAGTACGATAATTCTCGCACTTGTCAGCCCTTGCAGCCTTCGTAATTAAGTGGATAATATTTTCCGAAAGCCAGATGGTATGTCGTCAGACTCATACATTCTACACACCAACGTGAATAGTCGTTTTGTTACCATTTCTTCCAATGATTTTAGAAATTCTGATGAAATGTTCTCTATCCCATCTGCTTATTTGATTATAAGTCTTCCACAGCTCTTTTAAATTCTGATTCTAATACTGAATCCCCTGTCTCTTCTATATCGACATCGGTTTCTTCTTCTATCACGTCAGACAGATCTTCCTCCTCATAGAGACGTCCACTGTACCCTTTCCACCTATCCGCTGTCCCCTCTCCATTTAACAGTGGAATTTCCGTTGCACTCTTAATATTACCACCCTTGCTTTTAATTTCATCGGAGGTTATTTTTACTCTCGTATATGCTGAGTCAGTCCTTCCGACAATCATTTCTTTTTCGATTTTTGTTCACATTTTTAATGCAACCATTTCGTTTTAGCTTCACTGCACTTCCTATTTATTTCATTCCTCAGGTCCGCAGCTCGTGGTCGTGCGGTAGCGTTCTCGCTTCCCACGCCCGGGTTCCCGGGTTCGATTCCCGGCGGGGTCAGGGATTTTCTCTGCCTTGTGATGACTGGGTGTTGTGTGATGTCCTTAGGTTAGTCAGGTTTAAGTAGTTCTAAGTTCTAGGGGACTGATGACCATAGAAGTTAAGTCCCATAGCGCTCAGAGCCATTTGAATCATTCCTCAGCGACTTGTATTTCTGTATTCTTGAATTTCCCTGAAATTTTTTGTACTTCCTTCTTTCATCCATCAACTGAAGTTTTTCTTCTGTTATCCATGGCTTTTTACAGTTACTTTCTTTGTACCTATGTTTTTCTTCCCGATCTCTCTGATTGCCCTTTTTAGAAATGTCCATTCCTCTTCAACTCTAGGGCCTACTGAGCTATTTCTTATTGCTCCATCTACAGCCTTACAGAAATTCAAGCGCATGTCGTCATTCCTTAGCACTTCCGTATCCCACTTCTTTGCATACTGATTCTTCCCGATCAATCTCTTGAACTTCAGCTTACTGTTCATTACTTCTACATTGTGATCCGAGTCTGTATCTGCTCCTGGGTACGTCTTACAATCCAGTATATGATTTCGGAATCTCTGTCTGAGCATGACGTAATCTAACGGAAATCTTCCTGTATCACTCGACCTTTTCCAAGTATACCTCCTCCTCTTGTGATTCTTGAATAGAGTATTCGCTATTACTAGCTGAAATTTATAAGAGACCTCAATTAGTCTTTCACCTTTCTCATTCCTTGTCCCAAGCCCATATTCTCCCGTAAACTTCCTTTCTACTCCTTCCCCTACAATAGCATTCCAGTCCCCCTTGACTATCAGATTTTCATCTTCCTTTACGCTCTGTATTACACTGTCAGTATCTCATAATTTTCTCTCTCTCTTCATCTTCAGCCTGCGACGTCGGCTAGTTGTTTTTCTGTCGACTGTGATAAGAGCAACGCTATCACTGAACTGTTCACAGTAACACTTTCTCTGCCCTACCTTCCTATTCATAACAAATTCTACTCCCGTTATACCATTTTCTGCTGCTGTTAATATTACCGTAGACTCATTCAACCAGAAATCCTTGTCTTCTTTCCATTTCACTTCAATGACCCCTACCGTATCTAGATTGAGCCTTTGGATTTCCCTTTTCAGATTTTCTAGCTTCCCTACGGCGTTCAAGGTTCTGGCATTCCACCCCCGACTAGTAGAACGTTATCCTTCGTTGGTTATTCAATCTTTTTCTCGTGGTCTCCTCCCCCTTGGCAGTTACCTCCGGAGATCCGAATGGGGAACCATTCCGGAATCTTTTGCCGATGGAGAGATCATCATGACACTTTTTCAGCTACGGGCCACATATCCTGTGGATACACGTTATGTGTCTTTAATGAAGTGTTTTCCATTGCCTTCTGCATGATGATGCCGTTGATCAATGCTGATTGTTCCGCCTTTAGTGGCAGTTTCTCATCCCAAGGACAAGAGAGTACTCTGAACCTCTATCCGCTCCTCCGCCCTCTTTGACAAGGTCGTTGGCAGAATGAGGGTGACTTCTTATGCCGGAAGTCTTCGGCCGCCAATGCTGATTATTAAGATTGGGATCAGAAGGGCGTCATCTATTGTTAGCTGCTAAAACCCAGTGAAACGGTTAACAGTGATTGCTACCAACAGCAAATGATCGATTCAAATCGAGCATTACGTGAAAAAAGACTGGAATATGGAAAAAGGCATCACAAAGTCATATTGCTCCGTGATAACGCTCCATTACACACAGGGAAACTGGTCGGGGAAACGATCGAGGCCTTCAGTTGGGAAATACTAGGGCATGCGGCTTATTCTCCAGACTTGGCACCATCCGATTATTATCCATTTACATCAGTGGAACACGCTCTCGATGAACAATGCTTCGTGTGAAAATGTACGAAAATGGCTCGCTGACTGGTTCGCTTCAAAAGAAGAACTGCTTTTTTTGGCGTGGCATTCATAGCCTGCCGGAGCGGTGGGAGAAATGTATAAATAGCAACAAAGATTATTTTGCATAATATAGTTTATCAGTTTCAAACAACAGACTGTAATTATTGCAGTCAAATTCCGTTGTCATACTTCTACACCTGGTAGCGTGTGTGGATTGCAAATGCACAACGTATTTGAGTCTTGCGTCCTTGCCGACACGAAACGCCCTGTCCTGTTCTCGCGCCGTAAATTCATGCTCCTAGGAACACCCGGCTTAACGGAGTTTCGCGATTAGCGTGAGTACTAGGATACTTTTTAGTTTCCATGTGTTATCTGTTTCATGCCTGTTGTCTTTCACCTACGGCTATTCGTAGAGCCATCAAAATTGCAATCTTTTCAGATTTAATTACTGCGACACCTCTTCCGATTGAATTCATAATATTTCACCTTTGTACAAGCCTTCTCAAACACTTCAGGTATATCAGGATGACACCAATGTGGTAAGTCCGCAAGGAAGGTTTCCAAGTTAGATTTTCCAGTCCTTCCAGTTTTCCACCATACATTACCTAGCTGCGTACGAAGCATTTACACTGCCAGAAAAAAAAAAAAAAAAAGATTAGCACATCTTGAAGGACGATATCTTTTGTAAGCCCTCGTCGCCAGTTCTGTAAAGGCCTCGTCGCTACTGCTGTGGAGACCGAGTTGCCACTGTTGTTACTGTAGGCCGAATATGAGAGTTCGTGAAACGGCTTGTGGTGCAGTACACCGCCAAGACAATTTCTCACTGCCGGCCTCGGTGGTCTAGCGGTTCTGGCGCTGCAGTCCGGAACCGCGGGACTGCTACGGTCGCAGGTTCGAATCCTGCCTCGGGCATGGGTGTGTGTGATGTCCTTAGGTTAGTTAGGTTTAAGTAGTTCTAAGTTCTAGGGGATTTATGACCTAAGATGTTGAGTCCCATAGTGCTCAGAGCCATTTGAACCATTTTTGAACAATTTCTCACTGCAACTACTACACAGCTAGGCCCCAGCATCAGGTAACAGGATAGGAGCATGAAGGTTCTACAACACTCCAACAAATTAGTAACAAAGTTACACAAATGAGTTGAAAAGGTTTTCTTATCTCTGTAATTTGTCGAATAATGAAGTCTGCAACACTGCATGTAATAAACACAAAAGGCCCTCATTGGCTAAGTGAAAATAATCGTTTGTAAACTTCACAGTACATAGCAACTGCAATTTAAAACAACTGTCTATACACTTCTAAGAGTTCACTATACGACGTTCCCTGTCTAAGTCAGCCCTAGACGATAATCAGTAACCAAGTGGGCGAGAGTTGCTCTTCTTTCTTACGAGCAGGCTTCTGTCCACTGTCATCCGGTCGCTGGCGGTTGTACACGGCCGGCAATTGGCCGAAGTGAAGTCGATATCTTCATCCTTAGCGCCTGGTGGAACTCGCACAAGTGGCGAGTCTCTATGGCAATGGCACCAGCTCGCACCTTTGCGCCTGTGGTGCTTTTGCCCTGGATGTGTCTTGTTCGGATGACACAGCAGATTCCATAAAACTAACTTGCTCATAGACACCAGTTCACTGCCACAACGTACAGGGTGTTTCAAAAATGACCGGTATATTTGAAACGGCAATAAAAACTAAACGAGCAGCGATAGAAATACACCGTTCGTTGCAATATGCTTGGGACAACAGTACATTTTCAGGCGGACAAACTTTCGAAATTACAGTAGTTACAATTTTCAACAACAGATGGCGCTGCAAGTGATGTGAAAGATATAGAAGACAACGCAGTCTGTGGGTGCGCCATTCTGTACGTCGTCTTTCTGCTGTAAGCGTGTGCTGTTCACAACGTGCAAGTGTGCTGTAGACAACATGGTTTATTCCTTAGAACAGAGCATTTTTCTGGTGTTGGAATTCCACCGCCTAGAACACAGTGTTGTTGCAACAAGATGAAGTTTTCAACGGAGGTTTAATGTAACCAAAGGACCGAAAAGCGATACAATAAAGGATCTGTTTGAAAAATTTCAACAGACTGGGAACGTGACGGATGACCGTGCTGGAAAGGTAGGGCGACCGCGTACGGCAACCACAGAGGGCAACGCGCAGCTAGTGCAGCAGGTGATCCAACAGCGGTCTCTGGTTTCCGTTCGCCGTGTTGCAGCTGCGGTCCAAATGACGCCAACGTCCACGTATCGTCTCATGCGCCAGAGTTTACACCTCTATCCATACAAAATTCAAACGCGGCAACCCCTCAGCGCCGCTACCATTGCTGCACGAGAGACATTCGCTAACGATATAGTGCACAGGATTGATGACGGCGATATGCATGTGGGCAGCATTTGGTTTACTGACGAAGCTTATTTTTACCTGAACGGCTTCGTCAATAAACAGAACTGGCGCATATGGGGAACCGAAAAGCCCCATGTTGCACTCCCATCGTCCCTGCATCCTCAAAAAGTACTGGTCTGGGCCGCCATTTCTTCCAAAGGAATCATTGGCCCATTTTTCAGATCCGAAACGATTACTGCATCACGCTATCTGGACATTCTTCGTGAATTTGTGGCGGTACAAACTGCCTTAGACGACACTGCGAACACCTCGTGGTTTATGCAAGATGGTGCCCGGCCACATCGCACGGCCGACGTCTTTAATTTCCTGAACGAATATTTCGATGATCGTGTGATTGCTTTGGGCTATCCGAAACATACAGGAGACGGCGTGGATTGGCCTCCCTATTCGCCAGACGTGAACCCCTGTGACTTCTTTCTGTGGGGACACTTGAAAGACCAGGTGTACCGCCAGAATCCAGAAACAATTGAACAGCTGAAGCAGTACATCTCATCTGCATGTGAAGTCATTCCGCCAGACACGTTGTCAAAGGTTTCGGGTAATTTCATTCAGAGACTACGCCATATTATTGCTACGCATGGTGGATATGTGGAAAATATCGTACTATAGAGTTTCCCAGACCGCAGCGCCATCTGTTGTCGAAAATTGTAACTACTGTAATTTCGAAAGTTTGTTTGCCTGAAAATGTACTGTTGTCCCAAGCATATTGCAACAAACGGTGTATTTCTATCGCTGCTCGTTTAGTTTTTATTGCCGTTTCAAATATACCGGTCATTTTTGAAACACCCTGTACGTCAGCAGTCGAGTGTGGTCTGCCAGCTTAGTACAAATCGTACACCACCTACAGCGCTCCAGATCGGGGTTCACGTCTAAGCAATTACTACAAATTTCTTCGGTTTGTGAGCTTATTAAGATTAGGACTACCGCTGATATCGACTGTCAAGCGCAGTGGACAGTTGCATTTCAAGCAAACAGAAGTAACACAGATGAGTATGATGTACATCGGCGTTAGACGAAGCAGTGTTGCGATGTATGTAATAGGTTTTCAGAAACGCATAACACAGTGCTGTATTGCATTTCTTGTTTGATACAATAGGTTTAGGTCCTCGGCCATAATCCACGTAACTATATCAACGTAAAGCAAATAAAACATAACGCATAAATAACGAACAGCACGACCACATACAACCAGGTAATCATGCTCTATTACTTACGAAAGAAAACACTGAATACTTCACGTGTTATATATAATTCCACTATTAATTGGAATAATAGTATTATGTCATACATAATCCCACATTTCTCCAGGTAACTGCATCAACGTAAAGCAAACACAATGTAGAAATACTGAATAGCAATACTACATACAACCAGCTGATCATGTTGTGCTGCTAACGGAAGAAAACAACGAAGAGTTCACACGTTATATGTAATTCCGAATTTAATTGGAATAATGTTATTATGTCATACATTATACCAAATTTATGTGGCATTATATATGACATGTGGAGTCTTTATTGTTTTCTTTTGTAAGTAACACGAAATGATTGTCTGGTTGTTTGTGGTCTTGCTATTCGTTATTCATACGTTCTGTACGATGGACGAGGATCATAACCTGTTGTAATAAATAAGAAGTACAACAGAAGTCTGTTTTACGTTTCTCAAATGTACGCCTGCTGTTGATTGCCGCCTGAAAACAAAGTACATAATAGGGGGTCTCAACTGTATGTAAGCAGTTGCACAGGTAGTGGGTCTCAAAATAATATGTAGGAAAGGATCCATCCATTTTACAGACATCACTTCACAATACGTATACAAGTAATTTTGCTCATTGGTTGTTGTTCGCTAGGTAATTGTTGCTAGTCTGTGGAAAGTCCTCAATTTTCCCCACGCATCCCTTTTACGGATGAAACGTTTCTTAGACGTGAAAGAATGTACAACAGTCCCACTTGGACACCTGGAAACCCCCACGTCAACCATGTCTAAGATCACCAATCACGATTCCAGGTGAATGTTTGCTTAGATGTTGTCGATCACTGATTGAGCCGTACGTTGTAACAGTATGTGGTAACAGTACGTCTACCACACGACCATGGTATATTTTGTTACTTTTTTGAGGCCATCTTATCGAATGTTTAACAAAGCTCCAGGGCGTTACAGAATACCTGACAGATTCTGTACCGAATTTTCATTTGAGTTAACTCCTGTTCTAACCACGATATGCTATAGGTCCCTGTAAGAGAAAAAACTGTAGCCCGTATTTGGAACAAAACATAGGTCACAGTCTTCTACAGAAGGGATCTAAGGTCCAGTTTCAGTGAAGTCCATCTGCTTTAGAATCTTAAAACATGACAACAATCCTCCTCCCCCCCCCCCCCCCCCGCCCTCAACCCACTCACCATTCTTTCAATAATCTACCTGTGATCCGTTTTAACAAAAGCTCCTGGACTATGCGTCGTACAATGACATATTTTTGCAGGTATTTTGAGTGGTTTACATACTAAATGGAAAGTGTGTTGCGAATAGAGTTAGTAATAAAGGGTAATAAACTAAAAAGTGAAGTCTGACGCTGAAGTTTTAATGTGCGAACAGCGAAAATTTCATAAAAGTTTGAAATTGTGTGTAAAGTGTGTTGTAAGTTGCTAATTGCTCTCATTTTCAAATACTGGATGAATATACTCTGGGTAGATTCAGCACTATGAGTTAATGCTACCTCAAGACGTACACAGTTTCTAATTTCCATACTTGCCTTAGCATGTTAAACCTGCACTATAAGATTATACTTCGTAATGAGTAGATTATGACAGAATTTTAAATTTTTAAATTCGGTCCATAATCAAATAAGATTGTGACAGTCAAATTTTTGTTACTCCTGGAAGCCGTTAGACAGACAACCCCCAACTGGGATCACGTGACCTGCTGATAGTTTTAGCCGTCTGGTAAGATACACGAATCTGCAAAACTTAAGGAAGAAAATAACTTCTGCATGATGTGTCACTGCCGAATGAGGTAGTGTGGATTCCGAGCTCAAACCTCGAACAGATCGACGTCATCCATGGCAACTGGCTTGGATTCCGAAAACAGTAGTCATGCGAAAGTCTAATAGAGTTCGTCCGCACGACGACCTGAAAGCCACGGATCAAGTCAGTCACGTGGACACTGTATTTCCTGATCCTCAAAGTATTTGACTCAGTACCACGCCAACGCTTTTTAACATGTGTACAATTATGTGGTATCAAACAAAACATGTGACTGAATTTAGGATTTCTCGGTAGGGAGGACGCGGAGCACGTCTGAGATCGACAGCTAATAGTTCGTTGCGCTAGATGTTGAGCAATTGTTTACTAGTTTTTATGTTGAAAATGCATCATCTCGCAGTCAGTTATATGCTTAGAATATTTTAAATTTTATATCTCCGTTTAATGCACCACTGCTACCAATAATAGGAAAGATATTCGAAGCCATTTCTACCAGATGAATAAGTGGGTTTCAGAAAAAGCAGGAGCACAATTGACCCCATATTCAGACTGACCAGCAATTGAGCAGAAGCGATAAACAACGGAAATGTAGCAGCGGCGCTACTGCTCGATATAGAAAGAGCGTTTGATAAAGTCTGGCACTCGGGGCTACTAAACAAGCAAATAAAATACCAAATTCCAATTAAGGTAATACGAGGTGCATTCAAGTTATAAGGCCTCCGATTTTTTTTCTAATTAACTACTCACCCGAAATTGATGAAACTGGCGTTACTTCTCGACGTAATCGCCCTGCAGACGTACACACTTTTCACAACGCTGACGCCATGATTCCATGGCAGCGGCGAAGGCTTCTTTAGGAGTCTGTTTTGACCACTGGAAAATCGCTGAGGCAATAGCAGCACGGCTGGTGAATGTGCGGCCACAGAGAGTGTCTTTCATTGTTGGAAAAAGCCAAAAGTCACTAGGAGCCAGGTCAGGTGAGTAGGGAGCATGAGGAATCACTTCAAAGTTATCACGAAGAAACTGTTGCGTAAAGTTAGCTCGATGTGCGGGTGCGTTGTCTTGGTGAAACAGCACACGCACAGCCCTTCCCGGACGTTTTTGTTGCAGTGCAGGAAGGAATTTGTTCTTCAAAACATTTTCGTAGGATGCACCTGTTACCGTAGTGTCCTTTGGAAGGCAATGGGTAAGGATTACGCCCTCGCTGTCCCAGAACATGGACACCATCAATTTTCAGCACTGGCGGTTACCCGAAATTTTTTTGGTGGCGGTGAATCTGTGTGCTTCCATTGAGCTGACTGGTGCTTTGTTTCTGGATTGAAAATTGGCATCCACGTCGCATCCATTGTCACAACCGACGAAAAGAAAGTCCCACTCATGCTGTCGTCGTGCGTGAACATTGCTTGGTAACATGCCACACGGGCAGCCATGTGGTCGTCCGTCAGCATTCGTGGCACCCACCTGGATGACACTTTTCGCATTTTCAGGTCGTCATGCAGGATTGTGTGCACAAAACCCACAGAAATGCCAACTCTGGAGGCGATCTGTTCAACAGTCATTCGGCGATCCCCCAAAACATTTCTCTCCACTTTCTCGATCATGTAGTCAGACCGGCTTGTGCGAGCCCGAGGTTGTTTCGGTTTGTTGTCACACAATGTTCTGCCTTAATTAAACTGTCGCACCCACGAACGCACTTTCGACACATCCATAACTCCATCACCACATGTCTCCTTCAACTGTCGATGAATTTCAATCAGTTTTACACCACGCAAATTCAGGAAACGAATGATTGCATGCTGTTCAAGTAAGGAAAACGTCGCAATTTTAAGTATTTAAAACAGTTCTCATTCTCGCTGCTGGCGGTAAAATTTCATCTGCTGTACGGTGCTGCCATCTCTGGGACGTATTGACAATGAACGCAGCCTCATTTTAAAACAATGCGCATGTTTCTATCTCTTTCCCGTCCGGAGAAAAAAAATCGGAGGCAGCAGAACTTGAATGCACCTCGTAAAAGTAATAAAGAAGATAATAACAGAGAGAGACACAAAAGTAAGAGTTGGAGACAAAACATCGGAGAAATTCAGGCCGCGAGCAGGAGTACAGCAAGGAGCAATCGCATCACCACTACACCTCCGACATTCCTAAACCAACCGGCCTTAACGAGGAATTGGCACTATACGCTGATGATACGGCGTTCTGGTGACAAGCCCCAACGACAGAACTGATCTCAAACAAATCCAGTAGATACATCAAGGCCCTGGAGGGATGGATGACAACGTGGAGAATACGCCCAAACCCGACCAAATCGCGATTATTAATAATACAGCATAGAAATCTTGTACAAAACAAACAGCAAAACCCTGACAATGTACAAATAACACTCTGGGGAGAGAATGTAGTACCAAAGTAAAATGCTAAATACCTGGGAGTCGAGCTGGACTACTTGCTAAACTGGTAAAAGAACACTACACAAAAAATTGGCGTAGCAAGTGCAAAACTCACAAAAATAAAGCAGCTACAACACAGAAATGGGGGAGCCGCTACCACAAAATGTTTATAAGGCCAATTCTGGAGTACGCAGCTATAGGTGTGGGGCGGAGACACCACACAATGCAATAGAATCAAATCGACAGATAGAAGAATGCTTAGAACAATAGCAAAGATACCATTTGAACGGACATCGACGCTACACACAACTCTTGAAACCGACTCCATTGAAGCAAGGATAATTAAACAGATGGCCTCATACGGCGACAACAGATTAAGAACAAATGAAAACATCAAAAAACTGATTTTGACAACACCATTCCAGCTGAACCTACCAAAATATAAATACCCATATCCACCGGAAATAATAACAATAGCAACAGAAAAAATCTACTCCAAAAACCACATTGAACTAAAACAACTCACAAGAGGAAAACAACTGTCACAACACCTAAATTAAAGAATATAAAGAAGTAAAGTTAAATAGGAACAACACCCGGCCCTGGTTGGGGTTTTAGGGGGTTTCCCTCAGCCATAAGGCGAATGCCAGGGACGAGTATTTCCCCCACCCAAGAATAATACATATAGAAAAAAAAACAAGTAGAAAAGTAGGCATAGATAATAAGATATTCCATACCCAACCAATCAAATACATCTACATTTACATTTATACTCCGCAAGCCACCCAACAGTGTGTGGCGGAGGGCACTTTACGTGCCACTGTCATTACCTCCCTTTCCTGCTCCAGTCGCGTATGGTTCGCGGGGAGAACGACTGCCGGAAAGCCTCCGTGCGCGCTCTAATCTCTCTAATTTTACATTCGTGATCTCCTCGGGAGGTATAAGTAGGGGGAAGCAATATATTCGATACCTCATCCAGAAACGCACATTCTCGAAACCTGGCGAGCAAGCTACACCGCGATGCAGAGCGCCTCTCTTGCAGAGTCTGCCACTTGAGTTTGTTAAACATCTCCATAACGCTATCACGGTTACCAAATAACCCTGTGACGAAACGCGCCGCTCTTCTTTGGATCTTCCCTATCTCCTCCGTCAACCCGATCTGGTACGGATCCCACACTGATGCGCAATACTCAAGTGTAGGTCGAACGAGTGTTTTGTAAGCCACCTCCTTTGTTGATGGACTACATTTTCTAAGGACTCTCCCAATGAATCTCAACCTGGTACCCGCCTTACCAACAATTAATTTTATATGATCATTCCACTTCAAATCGTTCCGCACGCATACTCCCAGATATTTTACTGAAGTAACTGCTACCAGTGTTTGTTCCGCTATCATATAATCATGCAATAAAGGATCCTTCTTTCTATGTATTCGCAATACATTACATTTGTCTATGTTAAGGGTCAGTTGCCACTCCCTGCACCAAGTGCCTATCCGCTGCAGATCTTCCTGCATTTCGCTACAATTTTCTAATGCTGCAACTTCTCTGTATATTACAGCATCATCCGCGAAAAGCCGCATGGAACTTCCGACACTATCTACTAGGTCATTTATATATATTGTGAAAAGCAATGGTCCCATAACACTCCCCTGTGGCACGCCAGAGGTTACTTTAACGTCTGTAGACGTCTCTCCATTGATAACAACATGCTGTGTTCTGTTTGCTAAAAACTCTTCAATCCAGCCACACAGCTGGTCTGATATTCCGTAGGCTCTTACTTTGTTTACCAGGCGACAGTGCGGAACTGTATCGAACGCCTTCCGGAAGTCAAGGAAAATAGCATCTACCTGGGAGCCTGTATCTAATATTTTCTGGGTCTCATGAACAAATAAAGCGAGTTGTGTCTCACACGATCGCTGTTTCCGGAATCCATGCTGATTCCTACATAGTAGATTCTGGGTTTCCAAAAACGACATGATATTCGAGCAAAAAACATGTTCTAAAATTCTACAACAGATCGACGTCAGAGATATAGGTCTATAGTTTTGCGCATCTGCTCGACGACCCTTCTTGAAGACTGGGACTACCTGTGATTTTTTCCAATCATTTGGAACCTTCCGTTCCTCTAGAGACATGCGGTACACGGCTGTTAGAAGGGGGGCAAGTTGTTTCGCGTACTCTGTGTAGAATCGAATTGGTATCCCGTCAGGTCCAGTGGACTTTCCTCTGTTGAGTGATTCCAGAGAGAATCAAAATAGTATAAAGAGAGTCAAAACAGTATAACGTAAGACTAAGCTAAGGCACCAAAGGGCATTAAGCCCTCCATGAGCCCACCTACACCCATCTGGAGTAGGAATGAAAGTTAAAAAAAAAGTAGATTTTAATTGCTGTTTGGGACAAACGACAAATTTTCCCATAAAGAAATTGAAGCAGACTCGTTCTCCAGGTTTCGAGCAAGGCTTTGTGGAGGCCCGTCTATGTTATCTGGCAAATGCCGGCATACAAGCCCTCTCCCAAATACTCACAACTGGGAGTCTCGCTGCTTCACTGCCAGCCTGCTAGGATATTTAGCTGAGATGGACTACGACTGCACAGTGAGCCGGATGCCAGAGAGTCCCCTTCGCTCCTTGGGAGTGCAGAACGAAAAGCAGAAAAAATTGAGTGTTACCATCCTCACACTATTACGCAGTTAACTGTAGCTATTTACACTGTAAGCGCTTTCCCGGGTCTGTTCACTTCTTGTGCTACTGTGTGACGTGTTCGGGAAGGTATAGTGCTTTACAGAAATTAATTTGATTTTGTAATTTAGATTCTTAGAATTTTACTATCCCCCCGTTTTCTTTCTTGTTACGCAGAACGCCTGGTGATGACTGGGTAATAAGTTGGAACCGGTAATGTGCGTAACCTGAAGCTGAAATATATAATAATAATTATTATTATTATGCATATTGTCATGTTATCTAACCGAGGATGTTTGGTTAGATGTAAGAGAGGTTCTGAAGCCCCTCATCTTTCCAGGTGAAATAAATGCATAAATTTGACGGACATCTGATTCGCAAATCTTGGTAGATGGAGCATGAGGATCCATATTTTGTTATGGTCAATATAATTTTAACGGCATTGGCGCGGAATAATGTAAAATTAATTTTTGTTCGCAGAACATCCCGTGACAGATCACAATTGACCTAATAAAATTCTCTGGCATCAAAAAAATTGTTTAATTTACGAAGCACGTCACTGCCTTGTACAGTGGACGATACTTTGCACAAGCTTCCATCATCGACAAACGAATGAATGTGATAGCTCGTCTTCGGACTGGGTGACTGAGGTTTAGCATTGCACCATGCTTCTTCCTCTTCCTAAGACGTCACTGAACAACAGTACTTAGGAAGTAAGCAGAAGACTATCCTTTGCGTTAACGCCCGTCTGCCGAAAGGGTGTCCCATCCTTACGAGTCTTGACAAGGTTCGATTAACCCGTTCCATTCCTTCAAAGAAGGAAAACTCTTAGGAAGTACAAGAGTATCGAAGCCGGGTCCTTCGCGTTGTAACCACACATGTTAAATGTTCAGCGACGGAGATGGATTCCGGGTGGCCTCTGCATTAGCACTACTTTCACATAAGGAAGCCACATTCTGCTGCATGTGACTCATTACAACCGCTATGAACGTCAATAATGCGTTTAGCCTCATTGCTCGTAACTAACGGATTTCTTAGGTTTCTCTTAAACCTTACGTATTACTTCTTACTTATTAATCCCTTTTGCTTAAATTGCATTACAGTATGTAAGTAGTACTGTGACTGGCCTGCAAGCACGTGGCTGATCGATAACCAGAGACTCCAAAGACCTGAGAAACTGACCTGCGCTACTGTAATTGTTTGTTTTGCTGGGCATGATCCTCTATACTATTACTTTCCTGCGATCTACGACGTATCTGCAATTAGCCTTTACAAATTGTCCCTAAGCAGTATGGGACTTAACATCTGAGGTCATCAGACTTAGAACTACTTGAACCTAACTAACCTAAGGACATCACTCACATCCATGCCCGAGGCAGGATTCGAACCTGCGACCGTAGCAGCAGCGCGGTTCCGGACTGAAGCGCCTACAACTGCTCTGCCACAACAGCCGACCTACCCTTTACATCCAAACCACAGCGCAGCTCGGCATTTTTTCACACATAAAATAATGCCAGAAGTTAACTTACCACGATAAGCATTACGACCGACGTCAGATAGAAACTTACACTATCTGACTTGTGGTTTGACACAGCAAAACCCCAACCAAGTCATAAAATCGGCAGAATTCCGCCGAATGTTTAGTGGATGGTGCAGAGGAAGAAACGAAAGCCATCTGATGGAAAGGTGGAAATAGTCATCTGCTGAAAGCCATACAAACAGTTACGGCTTATGAATTGGACTCTTGGTCGTGCCTTCTTATATAATCCATCTTGGAAAAAGCATCCAGACACCTATTACTGGATATTAAGATGGAGTGTATCCACATTCGCCTTTATGGCGACCTGAACTCTGCTGGTGACACTTTCAGTCAGGAGGCTGAATGTCTGTGGAGGAATGGTAGCCCATTCTTCCTCAAGAGCAGAAGCTAGCGAAGGTAGTGATGTTGAACGGTGAGGTCTGAAGCGAAGTCGCCATACTTATTCATCCCAAAAGTGTTCCACTGCGGTCAGGTTCGGCTCTGGGCAGGCCAGTCAATTTCAAGAACTTTACTGGCCACAGACCGTTGCTTCGCAGACACTGGTTTATGACAGGGTGATTGTCATGCAGATACAATCAACGTCTCCGACCTATTTCTCTACTGTAGGCACTAAACAATGCAGTAAAATGTGTTCACATCCTTCCGGATTCAAATTTTACTTAAGCGCAATAAGAGGACCATTCAATAACCAAGGAAAACACCTGAATACCGCAACACCACCTCCTCTGTACTTTTTTGTTCTGCACATAACAGCAGGTAACATTCTCTAGGCATTCGCCAAACCGAAATCCTTCCAACGGACTGCCACAGGGTATAGTGTGACTCATCACTCCAAAACGTTTTCTGTCATTCACTGTCCAGTGAAGTCACTCTTTACATCACCTCAAGCGTCACGCATCACTGACTACAGAAATATGTGGTTTGTGAGGAGGTCCTCCAGCTCTGAAGCCCATTCTCTTTCATTTCCTACACACAGGCTTTGTGCTAGGAGGACTGCTCGTAGCACTTTGAAACTCACGGGTGATTCCTTGCGCTGATTTCATGCAGTTTTTTAGTCACCTTCTGCAATACTCGTCTGCCCCTGTCTGACTAGTCTTGCTTTACCTGTGGTTGTTCCTTTGCGTTTTCACTTCGCAGTTACATCACCAACAGTCGACTTGAGCCGGTTGAAATGTCCCTGATGGAATCGCTATTCAGGTGACATGGAATGACTACTCCACATTCGAAGTTACTGATCTCTCCTGCTGTTACTTCTTTTACTGACAACACAATTATCCTCGCCTCCTTTTATACTGGTGGGTCCACTTCACTTGGCTTCTAGTGGTCAGTCCCACTTTCCATAGAGGTGTCGGCATATTTATAATCACATTGTATAATTACTGCAACACGGTAATTATTTATGCAGTCCGAATGGAGAATGATAGTTGAAGAAACATGTAAGAGATGTTCGACTCAGGAATCTGTTGCAAACTGCAGCATTCCATTGTTCTGAGATTCGTTTAATTAATAAAATATGAGCCTACACAATATCAGAGTAGATTTATGACTAGATTCAGAATTTCCTTACAGGTAGAACTCAACACATCGTTTATTTACACATTCTAGGTGGCCATGGCTTATCCTTTCTTCTGAATCTTCATGATGAATATTTTGCGGAAACTCCCGTCTTCTAAGATGACAGCCGGCCAGGGTGGCCGAGCGGTTGTGGGCGCTACAGTCTGGAAACGCGCGACCACTACGGTCACAGGTTCGAATCCTGCCTCGGGCATGGATGTGTGTGATGTCCTTAGGTTAGTTAGGTTTAAGTAGTTCTAAGTTCTAGGGGACTGATGACCTGAGATGTTGAGTCCCATAGTGCTCAGAGCCATTTGAACCATTATTTCTAAGATGACAACAGCCGTGTTCACAGGTCTTACGAAAACTCAGCCACTTTTTCGCATCTTGATTGGCTAGCTAAATCAGCTGATGCTAATCCCACGGAAAATTTCTTGAAGTATTTGGAACAGACGGTGAAACCTAGTAAGCAACATTCCCGCAATTTGGTAACTTTACGAGATCTAATCATCAGTGTGAGTTTCAGCCGGATACGACATACGTGAAAAAAACCTTGTGGACTCTTCTTCCGCTAACTGAGCCTATTATTACTGCTAGCGGCGGTGTTACTTAAAACGTAGAGTCGTCAGAATGGTTCAGGTAGTTGGTGGTGGTGGTGGTGGTAGTTAGTGTTTAACGTCCCGTCGACAACGAGGTCGTTAGAGACGGAGCGCAAGCTCGGGTTAGGGAAGGATTGGGAAGGAAATCGGCCGTGCCCTTTCAAAGGAACCATCCCGGCATTTGCCTGAAACGATTTACGGAAATCACGGAAAACCTAAATCAGGAGGGCCGGAGACGGGATTGAACCGTCGTCCTCCCGAATGCGAGTCCAGTGTGCTAACCACTGAAGAATGGTTCAAATGGCTCTAAGTACTATGCGACTTAACATCTGAGGTCATCAGTCCCCTAGACTTAGAACTATTTAAACCTAACTAACCTAAGGACATCACACACATCCATGCCCGAGGCAGGATTCGAACCTGCGACCGTAGCGGCAGCGCGGTTCCGGACTGAAGCGCCTAGAACCGGTCGGTCACAGTGTAGAGTCGTCCAAAATCAGCTACAGTATTCCGTCAGCGGACTTTGTTCATTTCCCTGTTCGAGCTTCTCGAAATTACAACATTGCTTTTCCCAAGTATACACTCTCTCAGGGTATATGTCATTAATAACATGGATTCATTCAGAATGCAGCATCCATTAAGACGACTTCACTTAGATAAGATGTGGTCTATAGAAAGGTGCGAAATATTATGCTGGTGGACATAATCCACAGTAAGTTATGTAAAAAGACATTTGTTCCACTGCGAGCCAAAAGTATAGCGCCCTCATTGAAAAAAATGTTCGCTCTTGCCTACGCAACCATGAATCGTCTGAAACAAATCGACGGTAACGAACGTCTTTCTTTAGGGCTCCAGAAATATGGAAACTGCAAGGGGAGACATCGGGACTGTACGAAGGATGTGTAAGGGGTTCCTGAAGAAACTTCTGCAGCGTACTCTAAAGATCCCCACGCGATTTCCTTATTTCTTGAGCCCTGTAGAGAGACATTGGCGGGCGTCGATTTGCTTTGGTCGAAGGGGTGCACGCCTGGGTAAAATCATGAAAACGCACTTACAGTTACGACGATTACTTTGGGAATAATAGACAGTTTACTTACTTTTTTCCCATCGGTTTTCAGTTCACTGCCTCTTGGATTAAAATAAGTCATCTATCGTATGTTAAAAGTGAGTAACGGCAAGTTCAATGAGAGGGAAAGGGGAAAACCAACTGTGATTTCCCTCAGAACTCGACCCTGGGTATGCGCCCATTACTGTTAAGCTGCGAAAAAAAATAAATATATGCATATCACGTAAGGCAAATATGTAATAACTAATAAAGGCTGACACCGAACATTTACGCCTCATCCTGGCTATATTTCTACTACGCTGTGGACGGAAAAACCCAACTATGCTACGAGGACAGCCGGACGGCTGCCATAATTAAGGCAGTTCTGTTTACGTGTTACTGGGCGATCTGCAACATCATATGGAAATTTCCGAGCTCTATACTACCTAGCAATATTGCCTCAAACTGTCAGTGGAGGCTGCAAAGTATGATAAATTATACTCTAAACCGGTATGGCTAGGAACGTAGTTGTCGAACAGATTACCTAGCAAATGGCGCACCAGCATTCCACACAGGAGCGCATTACCTTGAGTAGAAGGTACGAAAATTCTGTTATATTCTCTCGTTTGACTCACCCACTCCATAGCCATGATAGCATCGAAGACAGCAGTAGGTTTAACACGTTCATGGTCTCCACGATAACTGAGAGAAAATGTTTAATCCATGCTGTAGAACAGACCAGTGGGACCTGAACTGTATGGTTTAAAAAGGGTCATTTTTCCTCCTGGTGAAACGTCCCCTTAGAAAAATTATACAAGACTGCTTAAACTGACACACAATATTTTTAGCGCAACGCAATCTGACTTTCAAAAATCCCTACAAAAGAATGGCCCTGACTAACATTAACCTATACCTTTCACAAATCACTTACCTCACCAAAAATCTTCGTTACTCGAACTACAGCAATACAGCGAGCGCCACTACTGCCAGCTAAATAAAAGATTCAAACTATGGAAGGCACTAACTACTGATAGGCATAGTTAGCAAATGAAAGATTTTAATAGAGAACAAAAAATGTATTTACCTTAATAGTGTTGAAAAATCATAATATACATAGCAGTTCATAATATCCAGTATTACAAATTTCAAAACTCCGCCATCTCTCTCCCCACATCCACCACTGCTGGCGGCTCACCTCCAACTGCGCAACGCTACGCGCTGTTAACATCCAGCTGCCGCTGCCCAACACTACAATGGCAGACAACAATGCAAACTAGCCACAGACTGCACACAGCACAGCCAGTGATTTTTCATACAGGGCGCTACGTGGCGTTACCAATAAGAAAACCTAAACAGCCTACTTACACTGGGTCAGTGGCGTGACAAGGGTACTGCAGCTGGATCGCGTGCCGTGTGGGCACAATTTCTATAGGGGTCCAATTATGTGACAGTCGGATAAAAGTGAAGAAGAGCAAAAGAAAAGCGCAAAATTGAAGGTGAAGAAGGATTGGGGAAAAGTAGTAGTACTTCAAGAAGGGAAAGATTCGGAAGTGACTAATAGGGGGAAGGTCTGGAGAAGAATGAAAGGAAATCATGAGATTTCGATTAGTCTATATTGAGCAACAGCTGCATAAGACTACATCTCCCCCCCCCCCCCCCAAACAAAGAAAAAGTCGTTTTCCCAAGCTTATACATACCAAACGCCGATATTTTAGTACTCAACAAAAAAAGTTCACTCCGTTCGAACAGGTTTTGGAAGGCCAAATGGAACCGACCGGCCGCCGTATCATCCTCAGCCCACAGGCGTCACTGGATGCGGATGTGGAGGGGAATGTGGTCAGCACACCGCTATCCCGGCCGTATTTCAGTTTACGAGACGGGAGCCGCTACTTCTCAGTCAAGTAACTCCTCACTTTGTCTCAGAGGGGCTGAGAGCACCCCTCTTGTCAACAGCGCTCGGCAAACCGGATGGTTACCCATCCAGCCCGACAGCGCTTAACTTCGCCGTTGGGAAAAAGAAGTTCACTGCTCTGCAGAAATTAAGGGCGAGATAGATGAAGTAATATAACATATTAACGACTAGGTGGATACTGATGCAAGTGCGGGTGTATGATGCCAGAGGTCACCAAGTTGTGCACAGAAAACTGGACGTCACACGATGTGGGGTCAGCGTGGCTATAGCGTCAAATGGGGCTCGCGCCGCAACACGACGAAGTTGAAGAAACGGGAAAACACTGCGTGTCAACCAGCGAGTAGGTTTGCTGCCCTGTGGTGGTGTCTTCATTACAACGTGGCCCGGAAACAACATTTGGATGATTCCACACGAGAAAGAATCGTCGGGAAACTGGAAAAACAGTGAAGTGTAACGAGCATGGCCCACGATATTGCTCACAGCATTGTTTCAAATGCATGGGGGCGTTCCGAATCGCAGGCGCTGCTACACGAAGGAGAGGAGGTTGTCCACCACGGTTAACTACAGCAGGAAATGCCGCTACATTGTGCTAAAGGCCGGAAGAACTCTAGACAAACAGCAGGTGCAATTGTAACCCCATTTAACATTACCGCAAGGCAAGCAGTGGCACGGCGACTTCAAGAGTGTGTTCGCTTTGCCTGACGACCTGTACATTCTGTCCTGTTGACACCGGCACATCGGCCGTACCGTCTGTAATGGTGCTATGAGCTTAGGGGCTGGAGCAAGGAGGAGTGGGGTCGAGTTCTCTTCTCGGATGGAAGCAGACTGTCGCTGAATGCTCTCATATGACAGGAGCTGGGAAGACGTTATGCAACCTGGATCATTGTCGAACATGATCGTTTTGGTGGTCCAGGTGTTATGGTGTCGGTCGACAACGAAACAAACATGCCAAAATTCCCAAGATTGGCGATCTTTTACAGAAGCTCGAAAATTAGCGCGGACTTCAATGCGAGATGCTCATAACAGTTTCCACAACGAATCTTGGTCTCGAAACCTGGCAGAAAATCCAAAGAGATTCTGGTCGTATGTGAAGCATGTTAGCGGCAAGAAACAATCAATGCATTCTCAGCGCGATAACAATGGAAATACTATCGAGGACAGTGCTCCAAAGCAGAGTTACTAAACACAGCCTTCCGAAATACCTTCACAGAATAAGACGAAGTAAATATTCCAGAATTGTAATCGAGAACAGCTGCCAACGTGCGTAACGTAGAAGTAAACATCCTCGGAGTAGTGAAGCAACTCAAATCTCTTAATAAAAGCTAGTCTTCTGGTCCAGACTGTATACCAATTAGGTTCCCTTCCGAGTATGCTGATGCATTAGCTCCATACTTAACAATCATATACAAACGTTCGCTCGACGAAAGATCCGTAAAAAAAGACTGGAAAGTTGCACAGGTCACACCAATATTCAAGAAAGGTAGTAAGAGTAATCCAGTAAATTACAGGCCCATATCGTTAACGTCGATATGCAGCAGGATTTTGGAACATATATTGTGTTCGAACATTATGAATTACCTCGAAGGAAACGGTCTATTGACACACAGTCAACATGGGTTTAGAAAACATCGTTCCTGTGAAACACAACTAGCTCTTTATTCACATTAAGTGTTGAGTGCTATTGGACACTGATTTCAGATCTATTCCGTATTTCTGGATTTCCGGAAGGCTTTTGACACGGTACCGCACAAGCGGCTCGTAGTGAAATTGCGTGCTTGTGGAATATCGTCTCAGTTATGTGACTGGATTTGTGATTTCCTGTCAGAGAGGTCACAGTTCGTAGTAATTGACGGAAAGTCATCGAGTTAAACAGAAGTAATTTCTGGCAGTCCGCAAGGTAGTGTTATATGCCCTTTGCTGTTACTTATCTATATAAATGATTTGGGAGACAATCTGAGCAGCCGTCTTCGGTTGTTTTCAGATGACGCTGTCGTTTATCGACTAATAAAGTCACCAGAAGATAAAAGAAATTGCAAAACGATTTATGAAAGATATCCGAATGGTGCGAAAAGTGACACTGTCACTTTTAACGAAAAGTGTGAGGTCATCCACATGAGTGCTAAAAGGAACTCGTTAAACTTCGGTTACACGATAAATCAGTCTAATCTAAACGCCATAAATTCAACTAAATACCTAGGTATTACAATTACGAAGAACGTAAATTGGAAGGAACACACAGAAAATGTTGTGGGAAAGGCTAACCAGAGACTGCGTTTTATTGGCAGGACACTTAGAAAATGTAACAGACCTCCTAAGGAGACTGCCTACACTACGCTCGTCCGTCCTCTTGTAGAATATTGCTGCGCGCTGTGGGATCCTTACCAGATAGGACTGACGGAGTACATCGAAAAAGTTCAAAGAAATGCAGCACGTTTTGTGTTATCGCGAAATATGGGAGAGAGTGTCACCGAAATGATACAGGACTTGGGATGGACATCATTAAAAGAAAGGCGCTTTTCGTTGTGACGGAATCCTCTCACGGAATTCCAATCACCAACTTTCTCCTCCGAATGCGAAAATATTTTGTTGACACCGACCTATATAGGGAGGAACGATCACCACGATAAAATAAGGGAAATCAGAGGTCGTATGGAAAGATACAGGTGTTCATTGTTTCTGCGCGCTATACGAGATTGGAATAATAGAGAATTGTGAAGGTGGTTCGATGAACCCTCTGCCAGGCACTTGAATGAGATTTGCAGCGTATCGATGTATATGTAGACATAATGTTGCATGGGCGTAGTGATTTCCAAATATTTGAATACGGAACACAATCCGGCCAACGTTATTGTGACGATGTTCTCCTTCCCCATGTGCGTCCTGTTAGGAATGCATTCTGTCCTGATATTTGTATGTATGACAGTGCGCGACCGCAACGAACAGGGGAGATGAAGGAGCTCTTGGGATGAGAGGACGTTCGGCGAATAGATAGGCCCGGCCGTTGCCCCGACTTAAATCACATCGAGCACGTGTCTGATGCGTTTACGAGACATTTTGCAGCACGTCCAAACGACCTTGTTACCAGCATGAAACCTGATGCAAAGAATGCACTGCCGCCCATGGTGATCACAAATTTGAAGAACGACGTCCCGCTTTTTGCGATAGCCATGGTCAGCATAAATCGCGGTGACTTCTGTGTAATTATTGTCTTTGAATAAGCCATTTCTGTTCGTTTCATTGCGTAGTTCTTCTGGTCCTATACTGTAGCAGGTCTTTCTATGTATGGTCCAAGTTTCATCGAGCTGTTTTAATTGTCAGTGACATTTCATACGAACGTTACTTCCGTCGTTAAGTTTTGAGCGTCACTTTATTTTAGTGAGTTTAACAGTTTTCGAGACATGATGTGTTACATTTGAGGTTTCAGGGATGGGAAAATGTCTGACGGTTGAAATAAATGAACATAATTCCGGTCCTGATTAAAACTAAGAAACGATTTTGAATATACACTACTGGCCATTAAAATTGCTACACCAAGAAGAAATACAGATGATAAACGGGTATTCATTGGACAAATATATTATACTAGAAATGACATGTGATTACATTTTCACGCAATTTGGGTGCATAGATCCTGAGAAATCAGTACCCAGAACAACCACCTCTGGCCGTAAAAAAGGCCTTGATACGCCTGGGCACTGAGTCAAACAGAGCTTGGAGGGCGTGTACAGGTACAGCCGCCCATGCAGCTTCAACACGATACCACAGTTCATCAAGAGTAGTGACCGGCGTATTGTGACGAGCTAGTTGCTCGGCCACTATTGACCAGACGTTTTCAATTGGTGAGAGATCTGGACAATGTGCTGGCCAGGGCAGCAGTCGAACATTTTCTGTATCCAGAAAGGCCCGTACAGGACCTGCAACATGCTGTCGTGCATTATCCTGCTGAAATGTAGGGTTTCGTAGAGATCGAATGAAGGGTAGAGCCACGGGTCGTTGCACATCTGAAATGTAACGTCCACTTTTCAAAGTGCTGTGAATGCGAACAAGAGGTGACCGAGACGTGTATCCAGTGGGACCCCATACCATTACGCCGGGTGATGCACCAGCATGGCGATGACGAATACACACTTCTAATGTGCGTTCACCGCAATGTCGCCAAATACGGATGCGACCATCATGATGCTGTAAAGAGAACCTGGATTCATCCGAAAAAATGACGTTTTACCATTCGTGGACCCAGGTTCGTCGTTGAGTACACCATCGCAGACGCTCCTGTCTGTGATGCAGCGTCAAGGGTAACCGCAGCCGTGGTCTCCGAGCTGATAGTCCATGCTACTGCAAACGTCGTCTAACTGTTCGTGCAGATGGTTGTTGTCTTGCAAACGTCCCCATCTGTTGACTCAGCGATCGAGACGTGGCTACACGATCCGTTACAGCTATGCGGATAAGATGCCTGTCATTTCGACTCCTAGTGATACGAGGCCGTTGGGTTCCTGCACGGCGTTCCGTATTACCCTCCTGAACCCACCATATTCTGCTAACAGTGATTGGATCTCGACCAACGCGAGCAGCAATGTCGCGATACGATAAAGCGCAATCGCGATAGGCTACAATCCGACCTTTATGAAAGTCGGAAACGTGATGGTACGCATTTCTCCTCCTTACACGAGGCATCACAACAACGTTTCACCAGGCAACGCCGGTCAACTGCTGTTTGTGTATGAGAAATCGGTTGGTAACTTTCCTTATGTCAGTACGTTGTAGGTGTCGCCACCGGCGCCAACTTTGTGTGAATGCTCTGAAAAGATGATCATTTGCATATCCCAGCACCTTCTTCCCGTCGGTTAAATTTGGCGTCTGTAGCACGTCATCTTCGTGGTGTAGCAATTTTAATGGCCAGACATAGAGACCTGTACTACACACGAGTTTCAGATTTTCTACGTGACTTTTCTGTAGGACTTTAAAGCGATCGCAAGTTCAGGTGCTAACTGATGTAAATCAGACTGTACTTTAAATGCGGTGGTAGACTGCGACGCACTGTACGCGGCAAAATTGTTTACATCTCTTCAATGACAGGCGTGAAGCACAAAGTGAAATACGAACACAACAGAGGAACAATTTGGATTTACAGAAGAGGTCTGAAGAGAACAGTAGAAAGCAGAAGGGCATGGTAAGCAACGTTGTGGGCTATTTACAAAGTAACTTCCGTTTTCGTACAGCGTGCGTATTAGTACAGATAGTGGCGCCGCTCTCGCGATGGAATGTATATTGAACTAATACGCTGTGAACAGTGGAGAATCAAGATCGTGTTTGTTCCTCTCCGAGCCACGTGGTTTCAGAATGTTTGCTGCAATCGTAAGTCCCATCAGTCGTGAGGTAAGTTCTGTAGCAAAATTTCTCATGGCAAAAAACTGTAAAGCCAGTGAAATCTATTGCGAATTTTGTGGAAGTTATGGGCCAAACTTAATGAGTAATGGTGTTGTAAAACAGTGGAGACGTATGTTCCAAAACGGGCGAACCGTTGTCCATGATTAAGAGAAAAGTAGTCGACCTAGTATGTGAATTCAGATTCCATTCGTTTGGTTGACGAAAGGGTTAGAGAAAACTGCAGATTCCAGATTAACCATCTCGGAGCTTTGTTCTAATTTCCATAGATTAGTTCTACTCTTCTGTGCAAAGTGACTAGCGAAAACGTGGGCTCCCGTAAATTTAATGCCAGATGAGTGCTTAAACTCCTTTCTGAAGACCAGAAGTCTCAGCGTATGGCAGCGCAACTATCCTTTCTTTTGCTTTACGAAAGAAAAGGTAATGCTTTTCTTGTCCAGATTGTGACAGGAAATGATACGTGGGTCCGATAGGTGAATACAGAAGGAAAGAAAAACTTCAGCAAGTGCATTGGGGCCCTAGTGAGTCACCGGAAAAACCCCAAAATGTCTTCAATTTCCAGCGAAAGATCATGCCATCTGTCTTCTGGGAGAGAAAAGGGATTTTGAGAGAGTAGTTTTTCGAGAGAAATGCTACAGTTATCACTGGAAGTTACTGTAATACACTAACAAACCTGAGAAGGGCATTCAAAACAAATATGCTGGTATTTTGAACTATGGCGTGATTTCGGCCGCATTCAACATGACGCACTGAGAGAGTTCGAATAGGAAGTATAGGAAGTATTGGATCACGCTACCTGGCTCCCTGCAATCCTGATCTGGCGCCTAACAATTATTATCTCCTCATGCTTGGCTCGAAGTGCTTTGGCTATCTACATCTACATGGATACTCCGCAAATCAGAGTCAAGTGCCTGACAGACGGTTCATCGAACCACCTCCACAATTCTCTATTATTCCAATCTCGTATAGCGCGCGGAAAGAGTGAATACCTGTCTCATTCTGTACGAGCTATGATTTCCCTTATTTTATCGTGGTGATCATTACTCCCTATATAGGTCGGTGTCAACAAAATATTTTCGCATTCGGAGGAGAAAGTTGGTGATTGGAATTTCGTGAGAGGTTTCCGTCGTGACGAAAAACGTCTTTCTTTTAATGATTTCCAGATAGAATCCTGTATCATTTCTGTGACACTCTCTCCAATATTTCGCGACAATACAACGTGCTGCGTTAACTTTTCCGATGTACTCCGTCAGTCCTATCTGGTAAGGATCCCACAACGCGGAGCAGTATTCTAAAGGACGGCGGACAAGCGTAGTGTAGCCAGTGTCCTTAGTAGGTCTGTTACATTTTCTAAGTGTCCTGCCAATAAAACGCAGTCTTTGGTTAGCCTTCCCCACAACATTTTCTATGTGTTCCTTCCAAATTAAGTTGTTCGTAATTGTAACACCTAAGTATTTACTTGAACTTACGGCTTTTAGATTAGACTGCTTTATCGTGTAACCGAAGTTTAACGAGTTCCTTTTAACACTCATGTGGATGACCTCACACTTCTAGTTATTTAGGGTCAACTGTCACTTTTCACACCATTCAGATATCCTTTCCAAATCGTTTTGCAGTGTGATTTGATCTTCTGATGACTTTACTAGTCGATAAACGACAGCATCATCTGCAAACAACCGAAGACGGCTGCTCAGGTTGTCTCCAAAATCGTTTATATAGATAAGGAACAGCAAAGGACCTATAACACTAACTTGGGGAACGCACGAAATCACTTCTGTTTTACTCGATGACTTTCCGTCAGTTACTACGAACTGTGACCCCTCTGACAGGAAATCACAAGTCCAGTCACATAACTGAGACGATATTCCATAAGCACGCAATTTCACTACGAGGCGCTTGCGTGGTACCGTGTAAAAAGCCTTCCGGAAACCCAGAATACGGAATCGATCTCAAATCCCTTGTCAATAGCACCCAACGCTTCATGTAAATAAACAGCTAGTTGTGTTTCACAGGAGCCAAGAGTTGAATACAAGGTTCATAAGATGGCTTCAGTTACAGGCGGAAGAATTCTACGACTGCCGAATCTCGAACATCGTCAATGTCTCGACGTTGTTAAAACTTCATTAACGGAAACAAAATTAGTACAGTAGATTTCCAATTCACTGAAAATTTATCATTACAACAGTGCAAATGATTACCTTAACACTTCAATAACGCAAGCGGTTCTCCAGGTATCGACCCATGCTGAAATGCCCTCGTGTAGCCTCGACAGGCGGCAATGCAGGTGCTGTGTGTGACCCAGTTGAGCGTACAGATGGCGAATACTGTTATGGGATGCGTTATGCCACGCCTGCTTGACCTGTTCAAGTAGTTCTGCACGAGTCGTTGGTTGACGAGTCCCACGAGGTACTTCTCGTTCCATCATACCCCACACGTGCTCGATTGGGGAAGAGTCTGGAGATTGTGCTGGTCAGGGAAGCTGCTGATCGTCTAGCAGAGCACGTTGAGTTTCGCGGGTAGGGAGTGGGCGAGCATTATCCTGTTGGAGGAATACATCACTTTCCGCTTGCAAGAACGGCGAAGGAACCGGTCTATCAGCACTTTGCACGTACCGAGCGCTTGTTAGCGTGCCCTCCAGAAACACCAAGGGCCTAGGGTTGCACCACTGTGGCTTGGACGAATTCATTCTACGAGACAGCGCTCATCAGGTCTGCGTCGTAGACGCAAACAACCACCACTTGCGTGCAGGCAGAACCTGCCGTCATCACTGAAGACCACGACGCGCCATTCTGTCTTCCAAGTGATGCTCTGACGGGTCCAGTCGAGTCGTGCACGTCGATGCTGTGGAGTGAGTGAAAGGTGGACTAGGAGTGTGTGTGTGTGTGTGTGTGTGTGTGTGTGTGTGTGAGTGTGTGTGTGCGCGCGCGCGCGCGCGCGCGCGCCCGCCCATAGTCCCACTGCTAATAACCGGTTCGCAACACTCCCTGTTGACACATCTTGGCTCAGAAGCTCTGTTATCTGTCCTGTGGTAGCTATATGTTACTGCTGGCTGTACAATGCGACTAACCTGGGTGGCGTTTGTGCAGTGTGGGCGTCCAGAACCTCGTCTACAGGTGTGACCACGTGACCACTGCCACCAGCACCATTGCACAACTGACGCAGCACGTCCAAATCGTGTGGCAGTTTCCCGAAAGGACCATCCTCCCACTTGGGAGGCTACAATTTGCCCCCCGTCAAACTCTCTCAGTTGGCTGTAAGAAGCACGAGTGTCTCTCCGTGGGCTGGTTGCCTACTTGCTTCACCCGTTTCCTCATCATTGAGCCTTCTGCCTGTGATCGTTCCTTATTAAAGGATAGACACGGATGGCGCTCTGGTAGCTACGCCACTACATTGTCTGTTGGTGGACAACATTGAAACCATTACCAGTGCTGTGGCCTTCTCCACCAGACATCACGGTGCCTAGAGTATCAGCAACCAAACTGACAGCCTGCAGCCGCGGGTTGCCCGCTTCGCAGGCACACCGAAGCACTACACAACCGACAGGCAATATTGATGAACAGCCAAAACAACAACAACAACAACAACACAACAGCGCCCATATAAACATAAGGAAGAGGTCGCTGCAGATCCCGGAACTATTTTCACACGTCAAGCCACGTGATGGAAATTAGTTCCGAAATACTCATCCGCTGAAGCGCTATAAAGGCCGGCGCTCGGCCGCACATCGGCAGTTCATCGACCGCCAGCAGACGTGGATAGCTGCCGCCCCGGCAACCCGGCTTGGATCTTCTCGCTGATCTCTGGATTAGGCTCGGTATATTGGAGAAATCTCTGCAGGAGACTAGTAGGAAATTATTTCAGTTGTTTTCTATATTATTCTTGTATGTAGTTGTGATTTGAAGACGGATGGCCGTTTTGTGTTGGTGTTATACTTAGAGAATTTGTTTTGGTTAATTGAACAGTCCAATAAATTGTTTTCGGACTTTGATCGTTAGTTTAGTCTGTTTACACAGACGTATCAACTAGGACATATATTACCCTTCAGGTGGCAAATGGCCTTCAAATGGTTCAAATGGCTCTAAGCATTATGGGACTTAAGGTCATCAGTCCCCTAGACTTATTTAAACCTAACAAAAGGGCATCACACACACCCATTCCCGAGGCACGATTCGAACCTCCAACCGTAACAGCAGCACGGTTCCGGACTGAAGCTCCTACAACCGCTCGGTCACAACGGCCGGCGCAAATGGCGTCATCGGATCAAAATCAACGTCGTCTTTCCAGGTGTACTAATTTTTTTCCGGTAGTATATGTACTTTCAGAATATTGTAAAACAAATTCTGCAACTTCATTCTGAAATTTTTTTTAGTAAACGGAAGTTACTTTACTGAATGAGTAGGGACAGCAGCTCACCTGTGACGGTGCCCTCCAGGGGCTGCTCGACTTCGTGCGTGCAGGACCGCAGCCACACCGACGTGTCGCAGTTGGGGTACAGCCGCTCCCCAGACTTGGCCTTCTCCGCAGGATCGGGCTCGCCCACCTGAAAAAGCGCGCAAAGGCTCGGCTACTCGTTCTTGGATCAGGAGAAGCAAATAAGCGCTTTACGCATACTACCACCAGGCACCCACTCTCGACGCTTACAGTTCAGATACGATCTCAAGATCAGTTTGGATTCCGTAGAAATGTTGGAACACGTTCGGCAATACTGACCCTACGACTTATCTTAGAAGAAAGATTAAGGAGAGGCAAACCTACGTTTCTAGCATTAGTAGACTCATAGAAAGCTTTTGACAATGTTGACTGGAAAACTCTCTTTCAAATTCTGAAGGTGGCAGGGGTTTTTTTTTTTTTTTTGTTTTTTTGTTTTAGGGCGCACAACTTCAATGGTCATTAGCGCCCTGACTACTCTAAGAATGCACCGCGAGGCACAAGTTGACAACAACAACTAAAAGGGAAAACACGATAAAAGACAGACTGACAGGTATAGGATTAAAAAACATCATCAAATGTCCTTAGCGAGGTTTGTCAAATTGATAAAACGAAGAACACGAGCAGCTGCTTGTGGGTCATCCGCTAAAATGGCATCGAAAGTATTTGGCAGGTTAAGATCGAGGCGCAGTGTGTTAAGATCTGGACAGGACAGTAAAATGTGTCTAACCGTCAGCAAGTGCCCACATGGGCAGAACGGCGCCGGCGCAGCCGTCAGCAGATGGCGATGGCTGAATCGGCAGTGTCCAATTCTTAACCGGGCTAAAACGACCTCCTCCCGCCGAGAAGGGCGTGAGGACGACGTCCAAGCCACGGGAAGAGGTTTTAAGGCCCGAAGCTTGTTGTCGGTAAGTGCAGCCCAATCGGCATGCCATCGCGATAAGATGCGCCGACAAATGACCCTGCTAAAATCGGACGAAGGGACACAACAAGAAGCTGTCCGAGGCTGGAGGACCGCAGCCTTGGCCGCGGCATCTGCAGCTTCGTTCCCAGGGATACCGACATGGCCAGGAACCCACATAAGGCTAACCGGAGAACCGACGTCCACCAGCTGCTGAAGAGAGCGTTGGATCCGGTGTACGAAAGGGTGAAACGGGTACGGATCACTGAGGCTCTGGATGGCGCTCAGGGAATCTGAGCAGATGACATAAGCAGAATGTCGGTGGCGGCAGAGGTAAAGAACAGCCTGGTAGAGGGCAAAGAGCTCAGCTGTGAAGACCGAACAATGGCCATGGAGCCGGTATTTGAAACTTTGTGCCCCGACAACAAAGGAACACCCGACCCCGTCATTGGTCTTAGAGCCATCTGTATAAATGAAAGTCATGTTGATGAACTTCGAACGAAGTTCCAAAAAACGGGAGTGGTAGACCGAACCGGGGGTGACCTCTTTTGGGAGCGAGCTGAGGTCAAGGTGAACGCGGACCTGAGCCTGGAGCCAAGGTGGCGTGCGACTCTCGCCCACTCGAAAGGTTGCAGGGAGTGAAAAATTAAGGTGTTGAAGAAGGCGACGAAAGCGAACTCCAGGGGGTAGCAGGGCAGAGACATACAACCCGTATTGACGGTCAAGAGAGTCGTCAAAAAAGGAACGATAAGACGGATGGTCGGGCATTGACAGTAGCCGACAGGCATGCCGACAAAGCAGTATATCGCGCCGGTAGGTGAGTGGCAATTCGCCAGCGTCAGCATGAAGACTCTCTACGGGACCAATATAAAATGCTCCGATCGCAAGTCGTAAGCCCCGATGTTGTATGGAGCTGAGGCGCCGTAAGATGGATGGCCGTGCAGAGGAGTATACGAAGCTCCCATAATCCAGCTTGGAGCGGACGATCGACCGATATAGACGAAGTAGGACGGTTCGATCCGCTCCCCACGACATACCACTGAGAACACGGAGGACATTTAAAGAACGGGTACAACGGGCGGCCAAATATGACACATGTGGAGACCAGCTAAGTTTCCTGTCAAAGGTAAGGCCTAAAAATTTGGTTGTCTCCACGATTGGGAGAGCAACGGGACCGAGTCGTAAGGACGGTGGGAGAAACTCTTTGTAGCGCCAGAAGTTAATACAGACCGTCTTCTCGGCAGAAAAACGGAAGCCATTGGCGACACTCCAGGAGTAAAGACGGTCAAGAGAACGCTGAAGACAGCGCTCCAGGACACGTGTACACTGCGCGCTGCAATAGATGGTAAAATCGTCCACGAAAAGGGAGCCTGATACATCAGCTGGGAGGCAATCCATTATTGTATTGATCGCGATGGCGAAGAGAGCGACGCTCAAAACTGAGCCCTGTGGCACCCCATTCTCCTGGCGAAAGGTGTCGGACAGGACAGAACCCACACGTACCCTGAACTGTCGATCCATTAAAAAGGAACGAATAAAAAGAGGGAGGCGACCGCGAAGGCCCCATGTATGCATGGTGCGGAGAATGCCCGCCCTCCAACAGGTGTCGTAAGCCTTCTCCAAATCAAAGAACACAGCCGCGGTCGGGCGCTTCCGCAAGAAGTTATTCATAATGAAGGTCGACAAGGTAACCAGATGGTCAACAGCAGATCGACGCCTACGAAATCCACATTGTACATTGGTAAGTAGGCGTCGAGACTCGAGCAGCCAAACCAATCGAGAGTTAACCATTCGCTCCATCACTTTACAGACACAGCTGGTAAGCGAGATAGGTCGATAACTGGAAGGCAAGTGCTTGTCCTTCCCCGGCTTAGGAATCGGGACAACAATAGACTCGCGCCAGCATGCGGGAACATGTCCCTCAATCCAGATGCGATTGTATGTACGAAGAAGAAAACCTTTACCCGCAGGAGAAAGGTTCTTCAGCATCTGAATATGAATAGAATTAGGCCCTGGAGCGGAGGACCGTGATCGGCCCAGTGCGTTTTCGAGTTCCCGCATGGTGAATGGGGCATTATAACTTTCACAATTCGAGGAGCGGAAGTTAGGTGGCCTAGCCTCCTCTGCCTGTTTGCGGGGGAGGAAGGCAGGGTGGTAATGAGCGGAGCTCGAAACCTCTGCGAAAAAGCGGCCGAAGGCATTGGAGACAGCCTCAGGGGCCACAAGGACGTCATTCGCGACCTTCAAGCCAGAAACTGGTGAGTGGACCTTAGTGCCAGATAGCCGGCGCAGGCTACCCCAGACAACAGAAGAAGGAGTAAAACTGTTGAAGGTGCTTGTGAAAGCAGCCCAGCTGGCTTTCTTGCTGTCTTTGACAATACGACGACACTGAGCACGTAATCGTTTATAATTAATACAATTCGCCACTGTAGGGTGGCGTTTAAATGTGCGTAAAGCACGTCGACGAGCACGTAAAGCGTCTCTACATGCTGCGGTCCACCAGGGGACCGGTACGCGACGTGGAGAAGAAGTAGGGTGAGAGATGGAATATTCAGCAGCAGCGAGAATGACTTCCGTGAGGTGTGCGACCTGACGATCGCAGCTTGTGAAGGTTTGATCCTGAAAGGTCGCCCTGGAAGAGAAGAGCTCCCAGTCTGCCTTGGAGTACATATAGAGAGGTCTAAATGGGAATAGGTGTGAGATGTGTCCGAAAGAGAAGTAGGGGCGCCAGTATTGAGGCAGACAAGATTGAGCTGGTTGAAAAGGTCTGCTAACGAGGAGCCCCTCGGGCAGGATGCTGGAGAGCCCCAAAGGGGATGGTGGGCATTGAAGTCTCCAGTTAACAAAAATGGTGCAGGTAGCTGAGCAATAAGTTGCATCATGTCTGCCCTGGTAACGGCAGATGACGATGGAGTGTAAACGGTACAAAAGGAAAACGTAAAAGTGGGGAGAGTAATGCGGATGGCAACTGCCTGCAGGCCGGTGTGCAACGTGATGGGATCGTAGTAAATATCATCCCGGACCAGCAACATAACCCCTCCATGAGCTGGGATACCTACCACAGGGGGTAGGTCAAAACGCACAGAGGTGTAGTGTGCCAAGGCAATTTGATCGCATGGGCGTAGCTTCGTTTCCTGGAGGGCTACGATGAGCGGACGTTGCAAGCGGAGCAGCAACTTCAAGTCCTCTCGGTTGGAGCGAATGCTGCGAATATTCCAGTGAATAAGTGCCATCGTAAGAAAAGGAAGATGAGAGAAGGGGTCACCTCGAAGGCCGCTTAGGGCCTGGCTTCGAGCGAGCACTGCCGCCGCTATCAGTAGGCGGACAGTCATCGTCCATTGGGTCTATAGGGTCATCGGCCATCTCGGGAGGATGGCCGGGAGGGGGAGCTTCCTCCGCCGGTGAACGGCCAGATGTACGGCTACCAGCGGTGCGGCCAGGCGAAACGGATGACGGCCTGGGGCGGCAACCGCTGGGTGGCGCAGGAGAAGAAATGCGCCGTGGCGGAGAAGGAGAACTGTGCTTCCTATGCGCCTTTTTGGAAGGACGTTTGATGGAAGTACCGGTCGAAGGCTGGGAGATCGAGGGACGGAGGAAGTCTGCACGGGATGGTTCCTTCTTGAAGGCCCGTGCATCTGACTTCGGGGTCTTCGTCTTAGCAGAAGCTGAGGAAGGGGCTGGTGTCTGTGGGGTGATGGGAGGAAGAGGAGACGTCGACCGCGCGATCTTAGCACTGGCCGAACGGACGACCGTGGTGCTGAAGGTCAGATCCCATGTCTGGGTTGCTACCTCCCGGGTAGTCCGAGGAGAGGCGAGGACAGTACTGTATTTCCCCGCTGGGAGCAGCGTGGGCTTCCTACTAGCCAATAGCTTGCGAGCAGCCGAGGTGGACACTTTCTCTTTGACCCGAATTTCTTGGATACAGCGTTCTTCCTTATAGACAGGACAGTCGCGGGAGGATGCGGCATGGTCACCCTGACAGTTCACACAACGAGGAGACGGAGGTGGACAGTCACCCTCATGGGCATCCCTGCCACAAGTGACACATTTAGCCGCATTGGAACAAGACTGTCGAGTGTGATTGAAACGCTGACACTGGTAGCAGCGCGTAGGTGTCGGGACATAGGGGCGAACAGAAATAACCTCGTAGCCCGCCTTGATGCGCGATGGCAGCTTAACACTATCGAAGGTCAAGAAAAGTGTCCGGGTTGGTACAAGGTCATTGTTGACCTTTTTCATGACCCTATGGACAGCCGTCACGCCCTGCTCAGCGAGGAAAGATTGAAGCTCCTCATCAGTCAATCCGTCGAGGGAGCTAGTATAGACTACACCACGAGACGAATTCAAAGTTCGGTGGGCCTCCACCCGGACAGGGAACGTGTACAGGAGGGTGGCCCGAAGCAGTTTTTGTGCCTGAAAGGCACTCTCAGTTGCTAGTAATAAGGTGCCGTTACGCAACCTGGTACAAGATTTGACAGATCCGGCTATGGCATCTACGCCCTTCTGAATAACGAAAGGGTTGACAGAGGAAAAATCCTTTCCGTCCTCAGATCGAGAAACTACGAGGAACTGTTGGGCAGGAGGTAGTACTTTTGTCACTGGTGGCTGGTCAAGTTTCCGTTTTTGGGCAGGAGTCGAGAGAGATGGAGTAGAATCCATTGCGGAGGAATCCCCCATGATTGCCAGCGTCTCCGATGGCGCGCTCCTTCCTTGTGGGGACCCTCTCAGAGGGCACTCCCGCCTTAGGTGAATGTTTACACCTCAGGTCACACCACCCGAGAAACAGACGGAGGGACCAATCGGCATGGTCAGAAGGTATCAGCTCAGGCAATCACCCCTCCCCGGGCCTGGCCTTTACCGGGGGTACGCACGTGCCTTACATGTCTACCCAGGGCGGGGACTTACGCGTTACCCCGTCACCGGCTACGCGTGCGAACGCGTGTGTCGGCCTTCAGGCACGCACAGGGAGGAAGGAAGAAGAGGAAAAAGAATAGAGAGAGGGAGAAAGAGGACAGACTGTCTCAAACGCCGAGGCGGAGACCAGAGAAGGCAAGGAGAAGAAGGCAATGAGAAGGCAAGGAGAAAAAGGCAATGAGAAGGCAATGAGAAGGCAAGGAGAAAAAGGCAATGAGAAGGCAAGGAGAAGTCAAGGGAAAGAGTAAGGAAGACAGTGAGGTGGAGAATAGCAAAGAAAGGAACCAACAAAAGGAAGGAAGAAACGAGAAGTGAAAAACCAAAAAGACCACGATTATAGGTCGAGGAACCGTCCGTCTCCGGACGCAGGCGCTAACTACCCCCGTGAGGGGGGATGGACTCCTTTTAGTCGCCTCTTACGACAGGCAGGAATACCTCGGGCCTATTCTAATCCCCGGACCCGCAGGGGGGGTGGCAGGGGTAAAATACAGGGAGCGAAAGGCTATTTACAATTTGTACAGAAAGCAGATGGCAGTTATAAGAGTCGATGGACATGAAAGGGAAGCAGTGGTTGGGAAGGGAGTGAGACAGAGTTGTAGCCTCTCCCCGAAGCTATTCAATCTGTATATTGAGCAAGCAGTCAAGGAAACAAAAGAAAAATTCGGAGTAGGAATTAAAATCCATGGAGAAGAAATAAAAACTTTGAGGTTCGCCGATGACATTGTAATTCTGTCAGAGACAGCAAAGGACTTGGAAGAGCCGCTTAACGGAATGGACAGTGTCTTGAAAGGAGGGTATAAGATGAACATCAACAAAAGCAAAACAACGATAATGGAATGTAGTCGAATTAAGTCGGGTGATGCTGCGGGAATTAGATTAGGAAATCAGACACTTAAAGTAGTAAAGGAGTTTTGTTATTTGGGGAGCAATTTAACTGATGCTGGCCGAAGTAGAGAGGATATAAAATGCAGACTGGCAATGGCAAGGAAAGCATTTATGAAGAAGGCAAATTTGTGAACATCGAGTGTCGATTTAAGTGTCAGGAAGTCGTTTCTGAAAGTATTGTATGGAGTGTAGCCATGTATGGAAGTGAAACATGGACGATAAATAGTTTGGACAAGAAGAGAATAGAAGCTTTCGAAATGTGGTGCTACAGAAGAATGCTGAAGATTAGATGGGTAGATCACATAACTAATGAGGATGTATTGAAAAGAATTGGGAGAAGAGGAGTTTGTCGCACAACTTGACAAGAAGAAGGGATCGGTTGGTAGGACATGTTCTGAGGCATCAAGGGATCACCAATTTAGTACTGGAGGGCAGCGTGGAGGGTAAAAATCGTAGAGGGAGACCAAGAGATGAATACACTAAGCAGATTCAGAAGGATGTAGGTTGCAGTAGGTACTGGGAGATGAAGAAGCTTGCACAGGATAGAGTAGCACGGAGAGTGCATCAAACCAGTCTCAGGACTCAAGACCACCACCACAACAACAACAACAACAACAACAATCACAATCACGGCAGTAGAGCCATGTCGGCGCCGAAGTAAGTCATCGAGCCTCTGTAGTCAGATAAATGTTTAAGGGGCCCATGAAATCAAAATAGCTCTCTCCGGAAAACACAAATACAAACACGAAACAATAAGATCACCATACGGCGCTTGTTTAGTTCTGGGGAACATCAAGTACGGAGCAATCTCAGACGGACAACGTTTGGTACTGGAAGTTGGCCTTAACATAAATTAACGTAATAAAATGTTCAAATGTGAGTGAATTCCTAACGGACCAAACTTCTGAGGTCATCAAAAATGGTTCAAGTGGCTCCAAGGACTATGGGACTTAACATGTGAGGTCATCTGTCCCCTATAACTTAGAACTACGTAAACCTAATCTAAGGACATCATACACATCCATGCCCGAGGCAGGATTCGAACCTGCGACCGTAGCAGTAGCGCGGTTCCGGACTGAAGCTCCTAGAACCGCTCGGTCATAGCGGCGCTGAGGTCATAGGTCCCTAGACTTACACGCTATTTCAATTAACTTATGCTAAGAATAAGACACACACACACACACACACACACACACACACACACACACGCCCGAGGGAGGACTCGAACCTTCAGCGAGAGTGGCCGCGCAATCCGTGACATGGCGCCTCAAACCGCGCGGCGACTCCGCACCGCTTACTGTAACATATGTGTTTAGGACCCAGAACAAATTGTGCTTACTAGAGATGTGCGTATACAAAGCAGGCCAATACCAATGGTCACAGGTTTGTCTGACTTGCGGAAATGGGTCACGGAAATGTTGAAAACCCTGAATTGGCAGTGTCTTGAAGGTAGACGTTAACAATCCCGAGAAAGCCTGCTCACAAAGGTCAAGAGCTAGTATTAACCACCGAGACGACAGCAATTAATGCAGTAGGAAGAAGTTCATTCAGACTTGACGTTCAGTGCGCCCTTGTGCCGCACTTGCCAGACGACCGGTGACTTCATCCTTTTCTTTCCCTAATGTAAACACACTGACCGGTTCGTCAGCTGGCACTGCCTTTTAACACTCTACAAACAAACTGTATTCCTGTCCGTAACACGAACAAGGTGTGGACACTTGACAACGTTTAGCCTCGTCCATATAAAAAGTGGTACCTCGCCGTATGCCGTAGCATTTCGCGGTGTAAGTGTAGAACGCCGCCACAAATCCTGATCCGTTTACACGGAACACTGGATGAATTGTTTAGATAGGAGCAGCCAAATCCTTACTTTACACTTCTTTTACTGGTTTCAGGCAAAGTCCATTACACCAAATACAATATTAAATTACGTGTTGAGCCTGAACCGGTCTGCAGTGAGTAATTACATGAATTTATGAGGATCTTTGTCTAATTGCACCATCACCATTTTAATTTTAATTTTTATTTTTATTTTTTTATTTATTTTTTTATTTTTTATTTTTATTTTTAATTTTTTATTTTTTTATTTTTATTTTTTATTTTTATTTTTATTTATATTTTTATTATTAGACCAATTCGAGGGTATGTGAAACAACCTGTTTATGACACCATATACTTTTCCTTTTTTTTGTTTTGTTTTTTGGTTTCCCGGTACTTGTTGATTCTTGCTCTCTTCTTTCTTATGTCCATGTTCCTCCTCTTTTCTATTGTGTTTTCTTCTTAAAACCCTTCACTTTTTGTACTTTTTCTCTGAATTCATGACTGTTTTCTACCTGCTATTTCCAACGATTCAAGATTTTTGCCAACTTCTATAAACCGTGAAATTTGCGATTTTGAATTACTGTCCAAAAAGATGAACATTATAGCCGACACATTCGTCCCTAGAGAATCAATAATTGTACTGATATTTAACACAATTATCATTTATTCTTTAGTCTGAGTTGCACATTTTTCAGTATTACGTGATATGTTTCGAGCTCTGTGGATGATCTTCAGACCTCAGAAGTCGCGTTAGCAACCAGTCTTGTCTGTGTCAGAATCTCGCACCAGAGTATTGCGTCAGTCCCAAACAACTGCAAAGTATTCACGCATGACCCATACACTATATTCTGAGGAAAAACTGGAGTTCCCCGGTTCTGCGCCAATGATTAGTTGTCTGTCATTTGCTACACCCAGAACTGTACCTATGTCGCTACTTTTCATAATTCAACACGTTGTTACCGCCAAATACTTGTATGACGTGACAGTTTATTGTTGTGATTTATTAATCCTTTGCCGGCCGCGATGGCCGAGACGTTCTAGGCGCTGCAGTCTGCAACCGCGCGACTGCTACGGTCGCAGGTTCGAATCCTGCCTCGGGCATGGATGTTTGTGATGTCCGTAGGTTAGTTAGGTTTAAGTAGTTCTAAGTTCTAGGGGATTGATGACCTCAGATGTTAAGTCCCATAGTGCTCAGAGCCATTTGAACGATCATTAATCCTTTGACTACCATCGGGAGGAATGTGACCCGTGATAGCTATTCAGATAATCAGTTGGAATTTGCTGCCTGTTATTGCTATGTATCTATGTCCCACAAGTAAAGCCTACTGATGGTTAGCAGAGCTTTTATAATTACAGATTGCACCTGTAGATTGTGCTTTCCTCAAGTTTCATTGTTAACCCTCGTCTGCATATTGCCACATCGAATTAGTTCGCACCAGCAGATAGGCAACACAATTACCCGAGTCGCAAAGCGAGATGCCTTCGCGCCATCCCGGACACATCGTTTCAGCGACTTGCACCCACGAATTGACCACATCACAAACTAAGCCCATGCTAATCCTCTGTTGAGTGAGTTACACACTGGGCGAGATGCTCTGTCCTGTGATATGTTTATGTTTTGAGTATGTTTTTGTGCAGTCATCTTCTGGAACTGGTTCAAATGGCTCTAAGCACTATGCGTCTGAACTTCTGAGGTCATCATTCCCTAGACTTGGAAGTACTTAAACCTAATTAACCTAAGGACATCACACTCACCCCTGCCCGAGGGAGGACTCTAACCTCCGCCGGGAAAAGCCGCACAGTGACTGAAGCACATAGAACCGCTCGAACACAACGGCCTGCTTCATATTCTGAAACAATGGAAGTACTTATGAATAATCCTGTACGTCCTACCCCAAACGCCCCCCCCCCCCCCCCCTCTAACAACCTCGGAAAACAAAAGGGCTGGAAATACATTACTGGCCATTAAAATTGCTACACCACGAAGATGACGTGCTACAGACGCGAAATTTAACCGACAGGAATATGATGCTGTGATATGCAAAATGATTAGCTTTTCAGAGCATTCACACAAGGTTGGCGCTGATGGCTACACCTACAACGTGCTGACATGAGGAAAGTTTCCAACCGATTTCACATACACATACAGCAGTTGACCGGCGTTCCCTGGTGAAATGTTGTTGTGATGCCTCGTGTAAGGAGGATAAAACGGTACCATCAAGTTTCCGACTTTGATAAAAGTCGGATTATAGCCTATCGCGATTGCGCTTTATCGTATCGCGACATTGCTGCTCGCGTCGGTCGAGATCCAATGACTGTTAGCAGAATATGGAATCGGTGGGTTCAGGAGGGTAACACGGGACGCCGTGCTGGATTCCAACGGCCTCGTATCACTAGCAGTCGAGATGACAGGCATCTTATCCGCATGGCTGTAATGGATCGTGCAGCCACGTCTCATCCCCATCTGTTGACTCAGGGAACGTTTGCTAGACAACAACCATCGGCACGAACAGTTCGACGACGTTTGCAGCAGCATGGATTATCAGCTCTAAGACCATGGCTGCAGTTACCCTTGACGCTGCATCACAGACAGGAGCGCCTGCGATGGTGTACTCAACAACGCACCTGGGTGCACGAATGGCAAAACGTCATTTTTTCGGTTGAATCCAGGTTCTGTTTACAGCATCATGATGGTCGCATCCGTATTTGGCGACATCGCGGTGAACGCACATTGGAAGCGTGTATTCGTCATCGCCATACTGGCGTATCACCCGTCGTGATGGTATGGGGCGCCATTGGTTACACGTCTCGGTCTCCTCTTGTCCGCATTGACGGCACTTTGAACAGTGGACGTTACACTTCCCTACATTTGGAGCTAGTTCGCAATCTCAGCACCAGGCTGATAGTTTATCAGCTGACGCGCCGTTTGACATTACTTAACGGTAACCGGGAAACACGAAAGTAATGGAACAGCCCTGCGATAAGTCAGTTGTGATTCGACAGTCTGTGTCTAACAGACGATACTCCGAGCTGGAGTTTGAAGTTCAGGTTCGCGCAGCTGGAGCGCAGTCTGCCTTCGCCGCAGACGCGCTGCACCGCGAGCCCAGTCCAGAAGTCCTGCAGCGTGTGATGCAATATCAGTCAGTGGCTCGCAGCCACGTGCCGGACGTTGCAGATCTCAAGGCTGTGAGCGTACAAGGACGCGACGTCGACTCCAGGTACACTGGAATGTGGCAAAATCTTTGCCCTCTGTGCTTACAGGCCTGTCCTCAGGCGTACTCTAAGAACAAGAGGCCCATTCGAAAGCAACTGACGTTTTAATAGGGCTGATATGCTAGTAGATGGTGAATTCGCTGTCGTGGCCTTAAGTCCGGAGATGATCTGATGAAGCTCAGCAAGCTAGTCTATCGTCGTCAGCCTCTTCATCGCTGCGTAAGTACTGAAACCCACACGCCTAAAAAAAAGCCTGCTTACTATATTCAAGTTTTGGTCTCCTTGTACAACTTTTATCTCCCACTTCCCTCCCTTGACGAATGGAAAAACTGGTAGCCGACCTCGGGGAAGAACAGTTTGGATTCCGTAGAAATGGAACACGTGAGGCAATACTGACCCCACGACTTATCTTAGGAAATAGATTAAGGAAAGGCAAACCTACGTTTCTAGCATTTGTAGACTTAGAGAAAGCTTTTGACAATGTTGTCTGGAATACTCGCTTTCAAATTGTAAAGGTGGCAGGGCTAAAATACAGGGAGCGAAAGACTATTTACAATTCGTACAGAAACCAGATGGAAGTTATAAGAGTCGAAGGACATGAAAGGGAAGCTGTGGTTGGGAAGGGAGTGAGACAGGAGTGTAGCCTATCCCCGATGTTATTCAACCTGTATATTCAGCAAGCAGTAAAGGAAACAAAAGAAAAATTCGGAGTAGGTATTAAAATCCATGGAGGAGAAACAAAACTTTGAGCTTCGCCGATGACATTGTAATTCTGTCAGAGACAGCAAAGGACTTGGAAGAGCTGTTGAACGGAATGGACAGTGTCTTGAAAGGAGGATATAAGATGAATATCAACAAAAGCAAAACGAAGATAATGGAATGTAGTCGAATTAAATCGGGTGATGCTGAGGGAATTAGATTAGGAAATGAGACGCTTAAAGTAGTAAATGAGTTTTGCTATTTGGGGAGCGAAATAACTGATGATGGACGAAGTAGACAGGATATAAAATGTAGAATGGCTATGGCAAGGAAAGCGTTTCTGAAGAAGAGAAATTTGTCAACATAGAGTATAGATTTAAGTGTCAGGAAGTCGTTTCCGAAAGTATTTGTATGGAGTGTAGCCATGTATGGAAGTAAAACATGGACGATAAATAGTTTGGACAAGAAGAGAATGGAAGCTTTCGAAATGTGATGCTACAGAAGAATGCTGAAGATTAGATGGGTAGATCACATAACTAATGAGGAGGTATTGAACAGAATTGGTGAGATGAGGAGTTTGTGGCACAACTTGACTAGAAGAAGGGATCGGTTGGAAGGACATGTTCTGAGGCATCAAGGGATCACCAATTTAGTACTGGAGGGCAGCGTGGAGGATAAAAATCGTAGAGGGGGACCAAGAGATGAATACACTAAGCAGATTCAGAGGGATTTGGTTGCAGTAGGTACTGGGAGATGATGAAGCTTGCACAGGATGGAGAGCTGCATCAAACCAGTCTCTGGGCTGAAGACCACAACAACAACAATCCATCCATTTCGAAATTCACTACTCCTTGACACCACAGGACGTGATATGTCAACTGATCTTCAGTCAAGTTGTGCTCTAAAGTGCTGTTCTCTCCAGTTTCATTCACTACCTCTTCATCAATTATTCTAACACCCATTTAATTTTCAGTATTCTTCTGTTGCACTATATGTCAAAATCTTCTAATCTTTTCTTGTCTAAACAGTTTATTGTCACTACCATAAAAGGCTACACTGTAGACATATCCTTTCAGAAGAGACTTCCCATAACTTGAAATTATATATGATGTTCAAATGTTTCTCCTTTTCGGTAACATTTTTCTTGCCTCTCCAAGCCTGAGTATAGCATCTACACTTCGGTCATCGTCAGTTGTTTGGTACCCAGAAAGCAAAACTCATCTGTTATTTTATTGCCTCATTTCCTAATCTAATTCCCTCAACATCATCCGACTTAATTTTACTACACTCAATTTTCCTTTTTTTACTTTTATTGGAGTTGTTCAGTTGTACCCGTGGTCTAGGGGTAGCGTCTTTGATTCATAATCAAAACGTCTTCGGTCCCGGGTTCGATCCCCGCCACTGCCTAAATTTTGATAAATAATCAGCATTGGCGGCCGAAGACTTCCGGCATAAGAAGTCGGCCTCATTCTGCTAACGGCCTTGTCAAAGAGGGCGGAGGAGCGGATAGAGATTCAGGGCCCTCTCTTGTCCTAGGGGTGGGAAATTGCCCCCAAAAGGCGGAAGAATCAGCAATGATCAACGACATGAGGATGCAGAAGGCAATAGAAACCACTGCATTAAAGATACGTAACGTGTATCCACAGGACATGTGGCCTGTAATTGAAGAAGTGTCATGATGATCTCTCCATTGGCAAAAGATTCCGGAATAGTCCCCCATTCGGATCTCCGGAAGGGGTCTGCCAAGGGGGAGGTTACTATGAGAAAAAGATTTAATAATCAACGAAAGGATAACGTTCAACGAGTCGGGGCGTGGAATGTCAGAAGCTTGAACGTGGTAGGGAAACTAGAAAATCTGAAAAGGGAAAAGCAAAGGCTCAATCTAGATATAGTAGGGGTCAGTGAAGTGAAGTGGAAGGAAGACAAGGATTTCTGGTCAGATGAGTATCAGGTAATATCAACAGCAGCAGAAAACGGTAGGATTCGTTATGAATAGGAAGGTAGGGCAGAGGGCAGTTCAGTGACCGGGTTGTTCTAATCAGAATCGACAGCAGACCAACACCGACAACGATAGTACAGGTATACATGCCGACGTCGCAAGCTGAAGATGAACAGATAGAGAAAGTGTATGAGGATATTGAAAGGGTAATGCAGTATGTAAAGGGGGACGGAAATCTAATAGTCATGGGCGACTGGAATGCAGTTGTAGGGGAAAGAGTAGAAGAAAAGGTTACAGGAGAATATGGGCTTGGGACAAGGAATGAAAGAGGAGAAAGACTAATTGAGTTCTGTAACAAGTTTCAGCTAGTAACAGCGAATACCCTGTTCAAGAATCACAAGAGGAGGAGGTATACTTGGAAAAGGCCGGGAGATACGGGAAGATTTCAATTAGATTACATCATGGTCAGACAGAGATTCCGAAATCAGATACTGGATTGTAAGGCGTACCCAGGAGCAGATATAGACTCAGATCATAATATAGTAGTGATGAAGAGTAGGCTGAAGTTCAAGACATTAGTCAGGAAGAATCAATACGCAAAGAAGTGGGATACGGAAGTACTAAGGAATGACAAGATACGTTTGAAGTTCTCTAACGCTATAGATACAGCAATAAGGAATAGCGCAGTAGGCAGTACAGTTGAAGAGGAATGGACATCTCTAAAAAGGGCCATCACAGAAGTTGGGAAGGAAAACATAGGTACAAAGAAGGTAGCTGCGAAGAAACCATGGGTAACAGAAGAAATACTTCAGTTGATTGATGAAAGGAGGAAGTACAAACATGTTCCGGGAAAATCAGGAATACAGAAATACAAGTCGCTGAGGAATGAAATAAATAGGAAATGCAGGGAAGCTAAGACGAAATGGCTGCAGGAAAAATGTGAAGACATCGAAAAAGATATGATTGTCGGAAGAACAGACTCAGCGTACAGGAAAGTCAAAACAACCTTTGGTGACATTAAAAGCAACGGTGGTAACATTAAGAGTGCAACGGGAATTCCACTGTTAAATGCAGAGGAGAGAGCAGATAGGTGGAAAGAATACATTGAAAGCCTCTATGAGGGTGAAGATTTGTCTGATGTGATGGAAGAAGAAACAGGAGTCGATTTAGAAGAGATAGGGGATCCACTATTAGAATCGGAATTTGAAAGAGCTTTGGAGGACTTACGGTCAAATAAGGCAGAAGGGATAGATAACATTCCATCAGAATTTCTAAAATCATTGGGGGAAGTGGCAACAAAACGACTATTCACGTTGGTGTGTAGAATATGAGTCTGGCGATATACCATCTGACTTTCGGAAAAGCATCATCCACACAATTCCGAAGACGGCAAGAGCTGACAAGTGCGAGAATTATCGCACAATCAGCTTAACAGCTCATGCATCGAAGCTGCTTACAAGAATAATATACAGAAGAATGGAAAAGAAAATTGAGAATGCGCTAGGTGACGATCAGTTTGGCTTTAGGAAAAGTAAAGGGACGAGAGAGGCAATTCTGACGTTACGGCTAATAATGGAAGCAAGGCTAAAGAAAAATCAAGACACTTTCATAGGATTTGTCGACCTGGAAAAAGCGTTCGACAATATAAAATGGTGCAAGCTGTTCGAGATTCTGAAAAAAGTAGGGGTAAGATATAGGGAGAGACGGGTCATATACAATATGTACAACAACCATAAGGGAATAATAAGAGTGGACGATCAAGAACGAAGTGCTCGTATTAAGAAGGGTGTAAGACAAGGCTGTAGCCTTTCGCCCCTACTCTTCAATCTGTACATCGAGGAAGCAATGATGGAAATAAAAGAAAGGTTCAGGAGTGGAATTAAAATACAAGGTGAAAGGATATCAATGATACGATTCGCTGATGACATTGCTATCCTAAGTGAAAGTGAAGAAGAATTAAATGATCTGCTGAACGGAATGAACAGTCTAATGACTACACAGTATGGTTTGAGAGTAAATCGGAGAAAGACGAAGGTAATGAGAAGTAGTAGAAATGAGAACAGTGAGAAACTTAACATCAGGATTGATGGTCACGAAGTCAATGAAGTTAAAGAATTCTGCTACCTAGGCAGTAAAATAACCAATGACGGACGGAGCAAGGAGGACATCAAAAGCAGACTCGCTATGGCAAAAAAGGCATTTCTGGCCAGGAGAAGTCTACTAATATCAAATACCGGCCTTCATTTGAGGAAGAAATTTCTGAGGATGTACGTCTGGAGTACAGCATTGTATGGTAGTGAAACATGGACTGTGGGAAAACCGGAACAGAAGAGAATCGAAGCAGTTGAGATGTGGTGCTATAGACGAATGTTGAAAATTAGGTGGACTGATAAGGTAAGGAATGAGGAGGTTCTACGCAGAATCGGAGAGGAAAGGAATATGTGGAAAACACTGATAAGGAGAAGGGACAGGATGATAGGACATCTGCTAAGACATGAGGGAATGACTTCCATGGTACTAGAGGGAGCTGTAGAGGGCAAAAACTGTAGAGGAAGACAGAGATTGGAATACGTCAAGCAAATAATTGAGGACGTAGGTTGCAAGTGCTACTCTGAGATGAAAAGGTTAGCACAGGAAATGAATTTGTGGCGGGCCGCATCAAACCAGTCAGTAGACTGATGACCAAAAAAGAATGGAGGTGTTCTTTTAATCTGGTTTCAAGACACTATGTATTCTGTTCGACTGAAGTTCCAAATTCTCTGTCGTCTCTGAATTATATTGTCATCAGAAAACCTCCAAGTTTTTAATTCTCCTGCCTGCACTTTAATTCCATCCCAAAATTTCTCTATGCTTTCTTTCACAGCTTGCCCACTGTACAAACTGAATAACATCACGGGCAGGCCACAACCATGTCTCGCTCCCTTTAAAAGTGCTACTTCTTCTTCGCGTACTTCGACTCTCAGAAATGCAGTCTGGGTTTTGTGTAAGTTCTAAACAATCTCTCGCTCCTTTCTTTACCCTGTTATCTTCAGAACTTCAAAAAGGGTATTCCAGTCTACCATCGTCAAAAGCTTTCTTCAATTCAACAACTTCTATAAACTTAGGTTTATCTTTCTTCAGTCTACCTTCTAAGAATGGATTTTTTCAGAATCCAAACAGATCTTCAAAATGGCTCTGAGCGCTATGCGACTTAACTTCTGAGGTCATCAGTCGCCTAGAACTTAGAAGTAATTAAACCTAACTAACCTAAGGACATAACACACATCCATGCCCGAGGCAGGATTCGAACCTGCGACCGTAGCGGTCGCTCGGTTCCAGACTGTAGCGCCTAGAACCGCACGGCCTCTGCGGCCGGCAAACAGATCTTCACTGACTTCGGCTTCTACCAGTATTTTCATCCTTCCGTAAGTAATTCGTGTTAGTATTTTGCAATCGTGTCTTATTATGCTGATGGATCTGTAATATACACATCTGTCACCAACAGTCTTCTTTGGGATTAGGATTATTACGTTTTTTTTTTTCAGTCCCAAGGTATTTTCGTGGATCCCGAATGTATCATGAAACCCGTTTTTGATGCCCGGTTCTTCCAAGGATCTCAATATTTCTGAGTCGTCTACGTCAGATGCCTTCTGCGAACTTAGGTCTTTCAGTGCTTTGCCAAGTTCTTGTTGGGGTATCACATCTCCCATTACATCTTCCTCTACTACCTCTTCCATTTACATAACATTTTTTAAAAATCTTTTTTCTCTTGTGTTCCTCCCATCTTCAGCCTTCCCTTACATGGATGATAGGCTGCTGGTTTACCATCCGCTCTCTTGATATTTGTACAGCTGGTTCTCTCTTCTATAAAGGGGTCTTTAATTTCCCTACGGGTAACATACATCTTTCCCCTAGCCAAATTTGCATCTACAATTTTCCATTTCTCCTATACCAATTCCTGCTTTACTAACTTTCACTTCCTGCCAGCCACGTGCCTGCTTTATTCGCTGCATTTTTACGTTTTCTCCATCAACTTACCCAGCATAAAACTTCCCGCTAGTTAGAATGCGTCCTACTGGCCGTGCGACGAGTAGTGCGTAAGTCTCGTTACTTCTGTCGCGCCACTCAATGGTCAGTTTGTAGCTTGTTTCTGCGTGACTGCAAGTGCAAACCAGTAATCAGGAAGGGCTCCAGTTGCACGTTGTGCTCGGTGTTACCACGACGTAAAGGCATGAAAAAAGCGAGCACAAAACAACTGACCGTGTCAAGGAGACATGAATGACACTGACGACGGAGGAAGTCAGAAGACGCTAAAGGATGAGTAAGTAACTGAGGCGGAATACATGTTGAGGAAAGTGGTTTTATTTATTTGCGAGGGTCGTTCGGTAAGTACACTACTGACCATTAAAATTGCTACACCACCAAGATGACGTGCTACAGACGCGAAATTTAACCGACAGGAAGAAGATGCTGTGATATGCAGATGATAAGCTTTTCGGAGCATTCACACAAGGTTGCCGCCGGTGGTGACACCTACAACGTACTGGCATAAGGAAAGTTTCCAACCTATTTCTCATACACAGACAGCAGTTGACCGACGTTGCCTGGCGAAACGCTGTTGTGATGCCTCGTCTAAGGAGGAGACGTGCGTACAATCACGTTTCCGACTTTGATAAAGGTCGGATTGTCGTCTATCGCGATTGCTGCTCGCGTTGGTCGAGATCCAATGACTGTTAGCAGAATATGGAATCGGTGTGTTCAGGAGGGTAATACGGAACGCCGTGCTGGATCCCAACGGCCTCGTACCACTAGCAGTCGAGATGACAGCCATCTTATCCGCATGGCTGTAACAGATCGTGCAACCACGTCTCGATCCCTGCGTCAACAGATGGGGACGTTTGCTAGACAACAACCATCTGCACGAACAGTTCGACGACGTTTGCAGCAGCATGGATTATCAGCTCGGAGACCATGGCTGCGGTTACCCTTGACGCTGCATCACAGACAGAAGGGCCTGCGATGGTGTACTCAAGGACGAACCTGGGTGCACGAATGGAAAAACGTCACTTTTTCGAATGAATCCAGGTTCTGTTTACAGCATCACGATGGTCGCATCCGTGTTTGGCGACATCGCGGTGAACGCACATTAGAAGCGTGTATTCGTCATCGCGATACTGGCGTATCACCCGGCGTGATGGTATGGCGTGCCATTGGTTACACGTCTCGGTCACCTCTTGTTCGCATTGACGGCACTTTGAACAGTGAACGTTACAAAAAAATGGTTCAAATGGCTCTGAGCACTATGGGACTCAACATCTTAGGTCATAAGTCCCCTAGAACTTAGACCTACTTAAACCTAACTAACCTAAGGACATCACACACACCCATGCCCGAGGCAGGATTCGAACCTGCGACCGTAGCAGTCCCGCGGTTCCGGACTGCAGCGCCAGAACCGCTAGACCACCGCGGCCGGCTAGTGAACGTTACATTTCAGATGTGTTGCGACCCGTGGCTCTACCCGTCATTCGATCCCAAAACCCTACATTTCAGCAGTATAATGCACGATCGCATGTTGCAGGTCCTGTACGGGCCTTTCTGGATACAGAAAATGTTCGAGTACTGCCCTGGCCAGCACATTCTCCAGATCTCTCACCAATTGAAAACGTCTGGTTAATGGTGGCCGAGCGTACACGCCATCCAAGCTCTGTTTGACTCAATGCCCAGGCGAATCAAGGCCGTTATTACAGCCAGAGGTGGTTGTTCTGGGTACTGATTTCTCAGGATCTATGCACCCAAATTGAGTGAAAATGCAATCACATGTCAGTTCTAGTATAATGTATTTGTCCAATGAATACTCGTTTATGATCTGCATTTCTTCTTGGTGTAGCAATTTTAATGGCCAGTAGTGTAATATAACTTTTTTCTGAAAGCAGGTAAGTTTTTATTAGGATTCCGATACACCATAGTATCTCCCACTCTTTTGGCTACAAAACACTATTTTTCAACATAATCGGCCGTCAATGCGACGACATTACGCCACCTCACCAGGAAGACCTGTCTGACCGCATGGTATCACTCTCTTGTCGACGTCGGGGCCAAATTCGTGTTGCATCAATAACCTCCATAACCTCCATATCATCCATGGCCTGCATCCTTCATTGGGCCAAACACTTGGAAGTCGTAAGATACGAGATCCGGGCTGTAGGGTAGATGAGGAAGAACACGCCAATGAAATTTTGTGAGCCGGTCTCGGGTGCGTAAACCTGCGTGCGGGCTTGCTTTGCAATGTGGAAGAAGTTCGTTTGCGTTTATGTGGCGACGACATGCTGAAGTCGTTTCTTCAGTTTCCTGATGGGAACACAGTACACTTCGGAGTTGATCGTTGCATCACGAGGGAGGTTATCAAACTGAAAACCCCTTCACAGTTCCAGAAGATCGTAACTATGACTTTACCGGTTGGGGGGTGCGCTTTGAGCTTTTTCTTCGGATGAGAGGTAATGTGGCAGCACTCCATAGATTACCGTTTTGTTTCCGTTTCGAAATGATGAACCCATGTTCGACAAAAATTTGTCACGATCAGCCTCGTAACACGCAAGCAAATCTTCACAAACGGTCCTTCGTTGCTCTTTATGCTCTTCTGTTAGGTGAGGAGGAACATAGCGGGCACACACCTTTCAATTCCCCGACTGGTACACGAGTGATCAGCACTACCAACACAGCCGTCCAGTTGAGCGCCGAGGTGTTTGACTGTGATCGGTCGATCATCTCTACATCTACATCTACATTTATACTCCGCAAGCCACGCAACGGTGTGTGGCGGAGGGCACTTTACGTGCCACCTCCCTTTCCTGTTCCAGTCGCGTATGGTTCGCGGGAAGAACGACTGCCGGAAAGCCTCTGTGCGCACTCGAATCTCTCTAATTTCACATTCGTGATCTCCTCGGGAGGTATAAGTAGGGGGAAGCAATACAGGGTGAGTCACCTAACGTTACCGCTGGATATATTTCGTAAACCACATCAAATACTGACAAACCGATCCCACTGACCGAACGTGAGGAGAGGGGCTAGTGTAATTGTTTAATACAAACCATACAAAAATGCACGGAAGTATGTTTTTAACACAAACCTACGTTTTTTTAAAATGGAACCACGTTAGTTTTGTTAGCACATCTGAACATATAAACAAATACGTAATCAGTGCCGTTTGTTACATTGTAAAATGTTAATTACATCCGGAGATATTGTAACCTAAAGTTGACGCTTGAGTACCACTCCTCCGCTGTTCGATCGTGTGTATCGGAGTGCACCGAATTACGTGGGGATCCAAAGGGAACGGTGATGGACCTTAGGTACAGAAGAGACTGGAACAGCACATTACGTCCACATGCTAACACCTTTTTATTGGTCTTTTTCACTGACGCACATGTACATTACCATGACGTGGAGGACGCATAAATTGGGAAGCCTGTTCTCCTGATCTTACACCTCTGGACTTCTTTCTGTGGGGTACGTTAAAGAAGAATATGTACCGTGATGTACCTACAACCCCAGAGGATATGAAACAACGTATTGTGGCAGCCTGCGGCGACATTACACCAGATGTACTGCGGCGTGTACGACATTCATTACGCCAGAGATTGCAATTGTGTGCAGCAAATGATGGCCACCACATTGAACATCTATTGGCCTGACATATCGGGACACACTCTATTCCACTCCGTAATTGGAAACGGAAACCACGTGTGTACGTGTACCTCACCCCTCATGGTAATGTACGTGTGCATCAGTGAAAAAGACCAATAAAAAGGTGTTAGCATGTGGACGTAATGTGCTGTTCCAGTCTCTTCCGTACCTAAGGTTCATCACCGTCCCCGTTGGATCCCTACGTAATTCGGTGCTGTCCGATACACACGATCGAACAGCGGAGGAGTGGTACTCAAGCGTCAACTTTAGGTTACAATATCTCCGGATGTAATTAACATTTTACAATGCAAAAAACGACACTGATTACGTATTTGTTTATATGTTCAGATGGGCTAACAAAACTAACGCGGTTCCATTTAAAAAAATGGTAGGTTTGTGTTAAAAAACATACTTCCGTGCATTTTTTATGGTTTGTATTAACCAATTACACTAGCCCCTCCCCTCACGTTCGGTCTGTGAAATCGATTCGTCAGTATTTGATATGGTTTACGAAATATATCCAGCGGTAATGTCAGGTGACTCACCCTGTATATTCGATACCTCATCCAGAAACGCACCCTCTCGAAACCTGGACAGCAAGCTACACCGCGATGCAGAGCGCCTCTCTTGCAGAGTCTGCCATTAGTCTGCTAAACATGTCCGTAACGCTATCACGCTTACCAAATAACCCTGTGACGAAACGCGCCTTCTCTTCTTTGGATCCTCTCTGTCTCCTCTGTCAAACCGACCTGGTACGGACCCCACACTGATGAGCGATACTCAAATATAGGTCGAACGAGTGTTTTGTAAGCCACCTCCTTTGTTGATGGACTACATTTTCTAAGGACTCTCCGAATGAATCTCAACCTGGCACCCGCCTCTCGAATGAGAATGTCCCCACGCTCCAACATTGCAGGAATCACAATTGTGTGCGGTCGACTAGCACGCGAGAGATCGAAGAGGTTTGCTTGTCCTGGTTGCGATGGTGACAGACCCTTGCCCAACTAGAGAGCCTGTATGGGGAGAGAGTGGCCAACCGAACGATGCGGCGCCCATTTTTCTGCCAAACTGCGGGCGGGACTTTTGAATGGCCAGTAGTGAAGTAGTGGAGTAGTGGAGTACACACTCACCGAATCAAAAGCACAAGACAATATGGCGAAATCATTCGTTAAATGCCTTTCTTTACAGCTATAATATACTCATAGTAGCCTACTACGTACAGCACAGGAAAATCTGATACATTGGCGTAAAAATTATTAGTTACTTGCATTTATCTCCTTTAAAGTTCGTTTACTAGACATATTGCAGTGAAAGTAAATTAAATAAAAAAATATAGTGTATCGCATTTGTTTTGTATCGGAAGTGCGTAAGATTTAACGTACCCGTATTACGTCAGATGAATGAAAGTCTTAAGCAGTTGTTTGCTTGTGACATACAAAAAGTGTGAGACGTATTAGTAGTTCTTGCCACGTCTTCAAACTTTTTACATGTCACAAGTAAACAACTGCTTACGACTTTCTTTCATATATTACATACTGAATACCTTTCGTAGATAACAAACGAAAAAGATTACAAAAATCAGGTAATGTTAAATGTAGGCTACTGTAATAACGACCAAATATAATAATAAAACTACCGTATCCCTTCTACCTCACAGTAAGTAGGCCTATTAAAAACTGTCTTCAAGAGTACCTACAATCATTTGCTACGAATAATGTTTCAGCAACCACGACAACTGCGGAAAACGTGCTTACAACTTGCCTGCGTCAACAGTCAGGCGATAATACTGAAACCAAAATAATGCCTCTATTGGAACAACCAAATGCAGCACAACCTGACATCGTTTACGAACGTCTGCAGAACGAATTACAGATGTCAAAAAAAAATACTGTACAACTACTAACGTGTTTACTTCAAAGATGTTGGCCTACCGGCTTCATCACAAAACGCTTCATTATTTAAACTCGTATTTAAGATCGTAAACGCTAATTACGTACTAAAAACGATATACAATTAAATCTAACATGCAATCACAACGCATAACAAGTCTCTCAATAACTCAAATACCTTTTAATCGTTTCAAAAAGTCCTCTGAACTTTAACTCAAAGGCACGACGAAAATAGGAAGCGCGAGAGACGTTTGGTGCCATTCTCTGTAAAAGCTAATCAACCAATCACGGGCAACTTCACCTATGGCCACTCTCTCTGTATACAGGCTCTCTACGCACAACGACTCACCGCTCTTTTGTTCACTGCCATGTCTCCAGAGACATTCCGCAAGCGCCCTTGAATATCTGCGATGCTCTGGTTTTGCTGCCAAAAGAAACTCAGTGACACCTCTCTGCTTGGCACGCACCTCCGTTACAGACGCCATTTTCTAAGCTACGTAAAGCTCCGCCACCTATCGGAAATTCATGAAACTAAAGGGTTGAATGTTCCACGACGTCCCACAACAAATTCCGCATTTTTTTTCCAACCGAAATCGGCAGAGAAAACATTGTTGCATTAGTTATTGAACGCCCCTCGTAGTTTTACATTTTTAACGATAGAGGCATCGACAGTTACAAATTCTCTAGTGTAGGTCAACATTCAAATAACATCATAAAATATTCGGAAATTGACGTACATCTATACATTTAGACAACGATATCTAAAAGAGCCATTAAAAAACTGTAAGCACTATCGCCGCACACGGTCCATAGTCAAGAGTCAAGAGTCAAGAGTCAAGGATGTCGTTTGGAGCACATCACACCTGCATTCGTGGTATCTTAAGCCACATGCTTGCTTATTGTTACTGCCCTCTTTAGTAGAACTGATAATCTCTATAATGAAGTACCATCTGAAAAACTGCACAAATATTTAGTCAGTTCTTGATAAGGTTTCAACTTAGAGCAAAGACTGCCTTAAATGTTCAAAAGTGTAAAACTACGTACTTAACTAAATGCAAAAACGGAATCCTCCAACTCAATCAAATAGCTAGGTGTAACAGTTTGTGGGAATATGAAACGGAGTGGCCATTGAGGGTATTGTGCATTTTCAACTTTTCACGGCCCAAAGAGCAGCAGGAGAAATTGAATTTGCATTGCTGCAAGCCAGAGAACTAATGTACTGTAATGCATGTTGCTCACAAAACAGTCGTGCGAACCTTCCTAGAGTACTGCTCAACTACGTGGGATCTATAGCAAGGGTAAGAGAGGATACTGTACGTATACAAGGAAGGACTGCATTAATGACCACCGGTTTCTCTGACACGCGGAAAATACGATAAAAACTTGAGCAGAAACACTATCGTGCAGATCTCCATCAGTGCAATCTTCAGAATGTACAGCAAGGTCATGCCACGCCATTACATTTCGTTAAGCGCATAATTTTGGATTTCAATACACTGTAATTGCAAGTGTTTGCACGAAGCTGATATTTTGCCAAGACCTAGGCTGATGTGACTGCAGTTGTTGCCAAATAGAATTCCTCTCTTTCTCGGGCATAAACACCGTAACCGGTTCTTCACGTGACCTCGCCCGTAAGGCGTGGACGAAGTGTACCCACGGCCTTTGCAGCAGCAAAGCTTGGTCACGTGACGACGTACAGCCGAGATCATAAACTATGTGATACCTGACATCATTTGACAACACAAGTATAGCAAGCTCTACGGCACACAAAATGTCACCACGGAGATGTGCTGTGGCTTACTGTTAAAATTAATTTATGATAAGAAAAACAATTAGGTAGTCTATTGCTGATAAACATTCATATTTCTTTACATACTACACGCATATTTAATAAAAAAATGTGGCTTCCTATTTTAAAAAACGCAGTTGATATCCGTTTGACCTATGGCAGCGCCATCTAGCGGGTCAACCATAGCGCCATCTGGTTTCCCCCTTCAAACTAGACAAGTTTCGTTCTTTGTAGTTTTTTCGTTTGGCGCTTATTTCGTGAGATATTTGGCCCGGTCACGATCAATGGACCACTAATATATATATATATATATATATATATATATATATATATATATTTGAAATGTATGATTTCCAATACATACAGGTTATTGTAGGTACTCTAACTTCATGAATGAAAGAAAATGATAATCATACAATAATTTCTCGCAAGTAATAAGTTTGTAAATAAATCTTTACGGTACGGTTCCTAATAAGATTCAAAACAATTATTTTTCACAATACATAAATACATTCCACATTTGACGCACATGTCTCTTATCTTGGAATTGCAGCCATGTTTACTGCCTTCTGAGGCGTTCGTTGCAACAAGAAATTTTGGTAGTTGGTCGACATTTTGAAATCTGATTTCTGAAATTGGTTACAATGCTACACAGCTCTTCTTGACTTTTTATTTACATTTTTTACATCGCCTATATCTTTGCCGTAAGAGAAATTCACTGTACAATGACGTTCGCTGCGCCTAGCTAAGAGCATGCCATGTTATCGTTCTTATTGTTTAACAGTCAGTTTCATCAACCCCAGCAGGACAGTCTTCAGAAAAAAACGAGAATTCCTCGTCTTTCCAATCAGATAACTGACGAATTATACTGTCATTAAGAGCTTAATTGCTCATCAGTTAATATTTCACGCGTTGTTATATAGTGTAGAAATAAGTTATTTCAGTATTCCATTATCGAAGACGAAACTGAGATTAGCAAATATGAATTATGACCTGTGGGCCACATACGAGGCCTTTCAGAAAATGGATTATTTTATAATAACGCACAAAATTTATACAAATCTGAACTAATTCTCATCATCTAGAATAGTTATCGAACGTTAGTAAAAAACACATATCCTCAGTCTAACATTTAGACAAAATAATTATTTACGCACCTTTTGGATTTTTAGAAGTAATCATTGCCTCCACACGATGAGCTGTAAAGTAGCACACGAATCGTACCTTTCAAGGTGCTGCGCCCTGGTTTTTACAACTAAGAACTAGAAGGTTCACGCTTGCGGGCCATCGGTCTAAAAGGGGAAAAATACGTCTGTTTACCGAATACAAAAATGGCGAACGAAGTTCGACATTTGCGACCCGAGGGAACGAAGAGGTTAATGAGTAGATTATGAGAGTATTTTGAAGGTTTTCATACGGTCAATAAGTATACGAAAAAATACTGAATATCAAATTTTTGTTGCCGCTGGAAGACATTACACACACAACCTGCAACTGTGAACCGGTGGCCGTTTTAGCTGTTAATAATATAGATTCGTACCCTGGAAATGGAAACGGGGTTATCTATCGAATACCGGCTGTTTTTGGTGAATTTTCCCGGACACAGTATCCGCTGAGAAAAAGCTTAAATTCACAAGAAAACTATTGTATTTATTATTATTATTATTATTAGTAGTAGTAGTAGTAATAGTAGAAGTAGTAGTAACTATACAGGTAGAAAATATGATAAGGACAGTGAACGCGCCTCAAAGAACATTTGGTCGGAGGTTTCCAGCGAATCTCATTAGCATCGAAGGAAAAAATAAATGTAAGACGTTTTCTATTCTTATAGCAACTTGATGGCCACTTCAGACGTCATTTTCCCGACCAACGCGTCACAGCACTGCACTCGTAACTGTACCCCGGGGCGTAACTGGTTTGTCTCTCACTCTCTCTGTTTTTCACTTGCGCAGACACGGCTAAGCTGTGACCCTGGCTGGAAGAACAGTTCGTTTCATCCGCTTACCCAGCTGCGAACCAGTGCCATGCCACACATAGGGACTTCGGCGCAAATCGTGTATTAAATTGACATACCTGAGCGCAAGAGTGCCTTATTTTTGCGACAATAACACAGGCGGCAAATCACAAAAGATGAGGTCGTACACACAGCCGCTTCCTTTATACAAGATGGGTTATTAAAAGGGGAGAGTGTTGCATTAAGAGGATGGAGTAGCTAGGAACACAAGATGTTCTCTGGTCGGTATTTTAGATTAGTGACTGATTTTAGAATCAAATGAAGAAATGCTCACTAGAAACCGCGATAAGCAGTTTGTGCCATTGTCTTCAGTTTTTGTTGTCGTTAGACATGAGGTTGTGCTTTGCACAGCACTTGACAATATGTCGTGTTTTAAACATTTAAGTTCTGCACGATATAGGGCTACAATGAACGATTCATTCGTTTTCAAAGCTGTATTTTTTTCCTGAAGTATTACGTATACAGATATGACTGGTGCCTGAATAGAAACGCAAACGCACGCACTTTGCATTTTGCACTCTACAAACGTTCTATGAGCTCCCCTCTGGTCACACGACAGGCGTCCAAACAGCAGTCAAGTTCGTCCAGTACCTTACGTAGCAACATCCCGTAAATGTGAATTTTATCATGCTTGGTAAGAACTTTATACAGCAAAGATAGCATAAATATTTATTTATTTGTATTACATTTTATCTACATGACATCTTGATGTTAGGTTCTACCTAAATATGAATACATTTTAAACTGAAGAGCCGAAGAGACTGGTACACACGCTTAATACCGTGCAGGACCCCCGCGAACACGCAGTAGTGCCGCAACACCACGTGACATGGGGCCTAATAATGTCTGAAGTAGTGCTGGAGGGAACTGACACCATTAACCCAGCAGGGCTGTCATAAATCCGTAGGAGTACGAGGGGGTGGAGAACTCTTCTGAACAGCACGTTGCAAAGACATCAGTGATATGCTCAATAATGTTAATGCCTGGGGCGTTTGGTGACCAGCGGAAGTGTTTAGACTCGGAAGAGTGTTCCTGGAGCCACTCTGTAGCAATTGTGGACGTGTGGGGTGTCGCATTGTCCTGCTGGAATTGCCCAAGTCCGTCGGAACGCACAATGAACATGAATGGATGCTTACGCCATTGCGCCGGCCGGGGTGGCCGAGCGGTTCTAGGCGCTACAGTCTGGAACCGCGCGACCGCTACGGTCGCAGGTTCGAATCCTGCCTCGGGCATGGATGTGTGTGATGTCCTTAGGTTAGTTAGGTTTAAGTAGTTCTAAGTTCTAGGGGACTGATGACCTTAGAAGTTATGTCCCATAGTGCTCAGAGCCATTTGAACCATTTTGAACACGCCATTGTAGAGTCCCCACCAGCTTGAATAGTCCCCTGCTGACATGGTGGGTCCGTGTGTTCGTGAGGTTGTCTCCATATCCGTACACGTCCATCCGCTCGATACAATTTGAAACGAAACTCGTCCGAACAGGCAATATGTTTCCAGACATCAACAGTCCAACGTCGGTGTTGACGGGCCCAGGCGAGGCGTATGATTTTGTGTCGTGCAGCCATCAAGGGTACTCGAGCGGGCCGTCGGCTCTGAAAGCCCGTATAAATGATGTTTCATTGAAGGGTTTGCACGCTGGTACTTGCTGATGGCCCAGCGTTGGAATCTGCAGCAATTTGCGGAATGGTTGCACTTCTGTCACGTTAATGATCTCTTCAGTCCGTCATTGGTTCCGTTCTTGCAGGATCTTTTTCCGGATTTCTGATGTTCACGGTACACTCGTGAAATCGTCGTACAGGAAATACCTACTTCATCGCTACCTCGGAGACGCTGTGTCCCATCGCTTGTGGGCCGACTATAACACCACGTTCAAACTCACTTAAATCTTGATAACCTACCGTTGTAGCAGCAGTTTGGTGCTACAGTGTATAACAAAAAGTTTTGTCCACCTGAAATGGCACCAAAGTTGTCGAAATTGGTTGTTTATAAGTAAATAAGTGTTTACGCGAGCCCGACTTAAGAAGGATTTTACTATCCTGACAATGGTCATCGTAGCAGTATTGATGCGTTCTATGAGTAAATCATATGGCAGTGAGGAAACAGTCACAACGAGTTAGGTCAGGCGACCTGTAACCCCATCCAGCGATGCGGAAGTTCTTGGCTTAGGTAGTGACTAAAATCGATGCTCCAATAAAGGGACACCCCGCATTTATGGAAGATGAAATTCTCGGAATCAGCAGTCAGTTGTGTAAAACAACCACAGCTGCAACGTTCGTCTAAGAGGCCCCCCTCCACAGCTTTCTCACAGAAGGAAAACAGCCCATATAGCTTCGCCTGTGACGCCGCACAGAAAACATTAACCTTCGGCGAATCTCGTTCACACGCCACAATTTCACGGGGATTTTCAGTGCCCCACGCTCTCATATTTTTGGGATCAATGGAAGATCGCTTCGTCGCATAAACCAACACATAAAAACTTTTTCCTAATTTTGCAGCCATTTTGTCAAGGCATTGCAACCCGTATCGCCAACAGGTAAGCGTAATGAAAACTTGGTGAATTTACGGTTCTGTTTCTGCATTTCTCATACATTTATCTGTAACATCATGGAAAATATAAAACTTTGAAAACGAAAGAATCTTTAATGACAGCGCTGTATATTAAATCTATTTGGAATATATTGTTAATTCTTCAGTTACAGAATTTTATGCCGACGAGGTAAATACGACAAGTGCCATCATCCGATTTGCCAATAACTTCGCTAAATAGACGCGGGGCTTAAATAAGCGAACACGTGTCCTCGGCTTATTCGCAGATACTCTGAGAAAACGACGGTCAAGGTGTCCGCCGCACTTCGTATGTCTTTTAGCTGAGGAGGGGGGAGGGGGAATTCGAACCGGAGTGGTGGCACAGACGCTAACGTTGCAGCTTCGTACTTTTGCGCCCCGTATTGCAAACCTCATTTTTTAAAATTTTGTGTTATTTCATTTATATACCTACGTTCGTAGAGGTTTACTACACAAACGTTTCATATGAAACTGGAGATACAAGGACGTTATGTTAACTGTAAAATTACAACTAGGTTTCACAGGAAGTGTCATACGTTTATTATATAAGTGTATATGGTATTTTCAGATGAAACAATCTTTTTTAAATTCCCATACTCTTATATTTCGTACTTATATCAACTCTTATATTAATTCTTATATTTTATACATCTCTTTATTCTTCACGAAGATTTTGTGCATACCCTTGGATGACATTGGTCGTAGAAACATTCGAAACAGAAATTGCGAGCACTATGAAGCATCGCGGGAAGGTTTACCACAGTGACAGTTCTTCGTATGAACCTCACTTGCGAAATAAATTTCGTTAACACTGGTGAAGAATTCACGTATTGGCAATAACTTCGCGGCAAACCACGATTAAAGGATCGTTTTTCCGAAAATTAGCGCTAGCACTTATAAATCGAAATGCATTACAAAAAAAAATGGAAATGTGCGTTTGGCTGGGAGGCTCATTGCGGGGTAGGTCCGGCCGCCTTAGGTGACATGCGCGCCAGTTGGGGATGAAATGACGATGAAGACAACACCCAGTGCCTGAGCGGAGAAAATCTCCGACCCAGCCGGGAATCGAACCCGGGTCCATAGGACGGCCATCCGTCACGCTGATCACTCAGCTATCGGGGCGGACATGTTACAGCAATTTCACTGAAAATAGTTTCAAATAATTTTTCTTACTCTTTTACCGTTTTTTCTTAATACATTCGCCAGGGAGACAATTAGTAGAAGAATAAGGACAACGTTATTTCAACATACGTTGGAAAATATTCTCTTAATAATCTTCTACGGACGTACAAAACAAAAATGAAAACAATAATCGGGATTCGAACACGGGGTGCAAATCTGCTACGCTAGCCATTGTGTCAACGCTTCGGTCGAACTTATCATGCGCTAAAGTCACATAGAACACCTCGGAAACTTGGATCGTCATTATCTCAGAAACAGTCGAGTGTCTACGGATAAAGCGAGACGCGTCGTGTTCGCTTGTTTTGACCCTTCATTTACTGAACGGAGATTCTGGTTCAAAAAATGGTTCAAATGGCTCTGAGCACTATGGGACTTAACACTGAGGTCATCAGTCCCCTAGAACTTGGAACTACTTAACCTAACTAACCTAAGAATATCACACACATCCATGCCCGAGGCAGGATTCGAACCTGCGACCGTAGCAGTCGCGCGGTTCCGGATTGAAGCGCGTAGAACCGCTAGGTCACAGCGGCCGGCGAAGATTCTGGGAAACTATGTTGTGGCACTTGATGTGTTCTCCTCTTGAGTAAAACGCTATATAATTTTAAAAACTGTTTATATAACCTGTGGAAGATTAAGGTATATTTCGTCGGCCGTGCACAAAAGTTTTTTTTTTACCACGGAACACGTGATACTAGCCAATGAACCGAATTCCTTTAACTTCTTGACAATTTTACCAGTCTTGAAAAAAAGTTTGCGTTTATTTCAAATAGATTCTATTTCAAAATGTATTTAACTTATAGCTGGTTTTTGATAATAATTCTGCTTAATTTAATATGATTTACTGATTATTCCTGTGTTGTAGAGTAATAATGTATTTACACTATTAACACAGTACTCACAAGATCTTCTCGATAGCAAGATTTTTAAATTTCAGTCGAATATTCCTTGCTAGGTACATGACCATATTGTACCTCGGAACACGTTTTGACATTTGGAAAAAAAAAACAATTTTCCAGAGTCATTTTTAGTAATTTCGGAAAAAAGACTACAGTAAATAAAAAGCGAATGCCATCATTTAAAAATGATTTAAGAAACACATTAAACTTCTATTACAGGGCTGACTACAGGGTAAATTCTGAAAAGTGCATCAAGCTACAACACTGTCCCCTACGGTTAACGCCGACGATTTCTCAGTCGAATAAAACTAGCGATATTGAATCTTAGTAGGCGATAACAATGGACGTGACACTGAACTTATGGCAAAGCGATGCCACATATATCCGTGGATTAGTCAAATTTCACCCTATACTGCACGAAATCAGAGCCGACAGCGTGGGAAGAATTTCTTCGCCTTGACGTTTCGGGAAACAATTCGTGAAGTAGAATTGCAGTGTTATTGGAAAATCAGTGCGCAGTTGTCTGGGCCGGTAAGAGAAACGAGAATTTTCATCTCGCCACAAGGTGAACAACTATCCACTCGACTGCGCGATGTCAGTCGCAAATCCAGTTACAAAAGCAATGACAACAGGTTAAGCACGTTCTTGTTCTATTATTGGATACGTTACTGGGAACCCAGTTAACGTAAGAAGTACGCAAAATTACGTCAGTGAATGATAATTAGAAGTTTCAAGAGGATATTCATAAACGCGTGCGCAGCAACAGCGAACTAAAGATAACCCGCAATGAAGATACCTTCATCGGCGCTGGAACGTCGATAGGAATGTTCCTGCAGACGGCACGGTAATTCCGGCTACAGAATTTCATTTTAGACTTGTCAGAACTTTCCACACTTTCCAGAAAAAAATTATTACATTTACCTGTGAAACAGAGACTCTAGATAAATTCATGTCCTTCCCCAACGCTCTTTTCGTTTCAGAGATCGTGAACTTATCAATACATTGTACAAAACAGATGCGTCACCTAACGCAAAGCAGTGGGAATCTGTGACTGAATATCTCCCGTTAATGAAACCTGCAGACGCCGAGAGAAGGGCCAATTACGCACGTACACCAGGCAAAGGTCATTTTTAGGGTTCCGTAGGTCAATCGGTAAAAGCGAAATCCTTGTTGGATCACTTCGTTTTCCGTCCGTCCGTCCGTTGTCTGCTTGTATGACTGTTAAAAACCCATTTTCTCAGGAACGGGTAGCCGTACCGAGTTGAAATTTATGTCGCATACTAAGATCTATGGTCCCTTTGCGGTGTACAAGCTTCTAAATCAACGTAATCGAAAGATACGATCACTTGTGTTACATATTTCGATACAAACGCACTCATCAGAACCTATAGGGTACTTCCCGTTGATGTATAAAATCACGAAGTTTGGCAAGATGCAAGGTTTCACCGTACAGGTAAAGGAAAAAAAAAATCAGAAAAGTGTAGATTTGTAATTATAACATAAGAATTTCTTTTGCCTACTGTTGTCCGACTGTCTGTTGTTCCTCTTTGTCAAAAAATGGGTAGATGTATCAAGTTCCACTTTATGTCGCATACTAAGGTCTACTGTCCCTTACCGTTGTTTGAAAGTTAAGCTTCCTCGTCAATGCAGTCAAAAGATACTGCTGTTTATGTAAGATAATTCGATACTCGCAAACTCACTCATTAAAACTCATACGGTACTTACTGTTGACCTATGATCACGAAATTTGGGAAGAAGTAAGTTTTCGTAGTACAAGCAAAGGAAAAATGCAAAAATTGTTAATTTGTGTTTATATCACATAATTTTCATTCTCGAAAGTCTTGGAATTCCTGGCACCAATGTCTCACCAGTATCGGTATCGATAATAAACAAAAATCGGCTAGAGTCTCGATTCCCGAGATGAATGGACTGTCTGCATACAAAATTTTGTACGGAATCCTCGGTGCACGAATCCTAGTCGTACTTATATGTTTTTTTTTTTTTTTTTATTGAGAACCTATGCCCCCTTCTGATTAACTGTTAGCGGTGTGCGAGTAGTGGACGCTATTTAGGCTACAAGATGAATAGAATTATATTCCGCAAATGATATTCGCACTGTGGTCAATTTTTTTTTATGGGCTGAACATAACAGCAGATAATTATTGTCAGTTTTTTTAAATTATGTATCTCAGTCTCAAGTAATACGAGTGGTATCATTATAGTTTTCGACTGATTACTAAGTCGTCATCAGAATATCTGTTTAAAAAAAGGATACATAAATTAATAATATTCGGTCTTCAGCTACAAATGTTTATTTTCTGACTACTGCACAACGTGTATCGGAGCCACAACTCCGTTTTCAAGGAGTGCGTAGGACTAATAGGCGTTACATCTGCTTCAGTTTTTCACCTAAAATAACAGAATGAGGTAGGTGTTAGATTTGACGGGAAAACCGTACCTTAGGCGCTGTTAACGAGAGAGTGCTAGAGAAATGAGAGAAACAAAGTTACGTAACTTTATTTCTCTCATTTAACTGTGTCGTGTTGTTTCTGTTACGTGACAAACTGAAGCAGGTGCAACACCCATTACGTCTATACAGTCCTTGAAAATGGAGTTTTAGCTCCGCAACGCTTGGGACAGTAATCAGAAAATAAGAATTCTGACTGAAGACATACTATATTTGCAACCTACTCCAGACACATCAACCCCAAGATGTATAACAATGTCTTAATCATTCACCTATTTATTTTGATCAACTTATATGGCGAAAAGACGCATTAAGATCTAACGTATTTATTGAATCAAGACGGGAATGCACACACCTCTTTGCGTTACACTATATGTTGTGGCCGCACTTGACAATGTTCAACCTGCGCCATCCCGAAATCTAATATTTCCATCGGGACCAGTTATTAATTCCGTAGGAGCTGTGAAAAGTTAGCACAATAACAATGATTCTCATTCTACATGTAAGCAGGTAACGGCTTAGCACTTCATTACTGCAAAATGGTTTTTGTTCTTACCGAGGCACTACACTGGTGTACAGTAGTTAAGACCGGAAAACGAGAAAAAATTGACAGAGGAAGGTGACCAGTCGTGAGACATACGTCACTATTTACGCTCAAAAATCGACTTGTATTTGTATACAAAATTCGCAATGAATCACATACTTAATTTCTCAGGTATGTTTGCACCTTCATAGTGACCTGCATGTAGCCTCGTTACTGATGTTTTCAACTCAGTTTACAAACCCGTTCATGGAGCTAGTTTCGCAGGATGGAATTCACGGATACTTTGAAGCAGGTCAGAATCAGACAACGACCTCGGCAGTACTTAAAGTGCCTCAAAAAGCCGTTTCACGAGTTTTGTGGTATTTCCGAGCAGCAAGAAAAGTTTGTATGTTTCACCCGTGGATGAACATTAAGTAACCATTTCGAAACACGTCTGATGTCTAGCCTTAACTGCACAGTAAAATATGTAAGACTATTTATTGTATGTAGAACATGCAGCTGCCTCAGCAGTTACAGTGTGTAGGCTGTTTCAAAACCCACCTCTAATTACAATGTCCAGCAAGAGATCAGTCTAGACCCAGTATGAGATTATTAGCAATAGTCAGATAGCCTCAACCTCATAAGATTAGCTGTGATAGTGAGAGGTTATGCAGAATAGACCCAGGAAGAAGCTAAACATGGAGGCAAGTTGTACATCAGGTAGCCTACACTGTTGGTGTACGGTAGGTCATACAGGCCAGACCTAGGATGAATTTAAAGATAATAGCTAGCGAGAGGTTAGGCAGCCTCAAACTCAGGACGGAGGTAAGTAAAGAGGCAACTGAAAGATCAGATAGTCTAGTACGATGATGGCACTAAACATGTGGCTAGCGAGAGACCAGGTAGTTCCACATTAGACCATACATAACAGCTGGCGACCTCCGATGCCTTTAACAGCGAAAATACTTTCGGAACTTTCTGTGCTTTTACGCTGCTATCTGAAACTAAGCCTTTGGATCCAGCAGCAGGGCCAATAATGACGACACAACCCCCAAAAATTTAAATCGCTACATGATTATTGGGATGCTGCAGCAGGAGAAGGAGTAAATGCACTGCAGTGTTAAATCCGCCTGTTCCCATCTTCCGCCAATCCGGAACAGTTTTTAAAAGCAGGTGGCCTTCTTTGAACTGAGAAATGTTCCACGGCACAATTGTTGTTCAAACAGCGTTAGAAAGTTTTCCTATCCGAAACGACCAACTTCTGCAGGGGCGTCGTTAATAAATCGATTGTACGATACAGCAACGCGTCGCAACTATATTACGATGAGGACCTTTACTTTCTCAGTTCTGTTCTAGAAAGTCATAGTAAATTCTTCGCTGTTGTAAGAAAAATGAATGACACTGGGGCGTAGCTTTCTTGTAGAGGTGGTACGTTCTTTTTGAAAAAAGCTAAACGCGAACCATCGGTATACTCGTATTGTACGAGGTGCATTCAAGTTCTAAGGCCTCCGATCTTTTTTCTCCGGACTGGAAAAAGATAGAAACATGCGCATTGCTTTAAAATGAGGCCGTGTTCATTGTCAATACGTCCCAGAGATGGCAGCACCATACGGCAGATGGAATTTTACCGCCAGCGGCGAGAATGAGAACTGTTTTAAATACTTAAAATGGCGACATTTTCCTTACTTGAACAGCGTGCAATCATTCGTTTTCTGAATTTGCGTGGCGTGAAACCGACTGAAATTCGATAGTTGAAGGAGACATGTGGTGATGGAGTTATGGATGTGTCGAAAGTGCGTTCGTGGGTGAGACAGTTTAATGAAGGCAGAACATCGTGTGACAACAAATCGAAACAACCTCGGGTTCGCACAAGCCGGTCTGACGACATGATCGAGAAAGTGGAGAGAATTGTTTTGGGGGATCGCCGAATGACTGTTGAACAGATCGCCTCCAGAGTTGGCATTTCTGTGGGTTCTGTGCACACAATCCTGCATGACGACCTGAAAATGCGAAAAGTGTCATCCAGGTGGGTGCCACGAATGCTGACGGACGACCACATGGCTGCCCGTGTGGCATGTTGCCAAGCAATGTTGACGCGCAACGACAGCATGAATGGGACTTTCTTTTCGTCGGTTGTGACGATGGATGAGACGTGGATGCCATTTTTCAATCCAGAAACAAAGCGCCAGTCAGCTCAATGGAAGCAAACAGATTCACCGCCACCAACAAAATTTCGGGTAACCGCCAGTGCTGAAAAAATTATGGTGTCCATGTTCTGGGACAGCGAGGGCGTAATCCTTACCCATTGCGTTCCAAAGGGCACTACGGTAACAGGTGCATGCTACGAAACTGTTTTGAAGAACAAATTCCTTCCTGCACTGCAACAAAAACGTCCGGGAAGGGCTGCGGGTGTGCTGTTTCACCAAGACAACGCACCCGCACATCGAGCTAACGTTACGCAACAGTTTCTTCGTGATAACAACTTTGAAGTGATTCCTCATGCTCCCTACTCACCTGACCTGGCTCCTAGTGACTTTTGGCTTTTTCCAACAATGAAAGACACTCTCCGTGGCCGCACATTCACCAGCCGTGCTGCTGTTGCCTCAGCGATTTTCCAGTGGTCAAAACAGACTCCTAAAGAAGCCTTCGCCGCCGCCATGGAATCATGGCGTCAGCGTTGTGAAAAATGTGTACGTCTGCAGGGCGATTACGTCGAGAAGTAACGCCAGTTTCATCGATTTCGGGTGAGTAGTTAATTAGAAGAAAATATCGGAGGCCTTAGAACTTGAATGCACCTCGTATTACCAAGATAATTTTCTTGGGCTAAGCTCTCGTTGCTGTTGCTATAGCCTCACGTAGTTTTCAAGGGCGACATGTGACCAGCGCCTCGTTTCTTACAACCGGAGTGTGAGTCATGTTTCGTGGCATGTACTTGCTGAACTACGAGAGGAGAACTAGGAGAGAAGTATGTCGTGCTACTGTGCAGGTATACAGTGTCGGGTGCTTGTCAGCGGATTGTAATACAAGTAAGCACCCTGCACTGAAATCTGATAGTGCCTTATGCTCACGTTACATCTGGTGCTCCAGCAGAGAAAGACAAACAAAACGATACAGAAATACCCTGTGACGATATGACCTCGTCATCTGACTCGACAACAGCTGCAAAATTTCCGACCGAGAGACAAAAATTAATTACAACTAGCACGGAGGCTTTTAAACGTTCTTCCCGCGCTACGTTCGTAAATGGATCGGGAAAAAATCTCTCTGTCATACTGATCACAGTGGTTTGCAGAGTACACATGTGGATGTACTCCAGTGTGGTTCAGTTAGTGCTGACGTTGCAAAAGTTATACAGAAATTCTGAGGACTTTCGGATGGGGTGATACTTCTGGACAGTTCCGTTATTAATTTTCCTCTGTATATGCTTCCAAAGTCACAAATCAAAGTAGCATGTACGTTTAAAAAATCACACTTCCTCTTCATTAGGCTACCCCAGTAACTCCCATCCCCAATTTTTTAAAAGAATCGATCTCCCAAATATAACACAGATACAAACGTGTGATTACTCAGTAAATGAGTTAATGTTTTAAATATTTGACGTTAGGCATGTAAAATCTTAGTGCTTATAGCGTCATATCTCCTGAATTACGTGTTGTATGATGCTATACTTTTGTAGGTACATTCAGTCGTGTGTGTGGATACTGCCTGCAAAATGCATTTCAAATAGAGTTGGTAGTAAAGAAGTAATAAATTAGAATGTCATACCTGACGCTGAAAATTTAGTGCATGAACAGCGAAAATGTAGTAAGCGATCAACTTTTCCCTCTTCATTATTTTCTGGGAGAAAGGATTGGGTGTCAATGAGAAAAAGTTTCGAAAGGTTTAAAATTATGTCGTAAATTTGTTGGATGTTAGCACAAGCTCTTATTCTCAAATACTGGATAAATACAGTCTCTAATTTGTGCGCCTTGAGTTATGCTGGGTGAAGACATATAAACTTTGGTAACTGACTTTTGTGTTAAACCTTTCAAGTAAGATAGTACGTCCCCGCAGCTACCCCCGTCGGAGGTTCGAGTCCTCCCTCGGGCATGGGTGTGTGTGTGTGTGTATGTGTGTGTGTGTGTGTGTGTGTGTGTGTGTGTGTGTTGTCCTTAGCGTAAGTTAGTGTAAGTTATATTAAGTAGTGCGTAAGCTTAGGGACCAATGACCTCAGCAGTTTGGTCCCATAAGACCTTACCACAAATTTCCAAATTAAGATAATACGTCTTAATGAACAGATAGCGAAAGTAATTCAGATTTTTAAATTTGGTAAAAAATTACACGGCTTGCCAAAAAACTGAAGCATCTAGAAGACATGGTCGAATGTCAATGTAACTTCGTACATGTACACACTATCGTCAGGTATGTAAATGGTTATACACTTGCTATTCTCTGTGGCAGAACGGCCACCAGTGTGCATTAGTGGTGTTCAGCGTCACATATTGAGTGATCATTGAGAAGTTGCCTTTTTGTGGGTTTCCATTTGTCCGGTTGGTTGGATCGTACAGTATCCAGATTTGTGGTGCATTCGAAAGTGAGAGAGGCCCCATGTTGGACTGCAGCTACTCTGATCGTAATGTTTCCACTCGACAACGTCTATCCACGACAAGGAAGGAGCGCTGTATTCCGCAAAACGCACATCGTAAACCCTTCACAGCTCTTCCTGCGATCCTAGAACAGGTAATGGACTCCTGGAAACATTCGTGTCATCCAACACCATCAGCAGGACTTGGGAATTACAGTCCCATGCGAAGGCTGCTGTTAACAGCATAACACAAGACGATACGTTTGGGCTGTGCCGTGACTTGGGAGCGAGGACTGCAGATGAAACTCGTCATACTGCATTCAGGGATGAAATATGGTTCTGCACTGTCCCGGATGTCTATCGTCGGCGAATACAGCGGCGATCTCGGAGGGATCCCATTCTTCCAATGTTTTGAAGTAGCACATTGGTATTAAACCTGGAAAGTTGAGCTATCGGTTGTGATTTCAGGTCCCCCGGTGGTACTTATTGAGGGAACTCTGGCGGCGGAACCATACGTCCCGAATGCCTTGCGTCCTCATGCGTTATCCCTCATGCGGCAGCACCTTCCTACCATTTTTCAACAGAACAATGCTTGTTGCCACATTAGAACTGTCTCTATGAACTGCCTGTGTCATATTGAGGTATTCTCATGGGTAATAAGATCCCCCTATCTGTCACTGACAAAACACGCGTGAGACGAGCTCGGAAGTCAACTCCTTCCTAGTGCCTGCACCCCGGTTATCAAGGACCATTTACAACTGCTGTGGGCCAGCTTGCCTCGTGAGAGGATACAACGGTTGTATGATACTCTTGCCAACCGAATCACTGCATGCGTCCAGGTGACAGCTGGTGCAACGTCATACAATAAGTCCTTTGTAAATTTGCCTCGATTTTGTGATCTCATTAATAACATCAAACGTGGCGTTTAGTTTCCTTTCGTCTTTCCCTTATGGGTGCTTCGTTTTCTTGGCCAGGTAGTGTATCTCTTTCTAACTGGCTGGAAAAACGGATTTAACAAACTCGAAACGTGCAAAAGTATAACACATTTATTAGCAGGATGTTTTTTGTGGATGTCGTGCCCAGATCGACACTCCACTTCCTAACTTTTATTTCTACTCGTCTTCGTCTGTGTCACGAAAGCTGATGTTTGACAAGTATCTATCGACAAATATTCCCGTGAAATTTAAATATTGCTGTTAGCGTGTATCTGATTGAACCGGGCCTCCATATCTCGTATGCTCCTTGCTACCAGGTAACTGATCGTCCTGGAAGGATCTCAAGGTCTAGACTCGTGCGTGACAAGAATATCCAGTTTGTTTATACGAATGCCACTCGCTTTCTATTAGCAGATACGAGGAACTATACAATTTTTTTCTGCTTTATGAATCACAAATAATCTCCAATCTGCACACTTTCATAAAAACAAAACAATGAACTGCGTATTTGCGTAATTACTATCAAATTGTTCTCAGTTACATGTCCACATAACCATAAAATGCTAAAATCTTAAATGACACCGAGCGCGGTCTGTTGACTTCAAAGACTGCCGAACTACCTCTGATCTTACAGCCGAACCACTTCGCCCGCCCGCGATGCGAACATCACCGAAGTGCTTCGTATTGCTTTTCGTTTAGCAGTTGTTTATTATTCTGCTGGTTATTAACACTTGTGAAAAAAAATGGTATGGTAGCACGCTACTGAGAGATGCTGTTTAGTTTTTCTCGTATTAAAAACGGAAGATTATAATTTTGGCGCTCAACTTCCGAACGCAGCAGCCAATCGCGGAGAAGGACCACAATTTAGGCGGTCTTTTCGCGACACATATACTGAACAAACCATCAGTCATCGGTACCTCACACCACACTACGTCATCTTCCCACTGCTGGCTTCTCAACTGTTCTGAGAAGAGCTACTTATAGCCGAATATGATGGCTCTAAACCCAGAAATATTGCACAGTATCCAAGCTATTGAGGACCAGCTACAACAGTTCTGGACCAGTTTACCTCAGGAGAGCAGGCAACGGCTTTGCGATACTCTTCCCAACCGAACCAGTACATGCATCCAAGTGAGAGGTGGTCCAACGTCATACAATAAGTCTTTTATAAATTTGACTCGATTTTTTATTATCAGTAATAACATCGAAAATCATATCCTCTCAAGCCGTGAAGTTTAATTACGTTTTCTCTTCCCCTTGCAGGTGCCTCATTTTGTTGGCCAGGTCGTATAGTATCTTTCTTGAGTACTTTATAAAACGAGGGCTATATCGGTTTCGTGAAGACTGCTCTCCGCTTCGCCCAACATCTGGTAGTGTCTTCCTCTGCAATACGTTTAACGTTTCTGTCATACTCTCACGCCGACTAAACAAACCCTTGATGAATCACGAAACTCATCTGCGAATCTTTTTTAAAATTTCTTCTTTTAATTCAAGCATAGAGACGAATAAAGCTCAAGCGTTAGTCTAACGAGGCAGTTGTAAGCCACCTGTACAGGTATATATTAGACTTCCCTAGGATTCATTCTATGTATCTGAGTGCGGCATCTGCCTTCTCCACGGCTTTACTTACGTCGTCATTCCACCTAGATCGCTCTGGGGAGAAATTAATAGGTATTTGAAGGACGTGACTGATTTTAGTGGATAATCGCCAGTTGCGTAGAGAAACGATATTGGATCTTTTCGACTATCCATGCATTTTACATTAAATTTACTTATGTCAGCTACTAGGCCCATACTTCCCACCAGGCTCTGACAAGAGAAAGTCTTTCGACATTTCGTAACGAGTTTCTAAAAATGTCACCTACATGTACAGAAACGTTTCTTACGTACCTCCTTCACTGTGTTTTGATTTTAATGGACAGTAGTGTTCATGAGACGGCTGTCCTAGCTTTCACAAGTGACAGTTTTTCTGGGTAGAAATCTTCAACTCATTCACAAAGCTGTTCCGATTTTCTGAAGCTTGGAACCATATCGAATGACTTCCGAAAAATCATCACGGTATCGTCTTAGTGGAACATTGGGTCAAAAAATGGTTCAAATGGCTCTGAGCACTATGGGACTTAACATCTGAGGTCATCAGTCCCCTAGAACTTAGAACTACTTATACCTAACTAACCTAAGGACATCACACACACCCATGCCCCAGGCAGGATTCGAACCTGCGACCGTAGCGGTCGCGCGGCTCCAGACTGTAGCGCCTAGAACCGCTCGGCCACTTCGGCCGGCTAGTGGAACATTCTTTTATTTTCTAGATCAAGATCGAACAAAGTGAATTGAGGTTCAGACGAAATCTGCTTTCGGAACGCACGCTGATTGTCACAGAGGAGACTTACAGTTTCGAAACCAGTAATAATAAGACTGCATTCCGTGATACAAAATATTCGACGCTAGATGGGAAAGCTTTTCCGACTACCTTTGCAACTCGATTGCATATTTTCCCTGTCGCTCGGAAAAGAATTAAGCCAAGACAAACAGCTGCTAGGAGAGCAAATTCTATCGCAGAATCTGTATTATATGGTCCCCGTTGGAGAATGCCTATCTAATAGCTTGGGGAGCAATAAAAATTTAATTTTCAGTATTTCACACAGTTATTGACCGATGTAAAAATTTAAAATGCTGTCATAATTTACTTATTAAGAAGAATAATATTACGCAAGCTACAAAATAGTCGCGAATAAGAAAGTGATTCAGAAAGTGTAGAAAAAATTTTTCATTTCCGTCTATGATCACAAAACGTTTTGAGCCTCAGTCTACCTGTTTTGGTCAGCGATGTTCACCTTCAGCTCTGCAGCAAAACATGGAAAAAACTAAAACTAGTGGACAGTCCACATCTTAAAGCAATAAAATATGCCAGTTCAAAAGTAATACTTCTGTACAAGTGGAAAACACGCGCTTAAAATATGGCGAGGCATACCAGTTTTAAAACAAGTCCTAACGCAGGAAGACAAATTGGCATCGTCAAAAAATATACACAAAATCAGCTTAGTGTCGTCTCACTTACGTAAACTATAAAATCGCTTGCTATATTTTCGCTGTTCCAACAGTGAAACTTCAGCATCAGGAATGACGTTTTAATTTATTATTTCTTCATTACCAACTTTATTCGCAACACATTTTGCAGACAGTATCCACTTATACCCGTGAATGCACTTGCAAAATTATATCACTGCACGGCACGTAGTTGTGGGGATACGGTGTTGCAACTTTTATGGCCAGCAGCGCGTGAGTGTAGCACACAGATCTGGTTTGAGCAGACACGACTTGATACGTCGCGGATGACAGTTGGTGCGCAACAAGAAGAAAATAAACGGCCCGGCGTCTGGATAGGTATTTCCAATGTCGTCGTTGAAGCCTCGGTATGCTGACCCTCAAACTACAAGACGCTGAAAGGACAAATCTAACAAAAGAGAAAATTTTCAATAGACACAAAAAACTTCACAGACTGTTAGAAAAACAAAGTTTGCACATGAACTTTTCAACAGATTTGCCATCACGTTTTGTCACAATACTGGAAGCAAAACTACTACAACATGTGGCATAATTGGCAATTATTCTGCATTATGTACATATTGTACATACGCTCTTTTGAGAAGTAGAGTTTCACAATCACTGGAATTCTAAAAATTATAATGAAATAAACAATAAATTACCAGAAAAAGCTTTTATAATATTATGTCCCATTTTAGAATTAGGAAATAAACAAAACTAATAAGAGTCTTCAGAAAAACATACGAGTAGAGAAATAATAGGCGGCTTTTATTTTCATTCATTGTCTTCTTCTCCTGTGTAAGTTGCGGGGCATATGAAAAGTGTCCTATGAAACTCACTGTATTGTTCAGGAATATGTTGTTCAAGTTTCTGCTGATCCTTCACTTTCTTTGTAATAACTGAACACTACCAGAGGAGTATGTTGTCGCATCAGAGAGACTGGGAGGTGTACTGTGGCATTTTGAAGACAATTTATGCTTGGCCTGTCCAACATACTAAAAAGCAACAAAATTTCCTTTCATATCTAAGTTAGGGTATATTCACTATGCTTCAACTTGTACAACTGAAAAGTAAATACATTTTCCTTAGTAATACCTCTTCCTGCTGTCTCATCTGACAGGCACATTTTTATAGTGCCTTGGCCATTATTTGTTCAGAGCCAGAATATGATCCGAATTCATCACTTTTATAGAGAAACATCCACATACACTACTCTTTTTTTGTCATCTCACAGTACTTTTCCGCTGTATATGTCCTGTCACTACCTTATGAGTTGTTTATTCGCCCTGAAGTCGCTGTCACAGGGTAGAATGGAATGTTCTCTAACAGGGCAATAGAGGGCTACAATTTTTAACAAATAATTATCAACCACATTGTAAAGGAAATATATAATTTTCTTTTATGAATATATAGACACTAGTTCAACTACCAGAGATTAATGCGTAAAGCATTTGCTGAACAAAAGAAGCTTTACGCTCTTCGCTTATTAGCTTTAGAATAAGTTACCTTTCGCTGTTATCCTGTCCTACGTTAAGACGTGTTGTGTCATTTCTTACTGATAAAATTGGGTTAAATAATGAAAGTGATTTTGAAGCAGAGCGATTTCGTCTTTTGTGATACTATGGGTCCAAACACCTGAAATTCTGGAAAAATATTACTATTATTTTAATTTTATGCAGAGAATTTAGATGGAGGCGACGATCTTCACGGCGACGCTTCTCAACAATAGAGGTACGTGAATGTGTTCATCTTTCTCCTTTCGTGGCCGCTACCGTCAATTTCAATATATTTGCCGCGACATTCAGAACCTGCACTCTTTCTTTTCATTTAATTTTGAAGTCCACGCATTTACGTTCTAAGATGAGTAAATGCATTTAACTGTAATTCTTTTTATTTAGGCCACGGGGGATTATTGTACTCAAAATGTATGTGCCTCTATCACGTTCGTATGTTCGCATACATTTGAGTGTGTACAAGCGTAACTATATTTAAGACTCATTTCCTACATAGTATTAACGCTTTTTTTTTTTTTTGACCAGTAATTCGCGAATGTAAAATATAGTCAGTCCGCCGTATTCTTTAATAAAATTATTCGTAATATTCGGTGGCTTAGTTTCTACAATTGATCTTTACCTGTGTCGCAACAGCGCTTCACGCGAAATATTTATTACGCGACATCCACAATAACTTCTATTTCAAAATTTCGACGACCAACTGAATAAAGATTTAAACATAATGATATAAGAGGACGCGTTACAATATTAAGCAGATAACGAACTAGAGTATAATTTCTATTTTAGACCAGTACACGCGTCGCGGAACAATATTAGATGCTGCACCTCTTACTCTTTATTTTTTTATTGAATGTAGTCCAACAAAAGTCTACAAACTACATCAGGATTCTCTTGGCAATTACTTCATGGTAAACATACAGCAGGGACAGTGGGAAAAAACAGACATACATACTTTCAAGCCTACCACAAAAAACACTGACATTGGGGCTTTGCAGAAAGGCAACAGGTGTGTTAGATGTGTCCATCATGCATTTTTCAAGACAGTCAACAGCCAGGGAAGTCATGTTCCAGTGGGTCTGTATGTGATCCTTCCGCACGGTGCATAAAATTACACTTCGGCTATCGGTTGATGCAAAGAAGCGATAATTTCTAGTTTTGTTAGATATGCTGTTTCTGCATCTTGCAGTTCCCGGAGAGGAATTCTGAATACGTATGTTGTATTTAAGACTATTTTAGCTTGGTTCTTTGCCACATGATTGAGCTCAAGTCACTTGTAACGTCCGCTCCGTATGACGTTTTTGGCGATCGATTTTTCGAGGATTTTTTTTCCGCACGGTACGTGACGTGCGCAATTTGTGTCACACTACGGCACAAAACAAAGTCTTCAATCCAGTCGCACTTTCTTTTCGATATTCTGTATACAAGCATTTTTTTATTAGATGACGGCGAGCAAATGCAACGAAATCCACGAAAACTGCCTCGTCATTAAGTGTAAGCTCGCTCATGTCAGCTGCTTATGACTTTTTAGGCAGACGGAGTTGACCAAATAGCTTCAGTGCACACGTATGTATCAGGTATTGCGAGTTCGCGTGACCTCTATGTGAGATGGGGGCGATCAGTCTGAATCTATACTCCGCAAGCCGCCTTCCAGTGTGTGGCGGAGGGTATTTCGTGCACCTCTGTCCCTTTCCCCGTTTCCTGTACCAGTCTTGAATGGTCCGCTCGAAGAACGATTACTGTAAATCTGTCTGTTGGCTCGAATCTCTCCAGTTTTATCTTCACAGTTTTTTCGCCAGATATACGTAGGAGGCAGCAATAAAATGTTCAAATGGTGTGAAATCTTATGGGACTTAAGTGCTAAGGTCATCAGTCCCTAAGCTTACATTCTACTTAACCTAAATTATCCTAAGGACAAACACACACACCCATGCCCCAGGGAGGACTCTAACCTCCGGCGGGATCAGCCGCACAGTCCATGACTGCAGCGCCCTAGACCGCTCGGCTGATCCCGCGCGGCAAGGAAGCAATATACACTCCTGTAAATGGAAAAAAGAACACATTGACACCGGTGTGTCAGACCCACCATACTTGCTCCATCCGCTGCGAGAGGGCTGTACAAGCAATGATCACACGCACGGCACAGCGGACACACCAGGAACCGCGGTGTCGCCGTCGAATGGCGCTAGCTGCGCAGCATTTGTGCACCGCCGCCGTCAGTGTCAGCCAGTTTGCCGTGGCATACGGAGCTCCATCGCAGTCTTTAACACTGGTAGCATGCCACGACAGCGTGGACGTGAACCGTATGTGCAGTTGACGGACTTTGAGCGAGGGCGTATAGTGGGCATGCGGGAGGCCGGGTGGACGTACCGCCGAATTGCTCAACACGTGGGGCGTGAGGTCTCCACAGTACATCGATGTTGTCGCCAGTGGTCGGCGGAAGGTGCACGTGCCCGTCGACCTGGGACCGGACCGCAGCGACGCACGGATGCACGCCAAGACCGTAGGATCCTACGCAGTGCCGTAGGGGACCGCACCGCCACTTCCCAGCAAATTAGGGACACTGTTGCTCCTGGGGTATTGGCGAGGACCATTCGCAACCGTCTCCATGAAGCTGGGCTACGGTCCCGCACACCGTTAGGCCGTCTTCCGCTCACGCCCCAACATCGTGCAGCCCGCCTCCAGTGGTGTCGCGACAGGCGTGAATGGAGGGACGAATGGAGACGTGTCGTCTTCAGCGATGAGAGTCGCTTCTGCCTTGGTGCCAATGATGGTCGTATGCGTGTTTGGCGCCGTGCAGGTGAGCGCCACAATCAGGACTGCATACGACCGAGGCACACAGGGCCAACATCCGGCATCATGGTGTGGGGAGCGATCTCCTACACTGGCCGTACACCACTGGTGATCGTCGAGGGGACACTGAATAGTGCACGGTACATCCAAACCGTCATCGAACCCATCGTTCTACCATTCCTAGACCGGCAAGGGAACTTGCTGTTCCAACAGGACAATGCACGTCCGCATGTATCCCGTGCCACCCAACGTGCTCTAGAAGGTGTAAGTCAACTACCCTGGCCAGCAAGATCTCCGGATCTGTCCCCCATTGAGCATGTTTGGGACTGGATGAAGCGTCGTCTCATGCGGTCTGCACGTATAGCACGAACGCTGGTCCAACTGAGGCGCCAGGTGGAAATGGCATGGCAAGCCGTTCCACAGGACTACATCCAGCATCTCTACGATCGTCTCCATGGGAGAATAGCAGCCTGCATTGCTGCGAAAGGTGGATATACACTGTACTAGTGCCGACATTGTGCATGCTCTGTTGCCTGTGTCTATGTGCCTGTGGTTCTGTCAGTGTGATCATGTGATGTATCTGACCCCAGGAATGTGTCAAAGTTTCCCCTTCCTGGGACAATGAATTCACGGTGTTCTTATTTCAATTTCCAGGAGTGTATTTGTTGATACTTCTAGGGAAGTACGCTCTCCGAACTTCAAGCCATTCCGTGATGCAGAATGCCGTTCTTGAGCGTCTCCCATTGGAGTTCCTTATTGAACGAACCTGAACGAAACCGTGCAGCTCTTCTTTCAGGTGACCAATACCTGACCGCTACATTGAAGGCTCCGATTTCGAAGAGGGAACAAGCTACTGCAGCAGGGAGCGCATGTGTGGAAGACTTTCGATGGAGCTACCGGAGTAATGTACCTCCGTATTACGAAAACTGCCGCAGTCAATGGCAGCTGAAGCTACAGCATCGCTAGGCGCTCGTTAAGTGGAGTGAATCAGCGCCCTGAACAGGTCCAAGTCGTCAAGCGACCTCTGACGAGTGCGAGTTGTAGATTGGAGACCAAGCTCGCAGAGAAAAAGATAAAAAAATAAAAAAAAGCTCTGCCCAGATGGCAAACCCGGCAGCCTGCCAAGTGGACAGCGGCTGGTTCCGGGAACTGAAGCAGTTGTCCGCACCACTTCAGCACAGCTCAAAAAACCTGCCGATTGCCTGGCAGTTTCCAGTTTCTGAAGCCAGCAATACATTTCCAAGTGACACAACATTTTATCTTCAAGTACGGGTTCGGATTCTTTGTTGGTCCTTGCGTTTTTCTTCATATCTGGCAGTGATTTGTGCAATTCAAAAATGCACAAATTTTGCCGTGGTTCAGAGCCGACTTTATTCTGTAAGTCCCTCTAGCTGACTGGATGAGTTGGTTCAAGAGTTACACTACTGGCCATTAAAATTGCTACACCAAGAAGAAATGCAGATGATAAACGGGTATTCATTGGACAAATATATTGTACTAGAACTGACATGTGATTACATTTTCACGCAATTTGGGTGCATAGATCCTGAGAAATCAGTACCCAGAACAGCCACCTCTGGTCGTAATAACGGCCTTGATACGCCTGGGCATTGAGTCAAACAGAGCTTGGATGGCGTGTACAGGTACAGCTGCCCATGCAGCTTCAACACGATACCACAGTTCATCAAGAGTAGTGACTGGCGTATTGTGACGAGCCAGTTGCTCGGCCACCATTGACCAGACGTTTTCAATTGGTGAGAGATCTGGAGAATGTGCTGGCCAAGGCAGCAGTCGAACATTTTCTGTATCCAGAAAGGCCCGTACAGGACCTGCAACATGCGGTCGTGCATTATCCTGCTGAAATGTAGGGTTGCGTACGGATCGAATGAAGGGTAGAGCCACGGGTCGTAACACATCTGAAATGTAACGTCCACTGTTCAAAGTGCCATCAATGCTAACAAGAGGTGACAGATGTGTAACCAATGGCACCCGATACCATCACGCCGGGTGATACGCCAGTATGGCGATGACGAATACACGCTTCCAATTTGCGTTCACCGCGATGTCGCCAAACACGGATGCGACCATCATAATGCTGTAAACAGAACCTAGATTCATCCGAAAAAATGACGTTTTGCCATTCGTGCACCCAGTTTCCTCGTTGAGTACACCTTCGCAGGCGCTCCTGTCAGTGATGCAGCGTCAAGGGTAACCGCAGCCACGGTCTCCGAGCTGATAGTCCATGCTGCTGCAAACTTCGTCGAACTGTTCGTGCAGATGGTTGTTTTCTTGAAAACGTCCCAATCTGTTGACTCAGAGATAGAGACGTGGCTGCACGATCCGGTACAGCCATGTGGATAAGATGCCTGTCATCTCGACTGGCAGTGATACGAGACCGTTGGGATCCAGTATGGCGTTCCGTATTACCCTCTTGAACCCACCGATTCCATATTCTGCTAACAGTCATTGGATCTCGACCGACGCGAGCAGCAACGTCGCGATACGATAAAGCGCAATTGCGATAGGCTATAATCCGACCTTTAACAAAGTCGGAAACTTGGTGGTACGGATTTCTCCTCCTTACACGAGGCATCACAACAACGTTTCACGAGGCAACGCCGGTCAACTGCTGTTTGTGTATGAGAAATCGGTTGGAAACTTTCCTCATGTCAACACGTTGTAGGTGTCGCCACCGGCGCCAACCTTGTGTAATGCTCTGAAAAGCTAATCAATTGCATATCACAGCATCTTCTTCCTGTCGGTTAAATTGCGCGTCTGTATCATGTCATCTTCGTGGTGTAGCAATTTCAATGGCCAGTAGCGTAGATGGAGGCAAGGAAGTACCGCCTCTAACTGACCACATCAAATAAAGCACTATGACGTTCAGAAAACCTTTCGGGTTAACAATAGCTCGACATTTAGCCTTAATTAATGTTATGCGTTGGTATATCATCGTCTTTACTGGAATGTCTTAATTATCAATCACTGTAAATACACCGCTGGTAGGACTGATCTCTATTGTCCTCAAACTGGGATGACGTTCCACCACGGCAGCAGCAAAAGCGCAGTACCCGGACTGAGTGACACAGCAGGGAGGTCAGGGCTTAACTGCTCGGCGGCGTTGATGTCAGCAGAGACTGAACTCAAGCCTTGACTGGGCGAGGATGTGGAAGAAAGCCAAGGACTGCCTTGTTCAAGGAGCCGTCTTGATATCCGTCTGACGCAGAAGTCCAGATCTGGAGACCCTTCCAGGACGATCAGTTGACCGGTAGCAAGGAGCATACGAAATATGGAGGCCCAGTTCAGTCAGACAAAACAGGAAAATAAATCGTCGGCTCCCCGTTTGTTTCACACATTCATTCATGTTTCTTTCCCTATCATTACTGCAGATAATCCTACCATTTACTACAGCATTTAAGAACTGCACCAAACCTACCCTGTTTGGGTAGAGAGCAACTCCGGCTCCTCTGCAACTACCAGTTGACGACCTCGGCCCCGTTTCAAGTTCCATGTTTATCTCCGCCCTGTGCATGTGTAAGCTGGAGTCTTCGGCGGCTCCACAACGCGCTTTCTCCATGCCGTATCGCTCGAAACCGATGGAGCCGAAGTTTTGTAAAGTACTCAAGAAAGATACTACACCACCTGGCCAACAAAATGAGGCACATGTAAGGGGAAGAGGGAACGAAATTAAACTTCACGGTTTCAGAGGATATGATTTTATATGTTATTACTGAAAATAAGAAATTGAGTCAAATTTACAAAAGACTTATTGTATGACGTTGCATCATCTCTCACTTGGATGCATGTTCTGATTCGGTTGGGAAGAGTATCATAAAGCCGTTACATCCTCTCCTGGGGGACACTGGCCGAGAACTGTTGTAGCTGGTCCTCAATATCCTGGATACTGTATAATATTTCTGGTTTTACAGCCATCATATTCGGCTATAAGTAGCTCTTCTTAGAACAGTTGAGAAGCCAGCAGTGGGAAGATGACGTAGTGTGGTGTGAGGTACCGATGACGAATGGTTTGTTCAGTATATGTGTCGCGAAAAGACCGCCTAAATTGTGGTCCTTCTCCGCGATTGGCTGCTGCGTTCGGAAGTTGAGCGCCAAAATTATAATCTTCTGTTTTTAATACGAGAAAAACTAAACAGCATCTCAGTAGCGTGCTACCATACAATTTTTTTCACAAGTGTTAATAACCAGCAGAATAATAAACAACTGCTAAACGAAAAGCAATACGAAGCACTTCGGTGATGTTCGCATCGCGGGCGGGCGAAGTGGTTCGGCTGTAAGATCAGAGGTAGTTCGGCAGTCTCTGAAGTCAACAGACTGCACTCGGTGTCAGTTAAGACTTTAGCAATTTATGGTTATGTGGACATGTAATTGAGAACAATTTGATAGTAATTACGCAGATGCGTAGTTCATTGTTTTGTTTTTATGAAAGTGTGAAGATTGGAGATTATTTGTGATTCATAAAGCAGAAAAAATTGTACAGTTTCTCTTATCAGCTAATAAAAACCGGGTGGCATTCGTATAAACACACTAACTGGATATTCTTCTCACGCACAAGTCCAGATCTGGAGATCCTTCCAGGACGATCAGTTGCCTGGTAGCAAGGAGCATACGAGATATGGAGGCCCGGTACAATCAGATACACGTCAACAGCAGTACTTAAATTTCACAGGAATATTTGTCGATAGATACTTGTCAAACATCAAGTTTTGTGACACAGACGAAGACGAGTAGAAATAAAAGTTAGGAAGTGGAGTGTCGATCTGGGCACGACAGCCACAAAAAAACGTTCTGCTAATGAATGTGTTATACTTTTGCATGTTTCGAGTTTGTTAAATCCGCTTTTCCAGCCAGTTAGAAAGAGATTTGTAACCGAGGGCTTGTTAGGGATGGCCAGATTTGAAGCCATAAACAGCAATCCTACCCTCGCGCAACTCGTTAACAGCAATCCTAGCTCACGCAACTCGTTATTTTTTAAGTAAGCGCTTTTCCGTCAACCGTGAAAGCCTTTTTAACGGCCGGCAGAGATCCTTGACCGGATGTGCGTCGAGTTTCAACCGCGAGGTTACTGATTTGAAGTCTTAACGAACTCAGTAGCCAAGACGAATAAAATCACCGTCGTAAACGTACTGGTCTCTTTGCAGCACGGTTAACGGTGTATAACTCGTGCCACACGGTCATGTGATTCCCCACCGCTGACATAAGCCATGGCAGTGAAGTGATGTTTATATGTCAGTCGGTTCTATGTAACCAGCGCAGTAAGATCTGTCGATATGAACACGTGACGCAATGACAGAAATCAGCTGTTCTGTTTGTACGTGCCTACGAGCACAATGTGAATAAATTTGCACTACATGTTGGCCTGTTAACGCTGACCGTCCAACTTGTCGACAAGGAGTGCTGTACCATTGGGAACCACAAACACGGCGTAAAAACAGTGGTTATAAAAATAACCTGAAGGGACTGAAGCCGAGTGCAAAGCCTTATCAATGACATCCGATTTTAAACGTGACAGGAACTGTGTTGTTTGTGAATGTACACTACGTGATCAGAAGTATCCGGACACCCCCAAAAACATACGTTTTTCATATTAGGTGCATTTTGCTGCTACCTACTGCCAAGTACTCCACATCAGCGACCTCAGTAGTCACATCGTGAGAGAACAGAATGGGGCGCTCCGCGGAACTCACGGACTTCGAACGTGATCAGTTGATTGGGTGTCACTTGTGTCATAAGTCTGTACGCCAGATTTCCACACTCCTGAACACCGCTAGGCGCTGCAGTCATGGACTGTGCGGCTGGTCCCGGCGGAGGTTCGAGTCCTCCATCGGGCATGGGTGTGTGTGTTTGTCCTTAGAATAATTTAGGTTAAGTAGTGTGTAAGCTTAGGGACTGATGACCTTAGCAGTTAAGTCCCATAAAATTTCACACACATTTGAACATTTGAAACATCCCTAGGTCCACTGTTTCCGGTGTGATAGTGAAGTGGAAACGTGAAGGGACACGTACAGCACAAAAGCGTACAGGCCGACCTCGTCTGTTGACTGACAGAGAACGCCGACAGTTGAAGACGGTCGTAATGTGTATGAGGCAGACATCTATTCAGACCAACACAGGAATTCCAAACTGCATCAGGATCCACTGCGAGTACTATGACAGTTAGGCGGTAGGTGGGAAAACTTTGATTTTATGGTCGAGCGGCTGCTGATAAGCCACACATCACGCCGGTAAATGGCGAACGACGCCTCCCTTGGTGTAAGGAGGGTAAACATTGGATGACTGAACAGTGGAAAAACGTTGTTTGGAGTGACGAATCACGGTACATAAGCTGGCGATCCGATGGCAGGGTGTGGGTATGGAGAATGCCCGGTGAACGTCATCTGCCAGCGTGTGTAGTGCCAACAGTACAATTCGGAGGCGGTGGTGTTGTTATCGCGTTGTCTTTGTTTTTTCTTTTCTTCGTGGAAGGGGTTTCGACCCCTTGTTGTTTTGGTTGGCACTATCACAGCACTGGCCTACATCACAGCACTGGCCTACATTGATGTATTAAGTACCTTCTTGCTTCCCACTGTTGAAGAGCAATTCTGGGATGGCGATTACATTTTTCAACACGATCGAGCACCTATTCATAATGCACGGCCTCTGGTGGAGTTATTACACAACAATAACATCCCTATGATGGACTGGCCTGCACAGAGTCCTGGCCTGAATGCTATAGAACAGTTTTGGGATGTTTTAGAACACCGACCTCGTGCCAGGCCTCACCGACCGACATCGATACCTCTTTTCAGTGCCATTCCCCAAGAAACCTTCCAGCACCTGATTGAACGTATGTCTGCGAGATTGGAAGCTGTCATGATGGCTAATGGTGGGCCAACACCATATTGATTTCCAGCATTATCGATGGAGGGCGCCACGAACTTCTAAGTCGTTTTCAGTGAGGTGTCCGGATACTTTTGATCAAATAGTGTAGGTCCGTATTAACCAGTTTCTGAGCGAACAGTGCGAAGTGGACTCCATGCAATAGGCATTCTGACAAGGAGATTGCATGGCAGTCAGATTTTTGTAATTTTTTGTGCTTATGATACTTGAAATTCGGAACTCAAATATCAATATTCCAAAGCAGTTCGGTGCAATTCTCAAAAATTCTCGAGAAAATCGACATTGGGGTTTTCCCCGCACTTGTAATACTCCAAAAAATTTTTCGATGGGCATTATGGCACTGTGGTAGAATGTCTGCCTGCCATCGCGGGGGCCTGTGTTCGATTCCCAGCTGGCACAAATTAACAAAGGTGTATGTTCTACGATTACTTCTGTGAAGCATGAAGTACACAAAAATGGGAAAAATTAAGTAGCTCTCGAGACTGGCAATCGCTGATTCAAGTCTCATTTCAGTTTTTTTTTCGTTTTTTTATCGTTCATTTCGAATACCTACTTCATTTAAATATAATATTCATGACTTAAATGCTAATTAACACATACATAATTGTCATTTTAATGAAAATGTGCACGACGTCTTATTTCTAATTACATAGCACACATAAAACCCCAGTTTTCATTGCAAATATAGATTCATAGTTACCGATCTTTCATGAAAGAGTGTTAATAAAGATAGTTTAAATTTAAAAAAAAATATTTTTTGATCTTTATGTATTTCACGCTTTACAAGAATGATCGTGGAAGATAAACGTTTATCTAAAAGGTTAGCACGATCTGGAATCAAACCCAGGAACTCCACGTGCTAGGTCCGCAGTCTACCACAATGCCATGCGTCCCGTTGAGAAATAATCTAGATGTAGGATATTAAAGATGCTCGGAAGACTTCAAACTTGATTTTCTCGAGAATTTTTGAGAGTTCATGGAACTACTTTGGTATACTGATACTTAGATCTGAGCTTCAAGTTCCACACATATAAACATTTACAAAAATCCGATTGCTGCGTAGTCTCCTTGTTAGTTAGATTCCTCGCAAAATGTCTTTGCTCTCAGTGGTGCATAAAGCTTCAAATCACCAATGGGCCAAGCACACAGAATGTAGACGGTATCTGACCGAAGGCGTATAGTGTGGTCTGACGAGTGACAATTTTACCTCTCTTAAAATTATAGAAGGCATCTGTAAGACAGACGGCCAATAGAACCCCAATATAGGGAGGATTCTGCGTCATTTTAGATCAGGATATTTATTTCAACGTTTTCCTTCTAGATCTTCATGATGAGTATCCTGCGGATATTCCTGTCTTCTATGATTACAATAGCTGTGTTCCCAGGGTTGCACGCCTAGTGTTCCTGGTTTGGTGAACTACCAGAAGCCCCACGGCCCCTAGACTGACCAACTAAATCAATCCATCTTCTTACTGTAGAAACAGAAACTGAAATGTAGAAATCATCTCCGCTAGTTTCTAACTCTTCGATATCTAATGAGAGGCGTCAACTGGACACCGCACACCTGAAGAAACTTGTGGACTCTCTTCTTCGCCGAATTAAGTGTATTATGAAGGCTACAAGCAGAACGTATTGTCATGATGACTCCTGGATCATCAGTTTTTTTATCTGCTATACTTATTACACTCCTGGAAATAGAAATAAGAACACCGTGAATTCATTGTCCCAGGAAGGGGAAACTTTATTGACACATTCCTGGGGTCAGATACATCACATGATCACACTGACAGAACCACAGGCACATAGACACAGGCAACAGAGCATGCACAATGTCGGCACTAGTACAGTGTGTATCCACCTTTCGCAGCAATGCAGGCTGCTATTCTCCCATGGAGACGATCGTAGAGATGCTGGATGTAGTCCTGTGGAACGGCTTGCCATGCCATTTCCACCTGGCGCCTCAGTTGGACCAGCGTTCGTGCTGGACGTGCAGACCGCGTGAGACGACGCTTCATCCAGTCCCAAACATGCTCAATGGGGGACAGATCCGGAGATCTTGCTGGCCAGGGTAGTTGACTTACACCTTCTAGAGCACGTTGGGTGGCACGGGATACATGCGGACGTGCATTGTCCTGTTGGAACAGCAAGTTCCCTTGCCGGTCTAGGAATGGTAGAACGATGGGTTCGATGACGGTTTGGATGTACCGTGCACTATTCAGTGTCCCCTCGACGATCACCAGTGGTGTACGGCCAGTGTAGGAGATCGCTCCCCACACCATGATGCCGGGTGTTGGCCCTGTGTGCCTCGGTCGTATGCAGTCCTGATTGTGGCGCTCACCTGCACGGCGCCAAACACGCATACGACCATCATTGGCAACAAGGCAGAAGCGACTCTCATCGCTGAAGACGACACGTCTCCATTCGTCCCTCCATTCACGCCTGTCGCGACACCACTGGAGGCGGGCTGCACGATGTTGGGGCGTGAGCGGAAGACGGCCTAACGGTGTGCGGGACCGTAGTACAGCGTCATGGAGACGGTTGCGAATGGTCCTCGCCGATACCCCAGAAGCAACAGTGTCCCTAATTTGCTGGGAAGTGGCGGTGCGGTCCCCTACGGCACTGCGTAGGATCCTACGGTCTTGGCGTGCATCCGTGCGTCGCTGCGGTCCGGTCCCAGGTCGACGGGCACGTGCACCTTCCGCCGACCACTGGCGACAACATCGATGTACTGTGGAGACCTCACGCCCAACGTGTTGAGCAATTCGGCGGTACGTCCACCCGGCCTCCCGCATGCCCACTATACGCCCTCGCTCAAAGTCCGTCAACTGCACATACGGTTCACGTCCACGCTGTCGCGGCATGCTACCAGTGTTAAAGACTGCGATGGAGCTCCGTATGCCACGGCAAACTGGCTGACACTGACGGCGGCGGTGCACAAATGCTGCGCAGCTAGCGCCATTCGACGGCCAACACCGCGGTTCCTGGTGTGTCCGCTGTGCCGTGCGTGTGATCATTGCTTGTACAGCCCTCTCGCAGTGTCCGGAGCTAGTATGGTGGGTCTGACACACCGGTGTCAATGTGTTCTTTTTTCCATTTCCAGGAGTGTATAAGATATGCGCTGTTGAATAGGAGACCGTCACTGTAGCGTCGTTGTATGCAATCCCAGTTGCTGAATGTTTTCGCCGAGAGATGGCGTGGTAATACTCCGAGTTGCGCAAGCAGAATTAACGGCTTCATAGCAATTTTTGGAGAGTTGTTCCTCAGTTTGTTCCATGGTGGCTTTCTCCCGATCAGCATAGATAGCTGTTCTCCAATTTCTTCGCGCAGAACGGGACCTAGGTTCACAAATTTATCGCAGGATGAAAGAGGTCTACGGAGAGAAGAGTCTCATATGATGCACACTATTCCCGTGGTGTTAGCGTTATGAGGCGTGACATGTAAACATCGCCGTCATGCCACGACCTGAGCAGGTGCACGTTGTTATCACCAGTGCCACGATTTCGGCTGTGGAGCAGCTCTTTCTGACGAATCGGGGATGAGCACACACGAAATTGCTATTGATATGCAAAGGAACTTTATATCACATAACCCTTGTGAAGTTTCGTTATCGCGAAGTTTCTGGCAGCCCATGCATGTTTCAGAGAATCAGAATACGGCGAGAATGGGAGCGTGCCTGGCCCACCTGTTGAGACACGTGGAGCGAAGAACGGATTTGATTGCTCAGATAATGGCATCAGATGAAACGTGGTGTCATCGCTTCGTCCATGCATCCAAACGGATTAACATGGGGTGGCGGTATACTGGCACCCCTTGGCCGGAAACAGGCTACACTGCCCCGAAGGCTGAAAAAGTGATACTCTGTTTCTTTTTCGAGAAAGATGGACCTCTGCTCATCGACTGGCCAGCACAGGATCTAAAAGTTAACGCTAAGCAGGATTGCAATACATTGCTGAGGCCTAAACAGGCCATCAACAGCAAGAGCAGATGCAAGCTGTCGAAAGGGATACTGCTTATCCAGAACAATGGTAGGCCACATATGGGTAAGAATACCTTCCAGTTCCTTCAAAACTTTCGATGGGAGGTCCTGGAACATCCTTCCTAGACCCTCAGTATGTCCCCAAATCAGTCGCACGTCACTGGCCCCTTAAAACAATCTCTAAAATGTCAGAGACATCGTGGAAAACTCGATCCGTCAGCAACCCAGGAATTTCTACTCTGAAGCTATCCACTCCGTTCACACGCGCTTGGATCAATGGCTCTGAGCACTATGGGACTTAACATCTGAGGTCATCAGTCCCCTAGAACAGAGAACTACTTAAACCTAACTAACCTAAGGACATCACACAAATCCACGCACGAGGCAGGATTCGAACCTGTGACCGTAGTAGTCGCGCAGTTCCGGACTGAAGCGCCTAGAACCGCTCGGCCATCGCGGCCGGCTGGGATCAACTTCAATGACGATTATGTATGGTTGTACTGTTCCCCATGAAATGTAATTACAATGCTATTATTAAAATTTTCTTACTTATTATTTTGATTTGGGCACACTTTATAGAATACTATGGCACGTTATACCGAAGTCATCGAATGGTCCCTGACAGCTTGCAGTGCTGTTACCAGTTTTCAAAACACAAGCGCCAACGTCTGAGGTGAAAACAATAATCGTCTGTAGGACTACGTCAACACTGAGAGTTGTCATCCCAACGCAGCCTATATAAAATTGCGTTGGGTGATCGGTTGTGATAGACGCGCCGACCAGCACCACGTAGCCCACTGCAGCCGTCAGGGATCTTCTCTCTATGACTCTACTACGGGACAGAGATCACTGTCTATGTCTCTAGGTTCCCCCTATATGTATGCGTCTAAACACCGGCGTATCTATACGTATGGTCGTAATACCCAAATCTGGTTATTGTCTACTGTTCTCATATGCTCTCTAAGTGGTACTTACAGATACCCATAAATATTCAATATCTATCCGCATATTTTGAAATAATAATACGAAATAATATTTTTATTATTAACTTTGATCGTAATCATTAATATGGATTAAATAGGAAACATACCAAATGTGTACCAACGGCGTTTTATCATTTTTATTGTGTTCCCATGGCGTACTACCTCTGTGTATCCTGTGTTACATTTTCGCTTGTTTATTCGTTTCAGTGTAATGTGGACGAAAAATTTGTTTCAAGTCGGAATCTGTCCTTCGTTAAGCCCATGTAAAGTCCTACCAGGATACGGCTAAAACTAATTTATGCTCTAAATGGTCGAAACGAATTGCAGTATCATTTGTCTAGAGTTGAGATGGCTGTTCGGACACGTACCGGAAGGCAATAAATCAGAAAAAAATCACTGTGACTCCAGGGCGACCTAGCTGCCAGGAAACGCGTTCAGTATATCCTGCCTCGGCTCATGGCACAAGGAAAGAAAGGAGGATTAGAGTTTAACGTCTCGTCGACAAGGAGGTTATTAGAGACGGAGCACAAGTTCTGATTAGCGAGGAACGGGAAAGGAAATCGCCTGTACCCTTTCGAAGGCTCTACAGTTTGACATGAGAAATTTTCTGCACCAATAATGGCACAAATTGCTATATTTCTGGCCTCCAGTTTTAGCGACAATGCAGTTGCAGAAACCAGGAGCAATTTCCAAAGTGGGCGACATGAAGTACATGTCACACCATTCGGGAGACTGACGATGAACCTATTTCTAAGGTGTCAGTATGACAAGAACAGCTAACGAAGGGTTTTAAGCGACGATGTTACAATGACGTTATGACTTTACGATGCGAAGGATGTAAGTGGCCGATTATTAAATGTTATCCCTGGTTGTATCAGTAACTGGCCAAAACAATGCTGTTAAAACCAAGTATTCGCGATTTCCAAGGATAAGGTTAGGCAGGAATCTAAGAGGACACAGAAACTAACAAACCTTGAAATCAAAAACTAGAATTGACCAATGTAGGTGAATTCTATTTGTCAATTCCACGTTTCGTTTTTTTCTTGAATTTTCGTTAAAGGTGTTGTGCAATTTATTTTAGGTTTTCTGAGCTGATTTTCTGCTGTTTCCTGTTGTTGTCATTGTTGTGTTTTGTTTATGTTACTGTTTATTGGATTTTGGAGTTCTTGCGTTAGATTTCAATTTGTTTCCGTCCCAAAACCCTCTTTCTGCGGCCGTCTCGTTTGATTCAGAATTTATTGTTACGAATTACCGCCGGAACTACACTCCTGGAAATGGAAAAAAGAACACATTGACACCGGTGTGTCAGACCCACCATACTTGCTCCGGACACTGCGAGAGGGCTGTACAAGCAATGATCACACGCACGGCACAGCGGACACACCAGGAACCGCGGTGTTGGCCGTCGAATGGCGCTAGCTGCGCAGCATTTGTGCACCGCCGCCGTCAGTGTCAGCCAGTTTGCCGTGGCATACGGAGCTCCATCGCAGTCTTTAACACTGGTAGCATGCCGCGACAGCGTGGACGTGAACCGTATGTGCAGTTGACGGACTTTGAGCGAGGGCGTATAGTGGGCATGCGGGAGGCCGGGTGGACGTACCGCCGAATTGCTCAACACGTGGGGCGTGAGGTCTCCACAGTACATCGATGTTGTCGCCAGTGGTCGGCGGAAGGTGCACGTGCCCGTCGACCTGGGACCGGACCGCAGCGACGCACGGATGCACGCCAAGACCGTAGGATCCTACGCAGTGCCGTAGGGGACCGCACCGCCACTTCCCAGCAAATTAGGGACACTGTTGCTCCTGGGGTATCGGCGAGGACCATTCGCAACCGTCTCCATGAAGCTGTACTACGGTCCCGCACACCGTTAGGCCGTCTTCCGCTCACGCCCCAACATCGTGCAGCCCGCCTCCAGTGGTGTCGCGACAGGCGTGAATGGAGGGACGAATGGAGACGTGTCGTCTTCAGCGATGAGAGTCGCTTCTGCCTTGTTGCCAATGATGGTCGTATGCGTGTTTGGCGCCGTGCAGGTGAGCGCCACAATCAGGACTGCATACGACCGAGGCACACAGGGCCAACACCCGGCATCATGGTGTGGGGAGCGATCTCCTACACTGGCCGTACACCACTGGTGATCGTCGAGGGGACACTGAATAGTGCACGGTACATCCAAACCGTCATCGAACCCATCGTTCTACCATTCCTAGACCGGCAAGTGAACTTGCTGTTCCAACAGGACAATGCACGTCCGCATGTATCCCGTGCCACCCAACGTGCTCTAGAAGGTGTAAGTCAACTACCCTGGCCAGCAAGATCTCCGGATCTGTCCCCCATTGAGCATGTTTGGGACTGGATGAAGCGTCGTCTCACGCGGTCTGCACGTCCAGCACGAACGCTGGTCCAACTGAGGCGCCAGGTGGAAATGGCATGGCAAGCCGTTCCACAGGACTACATCCAGCATCTCTACGATCGTCTCCATAGGAGAATAGCAGCCTGCATTGCTGCGAAGGGTGGATATACACTGTACTAGTGCCGACATTGTGCATGCTCTGTTGCCTGTGTCTATGTGCCTGTGGTTCTGTCAGTGTGATCATGTGATGTATCTGACCCCAGGAATGTGTCAATAAAGTTTCCCCTTCCTGGGACAATGAATTCACGGTGTTCTTATTTCAATTTCCAGGAGTGTATAAAGTCATGTGTTTACGAAGCGGAGTATGGTAGTGGTCGTTAAAGGTTGACTGTTTTAGTAACCAGTATAAACTATGATTCTGATTTATTTCACGTACGTATATTTCATTTTAATCGTATTTTGTTTACGGTGTAATTTGTGGTCAAATAGTTACTAATGTCAACTATGATTGTAATTTATGATACTTTTGTGTATTTGTTTGTTTACGAATATTAGTCGTTGTTTTGAAATCTTGTCTGTGTGTAACATCTCTGGCCCGGTATGACGTCAGTGATCAAAGCTGACGTGTGGATTCATACGCTGCAGTTTATGGAAATTTCTAGTGTCGGTGACATGAAGTACGTATCACACCAATCAAGGGATTGACGATGAACGAATTTGATGTTCGCATGGTAATAACAGCTAAGCAATGATTTCTGAATCAGAGAGCCAATAATAATAGCAGACAGAACTTTTGCTACGTTCAGCGACAGTTAAGTGTTTCAATATTTTTTTTTGTGGTAGTGTTGGGCACTATTATGGCTACATGATAGAATTCCAGTGGGATCCCACAGTAATTTGCGTGATGCCAGAATAATTTGCAATCGTATGAGGTAAGCTGATTTCACTTGTATTGTGTTCATCTACTACTTACACAAGAATCAGAAGACTTGCGAAAAAGACGCATGAAATTAAGTGATAAATCACAATTGATATTTGTAAGTAGAATATATAGTAAGAGTGCCTAAATATGCTGGTAAGAAACACATTTTATTAAAATCGTGTAGTTAACACATTATCTCTCTTCTTAAGCGCGTTTGACGATGTGTAATGCGAATAGATGGAGCATGTTTGATGAACCAGTTAATGGAAACTTAGCTACAAAAGACGTCCAATATTACTCGTATCTACATGATAAACGTAATTAAAAGTAGCAAATGTTCAAGAATTACTGCAGATAATAACAATCTAATGTCCATGCAGCTGATGTATTACTGAATTAGATTCTTACTCTATTCTATTGCAGGTATAACTTCTCTGACTGTGTTAAAAATAACCCGATAAACTGAAAAGTAGCTCCGCATATCTCCCGTTTACACCTGACGCTTTCTTCCCAGTATGACTGTTATCGACTTGATCGCTATTAAAAAGTCCCAGTCAATGCCAGGTTTTAGTTACGTCTTACAACTTATTTATCTGTACCCTCTAAACCGTTCTTGTTCTCTTTCCAAAAGTGCTTCAACAAAAACTAGAATAATCGCAAAACGTTAATTTTATGCTCGCAACATTTATGTAATTTGTGGGCCGCCAGTCTCCCCTCCATACATCAGGTTGACGTGCAGTATTAATCACTGCATTCGTAACCTCTCATCTCGTGACTGGAACCGCTTCCTTGCCAGACCAGTTTTTGTCTGAAAGTGTAGCTTGCAGTCGACACCAGATCACTCATGCAACTGCATCCGGTCGTTTTACTCGCGCAGTTTGCGTACGTAGTAACGCTTCCTGCCAAGAGAGACAAACTGGAGGAACGCACCAGCATGATCCGCCACAACTACTCGCTACTGTCTGCGTCCTCCTTCGGGATTCGAACAGCACACATTCGATGTGACAGTGATACAATATTTTTCTTTTCATATGGATGAAATCGACATCTACATTATTTCCAGATACACCTTTGTAGCCGGCCGGTGTGGCCGAGCGGTTCTAGGCGCTTCAGTCTGGAACCGCGCGACCGCTACGGTCGCAGGTTCGAATCCTGCCTCGGGCATGGATGTGTGTGATGTCCTTAGGTTAGTTAGGTGTAAGTAGTTCTAAGTTCTAGGGGACTGATGACCTGAGATGTTAAGTCCCATAGTGCTCAGAGCCATTTGAACACCTTTGTACACTACTGGCCATTCAAACTGCTACACCACGAAGATGACGTGCTACAGACGCCAAATTTAACCGACAGGAAGAAGATGCTGTGATATGTAAATGATTAGCTTTTCAGAGCATTCACACAAGGTTGGCGCCGACCTTTATCAAAGTCGGAAAGGTGATGGTACGCATTTCTCCTCCTTACACGAGGCATCACAACAATGTTTCACCAGGCAATGCCAGTCAACTGCTGTTTGTGTATGAGAAATCGGTTGGAAACTTTCCTCATGTCAGCACGTTGTAGGTGTCTCCACCGGCGCCAACCTTGTGTGAATGCTCTGAAAAGCTAATCATTTGCATATCACAGCATCTTCTACCTGACGGTTAAATTTCGGGTCTGTCGCACGTCATCTTCGTGGTGAAGCAATTTTAATGGCCAGTAGTGTATATAGCCATCTGCAGACTCACCCTTATTACAAGCGATCTTCATAACGAGATGAGCCATACAGACACCCCCCAAAGGTTACTGTGAACTGACGTTTCATGGCTTACGCATAGAAAACAGCAACAGAAAGTGTGTTCGTAACGACGCACGTAAATATCCCACGGAAATTCTGTAGCAGTTTTTGTGCAGAGTTGGATTTAAAAAAAGAAAAGCAAATAAATAAATCATTTTTTCCTCTTTTTGTCAGCGCTATAAGCTTTTAAAAGTTGGCAGAAGAAAAGAGGGAAAGGGAACTTAGAGCGGCAGAACGCAGTTATCAGACTGGAGTCTTATAATAAATGGCAGCTTTTCGTTATCAGTGATCTTACCACATATGATTTCATTGGATGAAATGTGAATTTACACGTTATACGGTGAAGCGGTGCACATAAATAAACAGTGGACAACGCTGCTTCCAGTCAACTTTAATTTGAAGTATTTTGTCTGGTATTTTTAGTGCACTACATTCTGCAAAGGAAAGCATTTTTACCCTATGTGATAGCTGCTTTTTCATGCAGACTAGAATACAGAGGAATTTACTTCGAAGGAAGATTAGTGTTTAGCGTCAGGTCGACGATACAATCATTACAGATGGAACACTAACAATATTTCGGCAAAGCACTGAAATTGTAAATCTGGATATGCTAAACGGATATAAACCTGAATACAAGTCCAGTGATTTAACCGAAGCGCCGCATCGCTCGGTAACTTCCTTTGAATCTTTCTTGTCTTCATAATACAACTTACTCTTTCCTTTGAGACTAACAAAACTTTTAAAAATGTCTTTCGTTTCTAGTACACTTCAGTTAAATGAAAAACTGCACATTACTTTACAAAAGTGCAGTGTGATTAATGGTCGAAACAGTTACTGACAGATGCTGAAGTCACACTGTATTAACATTAGACGGCTCGAAATCATCTTCATTGCCAGCCGTCGTGGCGAACAGTTCTAGGCGCTTCATTCTGGAACCGCGCGACCGCTACGGTTGCAGGTTCGAATCCTGCCTCGGGCATGGATGCGTGTGATGTCCTTAGGTTAGTTAGTTTTAAGTAGTTCTAAGTTCTGGGAGACTGATGATCTCATATGTTAAGTCCCATAGTGCGCAGAGACATTTGACCATTTGATCATCTTCATCAGTACCTGAATCACAGAGAAACGCAAGCTCGCAGATAATTGTGATATGACGACGTGCCAGAGAATCATCAAGATCCTCTAGCGCTATAAATACATGGGGCATTAAATACACTACTGGCCATTAAAATTGCTACACCACGAAGATGACCTGCTACAGACGAGAAATTTAACCGATAGGAAGAAGATGCTGTGATATGAAAATGGTTAGCTTTTCAGAGCATTCACACAAGGTTGGCGCCGGTGGCGACACCTACAACGTGCTGACATGAGGAAACTTTCCAACCGATTTCTCAGACACAAACAGCAGTTGACCGGCGTTGCCTCGTGAAACGTTGTTGTGATGCCTCGTGTAAGGAGAAGAAATACGCACCATCACGTATCCGACTTTGATAATGGTCGCGATTGCGGTTTATCGTATCGCGACATTGCTGCTCGCGTTGGTACAGACCCCATGACTGTTAGCAGAATATGGAATCGGTGAGTTCCGGAGGGTAATACGGAACGCCGTGCTGGATCCCAACGGCCTCGTATCACTAGTTGTCGAGATGACAGGCATCTTATCCGCATGGCTATACCGGATCGTGCACCCACGTCTCGATCACTGAATCAACAAATGGGGACGTTTGCAAGACAACAACCATCTGCACGAACAGTTCGACGACGTTTGCAGCAGCATGGACTATCACCTCGGAAACCATGGCTGCGGTTACCCTTGACGCTGCATCACAGACAGGAGCGCCTGCGATGGTGTACTCAACGATGAACCTAGGTGCACGAATGGCAAAACGTCATTTTTTCGGATGAATCTAGGTTCTGTTTACAGCATCATCATGGTCGCATCCGTGTTTTGCGTCATCGCGGTGAACACACATTGGAAGCGTGTATTCGTCATCGCCATACTGGCCTATCACCTGGTGCGATGGTATGGGGTGCCATTGGTTACACGTCTCTGTCACCTCCTGTTCGCATTGACGTTACATTTCAGTTGTGTTACGACCCCTTGGCTCTACCCTTCATTCGATCCCTCGTAACCCTACATTTCAGCAGGATAATGCACGACTGTATGTTGCAGGTCCTGTACGGGCCTTTCTGGATACAGAGAATGTTCGACTGCTGCCCTGGCCAGCACATTCTCCAGATCTCTCACCAATTGAAAACGTCTGGTCAATGATGGCCGAGCTACTGGTTCGTCACAATACGCCAGTCACTACTCGTGATGAACTGTGGTATCGTGTTGAAGCTGCATGGGCAACTGTACCTGCACACATCATCCAAGCTCTGTTTGACTCAATGCCCAGGCGTATCAAGGCCGTTATTACGGCCAGAGGTGGTTGCTCTAGGTACTGATTTCTCAGGATCTATGCACCCAAATTGCGTGAAAATGTAATGACACGTCAGTTCTAGTATAATACACTCCTGGAAATTGAAATAAGAACACCGTGAATTCATTGTCCCAGGAAGGGGAAACTTTATTGACACATTCCTGGGGTCAGATACATCACATGATCACACTGACAGAACCACAGGCACATAGACACAGGCAACAGAGCATGCACAATGTCGGCACTAGTACAGTGTATATCCACCTTTCGCAGCAATGCAGGCTGCTATTCTCCCATGGAGACGATCGTAGAGATGCTGGATGTAGTCCTGTGGAACGGCTTGCCATGCCATTTCCACCTGGCGCCTCAGTTGGACCAGCGTTCGTGCTGGATGTGCAGACCGCGTGAGACGACGCTTCATCCAGTCCCAAACATGCTCAATGGGGGACAGATCCGGAGATCTTGCTGGCCAGGGTAGTTGACTTACACCTTCTAGAGCACGTTGGGTGGCACGGGATACATGCGGACGTGTATTGTCCTGTTGGAACAGCAAGCTCCCTTGCCGGTCTAGGAATGGTAGAACGATGGGTTCGATGACGGTTTGGATGTACCGTGCACTATTCAGTGTCCCCTCGACGATCACCAGTGGTGTACGGCCGGTGTAGGAGATCGCTCCCCACACCATGATGCCGGGTGTTGGCCCTGTGTGCCTCGGTCGTATGCAGTCCTGATTGTGGCGCTCACCTGCACGGCGCCAAACACGCATACGACCATCATTGGCACCAAGGCAGAAGCGACTCTCATCGCTGAAGACGACACGTCTCCATTCGTCCCTCCATTCACGCCTGTCGCGACACCACTGGAGGCGGGCTGCACGATGTTGGGGCGTGAGCGGAAGACGGCCTAACGGTGTGCGGGACCGTAGCCCAGCTTCATGGAGACGTTTGTGAATGGTCCTCGCCGATACCCCAGGAGCAACAGTGTCCGTAATTTGCTGGGAAGTGGCGGTGCGGTCCCCTACGGCACTGCGTAGGATCCTACGGTCTTGGCGTGCATCCGTGCGTCGCTGCGGTCCGGTCCCAGGTCGACGGGCACGTGCACCTTCCGCCGACCACTGGCGACAACATCGATGTACTGTGGAGACCTCACGCCCCACGTGTTGAGCAATTCGGCGGTACGTCCACCCGGCCTCCCGCATGCCCACTATACGCCCTCGCTCAAAGTCCGTCAACTGCACATACGGTTCACGTCCACGCTGTCGCGGCATGCTACCAGTGTTAAAGACTGCGATGGAGCTCCGTATGCCACGGCAAACTGGCTGACACTGACTGCGGCGGTGCACAAATGCTGCGCAGCTAGCGCCATTCGACGGCCAACACCGCGGTTCCTGGTGTGTCCGCTGTGCCGTGCGTGTGATCATTGCTTGTACAGCCCTCTCGCAGTGTCCGGAGCAAATATGGTGGGTCTGACACACCGGTGTCAATGTGTTCTTTTTTCCATGTCCAGGAGTGTATATTTGTCCAATGAATACCCGTTTATCATCTGCATTTCTTCTTTGTGTAGCAATTTTAATGGCCAGTAGTGTATTCATAGGCGCTTGCATAGTGTCTACGGAGATCTGGCAGTGGAAAAACGTACGATGAGTCGCTGGGCAAGGCATTTTCATCATTGCACCAAGGTCGCGCAAACATTTGTAGTCTCCTGCGTGCAGGCCGGCCGCATGCAGCTGTGAAGTCTGCCATATTGGAACGCGCGGACACTCTCATTCGGGGTGATCGACAGATCACAATTAAACACCTCGCTGTGTAATTGGACGTTTCGGTTGAAAGTGGTGACACACTCGCCCAGCAGCTGCGGTACGCAGAGGTGTGTACCCGTTGGCTCACCTCGTCGATTAACAGAAGAACATAAAATGCTTCCATGTGTTTGACACAATGAAGAATGCACTCCGCGGGAGGCAGTACGTAGATGATGAGGTGATTGATGGTGCAGTAAGACGTTGGTTCCGATGGCGGCCAGTAGAGTGGTACCTTGCAGGAACGTAGGCCCTCCTAGCAAGGTGGCGAAGAAACGGAGATTATGATGAAAAATAGGGTTTTGTAGCCAAAAGAGTGGGGAATAACGGAATCCTGGATGCTACCAGGAAAAAATGTATTGAATTACTTACTGAAAGTCCTCGTGAACATCGAGTGGCCTCTGGCAAGTAGCGGCTAAGCTTCCCTACTTTCCCACGAAACATCCAGCAGCATATTTGCATACATAGTAGCAGATTTTTCATTTGAGTACGGACGTTCGGAAGGCCCAGCTTTGAGTGACAGGAAAGCGAACTTGTCTGCGCCCTTTGCGTCCAGTAGGCAGTAGGTACTGGGAGATGAAGAAGCTTGCACAGGATAGAGTAGCATGGAGAGCTGCATCAAACCAGTCTCAGGACTGAAGACAACAACAACAACAACAACAACAACCATCCCGGAAACACCGGAAGGCTGGTCACGGAACACGAACATGCGCTGGAGCGTGGTCGCCACATCCGGTCTGGCTGTACTGACCAAAAGTATTTGGATTCGCGCATGCAATGGATGGACTACCAGTCGCAACTGATTCACACACGTTACAATCATCAGTAAGTAACACGATGGAGCAGCTTCGTCTCCAGTTTTCTGGTACGAAGCGTACACTGGCTTGGATCACGCTTTCCTGTCCGATAACCGGTTTTCGAACCGACTGCCATCACTTATCGGCAACAGATAAGACGTATTCGGAAGATCTTAAATATACTGAAGAATGATGCTTCGATTTGAAAAGTAGGTTGCACAGTAAAGCTTCTTAGACGTCCACAACGGAAGAACAGAAGGCTGGGTAGAAGTTTGGAAGATCAATTTGGGATTTGGGGAAATGTAGGAACGTGTAAGACAATACTGAGAGCATCTTAGAAATTATACCGAAGAATGGAAAACCTATATGTATAGCATATGGAAATTTAGAGAAATCTTTTGAGGATGTTGACTGAAAAACACTCTTTGAAATCCTGAAGGTAGCATGGATAAAATACAGGATACAAAAGGTAATCTACAGCTTGTACAGTAATCAGGGTGCGGTTGAGAGAGTCGAGGGACATTGAAAGGGGAGACAGTAGCTGTAAAGAAAGTGATGCAAGGTTGTAACTTATCCCCCATGTTATTCAATCTATGAACTGAGCAATCCGTAAAGAAAACCAAGGAGAAATTTTGAAACGAGAGTTAAAATTAACGAAGAAGAAATGAAAACTTTTTGCCGGTGACAGTGTAATTCTGTCAGAGAAGGCGAAGGACTTGGAAGATCAGTCGAATGGAGTGGACAGCGTCCCGAAAAGAGGATAGACGATAAGCCTTAACAACAGTAAAACGCAGGTAACGCTATGAAGTACAGCTATGCCAGGTGATTTTGAGGGAGGATTATGAAATGAGACAATAAATGTAGTATATTATTTTCGCTGTCTGGGCAGAAAAATAAGTGACAACGGCCGGTGTAGAGAAGATATATGGTGTAGACAGGCAAAACCAAGAGAAACATTCCTCGAAAGAGAAACGGCAACGACATATTTTTAGTTCTTTGGGCGTTCACTTGTCTTCCTCTCTCCCGATGAATTGATTAACATCAAACATAAATTTAAATGTTATCAAGTCTTTCCTGGAGGTACTTCTCTGGAGTATGGTCTTGTACGGAAGGAAAACAGTTCAAATAGGAAGAGTTACTGGAACGTGGCGCTATAGAAGAATGCTGCAGATCAGGGGGTCAGATCGGACGAGTAATGAAGACAGATCCGTTTGCGTTCACCGACTAATTGAATTACACGCTGCTCTGTCGACCTCCGCCATTCGCAATCAGCTGTCGTTTCATAAGGCGTAATTATCTGAACAATACTGAGGGAAAAAATTCCAAAGTCATACTTAGTACTGTATACGAGTGTATGTCTAGGACTCCGATAAATTACGTGCTCAAAATGAAACAAAATGTAAAGGAAATTCTTCTTTCATTGTTACTTCTCTGCGTGAACTTATCAAGCCAGAGTTTTATGTTCCAAGATTAATTTGCTGCATACCCGCGGAAGCAAGGAACTGCTGTCTCATATTTCAAAGTTCTTTCCATGCAAGTTGCGAATAAGTAAATGCCAGGAGAGACCATAAGAAATCGGCGAAACAAAACACGGTGGCCTTCACGTCACATACGTTAGAAAAACCGGACAAGTGCGTGTACGACTAGCGTTCTGAGGGTTCCGTACAGACTTAATTATGTATGCAGATACTAATAGTAATAATTTCGCGTGGCCCAATAGCCTGGTACAAGTCTTTCTAGTGGACGCCACTTCGGCGACTTTCATGACCATGACCTGCCCCAATTATCCAACTGGAGAAAGGGGTCTCACGGTTTAAGAAAGCCGGCCGATGTAGCCGAGCGGTTCTAGGCGCTTCAGTCTGGAGCCGCCCGACCACTACAGTCGCAGGTTCGAATCCTGTCTCGGGCATGGATGCGTGTGATGTCTTTAAGTTTTTTAGGTTTAAGTAGTTCTAAGTTGTAGGGGACTGATGACCTCAGATGTTAAGTCCCATAGTGCTCAGAGCCATTTGAACCATTTTTGATTTGGAATTCGAACCATGTGTTGGTTTTGGCGGCTTCATATTGTTGACAGTTGAAATCTGGGTTAAAATGAAGACTGAAAAACCAGTGGTTCAAATGGTTCAAATGGCTCTGAGTACTATGGGACTTAACGTCTCAGGTCATCAGTCCCCTAGAACGTAGAACTACTTAAACCTAACTAACCTAAGGACATAACACACATCCATGCCCGAGGCAGGATTCGATCCTGCGACCGTAGCGGTCGCGCGGTTCCAGACTGTAGCGCCTAGAACCGCTCGGCCATCTACGGCCTGAAAAACCAGTGGTCCGACAGTGATTCAATCACGCAACTTCAAAGCGTGCTCTTCACCACTGGACCACCAGTCCCTACATGTACATACATAGTTCATCTACAGCTTAGTGAGTTTGAGAGAGTCAAAGTATATGACACATTTGGCTTTGGCTTTAGCTTTTGAGTGCATTCACATAGAAGCCTAAATTATTTCTACGGCCAAGGGACAGTAGATCTTTGTATTTGACGAAAATTTCAGCATCTACCTCTACCCGTTTCTGAGAAAAATGGGTATTAAAAGTCGGACGACGGACAACAAAATGGTCCTATAAGACTTCTTTTCTTTACCGATATAAGTACAGAACGCTAAAATTGGACGTAACTGAGGCAGTCACGATCAGGGAGACGGGATAGAATAAATTACTTAATGACAGTGTAACGCAAGGAGCTGTCGAATGGAAATAAACGAGATTGATTTATCAATGGGACGGATTTTTTTTTTAATTTTCTCATTAACCATGTACAAATAACTACGCAAATATTCAGGTTCACCATGGGACTCACGAAATAACTTTACATCAGTAAACTGCTCTTCAGTCATACATCCATTATTTATTGTTTTCTATAAATCCCGACGAGAATAAGAGTCTTAAGGGATGTGGAAAGCGTGAAGTTACACATTAACAGCAGAAGTACCCTCTGCGAAGTACGCTAACAACAAACTATGACTAGGTCTGATTTGCTCTAACTGATAACTTAAGGAATTACCAAAAGCAATTGCTTTAAAAAATCCACTGCTCCTACACAACTGCTGTTAATAACTACTGCTTTGTACTAGGCAGTCGTACAGCTTGATACGCTACAGAGAACCCTATCACTTGTCATGCTACTGGAAAAAATAAAAAAAAAAATCTGTACAACATAAGCACTAATCCTAGCCACAATTGCTGCTAAATTATAGGAGCGGCTGTCGCTGTAACAACTAGTATAGATCAGTGAGCGCATTTCGGCATAGATGCTAGATTTGTAGTTTTTCCACAAAGTAAATAACAAGTATTGACCGTTTTACAATTACTCGTAGTGCATTGCGAACTAGTGAAACAGGGGGATCTGCGTGCAGTTGGGGGGGGGGGGGGGGAGCGGGGGATACGTGAAGCAAATCTTATTGTAGTTTCGCGGAAGGGAGCAAAATGGAAGAAACGAAGTAGAATTTCTTAGAAAATAGAATGCGAAACTATTAAACCCTACGTTTATTAATCACCAAACGATACTAATGCTTGCACTTCATAACAGGTCCGTACCTAATACTTACAACGTACTTAATTCCACTGCCAGTTAGGTAATGTTCAGACACATGTGACTGCTTTGTATATTTACATTCGCAGTTTCTTTTTTTTTACATTGGCTGGTAATATGAGAAAAAAACATCATGTACCGAAGGTACTGGAGGCTTTCAGACCCCAAAACCGTCTGGCATTTTTAGTTAGTTGCAAGTAGAACCGCGGCGAAGGCGAAGTAGCTTCGAAATTTCACGAGAAATGACTGACTACAGCTGCTACTAGCCTTGTATGTTCTGAGTTCTTCAAAACTGACTCTTAACGTACTCTGTGTGGCGGGCCGGAAGTGGGTTTGATTTACGGGGCTCGTATTTTTTTCTGGTGAGGAGGGGTGGGGTGAGGACAGCTGCTCTTCCCCATCCCTCGCTAGGTACGCCCCTGGCTTTGGAAACGCCGGTGACGTAAAAAGCGAGCACGTGTCTCGCCTTATCCGTAGACACTCAACCGTTTCCGAGAAATCGACGGCCGAAGTGTTCGATGTACTTTCCATGCGTTTTAGCGCGCGTTAATCTCAGCCTCTCACATTTGCTCCCCCTGTTTAAAATTCGATTTATTTTTATTTATTTGTTTCATTTATGTAAGCGTGTCCGTAGAAGGTTACTACACGAATGTTCCTTACCAAGCTGGAGGATACAAGGGCATTAAATAAACTGTGAAATTGTAAATGGCTTTCACAACATGTCATATTTACTATATAATACGTGCAGCTATGGTATTTTCAGGGGTTACAACCATTTTAAATTCTCATATTCATTTGTTTGAATCTTACATCAAATCTTGTATTTTATTCTTATGTTTAATCTTCAGAAAGATTTGATGCAGTCCTTCGAACAATACCAGTCGTAGAAACATTCCATACAGACACCACGAGCATCGCGCGAATGTAGGTTTGCCACAGTGACATTTCTTCGTGTGAATCTCACTCGGGAAAGAAACATCGTTAACATCAGTGAAGATTTCATGCGTTGGCAATACTTTCGCGGCAAACCATTCATAACGGATCACTTGTCCGAAAACTGGTGCTTACAGTTGTTTACGAATCAAGATACATTACAGGAATTTACCTAAAACATTAGTTTTTTATTTTTTTAAATTGATTCATCTGAAAACCAATTAACAGACGAATAAGGAAACGTTATAACAATCTACTGTGGAAAAAATTCGTATAGTAATCTTCTACAGACAAAGGTATTTAAATGAAAAATAAAAATAATAGTCGGGTTTCGGACACAGGGCGCAAAATTAACATGTCGCACTGCTAACCACAGTGCAACCATTTCGTCTGATAATGTCGCGCGGTAAAAGACATTAAGTACCTGGAAAACACCTCGTAAACTTCGATCGTCGTTTTTTCCGAAACGGTCGAGTGTATACGGATAAGCCGAGACACTTGTTCGCTAACTTTGACCCCCTCTTCCACCATTTGAAGTTTCTGGGAAATCAGATTATGGTAATTGTGTTCTCCTCGTGAGAGGTGTGGAGGCAAGAAAACATGGGTGATTCGTCTCTACGCAGGTGAATTGACCATGACAAAGAGTAAGTTATGTGTCGACCTTAATAGTAATCGAATGAAGCACTGTCCTCAAAGAAAAAACACAGCTGCGAAGCAAAACATTTAAATAACCCGTGACGGTAACGCAGTAATAGATAAAAACCAGAGGACAGAAAAGGTGAACTGCAGACTGGCGCGTGGCATCCTACTGCGCATGCGCGACACGTGGTGACGCTAAACGGTCTCAGGGCCCGCCAAGGCCGGGCGGCAGCTGATGGTCGTGTTACTACATAGCCGAGTCGTAACCGCCAGCCTACCAGAACACAAGCTGCTTATCTGGCGGACTTCAGTGTCTCTGCAGCTGTTAAACGCAGCGTCAGGTGCACTACGCAGCTAAGACGCTGAGAGGGGCTTGACAATCAACAGTAGCACTTGCTCTAGCTGACGAAATTCGTCTACCAAACTCGCTTCAGCTTCGTAAGGAAAGTCAGGCGGTTCTGGGTGTGTACCTGTATTAAACTGTGGATCGTAGACGAAGCACGTAGCGGGCCTCTTGGGAAATCCACAGCACCACCGCCGACACTGCTGGACAGTTGCGCCAGAAAGGTTGCTGCTGTGCTAACAAAACGGAGCGGAGAATTCCGCCGTTGCAGTGACTGCGAAAACCAACGCGCAATTGAGCCCTGCGAACAAGACCAGAATGTCTCTGCCTTTACTAATGGAATGCCGTTTACGTCACATACTTTGATTCTGAAATTTAAAACTTGTAATTAAACGACAAAAATATTACTACAATCCTCTCATTTGAAAATTCCACATAAATTACACGCAGTGAAGAGCCACCCACAGTGACACTTAAGGCACCTTTCACACCTTTTTCTCTGAAAGTTTCTTTGTTGCTTCCATTTATGACAACTTATTTCGGAACCTATAAGCTTCGATAGCCGAATTATCAGTCCACATAATGAAGATTTAACTACGACAGCAAAAATAACTGAATTTCGACTCATATTGGTCTTACCAATGCGCCATGCACCATTCACGAATGGGCCACGAAAAAGGGTAAGTCATTGTGTTGCGAGATGTATCCTCTGTTGTTCACCGAAAAGTGTTTAGCAAAGTACAGATGTAGATAAAAAATAATAGGCACATTCTCGCAAATCCTCCATTTGTTTTATCATTACTTTAGGCTTCCATGGCAGTGAGTACCAAGAAATAAAAAAAATTAATTTAGAAACAGTAGAGATATGGACACAGAGAGGAACAACAATTTTTTATGTATAGAGAAAAGTCAGTTAGCAATAACTTATAGCGATAAGGACTTCGCCTAATCCCACAGCAAAGACAAACACCAAATTAAGCGTTTCTCCATAACAACCTCCAGAAAAACATAGTCGACGCACTGATTGCAGACTACAAAATCAAAGTAAAAACATCAATTTAGAAATGTATCGGCAATAGTATTAACTTCAGCAGCTACATTCGACAGAAAAAAGAAAAAAAAAACCACAGGAGAATTGTGATCTGTGACTAACATCTCCTCAGCGACGTGGAAAATCACCCTGCTATTAGTATTACGTCCTCAGCTTTTTTTTCTAAAATTATCAGCCACTCTCAGAAGTGGACAAAGCAGAAGATTTTACACATTGAGGAAAGGGTGTGAATATGAACACTCTTTTGTATTAAGCTTAAAGGTACTGTCTTTTGAAAACATGCTGGAGATTGGACCTTCATTAACAACAGTAGCAAGGTTACTAAATTATAGGCAGCAGAGTGCAGAGTAATAATCAATATCAATCATTTCTGTTCTATACCAAGATCGACAAGAAACTCGTAAAATAGCAATGAAAAGAATGGGCTTTAAATATGGGTCCTCCCTAAAAATTTAAAGGTCTTTAAAATGACGTAATAAAACTGGTTAAAAATTCGAAACGGTGGACTAAACAACAAAGAACAACTTTTGTATTGTAGCATTTTAAATGAAAGTTAAATAAAAAATTATTTACGGAAATCACAAAATTACATGCTCTTTCACTCTTGACATATAACACATTTAACCCACACTTCCTCGCAAGTATTTGGAAAGAACATTCCAGCACAAAAGAGGCATATTGTAACGCTCCAGTCTTTTGTATCCTCATCGTTGATATCAGATTCATTATCGATGTCCACGAGGAGACACGCGCAGGAGGCTGATGAATCAGATCTTTTCGTGGCTTTAAGTTTCTTTTTCTGGAGGCCTTTAGTCTTTCACCTCCCTCTCAGCTGGCCTGCAAGCCCAGACTCGACGACCTCTTCTTGACAGCATTTTTATCGGACAGTTTGTTCAACTGATACCTGTCCCAGCACTTCCGGTTTCGCGTCATCCAGTGATGTTCCTCTTTTTCATTCTGGGACCAGGGGATAATACACTGAAGCGCCAAAGAAACTGATATAGGCATGCGTATTCAAATATACAGGGCTATTACAAATGATTGAAGCGATTTCATAAATTCACTGTAGCTCCATTCATTGACATATGGTCACGACACACTACATATACGTAGAAAAACTCGAAGTTTTGTTCGGCTGAAGCCGCACTTCAAGTTTCTGCCGTCAGAGCGCTCGAGAGCGCAGTGAGACAAAATGGCGACAGGAGCCGAGAAAGCGTATGTCGTGCTTGAAATGCACTCACATCAGTCAGTCATAACAGTGCAACGACACTTCAGGACGAAGTTCAACAAAGATTCACCAACTGCTAACTCCATTCGGCGATGGTATGCGCAGTTTAAAGCTTCTGGATGCCTCTGTAAGGGGAAATCAACGGGTCGGCCTGCAGTGAGCGAAGAAACGGTTGAACGCGTGCGGGCAAGTTTCACGCGTAGCCCGCGGAAAATTGGCTCATGCCACAACTGGAGACCGACAGCGCCGACTTCATCTTTCAACAAGATGGTGCTCCAGCGCACTTCCATCATGATGTTCGGCATTTCTTAAACAGGAGATCGGAAAACCGATGGATTGGTCGTGGTGGAGATCATGAGCAGCAATTCATGTCATGGCCTCCACGCTCTCCCTACTTAACCCCATGCGATTTCTTTCTGTAGGGTTATGTGAAAGATTCAGTGTTTAAACCTCCTCTACCAAGAAACGTGCCAGAACTGCGAGCTCGCATCAACGATGCTTTCGAACTCATTGATGGGGACATGCTGCGCCGAGTGTGGGAGGAACTTTATTACCGGCTTGATGTCTACCGAATCACTAAAGGGGCACATATCGAACATTTGTGAATGCCTAAAAAAACTTTGAGTTTTTGTATGTGTGTGCAAAGCATTGTGAAAATATCTCAAATAATAAAGTTATTGTAGAGCTGTGAAATCGCTTCATCATTTGTAATAACCCTGTAGAGATAGGTAAACAGGCAGAATACGGCGCTGGGGTCGGTAACACCTATACAAGACAAGTGTCTGGCGCAGTTGTCAGATCGGTTACTGCTGCTACAATGGCAGGTTATGAAGATTTAAGTGAGTTTGAACGTGCTGTTATAGCCGGCGCACGAGCGATGCGACACAGCATCTCCGAGGCAGCGATGACGTGGGGATTTTCTCTTACGACCATTTCTCGAGTGAACCGTGAATGTCAAGAACCCGGTAAACAATCAAATCCCCAACATTGCTGCGGCCGGAAAAAGATCCTGCAAGAACGGGATCAACGACGACTGAAGAGAATCATTCAACGTGACAGAAGTGCAATCCTTCCGCAAACTGCTACAGATTTCAATGCTGGGCCATCATTAAGAGTCAGCGTGCGAAACATTCAACGAAACATCATCGATACGGGCTTTCTGAGCTCTGCTATGAAAAGCAACGTCTGGGATTCTTTTTGTAGTTCTAACAGTTGTTAACTGCTTCATTTCTTATACATCCGTTGTATTTATTGATTATGTGCGCCATCAACCTGTGTAGTCTTTCTCCATCGAATTAAATGAGATTCTCGAACTTACAGGTCATATTTTATGCTACATATGTAAACAGATTAATAACATTAACAAGAACGTCCTTTGTTTTATTTCTTTTGCTTTACTATGATGTATTTCTTCAGTCAACTATAAATCATCTTGCAAGTTTCGGGAATCATTTTAGGTTCTAACTGTGGGGATACAACAGCACTTAATTTGAGGCCAGTGGCTAGAAATCGCAATGTAGCTTATCTTCCCAGCTCACAGCCTCTCTCACAACTGTATTATTTTCGTTAAGAATGTTTTGACGATGTTCAGCAGCTCCTAAATGCACGATTCATCCATTCTTAGGAAATTACGAAAATCATCAGCTCTCAGCTGCTTACGTAACAGTACGGAAGTAAATTTTCTTCCCGTGCATTAGCCACTTCTTGGCCCACAGCTTTCTTTCTTCTTTTTTTTTTTTTTTGGGGGGGGGGGGTCTTGTTACCTCTAAAACAGCCAAGGCAAACTCTCATCTTTGTTTCTGTATGAAAGTAAGCGATATGTAGTAGAACAAACTCAATGAACTAAAGTTAAACAATACGCTGAGTGTAGTCGGTCGAGACGTGTGTAGACTCCCACGAAATTGGTCGGTTGGTCGGTCGGCCGATAAATTGGTGCGTCAGTCCGTTTTTACAACTTCTCATCTAAATGGTGGTTACTTTGTACAAGGTTACAAATAGTTTATTGGTGTTACAGGCTGCCAATAAAAGCTGAAATAACGTATGTGTGCGTGTCTTTGCAGTTCCGCTTCAAACTGAGACTTTAAGACACTAATGTTTGGTAGCATGGCACTAACCAGGCTCATTGCTGCAAAAGATGAAGCGCATGCAAACCAATATAGACGCAAAATTGATATTCGAAAACGTAGTAGAACACAACAAAGTTTCAAATCGATGTCCAGGACAAAAATGGTTCAAATGGCTCTGAGCACTATGGGACTTAACATCTGAAGTCATCAGTGCCCTAGTACTCAGAACTACGTAAACGTAAGTAACCTAAGGACATCATACACATCCATGCCCGAGACAGGATTCGAACCTGCGACCGTAGCGGTCGCGCGGTTCCGGACTGAAGCGCCTAGAACCGCTCGGCCACACCGGACAACCAAGCAACGTAATGGTAGTATTCGATTTTCGTCTTAACTGTGGTTACCGTAACGAAGTACAGCCTACTCGATCCGTTTGCCTGGCCGACTCTTTGTCTGCGGTTGAAGGCTAATGTTCTCCGCGCCTCCTAGGCTTGCAACCGCAGAGTGCGAAACTGTACGCCGCATTGCGCGTGCCGAGCGCTGGACCGAGACGGTTCGTTCGGGCCAGTGGTCGGCTTTCACAGGCTGCGGTCTCATTGCTATCGTCATCGGAGCACTCCGTCAACGGTCGACATCGGCCGATCTTTTCAAATCAGTAAGCCAGTACGCACAGTCTCGGTGCAACCGATCTCAGCGGCCGAACGTAGACTTCGTTCGGTCTTCGGTCGGCGTAACCCAATCAGTTTATTTACTTCAGTCGAACTGGGCGATGTTCCCACACGCAAAACATGGTGTTGTGTGATGTCCTTAGGTTAGTTACGTTTAAGTAGTTCTAAGTTCTAGGGGACTGATGACCATAGATGTTAAGTCCCATAGTGCTCAGAGCCAAAACATGGTGTGAAAATTTCAAGTTTAGTACAAGAAAGATGAAGGTTGTCGTTTTTTTTCATTAACTAAGAAATATATGTTCACAGTAATTACATTAAAATTATTCCCCATAGACTTAGAGCTACTTAAACCTAACTAACCTAAGGACATCACACACATTCATGCCCGAGGCAGGATGCGAACCTGAAACCGTAGCGGTCGCGCGGTTCCAGACAAGCGCCTAGAACCGCTCGGCCACTCCGGCCTGCCCCGTGTGAAGTCATCTGGGCAATCGTGTAATTGAGAACCATCGCAGTACACCGTGACTGCTCGCTCATTGACACACACTCTTTTCCCGTTCCTTCAACCGCCTCGTGTTGGTTGCTAGTCCTATTTGGCTCTACAGCCAAGCTGATCTCACGCTGTATGACGTCCAACACTCTGTGCACAACTAGGAGACTTGTGGTAATGTGCTCCCGCACTTTCACTAATTTCCATTAAGTAGTTAACTTGTTGTAATTCTTCAGGCTTTCCCGGCGATCTGTTGACATTTTGACAAATAAAACGGGACTTCTACCGGGTGTTCGCGTCGTTCTCGCACGGTATTTCGACGGCGTAACTCGCTGTCTTCTTCAGCTGCTACCCGAGAATCGTCTTTGGATGCATCGAGTCCAGTATTTATGCCTGTAATGAGCTGGGCGCTCCCTAGTCGGTCCGCACCGCATCGGGTGTTCCCTTCGCGGTCCACGCGCGCCAGACAAGGCTCCCATGATCCTCTCTGTTCGCTGGTGTTCCAACTAGAGATGGGTGATCCGTTCTTGAACTAATTCATAGAGTTGAATCTTTCAAAGGAGTGAACAATCAGTGATTCAGAAAAAAAGAACGGTAGCTCCAAACGTTTCCCATGGCAGAGAGAGAGAGAGAGAGAGAGAGAGAGAGAGAGAGAGACGGAGCATATCAGCAGCGCCTCTGCTGGTCAGAGCACAGTGCACGCCACACAACACAGCCAGCGCCGGCCTCTGCCCTGCTTCTACCTTGGCTGCCTGCATTGTGCAGTGCCCCATTGGATTTTGTGTTTCACATATGTCGTGCCGTCTCTGTGCGTCGTCTGCCGCGTGCAGTGTCTGGCGCAGCTTAACTTCGCATCGCACTCTGTCGGCGATCATTTCAGTTGCACATCCTGCCCTCTGGGCAGTTGATGTGAGCAACAGGACAGAGAGCCACCTAGCGGATAACATAGGAACTACTTGCAACAACCTGCTCGCAAGGGAACGGACGATTTGTCTCGGAGCGGGTGAGTTCACCACCCCCCACCCTCGGAACTTGCCCGCTCAATGCTCACCCCACAGTCTCGACTCTAGCCAGAGCGTTGAGCAAAGCGACTCAGGTGTCACTCTGGTCTCTGCGGTCTCAGCGCAGTAATACAGCTCGCGGCTCGACCTGCTCGACTCAGCACCTCTGCATCGGAGTTCGTCTCTACTGGATATTGTTCTTCGTAGTAATACCGCTATGTATATTACATTATTATGTTATGTATACATCAATTGTTTTTATTTTATTTTTATTTGTTTAAACTGATTAGATTAGGTTCCTGATGACTCCTCTTACTATAGGATTTTTATTATGGACACTCCAATTTACGCTTTAATTACGAGCGAACCGATAAATGTATCGCAAAATGTGATACACCAATATTTTCCTTGTTTTATTCTGCGTAAGGCTATATGCAGCACTTTCGTTTTACAGTCAAATTTATATCTTTTTTTTTTTTGGTACGGATTTTGCGATTTTAGGCGTCTTCGGAAGGAAACGTTCACTTTAAAAATATATGGCTTGCGATGTATTTGTATGAGGTTAATGAAATTTTAATACATTATAGCCAAATATATTGTTAATGTAAATCTCAAGTTACAACATTTTCCGATCGCCCAAAAAACCACGATAGTGCAAAATAAATCAATAATCAAAAACTCTGTCATCTCGTGGAAATTTCAATAAACAATACAAAATTCTTACTCATTATCTGTGTTACTTCAAAATAGGATCAAGTAAGATCAAAATACAGGTATAGTACTGGAATAAACCAAGTTTAAAGGGCAATGTGCCTTCCATTTATTTTCTATTGTAAATGAGTGGTGAGTCATGAAAAAGAGCTAATTCATTTCAGGGAGTGAACAGTTCTGATCCAATCTCTGAAAAGAACAGTTTTGCCCATCTCTAGTTCCAACTGCCATCCGCGCCTGGCTCGGCCGCTCTCTCGGGTCGCGGTCGTCATCTGTATCGACTGGTGCTCTGTATCCTGGCTGTTTCCTTAGTATCCACTTCTGTTTCTTGCTGGGCGCTTCGCAACTGGTCCGCGCCACGTCGAGTGCTTCGTTCGTGGCTCCCACGGTCCCCTCTCGTCGCTGATGCTCCGACCGACGTCCGCGCCCGATTTGGCCGCCCTCTAGGGTCGTAGTCGTCATCTCAGGAGTGTCAGGACAAATCTGTAGTGTCTGGTGCTCTGTCACGCGGCTGTTTCCTCTGTCCCCACTCCTTTTTTTTGTGAAATCTCGATGTGTTTTGCCTTGAGTTTTCAGAAGAGCCGGATCCCAGGCCGTCCTGAGCTGGTATCCAGTGTCACGGTTGATGGGATTCTTCGTGATCTTTACCTCGATGGACTCTTTTGTGACACTGTCTCAATATCTATGGGTCTCTGTAACAATCTTGGTGTCATTGTAGTTCATCAAGTGACCGAGCTCTAGACAGTCTTTTGCTATGGCTGATTTGGCTGTCTTTCTGAGTCTGGTGTGCCTCCGGTGTTCTTTACACCTGATGTCCACAGTCCTCGTGGTCTGGCCGATGTATGACATCTCACACTCGCATGATATGTTGTAAATGCGTGGCTAAGCAGGCTCATGCCTCGGGTTATACTGATGATCAAAAGTTAGGACCAAGTGTTTTTGATACCCCTTGGGCAAGGGACCATATGTGTACACAACAGAAGGATCGTCTTAGCGTCACTGTGATACAGTACAGGATTAAAGTATGAATTTTACACATTTTCTCCTGCTCAGGCAAATGGAGCAAATCGGTTGGTTCTCTTTTCTACCGAGGGCTTGATGAGAGTCAAGGAATCACCATTAGTTCATGGGCGGTTCTTCGGAGAACACCAAAAAAAGATTTTTTTTACTGTTTTCTCCGTCACTAGCTGACCGAAAGCCAGCCGAGGTTTCCAAGATGACTATGTACAGCAAATGGCTGACATTTTTACGATACATTTCTAGATCCCGATTTTGAACAACCTCGAAAATTTTCTTGGTATCTTTATTCGTTTCCAAGATACAGAGGTTCAAATTCACCGTGCTTTTTACACGTAAAATCCGGTGTGAGGTGGAATCTAAATAATAAACAAGCGCAGCAAATTCTTCAGATTTTAGCGGTATATTCTCTAGGCATTTATCTAGAAGAGCCATGTCGTCGTTTTTAGAAATGTTTATCTGTTAACAGAAATGTTTATCTGTACTTGTATTTTGGATACCAAAACCCAGCTGCGGATTCCTAAACGGCTATGCGCAGCAAATGGCTGTTATTTGTACTACGTATTTCTAAGATCATGATCTCTAACAACCAAGAAAATTTTCTTCATCTCTTTATCCGTTTCCGAGATACAGAGGTTCAAATTCACCCTCTTTGTGCACGTAAAATACAATGTGGGGCGAAAATGTAATTTATAAAGTAACGTAGCACGAATAAATATGCTGTAAAGGCTCTCGGTTATCATTGGGAACCCCATGTTGTAGTACTGGGAAATCGGTTTCCACACAATATGAACTGAGTGATGAAACGTCCACGGCAGGATGTTGTCCCACTGAAAGACGTGTCGTGTCTGACGCCCGAAAACTGCATCTAATCGCAGCGTAAGGCGCAAGTGTAGTAGCGGTACCTGAGCAGTCTGATATGCACAGCTGTACATTTGACATGGCAGCACGTAGCGAGTTAAACAACTTCGAAAATGGGATGACAATCGATGCATCGGTCATAGCACATCGGAGATTACATAAGAATAGTGGTTATAAAGACAACAATGTCGAGGGTGTATGTTTAGTATTACTATGACAATGTTTTCGCAGTTATTTAGTTCCATGTTCCATAGATCGTCTGAACGATACTTTTATCGAAATGATGTAGAACGAGTCAGTTTACGGGACATGAATACATGATTAGTATTAACATTAACGAACACGTTATTTTTCGTCCTAGTTATGCAGCTGCACTTAAAGAAAAAAACTCTTAAGTCTGTTTTTTTTTTCAGCGTACCAGTTTTTAAATAGGAGTTATCCATGAGAAATGATTGTAGGTCAGATTTAAACTTAGCTTTGCCACCTGTCAGATATTTTATGTTATTGGGAAAAAGATCGAAAAATTTTGTTGCTGCATATTGAACTTCTGAGTCACCAACCGCTTCAGTCATTGGTAATAAATCTCATTTTTTCCTCTGGTGTTGTTACTACTCTTCTTAAATTGTGATGAATTATTTATGATGAATTTGATTAGCGAATTCTGACGGTGCAGCTAAAATACCTAGCCCCCTGAAGAGGTACCTACACGAACACCACGTACTACCCTTACTGCTTGCTTCTGGGCAATCAGTACTTTCTAAACGGTGGGTTATCCCATAAAATTATTCCAGAAGACATTAATGAGTGGAAATAAGTAAAGTATTCGAAGAGGTTAATTTGTTTGTTTCTAGCAACTGTACGAAGTGAAAGAGTAACTACACTTAATTGTTTGAGAAACTCAGTAATATGCTTCCTCTAGTTCAAGTTTTCATCAACTTGTACACCCAAAAATTTGGAGCATTCAACTCTATTTACTGGCTGTATTCATGTCCTACATCAGTTATCGGTATGATTTTATTTGTTGTACCGAACTGAGTAGAGTGTTTTTATAAAAATTAAGGGAGTGCCCATTTTCAAAGAACCACTTAATAGTTCTTCGAAAAACATAATTAACAATCTCTTCCGTTTTATCTCCTATGATAGGATTTATTATAAGACTAATATCGTCAGCGAAACGTACCAATTCTGCTTGTAGTATGTTAAGTGGAAAGTCATTCACATGCATATGGAATAGAAGTGAACCCAAAATTAAACCATGTGGGATTCCCTTTGTGATATCTCACCAGTAGCTAAAATTTTCTACACACCTGCGGAAAGAGACCGCACGTTTTTAACATCACTTCACGCATGCAGAGCCAAACGGGCTGGTGGACAGTGTAGTGAGAGTCAGAGCACCGCCGATTCGAACGTGAGGCTTCAGGAACAATTTTCTGTCGCGAGTACATGGAGACGAATGCGCCTTATAGCCCAGTCAGTGTGCAATATAGATGTCCCGGCAACTTCCGAGTCTTCCAACCAGATTCCCTTCATCGAACCCTATTAAATCTCAGCACACTGCAGCTCTGACAAACAAGTGAAACAAAAAGACCGTAGAGAGCAGAAAAGGTAAAAACAACATCAGCTTCAAGGTAGCGCAGTACACTTGTTTAGCAACTCACTGTCTCTAGCGAAAACAGTTGAGATATTGCTGCAGGCTTTAACGAGCTCCGAAGACAAAAAAGACCACGCGCGGCAGTTGAAACTAGGCATAGAGCCTGTGCAGAGAACCAAACAACGAAGTAAATTCTCGAATCTCAGGCAAGGGTTAAAGTATACACAAGCCTACCAGCAGGACGTACTAACATCAACAACGAAAGTAAAAATCCACTTACGAAATATACCGTATAAACGGAGAGTATATAAGGTAATTAATTCTGCAAGCAAGATTAAGCAGAGACATTTATCGTCACAGATTACCACTTAAAAACAGTTTGAAAGTGTAGAAATAAATTATGCACGAATCAGTTTTCCGTTTAACGGTAGTTGCAGGATTCATAAACATATTTATATCTGATGACGAACAGCAATTTCAGATACTGAAGTTTATTCTTGAAATTTAACGAAATTGTAATAGATATAGATACAGTACCTAAAGCGCCATATGAAAATTTATGCCGGATCGGGACTCGAGATGGGATTTCCCGCTTGTCGCAAACCGTCGGCTTACCAGATACGCCACCAAAGCTCCCTTGACCAACCCAAACTGCCGTAAGTCACATAGCATCTGGGTTCGAGTCTTGGAGGGACACAAATTTTCAAACGTCGCTTTAGGCTGTACATCTGTACCTACTACAGTTAAGCTAAATTTCAGGCTGTGTAAACGCCAGTAAAGTTAAGGAGATAGAGCAGAAATAAAGAAATGTTTGATGCAAAGTAGAAAAGTCAGTGCAAGAGATAAATTTAAATTGGACACCTATCAGTTAGGAGTAAGCGTCGATGCAAAATAAGTCTATACAGAGTAACTCGCGTTGAGCCTGTGACGGAGATCGATAGAATAAACGTTTTAGAAATCCTGAAGTAGACTGAAGTTAACTGGAAAGACAATAGAGAAGTCTACGTATGAAACAACACAAAAATAAAAGGACAGAAAACGAGGTGATAGAACAAATTAAAATTGGGTGAGGGGGTTAGACAAGGCTGTTGTATTTCATCTACTCTGTTTAATATCTATTTAGACAATTTAATGACAAACCGCTTCTAAAAAAAAAAAAAAAAAAAAAAAAAAAAAAGAGTCATGTGACAGTAGGAAGGAGGATAATCAAATGTGCAAGATTCGCTGAGGACATGATATTACTAAGTGAAAATGAAAGACGTTTAACATAAGTTAAAGAACGGAACACCTACTGTCTCCCACCGTCGTGTGGCGGCTCGCCATCTGTTGAAAATCTTTTTGTGTGATGCCATTGAGGCGACTTTTGCGCGTCGTTGATGATTATGACAGCAAAACGCCCAGTACCCCCGAGCAAATAAAATCTCCGATCTGCTTAGGACTCGAACCCAGGCCCCTTCGATTGGCATTCAAACACCCTGCTACCACAGCTATCAAGGCGTACTACACCAAGGGTGGTGACGGCGGAATGAAGAAACAAGCGGAAAAGACCAAGACAACCAAGAAATAAAATAGCGAAAGTTTGTGATATATTAGCGACACAGGCAAATAACTCCAGGTACCTAGGAAAGAAATGACCAGTAACGTGAAATGTAATCGATAAATAAAAACAGCAGCTTCCCGGGTTCGAGACCACGTGCAGCACAAATTTTCACAGTCGCCGTTACATTTAATGCAGTGCCTGTATGCAGCTGAAATCTGAAAATTTCTCTTTCGTTCTACGAGGGTCATTTGTAAAGTAACAACCGATTTGTAATGACCGTTAAACCAGTTAGTAACAGTTTCTTTCAACGTGTCATCATTTTCCAAGCGCATTCCACCATAAATTCCTTCAGTTTTGGAAATGGATGAATGTCTCATGGTGCTAAGTCAGGGCTGTATGGTGGATGATCGATGATCCAGTAATTTCCAATGAGACTTGTCCAGTTGCATCTTCGTTGTTGCCCTAACGTGACACCTAGCTCGAGAGCAGTCCCCGCCGGCGATTTTTAACAGCGCGCCTAAGGTTTAATAACATATCACAGTACTTCTCAGCATTCACTATCATTTCCCTAGGCAAAAAGTCTGAGAAATGAGTATCTTTCTCGTCGCAAAAACCCGTGGCCATGATTTTCTGTGCTGAAGGTTTTTATTTGAATTTTCGTGGTTTCGTCGGGGATATTGCACGATGCCATTCCCTGGATTGATGTTTATTCCCTCGAGAGTATAGCGCAATCCATGTTTCATCATTTGTCACAATGTGATTCGAGAACTCGTCACCATACTTGTGATAACGACAAATTCACATTTTATTGTATTTTTAAATATATTTGCAAATTTATTGGGATACTAGCATATTATGTGTATCCCTCTTTAAAATTGACAATTTTCATTTTGGTTTGCTCTTCGAGGTTTTATTTTATAGGAAAGCAAATTGATATATTGCATTCCTGTAATTTTTCCAACTTTCAAGATCGGCTTGTTCATTGTGGGTTTGAAGCAAGGAGAGAACTTTCCTTTATCTTGCTGTTCTGTGAATACGTTGCTAATTTGGTGTCCAACTGAATTTGCTTCGGTATGTCAGTAAATTTGTACATATTTGGGCTGCAGGAGTAGGACTGGCTATTGTACATACTATCGAAACTTGCGTAAGCTATGGTGGTTGCAACATAGTTCTGCTCATACGAAGAGAGGAAAGCATGCGTTTCCGTCTATATAAGTCTCCACAAGTCGCAAATCGTCTGTGGTTTTTCATGAAATGTATTCGCAGCTGCGAATACGATCAACCATCAGCTCTGTAACGGAATGACGACTGTGATAATTTGTGGCGGATTGGGACTAACGCGAATTTCCCGCATTACCCGAGGGGGGGTGGGGTGTCGTCTTAACCGCTCTGTCTATCCGTACACGACTCACTGCCAGACCCAAAGGTCCATACAGTATGTCGTCGTTCTTGCGTCACAACCTGTACTCAATCGTACACACGTTAGACCTATGTAATTCCCATAGAGGGGAGGACTTTTAATTGAAAGTAATCTCCTGGTATTGGGGATAAATACGATATTGCAATCCTTGTGTTGTTAAGAAGAACGACGAAATGTTCTTTCGGACGTACACAAACACGAGACAGTCACTGCAAAAGAAAAAAAAATATCCCCCAACTTTCAATTACACTATTGGCCATTAAAATTACTACACCAAGAAGAAATGCAGATGATAAACGAGTATTCATTGGACGAATATATTATACTAGAACTGACATGTGATTACATTTTTACGCAATTTGGGTGCGCACATCCTGAGAAATCAGTACCCAGAACAATCACCTATGGCCGTAATAACGGCCTTGATACGCCTGGGCATTGAGTCAAACAGAGCTTGGATGGCGTGTACAGGTACAGCTGCCCATGCAGCTTGAACACGATACCACAGTGCATCAAGAGTAGTGACTGGCGTATTGTGACGAGCCAGTTGCTCGGCCACCATTGACCAGACGTTTTCAGTTGGTGAGATATCTAGAGAATGTGCTGGTCAGGGCAGCAGTCGAACATTTTCTGTATCCAGAAAGGCCCGTACAGGACCTGCAACATGCGGTCGTGCATTATCCTGCTGAAATGTAGGGTTTCGCAAGGATCGAATGAAGGGTAGAGCCACGGGTCGTAACACATCTGAAATGTAACGTCCACTGTTCAAAGAGACGTCAATGCGAACAAGAGGTGACAGAGACGTGTAACCAATGGCACCCCATACCATCACGCCGGGTGATAAACCAGTATGGCGATGACGAATACACGCTTCCAATGTGCGATCACCGCGATGTCGCCTAAGACGGATGCGAGCACTATGGTGCTATAAACAGAAACTGGATTCATCCGAAAAATGACGTTTTGCCATTCTTGCACCCAGGCAAGTCGTTGAGTACAACAACGCACGCGCTCCTGTCTGTGATGCAGCGTCAAGGGTAACCGTAGTCACGGTCTCCGAGCTGATAGTCCATGCTGCTGCAAACGTCGCCGAACTGTTCGTGCAGATGGTGGTTGTGTTGCAAACGTCCCCATCTGTTGACTCAGGGATCGAGACTTGGCTGCACGATCCGTTACAGCCATGCGGATAAGATGCCTCTCATCTCGACTGCTATTGATACGAGGCCGTTGGGATCCAGCACGGCGTTCCGTATTACCCTCCTGAACCCACCGATTCCATGTTCTGCTAACAGTCATGGGATCTCTACCAACGCGAGCAGCAATGTCGCGATACGATAAACCGCAATCGCGACCATTATCAAAGTCGGAAACGTGATGGTACGCGTTTCTCCTCCTTACACGAGGCATCACAACATCGTTTCACGAGGCAACGCCGGTCAACTGCTGTTTATGTATGAGAAATCGGTTGGAAACTTTCCTCATGTCAGCACGTTGTAGGTGTCGCCACCGGCGCCAACCTTGTGTGAATGCTCTGAAAAGCTAATCATTTGCATATCACAGCATCTTCTTCCTGTCGGTTAAATTTGGCATCTGTAGCACGTCATCTTTGTGGTGTAGCAATTTTAATGGTCAGTAGAGTAAAGTATCCTCCCCTGTACGGGAATTACGTAATGCGTGGAGCAGTACAGGTGTTGTGAAGTTTGGATCTGGCTGGGAGTTGTGCACGAACAGTCAACTCGGCTAACGTAAAGCGGTAAATCCGGGTTCGTATACCGGTCCGGCACAAATTTTCCTTGTCGTCAGTCCGTTATGCACCTGACAGTTATTCGTATTCGCAACTGCGTGCATGTCCTAAGCAACACCGCATCGTTGTTCTTACCACCACAGGCACTATCGTATCATATAGTTTTGTAGACACAGGCGTCGCTGCCATGAAGTTCTCAACAAAACACCCACCAACCACATCAGAATCTAGTATTGGCAAACGGAATATATGAGACAGAAACTTCCCGGTATCGTTTCTGGAATAATAGTCATGTCCAAGTCTGAATGTTTGTATCTCTCGCTGACAGCTGTGTGTTGTTACATAAAATTTATATCCTTGGATTGTCACATCAGTCCAAATTTCACTTCCAGTTTTCTTAATACTTTTTTCGAAGTCTGAAGACATAGTTAACCTAGGTTATCGCATTTATCAACAACTGTTTAATAGGTATCTGCTAAGATGAAGTTTTCTTATCGTCCAAAAAAGAAAGAAACCATTGGAACGTATTGTCCATTAACGAGCCCATGGATCGTAAACTGCTGACAATATAGCTTTGTGCAGTACTTGAAAGGCCCATCACCATATATCGTGTCATAATATTTTGAGGTGTCGCGGATTGTAAAATGTTAAAATAATTTTTTCAGCATCATTATGTAACAACAAAACCCGACACTATGTAGTTTTTCGCACTTCATCCGTTCAGAACAACAAGAACCTCTGGAGTAGTACTAGATAATTTGTGCCCGCGTGGCCGAGCGGTTCTAGGCGCTACAGTCTGGAACCGCGCGACCGCTACGGTCGCAGGTTCGAATCCTGCCTCGGCCATGGATGTGTGTGATGTCCTTAGGCTAGTTAGGTTTAAGTAGTTCTAAGTTCTAGGGGACTGATGACCTCAGAAGTTAATTCCCATATGCTCAGAGTAATTTGAACCATTTAGTAGATAATTTGAGCAGAATTTTCCGTCTAGCTTTGTAAACGGATTTACGTAAGCTGTCTACATGCTTAATGGTTCTGTTTGTTCTCTTTTCAGTCGACTATGGGTTAGTTTTGATGGTCTCTCACGTTTATCTTCTGTAGCTTTCCTCTTCAGATCACGAACTATTTTGTACCCCTAAATTTTGTCACCACCTATTTCTGCGTGGTTGTGGACGCCTTGGCTCTTAATGTTAAATTTTCCTGCAGATACTATTCGCTTTAATGGCTATTGTGTCGGACAACTCGTTATGTATGAAATTATCTGCCGTAAACAGTCACTCCGAGGAGGCTCAGAGCTCGGGTTTACTATAGGTTCGTTCGAGTAACGGTTGCAACCATCGGAATCACGCGGATGTGTTCAACGGAGGCATTCTGCCGTTTCCAGTAGTTTGCGACTACATCTACCTTTTATAATGTGGGATATTCTATCATCGCACCAAAGTTGACATTGCTGTGTCGTCCGAACAAGGCACATCCTGTTCGAAAGCAAAGATGCGAGCCATAGACACTCGCCGCTTGCGCGAGTTCCACCAGCGACACGGGCGGCGCTGAGGATCAAGATATCGACTTCGCTTTGGTCAATTGTTGGCCGAGTAAAAACCGCCAATGACCGGACCACAACGGACAGAAGCATACTCGCAAGATAGAAGAGCAACTCTCGCCCACTTGTTTATAGATCACCAACCAGGGGTGGCTTAGACAGGGAACATCATTTAGTGAACTCTCAGAAGTGAACAGACAGTTGTAAATTGCACTTCCTATGTACTGTGAAGCTTACCTACGATTATTTGCACTTAGCAACTGAGGGCCTTTCTGTGTTGTTTTACATGCAGTGTTGCAGACTTCATTATTCGACAAGTCACAAAGATAAGAAAACCTTTGCCGGCCGGAGTGGCCGTGCGGTTCTAGGCGCTACAGTCTGGAGCCGAGCGACCGCTACGGTCGCAGGTTCGAATCCTGCCTCGGGCATGGATGTGTGTGATGTTCTTAGGTTAGTTAGGTTTAATTAGTTCTAAGTTCTGGGCGACTGATGACCTCAGAAGTTAAGTCGCATAGTGCTCAGAACCATTTGAACTATTTTTGAAGAAAACCTTTTTATCTCAGTTCTGTAACTTTGTTACTAATTTGTTGGAGTGTTTTAGAACCTTCGTGCTCTTACCCCGTTACCTGATCCTGGGGCATAGATGTGTAATAGTGGTAGGGAGAAATTGTCTTAGAGGTGTATTGCACCAGAAGCCGTTTCACGAAGTCTCATATTCGGCCTACCGTAACAACAGTGGCAACTCGGTCTCCACAGCAGTAGCGACGAGGCCTTTACAGAACTGGCGACGAGGTTTTACAAAAGATATCGTCCTTCAAGATGTTCTAATCTTTTTTTTCTGGCAGTGTAAATGCTTCGTACGCAGCTAGGGAATGTATGGTGGAAAACTGGAAGGACTGGAGAATCTAACTTGGAGTGATGAACCATCCTAATGGACGTACGACATTGGTGTCATCGTTATATATCTGAAGCGTTTGAGAAGGCTTGTAGAAAGGTGAAATATTATGAATGCAATCGGAAGAGGTGTCGCAGTAATTACATTTGAAAATATTGCAATTTTGATGGCTCTTCGAATAGCCGTAGGTGAAAGACAACAGACATGAAACATATAAAATATAGAAACCAAAACGTATCTCAGTACTCACGCAAATCGCGAAGCTCCGTTAAGCCAGGTGTTCCCAGGAGCATGAATTTTACGGCGTTAGAACAGGACATGGCGTTTTGCGTAGGAAAGGACGCAAGACTTAAATACGTTGCGCATTTGAAATCCACACGTGCTACCAGGTGCAGAAGTATAAAACCGGAATTTGACTGCAATAATTACACGTCTGTTGTTTGGAACTGATAAACAATATTATTCAAAATAATCTTTGTTGCTATTTATACGTTTCTCCCACCTCTTCGGCAGTCTATGAATGCCACGCAAAAATCATTCAACAAAATAGAAAGGATATTCTTAATGAAGGGATCACCAGCAACAGCAGCAAGCAGTGACATTGAAACGCTAGTTGTATGCGTGGTTGCACCATCTTGTTGAAAATAACCGTTCAATATTTCACTTAACACAAGTTCTCCTATGAATGGGTACAGAATATCACTGCAGTATCGTTTTGCGTTTATTGTTTCGTTGAAAAATATGGGGCCCACAATCCGACGTCTAGAAATTGCTATCCAAACTCCTATTTTCACAGAATGAAGAGGTTCCTCATGAATACACAATGGATTTGCAGTACTCCACATACGAGAATTTTGCGAGTCCATGTACCTGGATAGATGAAACCACGCCTCATCAGTGAATAATTTCACAGGGGCTTTGGCCTCCTCGATCGCCTGACCTAACAGCACCTGACTTTTTTTTCTGGGGTGCAGCGAAAGCAACTGTCTATGAAAACCGTCCAAAATCCATTGATAAATTGAAAACTGCAATATCCACTTCCACTGCTTCTGTTACGGAAGAAATGTTACAGTTTGTGTTTGGAAACGTGATTAGGCGAATTGAATTGTGTATTCAATAACAGGGGGGGGGGGGGGCACTTTCAAATTTAATGTGAAAAATTGTAAGTAAAAATGAATATTCAATGAATTAATAACTTAATCAAAATATCCACGGGTGTGCTGCCGGTCTATAGTGTCCAACGGGCACAATATTTCGGCGATCATACATGTCGCCATCATCAGGTGAACTGACGGACTGAGCTCCTGTGAACGTGCCGGCACGGAGATCCGTACGCTATGGCTGCTCAGATGGAACTGGGTTCGGTCGCGGCGGCGGCCGATTTAAAAACCCTCCGCCCGCGGCGCGCTCCCTCCGCCGTCCGCGCCCCGCGCCACGGTCGCGCGGTGGAACAGATTGCGACGGCGTCTGAGATGACGTCGGTGTGATGGCTCTGTCCGCCGTGGTCGTCACAACTATACGTTTGCTCGATTTACTCTTGATTAACCCAATCGCTGGTTCCCAAGCCTTGCTAAGATTATAGCCACAGTCACGGTTTATGAGGTCATCATTGGTGCGAATTTCGATGGCCTCTCTAACAACGCTGTCCCAGTATCTCGTGGTCTGTACCAGAATCCTCGTGCGGTCATACTCCATGGCGTGATTTTCCGACAAACAATGTTCAGCGACCGCCGACTTGCTCGGATACATCAGTCGAGTGTGCCTCTGGTGTTCACGGCATCGATCCTCGACGGTACGCATCGTCCGACCAATATACGACTTAAAACTCTAGTACATAGGGCGCGCACTCTCTCTGACGTAGAGAGTCTACCCCAGGAATTGGAACACCTGAGAACTGTATTTCGAAAAAATGGGTACTCAGAGTGGCAGATTCAACGTGCTCTCCGCCCAACCACTGCAGCACAACCTGTTGAGATGGATGAAGTCACGAGGGAGGAGGTAGGCACTGCATTTATTCCATACACAGGCGCACTCTCGGGGAAAATCGCCCGCATTCTGAAGAAACACCAGGTCGGAACTGTGTTTTGTCCTCCAAATAAAACTCGTGCACTGGTGGGGAGCGCCAAAGATGACCTCGGTTTGAGGAAGGCCGGCGTGTACCAGATTCCGTGTCAATGTGGCAAGTCGTATATTGGTCAGACGATGCGTACCGTCGAGGATCGATGCCGTGAACACCAGAGGCACACTCGACTGATGTATCCGAGCAAGTCGGCGGTCGCTGAACATTGTTTGTCGGAAAATCACGCCATGGAGTATGACAGCACGAGGATTCTGGTACAGACCACGAGATACTGGGACAGCGTTGTTAGAGAGGCCATCGAAATTCGCACCAATGACGACCTCATAAACCGTGACTGTGGCTATAATCTTAGCAAGGCTTGGGAACCAGCGATTGGGTTAATCAAGAGTAAATCGAGCAAACGTATAGTTGTGACGACCACGGCGGACAGAGCCATCACACCGACGTCATCTCAGACGCCGTCGCAATCTGTTCCACCGCGCGACCGTGGCGCGGGGCGCGGACGGCGGAGGGAGCGCGCCGCGGGCGGAGGGTATTTAAATCGGCCGCCGCCGCGACCGAACCCAGTTCCATCTGAGCAGCCATAGCGTACGGATCTCCGTGCCGGCACGTTCACAGGAGCTCAGTCCGTCAGTTCACCTGATGATGGCGACATGTATGATCGCCGAAATATTGTGCCCGTTGGACACTATAGACCGGCAGCACACCCGTGGATATTTTGATTATCAAATACGCCGGGAGAAACTCAGGAATCAAATTAATAACTTGTATTTAACTGAGTTTCATTTCGGTATATTCACTACGGCATACGCCACGCGCGGCTAACAATCATACGGCACTGCGGAGAGACTTTTTGAACACGCCGTATAATGGTTGATTAAGAAGCGGATTATTTGCTCCAGAACTCTGATAAACGCAGAAAAACAACCAGCAATATGTTTTTCACATTGTTTCACTTAACAGCTCATCTCCCTCGGCATTGGAACGCACTTTTAGCTTTCTAGCGTACTTTGTAACGCCTTAGCTGACTTGACAGCAATTGAGATACTAGCATGCTGCGTACAACGCATTAGACTCGCCTAATATCAGCTAGCCTGTCACGCGTAACCTAAAGCAACGGCGCACTACGTACTGCGCTCCGTCGGGAAACACCTTCCCTGTGTTGTCACTGCCGAGGGGTCGACGCACTATGCCGGGAGTATTACGTACTTCTGGAGTCAGTGTAGACGGTAAACTGTTTACCATATTGGTACCCAATTTTATAGCTATGATCTTCAGACTGTGTTCTCATAATTTACGCTGTGCTAGTGTCATGCATTGCGTTACGCGCTGGTACTGGTACAGCTACGTAGAGCTGAAACACAAACATCAGTGTGCATTACCGTTGCAGTCAGTCAAAATGGGCCCGGACAAGGTGAGCAGGGCTTTACTCGGAAGGGTGTTTAAACAGTTCTGCTGCAACTGCAATGCTTTAAAAGAACACGGAGAGATCCTCTTTCCGCTCCGGTGTTGAGGACCGTGATTCGAAAGTTCGAATTAATTGGCGATCTGGGAATTGCTCATGGAAAAGGCTGACGACCAATTGCTTCACTAATTGTTGAAATTACTGTTGCCGTGGTTGAGAGTGCTGGACACGGTGTGTGATCTTAAGGCAGTGCACGAGCTGTGTCACGACAGCTAAACATTCCGTGGTTCACCGTTCGAAAAGTACTGCGAACAATTGTGAAATTGCACCCTTACGGATGGAAAGCATATGGTCGTCACCCTGGACACCGTTTGTAACGAGAAACGTAACGCAATTAACAAATGTCACCCTCACATGTGGAAATGAAAATGTGTTTCTCTCAACGATTCATTCGTTATTTCTCTTACGATCACTAATGTTTTGTGTGGGTCCTCACAAGCAGCGAATGTTTAATTATAACGTGAAGGACAATCAAACAAAAATAAGAGATGGTAAAAATAGTCTATACTACTGAGTGAAAGTGAAACTCTGCAATAGCTGTTTATTGTGTTTTCACACTAAAAAAAAAAATGGTTCAAATGGCTCTGAGCACTATGGGACTTAACTTCTAAGGTCATCAGTCCCCTAGAACTTAGAACTACTTAAACCTAACTAACCTAAGGACATCACACACATCCATGCCCGAGGCAGGATTCGAACCTGCGACCGTAGCGGTCACGCGGTTCCAGACTGTAGCGCCTTTAACCGCTTGGCCACTGTTTTCACACTAAGATGACCGGTTTCATACACTGGACCTGTATCTTCGGGTCACATAAAACTAATACTTCATATGTCACGATTTCCAAGGTGCATTTGCGCATAGAAACATGTCACTCTCGGTAAAACCTTGGGTGCAGCCTGCAGTTCTGTTTGACGCCTGCCAATATATTTCAGGGCCGGCCGGTGTGGCCGAGATGTTCTAGGCGCTTCAGTCTGGAACCATGCGATCGCTACGGTCGCAGGTTCGAATCCTGCCTCGGGCATGGATGTGTGTGATGTCCTTAGGTTAGCTAGGTTTAAGTAGTTCTAAGTTCTAGGCGACTGATGACCTCAGATGTTGAGTCCCATAGTGCTCAGAGCCAGCCAATATATTTCAGTATGTAGACGACTCCCAAGGATTTTGTGTCTTTTAGTTCTTTGTTTCCCCGCGGATTTTGACAATTGTTTCATTCTATCATACGTGAAATGTCATGTGTTGTCCGGGATCATCTTTTGACTGCATTTTGGGAAATGTATTACTGACCATGCATGGTTCGGATCGGATGCCTGTCTGCCGTTTCATGCTTGGGTAGCTCAGTCGGTAGAGCACTTGCCGGCGAAAGGGAAACGTCCGGAGTTCGAGTCGCGGTCCGGCATACAGTTTTAATGTGTCAGGAACTTTTATATCAGCACATACTCCGCTGTTGAGTGAAAATGCAGTTCTGCAAGCTACGAAGAGTCACTAACAATTGGCACAGGTCGCTTGTTGTGTACCAAATGATTAGACTAGCGGGAGACCAGGACGAAAATATCTTGTTGTGGGGTCAGAAATCAGATTTTCGATTTAGTTCTGTTTTGTGTCGACGTGCCTTGACCAGTATTACTATGGCCACTCACTGCGAAGTAATTCCGGGAGCAGTTCAAATATGCCTATCTACGACTGCCATGAAATCGCTTAATTGTACTCAAAATGCTTTACGCTTATAAATTTCATTAGATACGTAAATAGATAAAAAATTCAGTGAGTGATAAATGTGTTAAATGTGGTGTACGTTCGACAAATCGTACATCAAATCCTTCAGTTTTCCGATTGGCAAATCTGTTATATTGTCTTTTGGCGCGACGTGTCTCACGTACTGTTCCATTCATTTCGTCCAGAAGACTTGTATTGTATTCTCTAGTTATTCACTTACCCTTTGACAGGTAACCAAGAAAAAGAATTCGTTTTACAGTCGTAGAAGAAAACTGAGAACAGCGTTTCCTGCAGTACTACTACTTGGTTTGCTTTGATTGTTGTTTCTTTCCAGGTTGAAGTTTTAGACTCTGTTGAAAATCGGCGGAAATGCACTGCCGGAAAAAATAGTATATCCTTTTAGAGGTTTTCCAATTCGCTGAAGACTTATTGTTGCAACGGCCCATGTGGATTACATGAAATGATTTGAAATGCCACGCCAACAAAACTGTTTTGTAGATAAAGTAGACGCCTGATTTCTGTCGTCGTGTGACGTGAAACAACATATCGAAAACAAAATGTCAGTGAGATAAACGCCATCTCTGTACAAAACAGAGAACATTTCAACCTTCTACATAATTACTTCTTAATATCTCTCGAACAGAAAAGCGTCAGTGGTGACCATGAGGTGTCTGCTTGAAATATTGGACTGAAAACACCTCAACAGCCACACAAAAGCAGACACTGTCACTCTCTGTGGTAGTCGACCTACATTGCTCTAATAAATGAAACCCAAAGAAAGAAACACTCCATTATGGCACTCATTGTCACACACTAGCTCCTAGTTATGATTATAAAGACTAAATTCTTACAGTTGGTTTTTATTAATTGTGCTGTATTTGGTATATGAAAAATTATGACGTTCATAATCGCTACGACTGTAATACCACCTAGAGGCTTCCTTCACTTCACACTACCACTATGTAAAATTAGTTTGCACCTGCTTGCCATCACTGAATGTTGACTTGATTCTTCGTATCCACATTGGACAGATCTGTATGGGTTAAGAAATTCTGCTACTTGGGCAGCAAAATAACCAATGATGGACGGAGCAAGGACATCAAAAGCAGGCTAGCGCAGGCAAAAACGGCATTTCTGGCCAAGGGAAGTGTAGTAGTATCAAACATAGGCCTTAATTTGAGAAAGAAGTTTCTGAGAATGTACGTCTGGAGCACAGCGTTGTATGGTAGTGAAACATGGACAGTGGGAAAACCGGAACAGAAGAAAATCGAAGCATTTGAGCTGTGGTGCTACAGGCGCATGTTGAAAATTAGGTGGACTGACAAAGTAATGAGGAGGTTCTGCGCAGAATCGGGGAGGAAAGGAATATGTGGAAAACACTGACAAGGAGAAGGGACAGGATGATAGGACATCTGTTAAGACATCAGGGTATGACTTCCATGGCACTAGTGGGAGGTGTTGAGGGCAGAAACTGTAGAGGAAGACAGAAAATGGAATACGTGCAGCAAATAACTGAGGACGTAGGTTGCAAGCGCTACTCTTGAGATGAAGAGGTTGTTACAGGAGAGAAATTCGTAGCGGGCCGCATCAAACAAGTGAGAAGACTGATGACCCAAAAAAGAAAAACCCTCTTTGTATCACTGGGGTCAATTTGGCCCTATAAGCACTTTGGAAATATGAATCCCCTTGGTTTCAAAAACATTTTTAAAATATACGAGTTTCTCCCTCTGAGTCAATTGTATCCAATAATGTTTTGTTCATTTTTATATCTGCGACACATTAAAGTTTATTCATGGCTTTTGTGCTGAGTACCATTGAGATTAATAAATCGTCCGCGTACTTCTTGAATGTAATATTTACGAAAATAAAATGATAAATGTTATGTTGAACAGCTGTTTATGAAACACTTTCAACAATGAAAATATTATTTCCAGTTTATTTTTGTACCTATTATTATGGTTTCTTCTCTCAGCTGTTGTTGTATCCTCCCTAGAACAAGTGGGGTCAATACGACGCCATAATACATTGGAAGATAGTATATCCCTTGTTTTGAAAGTTATTTTTTCAAAATATGTGAATTTCTCTGTGTGAGTCAATTGTATCCAATGATATTTTCTTCAGTTTTATATTCACAGCACATTAAAATTTATTCATGGTTTTTCGCATTGAGTACCACTAGGGTCTACATGACCCCAATCTAAATTTATTTTTATTTGGTGAAAGTAATATTTATGAAAATAGAATCATTACTGTTACACTGAACCACTGTAACGTTAGTTCATTAAACTACTGCCAATATATCCGCTGTTAATTGTTTGGAGTCTATATGACTTCAACAGTACTCAGTGAGACAAAAAAAACCTTGAGGTAGGAGGGTTAAATAACCAAACATTTTGCAGTGAATTCGGAGAAGTGTTCACTGCTGTAGTGTTACACGCCAGGTTTCACTCGTTAACAAAACGGTTAAAAAGGTTACAGAATGAATATCTCTTCGTATTTGAGACGAGGGGGGTGCGGCACGTGGGGGTTGGAACACAACGGCTTTTACATAGCCTGTAGTTACCTGCCTCTTGACTTGAAGGTGGAGATTGTGGACTGCCGGTATGTTTTTCGATCGCGTACATCACGAAGCCAATTTACACCCCAGCCAACTGTAAACGTCACGGTCGTAGTTAGAGGCTCTTATTGGACGTATGAGAAACCTTTCCAACATCGCGCCTATCACGGGATCCAGTGTCGTGAAAGCTGACTACACGATGGGGACATTACGTGTTCGCCGAGACAGAAAAGCGACAAAAATGAGTCCGAACTATCTTGATGACAAGTATTGGAAGACGCATCTAGCAGAACGGGGGATTAGAACCACTGTACTTCGCAATACTAGTCCAGTGTCTTGATGGCTGCATCCAGCGCACCTTTTGAAAACATTAATAAAGGTAGATCTAAGAACTACTGATACTCTTAGGAGAGCTAGACATGACAAAACTGTTCCACGTGGTGAGCAAGAAGTATGAGACAGGCGAAATAACCTCAGACTTCAAGAAGAATATAATAGTTCCAATTCCAAAGGAAGCATTTACTGGCAGGTGAGAGAATTACCAAGCCATCAGTTTAATAAGTCACAATTTGCAAAATACTACCACTAATACTATACAGACTAATGGGAGAGCTAGTAGAAGTCGACCTCTGGGAAGATCAGTTTGGATTCTGTAGGAAAGTAGCAACACGCGATGCAATACTGACCATACGACTTCTCTTAGCAGAGAGGTTAAGGAAAGGCAAATGTACGCTTATAGCATTTGTATACTTGGGGAAAGTTTTTGACAATGTTGACTGGAATACTCTCTTGAAATTCTGAAGGTGGCAGAGGTAAAACGTAGGGAGCGAAAGAGTATTTACAATTTGTATAGGAACCAGACGGCAGATATTAGAGTCAAGGGATACGACAGGGAAGCAGTGGTTGAGGAGGGAGTGAGACAGGATTGTAGGCTATCCCCGATGTTAACGATCTGTACAATGAGCAAGCAGTGAAGGAAACAAAAGAAAAATTCGGAATAGGTATTAAAATCCATGGAGAAGAAATAAAAACTTTGAGGTTTGCCGTTGGCATTGTAATTCTGTCAGAGACAGCAAAGTACTTGGAAGAGCAGCTGAATGGAATGGATAGTGTCTTGAAAGAATGATATAAGATGAACATCAACGAAAGCAAAACGAAGGTAATGGAAGGTAGTCGAATTACATCAGGTGATGCTGAGGGAATCAGATTAGGAAATGAGACAAAGTAGTAGGTGAGCTTCGCTACTTGGGCAGCAAAATGTAATGGATAATGGTCGAGGTAGAGATGATGTAAAATGTAGACTGGCAATGGCAAGGAAAGCGTTTCTGTAGGAGAAATTTGTTAATATCGAGTATAGATTTAAGTGTCAGACAGTCTTTTCTGAAAGTAGTTGTTTGGGCTCAAATGGTTCAAAAGGCTCTGAGCACTATGGGACTTAACATCTGAGGTCATCAGTCCCCTAGAACTTAGAACTACTTAAACCTAACTAACCTAAGGACATGACACACATCCAAGCCCGAGGCAGGATTCGAACCTGCCACCGTAGCTGTCGCGCGTTTCCAGACTGAAGCGCCTAGAACCGCTCGACCACACCGGCCGGCAGTTGTTTGGGACCTAGCCATTTATGGAAGTGAAATGTGGTGCTACAGAAGAAAGCTGAAGACTAGATGGGTAGATCACGTAACTATTGAGGAGATACAGAACAGAATTGGGGAGAAGAGGAATCTGTAGCCCAACTTGGCTAGAAGAAGGGATTGGCTGGTAGGACACGTTCTGAGGCATCAAGGGATCACCAATTTAGTACTGTAGGGAAGTGTGGAGGTTAAAAATCATAGAGGGAGACACAGAGGTGGATACACTAAGATGTTTTAGAAGGGTGTAGGTTGCGCTAGTTATTTGGAGATGAAGAGGCTTTCATAGGATAGAGTAGCACAGAGGGCTGCATCAAACCAGTCTTTGGACTGAAAACGACAACGGCATCAATAAATTGTTGTATCAGATAATTCTATTGAAATATCCAGCCCTGTGGCTGTTGCATCACAGCCCCGGCGTTGTAGCATTCTGCTGTTAGCGGTAACAGGTGGTACTCACGTTAGCAGGTGGGCGCGCCCACCCCAAAGCTAGCAGCCAGTCCCCCATGGCGGTCACAAGCTGACAACTGCGCGGTGCTGGTCTGTCGGAGGCGAAGACCACACTGCGAGGCGCTGCGCCGCGCGTAGAAAGAACAGCGAATAGGTCGTGCGAAACCGGGGGGCCTTGAGACTGCCGCGGCCGCTCCCGTAGTCTGCTCGTGGACCGGCCGCAGGCGGTAGATAGAGACAGACGCCAGCGCCGACTCCTAGGCGCGCTGGCGCGAGAGCTCTGTACCGGGTAACACAGTCCCGCTAGTCCTACAGCAGAGTGCTCGCTGCAAGTATTTGGAACCGCTGTGGGAACGTGCTTTTCAGCACTTCTCCTCTAGCGCCCTAACGGAGCAGGTGTTAAGCGGGAAACGGTGGGAGTGGAAACTGGCTGGCGGTTCGGAGAGCGTAAATCCATAACAGTGTTTAAGTATACACTACTGACCATTAAAATTGCTACTCTACGAAGATGACTTGCTACAGGCGCGAAATGTAACCGACAGGAAGAAGATGGTGTGATATGCAAATGATAAGCTTCTCAGAGCATTCACACAAGGCTGGCGGCGGTGGCGACACCTATAACGTGCTGACATGAGGATTTCTCATACACAAACAGCATTTGACCAGCATTGCCTGGTGAAACGTTGTTGTGATGCCTCGTGTAAGGAGGAGAAATGCGTACCACCACGTTTCCGACTTTGATAAAGGTCGGATTGTAGCCTATCGCGATTGCGGTTTATCGTATCGCGACATTGCTGCTCGCGTTGGTCGAAATCCAATGAATGTCAGCAGAATATGGAATCGGTGGGTTCAGGAGGGTAATACGTAACGCTGTGCTGGATCCCGACGACCTCGTATCACTAGCAGTCGAGATGGCAGGCGTCTTATCCGCATAGCTGTAACGGATCGTGCAGCCACGTCTCGACCCCTGAGTCAACAGATGGGGACGTTTGCAAGACAACAACCATTTTCACGGAGAGTTCGACGACGTTTGCAGCAGCGTGGACTATCAGCTCGGAGACCGTGGCTGCGGTTAACCCTGACGCTTCATCACAGACAGGAGCGCCTGCGATGGTGTACTCAACGACGAACCTGGGTGCACGAATGGCAAAACGTCATTTTTTTCGGATGTATCCAGGTTCTGTTTACAGCATCATGATGGTCGCATCCGTGTTTGGCGACATCGCGGCGAACGCACATTGGAAGCGTTTATTCGTCATCGCCATACGGGCTTATCACCAGGAGTGATGGTATGGGATGCCATTGGTTACACGTCTCGGTCACCTCTTGTTCGCATTGACGGCACTTTGAACAGTGGACGTTACATTTCAGATGTGTTACGACCCGTGGCTCAACCCTTCATTCGAATCCTGCGAAACCCTACATTTCAGCAGAATAATGCATGACCGCATGTTGCAGCTCCTGTATGGGCTTTTCTGGATACAGAAAATGTTCGACTGCTGCCCTGGCCAGCACATTCTCCAGATCTCTCACCAATTGAAAACGTCTGGTCAATGGTGGCCGAGCAACTGGCTCGTCACATTACGCCAGTCACTACTCCTGATGCACTGTGGTATCGTGTTGAAGCTGCATGGGCAACTGTACCTGTACACGCCATCCAAGCTCTGTTTGACTCAATGCCCAGGCGTATCAAGGCCGTTATTACGGCCAGAGGTGGTTGTTCTGGGTACTGATTTCTCAGGATCTATGCACCCAAATTGCGTGAAAATGTAATCACATGTCAGTTCTCGTATAATATATTTGTCCAATGAATACCCGTTTATCGTCTTCATTTCTTCTTGGTGTAGCAATTTTATTGGCCAGTAGTGTATTTATTAACCAGTTTCAATAACTCCGAGTGCATTCACGAGATGACACAAGTAAGGCATTCAGCGCTCATCTACATCTACATGGATATTCTGCCTGCCAGAGGGTTCATCGAACTACCTTCACAATAATTTTCTTTTGTTACACTGTCGAACTGCAGACGGAGAAAACTAAGAACTATATTTTTACGTCCGACCTATGATTTCCCTTGTTTTATTATGATGATGGCTACATTCCGGTAATACCGGGATGAGAGACCTGTGGGACCAGAGCTGTTAATTTATTGAAAATTCTGAAGAACATCAGTGGTTCTCAAAGTATAACTGCGATACTGGTTCCGTTCGGTTGTTTGAGGGGGAGACCAAACAGCGTGGTCATCGGTCTCATCGGATTAGGGAAGGAAGTCGGCCATGCCCTTTCAAAGTAACCATCCCGACATTTGCCTTTAGCGATTTTGGGGAACTCAAAGAAAACCTAAATCAGGATGGCTGGGCGCGGGATTGAACCGTCGTCCTCCGCGAGTCCAGTGTGCTAGCCACTGCGCCACCTCGCTCGGTAACTGTGCTACTGCTGGCACAGAACTCGGCAGGAAACTGTGGTTCAAATTGAACAGAGCTCGCACTGAGCATGGACGATGCGCAGACTCTCTTTACAAATGGGCTGCTACAGAGTCTCCGGTTTTTGACTGTGCGGCTCCGAACCAGAGAATCGCACACATTAGAGATGAATACCACTTGCGTTCCTACCTGGGGACTTGAAGCGGATTCATCAAAGCTGGATATACGGCTCTTATATGGATTTGGATCCAAGATATTGTCATTTAATTAATTTTATATGTAGTTTTCTATTTTCATATTCCTTTTATATATAGTATTACTAATGTTACATGCTTGCAATTTTAAGCTGCAAGTGAGCCATACGAATAAATTAATAATAAAAATAAAAATAAATAAATAATTATGGTGATCGTTTCTTCCTATGTTGGTCGGCGCCAATAAAATATTCCGCATTGCGAGTAGAAATTGTGATTGAAACATCGTAAGAAGATTCCACCGCAACGAAAAACGTCTTTGTTTTAATGGTGTCCATCCCACGTCCCGTATCATGTCTGTAACACTCTCTCCCCTATTTCGCGAGACTACGAAACGTGCTGGTTTTCTTTGAACTTCCTAGATGTACTCCGTTAATCCTGTCTGGTAAGGATCCCACACCGTGCAGCAGTACTCCAAAAGAGGACGGACAAACGTAGTGTATGCAGTCTCTTTTGTAGATCTGTTGCATTTTCTAAGTGTGCTCCCAATGAAACGCAGTCTTTGGTTTGCCTTCCCCACAACATTTTCTTCGTGTTCTTTCCAATTCAAATTGTTCTTAATTGTAATTCCTATATATTTAGTTAAATTTAGGGGTTTTACATTTGACTGCTTTATCGTGTAACCGAAGTTTAACGGATTCCTTTTAATACTGATGTGGATGACCTCACACTTTTCATTATTTAGGGTCAGTTGCCAATTTTAGCACCATTCAGACATCCTTTCTAAATCGTTTTACAATTTGTTTTGATCTTCTGATGATTTTACTAGACGACAAGCGACAGCATCATCTGCAAACAATCAAAGACGACTGCTCAGATTGTCTCCTAAATCGTTTATATAGATAAGGATCGGCAGTGGGCCTATAATACTACTTTGGCGAATGCCGGAAATCACTTCTGTTTTACTCGATGACTTTGCGTCAGTTACTACGAACTATGACCTCTCTGACGGGAAATCACGAATCCAGTCACATAACTGAGACTATATTCCATAAGCACGCAAGTTCACTACAAGCCGCTTGTGTGGTACAGTGTCAAAAGCCTTTTGGAAATCTAGAAATGCGGAATCAATTTGAAATCCCTTATCAACAGCCCTCAACACTTAGTGCGTGTAAAGAGCTAGTTATGTTTCACAAAAACGATGTTTTCTAAATCTGTGCTGACTTTGTGCCAGTAGACCGTTCTCTTCTAGGAAATTCATAATGTTCGAACACAACATATGTTCCAAAATCCTGCTGCATATCGACGTTAATAATATGGCCCTTCAATGTAGTGGATTACTCCTAGTACCTTTCTTGAATACTGGATGTACCAAAATGCAAGACTTAATGTATAGTACAGAGAACACACGATAAAATAATCTGCCCCCTGAATTCCACCAACTTTACAATGCAGTCAAGCATTTACGAGAGTAGATACCAGATGTGGCAATATAGAGAGGATCTACCACTCCTGCAAGAGCATTTGTATCTCTAACTACGTTTCCAAGAAACTCAGACACCACAATTCAGTAGTAAGGCCCTCCACGTTACACACCTCTGAATGTCTCTTAATCAACAGGAAGAATCCAATCAGGAAACTAGAGCTCAAGGAATGTCCTGAGGAGGATACCAGAGCCAATAAGAGAAGAGGATGGCGCCTACAGGATCGTACACAAAAGTGAACTGACCGTTTCTGATAAGCCATAATCATCGAGGAAAAGGCGAGTGGCCCTCTATGGACTTTTGACCCGCATGAACCCCTACAGAATCACGAACAGCACATAACACACCATGTTACAAAAACTTCAAAGAACAGCGTGTACTGTGACGAGCACTTGGGTGGTCGCGCAATACCAGACGCAAAGAGTGAATAGAGAAGCGACTAATGAAAAGTAACTCAGGTGACATATTCGAGACGCTACAGAGTGGAACCGCGCGACCGCTACGGTCGCAGGTTCGATTCCTGCCTCGGGCATGGATGTGTGTGATGTCCTTATGTTAGTTAGGTTTAAGTAGTTTTAAGTTCTAGGGGCCTGATGACCACAGCAGTTAAGTCCAATAGCGCTCATAGCCATTTGAATCTTTTGATATTCATACAGCTACCGACGGAAAACGCAAAATTCTAAACTTCAGCGGCCGATGGGTGAATGTGTGACGCTGCAACTCCATTTCAGCGCGCAGCTGGCAAGCATAGTGAACACGGGCATAAAGTCTGTGCGAATTTCATTCCGTACACTCGTTTGGGCAGTGACTATACCTCGCAAACAGGCGGGTGAACAATATACGGAGATGTCAGCGACTGAGAGAAGACGTACAGTCGGGCTCAAAGAAGCCGGTTGCTCGGCATTTAAATAGGAGCGATGCCATTACTTGACGATGTTGGCAGGAATGGATGAAACATGGTCGAATACAGCGTCGAGAAGGAAGTGGTCAAACTAGAGAGACGACAGAACGTGAGGACCGAAAAATCGTCAGAAAGGCGCTCAGAGCCCCGGACTCATCATTATCATCGATCCGACGTGCAACTGGTGCTTCAGTGACCACAAGGACAATTCACAGGTGGCTCACAGAAAGAGGACTGAGCTCACGATGCCCTTTGTGCCGACTACCACTGACCTCTGCAGTGATGTCTGGCACATTCGGCCTGGAATCTCATTGACTGGAGTAGAACTTTTAACATTATGTGATTGCCTTATCATTTTAAATCATTCACTAATCGAGCAGTCGCTCGGCAACAGCTACAGTTAGCAAATAATGTTGCGAGAATGTAAAAGGTGAAAGACCTGTGACGTAACTTGTTTATTGTCGAAGTGCCGTCAGAGATGCAGTGAGTTATTGACTTTGAAAACCGCGGCGCGAAAAACGGACAGAAGAAGAACACTTTTACACATTTTTTTTTTTTGAGGTACGAGATATTCTCGATGAACAGTTACTCATTCTTCTCTTGTCTCCTGTAGCTTGTGTCGGACGCGCATGTCTTGCCGCCGTATTATTATTGTTAAAAATAATATTGTTCTAGTGTAAAGTAAATGTGTAATACTAAAAGTGCCTGGAAGTAGATTTATTGTGCGACGTGTATGTGAAAACGTCAAAGGAATTGTTTTCATTAAGAGAAGTGCCAGTCAAAACGGCATCCATGTTAAATCCTTCAAATGGTTCAAATGGCTCTGAGCACTATGGGACTTAACTTCTAAGGTCATCAGTCCCCTAGAACTGAGAACTACTTAAACCTAACTAACCTAAGGACATCACACACATCCATGCCCGAGGCAGGATTCGAACCTGCGACCGTAGCGGTCACGCGGTTCCAGACTGTAGCGCCTTTAACCGCTTGGCCACACCGGCCGGCTTAAATCCTTCATTGCAGTGTAAGTTCGTCTATTAATTGCCATAAATTCAGAGTTAAATGAAACTGGTGTATGGACTATTCATTTACTATAGAATCTATGTCTCACTTCTTCATGAAATTATTTAATTTTCTATATGTTTCTGCCAAATAGAGTGTTCACAGTCACGAATTCTTTCGTCGAGTTCGGACGGAAGTTGCATGCGGCGAAATATTTTCTCCGCGCCATATTCTACTGGTAAATGCATGATAAACTACGGCCCCTTAGGAAATTCATGTTGAGCTATCCAAAATAATTATATTTTGAATAGGCGTTTACTCTCCTCTGCAATGCAACTTCCGATTGATAAGACGATCCAACAAGAAACAGCCGCACACAGTCTGCGTTCGCAAACATGTTTCCACCGCTGATTATAGCTATATGTTACAGCACAAAAGTAACATATTGTTATAATTAGCGACTACGAACGGGGACATTTATAACTGTATCTTTATGTATACACATTACGTAAACATATCGTTATAAACTGTCTGCATTGATGAATCCCGCTTCGAGCTGAGCCAAGATGACCAGCGAAGACGTGTCTGAAGACACCGTTGACAGAGTCGACCGCCATATAGGCCGACAACCGTCTGGTCTGGGGTGCCATTTCATTTCGTAGCTGGACCGCTTTAGCTAACATCCGCAACACTCGTGCAGCACAGTAGTACGTCTACAATATTCCACGCCCCATTTTGTCCTTCATCGATGGTGATTTTGGGCTTACGTTTCAGCAAGATAATGCTGGTCCGCACACGGCGAGAGTTCGTACTGCTTATCTTAGTGCTTGCTAAATCCTACCCCGGCCAGTAAGATCACCGGATCTCTGCCCAACTTTGAACGTTTGGAGTACTGCAGTCAGGACCCCAGTCGCCTTGGGATGCTGGAGATCTAACGTGCCAATTAAGCGGAACTGGGGACGATATGCGTTCAGGAGGACATTCAAGAACTCTATCAGTCATTGCCAAGCCAAATAACTGCTTGTATTATGGCGAGATGTGGTCCAACGCGTTACTGACGTCCCAATCTGTCAAGTTCTTACTCTCTAACAAATCATACACGGTTTTTTTTTTAATGTCGCATTTTACCCCCGAAAGTTTGTATTTGGCTTCTCGGTCAGAAATAATTTGTTACAGCATTTTTGGAAATTCAAACCTATTGGGATGAAATTGTGGGTGAAAGCTTTTTTGAATAAAGTATAATTATTAAAGAACTACTAAAGTATTTTCAAAACTACATCTATGAACATGAAAATTCAACTCCTAAAAGTGCAATAGGTGATGAAAATTTTTAAGGAAATATTTCGTTACCGGTACATTAAAAGATTTTAGAGCTAAATTTATGAAAATTGTTATTTCGCTTCTTGGTTAGATATAAAGAAATATTTGTTAGGGAATGAAAATTGCTGTCAAAATATCCCCAGAAGAACGCAAGAGGTATGTTTAACAAAAACTTTGGACTCCAGCTACCAGAATCGCTTTTTGGTGAGAAGTACAGTCGGAAAAGACTATGCTAATATGGCCTTAATTAGCGTGAAAAGCTTAGAAGGTGTTGCAATTTGTTAACAACACAAAAATTCGATTAAATAAAGAAAAATTATGTAGGCCATACAGTATAGGCGAGCGAAGCAGTGGGCGCTAAGGTAGTTAGTCTATGACGAGCTGCAGGACACCAAGAATGCTTTATATCAAAATACCCAGAAAACATCTCGTAAGAACCTCCGAAAGTTTCTCGCGAATGTTGAGGTTCAATTTGCGCGAGGAAAAAATGTTTTCCACGTTGACGGTGCCACAAAGTATCCACAGATATGATGCTGTATTATTTTCTGGGGATTAAATGAGAAGGGAACCACTGCCTTGTGGTGGAAGAGAAACTCCAAAGGCTAAGGGAGACAACCCCAGCAGAAAATCCTTCCTTGCGTTAGGCCTAGCAAGCCAGTAGGAAAGTCTTCATATATTGCTTTCAAAACACAGACGAGCCTCGGAACAAACGACTCAGGATTTGACCCCACTGCTTCTTCAAGTACTGGTGCAAATGATGGGAGACCTGGTGATATTCATCAGTACAAGAAGATGAAACCAACTGGACTAAAAAATAACCTAAATATTGGCACCCTTAATATATTAACCCTCAATGGAAAAATGGAAGAAATGACAGATGTACTAACAGAGAGGAAGTTAGATATATTGGGATTAAGCGAAACAAAGTGGAAGGGAAAAGGTGAGAAGAATTTGAGAGGAGGACGAAAACTGTACTGGATTGGGAATAACATGTATGGAAGAAATGGTGTGGCAGTGATGGTGAATAAGAATGTACAAAGCTGTATTGAAAATGTGAGATATATATCAGACAGGATCATAATCTTAAACCTGAGATTCCAAAAAGAAACGCTAAAAGTAATCCAGATTTATGCACCTCAAGTGGGATGTAGCGAAGAAGAGAAGATGGACTTTGAAAATGTGTTAGAAAACCATATAGAGAGTGCTAATATAGTGATGGGAGATTTTAATGCACAGGTAGGCAAAGACAAAAAGGGATTTGAGCAAGTATTGGGATGTTTTGGATATGGAGGCAGAAATGAAGAAGGGGAAAGACTTCTGGATTTGTGCCAGAGGAATGGAATGAAAATAGCAAACAGCTGGTTTATGAAGAGAGAAAGTCGTGTTATCACCAGATACAGTTGGGATGGAAGAACGAAGAGTGTAATTGATTATATTCTAGTAGATAGGGAATGGGGAGAGAAAGTAACAAATGTGAAGGTAATTCCAAGTGTGAGTGCAGATGGAGACCATAGATTACCGGTGGGACAATAGAAAACAGAAGAAAGTGATGAGGATACGGGATTGGAAATTGAAGGAGAGTGAATGTGCTGAGAAGTAAAGGGAATTAATAACACAAAAATTTCCAAAAGAAGTTTTCTGCGATGTAGAAAAAGAATGGAGTTTATTCAGAGACACTTTAGTCGAAGCAGCACAAAAAGTATGTGACAGAACATCTGGAAAGGAAAAAATAAGACAGACAAGTTGGTGGGATGATACCACAATCCACGCAGTTAGAAGAAAAAAATGGAGCATGCAGAAAATGGTGGAAAACTAAAAACGATGAAGACCATAAAAGATATATAGAGGAAAAGAAGAAGTGCAAAGAAATAGTGGAAACAGCAAAGAAAGAGGCATGGGAAGAGTGTACAAAAAAACTTGAAGATGTGAAGAGCAATAAGAAAATGTTGTATAAAATGATGAAAAATAAAAGGAAGGCTTCTGAAGTACCAGTAAAGATAGAAACAGAGGACGGTACCATTATTGAAGATCCAGGGAATATAAAAGATCTCTGGAAAGAACATTTTAAGAAGCTGTTAAACGCTGAGGAGCAGGTATATGAGGAAACAACAAATAATGAAGAAATTGAGAGAAGTTGGGAAGCAGAATTAGGACAAATTACATGGTAAGAAATGGAAAAAGCTGTCAAGATGAATGGGGGGAAAGCCCCAGGACCTGATGAAGTATCAGTGGACATGATATGAGCAGCAGGTCCAGTGGGAATGCAGTGGCTGTATAGAGTACTATCAAGCGTGTGGAAAAATAGTAAAATACCTGACGACTGGAGAACAGGAGACATTGTTCCCATCTTCAAGAAAGGCAATAAAAGACTTTGTAAAAACTACAGAGGAATAACCCTCATGAGTCATACAGCCAAGATTTTTGAAAGAATTTTACTAAATCGAATAAGTGAAAAGATAGAAAAGGAGCTGAGTGAAGAACAGCATGGGTTTAGGAAAGGAAGGAGCACGATCGACCTGATATTTTCTATCCGTCAACTGATGGAAAAAAGTTGGGAGTATAACAAAAGGGTGATAATGGTTTTTATAGACATAGAAAAGGCATATGACTCAGTTGACAGGGAAAGACTCTGGGAAGAACTGAAGAAGATAGATATAGAAGATGGATACATTAATGTTATAAAGACAATGTACAGAGGCCACAATTGTAGAATTAGAACACCATTGGGGAACTCTGAATACTTCGAAATAAGACAAGGACTTAAGCAAGGAAGTATTCTATCTCCTGCGTTTTTTAATGTTGTGATGGAGGGAATGAATAGGGCAGTTAAAGATATAGTAAAAGAAAAAGACAAAAAGATGATTTTTGCAGATGATATGGTAATATGGGGTGATAAAGAGGTAGATGTACAGTTACAGCTTGATGCGTGGAAGGAAATAATGAAAAGGTATGGATTAAAAATAAATAAAGATAAGAGTGAAGTAATGGTATTTGGAAGGGAGAAAGGAATCAACGGAAATATTACCTTGAGTGGAGAACCCCTCAAAGTGGTAGAAAGTTTCACTTATTTAGGGGGTGAAATATCTAGGGATGGAAGAATAACTAACGAAATTAATAGGAGGTTACAGAAGGGAGGCAATTTATACCAAACAATAAAACATATGATTTGGAACAATGAAGTTTCAGAAAGAGCAAAACTCCTTATGTATAAGAATTATTACATCCCTATTGTCACCTATGGTGGAGAAACATGGACAATGACAGAAAGGGACTGGAGCAGACTGCAAGCAGGGGAAATGAAATTTCTCAGAGCAGTTAAGGGAAAAACAAGAATGTACAGAGTAAGGAATGTAGAGATTAGAAAGGACCTCAAACAAAAAAGTATGAGAGAAGAAATTGAAAGAGAGAGATTAAGATGGTATGGGCATGTTAAGAGGATGCATGGGCAGAGACTCCCCAAAATTATGGAAGAACTAAAGATGGATGGGAAAAGACGTAGAGAGCGCTCAAGAACACGGTGGAAAATGGGAGTGAGAATATCTGTTGAAAGGAGAGGTGTGACCTGGCAGCAAGTGGAGGAAGAAAAGTGGTGGGAGGACCGAGCCAAATGAAGAGGACTCGTCAGCACCCAGACCCGGCAGTAGCTGGAGCGGGATTCGGATATAGATAGATTATTTTGCAATCTCTGAAGGAATAGTCCTACACAATACGAAAGATTATGAACTGTCTGCAGTGTATTCGTGTAGCGGCAGCCCGCTGCTAAGCTCTGTCGTGTTATCCGTGCTGTCATCATCGCTTCGTAGATTGTCGGAGCCGATCGTGTAGTGCGTCATGAAGAACCTTCAACAACAACCACTAGCTGTGAGGACACGCCCACCTAACACTGTATTTAAATACCAGTTCTATTTTCTCCAGTGCAGCACCAATTGTGCAGTCATAAAATACCCTTTAGTGCTCGCCACGACGTTAAGAACTGCACCAGAGAGTGATTACTGCGCACAGTCTGTTCCGTCCAAGGATAACAGCATTTCCCTGAAGTAGCTCGCGGAAAAGTTTCTTGGGCGCTGTCAGTTTAACGTGTTAGTCTTGTGTTAAGTGCAAAGGAAAATGTATCGGCCTCAGTCTGTCTGAGAACGGAAGCAAACACGCTTCGGTATTTCATTCTTCTTTTGCAAAGTCTAGTGCTTACTTAGCTGCAATAAATGCTGCTTTAGTACGCTTTTCAAGAAAATTCGAGCAAAAGAACTACAAACTTTTACTAACTTTTTGAAACCGCACAAGAAGTCCAGCTGTCGAGTAACAGTGCACTACAATGTACTGCAATAGTGCGAAAAGTGACCTAATTCAATGGCTGTTTGGTGTATGATTTCTTGTGAGACACAGTCTCACATCAGTTGCATGAATATGCCAACTTGTGCAACCTACATCTACTTGAACCTGTTTACGGTAGCCAAGCCTCTATAGTTCTTAACTCATACACCTACTCTAATCACCAAACTCACTATTGCTCCTCAGTTATCTCTTTAGTTACCCAGTCTTACCATCTAACCCGTCCGCCCCTGGTAGCTGAGTGGTCAGCGCGACGGAATGTCATACCTAGCGGCCCGGGTTCGATTCCTGGCTGGGTCGGAGATTTCCTCCGCTCAGGGACTGGGTGTTTTGTTGTCCTTATCAACAACAAGTTGCCGACGTGGCGTCAACTTGAAAGACTTGCACCAGGCGAACGGTCTGCCCGACGGGAGGCCCTAGCCACACGGCATCATCATCATCATCATCATCACTATCTCACCTTTAGCATATTTCAGTAGCACCACATTTCAAAAGACTATCTTTTTCTGGTCTGTGTCGCATTTTGTCCAAGTCCTTTACAGTTACATGACCAACGTAGAGAAGATGTGGCATATGTCGAGTCAGTCCTCAGCAAACTGGCGATAGATGTCAATTCTATGGCCGTCAATAAATAAATCAAGCTCACCGACCTCTCTCTACAATCGGTTGTTTACTGTGTAATGATCTACGTAACTTCAGCACCGAGTATTCAGATAAATATTGGCTATTATTACTGACATGAATAACAGTCCAACCAGGCATTCATTATCACGAACAGTTTCCAAGAAGCTATGTTCATTACATTCTTACGAACACATTTGCGAGGATTTCAGATTGGGTGAGATGCTGTGTTTGATTGAGAGAGAGAGGAATTCCAAAACATTTCAGCGTGCCAGACGGAAGTGGTAAGTCCGTAAACATGGCAGGCAAGCACAAGTATCTTGTTACAAGTTGGCTCAAAATGGCTCTGACCACTATGGGACTTAACATCTGAGGTCATGAGTCCCTTAGAACTATTTAAACCTAACTAACCTAAGGACATCACACACATCCATGCCCGAGGCAGGATTCGAACCTGCGACCGAAGCGGTCGCGCGGTTCGAGACTGAAGCGCCTAGAACCGCTCGGCCACTCTGGCCGGCTGTTACAAGTTATCTTTTACATACATAGCATTCAACCACTAAAGATGTTCATTGTGAACTGCCAGCAAACATCGGACATGTGAAGTAGATTCGTATTATTTGTCCTGTATATACTGTGCGTATACATAGGGTGATTCAGCTGTTCCTACCTATGGGTTTTATGCAATGCGCAACACCACCAAATACCACACACATGATTTTCATATTTTATCACCCGCTACGTGCAAACTACACTCCTGGAAATTGAAATAAGAACACCGTGAATTCATTGTCCCAGGAAGGGGAAACTTTATTGACACATTCCTGGGGTCAGATACATCACATGATCACACTGACAGAACCACAGGCACATAGACACAGGCAACAGAGCATGCACAATGTCGGCACTAGTACAGTGTATATCCACCTTTCGCAGCAATGCAGGCTGCTATTCTCCCATGGAGACGATCGTAGAGATGCTGGATGTAGTCCTGTGGAACGGCTTGCCATGCCATTTCCACCTGGCGCCTCACTTGGACCAGCGTTCGTGCTGGATATGCAGACCGCGTGAGACGACGCTTCATACAGTCCCAAACATGCTCAATGGGGGACAGATCCGGAGATCTTGCTGGCCAGGGTAGTTGACTTACACCTTCTAGAACACGTTGGGTGGCACGGGATACATGCGGACGTGCATTGTCCTGTTGGAACAGCAAGTTCCCTTGCCGGTCTAGGAATGGTAGAACGATGGGTTCGATGACGGTTTGGATGTACCGTGCACTATTCAGTGTCCCCTCGACGATCACCAGTGGTGTACGGCCAGTGTAGGAGATCGCTCCCCACACCATGATGCCGGGTGTTGGCCCTGTGTGCCTCGGTCGTATGCAGTCCTGATTGTGGCACTCACCTGCACGGCGCCAAACACGCATACGACCATCATTGGCACCAAGGCAGAAGCGACTCTCATCGCTGAAGACGACACGTCTCCATTCGTCCCTCCATTCACGCCTGTCGCGACACCACTGGAGGCGGGCTGCACGATGTTGGGGCGTGAGCGGAAGACGGCCTAACGGTGTGCGGGACCGTAGCCCAGCTTCATGGAGACGGTTGCGAATGGTCCTCGCCGATACCCCAGGGGCAACAGTGTCCCTAATTTGCTGGGAAGTGGCGGTGCGGTCCCCTACGGCACTGCGTAGGATCCTACGGTCTTGGCGTGCATCCGTGCGTCGCTGCGGTCCGGTCCCAGGTCGACGGGCACGTGCACCTTCCGCCGACCACTGGCGACAACATCGATGTACTGTGGAGACCTCACGCCCCACGTGTTGAGCAATTCGGCGGTACGTCCACCCGGCCTCCCGCATGCCCACTATACGCCCTCGCTCAAAGTCCGTCAACTGCACATACGGTTCACGTCCACGCTGTCGCGGCATGCTACCAGTGTTAAAGACTGCGGTGGAGCTCCGTATGCCACGGCAACCTGGCTGACACTGACGGCGGCGGTGCACAAATGCTGCGCAGCTAGCGCCATTCGACGGCCAACACCGCGGTTCCTGGTGTGTCCGCTGTGCCGTGCGTGTGATCATTGCTTGTACAGACCTCTCGCAGTGTCCGGAGCAAGTATGGTGGGTCTGACACACCGGTGTCAATGTGTTCTTTTTTCCATTTCCAGGAGTGTATTAGTCCCACAGTCTCCCGCGGGAGCTTCGAGTCCTTCCTCGGGCAAAGCTGTGTGTGTTGTTCTTAGCGTAAGTTAGTTTAAAGTAGTGTGTAAGTCTAGAGACCGATGACCTCAGCAGTTTGGTCCCTTGAGCATTCCACCAGTCACCGCATCGCTAAGTGCCTAGTTATACAGTACTTTTTCTACCTACACCGAGTAGCTTAACGAGGTGGCGACGAGGCCATTACTGCTACTAAGGCAGCCGTTATCAGGAACTTCAACAGCAACTGGATAATCATCATACGGGTGTTTTTAGACATTATGAACAGTTCCATGGTGAAAAAGAACAGGACCTTGCCGTACGAAATTTAATGTAGTTAAATTTTGTACTGGTGCGTTTTCGCTAGAGGCCACAGTTATCGAATTATTCGAGAAAAATGTACAAAAGTGACCTTCAAACGCTATTGGTTGAATAACTCAGATACTGTAGTCCCCTACGAAAAAGTAGCCCAGTACATCCTACAAAAAAGTCTTGTTTATCTTTTCTGTATGACTAACAGTTTGAGCATAGCGAGAGAGGGGATATTGAAATCTTAAACGTGGTTTTTTAAAGAGTTGAGGGTTGAATAAATCCCCGTGGTAGGGGCAGCTGAATCACCAAATATCTCATGAAATAAACATCATACGAAAAAACTGCAAAGAACGAAACTCGACTAACTTGAGGGGGGAAACCAGATGGCGCTATGGTTGGCCCGCTAGATGACACTGCCATAGGTAAAACGGATATCAACTGCGTTTCTTAAATAGGAACCCCCATTTTTATTACATATCCGTGTAGTGCGTAAAGAAATATGAATGTTTTAGTTGGACCACTTTTTTCGCTTTGTGATAGATGGGGCTGTAATAGTCACAAACGTGTAAGTACGTGGTACATTCCGCCAGTGCGGACGGTATTTGCTTCGTGATACATTACCCGTGTTAAAATGGACCGTTTACCAATTGCGGAAAAAGTCGATATCGTGTTGATGTATAGCTATTGTGATCAAAATGCCCAACGGGCGTGTGCTATGTATGCTGCTCGGTATCCTGGACGACATCATCCAAGTGTCCGGACCGTTCGCCGGATAGTTACGTGATTTAAGGATAGAGGAAGTGTTCAGCCACACGTAAAACGTCAACCACGACCTGCAACAAATGATGATGCCCAAGTAGCAGTTTTAGCTGCGGTCGCGTCTTATCCTCACATTAGTAGCAGACAAATGGCGGGAGAATCGGGAATCTCAAAAACATCGGTGTTAAGAATGTTACATTAACATCGATTGCACCCGTACCATATTTCTATGCACCAGGAATTGCATGGCGACGACTTTGAACGTCGTGTACAGTTCTGCCACTGGACACAAGAGAAATTACGGGACGATCACAGATTTTTTTTGCACGCGTTCTATTTAGCGACGAAGAGTCATTCACCATCAGCGGTAACGTAAACCAGCATAATATGCAGTATTGGGTAACGGAAAATCCACGATGGATGCGACAAGTGAAACATCAGCGACCTTGGCGGGTGAATGTATGGTGCGGCATTATGGGAGGAAGGATAATTCGCCCCCATTTTATCGATGGCAATCGAAATGGTGCAATGTATGCTGATTTCCTACGTAATGTTCTACCGATGTTACTACAATATGTTTCAGTGCATGACGGAATGGCGATGTACTTACAACATGATGGATGTCCGGCACATAGCTCGCGTGCGGCTGAAGCGGTACTGAATAGCATATTTCATGACAGGTGGATTGGTCGCCGAAGCAACATACCATGGCCCGCACGTTCACCGGATCTGACGTCCCCGGACTTCTTTCTGTGGGGAAAGTTGAAGGATATTTGCTATCGTGATTCACCGACAACGCCTGACAAAATGCGTTAGCGCATTGTCAATGCATGTGCGAACACTACGGAAGGCGAACAACTCGCTGTTGAGAGAAATGCCATATGCATTGAGGTTGACGGGCATCATTTTGTGCATTTATTGCATTAATGTGGTATTTACAGGTAATCACGGTGTAACAGCATGCGTTCTCAGAAATGATAAGTTCACAAAGGTACATGTATCACATTGGAACAACCGAAATAAAATGTTCAAACGTACCTACCTTCTGTATTTTTATTAAAAAATCTACCTGTTACCAACTCTTCGTCTAAAGTTGTGAGCCATATGTTTGTGACTATTACAGCGCCATCTATCACAAAGCGAAAAAAGTGGTTCAACTAAAACATTCATTCATATTTCTTTACGTACTACAAGAATATTTAATAAAAAATGAGGGTTCCTATTTTTAAAAAAACGCAGTTGATATCCGTTCAAACGGATGGCAGCGCCATCTAGCGGGCCAACCATAGCGCCATCTGGTTTCCCCCTTCGCGCTAGACAAGTTTCGTTCTTTGTAGTTTTTTCGTTTGACGCTTATTTCGTGAGATATTTGGCCCCGTCACTAGCAATGGACCACCTCGTATAGGCGTTGCCGACCGCAGCGCCGTATTCTGACTGTTTACATATTCTGTATTTCAATACGCATACCTATACCAGCTTGTTTGGCGCATGTGTGTATGAAGGCGTTACGATGTGCACTGTGCGCAATAAGGCGATCCTGCCTTGTGGTGGTCAGAAGTGATAAACTGGAGCGTTGGCAACACATTGCCGATACTAATGCGCTCTGGGGCCGTTATAGCTGTTGTAGAAAATTGCACCTCTCACATCATCATCATCATCATCATCATTTAAGACTGATTATGCCTTTCAGCGTTCAGTCTGGAGCATAGCACCCCTTATACAGTTTCTCCATGATCCCCTATTCAGTGCTAACATTGATGCCTCTTCTGATGTTAAACCTATTACTTCAAAATCATTCTTAACCGAATCCAGGTACCTTCTCCTCGGTCTGCCCCGACTCCTCCTACCCTCTACTGCTGAATCCATGAGTCTCTTGGGTAACCTTGCTTCTCCCATGCGTGTAACATGACCCCACCATCTAAGCCTGTTCGCCCTGACTGCTACAGCTATAGAATTCATTCCCAGTTTTTCTTTGATTTCCTCATTGTGGACACCCTCCTGCCATTGTTCCCATCTACTAGTACCTGCAATCATCCTAGCTACTTTCATATCCGTAACCTCAACCTTGTTGATAAGGTAACCTGAATCCACCCAGCTTTCGCTCCCATACAACAAAGTTGGTCGAAAGACTGAACGGTGCACAGATAACTTAGTCTTGGTACTGGCTTCCTTCTTGCAGAAGAGAGTAGATCGTAGCTGAGCGCTCACTGCATTAGCTTTGCTACACCTCGCTTCCAGTTCTTTCACTATGTTGCCATCCTGTGAGAATATGCATCCTCAGTACTTGAAACCGTCCACCTGTTCTAACTTTGTTCCTCCTATTTGGCACTCAATCCGTTTATATTTCTTTCCCACTGACATTACTTTCGTTTTGGAGATGCTAATCTTCATACCATAGTCCTTACATTTCTAATCTAGCTCTGAAATATTACTTTGCAAACTTTCCATCGAATCTGCCATCACAACTAAGTCATCCGCATATGCAAGACTGCTTATTTTGTGTTCACATATCTTAATCTCACCCTGCCAGTCTATTGTTTTCAACATATGATCCATAAATAATATGAACAACAGTGGAGACAGGTTGCAGCCTTGTCTTACCCCTGAAACTAGTCTGAACCATGAACTCAATTTACCGTCAACTCTAACTGCTGCCTGACTATCCATGTAAAGACCTTTAATTGCTTGCAAAAGTTTGCCTCCTATTCCATAATCTTGTAGAACAGACAATAACTTCCTCCTAGGAACCCGGTCGTATGCCTTTTCTAGATCTATAAAGCATAGATACAATTCCCTGTTCCACTCATAACACTTCTCCATTATTTGCCGTAAGCTAAAGATCTGGTCCTGACAACCTCTAAGAGGCCTAAACCCACACTGATTTTCATCCAATTGGTCCTCAACTAATACTCGCACTTTCCTTTCAACAATACCTGAGAAGATTTTACCCACAACGCTGATTAAAGAGATACCTCTGTAGTTGTTACAATCTTTTCTGTTTCCATGTTTAAAGATTGGTGTGATTACTGCTTTTGTCCAGTCTGATGGAACCTGTCCCGACTCCCAGGCCATTTCAATTATCCTGTGTAGCCATTTAAGACCTGACATTCCACTGTATTTGATGACTTCCGACTTAATTTCATCCACCCCAGGCGCTTTATTGCACTGCAATCTATTGACCATTTTTTCCACTTCCTCAAATGTGATCCTATTTCCATCATCATTCCTATCCCATTCTACCTCGAAATCTGAAACATTACTGATCGCATTTTCACCTACATTGAGCAACTCTTCAAAATATTCCCTCCATCTTCCCAAGGCATCCACAGAATTCACCAGCAGTTTTCCTGACCTGTCAAAAATACTTGTCATTTTCTTCTTACCTCCCTTTCGAAGACTGTTAATTACACTCCAGAATGGTTTTCCAGCAGCTTGACCCATAGTCTCCAACCGGTTTCCAAAGTCTTCCCACGATTTCTTCTTGGATGCTGCAATTATCTGTTTGGCTTTGTTTCTTTCTGCAACATAACTTTCTCTTTGTACCTGGGTTCTGGTATGTAGCCATTTTTGATACGCCTTCTTTTTCCTTTTACAGGCTGCCTTGACTGTATCATTCCACCAAGCTGTTTGCTTCATCCTACTTTTACACACTACTGTTCCAAGACATTCTTTAGCCACTTCTAGTACTGTGTCCCTGTAACTTGTCCATTCATTTTCCAATGACTGTAATTGGCTACATTCAACTAACTGGTACCTTTCTGAGATCGCTGTTATGTACTTGTGCCTGATTTCCTTATCCTGAAGTTTCTCCACTCTTATCCTCCTACATATGGACCTGACCTCCTGCACTTTCGGCCTCACAATCCCAATTTCACTGCAGATTAAATAATGATCAGTGTCATCAAAGAATCCCCTGAATACACGTGTGTCCCTCACAGCCTTCCTGAATTCCTGATCTGTTATTATATAGTCAATGACAGATCTGGTTCCCCTGCCTTCCCAAGTATACCGGTGAATGTCCTTATGTTTAAAAAAGGAGTCTGTGATTACTAAGCCCATACTGGCACAGAAATCTAAGAGTTGTTTCCCGTTCCTGTTGGCCTCCATATCCTCTCCAAAGTTACCCATAACCTTTTCATACCCTTCTGTTCGATTTTCAGTCCTGGCATTAAAATCACCCATGAGCAGAACACTGTCATTGTCCTTTACTCTAACAACTACATCACTGAGTGCCTCATAAAAACTATCCATCTTATCTTGACCTGTCCCTTCACAATGCGAATATACTGACACAATCCTAATTTTCTTGCTAGACACTGTCAAATCTATCCACATCAGTCGTTCGTTTACATACCTTATTGCAACTACGCTGGGTTCCATTTCTTTCCTGATGTAAAGCCCTACACCCCATTGTGCTATTCCTGCTTTGACTCCTGACAGGTAGACCTTGTATTCTCCCACTTCCTCTTCTTTCTCACCCCTTACCCGAATGTCACTAACAGCTAAAACGTCCAGCTGCCAAGTCGTATCTCACAGCGTCTAAATATTTTATAAAAGAAAACATGGTCCGTTATAGTCTGTAAAGGAAACATTCTTTATTTAAATCCTGCAAATGGCTAATAAAGACCGTAAGTCATTTTCAAGCACATTTGTGATGTTACGTATTACGTATTGTAACCATCGGATACTTTTACTTTACACATACAAAGCCAGACATCATATTCCATAATAACATTAGGACTGCACACAAATAAAAAACGTTACAACTTCACACGTTACATGTACGTACCTCTGCTCTAAGCACAGTTACCAAGAATGATGTAATAATTCCAATTCCACAGAAAGCAGGTACTTACATGTGAGAATATGACCAGACTGTCAGTTCAATAAGTCATGGTTACAAAATACTAGCATGAATTATTTAGAGAAGAATGGAAAAATTGGTAGAAGCCGACCTCGCGGGTGATCGGTTTGGGTTGCGGAGAAACGTCGGGACACGCAAGTCAATACTGATACTATGAATTATCTTACAATATTGGCTAAGGAAAGGCAAATATACATTTATAGCATTTTTAGACGTAGAGAAAGCGTTTGACAATGCTGACTAGAATACAGACTTTGAAATACTGAAAGTAGCGCGGTGTAATATGCGGGAGTAAAAGGCTTTTTACAACTCGTACACAAACCAGACAGCAGTTGTAAGAGTAGTGGGTCATAAAAAGGTAGCGATGGTTGACAAAGGAGTGAGACAGGGCTGTAGTGTATCCCAATGTTATTCAAGCTGTACATTGAGCAAGCAGTGAGGGAAACAATGGAAAATTTAGAGTAGGAATAAAAGTTCAGGGAGAAGAAACAGAAAATTTGAGATATGCCGATTACATTGTAATTTTGTCAGAGATAGGAAAGAACTTGGAAGAGCAGTTGAACGTACGGACAACGTCTCGAAAAGAGGACAGAAGAAGAACATCAATAAAAACAAAACAAGTGTAATGGAATGCAGTCGATGCTGAGGGAATTGGGATAGGAGACGATACAGTAAAAGTAATAGATGAGTTTTGCTATTTGGGCTGAAAAATAAATTATGACGACCGGAGAGAATGTAAAATGTAGACTGGCAATGGCAAGAAAAGCGTTTCAGAAGAAGAGAAATTTGTTAACATCGAATATAGATTTACATGGTAGGAGGTATTTTCTGAACATATTTGTCCGGAGTGCAGCCTTGTATGGAATTGGAAAGTAGACGATAAAGAGTTACGACAAGAAGAGAATAGAAGCTTTTGAAATGTGGTGCTACAAAAGAATGCTGATGATTAGGTGAGTAGAACATGTAACCAATGAGGAGGTACTGAATATGATTGGGGAGGAAACAAATTTACGTTATAAAAGAAGGTTCTGGACACCCTAGACATCAAGGGATCATCAGTTTATTGTTGGCGGAAGTGTGGGGGTAAAAACTGTAGAGAGAGACCAAGAGACGAATACAGTCTTCTGACTGAAGACCACAACAACAACAACTACTACTTTACGTGACGGCTCTTCAATGACTGAGCTTGTGGTATCAATGACCTTTCCTGTCACATAGCAGAGAGGGCTGATGGGCTCTGAAATACCGGTCGCTTACAACTGCTACAGTCGTCTACCCATATTCTAAGTTTGGATTTATTTTTGCCATTCTTTCGGAGAGTTGCTATCTGACTCAGCCACCACTGATTGTAACGGCACACAGCCTGCTATAAGTAGGCGAGCAAATAGTTAACAGAGGTTTTAGAAGACTTCCGACAAACGGGAGAAAGTGACGGTGGTCCGTTATAAGTTGGAAGCATGAAAAGCAGGTGGTGTTTGTGAGGCTTGATTTGGAACATACCTACGTTCCCTCACTTGATGTACAGCGTGAGTGGTATCGTATAGCACCTAGGGTGGGTTCCACTCAGATCTTCCGAGACGCGCACACAAACGTAGAACGGATAAATGAAAAACTCTTTTCCTTCAGGCTGTTCGTAAACAGTTTCAGCTGTCTCTGAAATTACAAGTAGATGTGTACGAAGGGAACAGCAAGAACGTTGTTTTAATGAGTTCACATTCGTCTCTTAAACTATGCCTGTAGAGTTCTGAATTCCAAATCACTCAGACACTTTAACTACTGTAAGACATCAACATGGCATCCATGACACCCAGCTGCGACGGTGTCTTTACGCTCCATGATACATACAACATTTAAAGTTCCGTAAAAATAGGTAGGAGGGGACTTCAAAGAGTAAATTACACATTATTATGGCAGGCCAAGTAACTTCTGTTTAATGCTGCACTACTTTTCAAAGTGACACATATATAAAACACTGTTTTTCAACATCATTATCAAGTCACTGTAAATAATGGTCGGAACACTTGAAACGTCCCCTTAGAGCAATTATATACGACTGTGCTTAAACTGACACACAATATTTTTTTTGCGCAACGCAATCTGACTTTCAAAAATCCCTACAAAAGAATGGCCCTGACTAACATTAACCTATACCTTTCACAAATCACTTACCTCACAAACATCTTCGTTACTCGAACTACTGCAGTACAGCGAGCGCCACTACTGCCAGCTAGATAAAAGATTCAAACTACGGAAGGCACTAACTACTGATAGGCATAGTTAGCAAATCAAAGATTTTAATAGAGAACGAACAATGTATTTACCTTAATAGTGTTAAAAAATCATAATATACATAGCAGTTCATGACATCCAGTCTTACAAATTTCAAAACTCCGCCACCTCTCTCCCCACATCCACCACTGCTGGCGGCTCACCTCCAACTGCGCAACGCTATGCGCTGTTAACATCCAGCTACCCAACACTACAATGGCTGACAACACAGCACAGCCAGTGATTTTCATACAGAGCGCTACGTAACGTTGCCAATAAGGAAACATAAACAGCCTACTTACACACTGTACAAGTGATTCAGTTCCTCGATGGTAGAAATCCTCTCATTGGTTACGGAGCCACTGGATAATCGCTGTGTGGGCGTTCTGACATTGCTGCGAGCCAGTTCCCGATTGCCTGAACAGTGTCGTCGGGACGCATGTCGACGGCCTACCTTCGCGATCGTCATCACTCACCTCTGTGAGGCCTTGGTCAAATTGTTGGCGGTGAATCTGAGGCTAATTTAGAAATTTTGTCCACAAGACTTCTACTGTCCCTCGTACTTGAACTTTGGAGGTCGTTTCCACTAAGGCTGCAGATAAAATATTGATAAATCGAATTTTCCAGAAAATATCGATATATATCTGTCACAAATACTTCCAAGATAATTCGATATCAAAACGGTCACATCGAGTGCTGATATTTTTATTTTATATTATATACTTTTTTTTACAGTTTTCGGGAAATATTTGAAGCTATTCTTTTGAAATTGCAATAGGACATAATTTTACTTTCTCTGTGTGAAGGAGTCTTAAGGGGCTCCGGAAAGCCCTATACTTGCCATGTTAAAATAACGCTTATAAATTACATCTTTCCTCACAAAGTATTTGAGGTAAGAAGTTGTACTTTTTACAGATTATTTATTGGAATATGGGCTCCAACTTAACACAGGGATTTTACAAAATTTTAGTTCAGTTATTATAGATGGTTTTTTTTAATTGTAATGAAAATTCACAACATTTTTCTGCAATTTTTTATTTATATATTCAAAAATACAGTTTTTTGGAAAAAGGCTGTGTTAAATTATGCAGAAGGTACTGTGTAACATTTACGGAAAGTTTGAAACGAATATGTTTGGAAGATCCTTAGAAAACATGTAATTAGTATGAGAAAATAGAAGTTTTGGGAATCGAGCGACAAAGATTGGATTAACTTTTTAGTGCATTCCAGGTCCATAGGATGGATTATCTTCATCCTCTGCAAACTCCTCCTCCAGCTTCCTCTTGTTCCTCCTCCTGTTTACTCTTGCTTGTATTTCTAGACTCTTTACAGACCTGTCTGCAGCCCGAAGGCTTTCTTGTCTAAAGCAAGCATCGCTCGTCCCATGTTAGAACCTATCTTCATTCTCATATTTCTAAATACCTTGCACCTTACAATGTTGCCATCATTGAAAGTCGCAACAGCAACTTTACTTTTACTCATTATTATACTTCAACAAAACAGAGACTCAAGAAACAGAATTAATTACGAATATTTTCGAGATAACGACAGAGTAAATAAACATGAAACAATCGACAATCACACCAGCGATATATATTGAACCATCACAGGTTAGCCACAACACATACTTTATCTCACATCACCTAAATGTACCTGAAGAACACGGACGTTAATAATAACACCATTTGACAGCAGTTTAACAGCGCCACAGTGGGTCACGCCCATGTAGAACACATTTCAAAAAAATTTAAAAATGTTGTAGTTTTCGGAATTGAATAAATTATATATCTATTAAAAGGTAATAGTCTGCAGATTCAGAAAACGCAAAAAAGTAAAAATTGAACTTTTCATGATTTTGAGCCTTTCCGGAGCCCCTTAATACTTTTAGAGATTTCATTATGTCCAATTCTTCTCTTTGACAGTGTGAAGCAAATATAGGTGGCACAGAGAACAAGTCCGATTGCACTGGGAGGCGAAGGTGTGAATGTAATAACAAGATTTCCGATGTGAAGACACAGCACACCAATTGCTTTAAAAAACTATTGGTAACGCAACTTGTGTGCGTTTTCTTCACATCGAAATTCTTCAAAAGTAGTTGCTGAAAATGAAGAGCAAAAATGTAAATGAAAGATTGGCCGTTGCTGTGGGCGGAGACGCGAGAGAGGAAATGCTGACGTTATCGCTGCTCGCCACTGCCAACAGCAACTGCAACATTTATCTCCATCACGTAATTTTGACCCTACAACTGCTAGGTCGCCGGCGTAGCCAGAAATGAAGAAACACGGAAGTCTCGTATTGTGCCACTTACATCTAGTTACCATTGTTAGTAAACTGATTATCGCGAAGCTTGAACGTGCATCGTTTTTCTTTCAATTCTTGCTCGAAGTGGTATAGGTAGCCTGCTACCTTGTTGATATACAGAATATCTAATAATAAATCAAAGCTTATCTATACAGCTCTAAAACTGGCAGTGTCTTTACAACGTGCAGCTGATATTTTTATAGGCAGATACGTCGATATTTTTTCCGCCAATACATCTATATATCGACATATCGAGAGCCAATACAAACATTTTTTAAACATCGATATATCGGATTCACGATATTTTTAAAAATATCGGCAGTCCTAGTTTTACAGTTTCCGCGCCATTTTATCCGCAAGCTGTTATCCGTACCGCAGCAGAACTGTATCTGGGGGAAACCCAGAACGTGTATTCTTTTCTGACAATTTGCAGTGGTCACAGTGTCAGACGACACGAAAAAATTATATCTCTCTGTAGTCCCCTTGTAGGTAGGTAGGTAGGTAGGTAGGTAGGTATGTATCTAGTGGTCGTGCGGTAGCGTTCTCGCTTCCCACGCCCGGGTTCCCGGGTTCGATTCCCGGCGGGGTCAGGGATTTTCTCTGCCTCGTGATGGCTGGGTGTTGTGTGATGTCCTTAGGTTAGTTAGGTTTAAGTAGTTCTAAGTTCTAGGTGACTGATGACCGTAGATGTTAAGTCCCATAGTGCTCAGAGCCATTTGAACCATTTTTGAGGGAGAGAGAGGGGGGGGGGGGGGAGGAGGAAGACAGAAAATCCCTCATATGATGCAGAATGTGAATTTTTATATTCTGTAAAGAAAAGCAGAAAGATGACCCTACTGAATATACTAGAATTCAACAAACAGATGACACAGATTGCGAGCTTAGTATTACATGACCAAACTTAATTTTCTTTTTTCCCTCTGTTAAATTAAGTTTAATGATCATGGAATGAAGGCTTTCGAAAACGGATGACATTGCTGCTGGTAAACCTTTCGGGATGTGAGGTCATGGTCCAAGAAACTCTTATGTTCCTGACGTTTCGTCCAGGACTGCGCTGGATATCCTCAGAGGCGCTCCGCCGTTGAGTCCTGCCGACCGGTCGGACGTCCGAGAGCAACAAATACTGTAGAAAATTGGGCGTGATCAAAGTAACACGTGATGAGCGGAGTTAATCCTTGTCAGAGATAAAACTTAAGTATCGATTGTCGTCTTGTCAAAGATAAAACTGTCTAGCGATTCCACAGAGCTACTGTCTATGTGTCGCTAAGTTTCATTGCTTCCTCTTTCCTATTAAAATTATCGTGATGCTTATAAATTTCAATGGCTTCTCTGCAGTGGCCGAGCGGTTCTAGGCGCTACAGTCTGGAACCGCGCGACCGCTACGATCGCAAGTTCGAATCCTGCCTCAGGCATGGATGTGTGTGATGTCTTTAAGTTAGATTTAAGTAGTTATAAGCTCTAGGGGACTGATGATCTCAGAAGTTAAGTCCCATAGTGCTCAGAGCCATTCGAACTATTTGAACCAGCTTCTCTACATAGTCGTGGATAATAATGCGACGTTGTAGATAACATTTCTGCTCCAGAAAACTTGACTTCGTGTTTACCTGACGGAAGAGCATGCTCTGGTACAGTGAGGAAACCATGAAGTGAAGTTCACCAGCAGCTAAATTAAGTTTTAGTTGCAAATACTAGATAGTAATTGTAACAAACTTCTGTTTTACACTACTTACTGAATGTTACTCCACATAAAAACTTTTTTTAGTTAATGTAACCAATTCTGTGGGACAAAAAAAACTTTTAGTACTTTCCTCTGTAAACATGCCGCCTGTCATAATTTTTGTATACTGTGTGTAAAGAATATCTGTGTAAGTCTCAAGTAATTTTATCTGTATGTTCGACATTTAACTACCACTTGAAGATGACAGGTTTCACCCACTATTTTACCTCCATAGGGTAAAATGCTCAAACATGTAGATCTTTATTTCTGACCGAGAAGCCAAATGCCAACTTTCGCAGATTTAGCTTGAAAATTGCCTTGATAGCGACCTTTTTCCCAGAGGACACGTCTCACTTAAGGAATGTCACGGATGCGAACTGAAGAAATCGTAACGTCCGATCCAGATGTCTTACACCAATACTTCCATAAATGGAGGTTACAACCTATCTCCATGAAACCAAAGTTGCATGTTTTCATCTGTTAAATAGATTGAGCACAGAGCCCTTGATGTCTGTTTTGAGGACGACAAACATCGTCATAACATACGAGGGTTGTTTTTTTTTTTTAAGTAAGGTCCGTTCGCTCGTATAGTCCCGTAGTTCGCGCGGACGCCGCAACAAGCCACCGTGCCACTTGCCGGCATCCTTCCGACACCCCCGGGATAAGAAGGCCGCCCAGCAGTGTTAGTGACACTAAGTCACACTAAGCGGCCCATAGCCGACGCAGCAGTCTACGGACCCCTCCGTACAGACGCGCCTGATGCTAACGATCTTCTGTCCGTCATACAGAAAGGAGCCAACTATAATTCCAACCAAAGACCAAATTATATATATTCTTGTAAACAGCATAAAGGTTCATAACGAAATACCGATTACATATACGAGCAGGAATAAGTTTAATCGATTGAGGAACTTTGCCACTATTTTATAATTGTCAGAACACTATTTAGCTTTAAAACTCGCATACTGGTGGTGACAAATGCCAACAGACAGCAGGACTTAACATTTTCAAGCTATTACACTGAAAGTAAATTATCTTAAACACTGTCATACATAGCAAAACCCTAACAACTTTCGTTTACAATAAGGTAACAAGAGTTCGCTTTATCTCATAAAACACATGACTATTGTGAATTTACTCATATGTTCATGGTGACAGTGCTTTTCAAGAATTTTTACAAGTGTATCCCCAGTAATAAAGAATGGAAACAAAAGAGAGATATTAAATATTCTCCTTTTAACACAGACATCACTGAACACAAGATTCTGTCTTGCACTGTGATACTAAGGGACTGCTCTTTCCTTTAAGAAAAGCCTGACAATTTGAAGTTCACTCTGTTATTGAAGATACACTTCTTGAAACAATATTAATGTTATGGAAGGTAAGGAAATGAAAAACAACCAAGTGCATTACATGTAAGAATGTGAGCAAAAGGCTGAGGCTCTCTTTACTTACCATTTTCAATCTCTCTGCAGCTTATTTCCTTTTCCACACAGAAATCAACAATTGCAAGTCTCATTATTGCTGTCTGTTACTAACAAAGTGCTTTTCTATTTAGAAAATCTGACAATTTGATGTTCATTCTGGTAGTGAAGATAAACACTTTTCAGAGGAGAGCACAGAACCACACTGGTTATCTGTCTTGAGTCTCATTCCACCTCCTGACATCGGACCGAATATCAGAAGACTGTTTATAGCTCCGAAGTTCCAATACTAAATGATACATTCTCTGTGGAGCGAGAAAGATTGAGATCAAGACGTCCAGCCAAGATTGTAGCTGAAGATGGATTCCATGCCGTCGATGAATGTAAACGCTGCTAGCAACAAAATACCCTCGCAAATGCCTGAAACTATCCTGCATCCGGGAGAAACCCCTTGATTCGACAAGCCGCAGGCAATTTGGAATACTCCGAATCGCATCAGAACGAGCCATTGAAGATGTGTAGACACCCTCCATAAGTGTAGGAGATCATCACCATCATTTAGTGTTGTGGTGCTCAACGACAGACAGGTTCTCACGTTGTATTAACACATACAGCACGTGCCTGCAAGCGTCCTTTCGAAGAATTACCGACAGTTACCAGTAGAATAATGAACTATATAAAAGATCTTGATATTCGACCACAACTATTATATTACATTACTGTCCATTAAAATTGCTACACCACGAAGATGACGTACAACAGACGAGAAATTTAACCGACAGGAAGAAGATGCTGTGATATGCAAATGATTAGCTTTTCAGAGCATTCACACAAGCTTGGCGCCGGTGGCGACACCTACAACGTGCTGACAAGAGCAAAATGTCCAACCGATTTCTCATACACTAACAGCAGTTGACTGGCGTTGCCTGGTGAAACGTTGTTGTGATGCCTCGTGTAAGGAGGACAAATGCGCACCATCACTTTTTCGACTTTGATAATGGTCGCGATTGCGGTTTATCGTATCGCGACACTGCTGCTCGCGTTGGTAGAGATCCAATGACTGTTAGCAGAACATGGAATCGGTGGGTTCAGGAGGATAAAACGGAACGCCGTGCTGGATCCCAACGACCTCGTATCACTAGCAATCGAGATGACAGGCATCTTATCCGCATGGCTGTAACGGATCGTGCAGCCACATCTCGATCCCTGAATCAACAGATTGGGACGTCTGAAAGGCAACAACCATCTGCGAGAACAGTTCGACGACGTTTGCAGCAGCATGGACCATCAGCTCTGAGACCATGGCTGCGGTTACCCTTGACGCTGCATCACAGACAGGAGCGCCTGCGATCGTGTACTCAACGACGAACTTGGGTGCACGAATGGCAAAACGTCATCTTTTCGGATGAATGCAGGTTCTGTTTTCAGCATCATGATGGTTGCATCCGTGTTTTGCGACATCGCGGTGAAAGCACACTGGAAGCGTGTATTCGTCATCGCCATACTGGCGTATCACCCGGCGTGATGGTATGGGGTGCCATTGGTTACACATCTCGGTCACCTCTTGTTGGCATTGACGGCACTTTGAACAGTGGACGTTACATTTCAGATTGGTTACGACCCGTGGCTCTACCCTTCATTCGATCCCTGCGAAACCCTAAATTTCAGCAGGATAACGCAAGACCGCCTGTTGCAGGGCCTTTCTGGATACAGAAAATGTTAGACTGCTGCCCTGGCCAGCACATTCTCCAGATCTCTCACTAATTGCAAAAGTCTGGTCAATGGTGGCCGAGCAACTGGCTCGTCACAATACGCCAGTCACTACTCTGGATGAACTGTGGTGTCGTGTTGAAGCTGCATGGGCAGCTGTACCTGTACACGCCATCAAAGCTCTGTTTGACTCAATACTCAGGCGTACCAAGGCCGTTATTACGGCCAGAGGTGGTTGTTCTGGGTACTGATTCCTCAGGATCTATGCACCCAAATTGCGTGAAAATGTAATCACATGTCAGTTCTAGTATAATATATTTGTCCAATGAATACCCGTTAATCATCTGCATTTCTTCTTGGTGTAGCAATTTAAATGGCCAGTAGTGTATGTTGGATAGCTATGTCGATGTTTTGTACGTAGTAGTTTAGTAATCTTTGTCCAACGAGTAATGGTCGTAATATTCAGTGATATGACAGCTACAATCATTTGACGCAAAAAATTTAATCTTGGCATATGAATTATGCCGAGTGTTTTTCAAGACAGAACACATTTTATGTATGCTGTTATTTATTTTCTGTATTATCCAATATCTTGTCAGATTTACACATGTAAACCAGTTAGTAAACATTATAACATGCGTTTTACAAAGTATCAATCGAAAAGACACATTTTTAACACATTCTCATCTATGCATTATCGTGCACGTCAGATTGCAGCTGTGTTCACAGTAAATGTTCGAATATCCCGCAGTCAAATTCAGTTCATTTGTGCGCTCTTGGGAGAACGTGTTGTGTTGCTTGCCCTTTGAGTTTCTCTGCACGTTCCTTAATGAGGGCAGCAGTGTCCATGATGTGACCATGCAGTTCACCTTGCATGTTCTCCTTTCGTTTGTACACCGCAGACTTCATCCAGCTAAATAAACAAAAATCAAACGGAGTAAGATTTTGCGGCGTTGGTGCCCAGTTGATTTGCACTACCACGGCCAGCCTAGCGATTAGGGTAAGTGCGGTTGAGATGTTCCCCCACACGTCTGGTAAAATGTGGAGGGGCTCAGTCACGCTGAAAGTACATTGCAGTCCGCTGTGACCGAAGGAACAAGCTCAAGGTGTTCAACTGACGGATTTTCCGAAAAAGTGGAACTGATCATGTCCCATCACTGGCTCTTCAAAAAAGACTGGATCTATCAAGTTACCGACATGCTGTACCTACATTGATCGAAAAACGAAACTTGAAATTGGGTTTCACAGTAACTTGCGGATTTTCCTGCGGCCGTCGATGGTTATCTGTTTTGTTGTTTCCATTGCCTGTTAACGTGGCTTCATCAGTAAATAGTATTAATGGAAGCAAATGAAAACTCTCATTTGAGCAGTGACAAAATTTAAGTCCTATGGCGTTGTCACCAATGTGAACACGGTGTATGTGGAGGGACATAAATTTTCCTCGCGTGATGTTCGCCATAGACGCGTTGCTCGGACACATACGGGCAGCAACTTGCCGTGTGCTGAAAGTAGGTCTGCGCTGTACCATTTCAACAATAAGTTGCTGCTCCCGTACAGGCTGTTGAACTACGCTTTCAGAAGAAAAATGGGAACTTTTTAGAATAGCTGTTGAACAAAATGTGCTGAAAACGCTGATAAACATTTTACGATCAGGAATTAGACGTGTCGGAAAGTGTCTGCGGTATTCTTTGGCAGCAGCAGGAGCACTACCGTCGCAGGAGCCGTAAACATAAACCATATGTGCAAATCCTTCATTAGTGTAGATGTGTGGCATTTTAGACAGCGCGTGTACAAACACAGTTAACCTATGCTTCTGTCGGATAGAGTCTCAGTCCCTCGCATTACTTCACTCACAACACACCGCCGACAACTGTGCTTTCACCGGACAAGTTTAATGGCAGAAAGACATTCCTAGCAAAAAGGCTAAAAGCAACGAAGTAGTCTGGGCTGTAGTAAAACGTCAAAGAGGTATGGTGAGTAAGACATGCACGCCACTAGCCCAGAAACAAATGTACAATAAAAGTGTTCTATCTCGGAAACCATTCGGGATAGGGTATACGTTCATATAAAGTTTTCTGCTTTCAATGAGCGTTCCCAAGACATCCCTGAATATATGCCATTCCTCCCTGGGACAACCTGTACGTGTAGCTAGTCTTGTGACTTAAATACTCTGAATATATGCCATACGATAGATAAATAAACAATAAATATACCTATCAGACGAGTTCCACATTCTCGGCGATCTCGCCAGTACAGTTTCCATCCCGTGAGGACGTACAGCTGTTGACACTTTTTCATATCACGTGGAACGCGAGTGCCGCCACTGGGAAACACTAAGGTTTCTATCCCTTCAGTAATAGGCTGCCTCACCCAGTCCAAATGTCCTCGCTTTGCTCGTTTTTCTAACCATTCGCTCATTCATTGGCTCTCCTCAATTAAGCCTACACCTACATGAAGATATGCAAATATCTGCATACATACTCCACAAACCACTGAAGAGCATAGCAGAGGGCATCGTAAAATGGCGTGAATAGAAACAGCAACTGACTTAAAAATTAAAAAAAAAATTATTTTAAAACGGAAAATCAAATCAACATTATATGGAGTTGTGGGTCTTGTTCCAAAAACTAAACGTGTAATTAGTTTGGGACTTAGCTAATGATTTTATAACATAATAAGATAAAAACTTGGTGTTTTTATTCACCCTGCAGGGAGGGATGAATAGAAATAGCAGTACTGTCCACAATATTTTTCTCCATTTATTGCTCTTTGGAGCAAATTGGGACATGACAAAATGTGTTTCGATTCTAAGAGAGTAAGAAACAAAATTTATCTGGTTGAAAAAGTTTTATTCGGTACAAAATTAAAAATATTGCATGAATTGCGATAGTTTCCTCTGTTTTTAAAATAAACGGTGTTATATCTCTAATTACGTTATTGTAACATTAAGTTCATGAACTCAGGTTATTTCTATTTAAGTCGCTGACATCATCTTTAAAAATGATCATGTCGTTGAATCTAAAACTCGTAGGTACCACCACAGCAACGGAGAGCATTCTAACAACAACTTATTGACGAAAAAAATGACTCCTGATCTGTTAGAATAATCGTGTTTAACCGGCCTCTATTTTTTTTTTTGGAAAAAAGTAAAATCTTTGCATTCTAAATACAAAAAATTATATGCATACAATCTCGATGACTGCTTACTTTTTTCATAAACTTTACTTACACCATAATCTCCTGGGTTAAGAACAGTGCCAGGTGATTTTTGTTTTTAGTCAAATTCTTGGTCTTCTTTTGAAGAAACATTGACGATTACGCTTTTTACTCACCCCAAAAATTCCGAAAATCTAACCCTCCATTTTCACATAGCCGGAACACAAGCCAGATTAACTTACACACCTACTTTAAAACTGAACCGTTAATTAATGAAATGGAAATGGAAATGTTTCCATGCCCTTAAATTTAAACACCACCATTTAGTATGGCATCCTACTCACAGATGAAGTTCGAAGTAAGTAAACTAAGCACCACATCCAATATTTGTCATAGGGTATACAAAACATCAACTGGCATTGTCGCCAACATTAAAATTCATAATTTCCGTCAGACCGGCTCAATACCAACCCACACAAACAAATCTTCGAATTTTATTCCCATTTGTCGTCCAACGCGACTGCATAGAACTTCTTTGGAAGTTCCGTTTCTATTCACCCCCTTGTTTCTACTCACCCCATCTTGTGGTACATATAAGGGCTCCTTTTCGTTCCAATCGCGTGTGGAGCACGAGCAGAATGACTGCTCAAATGTCAAATTTCAAATTGTGCCCTGTAATCAGTCTAATTTTGCTGTCGTGGGAGCGATACTCAAGGGAGTGAAGAATATGGCCAGCCGGTGTAGCCGAGCGGTTCTAGGCGCTTCAGTCTGGAACCGCGCGACCGCTACGGTCGCAGGTTCGAATCCTGCCTCGGGCATGGATGTGTGTGATGTCCTTAGGTTAGTTAGGCTTAAGTAGTTCTAAGTTCTAGGGGACTGATGACCTCAGATGTTAAGTCCCATAGTGCTCAGAGCCATTTGAACCATTTGAAGAATATGTCTAGATCATAATATTGTTTCTTAAAATTCTGTAGGCGACTTTTCCGAGATAAGTAGCGTTTATCTTGAAGCGAGAGCCAATCCATGTTTAACAGCCTTCCTGCAACGCTCACTAGTGAGACAAAAAAAGCTGTAACCACTGGCGCCCCATTCTTTGTATGCATTCTTTATCCCGTGTTAGCCCTATTTGATACGGGTCCTATAAGCTTTGAGTAATATACTAAGATAGGACCCGAAAGCACTTTGCGAACAGTCTCCTTTGTAGAGCGACCACATTTTGGCAGTAAAATACCAATGAACCGAAGTCTGCCACCTGTATTTATCTGCGATGGAGCCTATACGATCATTGCATTTCATATCCCTAAAAGTTCTTAGATCCAGTTATTTGTATGATTTGATTGCTTCCAACTGTAGGGCATTGATGTTTTAGTCAGATGATGCTAGATTTTCTGAAGTTTTACATTTTTATATAAAAGTAGTTGCCATCTTTATAGTACCTTCAAACCCACTTTAAAATCTTATCCTGATCTGAATGGATATTTTTGCAACGCTTGTTCATATATTTCTACATTATACATCACTATATCATCTGTGGTTGCTGTCACTATTGTCTGCCAGGCCATTAATACAAATATGAACAACAAGGGTCCCAACTCACTTCCCTGGAGCACGTCTGAAGTTACTTCTATTTCTGTTGATGAATCTCCACCCAGGATAATACGCTGCGTTCTCCCTGCCAACAAACACGCAATATTGTTGATGCCTTACATAAGCGTAATTTTGTTATTAAACATTATGTGGTATCGTTTCCGAAGTCAATAAATACTGTACCTACCTGGTTGCACTGGTCAATGGCTTTCGTGATGTTATATCAGAAAAGCACATTTTAAAAGTAAAAACCAACTGTTTTCATGTTCCGAAATTGAAAAAGTGAACCGCTGCGTCAGCTGACAGCGATGCACGAGTCCCAAGCTATGCAATTTATTACGCGACCGTGCTGTCGTCGGCCGGCGCAGCTAACGCACTCTTAATTGAGCCGAAACCGGTCGCGTGAGTAAAACTGCAGCATAACTGCCAACTGGAGCGTTCGATTCCAGTAAAAATGCTGACCTGATTCTTTCGCGGTTTCACTAAACTGCGAAGGCAATGGCTGAGATGGGTTGTTTGAAGGAGACTCGGCCATATTCCGTGCCCGTCCTTGTCCATTCATAACCCAGTGATCTGTCTCCAATGACCTTTTCGTCGAAAAGTTGTTAAATCATTATCTTCTTCAGCAACTTCTAAATTAGTATGCAGGAAATAAAGAGCAGCTTTTGCTTTTGTGGACAGTAAAGAATCACGAGTAAAGTGGCCCTCTTAAATCATTCTAGACAAAAAGCAAGATGCATCCCAAACAAGTTGATATCTTTTCTAACGTTCATTGTTTTGAAAATTTCTCTTGCTCATTTCAAAGAACCTCTGAATATGAAGCTTAAAGACCAACGTATTTTTTTATGTTGTAAAAATGGTATTTGAGTATTTAGCTTTTGTCACAGTATACTCTTCGAACAAACAAAAAAAAAATGGGTGATGGGTTGTAGAGGTTATGTTTAACAAACAAAAACACGATAGCATGCCGATTCGTACATTATTGGTTCAAAAGGCTCTGAGCACTTTGGGACTTAACATCTGAGGTCATCAGTCCCCTAGAACTTAGAACTACTTAAACCTAACTAACCTAAGGACATCACACACATCCATGCCCGAGGCAGGATTCGAACCTGCGACCGTAGCGGTCGCGCAGTTCCAGACTGAAGGGCCTAGAACCGCTCGACCACTCCGGCCGACCGTACATTATTCTCTCATGGTAGTGTAACACTTATTTATTGCTGCCTATGACTTGCTGTATGTAGAGCTGTTATCCATAATCTTCGTCTACACCAAAGCTCCGCAAGCCATGTTGCTGTGTGTGGCGGAGAATACTTCGTGTACTACTGTCACTTCTTCCCTTTCCTGTTCCACGCGCGAATTGTTCGTGGGAAGAACGACTGCTGGTAATCCTCTGTATGGGCTCGAATATCTCTAATTTTATGTTGATGGTCTTCTAGCGACGTATACTCAGGAGGAAGGAACATATTAGTTGACTCTTCTAGAAACGTACGCCCTCGGAACTTCAACAATAAACCACAGCTTGATGCAGAACGCCTCTCTTGCAGTCTCTGCCACTGGAGTTTATTGATCATGTCTGTGACGCTTTGGGGCTTCCTAAAAGATCCTGTAACAAAACGCACTCGCTTCTTTGGATTTTATTTACTACTTCTACCTGTCCCATCTCGTACGAATCCTACATGACGAGCAATATTCAAGTATTGGTCTAAAGAGTTTTATAAGCTACTCCTTGTGTTGATGGACTACACTTCCTGGGGATTGTTCCAACGAATCTCAGCTCTATTCGCGGTTAATTTTGTGTGATTTTTTCACTTTAAATCGCTCCGCACGCGTACTCGTAGATATTTTACATCACCATCTACAGAAAGCCTCAAGTAAATTTGTATATTATCTGCTAGGTCATTTATATACATGGTGCTTCACAATTCATGTTATTCACTTTTAGAGGTTGGAGAAGGGACTTAGTAGATCAAGTTCTACTTAGGGACCCATGTACGGAATCATCATCCAACGAAGTCATATCACACTCCACCGCTGGACTAAGTAACTCCAGTGTGTATTTGTCGGTCGGTTGTACTGAAGCAGCACAGGAACGTAGGCCGAACTGGAGATGTGACAGAATGGCAGGAAGGAGCTGTGATGTTTGGGTGTTCCCATGACCACATCGTGAGCGAAGTTACTCTAACTGGTGGTGTATGAATATGGTCTTCCCAATGTGTCTGCAGGGAATGATGTAGTACTCGCAACCACATACAACGGGAAGTAAGAGTGATTTCAGTGTACCGCAGGGGAGTGTCATAGGACCGTTGCTATTCACAATATATATAAATGACCTTGTGGATAACTTCGGAAGTTCACTGAGGCTTTTTGCGGATGATGCTGTAGATAATCGAGAGGTTGTAGCAATGGAGGGTTGTGCTGAGGTGCAGGAGGATCTGCAACGAATTGACGCATGGTGCAGGGAATGGCAGTTGAATCTCAATGTAGACAAGTGTAATGTGCTGCGAATAAATAGAAAGAAATATCCTTTATCAATTAGCTACACTGTAGCAGGTCAGCAATTGGAGGCAGTTAATTCCCTAAATTATCTGGGAGTAGGTTCAAAATGGTTCAAATGGCTCTGAGCACGATGGGACTTAACTGCTGAGGTCATCAGTCCCCTAGAACTTAGAACTACTTAAACCTAACTAACCTAAGGACATCACACACATCCATGCCCTAGGCAGGATTCGAACCTATGACCGTAGCGGTCGCGCGGTTCCAGACTGTAGCGCCTAGAACCGCTCGGCCACCCCGACCGGCAATCCGTACCAGATAGGGTTGATAGAAGAGATAAAGAAGATCCAACGGAGAGCAGCGCGCTTCGTTACAGGATCATTTAGTAATCGCGAATGTATTACGGAGATGACAGAGAAACTCCAGTGGAAGACTCTGCAAGAGAGACGCTGAGTAGCTCGGTACGGACTTTAGTTGAAGTTTCGAGAACATATCTACAGCGAGGAGTCAAGCAGTATATTGCTCCCTCCTACGTATATCTCGCGGAGAGACCATGAGGATAAAATAGGAGAGATTAGAGCCCACAGAGGCATACCGACAATCTTTCTTTCCACGAACAATACGAGACTGCAATAGAAGGGAGAACCGATAGATGTACTCAAACTACACACACCGTCAGGTGGCTTGCGGAGTATGGATGTAAATGTAGATTTAGATAAGAAGAATAGTCGTAGAAATATGCTAACTGTCATGGACCAAAGACGAGACTCACGCCTTGTCAATGACAGTCGGTTTCCAATCCAACAGGAATGGCGACTGTCAGTGAATTCAGGTCGATCTCAGCCACTGTGGCGGGAACTGCATACAGTGGACTTTTGTAGTCCAATACCTCACGGAAGGGGCGTTCACAGTGGTACATATAGCTACATGTTTTCAGTGGACCGGACGACACAACAGCTGGAAAGTACCTGACTAGAGTCGTGTAGTTTGGCGCGGCGAGCGCGAGTCACGGTTTTAACTATTTCCGAATGTGCAATGATTCTAGTGTACCGGCGATCCAATTAAGTGTTTAAGAGGAGCGTGTTGAGAGTGTAATTAAGTATGGAAGTAGTACCACGATGTTATGGTAGTGTTTTTCATAACATTACTTAGTTCCACTCATTGATGTTACTGTGAACATGATTCAACATGTTTATTTCAGCGTTTCCTTTTACCAGATGTACCCTACGTTTTACATCATCAAGGTGAGTATCAGTGGACACTGTGTCTTCCAAGATGACAGCAACCGTGTTCACAGAGCTGCACACATACGAGCACGTTCCTCGTTTGACGAACACACACAGTTGTCATACGACAAGTAGTCTGACCCTCTTTACCATGCGATGTTAATCCCGTAGCACATATCTCAGAGTATATGGAACAGGGTGTCAAACGTACTAATCAACATCCTCGAAATTTGCCAGTTATACGGGATATAGTCTGCACTAATAATAAATCTGTAAAACTATCTTGTCTGTCTGTCTGCCTTTGAATACGCTAATCCCCAAAACTAGTAAACTACTAGACGAATTTTCATGGACTTTTCGCAAGTAACTTGGGCATTGTGATTCCTGAGTTTCTCCCAGGCGCACTCTCGGGGAAAATCGCCCGCATTCTGAAGAAACACCGGGTCGGAACTGTGTTTTGTCCTCCAAATAAAACTCATGCACTGGTGGGGAGCGCCAAAGATGCCCTCGATTTGAGGAAGGCCGGCGTGTACCAGATTCCGTGTCGATGTGGCAAGTCGTATATTGGTCAGACGATGCGTACCGTCGAGGATCGATGCCGTGAACACCAGAGGCACACTCGACTGATGTTTTTTTTTTTTTTTTTTTTTTGTTGTGGTTTTAGGGCGCAAAACTTCTATGGTCATTAGCGCCCAGCCCGTGACTTAAGACAGTAAAAAACCGAAATTGAAAATCAGCAGCAATGGGAACAAACTCATAAAATTGGAGAAACTAAAATTAGAAAGAATGCTTAAAAATCCACTACAGACAGGGTGTGAGTGTCCCCAAAAAAAAAACTTCAAATGACTGACGTCATTTCACTGTCACTAATAAACTGCAGAACGCGGTCGGCTAAGCGCGTGTCATCTGCTAAAATCGACGATAGAGCAGGCGATAGCTGTAGACGGGAGCGTAACTGATTAAAATAGGGGCATTCAATTAAAAGGTGTCTGACCGTCCACGGCTGAGAGCAGTGGGGTCAGAGTGGAGGAGGATCACCGCTTAAAAGATGTCTATGGCTAAAAAGACAGTGCCCTATCCGGAGTCTAGCTAAAATTACCTCCTCCCGACGACGCGTTCGGGAGGAAGAGGTCCAAGCGCAAGGAAGGGCTTTCACTTCCCGCAATTTATTACGGGGAAGTGTTGACCAATGCGCATGCCATAAATGAGCAACTTGGCGGCATAAACCGCTCCGTAGATCGGTAAAGGGAAGCGACTGAATAGCTGGCCGAGGAAGAGAGACTGCAGCCTTGGCCGCCATATCGGCCGCCTCATTCCCACAGATACCAGCGTGTCCCGGGAGCCAGAGGAACGCCACCGAGACGCCCCCCAGGTGGAGCAAGCGCAGACAGTCCTGAATCCGGTGGACCAGAGGGTGCACAGGGTAAAGAGCTTGGAGACTGAGGAGAGAGCTGAGAGAATCGGAGCAGATAACGTACTGTATCCGCTGATGGCGGCGGATGTAATGGACAGCCTGGAGAACAGCGTAAAGCTCCGCAGTATAAACCGAACACTGGTCGGGAAGTCGAAAGCGATTTGGGGTGTCGCCAACAATATAGGCACTCCCTACACCTAAGGATGTTTTCGAGCCGTCGGTGTAAATAAATGTGGCGTCCGTCATTTGTGCACATAGAGCAGCAAATGCCCGACGATAAACAAGTGTAGGGGTACCATCCTTGGGAAATTGACAAAGGTCACGGAGCAGGCAGATCCGGGGACGGAGCCAAGGCGGTGCTGTACCCCAAGTTGTCAAGAAGGTTTTCGGAAAGCGGCAGGAAAGAGAATGGAGCAATTGACGGAAGCGGACTCCCGGGGGTAGTAGGGAGGAGGAGCGGCCTGCATACCCTACATCAAAGGAGGCGTCGAAAAAAAGGTCATGGGCTGGATTAGCAGGCATGGAAGACAGATGGCTAGCATAACGACTCAGGAGGACTGCTCGCCGATTGGACAGCGGAGGTTCAGCAGTCTCAGCATAAAGGCTTTCCACAGGGCTAGTGTAAAAAGCTCCAGACACTAAACGTAATCCACGGTTGTGGATAGAGTCGAGACGCCGAAGAATAGACGGCCGAGCAGAGGAGTAGACTATGCTTCCGTAATCCAATTTTGAGCGCACTAAGGCGCGATAGAGGCGGAGAAGGACCACTCGGTCCGCTCCCCAGGAGGTACCATTCAGGACACGGAGGGTGTTAAGCGATCGCAGACAGCGAGCCGAAAGATACGAAACGTGGGAGGACCAGCACAGTTTTCTGTCAAACATAAGACCCAAGAATTTAGCGACGTCTGAAAACGGAAGGTTGACAGGACCTAGATGTAAGGAGGGCGGAAGAAACTCCTTCCGTCGCCAAAAATTGACACAAACGGTCTTACTGGGTGAGAAACGGAAGCCGGTTTCGATGCTCCACGAGTGGAGGCGATCGAGACATCCTTGAAGACGTCGTTCAAGAAGGCTGGTCCGTTGAGAGCTGTAGTAGATCGCAAAATCGTCCACAAAGAGGGAGCCCGAGACATCAGGAAGGAGACAATCCATAATTGGATTTATGGCGATGGCAAACAGTACAACACTCAGCACGGATCCCTGGGGTACCCCGTTTTCTTGGGAGAAAGTACGGGAGAGAGTAGTGTTCACCCGCACCCTAAAAGTGCGCTCTGCCATAAATTCGCGAAGAAAAAGGGGCAGCCGGCCTCGAAAGCCCCAAGAGAACAGTGTGCGAAGGATGCCTGTCCTCCAACAGGTATCGTATGCTCTCTCCAGATCAAAAAATATTGCTACCGTTTGGCGTTTCCGGAGAAAATTGTTCATGATATAAGTGGAGAGAGCAACAAGATGGTCAACTGCAGAACGATGCTTCCGAAATCCGCATTGGGCTGGTGTTAAAAGACTGCGGGATTCCAGCCACCAAGCTAAACGGTAATTCACCATACGCTCCAAAACCTTACAGACACTACTCGTGAGAGAAATGGGGCGATAGCTAGAGGGGAGATGTTTGTCCTTTCCAGGTTTCGGAACGGGAACGACAATAGCTTCCCGCCACCGTTTAGGAAAGGTACTGTCGGTCCAAATTCGATTATAAAGGCGAAGGAGGTAACGCAGACTAGGGGTTGGTAAATGCAGCAACATTTGGACATGGATACCATCCGGTCCTGGGGCGGAGGAGCGAGAAGATGAGAGGGCATGTTGGAGTTCCCGCATGGAGAAAACAGTATTGTAGCTTTCGTGATTTTGGGAGGAGAAAGCAAGAGGTCGCACTTCCGCTGCACGTTTCTTCGGGAGAAACGCTGGCGGGTAATTTGAAGAGCTCGAAATCTCAGCAAAGTGCTGACCCAACGAGTTAGAAATTGCGACGGGGTCCACTAAGGTATCATGCGCGACAGTGAGCCCAGAAACCGGGGAGAAACTAGGCGCGCCTGAGAACCGTCGAAGCCGACTCCAAACTTGCGAGGAGGGAGTGAAGGTGTTAAATGAGCTAATAAAGAATTTCCAGCTTGCCTTCTTGCTATCGCGGATGACGCGACGGCATCGCGCACGGAGCTGCTTATAGCGGATACAGTTGTCGAAAGTAGGATGGTGACGGAAAATGCGAAGAGCACGTCGCCGCTCACGTATTGCGTCACGGCATGCCTCGTTCCACCAAGGAACTGGGGGGCGCCGGGGCAATTCGGAGGTGCGTGGTATTGAACGTTCCGCAGCTGTAAGGATAACGTCGGTAATGTGTGTGACCTCATCGTCGACGCTGGGAAAGCGACGGTCATCGAATGTCGCGAGAGACGAAAAAAGTGTCCAATCGGCTTGGGCAAACTTCCAGCGTCGCGGGCGCATATATGGCAGTTGAGGCTGCAGTCTGAGGACACATGGAAAGTGGTCACTCGAGTGTGTATCATCAAGGGCGAACCATTCGAAGCGCCGAGCTAGCGGAACAGTACCGACCGCAAGGTCCAAATGAGATAAGGTTGTCGTGGAGGCAGACAAAAATGTGGGGACCCCAGTGTTGAGGCAAACTAGATCCGCTTGGTGGAAGACGTCTAGCAATACGGAGCCACGTGGACAAGGGTGTGGAGATCCCCAAAGCGGGTGGTGGGCATTGAAGTCCCCAACCAGCAAATAGGGGGGTGGAAGCTGACCAAGAAGATGAAGGAGATCAGCTCGTGCCATTGGTGTGGACGATGGAATGTATACAGTACAAAGAGAGAACGTGTATCCGGAAAGTGAAAGACGGACGGCGACAGCTTGGAAGGAAGTGTTTAAGGGGATTGGGTGATAATGGAATCACGGAGAAGAATCATGAGTCCTCCATGGGTTGGAGAGCCTTCAACAGAGGGGAGATCATATCGGACAGACTGAAAATGAGGGAGAACAAAGCGGTCATGGGGACGCAGCTTTGTTTCCTGAAGACAGAAGATGACCGGCGAGTAGGAGCGTAAGAGGACCGACAATTCATCCCGATTGGCTCGAATGCCGCGGATATTCCAGTGGATAATGGACATGGGGTGAAAAGAGAATGGAGGAATGTGACCAAAGTTGCTGTCAACTCAAAGACTGCTCGGAGCTAGCAACCGACAGCATGGAATGGCATTCAGCCGAAGGCAGAAGATCCTGATCCATAGGTTGGTCAGGAGCAGTCCCTGCCACCAGCGATCGGCCGGTTGACCGGCCACCAGCAGTGCGCCTCGGCGACACAGAAGATGGCCGAGGGCGATTTCCGCCAGGTGGTGCTGTAGATGGGACACGCCTTGGCGGAGAAGGAGATGAACTGGGTTTCTTTGTAGCCTTCTTAGAAGTATGATGTTTAGATGAAGGAGGAACCGATGGTTGTGAAGCTGCGGTACGTAAAAACTCTTCACGAGTATGCTCTTTTTTCGAAGACTTGGCGTCCGACTTTTGGGCTCGAGATGTAGCAGAACCCGACGAAGGGTGAGCCATAGAGTGGGCAGGCGAAAGTGGTGAGGTTGAACGAGCGATCTTTGCGCTAGCCGATCTGACGACCGTGGTACTAAAGGTGAGGTCGCAAGTCTGCGTGGCCGCCTCCTTGGTTGGCCGAGGAGAAGCAAGGACAGTGCTGTATTTTCCTGTCTGAGGCACGGTGGGCTTGCGACTGGCGAATAATTTTCGAGCAGCAAAGGTCGACACCTTTTCCTTCACCCTTATTTCCTGGATGAGCTTCTCATCCTTAAAAACGGGGCAATCACGAGAGGAAGCAGCGTGGTCACCCATACAGTTGATGCAGCGAGGGGATGGAGGTGGACAAGCACCCTCATGGGCATCCTTGCCACACGTAACACATTTGGCTGGATTGGAACAGGACTGGCTGGTGTGATTGAACCGCTGACATCGATAGCAACGCGTAGGGTTTGGGACGTAAGGGCGAACGGAAATTATCTCATAGCCTGCTTTGATTTTCGATGGGAGTTGAACTGTGTCAAATGTCAAGAAGACAGTGCGGGTTGGAATGATGTTCGTGTCAACCCGTTTCATTACTCTATGAACTGCCGTTACGCCCTGGTCAGACAGATAGTGCTGAATTTCTTTGTCAGACAATCCATCGAGGGAGCGTGTATGAACGACTCCACGCGAGGAATTCAAGGTACGGTGCGGTTCCACCCGGACAGGGAAGGTGTGGAGCAGAGAAGTACGCAGCAATTTTTGTGCCTGGAGGGCACTGTGTGTTTCTAACAACAGGGTGCCATTCCGTAATCTGGAACAAGACTTTACAGGACCTGCTATTGCGTCGACTCCTTTCTGAATAATGAAAGGGTTGACCGTGGAGAAGTCGTGACCTTCATCAGACCGAGAAACAACAAGGAACTGTGGCAACGATGGAAGAATCGTCTGTGGCTGAGACTCAGTATACTTACGTTTGTGAGCAGACTTAGTGGAAGGTGAGGAAACCATTGCGGAAGAATCCCCCATGATTACCGGCGTCTCCGATGGCGCGCTCCTCCCTTGTGGGGGCCCTCTCTGAGGGCACTCCCGCCTTAGGTGATTGTTCACACCTCAGGTCACACCTCCCGACAAACGGACGGAGGGACCAATCGGCATTTTCGGAAGGTATCAGCTCGGGTAATCACCCCTCCCTGGGCCTGGCCGTTACCAGGGGGTACGTACGTGTCCTACCTGTCTACCCGGGGCGGGGAATTACGCGTTACCCCGTCACCGGCTACGCACGAAGGGCGTGGGTCGGCCTTCAGACACGCACAGGGAGGAAGAAAGAGAAAGGGAAAGGAAGGAAGAGAGGTCTCAAACGCCGCAGCGGAGAAAAGAGAAAGAGAAGAGGTAAGGAAAAGAGAAGGACAAAGGAAGGAAGAATACAGAGAAGGACAAAGGAAGGAAGAAGACATAAAAGCAAGGAAGGCAAGGAATGCAGTACATTTACGAGCGTCCGTCTCCGGACGGAGGCACAAACCATACTCCCAGATGGGGAGAAAGAGAAGGAAAGAGCCAGAGGTGAGGGGAGGAGGGGCGAAGATAGGGATGGGGAAGGATGCGGAATGGGAAGGTATGCAGCCCGGAAAGGAAGGAAGGCCACATTAGCTCGGGGTCCCGTGCTCGCTACGCACGTATCCACAAAAGAGTTGTGGACCCCCTGGGGGGACTCGACTGATGTATCTGAGCAAGTCGGCGGTCGCTGAACATTGTTTGTCGGAAAATCACGCTATGGAGTATGAACGCACGAGGATTCTGGTACAGACGTCGAGATACTGGGACAGCGTTGTTAGAGAGGCCATCGAAATTCGCACCAATGACGACCTCATAAACCGTGACTGTGGCTATAATCTTAGCAAGGCTTGGGAACCAGCGATTGGGTTAATCAAGAGTAAATCGAGCAAACGTATAGTTGTGACGACCACGGCGGACAGAGCCATCACACCGACGTCATCTCAGACGCCGTCGCAATCTGTTCCACCGCGCGACCGTGGCGCGGGGCGCGGACGACGGAGGGAGCGCGCCGCGGGCGGAGGGTATTTAAATCGGCCGCCGCCGCGACCGAACCCAGTTCCCTCTGAGCAGCCATAGCGTACGGATCTCCGTGCCGGCACGTTCACAGGAGCTCAGTCCGTCAGTTCACCTGATGATGGCGACATGTATGATCGCCGAAATATTGTGCCCGTTGGACACTATAGACCGGCAGCACACCCGTAGATATTTTGATTAATTTGAGCATTGTTTGGCGCAACATACTGGTTCTAGTTGACTAAAATCGGATCATGTACAAAAAAGATCGTGTTTTAAAGTTTTACTGAAACTTTGTTCTGTCTGTCTGAACTCGCTGACCCCCAAAATTACTATACGGATTTTAAAGGGGTTTCCACTGGTAACTTCAACGTAGGTAGGGGCGCCATATAGACTATATTTCATGGAAAAAAAAGATATTCATAGATATTATAAAAATGAACGTTCTCCTCCGAAACCATTGCACCGATTTCAATCAAACTTGGTGCACATATTAGTCCCTGTTTGGAAATAATCGCTGTATGGGTAAAACCACGTACCTATCAAAGGGGTGAGGTACGGGATGATAAATATGTGTAGGACATGACGCGCGAATTCTTAGAATTTATCCAGTATTTGAGAACGAGAGCACTTGGTGCCCTGCAACAAACTTTACGCGTAGTTTCAAAACCTCTAAGACAATTTTTCTTGAATGAAATTATCAGTCTGCAGTGCAGTGTGCGCTGATATGAAACTTCCTGGCAGATTAAAACTGTATGGCGGACCGAGACTCGAACTCGGTAACTTTGCCTTTCGCGGGCAAGTGCTCTACCAACTGAGCTACCCAAGCACGACTCACGACCCGTCCTCACAGTTTCACTTCCGCAGTACCTCGTCTTCTACTTCCAAAACTTCACAGAAGCTCTCCTGCGAACCTTGCAAGACTAGCACTTCTAGAAGACAGGATATTGCGGAGACATGGCCTTGTCACATCCTGAAGGATGTTTCCAGAATGAGATTTTCACTCTGCAGCGGAATGTGCACTGATATGGAACTTCCTGGCTGATTAAAACTGTGTGCCGGAGCGAGACTCGAACTCTGGACCTTCGTCTTTCGAGGACAAGTGCTCTAGAGCAGGAACTCTCTTGCCCGAGGCAGAACCTGCGATCGTAGCAGGAGCGCGGTTCCGGATTGAAGCGCCTAGAACAGCACGGCCACAGGGCCAGCTTGAATTTTGTCCCACTAGAATTCGTTAAAATGCAGAGACAAGAGAACAGGGGGCTAAATTTTACTATTTATCGGAGCTGATTAAACAAACATCCATCGTTACTGTAACCTTTTGTGTATGCTCCGTTTTCTACCTTGTCTGCAAGGGATTAAAAAAAAAAAAGATCGATATAGTCAAATGGGATGAGGAAGGAACATGAAGTGAATCAGCGACCTCAGAATCTGACCAGGATGTTGTGAAGCAATGGCCTCGACGGGTTCTGAAACCTGCTCCTCTCCTTGTTTATAGCTGCTATACGGCAGTTGTAAGCAGTCTGGCCACGACGGCGGCAACGGCCCAAGCCAGCAAGATGTTAAGAGCCGGCTTCTGGCATATATACGTACCAACGTGGGGAAAGAGCGACAGGCAATCAAGGTCGCCAGTACTACACGCACCGGTTCCTCCCAATCTCATTGCAAACAACGCTGCCTGATTTTCTCCACAAACGCAATGTTTTCTTTTGTAAAATTTGAAAACACAAACATAACAGAAAAAAGTGATGTATTTATTTCACGGAGTGTCTCACGTGTCGCACGTGACGTACACCGGCTGTAGTACAGTTAGCCAAAGAGGTTCTCTGACAGCTGGCAGGGCTGTTATGAGAATTCAATTGCAAATTCAGACGGCTTCAGGCGAAACGATAGCCTTCTACAGAGCTGTGACAATACTGAGATGTTGCCAAAGGGAATAATACAAAATCAAGCTGTTTGATTGGTTCTGGAAGGTGTTCGAAGCAGTCGTGTCATGCCCACTCACTGCAACTGTCAGGAGTCTTCTTTCTCTGTCGTTTATTGCCTAGGAAAGTCATCAGAAGATTAAAACCCACTGAAAAACGATTTACATAAAATACCTGTAAGGTGCGAAAATTGCCAATCGACCCTAAGTAATGGAAGGTGTGACGTCATCCACATGTAAAAGGAGTCCGTTAAACTTCGGATCCACGATAAATCAATCAAATCTAAAGGCCGTAAATTCAATTAGATACCTAGAAATTACAATTACGAACAATTTAAATTGCAAATAATACGTAGAAAATGTTGTGGGTAGGACAGTCAAAGACTGCGTTTTATTGGCAGAACACTTAGAAGATGCAACAGATCTACTAAAGAGACTGCCTGCACTAGGTTTGTCCGTCCCGTTTTGGAGTATTGCTGCGCTGTGTGGGATCCTTACCAAACATGATTAATGGAGTACATCGAGAAAGACCAAAGAAGCGTAGCAGGTTTTGTCTCACAGACATGATACAGTATTTGGGGTAGACATCATTAAAAAAAGGGCGTTTTTCGTTGCTACGGGATCTTCTCAGGAAATTTCAGTCACTAACTTTGTCCTTAGAATGCAAAAATATATTTATGATGCCGACCTGAATAGGGAGAAACTATCATTATAAAATAAGGGAAATTAGAGCTCTCTCGGAAACATATAGATGTTCGTTTTTCTGCACGCTGTTTGAGAGTGGAATAATAGACAATTACTGTGAAGGTGGTTCTATGAACCCTCTGCCAGTCACATAAGTGTGATTTCTTTAGTAGCCATGTAGATATAGATGTAGACTGCAGCTGCTGCAAGACGATTCGGCGTGTGTCCCCGGAGTTGAGATATAAAGGCGCAAACCAACTGAGTTAAGATTATCTTTATTTACAGCAAGGGCACAAAATTATGTCTCTTCGGCAAGAGCAGCCTCTGACACATTGTGGAGACATCGTCAAACACTCTTAGAATTACGGTTAGTGAAATTCTCGATACCACGAGTTGTATACTATCTTCTAATTCTCCGAGTGTATGGGTATTTTGTGTGTACCCCTTATCTATTAAAATCCCCCAAAGATAAAATCACATGAATTTAGACTTGGGAAGCGAAGAGGACAGTCACCTGTCCTAAATATACCTGAATTTCGTTCCTGAGATACTGGTTGTTATATCCGCGGACGGGTCGATCGCGGCGCGTCCCAAGGAATCAGGTGGTTGTAGAAACCGTCGTATCTCAAACGGTTCAAGATATCGAAACTACGTTTTTTTTTGGAAATGACAGCACGCAGAAAGGATTATTTCATTTTTGTCAAACGCATGAGCGGAGCGAAAACAAGAATCCCTATAAATTACACAATGAGCTTTTGTCCGAGTTTTCATAGCCAAACAAAGAGAGAGAAACAGGAAACAGACTATCAAAGTGACCAGCGTGGGGTATAGTTTCGCATGAAAATATTTAATTGCTTGAAAGCAGTCAGAGTAATAAAGGAAAACTTAATTACTGATTTGACGGAAATTTCAAATATTTCATGAATAGCTGCAAGCTATGTAAATGAAGTCTCAAAAAGTTCATCTATTCAAGGCCTAGCTGTTTTGCACATAAAAAGATACATTGGTTCGATATTTACGATAAATGTCAAAAAGGATTCCTTCGAATCAAGTACCAAACATAGGATTTTCGAAAACAGAAGACGTTAGGAAGGCAAATGATGTGTCAATAAAATCATGCTTTCTGAATAAAACTTGAAAATAAAAAATGAAAGAAATCTGTCAAATATTTTGTGCAATGATTGGTGTAAAAGATATAAATAGATCAGAAGCATTCGACATTGCTTTGAATGATGCTCGAAATCATGAACAGAAAATGAGGTGCATCAAATGTTTCTCTAATATTTTTAGGCAAATCATTTCACAAAACGTTTGACTTTCTTTTCAAAGATTTTGTACGCTTTACTTATACAGAATGTTTAGGTTAACTCAAATATCAGTATAGTTTCATGGTTCTTCATTGTATTTCATTAGAAATTTAATCCGTGTGATACACTGGGATAAGTGTGTATACCCTTAATGATCAAGTACTTTGACAAGATTTTAAAAATATACTTAGCGATGTAGTAAAAATAGTATACATAAAACTTAGTATACACAATTGTAGCTGAGTAAATTAAACATAAGAAGTAGCCGGGACCGACCGCAAGTCCTTTTGTCGACCACAATTTCTAGCCACTTACGCTACAGTTATACCACACTTAACTCAAGGGTGCTGATGTCATTCTTTAGTATCTAAGGTAGTCAGTCATTCTTCCGCATTTATTGGCTGTTAAAAGTTCTTGATCATGTAAAATAACATTCGTCTTTAATTTATTGATGAGACTGTCGAATGCATCTCTGCTCATTCACGTGTTTTCTTAGAATTTATCTGTGTGATCTTCGTAGTTGATGACACAAATTATTAAATTCTCCATGTAGATTCCTCCCATTGTAAATTTCACGCACAGTGTTCCTTTCCGCTTTATTTTCCCAAGTAAAGCTAATTTTGTAGCCTTACTCTGAGCTACAGCAGTCTACAGTGTAGGGGCGCCGTTTTTTTAGAGAAACAGCTGGTAGGCTTTAAGCAGCCATCTTGTAGCGGGAGGTGGTCGCTCGTACGTAGGACCGCCGAGCTTTTCGTCCGATACTATCGCTTGTTGCTGGAGTGTCGCGTATCCAGACGTCGCTCGCTGTCGGTCGAAAAAAAGAAAAATGGCTCTGAGCCCTATGGCACTTAATATCGGAGGTCATCAGTCCCCTAGAACTTAGAACTACTTAAACCTAACTCACCTAAGGACATCACACACATCCATGCCCAAGGCAGGATTCGAACCTGCGACCGTAACGGCCGCGCGGTTCGAGACTGAAACGCCCAGAACCGCTCGGCCACGCTGTCGGTCGCTTCTGACCCTTACGTAGGACACGGCCTAAGTTTCTGCCAATAAATCGCAGTCTATGGTTTCTTGAGAATAAAGAGCTAGTTGTGTTTCACAATAACGATATTTTCAAAATACGTGCTGACTATTTGTCGTTTTCTTCGTTGTAATTCATAATGTTCGAACAAAGTAAATGTTGCAGATTCCTACTGCAAATCGACATGGGTATATGATCCAGCGAATTACTCCTATTTCCTTTCTTGGGTATTGGTGTGCCTTGTGCAACATTCCAGTCTTTAGGTGTGGATCTTTCGACGAGTGTGTGGTTGTGTACGATTGCTAAGTACGGAGCATACTCTGAAAGGAACCTGAGTGGTATACAATCTGGACCGGAGCCTTCGCGTTTATTAATGATTTTAGGTGTTTCGCTACACCGAGGATATCTACTAAGTTAATCGCGTTTGCTGCTGTTCTAGATTGGAATTCTCGAATATTTACACAGTCTTCTTGTGAGAAGGAGTTTCGGGAAACCTTGTCTAGATACTCTGCTTTAGTGGCACTGTCATCACTAACATCATTATTTTCGCGCAGTGAAGTTGTTGACTGCGTCTTGCCGCTGGTGTACTTTACATACGACCAGATTCTGTTTGGGTTTTCTGCCTCATTTCGACACAGAGTTACACTGTGATAACTACACTACTGGTCACTGAAATTGCTACGCCAAAAAGAAATACAGATGATAAACGGGTACTCATTGCAGAAATATATTATACTGAAACTGACATGTTATTACATTTTCACACAATTTGGGTGCACAGATCCTGAGAAATCAGTACCCAGAACCACCACCTCTGGCCGTAATAACGGCCTTGATACGCCTGGGCATTGAGTCAAACAGAGCTTGGACGGCGTGTACAGTACAGTTGCCCATGCAACTTCAACACGATACCACAGTTCAAGAGTAGTGACTGGCGTATTGTGACGAGCCAGTTGCTGGGCCACCATTGATCAGACGTTTTCAGCTTGTGAGATAACTGGAGAATGTGCTGGCCAGTGCAGCAGTAGAACATTTTCTGTATCCAGAAAGGCCCGTACAGTACCTGCAACATGCGGTCGCGCATTATCCTGCTGAAATGTAGAGTTTCGCCGGAATCGAATGAAGGGTAGATCCAAGGGTCGTAACACATCTGAAATGTAACGCCCACTGTTAAAAGTGCCGTCAGTGCGAACGAGAGGTGACCGAGACGTGTAACCAATGGCACACCATACCATCACGCCGGGTGATACGCCAGTATGGCGATGACGAATACACGCTTCCAATGTGCTTTCACCGCGATGGCGATGACGAATACACGCTTCCAATGTGCTTTCACCGCGATGTCGCCAAACACGGATGCGACCCTCATGATGCTGTAAACAGAACCTGCATTCATCCGAAAAAATGACGTTTTGCCATTCGTGCACCCAGGTTCGTCGTTGAGTACACCATCGCAGGCGCTCCTGTCTGTGATGCGGCGTCAAGGGTAACCGTAGCCACGGTCTCCGAGCTGATAGTCCATGCTGCTGCAAACGTCGTCGAACTGTTCCTGCAGATGGTTGTTGTATTCCAAACGCTCCCATCTGTTGACTCAGGGATCGAGACGTGGCTGCACGATCCGTTACAGCCATGCGGATAAGATGCCTGTTATCTCGACTGCTAGTGATACGAGGCATACGGGATCCAGCACGGCGTTCCGTATTACCCTCTTGAACCCACCGATTCCATATTCTGCTAACAGTCATTGGATCTCGACCAACGCGAGCAGCAATGTCGCGATACGATAAACCTCAATCGCGATAGGCTACAATCCGACCTCTATCAAAGTCGGAAACGTGATGGTACGCATTTGTCCTCCTTACACGAGGCATCACAACAACGTTTCATCAGGCAACGCCTGTCAACTGCTGTTTGCGTATGAGAAATCGGTTGGAAACTTTCCTCGTGTCAGCACGTTGTAGGTGTCGTCACCGGCGCCAACCTTGTGTGAATGCTGTGAAAAGCTAATCATTTGCGTACCACAGCATCTTTTTCCTGTCGGGTAAATTTCTCGTGTGTAGCACGTCATCTTCATGGTGCAGCAATTTTAATGGCCAGTAGCGTATTAAAAGCATCTGGCATTGAAGTTCGCGCTAAATTTCGAGGTTCTGTAAGACTTCGCCAATCTTGAGACTTCAGTACTTTTCAGCGCTGCGTGGCAGAAGAAGGCTAGAGCAGTGTGCGCGGTACCCCAGCGCACTACTCAGAGCAGGTTGAGAGAGAACACGACCTAAGGCAAGCCGCGCCGCGCTGGCCGTGTAGCCGGCGGGAACACAGACAGCTCTGCGTCGCTCTCGCAGCGTGGGCCAAGGCCAGCCCGCTGACCGGGTAGCACCGGGCACGGCCAGGACCGCGCAGCGGACGACGAACCGGCGCCGCCCAAAACGCCTGCCAGCGCCATTCGGAAACCTGGTTCGCCAGGAGGAATAATTTTCCAAATAAAACTATGCTTTGCTACCTTTTCTCGCTGTCCGTATTTTTCCGCCTTTCATCTATATCTACGTACATATTCCGCAACCCACCATACTGTCCGTGGCGGAGGGCACCTCGTACCACAACTAGCACCTTCTCTCCCTGTTCCACTCCCAAACAGAACGAGGGAAAAACGACTGCCTATATGCCTCTGCACGAGCCCTAATCTCTCTTATCTTATCTTTGCAAAATTGTACTGCAGTCAGCCTCAAATGCTGGTTCTCTAAATGTCCTCAGTAGCGATTCACGAAAAGGACGCCTCCTTTCCTCTAGAGACTACCACCCGAGTTCCTGAAGCATTTTCGTAACACTCGCGTGATGATCAAACCTACCAGTAACAAATCTAGCAGCCCGCCTCTGAATTGCTTCTATGTCCTCCCTCAATCCGACCTGATAGGGATCCCAAACGCTCGAGCAGTACTCAAGAATAGGTCGCATTAGTGTTTTATAAGCGGTCTCCTTTACAGATGAACCACATCTTCCCAAAATTCTACCAATGAACCGAAGACGACTATCCTCCTTCCCCACAACTGCCATTGCATGCTTGTCCCACTTCATATCGACCTGACTGTGTCAAGCGCTACACTACTAATTGAGTATTCAACATTACGGGATTCTTTTTCCTATTCATCTGCATTAATTTATTTTATTTATCTATATTTAGAGTTAGCTGCCATTCTTTACACTAATCACAAATCCTGTCCAAGTCGTCTAGTATCCTCCTACAGACACTCAACGACGACACCTTCCCGTACACCACAGCATCATCATCAAACAGCCGCACGTTGCTATCCACCCTATCCAAAAGATCATTTATGTAGATAGGAAACAACAGCGGACCTACCACATTTCCCTGGGGCACTCCAGATGATACCCTCACCTCCGATGAGCACTCACCATCGTGGACAACGCACTGGGTTCTATTACTTAAGAAGTCTTCGAATCACTCACATACTTGGGAACCAATCCCATATGCTCGTACCTTAGTTACGAGTTTGCAGTGGGGCACCGAGTCAAACGCTTTCCGCAAGTCAAGGAATATGGCATCCGTCTGATACCCTTCATCCATGGTTCGCAAGGTATGTGAAAAAAGGGCGAGTTGCGTTTCGCAGGAGCGATGCTTTCTAAAGCCGTGCTGATGCATGGACAGCAACTTCTAGTTTAACCTGTCACATCGAGGCTTTCATTGTGACCAAAAAGGTGATGAAATAGAGGATGACATAGGAAAGGCCGAAATACTAGACGTCTTCTTCCAAAACTGTGGCACGGAAGAATATCACACAAAAGACCAAACGGCCCATTTCGAAATAAGTGACCACGGGATAGTAAAACAACTAAAATCGCTCAGCGGATGTAAGGCTCCTGGATCCGGCGGGATGTCAATACGATTCTATTTAGAGTACGAGATCTGTTAAAAAAATTGCGGAACGTTCGCAATTTCGCGCCAATGGCGTGTTGGAGCGAAATGCAATTGGCACGCCCGCCAACACCTGTGTTTAATGTGTAACTGACGGAAGTTTCATTGTTGAATGTCTGTTAGTTATTGTTCAGTGCTGTTTTTTTTTTGTGGTTTTAGGGCGCACAACTTCAACGGTCATTAGCGCCCAGACTGTTAGGAATGCACCGCGAGTCACAAGTTTAAAACAGTAACGAAACGGAAAACACGATAAAAGACAGACTGAGGCATAGGATTAAAAAAAAGGAAAACAGCATAATCAAATGTCCTTAGAGAGGGTTGTCAAATTGATAAAATGAAGAACGCGAGCAGCTGCTCGTGGGTCATCCGCTAAAAGGGCTTCTAGAGTACATGGCAGGCCAAGATCAAGACGCAGTGCGTTAAAATCCGGACAGGACGTTAAAATGTGGCGGACCGTCAGCAATTGCCCACACGGACAGAACGGTGCCGGCGCAGCCGTCAGCAGATGGCGATGGCTGAACCGGCAGTGCCCAATTCGTAACCGGGCCAAAACTACCTCCTCCCGCCGAGAAGGGCGTGAGGAGGACGTCCAAGCCACGGGAAGAGGTTTCAAGGCCCGAAGCTTGTTGGCTGTAAGGGCAGCCCAATCGGCATGCCACAGCGATAAAATGCGCCGACAAATGACCCTGCTAAAATCTGACGAAGGGACACAACAAGAAGCCGTCCGAGGCTGGAGGACCGCAGCCTTGGCCGCGGCATCTGCAGCTTCGTTCCCAGGGATACCGACATGGCCAGGAACCCACATAAAGCTAACCGGAGAACCGACGTCCACCAGCTGCTGAAGAGAGCGTTGGATCTGGTGCACAAAAGGGTGAACCGGGTACGGATCACTGAGGCTCTGGATAGCGCTCAGGGAATCGGAGCAGATGACATATGCAGAATGTCGGTGGCGGCAGATGTAAAGAACAGCCTGGTAGAGGGCAAAGAGCTCAGCTGTGAAGACCGAACAATGGCCATGAAGCCGGTATTTGAAACTTTGTGCCCCGACAATAAAAGAACACCCGACCCCGTCATTGGTCTTAGAGCCATCTGTATAAATGAAGGTCATATTAATGAACTTCGAACGAAGTTCGACAAAACGGGAGTGGTAGACTGAACCGGGGGTAACCTCCTTCGGGAGCGAACAGAGGTCAAGGTGGACGCGAACCTGAGCCTGGAGCCAAGGTGGCGTGTGGCTCTCGCCCACTCGAAAGGTTGCAGGGAGTGAAAAATTAAGGTGTTGAAGGAGGCGACGAAAGCGAACTCCAGGGGGTAGCAAGGCAGAGACATACAACCCGTATTGACGGTCGAGAGAGTCATCAAAAAAGGAACGATAAGACGGGTGGTCAGGCATTGCCAGTAGCCGACAGCATACCGATAAAGCAGTATATCGCGCCGGTAGGTGAGTGGCAACTCACCAGCGTCAGCATGAAGACTCTCGACGGGACTAGTATAAAACGCGCCGATCGCAAGTCGTAAACCCCGATGTTGTATGGAGGCGGCGTAAGATGGATGGCCGTGCAGAGGAGTATACGAAGCTCCCATAATCCAGCTTGGAGCGGACGATCGACCGATATAGACGAAGTAGGACGGTTCGATCCGCTCCCCACGACATACCACTGAGAACACGGAGGACATTTAAAGAACGGGTACAACGGGCGGCCAAATATGACACATGTGGAGACCAGCTAAGTTTCCTGTCAAAGGTAAGGCCTAAAAATTTGGTTGTCTCCACGATTGGGAGAGCAACGGGACCGAGTCGTAAGGACGGTGGGAGAAACTCTTTGTAGCGCCAGAAGTTAATACAGACCGTCTTCTCGGCAGAAAAACGGAAGCCATTGGCGACACTCCAGGAGTAAAGACGGTCAAGAGAACGCTGAAGACAGCGCTCCAGGAAACACGTACGCTGCGCGCTGCAATAGATGGTAAAATCGTCCACGAAAAGGGAGCCTGATATATCAGCTGGGAGGCAATCCATTATTGGATTGATCGCTATGGCGAAGAGAGCGACGCTCAAAACTGAGCCCTGTGGCACCCCATTCTCCTGGCGAAAGGTGTCCGACAGGACAGAACCCACACGTACCCTGAACTGTCGATCCATTAAAAAGGAACGAATAAAAAGAGGGAGGTGACCGCGAAGGCCCCATGTATGCATGGTGCGGAGAATGCCCGCCCTCCAACAGGTGTCTTAAGCCTTCTCCAAATCAAAGAACACAGCCACGCAAGAACACAGCGCTTCCGCAAGAAGTTATTCATAATGAAGGTCGACAAGGTAACCAGATGGTCAACAGCAGAGCGGCGCCTACGAAATCCACATTGTACATTGGTAAGTAGGCGTCGAGACTCGAGCAGCCAAACCAATCGAGAGTTAACCATTCGCTCCATCACTTTACAGACACAGCTGGTAAGCGAGATAGGTCGATAACTGGAAGGCAAGTGCTTGTCCTTCCCCGGCTTAGGAATCGGGACAACAATAGACTCGCGCCAGCATGCGGGAACATGTCCCTCAATCCAGATGCGATTGTAAGTACGAAGAAGAAAACCTTTACCCGCAGGAGAAAGGTTCTTCAGCATCTGAATATGAATAGAATCAGGCCCTGGAGCGGAGGACCGTGATCGGCCAAGTGCGTTTTCGAGTTCCCGCATGGTGAATGGGGCATTATAACTTTCACGATTCGAGGAGCGGAAGTTAGGTGGCCTAGCCTCCTCTGCCTGTTTGCGGGGGAGGAAGGCAGGGTGGTAATGAGCGGAGCTCGAAACCTCTGCGAAAAAGCGGCCGAAGGCCGCCACAAGGACGTCCACAAGGAAGCCTCAGGGGCCACAAGGACGTCATTCGCGACCTTCAAGCCAGAAACTGGTGAGTAGACCTTAGTGCCAGATAGCCGGCGCAGGCTACCCCAGACAACAGAAGAAGGAGTAAAACTGTTGAAGGTGCTTGTGAAAGCAGCCCAGCTGGCTTTCTTGCTTTCTTTAATAATACGACGACACTGTGCACGTAATCGTTTATAATTGATACAATTCGCCACTGTAGGGTGGCGTTTAAAGGTGCGTAAAGCACGTCGACGAGCACGTAAAGCGTCTCTACATGCTGCGGTCCACCAGGGGACTGGTACGCGACGTGGAGAAGAAGTAGGGTGAGGGATGGAATATTCAGCAGCAGTGAGAATGACTTCCGTGAGGTGTGCGACCTGACGATCGCAGCTTGTGAAGGTGTGATCCTGGAAGGTCGCCCTGGAAGAGAAGAGCCCCCAGTCTGCTTTGGAGATGGTCCAACTAGATGAGCACAGAGAGGGGGTATGCTGCAGGAGATGGATAACACACGGCAAGTGGTCGCTCGAATATGTATCAGAAAGTGCATACCACTCAAACCGGCGTGCAAGTTGGGGAGTACATATAGAGAGGTCTAAATGGGAATAGGTGTGACATGTGTCCGAAAGAAAAGTAGGGGCGCCAGTATTGAGGCAGACAAGATTGAGTTGGTTGAAAAGGTCTGCTAACAGGGAGCCCCTCGGGCAGGATGCTGGAGAGCCCCAAAGGGGATGGTGGGCATTGAAGTCTCCAGTGAACAAAAATGGTGCAGGTATGCCCTGGTAACGGCAGACGACGATGGAGTGTAAACGGTACAAATGGAAAATGTAAAAGTGGGGAGAGTAATGCGGATGGCAACTGCCTGCAGGCCGGTGTGCAACGGGATGGGATCTTAGTAAATATCATCCCGGACCAGCAACATAACCCCTCCATGAGCCGGGATACCTACCACAGGGGGTAGGTCAAAACGCACAGATGTGTAGTGTGCCAAGGCAATTTGATCGCATGGGCGTAGATTCGTTTCCTGGAGGGCTACGACGAGCGGACGGTGCAAGCGGAGCAGCAACTTCAAGTCCTCTCGGTTGGAGCGAATGCTGCGAATATTCCAGTGAATAAGTGCCATCGTAAGAAGAAAAGGAAGATGAAAGAAGGGGTCACCTCGAAGGCCGCGGAGGGCCTGACTTCGAGCGAGCACTGCCGCCGCTATCAGTAGGCGGACAGTCGTCGTCCATTGGGTCTATAGGTTCATCGGCCATCTCGGGAAGATGGCCGGGAGGGGGAGCTTCCGCCGCCAGTGAACGGCCAGATGTTCGGCTACCAGCGGTGCGGCCAGGCGAAACGGATGACGGCCTGGGGCGGCAACCGCTGGGTGGCGCAGGAGAAGAAATGCGCCGTGGCGCAGAAGGAGAACTGTGCTTCCTATGAGCCTTCTTGGAAGGTCGTTTGGTGGAAGTACCGGTCGAAGGCTGGGAGGTCGAGGGACGTAGGAAGTCTGCACGGGACGGTTACTTCTTGAAGGCCCGTGCATCTGACTTCGGGGTCTTCGTCTTAGCAGAAGCTGATGAAGGGGCTGGTGTCTGTGGGGTGATGGGAGGAAGAGGAGACGTCGACCGCGCGATCTTAGCACTGGCCGAACGGACGACCGTGGTGCTGAAGGTCAGATCGCATGTCTGGGTTGCCACCTCCCTGGTAGTCTGAGGAGAGGCGAGGACAGTACTGTATTTCCCCGCTGGGAGCAGCGTGGGCTTCCTACTAGCCAATAGCTTGCGAGCAGCCGAGGTGAACACTTTCTCTTTGACCCGAATTTCTTGGATACAGCGTTCTTCCTTATAGACAGGACAGTCGCGGGAGGATGCGGCATGGTCACCCTGACAGTTCACACAACGAGGAGACGGAGGTGGACAGTCACCCTCATGGGCATCCCTGCCACAAGTGACACATTTAGCCGCATTGGAGCAAGACTGTCGAGTGTGATTGAAACGCTGACACTGGTAGCAGCGCGTAGGTGTCGGGACATAGGGGCGAACAGAAATAACCTCGTAGCCCGCCTTGATGCGCGATGGCAGCTTAACACCATCAAAGGTCAAGAAAAGTGTCCGGGTCGGTACAAGGTCATTGTTGACCTTTTTCATGACCTTATGGACAGCCGTCACGCCCTGCTCAGCGAGGAAAGATTGAATCTCCTCGTCAGTCAATCCGTCGAGGGATCGAGTATAGACCACACCACGAGACGAATTCAAAGTTCGGTGAGCCTCCACCCGGACAGGGAACGTGTACAGGAGGGTGGCCCGAAGCAGTTTTTGTGCCTGAAAGGCGCTGTCAGATTCTAGTAATAAGGTACCGTTACGCAACCTGGTACAAGATTTGACAGATTCGGCTATGGCATCTACGCCCTTCTGAATAACGAAAGGGTTGACAGAAGAAAAATCCTTTCCGTCCTCAGATCGAGAAACGACGAGGAACTGTGGGGCAGGCGGTAGGAGTTTTGTCACTGTTGGCTGGTCACGTTTCCGTTTTTGGGCAGAAGTCGAGAGAGATGGAGTGAAATCCATTGCGGAGGAATCCCCCATGATTGCCAGCGTCTCCGATGGCGCGCTCCTTCCTTGTGGGGACCCTCTCAGAGGGCACTCCCGCCTTAGGTGAATGTTTACACCTCAGGTCACACCTCCCGAGAAAAGACGGAGGGACCAATCGGCATGGTCAGAAGGTATCAGCTCAGGCAATCACCCCTCCCTGGGCCTGGCCTTTACCAGGGGGTACGCGCGTGCCTTACATGTCTACCCAGGGCGGGGAATTACGCGTTACCCCGTCACCGGCTACGCGTGCGAACGCGTGGGTCGGCCTTCAGGCACGCACAGGGAGGAAGGAAGAAGAGGAAAAAGAAGAGAGAGAGGGAGAAAGAGGACAGACTGTCTCAAACGCCGAGGCGGAGACCAGAGAAGGCAAGGAGAAGAAGGCAATGAGAAGGCAAGGAGAAGAAGGCAATGAGAAGGCAAGGAGAAGAAGGCAATGAGGAGGCAAGGAGAAGAAGTCAATGGAAAGAGTAAGGAAGACAGTGAGTTGGAGAAGAGCAAAGAAAGGAACCAACCAAAGGAAGGAAGAAACGAGAAGTGAAAAACCAAAAAGACCACAATTATAGGTCGTGGAACCGTCCGTCTCCGGACACAGGCGCTAACTACCCCCGTGAGGGGGATGGACTCTTTTTAGTCGCCTCTTACGACAGGCAGGAATACCTCGGGCCTATTCTAATCCCCGGACCCGCAGGGGGGGGGGGGGTGAAATAGAGGATGACACAGGAAAGGCCGAAATACTAGCCGTCTTCTTCCAAAACTGTTCCACGGAAGAATATCGACCAAACGACCAAACGGCCCATTTCGAAATAAGTGACCACGGGATAGTAAAACAACTAAAATAGCTCAGCGCATGTAAGGCTCCTGGATCCGGCGGGATGTCAATACGATTCTATTTAGAGTACGAGATCTGTTAAAAAATTCCGGAACATTAGCAATTTCGCGCCAATGGCGTGTTGGAGCGAAATGCGATTGGCACGCCCGCAAACACCTGTGTTTAATGTGTAACTGACGGAAGTTTCATTGTTGTATGTCTGTTAGTTATTGTTCAGTGCTGTGTTGAGTAGAAGGCATGTTGCACAGTTTGCGAATTTCGAGATGGCCGAGTTAGAGGAGCAATGCGTCTGCGTTAAATTTTGTATTGAACTCAAGAAAACCTTTACAGAGACACAGCGAAGGATGCAGGAAGGCTATGGCGATGAGTGCTTAATCCTTAGTCGGTGTTACGAATGGTTCATGCGGTTTAAAAATGGTTGGACGGAAATTATAGATGACCCTCATTCAGGACAGGCAACGGCCTTGCCGCAGTGAATCCACCGGTTCTCGTGAGCTCACAGAAGTTAAGCGCTGTCGGTCGTGGCCGGCATTTGGATGGGTAACCATCCAGACCGCCATGCGCTGTTGCCATTTTTCGGGGTGCACTCAGCCTCGTGATGGCAATTGAGGAGCTACTTGACCGAACAGTAATGGCTCCGGTCACAGAAAACCATCGTGACGACCGGGAGAGCGGTGTGCTGACCCCACGCCCTTCCTATCTGCATCCTCAACTGACGGTGACACGGCGGTCGGATGCTCCCGATGGGCCACTTGTGGCCTGACGACAGAGTGCTCATTCAGGTCGCCCATGGACGCCTACCGACGACGCTCTTGTCATGAGCGTCAGCGAAACTGTGCGTGCCCATCGAAGACAGGCTGACCGAGATATTGCAGAACAATGTAACATTGCAGTTGGATCTTGTCATGAAATCCTGACACGGCATCTTGGAATGCGTCGTGTTGCCTCCAAGTTCGTCCCACGGCTTGCGAGCCAAGACCAGAAAGTTCTTCGCCTCGCAACCTATCAAGAATTTTTGATCGCGCAGATGAGAACGAGATTTTCCTTAAGAAAATCATAACTGGTGATGGGACATGGGTCTACAGTTATGGTGTTTAGACCAACGTTCAATCTTCACAGTGGGTCGGGAAAGGTTCTCCAATATCAAAAAAAGCTCGTCAGATCAGATCAAATGTCAAAGCCATGCTGACTGTTTTCTTTGACTCTGAAAGATTAGTTCATCATGATTTCGAGCCACAGTGACAAATTGTTAATCGATTGTACTATCGGGTCGTGCTGTGACGCCTGCGAGATAATGTGAGAAAGAAACGGCCTGAAATGTGGCGAGACAATTCTTGGCACTTGCTTCGTGATAACGCAGCCGCACATTCATCCATGTTGGTGCGTGACTACTGTACAAAAAACGAAATCACTGTGCTGCCTCATCCTCTGTACTCACCAAACCTCGGCCCTGCAGACTGTTTTTTGTTTCCAAAGTTGAAAACCCCATTGAAAGGGCGAAGATTTGCAACGATAGACGAGATAAAAGAAAATGTGCAGTTGCTTCCAAAAGTGGAAAGGCGTTGGGAGCAGTGTATCAGTTTTGGAGCAGAGTACTTCGAAGGAGACCATGCACTAAAAGTAAAAGGTACGCGTAGAAAATTTGGTAGGGACAGTTCTGGAATTTTTTCAACAGACCTCATATGCGAAAAACCTGCCCCTCTTTTGGCAGCATTACAAAGTAGGTCTCTGGAGGAGCGAAATGTTTATGATGATTGAAAAGGACGAGTCATTCCCGATTTCAAGAACGCTTCTCGAAGAGAATTTTGGAACATGTTTTATGTTCGCATATTATGTGACATCTCTGGAGACTGAAAATCTCCTCTGTAGGAATAATGCGGATTCCCGGAAACAACGATCGTGTGAAACTAAGCTCGGTCTGTTCGTCCACGAAACATAGAAAGCAGTAGAGACAGGGTTCCTTGACTTCCGGAAGACATTCGACACAGTTTCTCACGGTCGCCTAATGAACCACATACGAGTGTACGTAGTAGCAGATCAACTACGCAACTGAAGACTTCCTAGCAAACATCACACAGCATGTCATTGTGTACGGAAAGAAGTCTTCAGTCTTAAAAGAAACTTCGGGCGTGCCCACAGGACTGTTAGCGCCATTACTTTTCACGATATATCGAGTGATTCACGAAGATTTGGAAATATTATAATATGTTATTCGACAAGCAAAACTAAAGGAAAAAGTTCAAATAAATGTAGGTTCGCAAATGTTTAGTTAAGGAGATACGCCTAATAAAAGATTTTGCCTGAAATTCGACAACTTCGCTAATATGAAGCCATTGCAAAACAGTACGAGCTTAAAACACAATTTCCATTTATTTTGTTGTTATTGGTCTGGTGAATCTAATAAAACATGTCCCAGACGTGTATCTGCAGTAGTTTTCCAGAACATCCAGAGAAGCAAAGATTATTATACAACTAAGCACCATACCATGGCACGCACGTTCACCGGATCTGACGTCCCCGGATTTCTTTCTGTGGGGACGTTGAAGGATATTTGCTATCATGATCCACCGACAACGTCTGACAAAATGCGTCAGCGCATTTTCAATGCATGTGCTAACTTTACGGAAGGCGAACTACTCGCTGTTGAGAGGAATGTCGTTACACATATTGCCAAATGCATTGAGGTTGACGGACATCATTTTGAGCATTTATCGCATTAATGTGGTATTTACAGGTAATCACGCTGTAACAGCATGCGTTCTCAGAAATGATAAGTTCACAAAGGTACATGTATCACATTGGAACAACCGAAATAAAATTTTCAAACGTACCTACATTCTGTATTTTAATTTAAAAAACCTAACTGTTACCAACTGTTCGTCTAAAATTGTGAGCCATATGTTTGTGACTATTACAGCGCCATCTATCACAAAGCGAAAAAAGTGGTCCAACTAAAATATTCATATTTCTTTACTTACTACACGAATATGTAATAAAAGATGGGGGTTTCTATTTAAAAATACGCAGCTGATATCCGTTTGACCTATGGCAGCGCCATCTAGCGGGCCAGCCATAGCGCCATCTGGTTTCCCCTTCAAGCTAGACAAGTTTCGTTCTTTGTAGTTTTCGTTTGATGCTTATTTCGTGAGATATTTGGCCCCGTCACGATCAATGGACCACCCTGGTGTTGCGATTATTTTCCGTCAGTGTACTTCGCGGGATTAATATTTGAGTTCTGAACTGCAAGTTCCATAAATATAAAAAAATTCAAAAATCCGATTGCCGTGCGGTCCCCTTGTTAGACATAGTCTAGGGAATTGTTTCAACAATTAATCTTACATTCTGAAGCAGAGTGTGCACTGGTTTTGAAGGGGTAAGAAGAAGGGTCGGGTGGAGAGGGGGTTGAATATTACGGCGAGGGGTTGGTTCTGTGAACAGTACTCGTATAGATCAGTCGGCATGAGCATTGAATTCAAAGTTCCGAGTTCGTGATTCGGTCTTACACACACTTAATTTGCGAGGAAGTATCAATAAAAATTTAGTCTGTCACCAAGACAAATCACAGAAACTCTCAAGATTGACTATAGCTCATCCCGTTTTGATGTCGTGGGACTCCAGACCTGTTCCAACACTGGAGCAGTAGCCCGGAATTGTACGCAGTAACTTCCAGTGCTTGTCAGCCTCTACTTGTGATAACTGTGGTAATCGCTGCGTCCTTGGGAAGCAGTGTGGGACGTAGTTCTGCCGTTATTTGGCACCGCGCACTGACGAACCAGCTGGCGGACAGCTGCAAGTCTGCCAATTATAGACCTCGGCCGCTGTGGCCGCTGGCGAGGACTGTTACGTTCTGCCGCTCAAAAACACCTCCTCCAGCTCTGCAATCCATTTTCCGCGGGAAAAAAGTTTAGTCATTAGTCATGTTTCACAGACGCTACTTGGAAATTTTGCAAATTATAGTGTACCAATCCTTTTTCTCGAATGCAGTGCACCTTAGGTCTTTTTTTCTGGAGGGACCTCCACTTTTTCTGGAGGGACCTTGAAAAAGTCTTATTTCAGAAATACCGGGGTCCGTATTAAAATAAGTCTTATTTCAGAAGCAGCGGGGGTCGTTAGTAAAATAAGTGTTTATTAACTACTAGTTTCTGTCAACCTATATGGCAACATTCTTATTATGGCGTGAAAAGTAAAATGAAAAGCTATCCTCCCTAACAACAAAATCAATTATTCCAGACAAAAGTAAACTAAATTAATATACTTAAACAGTGAGACCTTAACTTTCCCGGCGAAGTGAATGTTCAAATAACTTAAGGCCTTGTTGGCGTCCGTAAAAGATGATCTTTGTTTGCGTAAGGCTGGGGTCTATCGTATTCCTTGCACTTCTGGCATGTCATATATATGGTCAGACAATCAGGACTGTGGAAGACCGGTGTATTGAACATAAGCGTCACACACGCTTACAACAGCCTAGGAAATCCGCTATTGCAGAACATTGCCTTGACACCGGTCATCCTATGGAATACAACAACACGGAGATTGTGGCTTGCACGTCCAGCTATTGGGATAGTGTTATTAAGGAAGCTGTTGAAATCAGACTATCAAGCAACCTTATTAACAGAGATGGTGGATTTTGTTTAAATGCTGCTTGGAATCCGGCTCTGTCTCTCATCAAAAAACAGAGGGACAGAATTAGTGCTACCTCACCTGTTGATTAATAGTAACTATCGATATTTCTGATGTTGGTTATCTTTGGTTGTGTTGACACTTGTTCTGTGTGTGGTGTCTTCCTTGTTTCTCCTCTGTGAACCGAGGTATTAAATTTGCTTGCACATTTCTTCCTCCTTGCAGTTGTGCCTCGAGAGTTGCAGGGTGTGCTCCTGTCGAAATATCGGCGGTGTTCGACGATGTCACCCGGCAGCAAACCCGTAAGTTATTTGAATACTTAAACAGTCTTCGACACTGTCATATTTAGGTTCGATCCTCAGAGTGACATTAGTTGATTACTGAGTGTAAATTTTGCATCAAGTTCGTTTGCTGGAGAGTTTAACTTTTTCTGCGTATTTGTAGACTTAGAGAACGTTTATGACAATGTTGACTGGAATACTCTCTTTCAAATTCTGAAGGTGGCAGGGGTAAAATACAGGGAGCGTAAGGCTATCTACAATTTGTACAGAAACCAGAAGGCAGTTATAAGAGTCGAGGGGCATGAAAGGGAAGCAGTGGTTGGGAAGGGAGTGAAACAGGGTTGTAGCCTCTCCCCAATCTTATTCAATCTGTATATTGAGCAAGCAGTAAAGGAAACAAAAGAAAACTTCGGAGTAGGTATTAAAGTCCATGGAGAAGAAATAAAAACTTTGAGGTTCGCCGATGACATTGTCAGAGACAGCAAAGGACTTGGAAGAACAGTTGAACGGAATGGACAGTGTCTTGAAAGGAGGATATAAGATATCATCAACAAAAGCAAAATGAGGATAATTGAATTTAGTCGAATTAAATGGGATGATGCTGCTGGAATTAGATTAGGAAGTGAGACGCTTAAAGTAGTGAATGAGTTTTGCTATTTGGTGAGCAAAATAACTGATGATGGTCGAAGTAGGGAGGATATAAAATGTAGACTGGCAATGGCAAGGAAAGCGTTTCTGAAGAAGAGAAATTTGTTAACATCGAGTATAGATTTAAGTGTCAGGAAGTCTTTTCTGAAAGTATTTGTATGGAGTGTAGCCATGTAAGAAAGTGAAACCTGGACGATAAATGGTTTAGACAAAAGGAGAATAGAAGCTTTCGAAATGTGGTGCTACAGAAGAATGCTGAAATGAGATGGGTAGATCACGTAACTAATGAGGAAGTGTTGAATAGAATTGGAGAGAAGAGAAATTTGTGGCACAACTTGACTAGAAGAAGGGATCGGTTGGTAGGGCATATTCTGAGATATCAAGGTATCACCAGTTTGGTATTGGAGGGCAGCGTAGAGAGTAAAAATCGTAGAGGGAGACCAAGAGATGAATACACTAAACAGATTCAGAAGGACGTAGGTTGCAGTAGGTACTGGGAGATGAAGCTTACACAGGATAGAGTGGCATGGAGAGCTGCATCAAACCAGTCTCTGGACTGAATACCACAACAACAACGTATTATGAAGTCATCCAAATCTTGTCCTAAAGGGTTTTAATTGTGAACTGGTTTTGACATAGTGGGTGAGATCAGTGTGCCTTAATTTGACCATGGATCGAGATGGAAGTGAGGTTCTGCCCTGGGAGTACAGTGTTGGTAGACCGAACTGAGAATGAACAAGATATTGAGAATCGCTATAACGCTTAGGCGATAAATAATACGTGTTTGTTGCATAACGTGTTACAAATACTTACGAAAGGCAAATCTGTTGAGCACTTTTATCATTCAGAAGAGTTTTTAGTCGTCTAAGGGTGCACGTTGACGACAAATGTTAGCTGAATTCTTGTAGAGAGGAATTTGTGTAACAGGTGAACTATCGAAGAGGCGGCTTAAAGGCAAGAGCACGTATATCTGGACGCATTGAAAGAAACATGTCGAGTCGTTGTACAGTTGGCACAACTTGACATAATAGACTAAGCACGACCAGATGGTATCACCAGCGTTATATAGGCTCTTCAATGCCAGGAGATTAAACATCTGCACAGAGCTCATAACAGAACTTCTTTCTGTTAACGTTGAACAGTATTAATGTAAAATAGTGAAGAGATCACCGACGCGATAGAAATAGCATCACCAAGGAGTTTGGGTATAACTATTTCACCAAAATATTTCATTGCTGTGGGTGCAGCAGCGATACGGAGTCAACCTCGCGAGGGCGAATTGGAAGTCAACCGTATGAGGGTAGCAGCTTCGGCTCCAAATCAGACTTTTTGTTGGCCGTTCTGCTACACTACTGGCCATTAAAATTGCTACACCGAGAAGAAATGCAGATGATAAGCGGGTAATCATTGGACAAATGTATTAGACTAGAACTGACATGTGATTACATTTTCCCCCAATTTGGGTGCATAGATCCTGAGAAATCAGTACCCAGAACAACCACCTCTGGCCGTAATAACGGCCTTGATAAGGCTGGGCATTGAGTCAAACAGAGCTTGGAGTGTACAGGTATAGCTGACCATGCAGCTTCAACACGATACCAAAGTTCTTCAAGAGTAGTGACTGGCGTATTGTGACTAGCCAGTTTCTCGCCCACCATTGACCAGACCATTTCATTTCAGTTGGTGAGAGATCTGGAGAATGTGCTGGCCAGAGCAGCAGTCGAACATTTTCTGTATCCAGAAAGTCCCGTACAGGACCTGCAACATGCGGTCGTGCATTATCCTGTTAACATGTAGGGTTTCGCAGGGATCGAATGAAGGGTAGAGCCACGGGTCATAACACATCTGAAATGTTACATCCACTGTTCAAAGCGCTGTGAATGCGAACAAGAGGTGACCGAGACGTGTATCCAGTGGGGCCCCATACTATCACGCCGGGTGATGCACCAGCTTGGCGATGACGAATACACGCTTCCAATGTGCTTTCACCGCGATGTCGCCAAACACGGATGCGACCCTCATGATGCTGTAAACAGAACCTGCATTCATCCGAAAAAATGACGTTTTGCCATTCGTGCACCCAGGTTCGTCGTTGAGTACACCATCGCAGGCGCTCCTGTCTGTGATGCAGCGTCAAGGGTAACCGTAGCCACGGTCTCCGAGCTGATAGTCCATGCTGCTGCAAACGTCGTCGAACTGTTCCTGCAGATGGTTGTTGTATTCCAAACGCTCCCATCTGTTGACTCAGGGATCGAGACGTGGCTGCACGATCCGTTACAGCCATGCGGATAAGATGCCTGTTATCTCGACTGCTAGTGATACGAGGCATACGGGATCCAGCACGGCGTTCCGTATTACCCTCTTGAACCCACCGATTCCATATTCTGCTAACAGTCATTGGATCTCGACCAACGCGAGCAGCAATGTCGCGATACGATAAACCTCAATCGCGATAGGCTACAATCCGACCTCTATCAAAGTCGGAAACGTGATGGTACGCATTTGTCCTCCTTACACGAGGCATCACAACAACTCTTCACCAGGCAACGCCGGTCAACTGCTGTTTGTGTAGGAGAAATCGGTTGGAAACTTTCCCCATGTCAGCACGTTGTAGGTGTCGCCACCGGCGCCAACATTGTGTGAATGCTCTGAAAAGCTAATCAAATGCATATCACAGCATCTTGTTCCTGTCGGTTAAATTTCGCGTGTGTAGCACGTCATCTTCGTGGTGTAGCAATTTTAATGGCCATTAATGTATATGGAAGTGAGTGTCCGTGTTTGAGAGCTGTATCCGGTCATTGCCTGTTTACAAAGCGGGTGTTGCTGCCATTTACAAATGACCTACCATCTAGTGCATAAGCCACCTTTCCTAGGGCCAACGATAACAGTATGGAAGTAAGTGGTCTGGGGCTCCTTTTCTCCACAGGAGGCTGATTGTCCCTATGGAGGCACAGCCTAGTACATGGTGGAATAGCTAGCTAACTGTAGAATTGCTTAGCAAACGACGTGGACTTTGCGAGGATTATTGGAAGATCGTAAAGTCCGATTTATTCCAGTGGAATTTGAAGTGTGGAATTCTTGTGTACTGCCTTATCGATTCTGGCTTAGACTGTGAACCTGTAAACAGGAGACGGTGCAGTGACAGATTACAGTGTCGTTGTGCAATCCAGCGGTCGGCTCTGGTCGTCTCCCCAATGTAACTGGTTTGCTACAGGGCACTGATTAGCAGTGTAGAAAAATTCAGTATTTCAACCCTGTCTCACAGGTCGAAGTTAGGACGGCGACCCTTTTTCAACTTTATAGTGCTTTATATAGCAGTGCACAGAAATAATCCGGGACCATCAACAAACGTCTCGGAGATACGCTACGGAGCAATAGCTTGAGGGATTCGCCTCTCGCAGCTCACTATGCGAGTGCGGCTTTCCAACGCTACTAGAGCTCTGTGGGTCGCACCGGTAGGAACGTTTCAATGTTCTTTCACACAAATAAGGCTGATTATCAGCCAGGTTTCTCTACTGGAACAATGAATAGGAATAGTTTTGAAGTTTACATTGTACGAGTACCTCTCCCCTCCCTCCAAAAAGGACACGACCAGTGAAGAAACACCTGATTAATTATTTATTTACATTGTCCTTGGATCATGTCTGCGTTACGCCACTATGGAGCAGAACACGTCAACTGATTTATTGTTGTTGTGGTCTTCGCTCCAAGGACTGGTTTGATGCAGCTCTCCATGCTACTCTATCCTGTGCAAGCTTCGTCTCCCAGTAACTACCGCAACCTACATCCTTCTGAATCTGCTTACTATGTTCTCATCTCTTGGTCTCTCTCTACGACTTTTACACTCCACGCTGCCCTCCAGTACTAAACTGGTGATTCCTTGATGCCTCAGAACATGTCCTACCAACCGATCCATTCTTCTAGTCAAGTTGCGCCACAAATTTCTCTTCTCCCCAATTCTATTCAATACCTCCTCATTAGTTCTACCAATCTAATCCTCAGCATTCTTCTGTAGCACCAGATTTCGAAAGCTTCTATTCTCTTCTCGTCCAAACTATTTATCGTCCAAGTTTCAATTGCATACATGGCCACACTCCATACAAATACTTTCAGAAACGACTTCCTGACAAATCTATACTCGATGTTACCAAATTTCTCTTCTTCAGAAACGCTTTCCTTGCCATTGCCAGTTTACTTTTTACATCCTCTCTACTTCGGCCATCAGTTATTTTTCTCCCCAAATAGCAGAACTCATCTACTACTTTAAGTGCATCATTTCCCAATCTAATTCCTCAGCATCGCCCGGTTTCATTCGACTACATTACATTATCCTCGTTTTGCTTCTGTTGATGTTCATCTTATATCCTCCTTTCAAAACACTGTCCACTCCGTTCAACCGCTTTTCCGCGTCCTTTGCTGTCTTTGACAGAATTACAATGTCATCGGCGAACCTCAAAGTTTTTATTTCTTCTCCATGGATTTCAATTCCTACTCCGAATATTTCTTTTGTTTCCTTTACTGCTTGCTCAATATAGAGATTGAATAACATCTGGGATAGGCTCCAACCCTGTCTCACTTCCTTCCCAACAATTGCTTCCCTTTCATGCCCCTCGACTCTTATAACTGCCTTCTGGTTCCTGTACAAATTGTAAATAGCCTTTGGCTCCCTGTATTTTACCCCTGCCACCCTCAGAATTTTAAAGAGTATTCCAATGAACATTGTCAAAAACTTTCTCTAAGTCTACAAATGCTAGAAACGTAGGTTTGCCTTTCTTGAATCTTTCTTCTAAGATAAGTCGTAGGGTCAGTATTGCCTCACGTGTTCCAACATTCCTACGGAATACAAACTGATCTTCCCCGAGGTCGGCCAACTGACTTACAAAAGCAATATAGAATGAATGTTCCACTCTGCTGCGGAGGGTGCTCTCTCTCTCTCTCTCTCTCTCTCTCTCTCTCTCACACACACACACACACACACACACACACACACACACACACACGCGCGCGATCACTAAAGCCCTCCGTCGTAGTTTCCAACAAGGACTAATTACCAGGATTGGTTTTTTAGGTAGTAACAGCATAAGTAACGCTACCATGAGTAAAGTGTGCAAAGCTATCAAACTTAGTATGGTATTGTAGTCCACAAGAGTAGAGGCTTATTGTTTCTGTTTATGCTTAAAAGACGAATGTTCTCCTTGGCTTAACTGCCGGGTATCTGGTCGTCGGCCCAGACAAAGTACCGGAGGAAGATGCGGTGCCCGTGGGTGCTTTCGTTACGCACAGCATGCATCTACTTCGCCTCCCACACATCGGCCCACGAGACGTCTGCGCGCTCGGCCTTTTCGCTGCGTCATTGTCAGACATCGTGCGTGGTGGCGGGACCTTCACTCTCTGAAAGGCCAGGTTGTGGAACTTCGAAGGTGAACGGGTCTCAATAGTCTTCTCCCACCACAAAGGCTGCCCAGATACGGTGGTCGTGGCTAAATCCGCAAACCGCACTGGACACTGTATATAAAACGCAACGACGTGATCTGCAATACCTTACGAAATGTTCGAGAGCCTATTCTCAGCACGGAAACCATATGAAAAATAATCATATAAATCTTGATCCAAAATAAAATGTAATTAAAAAGCAGCAGTGGGTCTTCAGTATAGTCTGCATTCTTCAGCCAACCAAGGATACAGGTATTACGTGGATGAATTCTCTCTCGCCTGGCTACCACATAGGCTGGCCTATGCAGTGTTCGCGTTGCTTAAGCGCGCCTTACACGGCCAATAATATTACACAAAAATATCGCTCCCTAGACTGCTCGACAGTATCGTGCACCGCTACTGTGGTTGACAATGTTGGATGGTTACATACAGACATCACTCCTTTGATAATTGCTCTACCTTTTTGGAAGCAGAAGAAAAAGGTGGATGCGTGAAAGATCACTCACAAAAATTTGCATCTGAATCATTACTGCAAATGGTTGTTCCCATACAGAGGCGCAAGCCTCCCTCACCACCTCACTCTTCCCCCTTCTCTGGAATCTAGATTTATTCATCAAAAAATTCTCATAGACTTCTACAATTGATTTTCCGCGCTTCCGCTAAACCTCCGCAACGCGGCTGATCGCATTGAGACAAAATGGCTCTGAGCAGTATGGGACTTAACATCTGAGGTCATCAGTCCCCTAGACTTGGAACTACTTAAACCTAACTAACCTCAGGACATCACACACATCCATGCCCGGGGCAGGGTTCGAAACTGCGACCGTAGCAGTCGCGCGGCTCCGGACTGAAGCGCCTAGAACCGCTCGGCCACCGCGCCGGCACATTGAGTCAGTACTACGGCTTTAACAATTACTTTGTTATTTTAAATATGGAAGTAATCTATCCAGCAGTAACAATTATTGAGTGGATAACCATCAGTTCTCTGGGTCATAATAAGGTTTTTTTTGTATCACCATAAGATTTAGATGTTCTCGGATGACATGTCTCTGCACTGACCAGCTCATATCAAGAATGGTAATTTTAGTCAGATACATTTCTGGGGCGCTTCTATCACCTAATGATCAAACATAATACTACAACGAGAGTCGCAATTCCACCAAATTAGCAACTGTATATTACAATGATACCATGCTACTGGCAGTTCTTTCGAATACTAGAAATACAGAATTCTGTAGAACCACGTCTCAACCACTTCGATTCTTTACGGTTTGCCCCATTGTGCTTAATTCACTACCATACAATGCTTTGCTCCAAATGTTATTTCTCAGAAGTTCCTTCCCAAAATTACGGCCTATTTTTTGTATTAGTAGCCAACTTTTGGCCAGGAATGTCCTTTTTGCCTGTGCTAGTCCACTTCTTGTGTCCTCCTTGTTTCGTCCGTCATGGGCCATTTTGCTTCCGAGGTAGCAGAATTCCTTAACTTTGTCTACTTCAAGATCACTAATTATGATAAGTTTCTCGCTGTTCTCATTTCTGCTACTTATAATCACTTTCGTCATTCTTCGGTTTATTCTCAATCCATATTCTGTAGAAATTAGATTGTTCGTTCCACTCCACAGATCTAGTTATTCTTCTTCACTTTCATTGCTATGTAATCACCGAATCTTCTCACTGGTGTCCTTTCATCCCCACTGTTGAACCTTTATTTTATTTCCGTCGTTGCCTCCTGAATGTATAGATTGAATAGCAAGCGCGAAAGACCGTAGGCGTGTCTTACATCCGAACACTTCGTTCTTGGTCTTCCAATCTTATTATTCCCCCTTGGTTCTTACACACATTGTGTATTACTTGTCTCTCCCTATAACGTATTCAGAATTTCGAATATCTTGAACCATTTTGCATTGTCGAATGTTTTTTCCAGGTCGACAAATCCTGAGAGAGAGTGTTGATTTTTCTTCAGTCTTTCTTGCATTACTAAACGCAACGTCAGAACTGCCTGACTGGTGCCTTTACCTTTCCTAAATCCAGACTGATCGGCATCTAACAATTCTTTAATTTTTTCGATTCTTCTGTACATTATTCTTGTCAGAAACATGGATGCGTGAGCTGTTAAGCTGATTGTGCCATAGTTCTAGCACTTCTCTGCCGTTGCTATTTTCGGTAGTCAATGGATGATATTTTTCCGAAAGCCTGATGGTATGTCGCCAGTCTCATAGATTCTACACACCAACTTGAACAGTCGTTTGGTTGCCGCTTTCGCCAACGATTTTAGAAATTCCGATTGAATAATATTTACCAATGGTAGTATTTAAATTTGGGTATGCAGAGGGTAGGAAAAATACAAGGGTGATCAAGAAGTTTGCGCCTGAGGGCGTCGCTACAGCGTGTATGCAACGCGATGCGACTCCGATGTGGAAATATGGGGATAAGAAGCGACATGCAGGCAGGAAATCAGTGTGGCATTCGTGTCTTTACGCCGTGCCTCCGGTAAATGCCCAAACGTGAATTACAGTGAAGTTACATTACTGGGCATTAAAACTGCTACACCAAAAAGAAATGCAGATGATAAACGGGTATTCATTGGACAAATATATTATATTAGAACTGACATGTGATTACATTTTCACCCAATTTGGGTGCATAGATCCTGAGAAATCAGTACCGAGAACAACCACCTCTGGCCTTAATAACGGCCTTGATACGCCTGGGCATGGAGTCAAACAGAACTTGGATGGCGTGTACAGGTACAGCTGCCCATCCAGCTTCAACACGGTACCACAGTTCATCAAGAGTAGTGACTGGAATATTGTGTCGAGCCAGTTTCTCGCCCACCATTGACCAGACGATTTCAGTTGGTGAGAGATCTGGAGAATGTGCTGGCCAGAGCAGCAGTCGAACATTTTCTGTATCCAGAAAGGCCCGTACAGGACCTGCAACATGTGGTCGTGCATTATCCTGCTGAAATGTAGGGTATCGCAGGGATCGAATGAAGTGTAGAGCCACGGGTCGTAACACATCTGAAATGTAACGTCCACTGTTCAAAGTGCCGTCAATGCGAACAAGAGGTGACCGAGACGTGGCACCCCTTACCATCACGCCGGGTGATACGCCAGTATGGCGATGACGAATACACGCTTCCGATGTGAGTTAACCGCGATGTCGCCAAACATGGATGCGACCATAATGATGCTGTAAACAGAACCTGGATTCTTCCGAAAAAATGACATTTTGCCATTCCTGTACCCAGGTTCGTCGTTGAGTACACCATCGCAGGCGCTCCTGTCTGATGCAGCGTCAAGGGTAACCGCAGCCACGGTCTCCGAGCTGCTGCAAACGTCGTCGAACTGTTCTTGCAGATGGTTGTCGTCTTGCAAATGTCCCCGTCTGTTGAGTCAGGGATCGAGACGTGGCTGCACGATCCGCTACAGCCATGCGGATAAGATGCCTGTCATCTCGACTGCTAGTGAAGCAAATCCATTGGGATCCAGCACTGCGTTCCGTATTACACTCCTGAACCCACCGATTCCATATTCTGCTAACAGTCATTGCATCTCGACCAACGCGAGCAGCAACGTCGCGATACTATAAACCGCAATCGCGATAGGCTACAATCAGACCTTTAACAAAGTCGGAAACGTGATGGTACGCATTTCTCCTCCTCACATGATGCATCACAACAACGTTTCACCAGGCAACGCCGGTCAACTGCTGTTTGTGTATGAGAAATCGGTTGGAAACTTTCCTCATGTCAGCACGTTGTAAGTGTCGCCACCGGCGCCAACCTTGTGTGAATCCTCTGAAAAGCTAATCATTTGCATATCACAGCATCTCCTTCCTGTCGGTTAAATTTCGCGTCTGTAGCACGCCGTCTTCGTGGTGCATCAATTTTAATGCCCAATAGTGTATTACCAAGTGCTTCGAAACAGAACCAACGTTCTTTTATTCTTTTCTTGGTCGCCGAAGTACAGACTCCGAGGGCATCCGTCGGAGAATTAAGAATTTTTTTTTTTTTTTTTTGTGGTTTTAGGGCGCACAACTTCAATGGTCATTAGCGCCCTGACTACTCTAAGAATGCACCGCGAGGCACAAGTTGACAACAACAACTAAAAGGGAAAACACGATAAAAGACAGACTGACAGGCATAGGATTAAAAAACAGCATCATCAAATGTCCTTAGCGAGGTTTGTCAAATTGATAAAACGAAGAACACGAGCAGCTGCTCGTGGGTCATCCGCTAAAATGGCATCGAAAGTATTTGGCAGATTAAGATCGAGGCGCAGTGTGTTAAGATCAGGACAGGACATTAAAATGTGTCTAACCGTCAGCAAGTGCCCACATGGGCAGAACGGCGCCGGCGCAGCCGTCAGCAGATGGCGATGGCTGAACCGGCAGTGTCCAATTCTTAACCGGGCTAAAACGACCTCCTCCCGCCGAGAAGGGCGTGAGGAGGACGTCCAAGCCACGGGAAGAGGTTATAAGGCCCGAAGCTTGTTGTCGGTAAGTGCAGCCCAATCGGCATGCCACAGCGATAAAATGCGCCGACAAATGACCCTGCTAAAATCGGACGAAGGGACACAACAAGAAGCTGTCCGAGGCTGGAGGACCGCAGCCTTGGCCGCGGCATCTGCAGCTTCGTTCCCAGGGATACCGACATGGCCAGGAACCCACATAAAGCTAACCGGAGAACCGACGTCCACCAGCTGCTGAAGAGAGCGTTGGATCCGGTGTACGAAAGGGTGAATCGGGTACGGATCACTGAGGCTCTGGATGGCGCTCAGGGAATCTGAGCATATGACATAAGCAGAATGTCGGTGGCGGCAGATGTAAAGAACTGGTAGAGGGCAAAGAGCTCAGCTGTGAAGACCGAACAATGGCCATGGAGCCGGTATTTGAAACTGTGTGCCCCGACAATAAAGGAACACCCGACCCCGTCATTGGCCTTAGAGCCATCTGTATAAATGAAAGTCAAGTTGATGAACTTCGAACGAAGTTCCAAAAAACGGGAGTGGTAGACCGAACCGGGGGTGACCTCTTTTGGGAGCGAGCTGAGGTCAAGGTGAACGCGGACCTGAGCCTGGAGCCAAGGTGGCGTGCGGCTCTCGCCCACTCGAAAGGTTGCAGGGAGTGAAAAATTAAGGTGTTGAAGGAGGCGACGAAAGCGAACTCCTGGGGGTAGCAGGGCAGAGACATACAACCCGTATTGACGGTCAAGAGAGTCGTCAAAAAAGGAACGATAAGACGGATGGTCGGGCATTGACAGTAGCCGACAGGCATACCGACAAAGCAGTATATCGCGCCGGTAGGTGAGTGGCAATTCGCCAGCGTCAGCATGAAGACTCTCTACGGGACTGGTATAAAATGCTCCGATCGCAAGTCGTAAACCCCGATGTTGTATGGAGTTGAGGCGGCGTAAGATGGATGGCCGTGCAGAGGAGTATACGAAGCTCCCATAATCCAGCTTGGAGCGGACGATCGACCGATATAGACGAAGTAGGACGGTTCGATCCGCTCCCCACGACATACCACTGAGAACACGGAGGACATTTAAAGAACGGGAACAACGGGCGGCCCAATATGACACATGTGGAGACCAGCTAAGTTTCCTGTCAAAGGTAAGGCCTAAAAATTTGGTTGTCTCCACGATTGGGAGAGCAACGGGACCAAGTCGTAAGGACGGTGGGAGAAACTCTTTGTAGCGCCAGAAGTTAATACAGACCGTCTTCTCGGCAGAAAAACGGAAGCCATTGGCGACACTCCAGGAGTAAAGACGGTCAAGAGAACGCTGAAGACAGCACTCCAGGACACGTGTACACTGCGCGCTGCAATAGATGGTAAAATCGTCCACGAAAAGGGAGCCTGATACATCAGCTGGGAGGCAATCCATTATTGGATTGATCGCGATGGCGAAGAGAGCGACGCTCAAAACTGAGCCCTGTGGCACCCCATTCTCCTGGCGAAAGGTGTCGGACAGGACAGAACCCACACGTACCCTGAACTGTCGATCCATTAAAAAGGAACGAATAAAAAGAGGGAGGCGACCGCGAAGGCCCCATGTATGCATGGTGCGGAGAATGCCCGCCCTCCAACAGGTGTCGTAAGCCTTCTCCAAATCAAAGAACACAGCCGCGGTCGGGCGCTTCCGCAAGAAGTTATTCATAATGAAGGTCGACAAGGTAACCAGATGGTCAACAGCAGAGCGGCGCCTACGAAATCCACATTGTACATTGGTAAGTAGGCGTCGAGACTCGAGCAGCCAAACCAATCGAGAGTTAACCATTCGCTCCATCACTTTACAGACACAGCTGGTAAGCGAGATAGGTCGATAACTGGAAGGGAAGTGCTTGTCCTTCCCCGGCTTAGGAATCGGGACAACAATAGACTCGCGCCAGCATGCGGGAACATGTCCCTCAATCCAGATGCGATTGTATGTACGAAGAAGAAAACCTTTACCCGCAGGAGAAAGGTTCTTCAGCATCTGAATATGAACAGAATCTGGCCCTGGAGCGGAGGACCGTGATCGGCCAAGTGCGTTTTCGAGTTCCCGCATGGTGAATGGGGCATTATAACTTTCACAATTCGAGGAGCAAAAGTCAGGTGGCCTAGCCTCCTCTGCCTGTTTGCGGGGGAGGAAGGCAGGGTGGTAATGAGCGGAGCTCGAAACCTCGGCGAAAAAGCGGCCGAAGGCATTGGAGACAGCCTCAGGGGCCACAAGGACTTCATTCGCGACCTTCAAGCCAGAAACTGGGGAGTGGACCTTGGTGCCAGATAGCCGGCGCAGGCTACCCCAGACAACAGAAGGAGTAAAACTGTTGAAGGTGCTTGTGAAAGCAGCCCAGCTGGCTTTCTTGCTTTCTTTGATAATACGACGACACTGAGCACGTAAGCGTTTATAATTGATACAATTCGCCACTGTAGGGTGGCGTTTAAATGTGCGTAAAGCACGTCGACGAGCACGTAAAGCGTCTCTACATGCTGCGGTCCACCAGGGGACCGGTACGCGACGTGGAGAAGAAGGAGGGTGAGGGATGGAATATTCAGCAGCAGCGAGAATGACTTCCGTGAGGTGTGCGACCTGACGATCGCAGCTTGGGAAGGTTTGATCCTGAAAGGTCGCCCTGGAAGAGAAGAGCCCCCAGTCTGCCTTGGAGATGGTCCAATTAGAGAAGCACGGAGAGGGGGTATGCTGCAGGAGATGGATAACACACGGGAAGTGGTCGCTCGAATATGTATCAGCAAGTGCATGCCACTCAAACCGGCGTGCAAGTTGGGGAGTACATATAGAGAGGTCTAAATGGGAATAGGTGTGAGATGTGTCCGAAAGAAAAGTAGGGGCGCCAGTATTGAGGCAGACAAGATTGAGCTGGTTGAAAAGGTCTGCTAACAAGGAGCCCCTCGGGCAGGATGCTGGAGAGCCCCATAGGGGATGGTGGGCATTGAAGTCTCCAGTTAACAAAAATGGTGCAGGTAGCTGAGCAATAAGTTGCATCATGTCTGCCCTGGTAACGGCAGATGACGATGGAGTGTAAACGGTACAAAAAGAAAACGTAAAAGTGGGGAGAGTAATGCGGATGGCAACTGCCTGCAGGCCGGTGTGCAACGTGATGGGATCGTAGTAAATATCATCCCGGACCAGCAACATAACCCCTCCATGAGCTGGGATACCTACCACAGGGGGTAGTTCAAAACGCACAGAGGTGTAGTGTGCCAAGGCAATTTGATCGCATGGGCGTAGCTTCGTTTCCTGGAGGGCTACGACGAGCGGACGGTGCAAGCGGAGCAGCAACTTCAAGTCCTCTCGGTTGGAGCGAATGCTGCGAATATTCCAGTGAATAAGTGCCATCGTAAGAAAAGGAAGATGATAGAAGGGGTCACCTCGAAGGCCGCTTAGGGCCTGGCTTCAAGCGAGCACTGCCGCCGCTATCAGTAGGCGGACAGTCATCGTCCATTGGGTCGATAGGGTCATCGGCCATCTCGGTAGGATGGCCGGGAGGGGGAGCTTCCTCCGCCGGTGAACGGCCAGATGTACGGCTACCAGCGGTGCGGCCAGGCGAAACGGATGACGGCCTGGGGCGACAACCGCTGGGTGGCGCAGGAGAAGAAATGCGCCGTGGCGGAGAAGGAGAACTGTGCTTCCTATGCGCCTTTTTGGAAGGACGTTTGGTGGAAGTACCGGTCGAAGGCTGGGAGGTCGAGGTACGGAGGAAGTCTGCACCGGATGGTTCCTTCTTGAAGGCCCGTGCATCTGACTTCGGGGTCTTCGTCTTAGCAGAAGCTGAGGAAGGGGCTGGTGTCTGTGGGGTGATGGGAGGAAGAGGAGACGTCGACCGCGCGATCTTAGCACCGGCCGAACGGACGACCGTGGTGCTGAAGGTCAGATCGCATGTCTGGGTTGCTACCTCCCGGGTAGTCCGAGGAGAGGCGAGGACAGTACTGTATTTCCCCGCTGGGAGCAGCGTGGGCTTCCTACTAGCCAATAGCTTGCGAGCAGCCGAGGTGGACACTTTCTCTTTGACCCGAATTTCTTGGATACAGCGTTCTTCCTTATAGACAGGACAGTCGCGGGAGGATGCGGCATGGTCACCCTGACAGTTAACACAACGAGGAGACGGAGGTGGACAGTCACCCTCATGGGCATCCCTGCCACAAGTGACACATTTAGCCGCATTGGAACAAGACTGTCGAGTGTGATTGAAACGCTGACACTGGTAGCAGCGCGTAGGTGTCGGGACATAGGGGCGAACAGAAATAACCTCGTAGCCCGCCTTGATGCGCGATGGAAGCTTAACACTATCGAAGGTCAAGAAAAGTGTCCGGGTCGGTACAAGGTCATTGTTGACCTTTTTCATGACCCTATGGACAGCCGTCACGCCCTGCTCAGCGAGGAAAGATTGAAGCTCCTCGTCAGTCAATCCGTCGAGGGAGCTAGTATAGACTACACCACGAGACGAATTCAAAGTTCGGTGGGCCTCCACCCGGACAGGGAACGTGTACAGGAGTGTGGCCCGAAGCAGTTTTTGTGCCTGAAAGGCACTCTCAGTTTCTAGTAATAAGGTACCGTTACGCAACCTGGTACAAGATTTGACAGATCCGGCTATGGCATCTACGCCCTTCTGAATAACGAAAGGGGAATTAAGAATGTGTATGGGGGCAGGACGTCTGTAGAAAACCAGCGTCGTGGAATGGTGCGTGAAAGGTTGCTGCTGCTTCGTGATAACGCACGTGACCCCATCGCAGAAGTTACTCCAGGTCAAATGGGAGATACTCTAGCACTTGTCCCATAGTCCTTATCTCTCCCCATGCGACTATCACGCCTTCGTTCCTCATGAAGGCGCTGATGGATCGACGATTCCTGTCGGACGGGGTGTGCAGTAGGCAGTTACGAATTTCTTCAAGCAGCACGATACGATGTTTTACGAGACTTATCTTCAACCTGGTGCGTCGGTGGGAAGATTGCCTCAATGCTCACGGCGATTTTGCCTGATTGGCATACCAATTGTGGGCTGCACGGCCTTCGAAGGGAAACTTTTTGATTGGTTCTTACAAAAGTGACCCGCAAAATATTTCATGTACTTTAAGGTAGCCAATCTAACTTACATCATGTGGCCTGGTGCAGATGATGCCAGATGGGTTGGCTATCTTGTGGTTTATGAAATTTTTGCCGGTCAGTTATATTTTACCCATCCCTTGTATCTTTCACGAGAAGCTAAAAACAAAATTTTAAAATGAAATTAAATCAATGTATCAACACAGTCCGCAGAACCATTTTCACTTTTCTGCTTCTGAGGTACACCTGGTAATGCGCTGAACGGATTAAGGGCAGTGTGCCTACCTGAAGTCCATTCTAATCAGTTTCGTACGCTCAAGCCAATAACCTTTTTAGTTCTAAAAAATTCAAATGACTCTGAACACTATGGGACGTAACATATGAGGTCATCAGTCCCCTAGAACTTAGAACTACTTAAAGCTAACTAACCTAAGGACAACACACACATCCATGCCTTTTAGTTCTAATTCCAGAAATTTCTGATCCCGCTTCATTCCGACGAGTATTCTATATTTATGTAACAACTTACGAACTGGGTGTCTTATTTTTTTCAAACTTACAAGATTTGAGGATCATTTCCCTGAAATTAGTTACCCACAGCAATACGAGGTAAATCTAAGAAAAAAGAAAAAAAAGAAAAGAGCGAATAATCTAATCACCAACAGATGAGTATGAGGTTTTACAACTATAAGCCACTGGTTCCAATCTCACAAAACCAATCTTAAAGTGTGTGCCGTAGAGGTTTTACAACTGTAAAGTCGGTGGTTCCAATCTCACAAAACCAATCATTTTTACTTTTCAGAATGAGATTTTCACTCTGCAGCGTAGTGTGCGCTGATATGAAACTTCCTGGCAGATTAAAACTGTGCGCCGGACCGAGACTCGAACTCGGGACCTTTGCCTTTCGCGGGCAAGTGCTCTACCATCTGAGCTACCCAAGCACGACTCACGCCCCGTCCTCACAGCTTTACTTCTGCCAGTACCTCGTCTCCAATCTTCCAAACTTCACAGAAGCTCTCCTGCGAACCTTCAGGAGAGCTTCTGTGAAGTTTGGAAGATTGGAGACGAGGTACTGGCAGAAGTAAAGCTGTGAGGACGGGGCGTGAGTCGTGCTTGGGTAGCTCAGATGGTAGAGCACTTGCCCGCGAATTTATTTACAGTCCGTATGTATTAATAAATGAGAATCTTAATTAAAAAGTTTTGAATTGCAGTCTTTAATAAATATAACTTTTTATTTTTAATTATTGGTCATATGAAAATAAATTTAAGTTACGTACAAACATGACAAACGGTGATGAGTAAAAATGAACGGGTCCTGAAAAGGAACAGTCATTAGTGAATTAGTTCCCAAAGACGAATTAGTTCGCTCATCTCTAAGCAGTACAGATAAACGAATATAAGCGAAGACCCAGGCTTGCGCTTCACCTTCTGTACCTCTTTCTTCAGATCGTGTGAGCCGATCATTAAATGTGCACTCATTCTTACAGGGCATTCTGTGTTCAGTATGAAGACAAAGTACCTACACACAGAGAATCAATTGTAAAGGATTTAATGCTTCCCGCCCGTTCGTTTCCGATGTAGGAGGGACCTTCGGAAAGTAACTTAGAGGGCAGGCCAAGTAACTTTCACTGAACACTGCACTACACTTCAGAGTGACATAGATACATGACACATGCAGTGTACGGCATTATGGGTTTAGGTTGGCACTAGTCGCCTAGGTTGGTCATGCTTCCTCTCGTCGGTGAGGCGAACTCTCATGGGGTTCCGGAGCATTAGGAGGGGGGGGGGGGGGGGGAAGAAAGAGTCCTGGAGGCGGCGCGCGAGGAGGAAGTGAGCGGCGGACGCAGTTGAGTGCTGGAGCTGTGTTGTGGACGAGCGAGTGGGATATCGGACCGCTGGACATGAGTATAACCCGCCTGCTGGACGTGAAGATGGCTTCTGGATGGTGCAGTGTCACTGAGCTGCTGTGTTCGGCCAGCGTTGCCACCCAGCCTGTTGTATGTCCATTCGTCTGTAGCACGCCGCTTATGGATGACTGATTTGCTTGGCCGGCCGCGGTGGTCTCGCGGTTCTAGGCGCGCAGTCCGGAACCGTGCGACTGCTACGGTCGCGGGTTCGAATCCTGCCTCGGGCATGGATGTGTGTGATGTCCTTAGGTTAGTTAGGTTTAAGTAGGTCTAAGTTCTAGGGGACTGATGACCACAGCTGTTAAGTCCCATAGTGCTCAGAGCCATTTGAACCATTTTGAACTGATTTGTTTCTTGGGGGACTTAAATTATACACCCCACCGTGGGCGCTTATTAACGAACAACAATAAAGTTCTGTTTGCCTTGTTGCGTAGGCAGGTCGCGTGTGCATATTGATACTAACTAATATTCACAAACTAGCTTCGTGCCCTGTCATTGCTTATAGAAGCGACTGTGTTTATGCGTTCTCCGTCGCTGGTGTCTAATACTGCCCTGTTGCAGGTCCGACTTGGGATGTTCTTACTGTCTTTTTTATTGAAGGGGCTGGTACGATCCGTATCCGAGGACTGGATGAAAAGGGAGCGCCTCCAGGGATCCAAACCTACATATATTTTGAAACGCCCCCTTAGAAAAATTATACTTTACTGTGGGCTGGTAAACTTCTACGTTATTTGATACTGAGACAGCTGAGTAAAACTGAACGTACTCAGACATTTCTCTCTTTACTTATTCTGATCATCAATAAAGTGACACACAATATATTTATCCCAACGCAATCTGACGCAATCCCTACAAAAGAATGGTCCTGCCTAACAATAACCTATACCTTTCATGAATCACTCACCTCACAAAAATCTTCGTTACTCTAACTACTGCAGTACAGCGAGCGCCAATACTGCCAGCTAAATAAAACACTAACTACTGATAGGCATAGTTAGCAAATGAAAGATTTTGATAGAGAACAATGTATTTATCTTAATAATGTTCAAAAGTCATTATATATCCAGTCTTACAAATTTCCTGTTTGTGACGGACACACGTCCATATCGTCCGCTCTCAAAACTCTGCCATCTCTCTCCCCACTTCCACCACTGCTGGCGGCTCACCTCCAACTGCGCAACGCCACGCGCTGTTCACATCCAACTGCCCAACACTACACTAGCGAATATTCCAACAATGCCAGCCAGCCACAGACTGCACACAGCACAGTCAGTGATTTTCATACAGAGCTCTACGTGGCATTACCACCATAAAAACCTAAACAGCCTATATATGGGTTGTTACATCTCTGTGTAATCCGTAATCCTGTTCCTGATTGGAGTATGTTAATTTAATGTGCCTGGAACGTATGTCATGTCTTATCTGTTATGATAAATCCCTGTACTGGAGAGGACAAAGCGTAGTGGCTCATTATCTTTTTATGTGTTATTGTTCAAAGGCGTGTAGCCTTATATTCTTACTTTGCACATTTTTCGGGGATATTTATTGATAAAACGGCCGATGGAGCTCCAATCAATATTTTGCGGAAACTGAAGTAAATGTTACTAAAATTATTATGGGAATTCCTCCTTCTGTTTTCATGTATGAAAAAAGTCATATTTTGTTTTTTGTGGCTTGTGTACATGGTAGCTTACTTGTGTAATAAAATTGATTTTGACATATCACTGCACTCAGTCCAATGTTCCATTCGGATTCATGTACGATGTTTCTATTAACGCGCTTGACACTCTTTAACAAAATAGTCACCAAACCTCGGTAAACAGCGGTCGGAACGTTCTAGCAAACATTCATTCATTGGACGACAGAAATCTACTCCGCAATCAGGGAGCCATTCCGGAACCGCTGTGTGTATGCCCTCACCGTTGGAAAATCTCTTCCCCCCTGATGTTCTCAGCTTGCCCAAAAAACTGCCAGGCCATTGTCTGCTGTGGTCGATGTTGACTGCCTTCGCTTCCGATCAGCAGCAGCCACGTCTTTGCAGCGTTGTTTGGAGTGTGTGCACCGTTTCACCAAGGCTGGACGCGACATTCTGTAATGTCTCTTGCAGCGGTCTCTCCACGATATTTTCAGAAATTTTATAAATTATATAACTCAGTACATATCTCGAAATATCTCTTCTTGTCTTACCGATTCCTAAACTTTAATATACGATGATTATTAATGCAAAGTAGTTTCAAGCCCTATTATTCCTTGGAGCGTCCATTTACTCCATGGAATAGCTTCTCTGCTATCTATGTTTCCTCTTATGAAAAGAATGAAGGAGATCTTGCCGATTAGCCGTGAAAGGAGGAGGATGTATATGTATGTATTGTTGAGCTAGTCGCCATCTTGATGAGATTCTGTATGAGAAGGAATTTAATACATGAACTAAAGTAAGTGTGTTCGCGTATTATTTAACGGATTATTATTATTGACAGTGTCTGCTTACTACGCTGTGTTGCAAGGGATCAGTGGGGAACGTCTGATTTACACTGGACGAACCTACCGTTTTGTATGCTCAAGATATCCAGTTCAAATAAATAGGCTAACACGGTCTTACCAGCAGATCTCCGGTCTTCCCCATGTGATCACCGAAAGTTAATAATTATTACAAATGTTTTCAGGAGATCGACTGACAATTTTCGTCGCACCGAGACTTCGAAATTGCTTCACTGCCTTATGGAATTTAAGTTAAGCTCAATTTAATCAGGATAGAACAGTATTGAACTGTGTGAATGTGATAAGCCTGCTTTGTGAATGAAAATTCCCTTAATATACGCATGTTTTAACTATCCTGATCAGTGAAGCTAAATGAGGCCGGTGTGAGAGAGGTTTTTTAAATTTTAGATCCCACAAAAAAATATTAAAATTCCATTTGGTGCACCAGGATTTTACGGCTAATCTGTGTGCAGTATAGATGTGTCGCTCAAAAGAGTCTTACTTTTCTGCGTATTTCAACACTGGAGTGCGTTTCCTGTTGCTATGCCATTTCACTCCACAATGTGATGCACTTGTTATCCGTAACACAGCAGAACTGTGTCTGCAGGAAACTGGGGACACGAACTCTCTTCTGACAATGCGCCATTCTTGTTGCGTAGTGGTCTTACAAGGAGAGGTCCCCAACCCTGCGATCGATTTTTATCTGTACCGTGACGTAGATTGAGATCCTGGGTACCACACGTTGCAGAGCTCTCTTTTGCAAGTAATTGGTGAAAAAAATTCAGAATTTTGTGTGATGACACTCAATAGCGATAAAAGTGGGGTGTTATGCAGTGTGGTTGCGTTGTATAATTTTAGGATAACTGCTTCACACGGAGGAGGTTGTGCGTTCGAATCTCGTCGGATGCCGTAATAATTTTTTACTTTTAAATCTTTATCGAAATAACTGCGAGCATCATTTTTGTTCAGTTAATTGATTTAAATGTAATTTTTTATTTCTATATCTTTGTCGCATTATTTTAGTCCCTGTATGAACTTTTTCATTTATTTCATTTCTTCTTTTATCGTTCTTTTCACAATCGGAATTTTTGTGAATATGAATTTAATTATTTACTATAATCTTCAGTTATTTGAAAATTCCGATCCATCAGTTAAAAAACAAAAAACGAAATAATCTATTTATATTTGGGCAATGGTGTGAAAAACGTATTTTTGTTACCAGAAGTGCAATTTTTTTTGCGCGATAATCGTCACACAAACATTTAAAAGATAACCTCAATACACACTGCACTATAAACAAAAAGAGAGATTTAAATGAAAGACGGGTTTATACGTAAAACGAAATTTAAGCTAAATGAGAAAGAGATACAATGAACGCAATAAAGTGGACGAAAAAACAGGGTGATAAAAGAAATTAAATCGAAATTAATACATAAAAATTATAAGAAACACATGAACAAAGATTTGAAGTGGAGAAAGGATCATAGGAAGAAAAATGAGAGCGAATGGAGAAATTGGTATTATGATTAAAATAATGTGACAAAGGAGTATAATTAAAAATTACGTTTAAATCAATTAATTGAATTAAAATGATGAGTCATATCGATAAATATTTAAAAATAAAAACCTTACTGCATCTGACAGGATTCGACCAAAAGACTAACTACATGTGACGCTGTTATCCTACCACACAAGTGACTAATACACACATTTTTACAGCTACTGAGTGTCAGACGAACTTCCGAATTTTTTTTTCGTCACTCGCAAATGAGGGCCCACCAGAGTGAACGGCTGCAGTGTGTGATACCTGGGATCTTAACCTACATCACCGTATAAACAGTTCCAAAGAGTCGACCGCACCGCTGGGGATCTCTCCGTGTTAGTCTGGCATGATATTCGTAACTTACTTTCTAAAATCCCCACATTCGTTGTGCCTCATGGATTCTATTTAACAGAGGCGACTGACAAGTGATTTACACAAATTTCTCCCTAGACAGCCTTGTAGCATTGGAAATGGGAATGCCATAACCCCGATCGCAAATTCGCGAATGACATTTGAGTATACGACTGCGTCACAGGGAAGCAGACAATGACTGTAAGTAGAACTCGTCTTTGTCCTGGTCTTTCGCTCTTACACAATATCGTGTCGGACTCTGTACCGTTTCGCCGAAAATGCGTTATCAAAGCATTTCGCGACATTCGATACAGCAGCAAGAGGTCACGGCCAGACGTCGTTATAGGGCGAGACGTCAAGCGAGTGCGCTCTGGTGATAGCCACGTATGACATCAGTAAGACGTATGCCGCGCAAGACGCACTGGCCCACAGCACGAATCAACTCCGGACCTACGCGCAGCTTCTGCTGGCGAGCCAAGTGCAAAAGCCGTCACGTCCGAACTGTGCAGACACAACCGCTTCTTTTGAATTGTTAGGCTCATACAGTTTTCTTCTTTCTTAAGTATTCTGACAGGTCTGATGCAGCCCGCCACGAATTCATCTCGTGAGCCAACCCCATCATCTCAGAGTAACTTTCACAACCGCCATATCGATAATTTATTGGCTACACTGAGGTGACCAGTCATGGAATCCCTTCTAATATCATGTCGGACCTCCTTTTGCATGCCGTAGTGCAGCAACCCGACGTGGTATGAACTGAACGAATCGTTGGATGTCCATATTGAACAATGCTACCTCTATCTTCTTCTTCTTCTTCTTCTTCTTCATCGTCGCCTTGTTCCACGTCACGTAGGGTCGGCGTTGCTCTTCTAGATCCTTCTCCTCCATAGTACTCCATCCATTGCCCCTTTCTTCTTCCATCCTGTCTCCCTTAGGTCCCCGGATATCTTATCCTTCCACCTCATCTTCGGTCTTCTTCTCGCCCCTTCAATCTTTATATCTTCAACACTGTTTCCGATATACTCTTCCCCTTTTCTCTGTAGGTGTCAGTACCACCTTAGTCTGCTCTCCTGTATCTTTTTCCCCATGGGTCCCACTTTCACAGCTCCTCTAACAAATTCATTTCTAATCCTGTCCTTCCTTGTTACCCCACACATCCACCTCAGCATCCTCATTTCCGCCACTTCCATCTTCCTTTCCTGGGCTACTATGATTGGCCATGTCTCTGCCCTGTATATCATAGCATGCATTACCAGCGACTTGTACACTTTCCCTTTCAACCCGATTCTCATCTTCTTGTCACACAACACTCCACTCATTTTCCTCCAGTTGTTACAACCACAATTTATTAGGTGTTGTATCTCGCTTTCCAGTCCTCCGTCCCTCTGTACGTACGACCCCAGGTATTTAAATTTGCAGACCTATTTCAGCTACCTCTACAGCCGTCCATAATTGCGAAAGTGTTGCCGGTCCAGGATTTTATGCACGAACTGACTTCTCGATTATGTCCCACCGATGGGATTCCTGTCGGGGGATGTGCATGGCTAGATCATTCGCTCGAATTGTCCAGAATGATCTTCAAGCCAATCGCGAACAATTGTGGTTTGGGGAGTTGACGCATTCTCATCCATAAAAATTCCATCGTTTTTTGGGAACATTAAGTCCATGAGTGGCTGCAAATGATGTCCAAGTAGCTAAACATAACCATTTCAAGTCAATGATCAGTTCAGTTGGACCAGAGGACCCAGTCCATTCCATGTACACACAGCCCAAGTCATTATGAAGCTTGCACAGTGCCTTGTTGACAACTTGAGTCCATGGCTTCGTGAAAAAAATGGTTCAAATGGCTCTAAGCACTATGGGACTCAACATCTGAGGTCAGCAGTCCCCTAGACTTAGAACTACTTAAACCTAACTGACCTAAGGACATCATACACATCCATTCCCGAGGCAGGATTCGAACCTGCGAGCGTAGCAGCAGCGCGATTCCTGACTGAAGCGCCTGGAACCGCTCGGCCACAACGTGGCTTCGTGAAGTCGGCGCCACACTCAAACCCTACCATCAGGTCTTATCAACTGAAATCGTCACGCATCTAACCAGACCACGGTTTTCCAGTCGTCTAGGGCCCAACCGATGTGGTCACGATGTCAGGAGAAGCGCCTGCTGGTGGTGTCGTGCTGTTAGCACAGGCACTCGCGTCCGTCGTCTGCTGCCATAGCCTACTAACGACACATTTTGTCGTACTGTCCAAATGGATACGTCTGTCGTACGTCCCACATTGATTTCTACGTTCGTTTTAGGCCGTCTGCTTGTCTGTTAGCACTGACAACTCTACGCAAACGCCCTGCTCTCCGTCGTTAAGTGACAGCCGTCGGCCAGTGTGTTGTCCGTTGTGAGAGGTAATACTTGAAATGGTATTCTCGGCACACCCTTGACGCAGTGTATCTCGGATTATTGAATTCCCTAACGATTTCGGAACTGGAATGTCCCGTGCATCTTCCTCCAACTACCATTCCGCGTTGAAATTCTTAATTCTCGTGGTGTGCAGATAATCAGGTTGGAAAACTTCTCACGTGAATCACTTGAGCAAAAATCCATTATTTGCACCGTCCTTTTATGCCATGTGTACGCGATACTATCGCTATTTGTATACAGGGTGAGTCACCTAACATTACCTCTGGATTTATTTCGTAAACCACATCAAATGCCGACGAACCGATTCCACAGACCGAACGTGAGGAGAGGGGCTAGTGTAATTGGTTAATACAAACCATACAAAAATGCACGGAAGTATGTTTTTTAACACAAACTTACGTTTTTTAAAATGGAACCCCGTTAGTTTTGTTAGCACATATGAACATATAAACAAATACGTAATCAGCGCAGTTTGATGCATTGTAAAATGTTTATTACATCCGGAGATATTGTAACTTAAAGTTGACTCCTCCGCTGTTCGATCGTCTGTATCGGAGAGCACCGAATTACGTAGGGATCCAAAGGGAACGGTGATGGACCTTAGGTACAGAAGAGACTGGAACAGCACATTACGTCCACATAATAACACCTTTTTATTGGTCTTTTTCACTGACGCACATGTACATTACCATGAGGGGTGAGGTACACGTACACACGTGGTTTCCGTTTTCAATTACGGAGTGGAATAGAGTGTGTCCCGACATGTCAGGTCAATAGATGTTCAATGTAGTGGCCATCATTTGCTGCACACAATTGCAATCTCTGGCGGAATGAATGTCGTACACGCCGCAGTACATCTGGTGTAATGTCGCCGCAGGCTGCCACAATACGTTGTTTCATGTCCTCTGGGGTTGTAGGCACATCACGGTACACGTTCTCCTTTGACGTACCCCATAGAAAGAAGTCCAGAGGTGTAAGATCAGGAGAACGGGCTGGTCAATTTATGCGTCCTCCACGTCCTATGAAACGCCCGTCGAACATCCTGTCAAGGGTCAGCCTAGTGTTAATTGCGGAATGTGCAGGTGCACCATCATGCTGATACCACATACGTCGACGCGTTTCCAGTGGGACATTTTCGAGCAACATCGGCAGATCATTCTGTAGAAACGCGATGTATGTTGCAGCTGTTTGGGCCCCTGCAATGAAGTGAGGACCAATGAGGTGGTCGCCAATGATTCCGTACCATACACGTACAGTCCACGGTCGCTGTCGCTCTACCTGTCTGAGCCAGCGAGCATTGTCCACGGACCAGTAATGCATGTTCCGTTGATTCACTGCCCCGTGGTTTGTGAAACCCGCTTCATCGGTAAACAGGTAGAACTGCAACTCATTCTCTGTTAATGCTCATTGACAGAATTGCACTCTATGATTGAAGTCATCGCCGTGTAATTGCTGATGTAGCGACACATGAAACGGGTGAAAGCGGTGACGATGCAGTATGCGCATGACACTACTTTGACTCAGTCCACCGGCTCTCGCAATATGCCGTGTACTCATGTGTGGGTTCATGGTAACAGCAGCTAACACACCAACTGCACTAGCTTCTCCTGTGACGGGCCTGTTACGGACCCGTTTGCGTGCTACGACCATACCTGTTGCATACAGTTGGCGGTAGATGTTTTGCAATGTGCGGCACGTTGGATGCTCTCTGTCCGGGTACCGTTCTGTATACACCCTGCAGGCTTCAGCTGCATTTCGTCGACACTCGCCATAGATGAGTATCATCTCCGCCTTTTCAGAGTTCGAATACACCATGGTCACAGTTCCTACAACACTACACTATCACAGACGTCTGGTAACACGGTGTACTACAGTTGGTCTGCGTGCGGAGACGAATGCAGAATAACAATAGCAGCAAGCGCTACATGCGGACACTGCGACAGCTAGACCAAACCACAATAGTGCACTACAGCCACACTCGTAAACACGGTCGTCATCGTAAACATGTCCCTGCAGATGCTGCTCGCCGACCGTGGCCCGTGTTTGTTACAACACGCAACTGAACGTCGGAGGTTTCAAGCGTCAACTTTAGGTTACAATATCTCCGGATGTAATTAACGTTTTACAATGCAACAAACGACACTGATTACGTATTTGTTAATATGTTCAGATGTGCTAACAAAACTAACGTGGTTCCATTTAAAAAAACGTAGGTTTGTGTTAAAAAACGTACTTCCGTGCATTTTTGTATGGTTTGTATTAAACAATTACACTAGCCCCTCTCCTCACGTTCGGTCTGTGGAATCGGTTCGTCAGTATTTGATGTGGTTTACGAAATATATCCAGCGGCAACGTTAGGTGACTCACCCTGTATATGCTTATCTCTGCCTCGTGGCTTTTGTCATATCAGTGTATATTCCAGTCCCGGTCTTATTCTACATGTACTGCCCTCTACTACTCCCAGAACTACCGATGGGGTTTCTCCCTAACGTCTTAACACATATCCTACTGTCTTGAGCCTCCTTTTTTCCACGTATTCCCTTCCTCTCCGATTCTGTGGAGGTTATCGTTTCTCAACAATCCAACTAATTTTCAACATCCTTCTATAGTACTACGTCTCAAATGGTTCTATTGTCTTCTTTGTCTGTTTTCCCGCGATCCATGATTCACTTTCATACTGTGATGAGCCCTAGACCCACACTCTAGGAAGTGTCTACCTCAAATTGAAGCCTATGTTTTGAGAAAAGCAGACTTCTTTTTTTGCAGGGTATGGCCTTCTTTGCCTGTGCTAATCTGCTACTCATTCCCTCCTTACTTCGTAGGTCATGTGGCATTTTGTAGAATTCCTTCGCTTCGTCTACTTCGTGGTTCGCAATTTTAATGCAAATTCTATCACAAATCTCGTTTAAGCTACACGTCATTACTTCTGTCTTCCTACGGTGTACTCGCAGTCCACATCAGACTGTTCGTACCATTCAACAAATCCTGTAATTTTTCCTCACTTTTACTAAGGATAGCACTGTTATCAATCATGCCATTGACATCTTTTCACACCGTATTTTAAATGTCCACCTCAAACTTGGTTTTGTTTCCGGCATTACCTCTTCGCGGAAATGGCACAGTGATCGCCAAATGTTAATCAGAGGGGAAGGGATAGCTACAGAAAGAATAATTCATGCACCTACTTTCTTGACAGAGCACATGTTGAGTTCAACATTGTTAATGAACGTGCTTGAATCAGCAAAAATGTAAAAACCCTAAAATCATTTAGTTTGCGAATGCTACAGGTGCTCGCCACACTTAGCGTTTGGTGCCTCTGAGTAGCTGCTGTCGTGGCTGAAAATTCTACGTCGTCTGACCTGCACTAAAGCCTGCTCTCTCTCACAGTCTGGAATGAAAGTCCGCCTCAGGGCTGAAAAGTTCCCTGGGGGGTCTTAGATGGAAGTAAGTTCGCTAGACTACTCGCAGTATGAAGCAGATTTTTTATTCTATCTTCTTGCGTGTGAGCCTTGTGCATTGTTTTGAGCACCAATGGCAATGATTATTCCGAGTGCTGACCAATCAAATCCGTTTTAATAATGCAGCCTTCCTTCGATGCTCAATTTAAAAGTAGTTAACGAGTCGTGTGGCTATTTAGTGCTGGAGTTCAGAAACAAGCAGCTTCTTACTCCAGCTATATGTCCTGTTTCGCGTTTTAGCCAGCCAGGCCTTCTTCCAGTGATTTCGGTTCTCCCACTCTGGACTTAATTTAAATTATTCAATAGTAGCCGCTTTCAACGTTTTTTTCCATTATTTTATTAGCAAGGCAGTTAACTTGATACAAGTCTGACGATTGTGGGTGCCGTGTTCTTAAACACAAAAGAGCCGGACTTCAGAGATCTTATCTTTGCACTGCCTGGGCCTAGCATTTCCCAGATTACTGGCTTCCTGCAGAGAGCGATACTCTGCTTCCTGTCACTGTATGCTCACGGCGTGTCTCCTTAGCGCCAGCAACCTCTCCACGTTAAGAAGACTATGCAACAGCTTCCCGTCGTTTAGGACTCAAAACATACGGCGCCTCTTTGGCAGAGTTTGGCCACACGCAGTATACTAGTTCCAACTTTCTACCTGCCTTCGCCGGCCGGAGTGGCCAAGCGGTTCTAGGCGCTACAGTCTGGAACCGCGCGACCGCTACGGTCGCAGGTTCGAATCCTGCCTCGGGCACGGATGTGTGTGATGTCCTTAGGTTAGTCAGGTTTAAGTAGTTCTAAGTTCTAGGGAACTGATGATCTCAGATGTTAAGTCCCATAGTGCTCAGAGACAACCTGCCTTCCTCCTTCCCCTGGCAGTGTCTATACTCTGAAAAGTCATTTGGCCCCTCCTGATAACGAGATGCTCACTCTCTCATCTGTTCAACATGTAGAGTCGCAAAACTACTGTAGGCTACTATACACTACCATAAGTAAGCGTAGACGTAGTTTCCCTAGTAACTTTGGTCAGTTAAGGGCATATCCACATTACTTGTATATTAGGTGTGTTGCATACCTATCAAGCGTTACCTCATTACGATCGCTTTCTTCACCTGTCTTACTAGATTCCCTATAACTGGAAGTGGTGAACCGTCTAAACAGTGAGTGAGAATATACAAAGGGCCAGGTAACCTGTGGAACATTTTTGTTCTACACATTTATCTTCCTGTCTGTTACTTATGAAGAAACAGTATTTATAGCAAAATTGAAACTGTCAATGTTTAATTTAGGTTTCATTCGAAAATTATTGATTTTTAATGTGAAATAGGGGGCTGTAGTAAAAATAAAGAAAACAATACAAATTTATCAAGTAACACTAGAAAAGGCAATTTCCTCAACAAAAAGGCAAAAAAACGTGAAACAAACATACGGCAAACATTGCTTCAATACTTCGTCGCACTTATATAAAACACCTCTCTGTTATTCATAAACAACTTTCACCTTTGTCCACAATAACAGGAAACTCTTGCCTTTGATCATGATGGTGAACGTCCTATCGAGTAAAAAATAACAGTAAATACGTAATTTTTTATGGTTGTGGATGTAAATTGTAATTGAATCAAAAATAATTCCTTTGGTTACATAAAAGTGCAGAAGTTAGACGATCAACTAATTTTTGTTACTGATAAAAAGCAATTTATATTCTGTAAGGATGTAAAATACGCAATGGAATAACACTGAATGATGTGCGGCTCTAATTATGTGCAAAGCAAGCAAACAACCAACCAAACAACGAAAAGCAAAGAGAAGTCTTCAGTTCCCTTTTTCTCTCGTACATATTCATTTGTGCTCCTCTCGCCTACCAGTACTGCCGGTGATCTTACTCTTTACTACGTTGTTGATGTATCGTACCAAAACTACCGAGCTCTACTTTTGCCGACCGGGCTGGCCGAGCGGTTCTAGGCGCTACAGTCTGGAACCACGCGATCGCTAGGGTCGCAGGTTCGAATCCTGCCTCGGGCATGGATGTGTGTGATGTCCTTAGGTTAGTTAGGTTTAAGTAGTTCTAAGTTCTAGGGGATTGATGACCTCATATGTTAAGTCCCATAGTGCTCAGAGCCATTTGAACTAACTTCAAATCTAATTAGCTTTTAAACGGCGCAACGTGCCCTGCAACACCCTTAAAAGCTTATCAAACTGTTTCTGGCCACCCTGTATAGACACAATTCAAATTAAAGAAGAAAAATAACAATTTTTCTTTATTACCCATGGCACCTAACTTCTCCTACGCTACGCGTCAACAACTATACGCGAGGAAGGTTATTTACAACGTTACACATGTCGTAACCCTTAGAAAAGAAACAAAGCTAATAACATCGACTGCACCTTAGTTACTCTCATCACAATAGGTGAAATAGTTAATCGAATGCCACGTTACAGCAGTGGAGTTACTAAATAACAAGAAATATTGTAACGTCCCCTTAGAAAATTATGAATGACGTGCTGGTAAACTTCTACGTTATTTGATTTTCAAACAGCTGAGCAAAACTGAACGTACTCGGACATTTCTCTCTTTACTTATTCTGATCATGACCAAACTGACTCACGATATTTTTTCAGCGCAACGCAATCTGACTTTCAATGATCCCTACAAAAGAATGGCCCTAACAATAACCTATGCCTTTCATGAATAACTTACATCACAAAAATCTTCTTTACTAGAACTACTGCAGTACAGCGAGCGCCAATACTGACAGCTAAATAGAAGATTATAACTACCGAAGGCACTAACTACTGATAGGAGTAGTTAGAATATGAAAGATTTTGATAGAGAACAAACAATGCATTTACCTTAATAGTGTTCAAAAGTCATCATATGTATATCTATCAATTCATGACATCCATCTTTACAAATTTCCTTTTTCTGGCGGACACACGTCCAGGTCGTCCGCTTATAGTGACCTCTCAAAACTCTGGCATCTCTCTCTCTCTCCACATCCACCACTGCTGGCGGCTCACCTCCAACTGCACAACGCTATGCGCTGTTCACATCCAACTGCCCAACACTACACAAGCGAATATTCCAACACTGTCAACCAGCCACAGACTGCACACCAACATAAAAACCTAAACAGCCTACTTGCAATATGAATTCTTGTTACTTCCATTTGCTGAATATGACCCCTAGGCGTTACATGTGGGCTTGATTGCAGAACTTTTAGCATTTGTGGAAGAAAGACATTCTGTGTGTCGCTACAAGCTATAGACGTCCCTGTTGTTTCTGGTGTTAAAGAAAAGTTATTCTTTCAAGTGAAAGCGCATTTAGAAACTTTGCATGCCATTCGTTAAGAAACGAAACGACATCCTGTTACTGTGTGTGTGTGTGTGTGTGTGTGTGTGTGTGTGTGTGTGTGTGAATTCCAAAAGGACCAAACTGTTGAGGTCATCGGCTCCTAGACTTACACACTACTTTAACTTATGCTAAGAACAACACACACACACACACACACACACACACACACACACACACACACACACACACACACACACAGCCTTGCGCTCGAACCTCCGGCGGAAGGGTCCGAGCAGTCCGTGACATGGCGCCTCAAACCGTGAGGCTGTTACTATGCAACTTCGGCTCCATGCATTTCTAATTAGTTCGCTGTGGTCAAGATATTCAGAGAAAACTAAGAAGTTATCTGCGTCTGTTGTGTAAGCTGCCTTACAGAACGTATTTATCAGCCACATGCGATGCCTTAGTATTACGCTCTTCAAAAACTTCAACCAAATGAGCCTAATTGGAGGTCAGAAACCCCGATCGCGAAATGTTTACATACATTTCCTCCAGATTAGCGCTTTCGTAGTACAAGGGCGTGATATCATATACATACACTCTATATCTCCGCTACTGCAAGGCAGTGGCTCTTGAAACTCAGCCAGCCGTGAAGTCTGCGTTGCTCTGTAATTAATTAATGCAATATGAGATAGTGCATCTTAACACAAACAAATAAATTAGTTACACGATAGTTTATCAATACAGCTACTGCGGGGTCTGTAACTGGATTTTAAAAACACGAATAACTCGTTTCATACTACTGTCATTGCCTATTACAACAAAAATGAAACATTTTACAGTACACTGTCTTTTTTTTTTTTTTTTTTTTGAGGTTGAAATACAGCTTCACCGGTGGCTCAGGGTCGTACTGTGTTGGTGGACGGTAAAACTGTTCCATTTTCCATTTGACAGTGATACCATTCCAAAGACATCACTGGAGTGCACTTTTAAGTTGTGGTGGTTGGACTTGAAGTCTCATACCACCCTCCGACGGTGGAAGTTCAAGTTGCACGCAAGAGGTAACATAGCTACGAACAACATTAGGTAAAGGCATTGGTGGTTTACGATGCTCAAGTCAATACTGACGCTTCATGAGTGGCCGTAAGAAGTCTATCGTTAACCATGGTCGGAACCGGAGTCCTCTAGGATGGTGAGAAGAACAGGGTGTCTGTGCCAATGCCGGTGTGCCCAGGTGCCAATGTTTTGTAAACCAGCGACCGTGTCCCGTAGGGCTTCTACTTTGGCAGACGCCTTGCCTTTTCTCGCATGGACGTCTCGAGAATGGCCATGTCCGTTTCCTTGTGGGGGGTAACTACCCTCGTGAGGGGAGAGGCTTGCAGCCTCCACCGAAGCACCTTATTCTGCAGGCTATGGAAGGTCTGCATGAGGGAGGCAGTAATCGTATTCCACCAATAGAGCCATAGGTGAGGGAAGAGTGGACAACCATCCAGTACAGCCGGAGCTTGGTGTCGAGGTTCAGTTCTCTGCTCTTGAATATTTTATCACCTTGAGTTCTTTTTGGTTGGTTGGTTTGGGGAAGGAGACCAGACAGCGTGGTCATCGGTCTCATCGGATTAGGGAAGGATTGGGAAGGAAGTCGGCCGTGCCCTTTCAGAGGAACCATCCCGGCATTTACCTGGAGTGATTTAGGGAATGAGTCCTTTTTGGGTTACATATTCTGCATGGCGATGAAGAGCAGTTTTTTATCCATCTGGACACCTGGTTATTTGGTATCGGCGGACCATGGGACCTGGACGCCTGCAGTAGTGATGTTGGGGTGGAGGATGGTGCGCCGTCTAGTGAAGTAGACTGCCGTAGCTTTGGCGGAATTGAGGGCAATCTTGTTGGAACGACACCAGGTCACTGTCGCTTCCAGCTGCCTCTGGAGGCGAGCAATGAGCTGGTCTGTGTTGCGGCCGGTGGTCTAGAGCACCGTATCATCGGCGTATTGCGACAGGTGGCAGTGTGGGAGGACTGGCATATCGTTAACATAAATGTTTTTATTCTTTCTTGTCAACATAAATGAGATATGCAGGCGCAGCGTATCATCAGAGCGCGGTTAGCTGGACTAAGTGTATCGAAGAAAATCCGTGTTATGCATCTATCACAGCATAAAGAGCTTGCGGTGAGACAGTGTCATACAGGGATTGCAAAATAGAGAAGGTCGTCACAAAGAATCTCAGCAGTGTGGCGATACCTCCAACGTTCTTAATGTCCGGACACCTCCGCCCAGTCTAGAATTGACACCAGATGTCACGAGAGGTTATAAATCCGTCACGGACATTCTGCTCTTCTAAAGATGATAAATGGAAACAAGGCTGATCACATGTACGGACGGACAGGGCCCGTTGAGCTTTGCGTACAGTGGTTGTAAGACATCGCACGAAATCACAGGGAGGATTAACTCGTGAGTTCCAAAAAGTTACCAACAGTTCTGCTAGCACAACGACTATGCATAGGGAGTCAAAGTGAATGGGGTACGAGATCGAGCGGCTCCACTTGTGACCCACATTTCTGTAGTCAGTGCTAAGTGATGCTTGAGGTGATGCAAAAAAACAACGACACTGGACACTGGGTAGCTGCAAACCAGTGGTTTGGAATGATTAATATTGCTGTACCCTGTGCCAATTTGGTGGAAGCGTTTGGGTTTGGCGAAAGCCTGGAGGTCGCTACTTGCTGTTATGTTTACTGCCAACATTGGAGTACAGAGTAGCTGGTGTTACGGCGTGGGGGGGGGGGGGGGGAATCGTGGTAAGTCCCCTTATTGCGCTTAACTACACTAAAGAGCCAAAGAAACTGGTACACCTGCCTACTATCGTCTAGCGCCCTCGTGAGCACGCAGAAGTGCCGCAACACGGCCTGGTATGGACGCGACTAATGACTGAAGTAGTGCTGGAGGGAACTGACACCATGAATCATGCAGGGCTGATCATAAATCCGTGAGACTATGATGGGGTGGAAATCTCTTCTGAACAGCACGTTGCAAAGCATCCTAGATATGCTCAATAATGTTCATGTCTGGGGAGTCTGGTGGCCAGCGGAAGTGTTTCAACTCAGAAGAGTATTCCTGGAGCCACTCTGTAGCAATTATGGACGTGTGGAGTGTCGCATTGCCTGATAAAATTGCCCAAGTCCGTCGGAATGCACACTGGACATGAATGGATGCAGGTGATCAATCAGGATGCTTACATACGTGTCATCTGTCAGTCGTATCTAGACGTATCAGGGGTCCCATATCATTTCAACTTCACAAGCCCCACATCATTACAGAGCCTCCACCAGCTTTAACAGTCCCCTACTGACTTGCATGACCCTTGGATTCATGAGAGTGTCTCCATACCCATACACGTCCACCCGCTCGATACAATCTGAAACGAGACTCGTCCGACGAGGCAACATGTTTCCAGTCATCAACAGACCAATGTCAGTGCTGATGGGCCCAGGCGAGGCGTAAACCTTTGCGTCGTGCAGTCATCAAGGTTACGCGAGTGGGCCTTCAGATGCGAAAGTCCATATCGTTAAATGGTTCGCACGCTGACACTAGTTGATGGCCCAGAATTGAAATATGCAGTAGTTTGTGTAAGTGCTGTCAGGAGTGGCCGAGCGGTTCTAGGTGCTACAGTCTGGAGACGTTCGACCGCTACGGTCGCAGGTTCGAATCCTGCCTCGGGCATGGATGTGGGTGATGTCCTTAGGTTAGTTAGGTTTAAGTAGCTCTAAGTTCTAGAGGACTGATGACCTCAGAAGTTAAGTGCCATAGTGCTAAGAGCCATTTGAATTTTTTTGCGGAAGTGTTGCACTTCTGTCACGTTGAACGATTGTTTTCAGTCGTCGATGGTCCCTTTCTTACAGGAACTTTTTCCGGCCGCAGCGATGTCGGAGATTTGATGTTTTACTGGATTCATGGTATACACGGTACATTCGTGAACGACCGTACGGGAAAATCCGCACTTCATCGCTACCTCGGAGATGATTTGTCCCATCGCTCTTGTGCCGACTACAACACCACGTTTAAACTCATTTAAATCTTGATAATCTGTCATTGTAGGAGCAGCAACCGATCTAGTAACTGCGCCAGGCACTTGTTGTCTTATGAACGCGTTGCCAACCGCAATGCCGTATTCTGCCTATTTACATATCTATGTATCTGAATACGCATACCAGTTTCTTTGGCGCTTCAGTATAAACGCCAAATGCAGAAGGATATGAACACATTTTACAGCAGAGGAACAGTAGGAGACAATTTTTCTCAGCATCGCAATCCACCCTGTCATAAACCAGCATCTCTGAGGCATTGTTTGGGGATAATAACGTTAGTGAAATGGACTGGGGTGCCCAGAATCTAGACCTGAACCCAATGGAACATCTTTGGGATGAGTTTAACGTCGATTTCAAACCCAAGCGTCCTCTGCTGACTTCGGCTGTTGAGGAAGAATGGGCTGCCACTTCTCCACAGATATTCAGACACCTCACAAAAGGTTTCCGGAGAAGAGTTCAAACCATCACACTGGCGAAGGGTGGACACACCCCATAGTAATGTGTACTGATACTTTTCATTACTTACTCTATCAGATAACTTGCTACTACAATCATAGTGAAATGAGGGCTCCGCGTATTGAGCATCCATAAAAATAGACTAAGAATGTACTCTGAAGTAAAGCCATGGGATACCTCACAAAATCGTATCGGATTTTCTTTTGCACGGCCGCTGTGGCCGAGCGGTTCTAGGCCCTTCACTACGGGACCGCGCTGCTGCTACGGTCCCAAGTTCGAATCCTGCCTCGGACATGGATGTGTGTGATGTCCTTAGATTAGTTAGGTTTATGAGTTCTAAGTTTAGGAGACTGATGACCTCCGATGTTAAGTCCCATAGTGCTCAGAGCCATTTGAAACATTTTGAACGGCGTAGTTCAGCAACTCGACGTGGCATGGACTCAACATGTCGTCGTAAGTGCCCTGCAGAAATATTGAGCCATACTGACTCCATAGCCCTCCGTAAGTGCGAAATTTTTGCCATTGGAGGATATTGTGCACGGAATAGTCTCTCGATTATGAGCTGCATATAGTCGATGGGATGCATGTTGGGCGGTCTGGGTGGCTAAATCATTCACAAACAAATGTGGCCTGATGATACAACATCGTTTGGGCACATGAAGTCGATGAATGGGTGCAAACGATGTCCAAGTAGCCGAACATAACCATTTACAGTCAATGACCGGTTCTGCTGGACCAGAGAGCCCAGTACATTCCATGTAAACACGGACCACATCATTATGGAGAACCAACAGCTTGCACAATGCCTTGTTAGCAACTTGGATCCATGGCTCTGTGAGGTATGCGTCACACTTACTCTATCATCAGCTCATCATCATCATCAGTTATCTGCTATACTAGCAGGTCCTTTGCCTCTCCATTTTCTGCGATCCATTGCTTCCTTCTTAAGGCTGCTGTATGTTGTACCGTCCATCATGTCATCCAGTATCTGGAATCTCTTCCTTCCTCGCTTCCTTTTCCCTTCTACATAACCTTCTAAAACTGTTTTTATCAGTTCGTCATTCTTTCTTAATATATGCCCAATCCAATTTCTTTTTCTTCTCTTTATTACATCTAGTAACTGTCTTTTCTCTCCCACTCTTCTCAGTACCTCTTCATTTTTTACTCTGTCCATCCAACTTATTCTTTCCATCTTCCGCCATGTCCAGATCTCAAAAGCCTCCAGCCTTTCTGTCTTTTTTTCCTCATAGTCCACGTTTCAGCGCCATATAGAAGACATTTTATGAGTCTCTTTCTGAGTTCTCTGTCCAGACTGCTGCAGAAGATTCTCCTTTTCTTATAAAACGCCTCTTTTGCCATTGCTATCCTTGTTTTAATTTCTCTGGTGCACTTCCAGTCGGTGTCTATCCTGCTTCCAAGATACTTAAAATTTTGCACCTGTTCTAGTGTTTCTCCATTCAGTACAATTTTTATTTCCTTATTTCCTCCTATTGCCAATACTTTTGTTTTATTTGTGTTAATTTTCATTCCATATTTTTTCCGTTAGTTGCAATGGTGTCCACCAAATCCTGTAATTCTTTTTCCCCTGTGGCTAGAAGGACCATGTCATCAGCAAATCTCAAGCACCCTACTCTTCTTCCTCCAATTTCTACTCCTTTGTCCTCTAATGAGCATTGGTCAATCATACTTTCCAAGTACAGGTTGAAAAGAGTAGGGTGATAAACAGCATCCTTGTCTTACTCCTTTCCCTAGTCTGATCCAGTTTGTACTTTCTCCTCTCACTTTAACTGAAACTTTTTGATTAAGATATAATGAGTTTATACGTCTTCTGGTTTTCCAGTCCACTCTTTTCCCTCATAGTCGCAAGCTTGTCCCAAACCACATTGTCAAATGCCTTTTCTAAATCGATGAAGCACATATATAGGTCTCTTTCTTTTTCAATAAACCTTTCTCCCAAGATTCGTAGGAGCCCTATTGCATCTCTGGTGCCCGTATTCCGCTCCTCGCTGAGATTCTCCTCTATTACTTTTTCAAGTCTTTTATTAATTATTCTTAACATCACTTTGGCTGCATGTGAAATGAGGCTGATTGTCCTGTGCTCGCTGCATTTATTGGTTCCTTGTTTTTTCAGTAATGGAATCATTACTGTAGTCAAAAAGTCCTCAGGCCATTCACCACTGTCATATTTTATTACATAACCTCAATATTTCTCTTATTCCATTGTGGTTCCAGCATTTTAGTATTTCTCCCGGTATTTTATCTGTACCTACTGCTTTGCCATTTTTCATTGCAGCAATGGCAGACTTTACTTCTTCCATTATGATGGTCGGTCCTTTCTCTTCATCACTTACACTGTTGTGTGATTCAAGTTCCAGAGTTTCTGGTTTGCTATTTGTGTCATACAGCTCTTTTATATATTCTTCCCATCTCTGGAGGACATCGTCACGATCTTTGTACATTACCTCTTCGTCTTTACTCAAAATTTCCATAGTAGCACTTCCTGCTCTGTTTTGTTCCCATGTTATAGTCTTTACTTTGTTGTATAGTAAGTCGTATCTTCCCTTCCTGTCCAGTTCTTCAATTTCATCACATTCCTCTTTTAGCCATTTTTTCCTAGCCTGCTCTGTTTCTCTTCGCAGTTCGTTATTTAACCTTCGGTATATCTTTCTTGCATCTTCATCTTCAGTGCTCTTGTTTTTCAATTTTCTCCTCTCCTCCATCTTGGAAATCATTTCTTGTGTGACCCATGGTTTTTTTGACCTTTTCCCTTTTATCATCAGCTCATGCCAACTGAAATCGGGACTCATGTGACCAGGGTACGGTTTTGCAGTTATCTAGGGTCCGGCCGATGCGGTCACGAGCCCTCGAGACTGCTGCAGGCGATGTCGAGCTGCTAGCAGAGGCATTCACGTCGGTCGTCTTTGTCCTAACCGCTCGGCCAATCCCGCGCGGCCTAAAAAGCGTATTATTTGCCTCACATAAAAGTGTTTTCTTACCCAGGAAGTGTAGAAGTGGCTTACCCTCTAACCTAGCTCACTACACTTCAAAGGAAAGAAGACTACGGTTTAACGACCCGTCGACGACAAAATTATTAGAGACGAAGAACAAGCTTAGAGTGGAGAAAGATAGGGAAGAAATCAGACCGTGCCCTTTGAAAGAAACCATTCTTGTATTTACATTAAGCGATTGAAGGACATCTCGGAAAGCGTACGTGTCTGGATGGCCGGATGGGAGTTTGATTAGCTGCTCTCAAATATATGAGTATAGAGTCTTACCAACGCAACAAAGTGTCTTATCAACGCAACCGACGGTGAAGGCCAATTGCCTTTGAACGACTCACCGCGTTGGCAGACGCAATCTGGTCTCGAACCGGGGGCTGCCGCTGGCCCTGTTCACTCGTCTCGAGATCCAGTGGTGCTCCGGCGTCGTGGTAGGGCTGTGCAGCGATGACCAAGTGCCCAAAGTGAATGACGTCCTGTACTGAAATTCAACCTCGTTTACATTCCGTTACCGCCTATTTGTTTCTCTAAAACTTGGTATCTAATCACGAAGTCTTATGAACACAACAAAATAAAAAGAAGATTTCATAGAGGTGACAAAAGTCATCGAATAGCGATATGCACATATACAGATGGCGGTAATATCGCTTATACAAGGAACAAAAGGGCAGTGCAAGACGGAGCTCCCGTTTGTAGTCAGGTGATTCCTGTGGAAAGGTTTACGACGTGTTAAGGCCCCAATACGAGACAGACTTGGAACGCGGAATGGTAGGTGGAGCTAGATGCACAGGACATTCCATTACGGAAATCGTTAGGGAATTTAGTATTATGGGACGCACAGTGTCATGAGAGTGCCGAGAATACCAAATTTCAGGCATTACCTCTCAGCAAGGACAACGCAGTGGCCGACGGCCTTCACTTAACGACCGAGAGCAGCGGCGTTCGCGTAGTGTTGTCAGTACTAGCAGACAAGCAATATTGCATAAAATAACGGCAGAAATCAATACGGCATGTACTACGAATGTGGTGTCACCGCCAGACACCACACTTGCTAGGTGGTAGCCTTTAAATCGGCCGCGGTCCGGTAGTATACGTCGGACCCGCGTGTCGCCACTATCAGTGATTGCAGACCGAGCGCCGCCACACGGCAGGTCTAGAGACACTTCCTAGCACTCGCCCCAGTTGTACAGCCGACTTTGCTAGAGATGGTTCACTGACAAATTACGCTCTCATTTGCCGAGACGATAGTTAGCATAGCCTTCAGCTACGTCATTTGCTACAACCTATCAAGGCACCATTATAGTGGCTTGGCTGTCTTGCCAAGTCACAACAACGAACGTATCCGTTAGGACAGTGCGGCGTAAATTGGCGTTAATTAGTGCCTTTGCTAACACCACAAAATAGCCTGCAGCCCCTATCGTGGGCTCGAAAGCATATCGTTTGGACTCTAGACGACCGGAAAACCATGAATTGGTTAGATGAGCACTGATTTGATTTGGTAAGAGCTGATGGCAGGGCTCGAGAGTGTGGCGCAGACGCCACGAATTCATGGACCCAAGTTGTCAACAAGACACTGTCCAAACTGGTGGAGCTGCGTTTATATGGATGGACTGGGTCATCTACATCTACATCTACATTTATACTCCGCAAGCCACCCGAAGGTGTGTGGCGGAGGGCACTTTACGTGCCACTGTCATTACCTCCCTTTCCTGTTCCAGTCGCGTATGGTTTGCGGGAAGAACGACTGTCTGAAATCCTCCGTGCGCGCTCTAATCTCTCTGATTTTACATTCGTGATCTCCTCGGGAGGTATAAGTAGGGGGAAGCAATATATTCGATACCTCATCCAGAAACGCACCCTCACGAAACGTGGCGAGCAAGCTACACCGCGATGCAACTTACCAAATAACCCTGTGACGAAACGCGCCGCTCTTCTTTGGATCTTCTCTATCTCCTCCGTCAACCCGATCTGGTACGGATCCCTCACTGATGCGCAATACTCAAGTGTAGGTCGAACGAGTGTTTTGTAAGCCACCTCCTTTGTTGATGGACTACATTTTCTAAGGACTCTCCCAATGAATCTCAATGAATCTCAACCTGGTACCCGCCTTACCAACAATTAATTTTATATGATCATTCCACTTCGAATCGTTCCGCACGCATACTCCCAGATATTTTACAGGAGTAACAGCTACCAGTGTTTGTTCCGCTATCATATAATCATACAATAAAGGATCCTTCTTTCTATGTATTCTCAATACATTACATTTGTCTATGTTAAGGGTCAGTTGCCACTCCCTGCACCAAGTGCCTATCCGCTGCAGATCTTCCTGCATTTCGCTACAATTTTCTAATGCTGCAACTTCTCTGTATATTACAGCAGCATCCGCGAAAAGTCGCATGGAACTTCCGACACTATCTACTAGGTCATTTATATATATATTGTGAAAAGCAATGGTCCCATAACACTCCCCTGTGGCACGCCAGAGGTTACTTTAACGTCTGTAGACGTCTCTCCATTGATAACAACATGCTGTGTTCTGTTTCTTAAAAACTCTTCAATCCAGCCACACAGCTGGTCTGATATTCCGTAGGCTCTTACTTTGTTTATCAGGCGACAGTGCGGAACTGTATCGAACGCCTTCCGGAAGTCAAGGAAAATAGCATCTATCTGGGAGCCTGTATCTAATATTTTCTGGGTCTCATGAACAAATAAAGCGAGTTGGGTCTCACACGATCGCTGTTTCCGGAATCCATGTTGATTCCTACATAGTAGATTCTGAGTTTCCAAAAACGACATGATACTCGAGAAAAAAACATGTTCTAGAATTCTACAACAGATCGACGTCAGAGATATAGGTCTATAGTTTTGCGCATCTGCTCGACGACCCTTCTTGAAGACTGGGACTACCTGTACTCTTTTCCAATCATTTGGAACCTTCCGTTCCTCTAGAGACTTGCGGTACACGGCTGTTAGAAGGGGGGCAAGTTCTTTCGCGTACTCTGTGTAGAATCGAATTGGTATCCCGTCAGGTCCAGTGGAGTTTCCTCTGTTGAGTGATACCAGTTGCTTTTCTATTCCTAGGACAGTTATTTCGATGTCAGCCATTTTTTCGTTTGTGCGAGGATTTAGAGAAGGAACTGCAGTGCGGTCTTCCTCTGTGAAACAGCTTTGGAAAAAGGTGTTTAGTATTTCAGCTTTACGCGTGTCATCCTCTGTTTCAATGTCATCATCATCCCGGAGTGTCTGGATATGCTGTTTCGATCCCCTTACTGATTTAACGTAAGACCAGAACTTCCTAGGATTTTCTGTCAAGTCGGTACATAGAATTTTACTTTCGAATTCACTGAACGCTTCACGCATAGCCCTCCTTGAGCTAACTTTGACATCTGGTCCAACCGAGCCGATGATTGACTAGGAATGGCTATGTTCGGCTACTTGGAGACCATTTGCAGCCATTCATCGACTTCATGTTCCGAAATACGTCATCGAGCCGCAACTGTTCGCGACTGGTTTGAAGAACTTTCTGGACAATTCTAGCGAATTGTTTGGTCACCAGCTTCTCCCGACATGCATCTCATGATCACTGATGGAGCGTAATCGAGATATCAGTTCGCGCATAAAATCCTGCACCAGTAACACTTTCGCAATTATGGACGGCTTCAGAGTCAACATGGCTCAATATATCCGCATGGAACTTCCAACGACTTGTTGAGTCCATGCCACGTCGAGTTGGTGCACTACGACGGACGTAACGAAGTCCGATAAATCGTTAGGAGGAATCCCATGACTTCTGTCTGCTCAGTGTATTGTTTAAAGTTCCGTCGACAGCACGGGCGTTAGAATCGGAGCACAAGCTCGGATTACGATAGGATGCGGAAGGAAATCGGCCATGCATTTCTCAAGGGGACCGTCATGACATTTAGCTGGAGCGATTTACGGAGAACACGAAAAACGTAAATCTGCACGGACTGCGTCGCGTCGCTCGGTTTGTCACTGTACCACATCTCTCGGTTATTTCGCTTCGTGCCATAAACTTCACTGTGACTTGACAGCGTCACATGTGGGAAGTTGAAAGCTGACAAATAACTGCTAACGGATTAACTGATTATCTTCTTTTCAGGTGCGACTACCGACAAATTTGTTCTGCTATTACTGACATTTTTGTCCCGGCGTACAGGTAAGGCTGACAATCTGCAAGCCGTAGCAATGGCACCACGTCACTCAAACTGAAAGTCAAGTCTGCTTCTCATTTTTCATTTCGATTGCTCAGTCGTAACGGGTAACACGTAGCTTATGGATATGACCTGCACACAAGAAAGATCAGTTCTTTGGGACAATGTAATAGAATATTTCGTTGTTGATGAATCAGTCTAGCTGTAACGTTCACATATTAAAAATGCAACCTAAATACAGATCTTTTTACAAGGGCCATGCTGAAAGACGTGAGGAACCGAGTCTTAAATTCCAGTCCCAACAACGTAACAAAAACGACTGTAGGATCGTAATCCATAGACTTTTGACATATTGTCACGTCATTAGCCCTTATGAAGTGGCCACCGACTGTGCTTCAAAGAGGGTCGACATCAGTGTTTCGTTTCGACAGAGTGCTCTTACTGAATTTCTTGTTAGAGGGGGGAAATGTGCTACCGAAATTCAACTCAGGCTTCAATGTGCCTGCATGGGCGCCAACAGTGTTAGTTGGGTGAAACATTTCAAAGATGGAAAGACCACTATCCAAGATGAGCGTCGGTAGTGGCCACCCTCGAAATAGGGTGCACACGGTTGCATTCTGATTGATTTTCTTGAACCCAGACAAACCGTGAATGCTCAAAATGGTTCAAATGGCTCTACGCACTATGGGACTTAACATCTGAGGTCATCAGTCCCTAGACTTAAAAATACATACGAGTACTGAGCCGTGCTGTGGCTCGCGTTGGTGCTGATTGTAGGTTTCCGCCCTCTGTTGGAGGCCGGACCGTATCGTTTAGTTGACATGGTTGCGATTGTTTGTCTTCTTCTCATGTTGACTGGCGCCACTTGGTTTCGCAAGCGTTGCCTGTCCGCTAATGGCAGCAGCGGCGGTTATCGATGTTTAGGAACTGTGGCCCCCATCTTTGGGGCAACGTCGTGGTTCTTGTGGGTCGTGTCAGTGTGCAGTTCGGTTGGGGACTCAGGAGGAGTCAGGTCCGCACAGTGCGAGAACATGCCGGGACCGCTGGTGGCATGCATGGACTGCCTGATCGAACGCCTGTGGTCACGAGGGTGCATGACCTCGTCGTAAACCGGATTCTGCAAGTTTTAAGTTTGGATTCAAGTAGAGAAACCTCCACCGTTGTGAGATCTTGCGATACACCAGTGACTTGGGTTCGTGTTGCTTCTCGTAGTGTTGCTGAGGCGAAGGATAGCGAGTGGAGTGCTTGGGGAAGGCGGATCTGATTAGCTTTCTTGCACTTCTAGTTACTATTTATTCCGTTCAGTTTGTTAAGTTCAACCAAATGTAATTTTTCTTGCCTGGTGGGCTCTAACGCCCCAGTTACCTGCCCTGGGGGTTAGTGTATGTAACGGCAGTGTACGTTTCCTCGCCTTACCGCTGCTGTCCAGTAATGCGTGTAGTTTTGACAGCTTTCTTGATTGTAGTTTGGTTGGCGATTCTTCTACTCTGGTGGTAATGATTCCTTTCTCGTTCCAGGTGCTCTGAGTACAGTATTCTGCAGGTGGACTCCAAACTGCCAGTTCTGGCTTTGGCGTATTTTTACTGCTTTGTATTTGGTTTATTGGTCGTCAGGTAGCCTCAGCAAGATTATCATTAGTCATTCGTTAGACTGCCACTAGTCTGAGTTACCATCTTGTGAAGTAAATGCAACTCTTGGCTGCCTATCTCATCGCTCACGGAATTGTTTTTTGGCAGGACCTACGCAGAGGTCGATTCCTGGTGCTCCGTCTGTGACTGGCCCTTTTGTTTTATTATTGTATTTGTGCTTTATTGCATGTTTCTAAATTTTTTGTATTATTGCCATTCTTGGAGTTACAGCAGGTTTAAATGATTGTGCTACCAAGTTTACCAAAATTTTGTCTCACCTGTTTGGTGATCAGTTGCCCGTACTTTTAAATTAACCTTTGCTGTTGTATTTGCTGTTTTACTGTATGTTTTTTTAAATTTTTTATATAATTGCCATTCTTGGCGTTACAGCAGGTTTAAATGATTGTGCTACCAAGTTTACCATCATTTTGTCTCACCCGTTTGGTGATCAGTTGCCTGTCTTTTTAAACTAAGCTCGCTATTGCATTGCTGTTTTACTGTATGTTTGTTAAATTTTTTTTAATTGCCGTTCTTGGCGTTAAAGGCCTTCAGGCGTGACTGTGGCTACTTGCCTTAAAATTCTAATTGGGATAATATTGGCTTGTTTTTTAAAATATTATTTGCTCTTTTAATTACACAGTTGTTCATTCCTTCATTAATAACGTGTGGTATCTTTATTGCTGAGTCTGGAATTACCACTTTAAATGTGTGTAATTGCAAAAGTGAACCAACAGTACGTGATTACGGCCCCGTCCCCAATCGTTACCGAATCCTGCCTTCCTTGACTACCAGGTTACACATTCTCCCTACAGTCCCAACTTCGCACCCTTCGACAACATTTTTGATTCTGTTAACGAACAGATGCAGGACCAACGCTACGAGACGGTGGAGGATGTTCGGCGAACAGTGCTTAATTGCTTTTGGTGAGCTGAGACGGACTTTCAGACTTGCAGAACCATGGGGAAAAATGTGGAAAGGAATGGAATGTATTGGAAAATGTCAAAGTATTTAGAACAAGATTATATAATTGATTTGTCTAAAAAATATGGTTTAAAAACTGTTCTGCTGTTCATTACTTTTAGTATGGCCCTCGTCCTTTAGACAATACGCATTTACACTTTTGTCAATAAACCAGTGCTCAGCCACCTCAACAATCACTCCCCAAAGATGTATCGGCGATCTCTCGACTGGCTGGGGCTTATAAATATATATAGTGCTTATAATGTGATCTCAGCAACGTCATTCGACTGTGTGGGATCTGTGCCAGCATTGTATTCCAAGGCGTAAATCACTGCGTCTTATAAGTCCAGTGAAGATTCTGGTTAGAATCTAGAAGAACCATGGCTCACGATTTGATTGAATCGAAGTGACGACAGAATACTAGCTCCGTAAGCTACTCTCCCACAGACAAATTGAAACAGGGTGCACTGGAAGCTGTTCTCGTAGCAGCGATTTGCGATGATTTTACGACTTCTCGCTGACACGGCGAACTCTGTTCCGCCTTAAAGCCAATAAATAATCACATTTTGGATGTTAAGTTCAATTTTTATTAGGAAATACAGATAAAAAATTAAGTATTTTAATGATTCTTTATGTTTATTGGTGCATAGCTTCCACTCTTCAATTAAGTACCTTGTGATACGACATTTTTTGTTTTATTATCAGGCGCAAGAACAAACAACGCAGATGGTCTTCCGACCCGTGAACATGCCACATATAATTGACCATGTGAAAAACATGGATATTCCAGATTTAAACCACAAACTTTCAAGGATTGGCCTTGTGATTTGTTAATGGTTATGGCGAATGCAAGACGGATCGGAAACTGAAGTCTTTTAAACTCAAACGGCATATCGGTTGTGATCATCGGGATCCTCGGAATGAGAACTGCCTCACCTTCGAATTTTCCTTTGAGTATAGGGAAGTGGTTCTATAGTATACAGCCAATAAACTGTGGTCATCAAATTTGTCCCTGGAAATGTCTTACAATTTAAAATCTGGTTCCAAAATCTCTGTCTTACCATTATATAATCAATCTGAAACCTTCTGGTGTCTGTCTCTTTCACGTACACTTTTATGTTTCTTTAACCATGTGTTAGTGATGATTAAATTATGCTCCATGTGGAATTCAACCATGAGGCTTCCTCTTTCATTCCTTTCCCCCAGTCCATATTCACCTACAATTTTTCCTTCTCTTCCTTTTCCTACTGTCAAATTCCAGTCCCTCATCACAAATTTTCATCTTCTTTAACTATCTGAATAATTTCTTTTATCTCGTTTTAGATTTCTTCAATCCCTTCATCATCTTCGAAGCTAGTTCTTCGATACTGTCTGCCCCAAATGAGGTCATTTGGAAACAACTATTGTATTTTTGGGTGTTTGCAAGAAAATGACGTGATTCGGGTGTTTCGCCACAAAGCAATGAATGCAATGGCTCAGGTGGCGGAGCCAATAATGGCAACTTCACTTTCCCACTAAGGCAGCACAATCCGTGCGTTTCTCCGGAGAACTTCAATGTGCCACAATACTCGCAAACGACGTCCATCGGCCCAATGCAAACGCAAGGATGCAAGCAGTAATCAGTGCTGCAATCGTATCTGAACGCTGCTCGATTCAAATCATCACGTGATAAATCTCCTCTTGTGCGTCCAAAATTATCTACATGTTGATCTCTGTTGTTCTCTCGACGATTTCGCATTGCCAACCGAGCCGTTTCACGGGCTGCTTCACTTTGCTCTTGTGACTGAGAAGCACGAAGTCGAGCCATACTAACGCGGCGCTCTTCACGGGTAATTTGTTGAATTTTTTGTTCTTCAGTCCTTTCATTCGTAATGTTTTGTATCCTTCTTGCATTACGGCTTTGTCGAGAAATATTCGATCGTCTTTGTCGCGGCATTGTTAATGATGATTCAAAGAAAATACAAATTATTTCTTCAAATGTTTAATTAATAACATATACCGATACTTAACCTTAGACATTTAGCTGTCATTTGCGTTTTGTTATTCCATGTCAGATGCGTTTTTGTTATACCACGTTTTATAGTGACGTTTAGCTGACATTTGAGTTTTGTTATTCCATGCTAGATGCGTTTTTGTTATACCACGTTTTATAGCGGTCGAACGGGATAAAAAGTATCCTACGTCCGTCTCCTGGTTCTAAGCTACCTCTCCACAAATTTTCAGCCAAATCGGTCCAGTCGTTCTTGAGTTATAAACAGTGTATCTTACACGACTTTCTTTTATATATATAGATCTTTTTATGCATCAGGAAGACCAAGAAATTACATTCAGTGCATCATAGATGCTGCCTACAACTTCTTAATAGGAACGATATTAACACTCATTTGAGTTAAGGCATGCTACCTCCATATCGAGAAACGCTATTACGGAGTCAAAGAGCCATGAGAGATAAATACTATCCACGGGTGAGCGCTTATTACCGAAAACAGGTTTTCCAATACGGACATTGCCCTCACATGTTGTATGGCTTGTCTGCCTTGAAGGTGCTACTGCTTTCATCAAGTAACTGCAAGCGTTCATTTTTGAGGAGTTAAATTGTGAGGTGAGTAACTTGAAATTGTTTCTGTGATTGTCATAAATGGCAGCATGTGCTTCCATTTCCTGTCCACTACAAGCATTAAGAAATTAATTTTAATGCAATACTGTTTTAATCAAACTTAAGCCTATGCAGTGGCTGAATCAGATTTGGACTTGCTGGGGATCTCACAGTTGTTAGTGGCATTTAAGTATTTATCCGCTGTCAGTTGTTTGTTGTACATGTGTCATTTAAGAATTAAGCATCTGAATAATAAAGTAACAGAATCATTTAAAAATATGCTAAGTAAATCAGTTCTCTACGTTGGTTCATCATAAAGTACATCCACTCCCGTCGTCGGAAGTGTATGTCATCCTACACTGATAAGGGAAACTATGCACTGTGTGGCGCGACATACGGGAAACGCTAGGATGATTAAGCTAAAGGCAACAGTAACTCACTAGCGTCACACAAATCCAACTCGAAGAAACAGCAAAACGTCAAGCAAACGAAATCGCAAGTATCTGCTTCGAAAATTTACCTGCAAACTTATTTATACAGTCGAAAACGTTGACTGTAATGCTGTAAACATGTTATCGGATATACTGAGGTGCTTAAACAGGGCGATACAATGATTTCACTCCTTGAATATGCCCTGAACGTCGCCACTGACCAAGGAATTTACAGTCAATAATGACGAGCGTAGAATCTTGTTGGCAATGGACCGTATGAACATCACAATGAAAGAAATACCTCCTCTCTTCCGTTTTCTTGAGTGCCTATCGGGCGGATCAACACACGTACAGAGCAATAAATCCAATATACCAGCGGGCTGTGTTGATGGGATACGAATGCCTGTGCACAACTTGGCGGCACAGTGTTGAGTCTCTTGCTGAAGAGAGCGCAGTCAGAGGCTTGAACGTTTCCCGCATATCACTCCCGAATAACACTTAATGGTAGCGAGAAGCTGAGCATAATGTAGAGCAGCGAGTTTATTGTCCGCAATTAGTAAATGCCACAGTTTCGTCGCTTTCCGTCAGATACGCCGCACCTGCTGCTGCTATCACATAAGGAAAGGATGCCCTTGCCGTATCTGCTGGCGAAGGATTTCCGTCTCGGTCGCAGAAAATAGCAAGTAACAGCTGCGGGAAATGGAAATAACAGGCCACAGACGTGAAATGTTCACTTAGTCTGGGATTACTCACGGCAGGAATATCAAGGGATATGGAGGATACTGCAGCGCATCTTCATCGTCATTAAATAGGAGAAGGTGCAGCAGAACTGGTGAAACAACTCTGATACTGAGGAATTGAACTTATATAACATGACAGAAGCAAGGAAGGTATCGTAATGAAGTGGTCGTAGGTGAAGAACGTATCCTTCAACAGGTTAACTATACCGGTGTCAAATATCGACACAGAGTTGACGAACTAGTTTTCAAAACTATGCCGTGTGAAATGGAAGTGAAGTGTGGACCTTGAGACAAAAGAAGAAGAAGAAAAAATTGGAAGCATTCGGAATTTGGTGTAAAGAAGTGTGATACATGATACAAGGGCAAATGAAACGAAAATGACGCTAGAAATTATGGACGAGGAAAGAAATCTATTGAAAAACTTGACAATGCGAAGGGTAGTCTATATGGCGTGTATTTAGGCACTCAGAAATTGTTCTTGGGCCCTGGAGCAAGCAATATGTTCGCACGGAAAGATTTAGATGCTCGTTTTTCCCGCGCGCTGTTCAGGTGTAGAACGGTAGAGAAATAGCCTGAAGATGGCTCAATGAATCCTTTGCTAGGCACTTAAGTGTCAATAACAGGGAAGTCATGTAAATGTAGGTGTAGATGAACATGCTAGAAACGCCTGAAGGATGACAAGTTAGAATAGGTAAAAAGGCTAGGAAACATATTTGAAGGTATTTCTGACATTGGCACAATTGGGGCGATAGTATAACAGATTAAGGAAACACTTCGGACAGCCAATATCGCTATTAAGGTATTTATTTAGATGACCAGTTTCGGTAAGACTATGTTACCATCTTCGGATCTTCAACTTTACAATTCACATACTCTCCGCCATCTGCGCTTTGTATCCGCGCTTTGTGATAAGACACGATACAAAGTGCAGATGGCAGAAATTATATGAATTGTACAGTTGAAGATCCGAAGATGGCAGCACACTATTACCGAAACCGATCATCTGAATAAATAGTTTACTAGCGATCTTGGCTGAATGACTTTCTCCGAAGTTCAGATGTTGGAATGTAGACATGAAAAATATTAACAGCATAAGAAGAGCAGGATGGCACCTTAACTCGAGACAATTGGGAGCCTTGTACATCCTCGCAATGCATGCAACACGTGTGATTGAGCCACGACACCCAAAACCCGAACTGTGAAAGGAGCGTGATTACAGATACCACAGATACCAGAAGGCCGGAGAACCGATGAAGGAGAAGGTGTGGAACATCGTATGTGTGGGGTCTTATTCTATTGAGGTGAATGCAAGCACGATACAAAGAAGATATGCAGAACAGCTGGAATGCTCTGTCATTTTCTTAGGTGCACCTAGGAAAAACTGAAACGTCCCCTTAGAAAAATTATACATGACTGTGCTTAAACTGACACACAATATTTTTTAGCGCAACGCAATCTGACTTTCAATAATCCCTACAAGAGAATGGCCTGACTAAATTAACCTATACGTTTCACAAATCACTTAACTCACAAAAATCTTCGTTACTCGAACTACTCAATACAGCGAGCGCCACTACTGCCAGCTAAATAAAAGATTCAAACTACTGAAGGCACTAACTACTGATAGGCCTAGTTAGCCAATGTAAGATTTTGATAGAGAACAAACAATGTATTTACCTCAATAGTGTTCAAAAGTGATATATATATATATATCAGTTCATGATATACAATATTACAAATTTACTCTTTCTGATGGACACACGTCCAGATCGTCCGCTCTCAAAATTCCGCCATCTCTCTCCCCACATCCAACACTGCTGGCGGCTCACCTCCAACTGCGCAACGCTACGCGCTGTTAACAGCCAACTGCCCGACACTACAATAGCGAATATTACAACAATGCAAACCAGCCACAGACTGCACACAGCACAGCCAGTGATTTTCATGCAGAGCGCTACGTGGCGTTACCAATATAAAAACCTAAACAGCCTAACAGCCTACTTACAAAACGGCATCAACCCACAAGCCGGTTCACATACAAAAAAAATTATGTTAGAACGAAAAAGGAATTGTCTCAAGATGGTGGCCTTCGATCAGACCTGGTTTGATATTTGTATATCTCTGATAAAAAAACAAAGAGGAATTGCTTTTAATTTGAATTTTATTTTTTAGTATAGCATCTTCGGACACTACACATTTGACAGACATTTGATCACCCTAACAGAAACGTAGACTTTCTCTAACTTCTAAACGTGTGGATGCAACTGTGTTTGCGTTAGATGAAGTATTCCTCCACTAACCCAAATTTTTAAGGTAGGTGAAAGGAAGAAATAATGTAAGTGCAAATCAGGAGAACATGATTGTTGATGAAGCCTCTTCCCAACTGCAACTGTGTAGAATGGAGCGTCGTCCACGTGGAGGATCGGTTTCTTGTGAGCCAATTCGGGTCCCTTTTTGGTCGCTTTTCGAGTGGAGGGAGAACAAGACTCAAGAAATTACACAATGGATTTTTGTCCGAATTTTCATATCCAAACGAAGAGTCGGAAATAGGCAAACGACAAGCGTGATCCCTGGATTTGAAAAAATATATATATATATTTCCTTACTACAAAGTTATCAGGGTAATTAAGAAAAATTTCGTTAGTGATCTGACGTAAAATTGGAATATTTCACGAACAGCTGTTGCTAGTTATGTAACTGAAGGGTCAAAAAGTTCTTCTCTTCAAGGCCTAGGTCTTTTGCAGAAAAAAAATTTTATTGGTGTAGAAATAGTGGAATTCTTCCTTTCATCTTGAAAAAATAAAATAAACAAGAAATTATGGCACTAATTGAAAGTTCTCTACTTTCTCTTGATTTATGTATTCTTAATAACAATAGAACACCGATTGATTTTAAATGCGTTATATTGCATTACTAGCTCAGTACCCGGCATTGTCCCGGTGCGTATTTATTTCAACCTTCTGTTAGTCCATCTCCTCGTCCCCTCCACACTCTGTCCACCTGCACCAGCCCTTCTCTCTGTCCATCTGCGCCTCCCCCTCTCTCTATCTGCTCCTCCCTTCTCTCCATCCACCACCTCCTTCGCCCACTATCTCCTCTACCCCCTCTAAGTTCATCTCCTTCGCCCTCTAAGTCAATCTCCTCTTATGCCCTATCTCCGCACTCGCCTCGTCCAGTCTGTGTCAGTCGTCTCATACCCCTCTCTCTGTCCATCTCCACCTCCCTCTCTTTCCGTCTACCTCATCCTATTCCCTTTCTCTTCCCAGTTTCTTCTCCTTCTCTCGCTATTCTCCTCCTCTTCTTCCTCCTCTTTCTCCTATCTCTGCTCACCTCATCCTTCCCCCTCTCAGTCATCTTCTCCTCCCCACCTTCTCTCTCCATCACCAACTTATCACCCTCACCCGAAGAACAGGCTGGTGGATCTTAGCCTTACAGTATTTCTTTCCAGGTAGTAAGTAATATGTATACCAAGGCTGGTTGAGATCGATCCAGGTGTTTAGGAGGAGCTTTTTACGCACAACTTTGCTAAAGTACTCGCATGTTACATATATTTAATAATTTTCAAACGTATTTGCACACATACTTCACCTCTATCTGTAGCGAATTATGCTCGGCAGTTTTGTTTTCACGCTGCTCAGTCTTATTACGTCACATCTCCTGAATAATGTGCCGTACAGTGACATGATTTTGCCAGTACATTCAGTGGTACTCGGAAATACTGTCTGAAAAATTTGTAGTGAATGCAGTTAGTTGTACAGTAAGAGTAAATTGGAAAGTCGAGCCCGACGTGGCAATATTATTACATGAACAGCGAAAATCTTGTAAGGAGTAAGCATTTTTCCTTTAATCATTTTGTGGGGACTGTCAGCGAGAAAAGGTTTCGTAAACGTATGAAGTGATATGTAAAGTTTGTCGCGTGTTACTAAGTCCTCTCATTCTCGTATATTGGATGAATACAGTCTGAGTATTGGCGTGTCGTGGGCTACACTTAGTTCCCACCCTCATCCCTTTGATAGTTACGTGGCTTTTACCCCACAGCGTTTCTTTCCAGTGATTAAACGATATGTGTACCACATTTTGTTGAAATCGGTCCAGTGGTTTAGGAGGAGATGTAGAACATACATACATCCATAAATGCGCGGCATACATTCATAAATTTTTATATCTGTGGATATATGCTTTCTGAGCAATGCTTGGAATTTAAAAGAAATTTAAAAAACGTCAAATATTTTGTGAAATGTTTTACCTAATACTAAGAAATAAAACAGATTAGAGAAATATTTGACGCACCTAGTTGTTGTACATGATTTCGAGCATCATTCCACAATTCTGCAATCTTTTATAAACGACGGTATTTTCTGCCTGAGCTATTATTAAATGTATTTAATCACGAACACAATTTGTACCTATTGCGCCAGTTTCAAGTTAAGGCTGTAACAACATGAATTGCCCGAAGACGTGTTTAACTGAAAGAATAAATCACCTCAAAATGTTTTAATAATCTATACATATTTCCTCACTATAAAATACGACAACGGTTATTGGTTACTTTTAATAGGTTGTTATTCTCGTGACATCCATGTTTAGATATTACATATGCATAATTAGACAGTAGTCTCCGCCATTGATATAAAAGAACGTAGCACTTCATTAAAGCAATAATATTTAGTCTGACAAGGTGCCTAAACATGAATTCACGCAAGGTATTAAAATCACATTATTAACGGCAATGATTATTACCAAATTAATCTTATCTCGGCACTTAATTTTCACTTTACATCCACCAATTCTGGCTCAATCCGTGAGCCCTAATAGAGTCTAACAGTGCCGTCGCAGTTTACACAGTCAGGTCAGTCGCCTAACAACCCATTATCAGTAACGTCGCAGTAACTTTGCTAATGTTTCATTAGTAATTCAAGGCCGGCACTGCTGCAGTAGAAATAAGACTACTTGGAAGTGGCTGGTAACAAGTAATTTAGCACAGTGAATTTCGTAGCAAATGTTACCGTGTTATAGTGTCAGAGAAAATACGTTTATCTAGTATCATTAAATCTGACATGTGAGTAATTCGTAAATCACATGCTTTCATACAAGGAAGAAAGTGTGTTTCAAGCTGAACTGCAGTTTTTATTTTCAAGTTTCAAAGGCATTTATTCTTGCTATTGTGCAGAGTACACACGGTAGGGAATACGAAACGGCGACGCACCTGTAGAGAGTAAAAACTAACGCTATGACCGCTTTTTGCTCATGTGTTTGTGTATTTATTACACCTTGCAAATTAGAGTTAATCAGATGTTTTACGCAATTATGATATACATGAAATATCATAAGCAGTTTACTTTTGCAAATAAATCAAACATTGCTGTTATATTTTATAAAAAACCTCCGACCAACGGTAAAGACTATAATAATAGTAATACCGTAATAGAAAGTGTAAAAAAACGAAAAGAAAGAAGAAAACAGAAAATTCAGGACCTGAGAGGTGGCCAGATCTACGGAACTGATTGAGGATGGGAAAAAAGTCTATTCTAAGAGAACTGAAGTAATATGGCCAGAAAGGAAAGCTAAAAGAAAATTACAAAATTCCCATTGTTGTACATCGTGTGGTGAAATGTCGACCAAACGTGGATGATAATAATGATAACATAACAATAATAACTGAGATCCTGAAAGAGAAGTCTGGGAAGGTCTGACAATAGAACTCCTTCGAGGGAATGGAATACATGTCAACCTAAAAAGCTACACCAGAAAAGATTACGAGAAAATACGATGAGATCAATAGAGATCACAAATTCCAGTATCTTGCGGACATGATACAAGTAAATACTATAGAAAAAGAAACTCACGATCAGAAAAATCAAAAGATGACTAGCGCTTTCTGGTAGACTGGAGACATCTGCAATAAATCATGCCCACCACTTAATATAAAGTGAGACATTACAGTGCAATCCAGAAACCAGAAACCTTATACGCATCAAAGGTATCTCTCATGGATCGGATAGGTGCGCTAGAAAATGTCAAGAAACTAGAGAGAAATGCCATCACGAAAATCCTGTGACTCAATAAGACAGACGAAGCTACAGATTGCGGAGTAGACACAACACGGAACATATATCTAACATAACACCTGACATAAAGAAACATCGACTGAAATTTTACGGGAATGTTAAGAGAACGTCGGACACCCGACAAACTAAATGGATCTCTGAGTACACAGAAAGCACTGAGAAGATGAATTGCATCATCGAACTCAGAAAAGACCTGCAAGATGGTGGCACAACAGATTCATATATCGTCGGTAGGCAATAAAAACCTTGTAACTTCAGTTTGTTAAATTTTGCAGGTAAAACGGAAACAGTTTCTTAAAAAATAATATAAAGTGATACAGAAAGTTGCTACTCGTGTAACTATATAGTAGAAGCCTAGTTATTGACAGTTTAGAGAAATCCACGCACTTTCAAATCTATATCTACATCCATACTCCGCAAGCCACCTGACGGTGTGTGGCGGAGGGTACCCTGAGTACCTCTATCGGTTCTCCCTTCTATTCCAGTCTCGCATTGTTCGAGGAAAGAAGGATTGTCGGTATGCTTCTGTGTGGGCTCTAATCTCTCTGATTTTATCCTCATAGTCTCTTCGCGAGATATACGTAGGAGGGAGCAATATACTGCTTGACTCTTCGGTGAAGGTATGTTCTCGAAACTTTAACAAAAGCCCTTACCGAGCTACTGACCGTCTCTCCTGCAGAGTCTTCCACTGGAGTTTATCCATCATCTCCGTAAAGCTTTCGCGATTACTAAATGCTCCTGTAACGAAGCGTGCTGCTGTCCGTTGGATCTTCTCTATCTCTTCTATCAACCCTATCTGGTACGGATCCCACACTCCTGAGCAGTATTCAAGCAGTGGGCAAACAAGCGTTCTGTAACCTACTTCCTTTGTTTTCAGATTGCATTCCCTTAGGATTCTTCCAATGAATCTCAGTCTGGCATCTGCTTTACCGACGATCAACTTTGTATGATCATTCCATTTTAAATCACTCCTAATGCGTACTCCCAGATAATTTATGGAATTAACTGCTTCCAGTTGCTGACCTGCTATTTTGTAACTAAATGATAAGGGAACTATCTTTCTATGTATTCGCAGCAAATTACACTTGTCTACATTGAGATTCAATTGCCATTCCCTGCACCATGGGTCAATTCGCTGCAGATCCTCCTGCAATTCAGTACAATTTTCCATTGTTATAACCTCTCGATACACCACAGCATCATCCGCAAAAAGCCTCAGTGAACTTCCGATGTCATCCACAAGGTCATTTATGTATATTGTGAATAGCAACGGTCCTATGACACTCATAACTCTATGATTATGGAGTTACTGCTTACTGGAATTACGAGTTTTCACAGACAGATGGAGTTACGACGTTTTCATTGCCTACCATCAGTATGTGGGACATAAAATACATTAATCCACAAAGTATACAGTTGGAAAGTCAGCAAAGAGGTCAATAAATTAAAGATGCGAACAACTTGGTCGATACAAAGGAAGAAAATCCATAGTGAGAACATTAAAGAAATGAGGCGTCTGAGAAAATCTCATATCAAATATACGCTTCGATTGGTCCCCTAGCGGCATATGAGCGTCTAATAACAATAATAATAATAATAAAGAACGATCTTATCATAAGGAAAAAGCTAGATGTAGGCTGACGAAAACAATGATGAAAATAACATGGTTATTAACGTATATATGCGGCTGAACATTGATAGTCGATCTGGAAAAACTTGGGCGCCAGGAAGATCGAATCATGTAGTGTTACTGCTGGATATCAAATTAGTTCACGTTACACGAGAAGGTGGGTGGATTAAGGTTTAACGTCGCATCAAAGACATGGGTATTAGAGACCGCAAGTTCGAACTGAAGAAAGATGAGAAATGAAGACGGTCTCTTTCTTCACAGAGGGACCATCCTGGCATTCTACATCTACGTCTACATGGTTACTCTGCAATTCACACCTAAGAGCCTGGCAGAGGGTTCGTCGAACCATTTTCATACTACTTCTCTACCATTCCACTCTCGAATGGCGCGTGGGAAAAATTAACTCTTAAATCTTTCCGTTCGAGCTCTGATTTCTCTTATTTTATTATGATTATCATTTCTCCTTACGTAGGTGGGTGTCAACAAAATATTTTCGCATTCAGAAGAGCAAGTTGGTGATTGAAGTTTCTTAAATACACCTCGCCGCAAAGAAAACCGCCTTTGTTTCAGTGACTATCACCCAACTCGCGTATCATATGAGTGACACTCTCATCCCTATTGCGCGATAACACGAAACGAGCTGCCCTTCTTTGCACTTTTTCGATGTCCTCCGTCAATCCTACCTAGTAAGGATCCCACACCGCGCAGCAATATTCCAGCAGAGGACGGACAAGTTTAATGTAGGCTGTCTCTTTAGTGGGTTTGTCGCATCTTCTAAGTGTTCTGCGAACAAAGCGCAGTCTTTGTTTCGCCTTCTCCACATTACTATCTATGTGGTCTTTCCAGTTTAGGTTGCTCGTAATTGTAATTCCTAGGTATTTAGTCGAATTGGCAACCCTTAGATTTGTGCGATTTATCGTATACCAAAAATTTATCGGATTTCTTTTAGTATCCATGTGGATGACCTCGCACTTTTGTTTGTTTAGTGCCAACTGCCACTTTTCGCACCATACAGAAATTCTCTCTGGATCGTTTTGTAATCGGAACTGATCGTCTGATGATTTTACTAGACGGCAAATTACAGCGTTATCTACAAACAATCTAAGGGGCCAGCTCAGATTATCACCTAGATCATTTATGCAAATCAGGAATAGCGGAGGGCCTATGACACTACCTTGCGGAACGCCAGATATTACTTCTGTTCTACTCGATGATTTACCTTCTATCACTACGAACTGTGGCCTCTGAGAGGAAATCACGAATCCAGTCACACAACTGAGACGATACTGCATATGCACGCAATTTGATTAATAGTCGCCTGTGAGGAACGGTATCAAAAGCCTTCTGGAAATCTAGAAATATGGAATCGATCTGAGATCCTTTGTCGACAGCACTCATTACTTCATTGGACTATAAAGCTAGCTGTGTTGCACAAGAACGATATTTTCTGAATCCGTGTTGGTTACGTATCAATAAGTCATTTTCTTCAAGGTGATTCATAATGTTCGAGTACAGTATATGCTCCAAAATGCTACTGCAAATTGAGGTCAGTGATATGGGTCTAATTCAATGGGTTACTCCTATTTTCTTTCTTGAATATTGGTGTGTCCTGTGCTACTTTTCAGTCTTTAGGAACAGACTTTGTCAGGTGAGCGGTTGTACATGATTGCTAAGAAAAGCGCTATTGTGTCTGCATACTCTGAAAGGAACCTGACGGGTAAACCATCTGGACCGGACGACTTGCCTTTCTTAAGTGATTTGAGTTGTTTCGCAACACCTCAGATATCTACTTTTATGTCACTAATGTTAACAGCTCTTCTGGTTTCGAATTCTGGAATATTTACTTCGTCTTCTTTCATGAAGGAATTACGGAAAACTGTATTTAGTAACTCCGCTTTAGTGGCACCATCATCGGTAACATTTCCATCGTTATCGCGATTAGAGCGATTTAGGCAAACTATGGAAAAACTAAATGTGGATGGCCTGACAGGGATGTGAAACGCCGTGCGGCAGAAAGAGTGTTCATCATCTTCTCACTGCGCCACCTCGATCGCGCAAGATCGTGGACCTGTAGCAGAGCTCGTCGGATCCTGTAGCCGCCTGCTGTCACTGCAACTCGCTGCACAGGAGAGTTGCGGGTCTGTATCACGTTGGGCCGTCAGCTGGCGTGCAACGGCCCCACGTCACGGTTCGGTTGCCCCCTACGCTCTTCTCTTCCTGAGGCACACGCAAGGGGCAGACTCGGCATTCGTCGTCGTCGTCGTCGTCGTCGTCGTCTAAAGCGCTAGTCATATTTGGTTTTTCTGATCGTGAGTTTCTTTTTCCATTCTATTTACCTGTGTCATGTTCACAAGATACTGGAATTGGTGACCTCTACGGATCTCATCATATTTTGTCGTAATCTTTTCTGGTGTAGCTTCTTAGCTTGACATGTATTCCATTCTCTTGAAGGAGTTCTATTGCCAGACCTTCCCAGACTTCTCTTTCAGGATCTCAGTTATTATTGTTATGTTATTATTATCATCCACGTTTGGTCGACATTTCACCACGCGATGTAGAACAACGGGAATTATATAATTTTCTTTTAGCTTTCCTTTCATGTCATGTTACCTAAGTTCTCTTCGAATGGACTATTTTACCATCCTGAAACCAATCAGTTCCGTATACCTGGCCAACAGTCCTGAATTTTCTGTTTTCTTCTTTTTCTTTTTTTAATTTCTGTTACGCTATTAGTATTATTATAGATGTTACCGTTGGTCTAAGGTTTGTATAAAATATAACAGCAACGTTTATGAGTTATGTGCAACAGTAAACTGCTCATGATTTTTCATGTATATCATAATAGCGTAAAACGTCTGATTAATTTTACCAGGTGTAGTAAATGCACAAACACATAAACAAAAAGCGGTCATAGCCTTACTCTCTACAGGCGCATATTACCTACAGTGTGTTCTCTGTACAACAGAGAAAAGAAAAATCTAAGTTCCCAGATTCAACTGCTTACTGATGGCTAGCAAAAAAATCATGGAAACTATAGTTTAGCTTGAAACACAAACCTTTTGCAGTATACAAATGCACGTGATTTACGAATTATCACATGTCAGATTTAATCATACTAGATAAACGTATTGCCGGCGACGGTGGCCAAGCGGTTCTAGGCGCTTCAGTTCGGAACCGCGCGACCGCTACGATCGCAGGTTGGAATCCTGCCTCGGGCATGGATGTGTGTGATGTCCTTAGGTTAGTTAGGTTTAAGTGGTTCTAAGTTCTAGGGGACTGATGACCTCAGATGTTAAGTTCCATAGTGCTCAGAGCCATTTGAAACATTTTTTTGATAAACGTATTTTCTCTTACGCTATAACCCGATAACATTTGCTACGAAATTCACTGTGCTAAATTACTTGTTACCAGTCACTTCTAAGTAGTCTTATTTCTGCTGCAGCAGTGCCGGCATTGAATTACGAATGAAACCTTAGCAAAGTTACTACTGGGCGACAGTACTTGTGGATCCTGACTATGTGTAAACTGCGGCGGCACTGTTGGGTTCTGGCCGGAGTCACAGATTGTGCCAGACCTGGTGGATGCAATGGAGAAAATAAGATATCGATGTTTCGGTAATTTTGCCAAGATATGTCGATTTCATTTATCGATACCTTTCTCATTGATATATCGGTACATCGATATCGATATATCATTACCGAGTGCCGATATTTTTAATTTGTATTATATTTTATTGCTTTTTAGCTCCTCACATCACTGTAACACGATCGGGCCTTTTGACACTGACAGTACCCTGCTGGAAGACGCCAATGCCGTCGGGTCGGGGAAGACATCAAGCATGAAGGGATCCGCAACACTGATGGACTATGGTCCACAGTTGTCATGGTGTCTTCATTTCTACTATAGATCGATGGAAGCCAAGGTCAATGTTCCCCATGGCATAATACTCCCCTCCGCCCCTTCGAACGTGGTAAGGTGGGTACTTCGAGCAACCGTTCGCCTATATGACGGTACATTCGGCCACGACTATCGACCTCGTGTAACAAGAAACGTGGTTAAACCGACCACGGTCCAATCTCGATAATCCCGCGCTTACTACGTTCGCAATTGTCGATGTCGTTGGGTAAACTTCAGAACACGTAGGGGTCGCCAGCTTTGGAGCGCTGAACGGTGTGGTCCGAAACATATTCGCAAGCACCGTCACTGTACTGGTTCATCAGATCGCCTATCCTACTCTACAGAGCGGGCAAGCTTCAGACCTCCATGTTCTGTGACGTAGCGAGGACGTCCACTACCTTATCGCCCAGTTATTATACGGTCATACAACTACGTTCCATAAATACTACAGCAGCATGCGAAAAGCCAGCCGACCAGCTTCGCTGTTTCTAAGATGATCGTTCACAGTCGCGTAGCCGTATGAATCTGCCTCTTGACAAAACCGTTATATCCGTGGATTTCCCTACTTCTGGCCCGTATCGTCATTAGAATGATTAACCAATCGTCTCTGCTCCACTTATACACTGAGTTGATAAACATCGTGGGATATCGATATGCACATATACACATGGCGGTAGTATAAAAGGGCATTGTATTGGCGACGATATCATTTGTACTCAGATGATTCATGTGAAAGGTTTCCGACGTAATTTGGGCCGCACGACGGGAATTAAGACACTTTGAAAGCGGAATGGTACTTGGAGCTAGATGCAAGAGAAATTCCATTTCGGAAATGGTTAGGGAACTCTGTGCCAACGGCCTTGCCGCAGTGGTAACACCGGTTTCCGTCAGAACACTCAAGTTAACCGCTGTCGGACTGGGCTAGCACTTGGCTGGGTGACCATCCGGCATGCCGAGCGCTGTTGGCAAGCGGGATGCACTCAGGCCTTGTGAGGCTAACTGAGGAGCTACTTGACTGGGAAGTAGCGGCTCCGGTCTCGGAAACTGACATACGGCCGGTGAGTGGCTGACCACATGCCCCTCCATATCTGCATCCAGTGACGCCTGTGGGCTGAGGATGACACGGCAGCCGGTCGGTAACTTTGAGCCTTCATGGCCTGTTCGGGAGGAGTTTAGTTTAGTTTAGTTTAGTTTTAGTTTAGGGAATTCTGTACTCCGAGATACGGTGTGTCAAGAGCGGGTCGAGGATACCAAATTTCAGGCATTGCCTCTCACCATTGACAATGCAATGGCCAATGGCCTTCACTTAACGACCGAGGGCAACAGCGTTTGTGTAGGTCGTCAGTGCTGACACACAAGCAACACTGCGTTAGGTAGCCATAGAAATCAATGTAGGAGGAACGATGAACGTATTCGTTAGGCCAGTGTGGCGAAATCTGGCGTTAATGAGCTATGACAGCATACGACCGACGCGAGTGCCGTTGCTAACAGCACGACATCGCCATTAGTGTCTCCTCGGCTCGTCACAATATCAGCTGGACCCTATATGATTACAAAACAGTGGCTGGTCAGATGTACCCAAATGTCAACTGGTAAGAGCTGATGGTAGGTTTCGAGTGGGACGCAGACCCCACGAAGCCATGGGCCCAAGTTGTTCAAATGGCTCTAAGCTCTATGGGACTTGATGTGTGACGTCATCAGTCTCCTAGACTTATAACTTGTTAAACCTATCTAACCTAAGGACATCACACACATCCATGCCCGAGGCAGGATTCGAACCTGCGACCGTAGCAGCAGCGCGGTTCCGGACTGAAGCGCCTAGAACCGTTCGGCCACAGCGGCCGGATGGACCCAAGTTGTCAACAAGACACAGTACAAGATGGTGGTTGCTCCATAATGTTGTGGGCAGGGTTCACATGGAATGGACTGGGTCTTCTGGTCCAACTGAACCGATCATTGGCAGGAAATGGTTATGTTCAGGTACTGGGAGACCCATTTGTGGCCGTTCATAGAGTTCATTTTTATGGATGACAATGCGCCATGTCACCAGGCCTCAATCGTTCACTATGGGTTTGTAGAACATTCTGGGCAATTCGAGCAGATTATTTGGCCAATTCGTGCACAAAATCCTCTACCGGCAACACATTTGCAGTTATGGACAGCTATAGAGTCAGCATGGCTCAGTATTTCGGCAGGGGACTTCCAACGATTTGTTGAGTCCATGCCACGTCCAGTTGCTGAATTATGACGAGCACAAGAAGGTCCGACACGATATTAAGAGGTATCCCATGATCACTGTATATCTTACTGATCGTTTCATTCAACGTGGTAGCGGGCAGTGGACATAATTGATTTCTCAGCTTATGAAGGTTCCTTCCTGTCCCACACACACGATTGGGGAGTGTAAAGACTGACTGTTTGTACCTCTCTGTGGGAGGCGTTATTGGGCCTGTTCGAGTTTGGAACATTTCTGTTATAATCTCTAGCCAGTCAAGCAAACCTTTTACCATCCGTATCACCCATTTTTGAATTAGCTTTCCTGCTGGTCTAACCTCATATGGATACCATGTACATAAGTAATTCCCAAGTACAGGCCGCAGAAGTGGTTGTACGCAGAAAGACTGCAGTTTCTTAGTATCCTATAAGTGAATCCTCATTAATGCTCTCTAAACTGCTGTGTAGTGTGTGACAGAGGGTACTTTCCATTCCAGTGTCTAATGAGGGATCTTCCCATTCCATTTATAACTACAGTCCCTATATAATGAATGCCTCTCTAATCTAATATTGTCTTCCAGATGTCTACATGAGTCAGTTTTTAAGTTTTCAGTGAAAACCGATTCTTGAAATCGTTAAATTTATTTTTTACGATGGAATTACAATGAAATCACTACGCTTAGCTGCATACAGGTGTTGATATACGTCAACGGGGACAGTCGAAAATGTGTGCCCCGACCGGGACTCGAACGCGGGATCTCCCGCTTACACGGCAGACGCTCTATCCATCTGAGCCCCCGAGAACACAGAGGATATTGCGACTGCAGGGACTTACCTCAGGCGCACCTCCCGTCAGACCCACATTCCCAACTCATTGTCCCACACTATATTCATACTGCCCCTGCCCATTATACTCATTACTCGCGGCTTTTTGACGATTCCCGTAAGAGTTTGGGCACTGTTTGTGTGCATCCACACAGAAGAAGATAGTCAAATGGCCGGTGAGCCTTATTTGTTATTTCGGACATGTCCGAAAGTACAGATACTATCTCCATATATGTTATTTTTTACGGTTTATTCCATGTCTTCCCATCAGTATCTGCCTTATAACATTTCTCGTCTTTTCCTCGACATTTTGCGGCAGCACGCACCTCTGTGACAATCTTATTTGCCGTTTATTGATGGTGTTCTGGAGTAACGACAAGCGCCAGAACAAAGATACGGAACGCAAGAGCAGAGAAGGCGGTGAGGAAAAGGCAGCCAATGGTGTGCGGAACTGCACTGTGCCATGTCAAAAGCGATACCTGGAAGAAGGGAATATAAGCGACGCTCCTGCTAGCCCCGGCCACTCAGATCGGCACCGGATCGCAGGTTCGAATCCTGCCTCGGGCATGGATGTGTGTGATGTCCTTAGGTTAGTTAGGTTTAAGTAGTTCTAAGTTCTATGGGACTGATGACCACCGATGTTAAGTCCCATAGTGCTCAGAGCCGCAAGCCACCCAACGGTGTGTGGCGCAGGGCACTTTACGTGCCACTGTCATTACCTCACTTTCCTGTTCCACTCGCGTATGGTTCGCGTGAAGAACGACTGCCGGAAAGCCTCCGTGAGAGCTCGAATCTCTCTACTTTTACATTCGTGATCTCCTCGGGAGGTATAAGTAGGGGGGAAGCAATATATTCGATACCTCATCCAGAAACGCACCCTCTCGAAACCTGGACAGCAACCTACATTGCGATGCAGAGCGCCTCTTGCAGAGTCTGCCACTTGAGTTTTCTAAACATCTCCGTAACGCTATCACGCTTAGAAAATAACCCTGTGACGAAACGCGCCGCTCTTCTTTGGATCTTCTCTATCTCCTCTGTCAACCCGACCTGGTACGGATCCCACACTGATGAGCAATACTCAAGTATAGGCCGAACGAGCGTTTTGTAAGCCACCTCCTTTGTTGATGGACTACATTTTCTAAGGACTCTTCCAATGAATCTCAACCTGGCACCCGCCTTACCAACAATTTTATATAATCATTCCACTTCAAATCGTTCGGTACGCATTTTCCCAGATATTTTACACAAGTAACTGCTACCAGTGTTTGTTCCGCTATCATATAATCTTACAATAAAGGATCCTTCTTTCTATGTATTCGCAATAGGTTACATTCGTCTATGTTAAGGGTCAGTTGCCACTCCCTGCACCAAGTGCCTATCCGCTGCAGATCTTCCTGCATTTCGCTGCAATTTTTTAATGCTGCTTTATCAGTGACGGGTATCAACTCGCCTGAAGTCTTCACATATCAAGGACTCTAAATTATATTGCTTGTCGCCCCTCGTTACCAACTACTACTTGTAAACCTCCAAAGTTAAGTATTGTTAATTGCTTTATAGAAATAAAAATACTAAAGTTATTTGTTCGAATTGTTGTGTAGCATTCCGAGGACGCCGCTTCCCGTAGGCACCTTATTAGCGACGAGTGGGCTATACCCATACATGGTATGACTGGTCAAATTGGTTCAAATGGCTCTGAGCACTATGGGACTTAACATCTGAGGTCATCAGTCCCCTAGAACTTAGAACTACTTAAACCTAACTAACCTAAGGACATCACACACATCCATGCCCCAGGCAGGATTCGAACCTGCGACCGTAGCAGTCTCGCGGTTCCGGACTGAGCGCCTAGAACCGCTAGACCACCGCGGCCGGGCCCGCATCTCGTAGTCGTGCGGTAGCGTTCTCGCTTCCCACGCCCGGGTTCCCGGGTTCGATTCCCGGCGGGGTCAGGGATTTTCTCTGCCTCGTGATGGCTGGGTGTTGTGTGCTGTCCTTAGGTTAGTTAGGTTTAAGTAGTTCTAAGTTCTAGGGGACTGATGACCATAGATGTTAAGTCCCATAGTGCTCAGAGCCATTCCACCGCGGCCGGCTATGACTGGTCATTTCTCGTTAATCCTATATATATAGGATGTTACAAAAAGGTACGGCCAAACTTTCAGGAAACGTTCCTCACACACAAATAAAGAAAAGATGTTATGTGGCCATGTGTCCGGAAGCGCTTAATTTCCATGTTACAGCTCATTTCGTCAGTATGTACTGTACTTCCTCGATTCACCGCCAGTTCCAACGTGATCAGATTGTAAATTTTCACAATCAACATGTGTGGGCTGACGAGAATCCGCACGCAATTGTGCACTCACGTCATCGACACAGATTTTCTGTGAACGTTTGGGCAGGCATTGTTGGTGATGTCTTGACTAGGCCCCATGTTCTTCCACCTACGCTCAATGGAGCACGTTATCATGATTTCATACGGGATACTCTACCTCTGCTTCTACAACATGTGCCTTTACAAGTACGACACAACATTTGGTTCATGTACGATGGAGCTCCTGCACATTTCAGTCGAAGTGTTCGTACGCTTCTCAACAACAGATTCGGTGACCGATGGATTGGTAGAGGCGGATCAATTCCATGGCCTCCACGCTCTCCTGACCTCAAACCTCTTGACTTTCATTTATGGGGGCATTTGAAAGCTCTTGTCTACGCAACCCCGGTACCAAATGTAGAGACTCTTCGTGCTCTTATTGTGGACGGCTGTGATACAATACGCCATTCTCCAGCGCTGCATCAGCGCATCAGGGATTCCATGCGACGGAGGGTGGATGCATGTATCCTCGCTAACGGAGGACATTTTGAACATTTCCTGTAACAAAGTGTTTGAAGTCACGCTGGTAGGTTCTGTTGCTGTGTGTTTCCATTCCATGATTAATGTGATTTGAAGAGAAGTAATAAAATGAGCTCTAACATGGAAAGTAAGCGTTTCCGGACACATGTCCACATAACAGTTTCTTTGTGTGTGAGGAATGTTTCCTGAAAGTCTGGCCGTACCTTTTTGTAACATGTGTGTGTGTGCATGCGTGACGACAACCAACGATCCTTTCTTTCAGTGCGTTTGCAAACTATGCTCGATCTCTTACGGGACTGAGGGACTGCAAGTAACGGGTTTATGGGTAGGCGTGGCTACGTCGGTAATGAGTAATGTGCTGGACATTGCTATCGGAGGAGAAGCGTGCTCGGATAGCCGATCCGGTTAAGACGACCGCTCGCCTGAAGTAAGAAGTCTGGGCTCGAGTCCCCAATTGGCACAAATTTTGACACGGCTAATGTCATTAAAACTTTTGAACGAACAATGTTTTAATTTCATTGTTTCATAGAATGACACTTAATCGAGGAGAATTTCATAAGCATTACGTCTGAGGTTATTACTAACACTGTTGGACAAATCATTAATATGCAACTCAGGTAATATCTGGAATAACGCCTCATTGTGACGCTCTTTCGTTGCCCTTGTCATTGAAAACCTCAATATACAAGTAAATGCAAATAGTAAATTTCTTAATTAGGGTACGATTCGTTACTAATGTGTCTAAAACAATTTCTGCGTTAGGTTGCAGGAAATATACAGGTTAATATCGGAACCCCTTAATTTCCTACTATACATGGACTCTACCGCGTAGAGACAAACGACGCACAATAGGAAACTATTATTCAGCTCAGCCCTGCAGCGTTAGAATACATACGGCACGTGTTCGACGCTTGCATTCCTAGAGCCGCAATAAGGTAATTCTGATTTCCACACAACGTTCCTGGAATCTTGCGGGAAAAGAACAATTGTCATGACTACGGAAATTTTTCTTCGGAGCGTACCAGTAGATGTTGCTGCCGTAGTGAATCACTTACAAGTATGAGCCGGCAGCCGTGCTGCCAGACAACACTGTACGTCTGCTCCTGTGTACTGAATACACAGTTCTTTGCAAGAACAATGATTTTACCCTCTTCAGCGTGAAATCACGAAGCAAGTACTCCGGATTTTTAAAATAATATTGGTATCGTTTTCATAGTGTTTTGTGCTTCTGCTGTCTTAAATTAGGATTAAAATAAATTTAGGAAGCTGTGACAGTTATTAGATGATCAGAGTTGTAGCGGGCGGGCGATGTACAATTAGTCATTGAATCTTCAAATGAGGTTTAATTAGCATTCGCGGCCGATTTCTCGATTACGACTGACGCGACTTTTAAATGGCTGTTTTCTTTTCATTAAAAGACTTATAAAAATAAAGAGGTATTAATATCGCTATAGAAACTGACCTCGTTGGTGTGGTCAGCGAAACGTCGGAGCAGCAATATCTTGCAGCATCTGGGCTGTCACTTGAGTGATGGTTATGTTGCGAAGTGCGTGACAGCGCTCCACTATTAATAACACCTGATATTTCGATATCTCCGTCTGTCTCTTGTCAGACTTAAACACGATGACGTTGTCAGGACCACGGTTTGCGATGGTAGGTGCAACTCTCCACTGTATTAAGCGTTAACAATGAATTATGATAATTTCACACGTGGTAAGGAAACTGGGGCTTAGTACAATTAGAGTGTATCAAGTATAGCGTGTACTAGAAGTTTGATGAGATTGTTCCCGCTACATTCGGTGCGACAGTGTGCTGAGAAGCAGAGTTATATCTCGCGCTCTCAGTGTCACAGGAAAATGGTACTCCTCTTTATTATGCTGAAACTATGATCTATCATGACAAACAATAGAAACAACGCATATTTTGTCATCCGCAGCGGGGTTACGAGATGCTTTAAGAACGAGAAAGAAATAGTTGTTGTTTGTTTGGGGGGAAGAGACCAAACAGCGAGGTCATCGGTCTCATCGGATTAGGGAAGCATGTCGGCCGTGCCCTTTCAAAGGTACCATCCCGGCATTTGCCTGGATCGATTTAGGGAAATCACGGAAAACCTAAATCAGGATGGCCGGACGCGGGATTGAACCGTCGTCCTCCCGAATGCGAGTCCAGTGTGCTAACCACTGCGCCACCTCGCTCGGTAAAGAAACAGTCATCGGCCTCGAAAACTCGAAAGTAACTATTTCAAATCCTTATTTGGTGACAGGCGGCAGTTGCCTCTACAAAACGTAATGAATAATACGATTGATATTACTCTTTAATAATCCCCGATGCACATTAAAGAACACTTGGTCCTCATTGTTCTCCGAACCACAGCGATTATTTTCAACTATCATCAGCCTTGTTAAATAAATCTCCAAGTTTCTTTCTATTGTTGTAGAGATGATAAAAAGAATGCTTTGGATAGCACAGGAGAATGAATAAAATTACAAAGGTAGGAATGACAGAAACAGGTAAAAATTACTGAGCAAGCGATGGGCACGTTTAAGGATTAGCAAAGAATTGCTGAAATGGCCCTTGGATTGGCAGAATGAGGAGTACACAAACCACTGTCAAACAATCGAAAATCGAGAACTGAGACCTAGATTACAACGTGTTCTCGACGTTCTCTAGGAAACACTGAGTATTCAAATACCACATCTGAAAACAAGACTTTCCATTACATACTGCGAATCGACTAATGTCGGTACCACCCAGCCCAGAAAGCGAACAGTTGTTGATAGCTCACATAAAAGCACAATTTAATCAGTACCATTAGCTGGTGACGGGCGTAGATATCAACGGGGATAGCTGAAAATGTGTACCGGACCGGGGATCTAACCCGGGATCTCCCGCTTTATGGCAGACGCTCTATCCATCTGAGCCACCAAGGGCACAGAGGATAGTACGACTGCAGGGACGGTCACCAGTGGCATCTGTTCTTTCGGACATGTCCGAATGTAGTGTGTGGACTGTAAGTTGAGGATGTGGTCTTATTGGGAGCGCTCCGGCGGTAAGTCCCTGCAGTCGGACTGTCCTTGTGCCCTCGGTGGCTCAGATGGATAGAGCGTCTGCCACGTAAGCAGGATATCCCGGAATCGAGTCCCACTATACATTTTTAACTGTCCCCGTCGATGTATATCAACGCCCGTCAGCATCTAATGTTATTGATTTAATTGTAATTTCATTCTAGAAAGCTGCGCGGGCACTAATGGCATCTGTTCTTTCGGGCATGTCTTCATAAAAGATCTTAGATTTGAATATGTTTGCATTTGTTTGGAGCTGTCTCTTACTGTGGGAATTCGGACAACGTCTCTTATTGTTCACTTGTTATACGAAAAGCATGTCTTATTGAAAAGCTATTCAAACAAATAATATTGAAGACGAATATTTTGTATTTGCATATGTATAACCCTAAAAACATTGGAAATTGGTTTACCGTTGTTGCATAAAAAGTTCAAAAATGGTAATGAAAACACCAGAGACTAAAAAATTTTGAAAATAAATAGTGAAGTAAATACTCAAACTTTTTAAAGTTTATACTTTTTAACTTCGATTGTGTGTGTGGGGGGTGATCTTAGTGATTATAGCAACAAATAAACTTGATCCAATTGTAAATTTTAAATTAATATTAATTGTAAATTCTGTTTTAAGCACGATGTAATTCTGAAACAATTTCGTTATATGTGCAAAAGATGACATGATAGACGAAATAACACTAGATACATACAGAGCCTTCGGGACCCCTAGCAGCTAGACTGTACCTAAAAAGTTCTTTGTTTTTGGTTGAATATTCGATTTGTTCCGCTTGTCAAGAACAAGGTTCTCGATTGCGTTATGTTCTCCATTCCACCCGCCGCTACCGCAGATGGTATGACAAAAACTGAGTGACGTTCCGCTTGAAAAGAAGGATGACGTAGTACACAACTCCCCGCACAACAACGTATCGCCGTCCTTCAGTTTCGTGAACTTAAGTAGCGCTATACCTGCCATGTCATCAGAGTCGAAACATCAGGTTTCACGTATCTGGTACCCCAGCTGTGGCCATCCCTAAAACAAAGTCATTTGCAAACACTTTCTCTGCCGCTGCCGTCCGTCTTTGGAACAAGCTGCCCTTCAAGTACTTCCGTTTTGCTGTGACATGAAACATGCATTGCCTGAGTACAAAAATTTATTTCTGAGCGACTCTACTAGATATACACTCCTGGAAATGGAAAAAAGAACACATTGACACCGGTGTGTCAGACCCACCATACTTGCTCCGGACACTGCGAGAGGGCTGTACAAGCAATGATCACACGCACGGCACAGCGGACACACCAGGAACCGCGGTGTTGGCCGTCGAATGGCGCTAGCTGCGCAGCATTTGTGCACCGCCGCCGTCAGTGTCAGCCAGTTTGCCGTGGCATACGGAGCTTCATCGCAGTCTTTAACACTGGTAGCATGCCGCGACAGCGTGGACGTGAACCGTATGTGCAGTTGACGGACTTTGAGCGAGGGCGTATAGTGGGCATGCGGGAGGCCGGGTGGACGTACCGCCGAATTGCTCAACACGTGGGGCGTGAGGTCTCCACAGTACATCGATGTTGTCGCCAGTGGTCGGCGGAAGGTGCACGTGCCTGTCGACCTGGGACCGGACCGCAGCGACGCACGGATGCACGCCAAGACCGTAGGATCCTACGCAGTGCCGTAGGGGACCGCACCGCCACTTCCCAGCAAATTAGGGACACTGTTGCTCCTGGGGTATCGGCGACGACCATTCGCAACCGTCTCCATGAAGCTGGGCTACGGTCCCGCACACCGTTAGGCCGTCTTCCGCTCACGCCCCAACATCGTGCAGGCCGCCTCCAGTGGTGTCGCGACAGGCGTGAATGGAGGGACGAATGGAGACGTGTCGTCTTCAGCGATGAGAGTCGCTTCTGCCTTGGTGCCAATGATGGTCGTATGCGTGTTTGGCGCCGTGCAGGTGAGCGCCACAATCAGGACTGCATACGACCGAGGCACACAGGGCCAACACCCGGCATCATGGTGTGGGGAGCGATCTCCTACACTGGCCGTACACCACTGGTGATCGTCGAGGGGACACTGAATAGTGCACGGTACATCAAAACCGTCATCGAACCCATCGTTCTACCATTCCTAGACCGGCAAGGGAACTTGCTGTTCCAACAGGACAATGCACGTCCGCATGTATCCCGTGCCACCCAACGTGCTCTAGAAGGTGTAAGTCAACTACCCTGGCCAGCAAGATCTCCGGATCTGTCCCCCATTGAGCATGTTTGGGACTGGATGAAGCGTCGTCTCACGCGGCCTGCACGTCCAGCACGAACGCTGGTCCAACTGCGGCGCCAGGTGGAAATGGCATGGCAAGCCGTTCCACAGGACTACATCCAGCATCTCTACGATCGTCTCCATGGGAGAATAGCAGCCTGCATTGCTGCGAAAGGTGGATATACACTGTACTAGTGCCGACATTGTGCATGCTCTGTTGCCTGTGGTTCTGTCAGTGTGATCATGTGATGTATCTGACCCCAGGAATGTGTCAATAAAGTTTCCCCTTCCTGGGACAATGAATTCACGGTGTTCTTATTTCAATTTCCAGGAGTGTAGCTATGCAGTTTGTTGTAAGTGCTAATTTAACTCAAAATTTTTTACCGATTCACTACTACATCTCTACGCGGATTTTTTCAAATAGTAGCTTAAATCATAAGGTTTTATTGATGCACTTCTACATGTGCTCTGACGGCATCAGTTACAGGAATTTCTACCGAGGTTAGTGTTTCAACAAAATGGTGCACCTCCACACTGACGGGTTAATTGTTCGGCAGTTCTTAGATGAAATTTTTCCGCACAGATGGATCTGTAGAGAAGGTTCAAACATCATGGGCATAACGTTCACAAACATAACCCTTCTTGATAATTTTCGTTGTGTTACGTTAAGGCTAAAATGTCTAGTTCATCAGTTAGTGGTGTGCAAACTCTTACTGCATGAATACGAGAGGCTGTAAAGGCGGCAACGGGAGAGATGTTCGCAAAAAACATGAAGGGAAATTCAGTATCCTCTAGACGTTCTACGGGCAAAAACGGAGCACTTGTGGAAGTGTATCCATAAAAAAAACTAAATGAGCTAAGTTACCATTTGCAACTAATCACATAGCTGTATCTAGAATAGTTCCTTAGAAATAATTTTTTGCAACCGCAGAATAACTTTGTGCTCACCTGAGCCTGATAAGATGTGAGAGAAGCCCTGATGGTCCTAGTCTTGCTAGGATTAATTAACCAATAAATAAAAACTGGACAAGTGCGAGTAGCAGTTGCGTTCTGAGGGTTCCATACAAATTTAATTATATACCGGTTGGTTATAATTAAAGTGCAACTACTCACACAGGCCCAATGTGTGCTGTAATTATCGTATCGCAGCGGAACTTCGTAGATATGCTTAAGTGTTAATGCGGAACCGATTTACGCTGGAAAACAAATAGCACTAATTTTAGCCACCAAGTACGAGGTGCATTCAAGTTCTAAGGCCTCCGATTTTTTTTCTCCGGACTGGAAAGAGATAGAAACATGTGCATTGTTTTAAAATGAGGCCGCGTTCATTGTCAATACATCCCAGAGATGGCAGCACCATACGGCAGATATTTACCGCCAGCGGCGAGAATGAGAACTGTTTTAAATACTTAAAATGGCGACGTTTTCCTTACTTGAACAGCGTGCAATCATTCGTTTTCTGAATTTGCGTGGTGTGAAACCAATTGAAATTCATCGACAGTTGAAGGAGACATGTGGGTGCGACAGTTTAATGAAGGCAGAACATCGTGTGACAACAAACCGAAACAACCTCGGTCTCGCACAAGCCTTTCTGACGACATGATCGAGAAAGTGGAGAGAATAGTTTTGGGGGATCGCCGAATGACTGTTGAACAGATCGCCTCCAGAGTTGGCATTTCTGTGGGTTCTGTGCACACAATCCTGCATGACGACCTGAAAATGCGAAAAGTGTCATCCAGGTGGGTGCCACTAATGCTGACGGACGACCACATGGCTGCCCGTGTGGCATGTTGCCAAGCAATGTTGACGCACAACGACAGCATGAATGGGACTTTCTTTTCGTCGGTTGTGACAATGGATGAGACATGGATGCCAGTTTTCAATCCAGAAACAAAGCGCCAGTCAGCTCAATGGAAGCACACAGATTCACCGCCACTAAAAAAATTTCAGGTAACCGCCAGTGCTGAAAAAATGATGGTGTCCATGTTCTGGGACAGCGAGGGCGTAATCCTTACCCATTGCGTTCCAAAGGGCACTACGCTAACAGGTGCATCCTACGAAAATGTTTTGAAGAACAAATTCCTTCCTGCACTGCAACAAAAACGTTCGGGAAGGGCTGCGGGTGTGCTGTTTCACCAAGACAACGCACCCGCACATCGAGCTAACGTTACGCAACAGTTTCTTCGTGATAACAACTTTGAAGTGATTCCTCATGCTCCCTACTCACCTGACCTGGCTCCTAGCGACTTTTGGCTTTTTCCAACAATGAAAGACACTCTCCGTGGCCGCACATTCACCAGCCGTGCTGCTATTGCCGCAGCGATTTTCCAGTGGTCAAAACAGACTCCTAAAGAAGCCTTCGCCGCTGCCATGGAATCATGGCGTCAGCGTTGTGAAAAATGTGTACGTCTGCAGGGCGATTACGTCGAGAAGTAACGCCAGTTTCATCGATTTCGGGTGAGTAGTCAATTAGAAAAAAAAATCGGAGGCCTTAGAACTTGAATGCACCTCGTATATACCTGGCGGTGTGAATGCAAGAAAGACTTAGAGAAATGGTTTCATATGTAACGGATTAAGGACGGGACACAGGCAGAAAAGTTCAGACAAGTGAGAGACGTAATTTGATGTCATTATTAACTGCTGTTTACACAATTTGGTTAATATGAGCACTAGAGACATCGATGAAATGCTGTACACCGCCAGATTTTCTCCTGGTGGCTAGAACTGGAATTAATTTTTTTCGTGTAAACCAGTTCCACATTAAGATATTGGCATATCTACTAAGTTCTGCGGCCTTACGATAATTACAGCCCACGCTGGACGTACGCAAGCAGCTGCATTTAATTATAACCACCCAGTTGACAATAATTTCATGTCGGTGAATGGTGTGGTGAAACGCTTTCAGTTATCCAGCTGCGGAAGGAGGGCCTACAGTTTAACGTGGAACCCAACTGGCGACTCCTCAGAGGTGAAGGCTATGTTAAAACGGAGACTGAAAAATCAATGGTCCGACCGAGAATGGATCCAGCGACCTCTTAGCTGGCAGGAACGGCCATTCTCGTCAGGCCAGGAGTGAGCTTGTATCAAAATATGTGACATAAAAAGGCCGCATGTTTTGATTGTACTGACTTAAAAGCTTAAGTTTTTATGCCTGCAAGGGACCGCAGACCTTAGTATTTACCATAAATTTTAACTTGATACCTACAATCGTTTCTGAGATAAAGGGAACAGACGGCCGTATCGGTTTATTATATTGGTTTAACCGCTCAAGCTTTATACGCCGCGAAGGGACTGCTGACTTTAGAATTTGACACAAATATCAATTTGATACCTCTACTCGTTCCTGAGAAAAGGGGGTCTAAGGAGACGGAAAGACATACGGACAAACAGTAGGAATATTAAACTTCCTGGCAGATTAAAACTGTATGCCGGACCGAGACTCGAACGAGGGACCTTTGCCTTTCGTGGGCAAGTGCTCTACCAATTGAGCTACCCAAGCACGACTCACGCCCCGTCCTCACAGCTTTACTTCCGCCAGTACCTCGTCTCCTACTTTCCAAACTTCACTTGCCCGCGAAAGGCAAAGGTCCAGAGTTCGAGTCTCGGTCCGGCACACAGTTTTTATCTGACAGGAAGTTTCATATCAGCCCACACTCCGCTGCAGAGTGAAAATCTCATTCTGGAGTAGGAATATTTTTATCTGGTATAGTTACAAATTAACAATTCTCGGATTTCTTGTACTGTCAAACCTTGCGTCTTACTAAATTTCTTGATTCTAGGTCAACAGGAATACCCTGTAGGTTTCGATGAGCGAGTTAGCGAGTATCAAAATATGTGACATGAATGGTCGAATCTTTTGATTTCATTGACGTAGATTCTGAAATTTGTTGCGTCGCGATGCCTCTACTCGTAACAGACCGACAATAAAGTGATCCTCTGAGGGTTCCGTTTTTATTACGTAGGTACGGAACTCTAAAAAGATTATTATTATTATTATTATTATTCGTTTCGTATCGTTTGCAGTCGATTAGACGTTTACTTGAACAAACTATGTGCACGCTGCCCAGTCGTTTTCACTTGTCAGTGACGAAACAGATTAACTGAAATGGGGAAAAAATATTAGTCTCTCCCTGTAGACACTTGTAGGGCGAATGCAAGTCAAGAAGCAATTTTTTCCTGTTATTGAAAGTGATAGTGGCAAGATATCGATACCAGGGATTCCAAGACTTTCAAGAATCTTTTAATTTCAATTCAGAAGTCGGATAACAAACAACAAAAGAAAATATTTTTACTGTGATAATTAAAAATCAGTTGTCGGATTTTTTCCTTTGGTTGTACTGTGGAACCTTGCTTCTTGCAAATTTCATGATTCTAAACCAACAGGAGGTAAATTTTAGGTTTTGATGAATGGGTTTGCGAGATGTGACATATAAGGCCGTATCTTTTGACTGCATTGACTTAGAAGCCTACAATTATAATACCGCCAACGGACCATAGGCCTTCGTGTGTGAAACAAATTTAATTTGATACGTCAACCCGTTCCTGAGGAAAAGTGATCTTAACAGACGGTCAGGCTGATAAGAAATGGCAAAAAAAATTTCTTTTCGTGAGATATAAACAAAAGAAAAATTCAGAGTACGAATTAAAATCCGCCGGCCGAAGTGGCCGAGCGGTTCTAGGCGCTACAGTCTGGAACCGCGCGACCGCTACGGTCGCAGGTTCGAATCCTGCCTCGGGCATGGGTGTTTGTGATGTCCTTAGGTTAGTTAGGTTTAAGAAGTTCTAAGTTCTAGGGGACTGATGACCACAGCAGTTAAGCCCCATAGAGCTCAGAGCCATTTGAACCAATTAAAATCCATGGAGAGGAAATAAAAACTTTGGGGTTCGCCGATGCCATTGTAATTCTGTCTGAGACAGCAAAGGACCTGGAAGAGCAGCTGAACGGAATGGACAGTGTCTTGAAAGTAGGATAAAGATGAACGTCAACAAAAGCAAAACGAGGATAATGGAATGTAGTCGAATCAAATCAGGTGATGCTGAGGGAATTAGATTAGGAAATGAGATGCTGAAAGTAGTAAATGAGTTTTGCTATTTGGGGAGCAAAATATCTGATGATGGTCGAAGTAGAGAGGATATAAAATGTAGACTGGCAATGGCAAGGAAAGAGTTTCTGAAGAGGAAAAATTTGTTAACATCGAGTATAGATTTAAATGTCAGGAAGGCGTTTCTGAAAGTATTTGTATGGAGTGTAGCCAGTATGGAAGATTAGACGTTTACTTGAACAAACTATGTGCACGCTGCCCAGTCGTTTTCACTTGTCAGTGACTTGGACGATAAATAGTTTAGACAAAAAGAGAATATAAGCTTTCGAAATGTGGTGCTACAGAAGAATGCTGAAGATTAGATGGATACATCACATAACCAATGAGGAGGTATTGAATAGGTTTGGGGAGAAGAGATGTTCAAATGTGTGTGAAACCTTATGGGATTAACTGCTAAGGTCATCAGTCCCTAAGCTTACACACTACTTAACCTAAATTATCCTAAGCACAAACACTCACATCCATGTCCGAGGGAGGACTCGTACCTCCGCCGGGACCAGTCGTACAGCCCATGTCTTCAGCGCCTTAAACCGCTCGGCTAATGGTTCAAATGGCTCTGAGTACTATGGGACTTAACATCTGAGGTCACCAGTCCCCTAGAACTTAGAACTACTTAAACCTAACTAACGTAAGGACATCACACACATTCATGCCCGAAGCAGGATTCGAACCTGTGACCGTAGTGCGCTCGGCTAATCCCGCGAGGCTTTCGAGTATCAAAATACGTGATCGACATAGCCGTATTTTTGACTGCATTGGGCAATACGGAAGCGTCCGATCCCGCGCGTCTGCTTTGACCCATGACGTCACAAATATGGCGGAAACGACCATAAACCACGATTCCAATATGGCGCATATAAAGTCGTTACGTACACATTATGAGGAGAAAATAAATCGAAAAACAAACATAAACACGTTCCACAAAAAGCCTAATGACACTAACGGGACAAGCGTGGGAAATAGGGGGTTTTTGGGTGGGGGCAAACTACATATAAACAAATTTAGACACCCACCCCCATACAAAACCACGCAAAACGACGAAAAAAACCGACATCACAAAACTCCCCAAATACCACTAAACACAATATCATCTGGAATCGGACACTTCCCTTGACCTATATAGCTCAACAGCAGCTCCCGATCCCATAAATTAGGACCTAACACTTCCCTTGACCTATATAGCTCAAAAACATCTCCTGATACAGCCACACATTGGGATCGAACACTTCCCTTGCTCTGTTATCCTTACAACATCTCCACATACAGCCGTCCCTGGTCCTAGACTTCGGAACTTTAAGTAAGCCTCATTTCTTCACAGCATACTGAACACTTCACGACTTCATCAAAAAATTCGAATAGTTGAAGAAATTTTATTAGAGGTAATGCACTGTCCCATCATAACCGACAACCGAAAACTGTTGACCCTGTCAGTCATATCCATACCTACCAAAGACGTAAAAAAAGCAATTTACCAAAATTCACACACGACGCCACACTCGCAAACTAAACCAAAAACATCACCTAACACACCACCAGAGAGCACCACCGATCGCATCAAAACGACACCTACAAACACGCCACTCTCACAAACTAAATTCCGCGCCGTCGTGACGTCACACGCCACAACAGCCTTACGTCACGGGTCAAAGCTGACGGGTGGGATCGGACGCTTCGGTCGACCCCTGCATGGACTTAGAAGCTGAACGTTTTTATATCGCCGAGAGACTGTAGATCTTAATATATGACATAAATTTCAGCGCGATACGTCTACTCGTTCCCGGAAAAAGGGTTTCGAACAGTCAGACAGACAGACAGACAGACAAACAACAAAGTTATTCTAGAAGTGTTCCGTTTGTATCGTATGAAGTACAGTACCCTAAAAGAAGTACGTTATTAAAATAACGATCATTTAGTTTTGTATCTTTCGTAGCCATAAAAGGAGCCGCAGTTCAGCAGCCGAAAGGGGTCCGCGACAAAAGCGCCACGCTGTAGAGGCCCGGCTCTCGTCCTGTATTTTTGACTGCATTGACTTAGAAGCTGAACGTTTTTACATCGCCGAGAGACTGTGTCTTTTTCTCGGGCTCGCCGCCTTTGTGGGCGAGGAACCCAGCGCAGCGACGTGTGCGCAGCACTCACCTTGTCGGGGTCGGTGGCGCTGAGCAGCTGGGCGATTGAAGGCCCCAGCGAGTTCATGGCGCGCCGTGTTGTGTGGAGAATCCGGCCGGCGGGGAAGCGCGGTCGATAGCGACTGCAAGTGCGGCGTGAGCAACGGCCGCGGCGGACTGACGCAGTCTGGCGACGCCGGGCGGCTCAGCGCACAACACGGAACAGCTGGCGGCGTCCGGCTCATGCGCGCCGCGCGCCACGCGCCACACTGCCCCCTTTCCTCGCAGCGGCGCCCTCGCGGACTTCGCCCACCGCACAATGCCTCAGCGGAACTTCCTCGTCTATAGGATTAGTGGAAAACCTCATACAAAGATGTTAAACAAATACTAACAAAGAGATAGAGGGGCTGGCCAATACTTAGCTCAGCTCAGTACAGCCGATAGATTACACAAAACAGAACAGAAAATTTACATTCCTAGCTTTCGGAACTTTGTTCCTTCATCAGGGAGGAGAGAGGGGGAAAAAAGGGAAGAAGGGAAAGTGGATTCAGCCCAGATTATGAAGCAACAGGGAAAGGTAAACAGGGAGGGTAGCAAGGAGGAGGCATGGTTGTCAGAGGGAAGCCAAGGATATTCTACTGTTAAGTACTGTGCCAGCTTCAAACCAAAGAGGATGCTTACAGAAGTAAAGAGATATAAAGTATAAAGATGAACACAACTATGTAGGAAGAAAAGATGCGTGAATGGCTAAGGAGAGGAAAAAAGGAGAAGACGGAAGAGTAAATGGGAGTGAGGTTGTTTAACGTAGGTTCAGTCCAGGGGGATGGCAGGATGAAAGGATGTCTTGGAGTGCAAGTTCCCATCTCCGCAGTTCCGAGGGACTGGTGTTGGATGGGAGAAGCCAAATGGCACGTACGTTGTAGCAGGTTCCTAGGTCCCTAGAATTATCCTGGACGGCATGCTCTGCTACTGGATATTGGACATCTCCTAGGCGGACAGTTCGTCTGTGCCCGTTCATGCGCTCAGCCAGTTTAGTTGTCGTCATACCGATGTAGAAGGCTGTGCAGTGCAGGCATGTCAGCTGATAATGACATGTGTTGTTTCACATGTGGCCCTGCATGTCATTTATCAGCTGACATGCCTGCACTGCACAGCCTTCTACATCGGTATGGCGACAACTAAACTGGCTGAGCGCATGAACGGGCACAGACGAACTGTCCGCCTAGGAGATGTCCAATGCCCAGTAGCAGAGCATGCCGTCCAGCATAACTCTAGGGACCTAGGAACCTGCTACAACGTACTTGCCATTTGGCTTCTCCCATCCAACCCAGTCCCTCGGAACTGCGGAGATGGGAACTTGCACTCCAACACACCCTTTCATCCCGCCATCCCCCTGGACTGAACCTACGTTAACCAACCTCACTCCCATTTACTCTTCAGTCTTCTCCTTTTTTCCTTTCCTCTTTAGCCATTCACGCATCTTTTCTTCCTACATAGTTGTGTTCATGTTTATACTATATACCTCTTTACTTCAGTATGCAACCTCTTTGGTTTGAAGCTGGCACAGTACTTAACAGTAGAATATCCTTGGCTTCCCTCTGACAACCATGCCTCCATCCTTGCTACCCTCCCTGTTTACCTTTCCCTGTTGCTTCATAACCTGGGTTGTGAGTAACTGAATCCACTTTCCCTTCTTCCCTTTTTTCCCCTCTCTCCTCCCTGATGAAGGAACAAAGTTCCGTAAGCTAGGAACATAAATTTTCTGTTCTGTTTTGTGTATCTATCGGCAGTACTGAGCTGAGGTAAGTACTGGCTAGCCCCTCTCTCTCTTCCTCGTCGACACTTCGTTCATCATAAGAATAAACCTGACGTAAATAAACACAAGCGCGATGATTGGTCAGCAACCGCAACTCCCGTACACTGATGTCGCTTCGCTCTTGGAAGTAGGTCATACTTATGTATCAGATATCTTATTACTATGTCGTTGTAAATGAAACATAAGACAGTCTGATGTACTGACAGCCGTCAATGTTTTTCTTAGTCATACTTTACCAACGTAATTTTTATTTCAAAACTCGCGTAGAGTCACAGTCTCCGCAAGAGCAGGGTTGCCATAATCCAAGGACGAAAATCAAGGACAGAATTCGGTAATTATAAAAATGTGTTGAGACACGGACCGATATGTTGTGCAAGTGACCATTGCCAGAATGAGATTTTCACCCCGCAGCGGAGGGATATGAAACTTCCTGTCAGATTAAAACTGTGTGCCGGACCGAGACTCGAACGAGGGACCTTTGCCTTTCGCGGGCAAGTGCTCTACTGACTGAGCTACCCAAGCACGACTCACGACCCGTCCTCACAGCTTTACTTCTGCCAGTACCTCGTCTCCTACCTTCCAGATTTTAGAGCAGCTCTCCCGCGAACCTTGCTGAACTAGCACTCCTGAAAAGAAGGCTGTGGCTAAGCCATGTCTCCGCAAGTCGGTAAGGCACTTGTCCACGAAAGGTAAAGGTCCCGAGTTCGAGTCTCAGTCCGGCACACAGTTTTAATCTGCCAGGAAGTTTCATATCAGCGCACACTCCGCTGCAGAGTGAAAATCTCATTCTGGAATCATCCCCCAGGCTGTGGCTAAGCCATGTCACGGCAATATCCTTTCTTTCAGAAGTGCTAGTTCTACAAGGTTCGCAGGAGAGCTTCTGTAAAGTTTGGAAGGTAGGAAACGAGGTACTGGCAGAACTAAAGCTGTGAGGACGGGGCGTGAGTCGTGCTTGGATAGCTCAGTCGGTAGAGCACTTGCCCGCGAAAGGCAAAGGTCCCGAGTTCGAGTCTCGGTCCGGCACACAGTTTTAATCTGCCAGGAAGTTTCAAGTGACCTTTGGTTTGCATTTCAGTTGGCTCTGAGCACTGTGGGACTTAACATATATGGTCATCAGTCCCCTAGAACTTAGAACTACTTAAACCTAACTAACCTAAGGACATCACACAACACCCAGTCATCACGAGGCAGAGAAAATCCCTGACCCCGCCGGGAATCGAACCCGGGAATCCGGGCGCGGAAGCGAGAACGGTACCGCACCATTTCAGTTGAATCTCCATTATTACTTCACAGTGGTTAATTATGAAGATGTGGTTGAAACCTGGAATCACACAATATCCTTTCACCTTTCTGCACGTCAGCCAAAGCTTCATAATTACCATAATTCAAACAGTAATTCTGTCAGCAAAGAAGTTGTAATTAACAAGGAAAATTAATCCAAGCATTAATGGTGTCTATAAAGGAGTGGATAATTATGAAGAAAATTATTGCAATTGACATCAAATAACTTTTAATTAAAGCACTGAACACAAATTATTAACATGTACACAATCATGCTGCTACAGTTGATATATATTTTTCACTTTATGCTTTAAACCAGCCATATTTCTCTGAGCCCTGCTTCCACAGTCTGTTCTGAAAATAGCCGAGCGATTCTGAAGTGACACGGAATATCAGCACAGGTTTCCACGGCTATCGTCAAGAAACTTCCTGGCACATTAAAACCGTGTGCTGGACCGAGACTGGAACTCGCGACCAGTGCCTTTCGCGGGCAAGTGCTCTACCAGCTGAGCTACCCAAGTCCCGAGTTCGAGTCTCGATCCGGCACACAGTTTTAATCTGCCAGGAAGTTTCATATCAGCGCAGACTCCGCTGTGGAGTGAAAATTTCATTCTGGCTGTCAAGTTTGCAGGAGTTATGAAACACTTGATCGGTGGCCAGTGGCAAAACTTTGCGTAAAAAAAAAAAATTTTTTTTGCTTACTAGCCACTTTGTTCGCGGACATTTTCCTCTTCGTCCAGGACACCCGTCTTCGAGCATAAAATCGCAGACTGTCCGCGAAATCCGCGACGTATGGCAACCCTACGCAAGAGTTAGTTGTGCTCTGATTGTCACGCTGTTAATACGTACTGCGAAAATGGATGACACTAGTTCCTGCTTCGTAGTGAAACACGCGCGCATAACACCGTTAATGGCGAGAAATAAGTTGTATTTAATGTTTTTCACAAGCTTACAGAAAAAAATCATCTCTGACGTTTTTCGAGAGATATGTAGTAAATAGTTGGTCCCGTTCAAATTACAATGTAGCGTAACAGGTAGTGTCATTATGAAACATCCCCTTATGAAGAATTGTACATGATTGTGCTTAAACTGACACACAATATTTTTTTAGCGCAACGCAATCTGACTTTCAGAAATCCCTATAAAGGAATGGCCCTGACTAACATTAACCTGTACCTTTCACAAATCACTTACCTCACAAAAATCTTCGTTACTCAAGCTACTGAAATACAGCGAGCGCCACTACTGCCAGCTAAATAAAAGATTCAAACTACAGAAGGCACTAACTACTGATAGGCCTAGTTAGCAATTGAAAGATGTTAATAGAGAACAAACAATGTATTTACCTTAATAGTGTTGAAAAATCATAATATACATAACGATAAATGCACGTACAGAGTCCGCCAGAAAAATGTACACACACTTTAAGGAACGAAAAGTATTACTTACGTGTTTATTTTACATTTAATAATTCATCACACATGTTGTACAACCTTTTTAGCACATGATTACTTTAAATTTTCAAAATGTTCACCGTTGACGACTACAAACATAACAAAACGACGAGCGGTCGCCGCAACTACGTCACTCAGTGTTACAGTGGAGATCGCTGCACATATCGCTGTAATCTCCTGGCGAAGTTCCTCCAGCGTGTGTGGCTTACGTCGATAGTCATTATCTTTCACATTTCCCCACAAGTGAAAGTCCATAGCTGTTAGACCTGGCGACCGTGGAGGGAACTCAAAGGGCCCTTTTCGTCCAATCCAGTGCCCTGGAAAACTGTCATCCTGGAAAGCTCCTACGGCTAGGTGGTAGTGTGGTGGTGCCCCGTCCTGTTGGTAGAAGACCTCTTCACCAGCTCCATAAAGCGCACGTATACCTGGCAAAATTGATGTCCTTCACATTTCCAGGTACACTTCTCCGCCGGCCTTAGTGGCCGAGCGGTTCTAGGCGCTACATTCTGGAACCGCGCGACCGCTACGGTCGCAGGTTCGAATCCTGCCTCGGGCATGGATGTGTGTGATGTCCTTAGGTTAGTTAGGTTTAAGTGGTTCTAAGTTCTAGGGGACTGATGACCTCAGCAGTTAAGTCCCTTAGTGCTCAGAGCCATTTGAACCATTTTTTACACTTTTCCAGTGACAGTGGCATGAAAGAAAAAGGGTCCTACTAAGCCCATTGATGATAGTCCACACCCCAGATGAACCCGTAGTAGATTGAACGCTTTATCCACAAAAACATGCGGATTTTCCGGTGCCCAGTACACGCTGATATGCCGATTCACGGTTCCATTAACTTTAAATTGTGCCTCGTCACTCAACACTACCTTCGTCACAAATTGTTTGTCATCAGTTACCATTTGCTGATACCATTCGCAAAATTGCATTCGGCGATCAGGATCTTCATCATTAATCGCGTGCAGTAGTCGTGAAATGTAAACTTTCCACTTTGCAGCTTTCAGAATTCTTCGTACACTTGTGCCGCTAACCCCCACTTTACGTGCATATTGCGTAGCAGACTTCTGTGGAGAATTAACAAACTTTTCCAACACGAGAGCCGACGAAGCAGGACTTGTAGCTTACGCTGTCTTCCTGATCTTCCTTTGTGGATACCACAAATCGTTCCATGCAATTCAAGCTTGTCAAAGATGCGCTTAATTGTTAGGCGGCGCCGGCCGTTGTGGCCGCGCGGTTCTAGGCGCTTCAGTCTGGAACCGCGCGACCGCTACGGTCGCAGTTTCGAATCCTACCTCGGGCATGGATGTGTGTGATGTCCTTAGGTTAGTTAGGCTGAATTAGTTCTAATTTCTAGGCGACTGATGACCTCAGAAGTTAAGTTGCATAGTGCTCAGAGCCATTTTGTTAGGCGGCTTGGCTGTTCTGTTTCAAACTCCCGCCTCCACTGACGTTGCACTTCAACGGCATTATCCATCATGAAAAACCACTTCACAATTCATTTTCGTAGCTCGAATGTCAAGCATGCTCCAGCTATCTTGTTTTCTCAATTCCGAGATGAAAGTACTAACATCTGTTGAGCCAAACACCATACTACAGCACACTCGTAACTCAAATCGAACGACAATGTCGATATCTCCATACAGCCTAACAATGAGTGTATACATTTTTCCGGCGCACTGTATTTTGTGACGACAGTTCGGATCCCGTTATGGCCTACATATTTTTTTCGGTTTGAATGCCGGTAGTGTTTTAGAATGATAATCATGTATACTTTGGGGCGACAGTTCAAATCTCGTTGCGGTCTATAGTTTTCGATTTGAATACTTAGATCAATTAAATATGAAATTCATCAAATAAATGTTAATTAACTCATACTTAACCTTCATTTTAAAAAAGAAATGCCCATCTTCTAGTTTTTAATTACATATCGCAGCAAAATTCTGGTTTTCATTGCTACTATAAATTCTTAGGTATCGATATTTTATAAAAAAATGCTAAAGATTGCTGGAGTTAAGAAAACGTTACACAATCACACTGTTTTGGAGAAAAATGAAAAATCAGATATTCTTTACTTGAATTTGCCCATTGTTTTGTAGGACAGATGTGATCTCACACGAGCCAGAGCGACAAGCATCGTAGCAATATGGGAAACAATAATTTTCGCTGTACATATGCTGCGTTTTCACAGTTGTCACTGTACCACTACTTTCTTAACCCAATACGAGGTGCATTCAAGTTTCAAGGCCTCCGATTTTTTTTCTAATTAACTACTCACCCGAAATCGATGAAACTGGCGTGACTTCTCGACGTAAGCGCCCTGCAGACGTACACATTTTTCACAACGCTGACGCCATGATTCCATGGCAGCGGCGAAGGCTTCTTTAGGAGTCTGTTTTGACCACTAGAAAATCGCTGAGGCAATAGCAGCACGGCTGGTGAATGTGCGGCCACGGAGAGTGTCTTTCATTGTTGGAAAAAGCCACAAGTCACTAGGAGCCAGGTCAGGTGAGTAGGGAGCATGAGGAATCACTTCAAAGTTGTTATTACGAAGAAACTGTTGCGTAACGTTAGCTCGATGTGCGGGTGCGTTGTCTTGGTGAAACGGCACACGCGCAGCCCTTCCCGGATGTTTTTGTTGCAGTGTAGGAAGGAATTTGTTCTTCAAAACATTTTCGTAGGATGCACCTGTTACCGTAGTGCCCTTTGGGACGCAATGGGTAAGGATTACGCCCTCGCTGTCCCAGAACATGGACACCATCATTTTTTCGGCACTGGCGGTTAACCGAAATTTTTTTGGTGGCGGTGAATCTGTGTGCTTCCATTGAGCTGACTGGCGCTTTGTTTCTGGATTGAAAAATGGCATCCACGTCTCATCCATTGTCACAACCGACGAAAAGAAAGTCTCATTCATGCTGTCGTTGCGCGTCAACATTGATTGGCAACATGCCACACGGGCAGCCGTGTGGTCGTCTGTCAGCATTCGTGGCACCCACCTGGATGACACTTTTCGCATTTTCAGGTCGTCATGCAGGATTGTGTGCACAAAACCCACAGAAATGCCAACTCTGGAAGCGATCTGTTCAACAGTCATTCGGCGATCCCCCAAAACAATTCTCTCCACTTTCTCGATCATGTCATCAGACCGGCTTGTGCGAGCCTGAGGTTGTTTCGGTTTGTTGTCACACAATGTTCTGCCTTCATTAAACTGTCGCACCCACGAACGCACTTTCGACACATCCATAACTCCATCACCACATGTCTCCTTCAACTGTCAATGAATGTCAATTGGTTTCACACCACGCAAATTCAGAAAACGAATGATTGCACGCTGTTCAAGTAAGGAAAACGTCGCCATTTTAAGTATTTAAAATAGTTTAAAATAGTTCTCAAATTCCATTTGCCGTACGGTGCTGCCATCTCTGGGACGTATTGACAATTAACGCGGCCTCGTTTTAAAACAATGCGCATGTTTCTATCTCTTTCCAGTCTGGGGAAAAAAAATCGGAAGCCTTAGAACTTGAATGCACCTCGTAGAACTGATCTAGAGTCAAGTTGCGAGAAATAAGAAGACTTTTAAGCCGCCATACGTGCTGCAACTAATGCACGAAGATTTGTGACACGTCAGCGCCGAACAATGGTGAAATGCAGAACAGCGTGTCATAAAAGAGGAGGAGGAAATGAGGACTTTTTGGTGGTTTGCGGTTCCGCTGCGGGTCACCTCGTTATCAACGTAGCAGTACTGAAGTGTACGGAGTTCGATATGGAAGGAGTTCAGAGACCACCTGACGACTGACTGTAATAGCTTCAGTGGCTTCGATATTTAACTACATGGGCAGTCAGCAGTGTGCTTTTACGCCACGTATAGCTCATGATTAGAAATTACCCTTGTTAAAGTCAGAAATATTCATCACTCTTGTTCTTAATTACGATACTATGTTAGGTAATATCGAGGGTATGTTTTGTTTTCCGTCAGGCCACCTAAGAAGCATAGCGCTTGAGTTTTGCCGTAAATATATCCCTTCTGTTTACAAATTAAACGACATTCAAAGCAATATTCTTCTTTGCTCGTCTCGTTTCACGTCTTTACTGCAAGTTATACGAGGTGCATTCAAGTTCTAAGGCCTCCGATTTTTTTTTCTCCGGACTGGAAAGAGATAGAAACATGCGCATTGTTTTAAAATGAGGCCGTGTTCATTGTCAATACGTCCCAGAGATGGCAGCACCATACAGCAGATGGAATTTTACCGCCAGCGGCGAGAATGAGAACTGTGTTAAATACTTAAAATGGCGACGTTTTCCTTACTTGAACAGCGTGCAATCATTCGTTTTCTGAATTTGCGTGGTACGAAACCAATTGAAATTCATCGACAGTTGAAGGAGACATGTGGTGATGGAGTTATGGATGTGTCGAAAGTGCGTTCGTGGGTGCGACAGTTTAATGAAGGCAGAACATCGTGTGACAACAAACCAAAACAACCTCGGGCTCGCACAAGCTGGTTTGACGACATGATCGAGAAAGTGGAGAGAATTGTTTTGGGAGATCGCCGACTGACTGTTGAACAGATCGCCTCCAGAGTTGGCATTTCTGTGGGTTCTGTGCACACAATCCTGCATGACGACCTGAAAATGCGAAAAGTGTCATCCAGGTGGGTACCACGAATGCTGACGGAGGACCACATGGCTGCCCGTGTGGCATGTTGCCAAGCAATATTGACGCGCAACGACAGCATGAATGGGACTTTCTTTTCGTCGGTTGTGACAATGGATGAGACATGGATGCCATTTTTCAATCCAGAAACAAAGCGCCAGTCAGCTCAATGGAAGTACACAGATTCACCGCCACCAAAAACTTTCGGGTAACCTCCAGTGCTGAAAAAATGATGGTGTCCATGTTCTGGGACAGCGAGGGCGTAATCCTTACCCATTGCGTTCCAAAGGGCATTAAGGTAACAGGTGCATCCTACTAAAATGTTTTGAAGAACAAATTCCTTCCTGCACTGCAACAAAAACGTCCGGGAAGGGCTGCGCGTGTGCTGTTTCACCAAGACAACGCACCCGCACATCGAGCTAACGTTACGCAACAGTTTCTTCGTGATAACAACTTTGAAGTGATTCCTCATGCTCCCTACTCACCTGACCTGGCTCCTAGTGACTTTTGGCTTTTTCCAAAAATGAAAGACACTCTCCGTGGCCGCACATTCACCAGCCGTGCTGCTATTGCCACAGCGATTTTCCAGTGGTCAAAACAGACTCCTAAAGAAGCCTTCGCCGCTGCCACGGAATCATGGCGTCAGCGTTGTGAAAATGTGTACGTCTGCAGGGCGATTACGTCGAGAAGTAACGCCAGTTTCATCGATTTCGGGTGAGAAGTTAATTAGAAAAAAAATCGGAGGCCTTAGAACTTGAATGCACCTCGTATGCATCACTTGCCTGGCCAGTGCTGTCCAAGTAACTCGCCGGTAAAGCTGTTATCCCTGTCATCGCTGAGTCGTTGTATGCCTAACGCACAGGATAAAACGTATCCTCATTATCGTTCTTGACTGTACTCGAGACAGCTTGCCTTTGCTCCACGTGAAACGAAAACCATTGAAGTTCCATCAAAAGTGGAAGAATACGTAGTGTAATGTTTACAAGAGGTTTATTGTTATGAGGAATGGATAATAGAGGCGAAAACGTGGTACGCACTGCGGCGCGACTTTCTGCCTACGAACCCGCGGTCTTAACATATACACTAACGGAAAAAATCTAAATGTCAAGAAGGAGTAGTGCGACATAAACGAAAGTTGGCAGGCGTGTTTCTATATCTGAAAGAAGATGTTTATTCATATTTCGAGCCAGTCGCATAAAAGTCGTGCTAGTATCTCCACTATGAGAATGCAAAATAAGCTTTGGTTTAAATACACGCTGCACGGTCGTGAGCGTCTGTTACCTTTGAGATTAACGTGGAGAGTTTATGTTAGTTAAAATGCATTTAACGCTTAGAATGGAACATCTGTCTGACAGGCAGTAATGGTTGACGCTCGTTCCGCTAGAGGCGCTCAAAGTCGCCCTACGAATCTAGCTGGCTGCGAGAGGCTCATATGATATTTAGTCATAGTGCACTGAAGGTCACGCGCCACGTCATGCCGATTTACCCAACAAAACTTGCTTCCATTTCAGACCTACACCGTCTCGCAAGCGGATGTTTCAGACTAAATATTTACCTGCGTCGTAGGAACGTATACTTGAGTTCGCTCCAATGTGCTATACTGGAGCGGTACCACGCTTATTCCTCTTACTTCACACTTTAAACATAAGACTGCGCTGAAGCGTATGCTTGCGCCAGAGACCAAAGTGTCTAGGTCATCGGTCTCTTAGCTTACACACTACTTAATCTAACTTCAACTTACCCTATGGACAACACGTACACCCGTGTCCGAGGGAGGAGTTGAACCTCCGTCGAGGGGAACCGCCCAGACTCTGACAAGAAGCCCTAGACCACGCGGTAGTGAATAACACTGAAACTTCCTCGCAGATTAAAACTGTGTGCCGGACCGAGACTCGAACTCGGGACCCTTGCCTTTCACGGGCAAGTGCTCTACCATTTGAGCTACCCAAGCACAACTCACGCCCTCTCCTCAAAGCTTTAATTCTGTCAGTACCTCGTCTCCTACCTTCCAAACTTTACAGAAGCTCTCCTGCGAACCTTGCAGAACTAGCACTCCTGAAAGAAAGGATATTGCGGACACATGGCTTAGCCACAGCCTGGGGGATGTTTCCAGAATGAGATTTTCACTCTGCGGCGGAGTGTGCGCTGATATGAAACTTCCTGGCAGATTTGTTCGTAAAATCACAACGACGAAATTAGTTATTTTTAAGTGTGATTGTAGTTCGTTCTAATGTTGTTGTCTTTCTTTACAAACTACAATTTTATTTGTTCGTAACATTTCTGAATATTTGTACGTACTTTAGACAGTATCAATTTTTATTTTATTTATTATGGCTCATTCATTTTACCATTGTTCCTCGACTGTTTGCTTTTTCACACCTCTTCTCCAGTAACTAGATTCAACAAGGAAGTCATAGCATATAATGATTCCACTCTCAGGCAGTGGTTTTTTTTTGTGCGCAATGGTTGAAAAAATACTGCAAATGTATCTAACAGAAGCAGACGAATTATACAATATAACGGAGTGGATGTTTTCTCACGACTTTCACTCTGAAGTTGCCTCCAGTGGTTCATATGCCCCCCCCCCCCATGGTAGGACACGACACAGGCTCAGAAATGTACTATTACTACAAAAGTCGATTAACAACACCCAACTGAAAAAATGAGCAAACTCAATTCTGAGGATTACACACGGAATGTGACTGTCCAAATTTACTACGTGTTCCAAATTCCTCTGTTAGTTTAACCTACGACTACGGAAGCGGCTCTGTTCGTATAGCTAAAACATTGTGCGACTAATAAAACTTTGTCTGAACCTGATGGGCTTTCTTTCGGAAATTGATTAAAATATTAAAATCTTTGAATTTCACCACTTCATTCATTTTAAATTTTCAGATAAACTCCAATATTCAACAGTAGCTTAACATGTGCTAGAAAAAAAAGATATTCACACCATAGGCGGACATTCCAACACCCTACCCGGCACCCAGACATACGGTCGCCGGAACACACTGTAAGACGATGTTGCTATCTGTGTGTTAAGACGACGAAGACAGAATTATCAACACCACGCTGAGTTTCAATGAGGTATTGTAGTAGGGCTACGAGAATCTGGATGTTCCTGCTGCCATACTGCAGAAAGATTTTGCAGGAATGTAGCCACTGCACTTCATTGCTGGAAGCGGTAGTCATGGGAATCTACGGTCGCAAGAAGACCGAACTCCGGACGGTCACGAGGCACTACCGAGAAGGGAAGATCATCGTGTTTGGTCTATGGCTTTGGTGCATCGTACTCTATCTGCACCAGCAAGCTGAGCTGCAGATGACACCACAGTAACACAACGAACTACACTCCTGGAAATGGAAAAAAGAACACATTGACACCGGTGTGTCAGACCCACCATACTTGCTCCGGACACTGCGAGAGGGCTGTACAAGCAATGATCACACGCACGGCACAGCGGACACACCAGGAACCGCGGTGTTGGCCGTCGAATGGCGCTAGCTGCGCAGCATTTGTGCACCGCCGCCGTCAGTGTCAGCCAGTTTGCCGTGGCATACGGAGCTCCATCGCAGTCTTTAACACTGGTAGCATGCCGCGACAGCGTGGACGTGAACCGTATGTGCAGTTGACGGACTTTGAGCGAGGGCGTATAGTGGGCATGCGGGAGGCCGGGTGGACGTACCGCCGGATTGCTCAACACGTGGGGCGTGAGGTCTCCACAGTACATCGAGGTTGTCGCCAGTGGTCGGCGGAAGGTGCACGTGCCCGTCGACCTGGGACCGGACCGCAGCGCCGCACGGATGCACGCCAAGACCGTAGGATCCTACGCAGTGCCGTAGGGGACCGCACCGCCACTTCCCAGCAAATTAGGGACACTGTTGCTCCTGGGGTATCGGCGAGGACCATTCGCAACCGTCTCCATGAAGCTGGGCTACGGTCCCGCACACCGTTAGGCCGTCTTCCGCTCACGCCCCAACATCGTGCAGCCCGCCTCCAGTGGTGTCGCGACAGGCGTGAATGGAGGGACGAATGGAGACGTGTCGTCTTCAGCGATGAGAGTCGCTTCTGCCTTGGTGCCAATGATGGTCGTATGCGTGATTGGCGCTGTGCAGGTGAGCGCCACAATCAGGACTGCATACGACCGAGGCACACAGGGCCAACACCCGGCATCATGGTGTGGGGAGCGATCTTCTACACTGGCCGTACACCACTGGTGATCGTCGAGGGGACACTGAATAGTGCACGGTACATCCAAACCGTCATCGAACCCATCGTTCTACCATTCCTAGACCGGCAAGGGAACTTGCTGTTCCAACAGAACAATGCACGTCCGCATGTATCCCGTGCCACCCAACGTGCTCTAGAAGGTGTAAGTCAACTACCCTGGCCAGCAAGATCTCCGGATCTGTCCCCCATTGAGCATGTTCCCTTCCTGGGACAATGAATTCACGGTGTTCTTATTTCTATTTCCAGGAGTGTATAACAAATCGATTACATCAAGGACACATCCGAGACAGACGCCCTGTAGTGTGCATACTATTGATCTCAAACCACCGTCATTTGCGAATTCAGTGGTGTCAAGCAAGAGTTCACTGAAGGGCAGGATGGAGGTTTGTGCTGTTTTTTTTTCGATGAAAGCTGGTTCTGCCTCGATCCCAGCGATGGTCGTGTGTGGGCTAGAAGGAATCCAGTTGAGTGCCTGTATGCTAGACATATGGGGCCTGCACACCTGGAGTTATGGCCTGGGATGTGATTTCGTATGGCAGCAGGAGCACTCTCATGGCTATCCCACAAACCCTGACTACAAATTTGTACGTCAGTCTGATGATTCGACCTCTTGTGTTGCCATTCCATCAACAGCAACCCAGAGGATGTTTTCCAACAGGATAACGCTCACCCACATATCGCCGTTGTCACCCAACTTGCTCTACACAGTGTCGACGTGTTGCCTTGGTCTGTTCGGTCACCAGATCTGCCGCTAATCGAGTACATGTGGTACGTCATCGGACGACAACTCCAGCATCATCTACGAGGGCAGTTCAATAAGTAATGCAACACATTTTTTTTCTGAAACAGGGGTTGTTTTATTCAGCACTGAAATACACCAGGTTATTCCCCAATCTTTTAGCTACACAACACTATTTTTCAACGTAATCTCCATTCAATGCTACGGCCTTACGCCAACTTGAAATGAGGGCCTGTATGCCTGCACGGTACCATTCCACTGGTCGATGTCAGAGCCAACGTCGTACTGCATCAATAACTTCTTCATCATCCGCGTAGTGCCTCCCACGGATTGCGTCCTTCATTGGGCCAAACATATGGAAATCCGACGGTGCGAGATCGGGGCTGTAGGGTGCATGAGGAAGAACAGTCCACTGAAGTTTTGTGAGCTCCTCTCGGGTGCGAAGACTTGTGTGAGGTCTTGCGTTGTCATGAAGAAGGAGAAGTTCGTTCAGATTTTTGTGTCTACGAACACGCTGAAGTCGTTTCTTCAATTTCTGAAGAGTAGCACAATACACTTCAGAGTTGATCTTTTGACCATGGGGAAGGACATCGAACAGAATAACCCCTTCAGCGTCACAGAAGACTGTAACCATGACTTTACCAGCTGAGGGTATGGCTTTAAACTTTTTCTTGGTAGGGGAGTGGGTGTGGCGCCACTCCATTGATTGCCGTTTTGTTTCAGGTTCGAAGTGATGAACCCATGTTTCATCGCCTGTAACAATCTTTGACAAGAAATTGTCACCCTCAGCCACATGACGAGCAAGCAATTCCGCACAGATGGTTCTCCTTTGCTCTTTATGGTGTTCGGTTAGACAACGAGGGACCCAGCGGGAACAAACCTTTGAATATCCCAACTGGTGAACAATTGTGACAGCACTACCAACAGAGATGTCAAGTTGAGCACTGAGTTGTTTGATGGTGATCCGTCGATCATCTCGAACGAGTGTGTTCGCACGCACCGCCATTGCAGGAGTCACAGCTGTGCACGGCCGGCCCGCACGCGGGAGATCAGACAGTCTTGCTTGACCTTGCGGCGATGATGACACACGCTTTGCCCAACGACTCACCGTGCTTTTGTCCACTGCCAGATCATCGTAGACATTCTGCAAGAGCCTATGAATATCTGAGATTCCCTGGTTTTCCGCCAAAAGAAACTCGATCACTGCCCGTTGTTTGCAACGCACATCCGTTACAGACGCCATTTTAACAGCTCCGTACAGCGCTGCCACCTGTCGGAAGTCAATGAAACTATACGAGACGAAGCGGGAATGTTTGAAAATATTCCACAAGAAATTTCCGGTTTTTTCAACCAAAATTGGCCGAGAAAAAAAATGTGTTGCATTACTTATTGAACTGCCCTCGTACATACAGCATTCGCGTCCCTGTATTGACCGATCAAATGCAACAGGATGGAGCTCCATCCCATAAACTGACATTCGGCACCTGTACAACACAATGCATGCACGTTTGGTGCTTGCATTGAACATTCTGGCGGCTGCACCGGTTGTTTATGTACCAGCATTTCACATTTGCAGTGGCTTATCTATCACCTACATTAACTTGTGATCTTGCAATATTAATCACTTAACTACGTTACCTAAACAATTTCGTTTTAGTGTTACGATTTTTTTGCCATCAGTGTATTATTATGCAGTGGCTCTTAACACAAAGGTGCTGATTCGAGCCTTGATGGCAGAAAATCTTCTCATCACACGAAGTTCGCTCACTCGATTTTATCACTGCCTGAACTCTGCTGATGGTGGGGCGGGGGTAGGGGAGGGGATGAGCTTTTCACTGAGGCAACGTTCTCCAGGCATTCGCTAGACCCAAATCCTTCCATCGGTGCTGCAGGGCACAAAGCGATTCATCATTCCTAATCACTCGGTAGTATCTCGAAGAGAATGATTCTTTTTTTTTTCAAATACTAAGTCCATAAGTGGAAAATTCAAAGTAATTATCTTTTTTGACACGACGTACGAGATAAGGTAAAGGCGCCAAATTTCGTCCCCCAGTCTGTTTTTCGCCTCTGAAAACCCTACCTTTAAATCAGTTATTTCCAAAAGATTTATATAACACCACCAACTAAGCCTACACATGGTATTTAGCTCAAAATATATCAGAAACAATTGTTTATCTTTACAGAAAAAACTTTAAAAAATGTACTTTTACCAAACTTGAAAAGGTGGTCCTATTTTCGTCCCCTACTAATGCGTCTTGTAAAACACGTATTAACAGTTTAAAAACAAGGTAATAATAATAAAGACATGTTACAATATCTATCTATTTTAGATAAAATATTGATTAGCAACTGCACGATTATTTCCAAACAGGAGTTGCAAACATTTTTTTTCCTTTGCTCCTGAGCATATTTCGTGTTGCCACACGGAAGTGTCGTTTATATCCAAACTAAAAGTAAGACAACATCCAAGAAATACACAAGGCCCATCGACGAGGGCGTGGGCTGCAACACTCTTCACTGGAATGCGATTTTTCTTGTCTCCTGAAGTTGTTGTAAGTTCAATGCTTTCTATGGTTTTGTAGACTGTTGTGCGAGTACGACGATACCTCCTGTAGGGCATGTTGGCTAAATGTCTTTTTCCAAAGCTGTTTCACAGAGGAAGACTGCACTGTAATTCCTTCTCTAGATTGTCGCACAGATGACAAAATGGTAGATATCGAAATAGACGATAGAGGGATAGAGAAACAATTAAAATCGCTCAAAAGAGGAAAGGCCGCTGGACCTGATGGGATACCAGTTCGATTTTACACAGAGTACGCGAAGGAACTTGCCCCCCTTCTTGCAGCGGTGTACCGTAGGTCTCTAGAAGAACGTAGCGTTCCAAAGGATTGGAAAAGGGCACAGGTCATCTCCGTTTTCAAGAATGGACGTCGAACAGATGTGCAGAACTATAGACCTATGTCTCTAACGTTGATCAGTTGTAGAATTTTGGAACACGTATTATGTTCGAGTATAATGACTTTTCTGGAGACTAGAAATCTACTCTGTAGGAATCAGCATGGGTTTCGAAAAAGACGGTCATGTGAAACCCAGCTCGCGCTATTCGTCCACGAGACTCAGAGGGCCATAGACACGGGTTCACAGGTAGATGCCGTGTTTCTTGACTTCCGCAAGGCGTTCGATACAGTTCCCCACAGTCGTTTAATGAACAAAGTAAGAGCATATGGACTATCAGACCAATTGTGTGACTGGACTGAGGAGTTCCTAGATAACAGAACGCAGCATGTCATTCTCAATGGAGAGAAGTCTTCCGAAGTAAGAGTGATTTCAGGTGTGCCGCAGGGGAGTGTCATAGGACCGTTGCTATTCACAATATACATAAATGACCTTGTGGATGACATCGGAAGTTCACTGAGGCTTTTTGCGGATGATGCTGTGGTGTATCGAGAGGTTTTAACAATGGAAAATTGTACTGAAATGCAGGAGGATCTGCAGCGAATTGACGCATGGTGCAGGGAATGGCAATTGAATCTCAATGTAGACAAGTGTAATGTGCTGAGAATACACAGAAAGATAGATCCTTTATCATTTAGCTACAAAATAGCAGGTCAGCAACTGGAAGCAGTTAATACCATAAATTATCTGGGAGTACGCATTAGGAGTGATTTAAAATGGAATGATCATACCTGTATAATGTTGATCGTCGGTAAAGCAGATGCCAGACTGAGATTCATTGGAAGAATCCTAAGGAAATGCAATCCGAAAACAAAGGAAGTAGGTTACAGTACGCTTGTTCGCCCACTGCTTGAATACTGCTCAGCAGTGTGGGATCCGTACCAGATAGGGTTGATAGAAGAGATAGAGAAGATCCAACGGAGAGCAGCGCGCTTCGTTACAGGATCATGTAGTAATCGCGAAAGCGTTACGGAGATGATAGATAAACTCCAGTGGAAGACTGCAGGAGACACGCTCAGTAGCTCGGTACGGGCTTTTGTTGAAATTTCGAGAACATACCTTCACGGAAGAGTCAAGCAGTATATTGCTCCCTCCTACGTATATCTCGCGAAGAGACCATGAGGATAAAATCAGAGAGATTAGAGCCCACACAGAAGCATACCGGCAATCCATCTTTCCACGAACAATACGAGACTGAAATAGAAGGGAGAACCGATAGAGGTACTCAAGGTACCCTCCGCCACACACCGTCAGGTGGCTTGCGGAGTATGGATGTAGATGTAGATGTAGATTGAGTGGAACGCACCCATTTTTCCTCATGATTGTCTTGAGAAAAACGTTTTAGACAAATGGGGCACTGCGCATCATCTCCATTAACCTAGCTTCCACTTGAATATTGGTATGGGACATCACAGTTGTCATCAGAGTCACTGGATATTTCCAGTTCTATTTTATTTTTTAACTGTTTCCTTGCCTTTCTGGCAATGTATTTTGAATTAGATCTAACCGTTTTCTCACATTACGATTGGTTTTCTCTTGTGATTGTTGTAGTTTCATCTTGTAAGGTGAGCCTGTAGCAAGAGAAGCACTGCCACGTCACTTAGATGAAGATGAATGGATAACAGGCACCCCTACGATATCTCTTGGGCTAACTGCTATTAACTGTGGCATCTGTGTGTTGCTGCAAGGTTGAGCGACTGGAAAGACCGGCTGTATAGCTGTGCATGTTGAGGGTTGATTTTTTGTATGTTGGTCAGGAACTGAGGAGGTGTCAGCAATCGCCGAAAAGTCTTCTGCGCCAAACACATTCGCGTTGTAAGATGGTATTCTAGTTTTCTTAAAACCATTAACGGCAGTTTTTACACCGCTGCCTTTTCATAGGCTTCAGTGAATAGCTGTGCAATCTGCAGGTTACCAACAATCCTGCCAGGATGGTTAGACAGCCAATTTTCTACAGCGTGTGCATAAAATGTTTTAAAAGGAAACATGAACGACACACCGAGAGGCTGTAGTTTTAAAGTGGAATGATGAGGCAAGCAGACTACGGCAACACCATTATCACGAGCAATGTTAACAACAGTCACATTTCGGGAATGTAAATAGCGTCTGTCGAATAACAACACAATAGGATATTCCTTTGATGGCTTTACAATTGAAATGAAATGTCGAAAACATTTTTCAAAAAGATCACCAGTGATCCACCCAGGCTCATTCGCTGCTCGTATTGACTCAGGTGGAGTTCCATCCATGAGTTCGTTCTTCATCAGCTTTCTGGGAAAAATCATAAGAGGAGACACATACAGAGGGGTCCAAAAAACTGTGTCCACTGTTTAAAAGTCGATAACTTGCAAACTAATTGACGGAGTGTATCATTTTTGGTGAAAGTGTAGCTTAAAGTCCGACTTAAAGATATTACTGTAGGTATTCGAAATGGTCACCATTAACATCCACACACAAACGATGCTGCCGAACTGCAGCACGAACTACTGACTGCAACGTGTTCAGTTGGATATTTGCACATGAATGTACGATGGATTCACGAAGTTCATCCAATGTACGTGGCTTTCGTCGATAAACGACGTCCTTTCCCCACAGGTAAAGGTCCAGAGGGGTTAGGTCTGGGGAACGTAGTGGACACTCCACAGCACCTCTACGGCCTATCCATCTTCCTGGTAGATTTTCGTCGAGATACGCACTAACACGATTTTGGTAGTGGGCTGGGGCACCATCTTGTTGAAAGTAAACTCTTCCGTCTCCCTACAAGTCGCGGATGGCAGGTAAAATGGATGTCTGAAGCTTCTGAAGGTAAACCTCACCGGTAACTGTGCCGTCAAAGAAGGATGGTACAATCAAGCCCCGGTAAGACAAGCCACACCACACATTAACTCCTGACAAATTCACGGCTTTGTCTGCATGGACGTTCGGATTTTCGACGGCCCAGTAAATGCAATTGTGGCGATTTACTGTAGCACTGAGTTTGAACTGTGCCTCATCAGACCACACAGTTATCTATGCAAACTCTTCATCGTTGCGCACCATGTTAGTAAACCACTCGCAGTACTCCATTCTACGATCTGGGTTGTCCTCGTTCATTGCGTGTAGCAATCGTGGGATGTAGCACTTCCACTCTGCTGTCTTCAGAACACTAAAGGGTATCGTTTATCGACAAAAGCCACGCACACTGGATGAACTTCAAGAATCCATCGTACATTCATGTGCAAATATCCGACTGAACACGTTGCAGTCAGTAGTTCGTGCTGCAGTTCGGCGGTATCGTTTGTGTGTGGATGTTAATGGTGAACATTTCGAACACCTACAGTGATATCTTTAAGTTGGACTTTAAGCTACACTTTCACCAAAAATGTGACAACTCCGTCAATTAGTTTGCACGTTATGGACTTTTAAACAGTGATTACATTTTTACTGCGTACAGCAAGCAGAAAGAGGCCATTCGCGTAAGATCATTCAGAGTAAGGACATAGAAATTTTTCTCCATGTCCTTACAAAAAGACACTAACTCAGCCTCTAACTCACGTGAAAAAACTGGTTTTTTACCAATAGCCTTTTCAATTAACTCTTCAGCACTTTTACCTTCTCCCTTCTTTTTGGTAGTTGGTAGTTCCTTGGTAGTTGCCCTAGGCACACTAAAAGTCTTACTCGCAGCTTTATATACCATTTCCTTATTTCTCACTGCAGTTATTGCCGATTTCATGTCCCACTTCTTCTTACCTAGCATCTGAAACAAAATGGAAAAGTATGTTCTATGTTCTAAATTTCGTCCCCAGGACGAATTTAGGAACAGATGGTGGCACGAAAATAGGAACAGCCTACTTGCCAATATCGCTGTTTCCTACACTACGTGAAGTAAACCAAACACACCAAAACGCTCAGATCATTCATTTTATAACTTACCCTAAACATATATGTCAAATACAACTAAGTAAACACATTATAATAATTCGAAATGAGCATTTACAAACAGTATTTCGACAAACCACCTTTTGACAAATAGAATACGTTTTCTCAAACGGCCACGTAGAGGACTGGACGCATGAAACTTTCACAGCTAACTGGTGGCCATGAACACAACCAATGAAAAATATCACCGATGGCGACCCTACCCGGCAGAACAGAGAACCTTAGGGGGACGAAGTTAGGCATGGAGACGAAATTTGGCGCCTTTACCTTACGAAAACAAGTATTTTTGTCTTTGATCTTCCGTCACAGTTTGGCTGTTAGGTCTGCGAACATGAAATTCTAAAGGATTAGTAGGTATTGTTAAATGACTAAACGGAGACTATATTTTTTAGCACTGCAGATATGAACTACCAATGTGTACACAGTACAGTGTGATTGTGGTTAATACTGCATACGTCGCAGTAATATTTCATTAAAATGTGCTTTCATAAAATGGTGGCTAATGCAAAAATAGCAGCTTTCGGAAAAGGCTCCTAGCTTGGTTCAAATGGCTCTAAGCACTACGGGACTTAACTTCTGAGGTCATCAGTCACCTATAACTAAGAACTACTTACACCTAACTAACCTAAGGACATCACACACATCCATTCCCGAGGCAGGATTCGAACCTGCGACCGTAGCGGTCTCGCGGTTTCAGACTGTAGCGCCTAGAACCGCTCGGCCACCCTGGCCGGCGCTTCTAGCTTATTCGACTGCTGAACTAGAACTAGTATCTGACGTCGTCTGCGTCTCCGCAGAGAGGTAAACAGTTCAAAGTCCAGAGAGTAGAAAATGCAAATTGCAGCGTTGCTAAATATCAGAGAGCACAACGTACTTAAAAAAACACTGACGGAAAAACATCGTTTGAACGAGGTCGTGTAATAGTGCTGCGATACTGCAGAGAGACGTGGCACAAATATAGTCACTATACATGATTGCTGGCAGCGGTGATCAGGGGAATGTACAGACGCAAAAAGACCGAGCTCCGGATGGCCACTTGGCATTACCGAGAGGGAACGCCATCGGGTTTTGAAAACTAGTGTATGCCGACATTAGCGACATCTGGTGAACTTACAACACAAACATCTTGTGGCTACTGTACGGCAGCTTGTTTTGAACAGTAGTGCTACTGACAGCATGACTCGTGCATATGATGTTATTTACAGGGTGATCAAAAAGTCAGTATAAATTTGAAAACTTAATAAACCACGGAATAATGTAGATAGAGAGGTAAAAAATGACACACATGCTTGGAGTGACATGGGGTTTTATTAGAACCAAAAAAAAAAATTAAAAACAAAATCAAAGTTCACAAAATGTCCGACAGATGGCGCTGGACAGCAAAACGTCAGTAACTGCTGCCTTGACGGGTGAGAGGTACACCGATATGTTACAGACTCGCATCATTCCCAGCCTGGCTGATGAACACCTACTGGAACGTACGATGTTTATGAAGGATGGCGCTCATCCCATATTGCTAGACACGTGAAAGATGTCTTGCGCGCGTCGTTTGGTGATGATCGTGTGCTCCGCCGCCACTTCCGTCATGCTTGGCCTACCAGGTCCCCGGACCTCAGTCCGTGCGATTACTGGCTTTGGTGTTACCTGAAGTCGCAAGTGTATCGTGATCGACCGATATCTCTAGGGATGCTGAAAGACAACAACCGACGCCAGTGCCTCACCATATCTCCGGACCTGCTTTACAGTGCTGTTGACAACATTATTCCTAGACTACAGCTATTATTGCGGAATGATGGTGGACATATTGAGCATTTCCTGTAAAGATCATCGTCTTTGCTTTGTCTTACTTTGTTATGCTGCTTATTGCTATTCTGATCAGATGAAGCGCCATCTGTCGGACATTTTTGAACTTTTTTTTGTCGTAATAAAACCCCATGACATTCCAAGCATGTGTGTCAATTTGTACCTCTCTATCTACATAATACCGGGATTTATTCAGTTTTCAAATTTATACTGACTTTTTGATCACCCGGTGTATACACTCCTGGAAATTGAAATAAGAACACCGTGAATTCATTGTCCCAGGAAGGGGAAACTTTATTGACACATTCCTGGGGTCAGATACATCACATGATCACACTGACAGAACCACAGGCACATAGACACAGGCAACAGAGCATGCACAATGTCGGCACTAGTACAGTGTATATCCACCTTTCGCAGCAATGCAGGCTGCTATTCTCCCATGGAGACGATCGTAGAGATGCTGGATGTAGTCCTGTGGAACGGCTTGCCGTGCCATTTCCACCTGGCGCCTCAGTTGGACCAGCGTTCGTGCTGGACGTGCAGACCGCATGAGACGACGCTTCATCCAGTCCCAAACATGCTCAATGGGGGACAGATCCGGAGATCTTGCTGGCCAGGGTAGTTGACTTACACCTTCTAGAGCACGTTGGGTGGCACGGGATACATGCGAACATGCATTGTCCTGTTGGAACAGCAAGTTCCCTTGCCGGTCTAGGAATGGTAGAACGATGGGTTCGATGACGGTTTGGATGTACCGTGCACTATTCAGTGTCCCCTCGACGATCACCAGTGGTGTGCGGCCAGTGTAGGAGATCGCTCCCCACACCATGATGCCGGGTGTTGGCCCTGTGTGCCTCGGTCGTATGCAGTCCTGATTGTGGCGCTCACCTGCACGGCGCCAAACACGCATACGACCATCATTGGCACCAAGGCAGAAGCGACTCTCATCGCTGAAGACGACACGTCTCCATTCGTCCCTCCATTCACGCCTGTCGCGACACCACTGGAGGCGGCCTGCACGATGTTGGGGCGTGAGCGGAAGACGGCCTAACGGTGTGCGGGACCGTAGCCCAGCTTCATGGAGACGGTTGTGAATGGTCCTCGCCGATACCCCAGGAGCAACAGTGTCCCTAATTTGCTGGGAAGTGGCGGTGCGGTCCCCTACGGCACTGCGTAGGATCCTACGGTCTTGGCGTGCATCCGTGCGTCGCTGCGGTCCGGTCCCAGGTCGACGGGCACGTGCACCTTCCGCCGACCACTGGCGACAATATCGATGTACTGTGGAGACCTCACGCCCCACGTGTTGAGCAATTCGGCGGTACGTCCACCCGGCCTCCCGCATGCCCACTATACGCCCTCGCTCAAAGTCCGTCAACTGCACATACGGTTCACGTCCACGCTGTCGCGGCATGCTACCAGTGTTAAAGACTGCGATGGAGCTCCGTATGCCACGGCAAACTGGCTGACACTGACGGCGGCGGTGCACAAATGCTGCGCAGCTAGCGCCATTCGACGGCCAACACCGCGGTTCCTGGTGTGTCCGCTGTGCCGTGCGTGTGATCATTGCTTGTACAGCCCTCTCGCAGTGTCTGGAGCAAGTATGGTGGGTCTGACACACCGGTGTCAATTTGTTCTTTTTTCCATTTCCAGGAGTGTATATTTGACGATGCTTGTGCAGATTCTGCAGTTAACATTTGACGATACCACTATGGCTGCAGTACATTAGGACTTTGTTTTTATGAAACAGGTATGCCTCTTCACGCTTAAAGCGTACACATGCATATATTGTCAGTAGTACTTTTCATTATGGTCTATGTATTGTTTTTAAGCTGTAGACAATCTGCGAGTGTATTTATGTGTTTCCCACTTTTTGCTACAGATCTGATGATGGTCATTATAGACCGAAACCGGTAATTTGTTAACAAAAAGTTTGTGTCCATAGACGTAAAGTTAATGGTGTTTGTAGGTAAAGCTGGAACTGTCATCCGATGGTGTCCCACATGTACTCGATTAGCGGCAGATCTGGTGATCGAACAGACCAAGGCAACATGTCGACACTCTGTAGAGCACGTTGGGTTGCAACAGCGGTGTGTGGGCGATCGTTATGTGCACCAGCAATTTGAGCAGCAGTTGGCACCACAATCTACATCTACATCCATACTCCGCAAACCACCTGACGGTGTGTGGCGGAGGGTATCTTGAGTACCTCTATCGGTTCTCCCTTCTATTTCAGTCTCGTATTGTTCGTGGAAAGAAGGATTGTTAGTATGCCTCTGTATGGGCTCTAATCTCTCTGATTTTATCCTCATGGTCTCTTCGCGAGATATACGTAGGAGGGAGCAATATACTGCTTGACTCTTCGGTGAAGGTATGTTCTCGAAACTTTGACAAAAGCCCGTACCGAGCTACTGAGCGTCTCTCCTGCAGAGTCTTCCACTGGAGTTTATCTATCATCTCCGTAACGCTTTCGCGATTACTACATGATCCTGTAACGAAGCGCGCTGCTCTCCGTTGGATCTTCTCTATATCTTCTATCAACCCTATCTGGTACGGATCCCACACTGCTGAGCAGTATTCAAGCAGTGGGCGAACAAGCGTACTGTAACCTACTTCCTTTGTTTTCGGATTGCATTTCCTTAGAATTCTTCCAATGAATCTCAGTCTGGCATCTGCTTTACCGACGATCAACATTATGTGATCATTCCATTTTAAATCACTCCTAATGCGTACTCCCAGATAATTTATGGTATTAACTGCTTCCGGTTGCTGACCTGCTATTTTGTAGCTAAATGATAAAGGATCTATCTTTCTGTGTATTCGCAGCACATTACACTTGTCTACATTGAGATTCAATTGCCATTCCCTGCACTATGCGTCAATTCGCTGCAGATCCTCCTGCATTTCAGTACAATTTTCCATTGTTACAACCTCTCGATACACCACAGCATCATCTGCAAAAAGCCTCAGTGAACTTCCGATGTCATCCACCAGGTCATTTATGTACACTTCTGGAAATTGAAATAAGAACACCGTGAATTCATTGTCCCAGGAAGGGGAAACTTTATTGACACATTCCTGGGGTCAGATACATCACATGATCACACTGACAGAACCACAGGCACATAGACACAGGCAACAGAGCATGCACAATGTCGGCACTAGTACAGTGTATATCCACCTTTCGCAGCAATACAGGCTGCTATTCTCCCATGGAGACGATCGTAGAGATGCTGGATGTAGTCCTGTGGAACGGCTTGCCATGCCATTTCCACCTGGCGCCTCAGTTGGACCAGCGTTCGTGCTGGACGTGCAGACCGCGTGAGACGACGCTTCATCCAGTCCCAAACATGCTCAATGGGGGACAGATCCGGAGATCTTGCTGGCCAGGGTAGTTACCTTACACCTTCTAGAGCACGTTGGGTGGCACGGGATACATGCGGACGTGCATTGTCCTGTTGGAACAGCAAGTTCCCTTGCCGGTCTAGGAATGGTAGAACGATGGGTTCGATGACGGTTTGGATGTACCGTGCACTATTCAGTGTCCCCTCGACGATCACCAGTGGTGTACGGCCAGTGTAGGAGATCGCTCCCCACACCATGATGCCGGATGTTGGCCCTGTGTGCCTCGGTCGTATGCAGTCCTGATTGTGGCGCTCACCTGCACGGCGCCAAACACGCATACGACCATCATTGGCACCAAGGCAGAAGCGACTCTCATCGCTGAAGACGACACGTCTCCATTCGTCCCTCCATTCACGCCTGTCGCGACACCACTGGAGGCGGGCTGCACGATGTTGGGGCGTGAGCGGAAGACGGCCTAACGGTGTGCGGGACCGTAGCCCAGCTTCATGGAGACGGTTGCGAATGGTCCTCGCCGATACCCCAGGAGCAACAGTGTCCCTAATTTGCTGGGAAGTGGCGGTGCGGTCCCCTACGGCACTGCGTAGGATCCTACGGTCTTGGCGTGCATCCGTGCGTCGCTGCGGTCCGGTGCCAGGTCGACGGGCACGTGCACCTTCCGCCGACCACTGGCGACAACATCGATGTACTGTGGAGACCTCACGCCCCACGTGTTGAGCAATTCGGCGGTACGTCCACCCGGCCTCCCGCATGCCCACTATACGCCCTCGCTCAAAGTCCGTCAACTGCACATACGGTTCACGTCCACGCTGTCGCGGCATGCTACCAGTGTTAAAGACTGCGATGGAGCTCCGTATGCCACGGCAAACTGGCTGACACTGACGGCGGCGGTGCACAAATGCTGCGCAGCTAGCGCCATTCGACGGCCAACACCGCGGTTCCTGGTGTGTCCGCTGTGCCGTGCGTGTGATCATTGCTTGTACAGCCCTCTCGCAGTGTCCGGAGCAAGTATGGTGGGTCTGACACACCGGTGTCAATGTGTTCTTTTTTCCATTTCCAGGAGTGTATATTGTGAATAGCAACGGTCCTATGACACTCCCCTGCGGCACACCTGAAATCACTCTTACTTCGGAAGACTTCTCTCCATTGAGAATGACATGCTGCGTTCTGTTATCTAGGAACTCCTCAATCCAGTCACACAATTGGTCTGATGACACAAAGAACTATTACAAATCGGTTACTTCAACGACAGGTAAGAACCAGATGGCCTGTAGCCTACTGACCGCAAACCACGGCCGTCAGTGGTGTTAAGCGAGAGCTCATTGTAGGGCAGAATGGAGTTCTGTTACGTTTTCTGATGAAAGCTGGATCTGCCTCGATGCCGGCGATGGTCGTCTGTTGGTTTGAAGGAATACAGTTGAGAGCCTGCAACCAACCTGTCTATATACACTACTGGCCATTAAAATTGCTACACCAAGAAGAAATGCAGATGATAAACGGGTATTAATTGGACAAATATATTATACTAGAACTGACATGTGATTCCGTTTTCATGCAGTTCGTCTGCATAGATCCGGAGGAATCAGTACCCAGAACAACCACCACTGGCCGTAATAACGGCCTTGATACGCCTGGTCATTGAGTCAAACAGAGCTTGGATGTCGTGTACAAGTACAGCTGCCCATGCAGTTTCAACACGATATCACAGTTCATCAAGAGTAGTGACTGGCGTATTGTGACGAGTCAGTTGCTCGGCCACCATTGACCAGACGTTTTCAATTGCTGAGAGATCTGGAGAATGTGCTGGCCAGGGCAGCAGTCGAACGTTTTCTGTAACCAGAAAGGCCCGTACAGGACCTGCAACATGCGGTCGTGCATTATCCTGCTGAAATGTAGGGTTTCGCAGGGATCGAATGAAGGGCAGAGCCACGGGTCGCAAAACATCTGAAATGTAACGTCAACTGTTCAAAGTGCCGTAAATGCGAACAAGAGGCGACCGAGACGTGTAACCAATGGCACTCCATACCATCACGCCAGGTGATACGCCAGTATGAGGATGACGAATACACGCTTCCAATGTCCGTTCATTGGAATGTCGCCAAACACGGATGCGACCATCATTATGCTGTAAACAGAACCTGGATTCATCCGAAAAAACGACGTTTTGCCATTCGTGGACCCGGGTTCGTCGTTGAGTACACCATCAGAGGCGCTCCTGTCCGTGATGCAGCGTCAAGGATAACCGCAGCCATAGTCTCCGAGCTGATAGTCCATGCTGCTGCAAACGTCGTCGAACTGTTCGTACAGATGGTTGTTGTCTTGCAAACTTCCCCGTCTGTTGACTCAGGGATCGAGACGTGGCTGGACGATCCGCTACAGCCATGCAGATAAGATGCATGTCATCTCGACTGCTAGTGATACGAGGCCGTTGGGATCCAGCACGTTGTTCCGTATTACCCTCCTGAACCCACCGATTCCATATTCTGCTAACAGTCGACCAACGCGAGCAGCAATGTCGCGATACGATTAACCGCAATCGCGATAGGCTACAATCCGATCTTTATCAAATTGGGAAACGTGATGGTACGTATTTCTCCTCCTTCAACAACAACGTTTCACCAGGCAACGCTGGTCAACTGCTGTTTGTGTATGAGAAATCGGCTGGAAACATTCCTCATTCAGCACGTTGTAGGTGTCGCCACCGGCGCCAACCTTGTGTGAATGCTCTGAAAAGCTAATCATTTGCATACCACAGAATCTTCTTCCTGTCGGTTAAATTTCGCGTCTGTAGCACGTCATCTTCGTGGTGTAGCAATTTCAATGGCCAGTAGTGTACTAAACACGCTGGACGTACACCTGGAGTTACGATCAGGGGTGCGATTTCGTATTATACCAGGAACACATTCGTGCTTATCCCACGCACCCTGACTGCAAATTTGTGTCTCAGTTTAGTGACTCGACCTGTTGTGCTGCCATTCGTGAAACAGATGCTGTTTTCCAACAGGATAACTCTCGCCCACATACCGCTGTTGCAACCCAACGTACCTACGGAGTGTCGACATTTTGCCTAGGTCCACTCGAACAATAGATCTGTCTCTAATCGAGTACATGTGGGACATAACCGGACAACTCCAGCATTAACGTCCCTGTATTGACCGACCCAGTGCAATATGCATGGAACTCCATCCCACAAACTGACATTCGGCGACACCTGTACAATGCAGTGCATGCACCTTTGCGTCCTTGCATTGAGGATTCTGGCGGTTGCATCGGTTGTTTATGTACCAGCATTTCAGATTTGCAGCTGCTTATCTTACATAAACCTGTCATCTTGCAATGATAATTAATTAAATATGTTACCTAGAGAAATGTATTCCCAAAATTTCGTTGCTCTATATTAAATATGTTTTGGAGTTGCGAATTTTTTTCCGTCAGTGCACTATTATGCAGTAGCTCTCAGCATAGAGTTGCCCGATTCGAGTGACGACATGAAAAATTTGCTCAACGCTAGTATTCCGCCGCAAGGTGGGTAGGCGCAGCAGGAACCGTTTCGTGAACATCTATTACTGGGCGTTAATATGGGATGAGTCCACTCGTAGAGTTTATCACGGCCTGAGCTAGCTTGGCGACACTTTCAGTGAGGTGTCCGAATGTCAGTGAAAGAACCGCAGTCCATTCTTCCTCAAGGCCCAAAACCAGAGAAGGTACTCATGTTGGATGCTGCAGACGGAAGCGAAATTGACGTTGTAGATCAGCCCAAAGGTGTTCTATTGCGTTCACGTAGGTACTCCGGGCACTCCAGCTCACTTCAGGAATGTTACTGCCCACAAACTATTGCCTCACGGATGCTGCTTTATGACACAGAATAATGTCATGCTGTTACAACCATTGTCTACGAACTGTTCCTCTACTGCACGCAGTACACAATACTGCAAAATTTGTTCAGATCCTTTCTCGTGTTTTCTTAAGCGCAGTAAGGGGATCACACACCCATACCATAATATCACCTTTTCCATACTTCACTGCTGGCACTACACATGATGGCAGGTAACATTCTCCAGGCGTTCGTTAAACCCAGATCATTCATATTTCATGATACACCTGTAAGAGAATTTGAAAACTGTTTAACCAGGAAAGTAGTTAAATCTAATTATAAGAAACCATACAAAAACCCTTGGCTTACTAAAGGAATAAAAATATCTTGTAACCACAAAAGGGAACTGTATCTAACAACAAGAAAGATTAATGACCCAGAAACAGCCAACTATTATAAAAATTACTGTGCTGCATTAAGAAAGGTTATTAAAAAGTCCAGAAGCATGTGCATCATGTCTGAGATTGATACCTCTGATAACAAAATCAAAACAAATTGGAATATTATTAAAAGGGAGACAGGGCAACCAAGAGTACAGGATGACGGCATTACCATCAAAGCGAATGGAAACTTGACAAACAACAAACCGGAAGTCAAAAACATTTTGAATAATCATTTTTTAAATGTTGTCGAGAAAATAGGATCTAAATGTTCAGTAGAAGAAGCAAGGCAGTTAATGGAATAGGCCTTACCCACACAATTTGATACAATTGAAATTCCACCCAACTCTCCTTCTGAAATTAATAAGATACTAAACTCTCTCGAGAATAAAAGCTCACATGGAATTGATGGCATTTCCAGCAAAATAATAAAAGCTCCTTCCCAAGAGATGAGTGGGATCCTTAGCCACATATGTAATAGCTCTCTGAAGCAGGGTATTTTCCCAGATAGACTGAAGTATGCCATTGTTAAACCACTGCATAAAAAAGGGTATACGTCTGATGTCAACAACTACCGCCCAATCCCTCTTCTGACTTCCTTTCCCAAATTCTTGAAAAAGTAATGTATTGTACAGTAGCGTCACACCTTTGTAAAAATAAAGATTCAACAAAATGTCAGTTTGGTTTCCAGAAAGATTTTTCAACGGAAAATGCTATATATACTTTCTCCAATGAAATATTAAATACTCTGAGTAACCCGAAGTCACCCGTTGGAATTTTTTGTGATCTCTCAAAGGCTTTTGACTGTGTAAATCATGGAATACTTCTAGATAAGCTCAAGTACTGTGGTATGAATGGGACAGAGCTCAAATGGTTTAAATCATACCTAACTGGAAGAGTGCAGAAAACTGAAATAAGCAGTTCACATAATATGCAAAAAAACTGGTGATTTCTCAAACTGGGGAACAATCAAGAATGGGGTGCCGCAAGGTTCGGTCTTGGGTCCTCTGCTATTCTTAATGTATATTAATGACTTGCCATTCTACATGCACGAAGATGCAAAGCTGATACTTTTTGCCGATGATACAAGTATAGCTACCACACCCAACAGACAAGAATTAAGTGATGAAATTGTAAACAATGTTTTTCAGAAAATCATTAAGTAGTTCTCTGCAAATGGGCACTCATTAAACTTTGACAAAACTCACTATATACAGGTCCACACAGTAAATGGAATGACACGATTAATAAATATAGACTTCGATCAGAAATCGGTAGCGAAGGTAGAATATTCAAAATTTCTAGGTGTATGCATTGATGAGGGGTTGAACTTGAAAAAACACACTGAAGATCTGCTGAAACGCTTGAGTTCAGCTACTTACGCTATTAGGGTCATTGCAAATTTTGGCAATATACATCTCAGTAAATTAGCTTACCACGCCTATTTTCATTCTCTGCTTTTGTATGGCATCATATTCTGGGGTGACTCATCATTGAGTAAAAGAGTGTTCATTGCACAAAAGCGTGTAATCAGAATAATTGCTGGAGCTCATCAAGATCATCCTGCAGCCACTTATTTAAAGAGCTAGGGATCTTCACTGTAGCCTCACAATATTTATATATTCACTTATGAAATTTGTTATTAACAATCCGAACGAATTCAAAAGTGATAGCAGTGAACATGGCTACAACACTAGGAGAAAGGATGATCTTCAGTACTCAAGGTTAAATCTAACTTTGGCTCAGAAGGGGGTAAATTACGCTGCCACAAAAATCTTTGGTCACTTGCCTAATAGTATCAAAAGTCTGACAGATAGCCATATAGCATTTAAAAAGAAATTAAAAGAATTTGTGAATGGCAACTCCTTCTACTCATTAGATGAATTTTTGGATATAGTTAATGGGTAATTTCCCCACCCCCACAAAAAAAATTAAAAACGTTAAGTCTCAAGTAATATTTTTTGTAATGTAATATCTTATATAGACATCTTTTATTAACCTGACACGTTCCACATCATTACGAAGTGTCGTATTCATGATCGATGGAACAAGTACTAATCTAAACTAATCTAATCTTCCATCAGATTGCCATAGGGTACAGCGTGTTTCATCATTCTTAATCACTCTCCCAAATCTCGATGAAAAATATTATTATTTTATACAAAGTTTACGAGTGGTAATTGATTAGTAATTAATATTTTGTCCTTTTGGACACCACATACGAGATATGAAAACAATTATTTTACCTCTGATCTTCTGCAGTTAGCTCTGTGAACATAAAATTCTAAGGAATTAGCAATTATCGTTGACTGACGAAAGGGAGAATGTGGTAGGTTCTTCTTTTATTATTTTTGAGCACTGCAGATATTAACTTCCAACATGCACTCAGTACATTGTAATACGATTGTGACTAAGACTTCACATGCCGCAGTAATATTTCATTAAACTATTATTTCATAAAATGGTGGCTGACTGCACAAACTGGGGCTTTCCAAAAAAGTTTCTACCTTATTCGAGTACTGAATCAGAACTATAGTCATATTCAGAAAAAAACAGAACACCTTGAACGACAAGAGAGAGAACGTTCATATGAACGGGACTTGTACAAAAAATGGTTCAAATGGCTCTGAGCACTATGGGACTGAACTTGTGAGGTCATTAGTCCCCTAGAACTTAGAACTAGTTAAACCTAACTAACCTAAGGACATCACACACATCCATGCCCGAGGCAGGATTCGAACCTGCGACCGTAGCGGTCTCGCGGTTCCAGACCGCAGTGCCTAGAACCGCTCGGCCACTTCGGCCGGCCGAAGGACTTGTACATCAGTATGTTCTGCAGAAATGATTAGCATTTCGACTATGTCGGCCCTCAGGTTGAAAGTTGAGATCGACATCGCTGCGCAGCACCGCCTACCAAAAAAATGTGCCAGCGGCGCTCGTTGTCGCTATAATCCGAAGACAATGGATCAGTGTGACTTGAGCAGACGCGAAGGATGCCTCAAAGACGCATGCGCGAACCGTACCGTCAAATCAGTTGAGTTTGAAAGAAGGAGCATTATTGGCACGAGAGAATGTGATGTATCCATCCGGGAAATTGCTGCTCGTGTGGGCCTAACTGTTTCGGCAGCGCAACGGGTGTGTGCAGAATGGTTCACGGAAGGCCGTAGAAAACGACGAGATGGGTCAGGTCGCAGCAACCCACCTCCCCCCCCCCCCTCCCCCCGAGGAGATCGACATCTCATCCGAATGGCACTGCAGGACAGAGCTCTGTCCTCCTCGGCTCTGGCGCAACAGTGGATCTGTGTAACACATTGTACACTATCGACACTCCGTCACCGTTTATTACGGCACGGGTTACGTGCGCGTCGTCCACTTCTCCGAATACATTTGAGGAATGTGAAGAAACATGTTGTACGGCAAGTGTGTGTGGAACGACGTCAGTGGGGACAGGAATGGCGTCAATGTTTTTGGACGAATCCAGATTCTGTTTCTTTGAAAATTATGGCCGCGGTTTGGTTCGCCACAGACAGCGGGAGCGGCATCACAGTGACCGCATTCGCACGAGACATGCAGCGCCAACTCAAGGCCTTTCTGTGTCGGTTGCTATTGGATACAACTACAAATCACAGTTGCGTGTCGAGGCACTGCGACCAATGTGATCGACGTGAATCACATCCTGCGACCTGAAGCCGTACCCTTTCTGTACAAAACCCTGGGCGCCATTTTTCAGCAAGATAATGCACGACCACATAAGCCGGCCGTTGTGGCCGAGCGGTTCTAGGCGCTGCTTCTACGGTCGCAGGTTCGAATCCTGCCTCGGGCATGGATGTGTGTGCTGTCCTTAGTTTAGTCAGATGTAAGTAGTTCTAAGTCTAGGGGAAGGGTGACCTCAGATGTTAAGTCACATAGTGCTCAGAGCCATTCGAACCATTTCGACCACCTATTGCTGCGCGAACACGGTGCCTTGTTGGTGTGACAGGATGTCAGCCTTTTGCCCTGGCCCGACAGATCACCACACTTGGCGCCAGTCGAAAATGAGTGGGATATGGTGAAATGACGTGTGCAGCGCTCTGATCCAGAGCCAACCATCGCATATGAACTTTGGAACCAGGTGAATGCAGCTTGGATGGCTGTACCGCAGGACGTCATTCGCGTCGCTGCCATCTCGCATGGAACAAGTTATCAGGGCCCATGGCGGACGCTGTGTCTACTAGGCAACAGGACGCATTCTGAACCGAACCGAGGTGACTGAAATGCTGATCATTTCCGCAATCATACTAATGTTCATGTCCTATGAATACGAACGATCTTTAGTCGTTCAAGGTGTTCTGTTTTTCCTGTGCGTATGTAGTATCCAGCATTGGCTGAGTCTCCGCGAAGAGAAAGACTATTGTTCACAGATTAGAAAATACAAATCACTGCCTTGCTAAAAATCGCAGAGAACAACGTAATTAAAATATAACGTGAGGAAAACGACTTTTTACTACGATAGAGACGTTAAAATGAAACTGAGATGATACAATTCACCCGGGTTCCCGGGTTCGATTCCCGGCGGGGTCAGGGATTTTCTCTGCCTCGTGATGGCTAGGTGTTGTGTGCTGTCCTTAGGTTAGTTAGGTTTAAGTAGTTCTAAGTTCTAGGGGACTTATGACCACAGCAGTTGAGTCCCATAGTGCTCAGAGCCATTTGAACCATTTTGTTACAATTCATTTCCAGTATCCACCGTTCATTTGCGTCACTTTTCACACCACTTGAAGCGTCGCTTAAACCATAGACAAAACAGAAATGTGTGGCTTACGAGGAGGTGATGGATCATTGTACCCCATTCTTCTTAATTCCCTATACAGTCGTTGTGGTAGCTGGACAGCTAGTAGACTTTACAACTCTTAAGTGATTCCTGCCGCCGATTTCATGCGATTTTTTACAAGCACTCTCCGCCATGCACTGCGGTCCTTGTCCTCAGAACGTAAGGTCTGCCTTGTCTTGGTATACAATACCGGTATGTGATCAAAAGTATCCGCACACCCCCAAGAACATACGTTTTTCATATATGGTGCATTGTGCTCCCATCTGCTGCCAGGTACTCCATATAAGCGACCTCAGTAGTCATTAGACATCGTGAGAGAGCAGGATGGTGCGTTCCGCGGAACTCACGGACTTCGAACGTGGTCAGGTGATTCGTTGTCACTTGTGTCGTACGTCTGTACACGAGATTTCTACACACCTAAACATTCCTAGGTCCACTGTTTCCGATGTAATAGTGGAATTGAAACGTGAAAGGACACGTACAGTACAAAAGCGTACAGGTTAACCTCGTCTGTTGACTGACAGAGACCGCCGACAGTTGAAGAGGATCGTAATGTGTAATAGGCACACATCTATCCAGACCATCGCACAGGAATTCCAAACTGCATCAGGATCCACTACAAGTACTATGACAGTTAGGCAGAAGGTGAGAAAACTTGGACTTCATGGCCGAGCGGCTGCTCATAAGCCACACATCACGCCGGTAAATGACAAATGACGCCTCGCTTGGTGTAAGGAGCATAAACATTGGACGATTGAACAGTGGAAAACATAGTGTGGAGTGACGAACCACGGTACACAATGCGGCGATTCGATGGCAGCGTGTGGGTATGGCGAATGCCCAGTGAACGTCATCTGCCAGCGTGTGTAGTGCCAACAGCAAAATTCGGAGGCGGTGGTGTTATGGTGTTGTCGTGTTTTTCATGGAGGGGGCTTGCACTTCTTGTTGTTTCGCATGGCACTATCACAGCACAGACCTACAATGTTGTTTTAAGCACCTTCTTATATACCACTGTTGAAGAGCAATTCGGGGATGGTGATTGCATCTTTCGACACGATAGAGCACCTGTTCATAATGAACGGCCTGTGACGGAGTGGTTAATGGACTCGCCTGCACAGAGTCCTGACATGAATCCTATACAACACCTACTGGATGTTTTGGAACGCTGACATCGTGTCAGGCCTCACCGACCGACATCGACACCCCTCCTCAGTACAGCACTCCGTGAAGAACGGGCTGCCATTCCCCAAGAAACCTTCCAGCAGCTGACTGAACGTATGCTTGCGAGAGTGGAAGCTGTCATTGAGACTAATGGTGGGCCCAACACCGTACTGATTTCCAGGATTACCGATGGAGGGCGCCACGAACTTGTAAGTCATTTTTAGCCAGTTGTCCGGATACTTTTGATCACATAGTGTAACTGTGATTGTTCCTTCGCGTTTCCATTTCTGAAACACTTCACCAACAATTGACTTTGAAAGCTAAAGAAGGGTTGAAATGTCTCTGCTGGATTTTTTACTCATCTGACATCCAATAACTACTCCACTGAGTTCTCCTAACCGCCGCATTGTGCTGGCACTGGTTCTCTACTGACAACAAAATACTCCCCGCCTACTTTTACACTGGCAGGTCCGCATCTCCTAACATACATTGATGAATTCTGCTTTGCATAGAGGTGTCCAGATACTTGTGATCACATAGTCTACGCGTAGAAATGCCCACAGAGACCTATCTTACAAAATTTAGATTTACAGCTCTCTACCGGTGCAAAGTTGAAGTACTGACCAAAATTCTCTCGTCACACCTGCATCCCGACCTCGTTGGTGTTGGCCACAGGATCTGAACCACTATTTACTCTCCTTATTGAAACTTAAGATGAGAAGGCTAGGTAGGTACACAGCGTAAAGTGCTCTATACCCTCTGTGGTTATTATTGGAATTACACTTCACACGAAACCAAAGATAACCTTTTGCGCTCTATTATCTTTAACGTATGTCACAGATCTTTACCCCGCTAGCATTTTTCAAGGAGAATGATGACAGCGTACTTTGTACGATCAAGCGCGATTCTTTATCTCGGACTTTGGCATTGTTCTCGTAATAAATTTACGTTGCCTTCAAAAGTACAATCAGTCAACACTAACCACATAATCACGAAATACACATGAGCCTTTCGTGAAGCACTAAAAATAAGTTCAGCACACGGAAATAGTTCGAAAGGGAACAACTCCACGAGGATTATAACTGTAACTCATTTCTCTGCAACGCCATTTTAAAATACAATCACAAGTTCATTTCTGTGTATGGCTCATATGTTCATACGAACTACGTTACCACTCAGCCGTTTGCTGTCTTCATGAGTAAAAACACAAAGACAGCTTCTTTCCAAATATGGACTTTCTGTCAAATAAAACTTCTGTCCTTCCTACACCGTTGCACATAAGCTTCTGAAAGCCGGCCGATGTGGCCGAGCGGTTCTATGCGCTTCAGTCCGGAACTCCGCGACCTCTAAGGTCGCAGGTTCGAATCCTGCCTCGGGCATGGATGTGTGTGATGTCCTTAGGTTAGTTACGTGTAAGTAGTTCTAAGTTCCAGGGGTCTGATGACCTCAGATGTTAAGTCCCAAAGTGCTCAGAGCCATTTGAACCATTTTCATTTGTGGCTTCTGAAATATTAAATTCGAGACATTATTTGTATGGGGTATCTGTGTGTTTGTTCATAATTTAAGATTTATTGCCGTCATAAAAATTTTTACTTGTAAAAATCACAATGGTGGTCAAAATTAAGCAGTTGTAAACTCGCTAAGGCCTCCTTCCTTTTACTTCTGCTTTGCTTCATGCAGCAACGTCGCCTTCCACCTTCGACACGCGTGCTGGACTGCGCTTCAAGTATCACCGTGTGCCTTTAATAATATAATATTTCTCTCCAACTTAGCCTTTCAATGACTACCTTTTAAAACACCACACGAGTTGGCCTTGTTGTTAAGGCAATAAATTTCAGTGGGCAGGAGCTGGCTTTAAATTCCTATCCGGTCGTCTCCGGATTTAGGTTTTCTGTAGTTTGCCTAAATGTACTACTGTTGTGGTTCTGTGTACAGGGTGTTAAAAAGTCTGGATTATTTTGAAAGGTAGTAGTACTCCCCGAAACAAGAGAATAAATTCAAACAGAGTTGTGGGGAAAAAAATCTGTGTCGGAATTAACCGTGAGACAGATCCAGCCTTAAGAATCAGTGCTAGATTAAATGTGCACAACGAATTAAATCAACGCTTTAGAATACTGCGACCCTAATAGTGAAACTTAAGTTGGGTCATTCACAATTTGTTATTCAAAAAAATGTTGATCATTATAGAGTATTTGCTAGCTCCGTTAACCAAATGCGTGATTTGCGTGAACACAGAATTTATTACAAAAGTGTAAATGCATAAACAAATTAAAGAAATTGTTCAGGTCGAGTAGGACTTGAGCTCTCAGGGCTCCGTACATACTTAATTATGTATGTAGACAGGTCATCCATCTCGAGAGTTGAGGTTTTCCACAATTTCCGGCTGTTATCGTCATTGATACTGGCAGGACATAGATCCTGGGAATGTTTTAATTTTAAGTTTGAAGTCGGGTAACAAATGACAAAAGAATTTTTTTTCGTCTGATATAATTCAAAATCAATAATTTCTAATTTTTTCTTTTACTTCTACTATGGAACCTTACTTCTTGCCAAATTTCGTGTTTCTAGGTCAACGGGAACTCCCCTACAGATGTTAATGACTGAGTTTGCAAATATCAAAATATGAGACATAAATGGCTGTATCTTTTGATTGCATTGACCTAGAAGCTTCAATTTGTAATAGCGCCAAAGGACTGTAGGCCTCAGTATCTGACACAAATTTCAACTTGATAGATTCACCTGTTCCTGAGAAAAATGTTTTTTAACAGTAGGAGAGACAGACAACGAAGCGATTCTATAACGGTTCCGTTTTTACCGACTAGGGCATGGGATACTAAAAAGGGATAACATGAAGTTACTTGATGCACAGTTGAACACTCATTATGATCAAATTGAAATCATTTTAATAACATTTGGAAAAGTTATTTAGTGCGGAATTGGAATTTGCTAAGCACCAGTTATTATTCTTCCTAATGAATTTACTGCAATCTGCCTACGCATAAATAACAGTGATCGTGTGGCTTGAAAGAAAGACTGAAGTTATTCATACAACAGTGGCTTTGTCGTCGAACATGGGAAGGCTAAACCGAAAATGATGTTGAACACCTGAGTTCCCTTCATCCTAATCTGTGGAGCTGCAACTTACTCTCGCCATACTCGTTGATGTAACGTGAGCACACCGCAGCTGGCGTGGCTGGCTGCCAACAAGTAAGCACCTAGAAGTACTCTGCTGTGGACTCGAACACTGGCCTCCAACAGTGTCCGAGGAGAGCTGGTTCCAATACCCCGATGGAGACAGAATCCAAGTTTCTGCCATCTCACGCTGTCTCAGAAGCCCTAGTCCCTGTCTTTTAGAGGTTCTAAGAAAGTTTCTTTGCATTTTGCACCCAGAAAATTTCAGCTAACAATGCTTAACAGGTTACATTTTCTCCACCAATGGAGTTATTGATTTATAGTTAAAAATCTCCAGCCACAAGGCGGCAAGGATGTCAAACCCAAAAAAAACTCTCTTTCCGCCACTCTATTCCGGAAAAATAAACTCAATCTCTACATCATATTGACGTCACACAAGTCACCAATCGGTGGTCTTTTTTTAGCTGCTAGCACAGTTACCTCTAGCCATGAGAAAAGAATTAAGAGGAGAAAAGTAACGTGGTTCCCTAGCAACAGCCTGCCAGCCACATGCAAAGATATAATTTTTTTTAGACTCCTGTTTCTGAGTATATTAGGATGTCTAAGAGATTAGTTACTATTGGCTTTTTGTCTTGAGCTTATTGCAGTTTAATTAAAAGAGAATTACGCCACGCGTGTTTCCTTTTATTTATAAAGCATCTTCCGTTGTTATTCTGCAAACTCGCTACGTACGTTTCTACACTTTTGGTTGTTTTAGGTTAAAAACAGACTCTTGTTTATGAAGTTGGAGTGCAAGTTACCGTGTTTCTTTACATAGTTTGCTTCTTCCCTCCTTGCTAGCAGCGGTTGACGTCGAAAGACTGCGGATTCACATATGCGCTTGGCAGTTTTTGCCACTCTGCAGTATTTCTTCGGCTGCATTATTTACACTTCACTTTTGCAAACTGAACTGAAGCTATGTGTGTTTCTCACTTTGCACAGTAAGAATGTTTATGTCTGTTCGTTTGTTTTCGTTCACGTTGTAAGTGTTGCCAACCCGTGAAACTACATTTTGTGTGTGTGTGTGTGTGTGTGTTTTTTGGGGGGGGGGGAGGGGAGGGAAGGGATGGGCCTGAATGATGATTATAGAACAGAATCTGGGAGGGTACGGTAGCGGTAAATGGAGCCTGTGGTTATATGTGTATATTTAATATTATATTAAGTGATCAGTCAGTTTAAAGAGTATGTGGTTTGCCGAGTTGGTCTGATCATTTATGAGCGGTTTCTTTTCTGTTATGGTTTTTTGAATGTGGTAGTTTTTTTGTGAGGTGAGGAGGAGTTCTTTGTTGTTTTTTATTCTTATGATTTCCATGTCTATGTCCCTGTTGGTAATTTTATGTTTGTGTTGATGTAAGTGTTCTGCAAAAGTTGAATGGTTTGTCCTATACTTCCATATTCTTGCATGTCATTTGTTTGGTAATTTTATGTTTGTGTTGATGTAAGTGTTCTGCAAAAGTTGAATGGTTTGTGCTATACTTCCATGCTCTTGCATGTCATTCGTATCTGGTGTCATATGTCCTCCTGGTTGGGCCTATGTATCTTCCATCACATATATTGCATTTCAGTTGGTATATTCCTGATTTCTGATATAGATCAGTTTTTCCTAATGTTTTTGAGAAGTATTTCTGAATTGAGTTGTTGGTTTGGTGGGCTATTTTTATGCCTTCTTTTTTGAAAGTACTGGATATACTGTTTGCGTATTTGTAGTTTTATGTCGTTGGAAACTATCTTTCATTTTCTGTTTCTTTCACACTTTGTGTTTCTCCTGTTCTTGTATTTTGTGTGTTTGTTTGTTTTGGACTTTGTCCTTCTGTTGGTGACAGCTGGGTGTTTGTTCTTTTCTGTTTCTTGATTTTCTTGTTCAGCTTTGTTATTAAGTTCTCTTTGCATCCATTCTTTGTGACTATTTGTATTATGTTATGCATTTCCTTTTTGGATTTCTCTGTACCTGATGGTACTGTGTTTAATCTGTTGAGCTTGTATCTAAGTGCTACCTCCTTTGGAGAACCGGGGTGTTGTGATGCCTCATGTATAACTGTGTCGGTTGTTGCCGGTTTTCAGTATATGTTAAATGTTTGTTGGTTGTTTTGAAGCTTTATGGTGATGTCCAAGAAATTTAACTGTCTATTTATCTCTTTCTCTGTTGTAAAATGTACCTTATCATAAACAGAATTTATGTCTGTGAGTAACGGGTCAATTTTATTGCTTGGTTCATCTATCAGGCGCAAGATGTCAGCTATATGTCTAATCCAGTATAGGACGCTGTACCTATTTGGCACTATTTTATTAAATACAGTCTGTTCTACACGGTTCATAAATACGAGTATGTTTCTAGTGGTTCCCAACACTGGGGACGACATTGGTAATCTTTCACTTTGTAAATAGTATTCATTATTGAAATGAAAATAGTTCTGTTCTGTTATCAGTTCTAGAAGCGTGACTGTTTCTTTGATGTATTCATGTGGAAGTGTACTGTGTGTCTTAATATTTCATTCTACAATTTTTATTGCTTCAGTTATTGGTACAATGGAATACATATTCTCTACGTCAAATAATAGGAGGGTAGCTGCGTCTGTAACCTGTATATCTTCTATGTAATGAATCAATTGTGTGGTGTTTTTTATAGTTCTGTCCTATTGTAATTTTCTGATAAGAGTTGCAACACGTATCAAGATTGTTTTCCACTCTGAGGCTGAAACTAAATGAGATCTTTCCTTAACATGGCGCACCAAACCTTTAGTACCGCCAGAGATGAGTTGCACAGAGCTACCCCTGCTTCTCTCATATTTGCCTGTCCCATTAATTGCCCTTTATCAAATATCTGGTCCATACATGATTAGTTGCCTAATGATATTAGTCCTGAGTTAATCATGGATAATTGGCGTCGAGCCGGGTCAAATATTCAAAGTGCCCATAAATAATGGGTGTATAGCATTGGTGGCCAGGAGACCCCTCACGGGGCGGTTGCGAGTGAATGAGGATGAAATGATGATGAAAGACACACACCACCCAGTCATCTCGAGACAGAGAAAATGTCTGAGCCCGACGGGAATCGCACTCGGGACCCCGTGCGGGAGAAGCGAGAACGCTACCGCAAGACCACGAGCTGCGGACAGTGCGCATCAAAGGAAAGTGACACGGTACAACCAAGGCCAACGTCCAGGAAACATTCAAGTCAGAAATTTAGTATATGTGAGAAATTTTTGAAGTAGAGACTCTGCGAATAAGCCATCTGCAAAACTGTCATCCCACTTTGTGATATCGTATAAGGATGTTGGATGTAATCACTCCGCTCACACTTAGGTTCCGTAATGAAGAGAGTGGAAATAAGTTGTGAGTGTGCATCTTACCCAAGTTAAGAGTTTCATTTGTGAGCCCTACACTCCCCTCTTCACACCTCCAAAGGTTATTCTTTTTGGGGTGGAGGGGGTGGGGCGGGGGGGAGGGCTGAAATATTGAACGATCGATAGCTCGCACCACGTCTGCCATTGATACCGTTTTCCAGGTAGAGTGAAGCCTTCGGGGCAACGGGTCGGCTGTTTTGTTCTCCCATCCATTTGACTTCCAGTTAGGTCTGGGTGAGAATTTTCCGGACACGAGGGACCTGCACCGGGAACAGGAATGGACACATTATTTCTTTGGCCGGCCAGGTCTGGAGTGGGCGGTGGGTCGTCGTCATCCACACATCTCCTGGCGGCTTTGGATGTTGGGTGAGCTACATTTAGTTCGTTGCTAGGAGCCGAGACCAGCGGCATTCATAAAGAATGACCTTTCTATCCGCTGTGAGCATGATAATTGTGACTGGCTCACTTGCTGCGCTTGTTTGCACCCTATTGTTTCATCACACATCAAAACAAGTTTTGCATCACCTCTTTACCGAGAGTTCCGGAACCTGTACAGAAAATTGGAATAGAGATCAACATAAACATGATTTCCGATTTCCGCCCTTTTTATTGCTCATGAAAACTAGTAGCACGTACTCTTGCATTGATTCATGCCTGTATTCGTCGTGGCATACTATCCACAAGTTCATCAAGGCACTGTTGGTCCAGGTTGTCCCACTCCTCAACTGCGATTCGGCGTAGATCCCTCAGAGTAGTTGGTAGGTCACGTCGTCCATAAGCAGCCCTTTCCAATCTATCCCAGGCATGTTCGATAGGGTTCATGTCTGGACAACATTCTGTACACCGTAGACGAGTGATATCGTCATCCTGAAGAAAGTCACTCACAAAATGTGCACGATGGGGGCGCGAATTGGCGTCCATGAAGACGAATGCCTCGCCAATATGCTGCTGATGTGGTTGCACTATCGGCCGGAGGATGGCATTCTTGTATTGTACAGTCGTTACGGCGCCTTCCATGACCACCAGCGGCGTACGTGGGAACCACATAACATCACCCCAAAACAGCAGGGAAACTCCACCTTGCTGCACTCGCTGGACAGTGCGTCTGAGGCGTTCAGCCTGACCGGGTTGCCTCCAAACACGTCTTCGACGATCGTCTGGTTGAAGGTATATGCGACACTCATCGGTGAAGAGAACGTGATGCCGATCCTGAGCGGTCCATTCACCTTGTTGTTGGGCCCATCTGTACCGCGCTGCATGGTGTCGTGGTTGCGAAGATGGACCTCGCCATGGACGTTGGGAGTGAAGTTCCGCATCATGCAGCCTATTGCACACAGTTTGAATCGTAACACGACGTCCTGTGACTGCACGAAAAGCATTATTCAACATAGTGGTGTTGCTGTCAGTGTTCCTCCGATTAGCGGTCATCCACTGCAGTAGTAGTCCTTGGGCGGCCTGAACGAGGCATGTCATTTACAGTTCTTGCATCTCTGTTATCTCCTCCATGTCCGAACAACATCGCTTTGGTTCACTCCGAGACGCCTGGACACTTACCTTGTTGAGAGTCCTTCCTGGCACAAAGTACCAATCCGGACGCCTTCGAACCACGGTGTCGACCGTGTAGACATAGTTGAACTACAGAAAACACGAGCCGTGAACCTCCTTCCTGGTGGAATGACTGGAACTGATAGGCTGTCGAACCCTCTCCGTCTAATAGGCACTGCTCAAGCATGGTTGTTTACATCTTTGGGCGGGTTTAGTGACATCTCTGAACAGTCAAGGGGACTGTGTCTGTGATAGAATATCCACAGTCAACGTCTATCTTCAGGAGTTGTGGGAACCAGGGTGGTGCAAAACTTTTTCTGATGTGTGTATATCGGGTTCGGTTCAGTCTTCTGTTGTTATCCCCTGTTCCTGTATCAGGCCAGGCGATTTGAGGAGCGTGTCGCTCTTACCAAAACATAATAGCTTCCATTTGCTAACTATCATAGAGTTATTACAGTTATTATTTGATGGTGTGTTTCTAATTATTGGGGTTTTGTAAATTGCTTAAATGTTTAATGCATCAGTATTTAGGACGTTCAAACTATTTTTTGTTTGTTACATTGTGTACTAAATCGCCAGGTCACCTTCTTTAGTTATTTGGAGCCCGCTAGCTTATACGCTTCACTGGGACAAATCTTGTTGCACATATTTTGGCGGTTACACTTCCAAGCCAAGCTTGTGTTTACGTAGGTGCGGTTCATTAGCCAAACGTTCGATTCTTCCTTCCACCTAAGTTTTCCGTATCGTGTGACGATTAAGTAATTACTGCTTCCGCCTCGTGGCGTCAGTTGAAGCTGAATGTCGGTAGGCCGCTTGACCTCTTCACTTTCAGGCGTAAGTGGGATGGCTGCCTTGGCCAGTATCTTATGTTCTTTTAGCGACTTTTCACAACTGTTTTGCCTGCAATGCCAGCCTGCGATATGATGACTTACGTTTGTACTTGCTTTACTTAAAAGTTGTTTCCCTGTTCATCAGGCTCTCATTGTACGTCTGTGCCTTGGGGCGTGTTCCTACTGGTTGCTTAGGAATGGAGAAGTGTGTAGCCAGCCACGGTGGTCTAGCGGTTCTGGCGCTGCAGTCCGGAACCGCGGGACTGCTACGGTCGCAGGTTCGAATCCTGCCTCGGGCATGGGTGTGTGTGATGTCCTTAGGTTAGTTAGGTTTAAGTAGTTCTAAGTTCTAGGGGACTTATGACCTAAGATGTTGGGTCCCATAGTGCTCAGAGCCATTTGAACCATTTTTGGAGAAGTGTGGTGAGCAGTGTATCGGACCTGCCCCAAGTAATTACGGGTCCGTTCTTCCATACCTCATTTCCCGACGGTTTCGTTTTGTGTCCTTTAATTTACTCCTTTTGAGGTAAATATTTAAGTCAAACTCATTCAAGAAATGCTTGTGGACAAATTATTTGAAGATTCTTTTCTCAGAATCTTTGAAGATACTGTTATGCAACGTAAATTGGTTAAATACTATGTTGCTTCTGTCCTAAAATTCGCTGTAAATATTTCAACAATAGTAACTGATGGCACACAAGATTGCTATATTTCGGAAACAGAATATCGTTTGTGGTAAATTTAAATTTTCATATTTTATGTTCTAATGAATGACTTTTGGAGAGTTGAGAGCAAGTATTTGGATTAACACTATAACCTTTCATTATTTGATCTCCTGAAATATTCGATAAATTTTGGTCGATTATCAGTGTGTGTGTAACGTGTGTATTGAACTGGGGACCTAGAAACGACGGAGAGGCTTTGTGCCGCCGTAGCCCTCAGTGGTTCACAACCCCACAACAGGCCACAGCAGTCCACCCACCTCACCGCCGCCCTACACCGAACCCAGTGTTATTGTGCGGTTCAGCTCCCAGTGGACCCCCCTACCCCCCTACCCCCCCCCCCCCCCCGGGAATGTCTCATACCAGACGAGTGTAAACCCAAATGTTTGTGTGGTAGAGTAATGGGGTATACGCGTACGTGGAGACAGTGTTTGCGCAACAATCGCCGACATAGTGTAACTGAGGCGGATTAAGCCGAACCAGCCCGCATTCGCCGAGGCAGATGGAAAACCGCCTTAAAAGCCATCGAGAGGCTGGCCGGCACACCGGACCTTGACACTGATCCGTCGGGCGGATTCGTGCCGGAGACCGGCACGCCTTCCCGCTCAGGAAGCAGCGCGTTAGACCGCGCGGCTAGCTTGGCGGGCATCGATTATCAGTACTTGTTTAAGTAATTTTATTTAATTTAACAGTTTGGTCTTAAAATGTCAAGGTCTTGTTGGCCTAGGTAATAAAGTCATTTTGATGAAAAGTGTTAATAAAAATCTTCAACCGAATGATGTTCAATCCTTATTTGACCCTGTCCTTCCAATCCCAGGCAACCTTACGCCAGTAGTGGGTACCATTGTATTAACAATTATGACAGGAAAAATCTTAGCTGCTAATGACTTACCGTGTGCATCAGGAGGGCGACAAAAAATGAATTTCTGCGAGAGACCAAACTGCTGAGGTCATCGGCCCCAAAACTAACACACTTCTTAAACTAAGTAATGATAAGAACAACACACACACCCGTGCCCGTGGGAGGACTCGAACCTCCGGCGGAAGGGGCCGCGCAATCCGTCACATGGCTCCTCAAACCGCGCGGCCACTTCGCGCGGCGGAGGTATAGAGATCAACCTTCTGTGGGATGTATGTATTACGCTTCACGCAATGAACATCGTCTACGTTCAAGAAATGTTCAGAACAAACCAATAACTTGCAGAATGAACAGAGAACGAAAAATGACGCGCCACAGCAATCATAAAAGTTCGCACCATCAAAATCGAAGGCGAACTCCTTGGGAGTTACAAACTGTGCAGGACGTTCAGATATCCGCTCCTAAAGAATGCTTAGGCTATAGAATCGTACTAATGTAACGGGGTGGTGAGAACTGATGGAATGTGATGGCATCCAACCGAATGCGAAACAGTCCATCGTGGAACTTATCGTGAAACAAGGTATTCTTTAAGGCGTAGCTGCAGATAGTGCTATAAGATGTTTTACATGCACGGAAAAAGAAACGTCCAGAGGATGAATCTGTCCAGTGGTTCCAGATGGTATGAACTGCAGTGTCACATACTTTGCAAGAGGGATAGTTTGCACTAGAGGACAGACCAGGAATCAAGCAACAGCGAGTAATTTTGACCAGCTATTGCCCAAAAGCAGTGCTCATACCATAGCTGTATTTCTCTTTCGCCCATTTTCCCACTCTTGCTTGCTGTGAATATTCCACACTAACCCTGGACAATAGACGGAATCGCACCAGACAGCGCACCTCCGAATTCTCAAAGCACAATAAATAACTTTCTAGCCAATTTACCGTCCATATTACCAGTCTGTATAATTGTACCAGTGTGTTAAACCATTGATGTTACTTCATGTTGACATAATTCTTTTGCTACCTCTAATTTCCAGTGTTCCTTTGGTATGTATTCCCTCTTCAATTTCCTATTGTTCGGAGTTGAAAACAAAATCCTTACTGAGCAATGGGATGAGATTGTTTTTTCGCCGGCCGGGGTGGCCGACCGGTTCTAGGCGCTGCAATCTGGGACCGCGTGACCGCTACGGTCGCAGGTTCGAATCCTGCCTCGGGCATGGATGTGTGTGATGTCCTTAGGTTAGTTAGGTTTAAGTAGTTCTAAGTTCTAGGGGACTGATGACCTCAGTAGTTAAGTCCCATAGTGCTCAGAGCTATTTGAACCATTTTTTTGAACTGGATTCGGCCGAACGTTGGTGGCCAATGCATTGGCGTTCGGCTTCTCATCCACACCAAACTAAGGGCTTGCGGCCAAGGGATTCGGCCATTGGGATTCGCAGTTGGCTCTGATATCTTCCTGACGTTTTCTCCCGTTTTGTTATTGTTATAAAGTAACGTTTTAATTACAATGTCATCTGCCGATATTATGAGGGAAGAAGAGGATTCAGCAGTGGTCGCATTTGCAGCATTTACTTTATTGCAAGAAACCAAGAAAAGAAGAACAGACGAAGCTGGTGGACGACCCTTCTTTTGTGTATACAAAACGTTTTCGGACTTCTTGCTGCGTCAGATCAGTTTACACAACAGTGCCATCGTGAAATATTTCGTTGTCATTGACCGCTCTTTTCCAAGGTGTGGACCGTGGAATGGGACGAAATTAATGGTTACCGATAAGCTGGATTGGAATATGGACTATTTCATCATTTTTTGTCTAATGAAAGCTAGATATTTCGAATTGTTATTGAAATGTGTAGACCCTAAAAATTCCAAAGATAACACCTATTTGAAGAAAGCTGTACCTTCAGCAGAAAGTTAATAGCCACCCCAGTTTTGTTTGTTTCTATTTGTCGTTCACATCGTGCATATCATTTTCTAGTAGCTGAGTTATCCCTTCAAGCACCTAGTCTTTTCAGTGTCTTTTTATAATCGCAGTTCTTAGAGGCCCATAAACATTCTCATTCACGATAAAAATCAGCTTTAACCCTCTCTCCATTTTCCACTCCACACTACAATATTTTTTTAAATACAATCAATACACATCCTTAGCGAGAGCAGCCACTACCTGCAGGGGAAACAGCGACTGTTGAAATTAAGTTTTTCAACTCCTTTATTTTCAACTCCTTCATAGTAAGATGCACGGAATCTCGCATGCATGTCAAATGCTAGACTGTACACATTGCTGTCCCACTGCAGATGTAAATTCTCGTGTGGATAGTATTCTGAATTCAAGAGGACTCTGCCAGCCGTTGTGGCCGAGCGCTTCTAGGCGCTTCACTCCGGAATCGCGCTGCTGCTACGGTCACAGGTTCGAATCGTGCCTTGGGCATGGATGTGTGTGATGTCCTTAGGTTAGATAGGTTTACGTAGTTCTAAGTCTAGGGGACTGATGACCTCAGATGTTAAGTCCCATAGTGCTCAGAGCCATTTGAACCATTTTTTTCAAGAGCACTCTAGTGTTAGTTAAGTTGCAGTGGTCAAATTCACTTGGGCCTTTTGATACATTCCCTCACCTTTGAGTTTGAAATGCGAGGTACCTCCAATTGAACTGATGTTTTAATAGCCCTCGTATGTGTTGATCCTGTAGGTAAGACAGGGTATTCAAAAAGCTCCTTTGACCAGAAAGTTGGCGGCAGATAAGTGCCGGCATTCATAAATTTTAAAAATTTCAAGTATTCCTCGTCAGCAACACTGATGTGAGGCATTTTCCATACTACACTATTAATCTTGATTTCGACGTCCTCTGCCTCTGTTTGAGTATATGAATTGGCATCACTTGCACTTTCTCACCAAAATAAGTACCTATTCGGCGTTCATAATAATTCGCTGCATGTCCTCAAAGTAACCCATAAGCATTTATAGAGGCACGCACGCAGTAAATCGACTGTATCCGACATCTGGTGCATCTATGAATCAGCCCGCATTTTCCAAGCTCTTTGAATCGGAGGTTGAGGCTGAAACGTAAGTCTTAAGGGTTGATGCTAGCCCAACATTGCGCGTGCGGCCGATTTTTATTCCATTAAGTTCATAAAGGATCTCTTGAAACAGGAATGTTGGAGCATTACGTGTCAGCTTCGAGAGTGTTACCGCAGCGCTATCAATTTTCTTAAATGCGCAGTCCAGATGTAAGAAGCTCTTGCAAGGTAGTGTTAAAGCGTCCTGGTGTTGAATAACAATCCTAATTTGAACATTTTTGTAAAATGTGGTTGAAGCGTATGGCTTATGTGAGTGGAATTCGATCATCATACTCGACTGACTGTGTTACGTTGAGTGACATCATCGCACGGTTTGAGAACGACTGAAATCAGGAACTCCTAATTAAGGCGTGTTATCACCTTGCACAAAGATGGAAGGAGTATATAGAGGGTCTATACAAGGGCGATGTACTTGAGGACAATATTATGGAAATGGAAGAGGACGTAGATGAAGATGAAATGGGAGATACGATACTGCGTGAAGAGTTTAACAGAGCACTGAAAGACAAGAGTCGAAACAAGGCCCCGGGAGTAGACAACATTCCATTAGAACTACTGACGGCCTTGGGAGAGCCAGTCATGACAAAACTCTACCATCTGGTGAGCAAGATGTACGAGACAGGCCAAATACCCTCAGACTTCAAGAAGAATATAATAATTCCAATCCCAAAGAAAGCAGGTGTTGACAGATGTGAAAATTACCGAACTATCAGTTTAATATGTCGCAGCTGCAAAATAATAACGCGAATTATTTACAAACGAATGGAAAAACTGGTAGAAGCCGACCTCGGGGAAGATCAGTTTGGATTCCGTAGAAATGTTGGAACACGTGAGGCAATACTGACCTTACGACTTATCTTAGAAGAAAGATTAAGGAAAGGCAAACCTACGTTTCTAGCATTTGTAGACTTAGAGAAAGCTTTTGACAATGTTGACTGGAATACTCTCTTTCAAATTCTAAAGGTGGCAGTGGTAAAATACAGGGAGCGAAAGGCTATTTACAATTTGTACAGAAACCAGATGGCAGTTATAAGAGTCGAGGGGTATGAAAGGGAAGCAGTGGTTGGGAAGGGAGTGAGACAGGGTTGTAGCCTATCCCCGATGTTATTCAATCTGTATATTGAGCAAGCAATAAAGGAAACAACAGAAAAGTTCGGAGTAGGTATTAAAATCCATGGAGAAGAAATAAAAACTTTGAGGTTCGCCGATGACATTGTAATTCTGTCAGAGACAGCAAATGACTTGGAAGAGCAGTTGAACGGAATGGACAGTGTTTTGAAAGGAGGATATAAGATGAATATCAACAAAAGCAAAAGGAGGATAATGGAATGTGGTCGTATTAAGTCAGGTGATGCTGAGGGGATTAGATTAGTAAATGAGACACTTAAAGTAGTAAAGGAGTTTTGCTATTTGGGGAGCAAAATAACTGATTGTGGTCGAAGTAGAGAGGATATAAAATGTAGACTGGCAATGGCAAGAAAAGCGTTTATGAAGAAGAGAAATTTGTTAACATCGAGTATAGATTTAAGTGTCAGGCAGTCGTTTCTGAAAGTATTTGTATGGATTGTAGCCATGTATGGAAGTAAAACATGGACGATAAATAGTTTGGATAAGAAGAGAATAGAAGCTTTCGGAATGTGGTGCTACAGAAGAATGCTGAAGGTTAGATAGGTAGATCACATAACTAATGAGAAGGTATTGACTAGAATTGGGGTGGAGAGAAATTTGTGGCACAACTTGACTAGAAGAAGGGATCGGTTGGTAGGGCATATTCTGAGGCATCAAGGGATCACCAATTTGGTATTGGAGGGCAGCGTGGAGGGTAAAAATCGTAGAGGGAGACAAAGAGATGAATACACTAAGCAGATTCAGAAGGATGTAGGTTGCAGTAGGTACTGGAAGATGAAGGAGCTTGTACAGGATAGAGTAGCATGGAGAGCTGCATCAAACCAGTCTCAGGACTGAAGACCACAACAACAACAACAACATCACCTTGCGCTTCTGTGGCACACTGACTGACTGTGATATCTGCGTGTTAGCTTTATACCTTAGCCCCATGTTGTCTTAGATGCAGACGTATAATGATTTCTTCACCCCGAAAGTCGACAAGTCGATTATTCTGATTCACAATACGTAGCTCCAGGTAGTCCAATGTCTCAACTGTCACCGCGAGGTACACCGCGTTTGTGGGGGTCTGAACTATTTTATACCAAGTTCCAACTGTAGGGAAGACTCCGTAAATAGAATGATTCAACTTATCGTTGAGATATGAGTTTTTAGCTATATTACACTCAACGTGGATTGTGCTGACTGGTAGTATGTCCACAGCCTGATCTGATGCGTAAAATTTACTGGAATCCTTCACCAAAACACAGTCTTTCGCAAAACCTAGCAGTGAACCTACTAAATCGTTCTGCCTAAAGTCGATCGTCGCATTCTCTGTTCATATTTCAGATTTAACTGTATTGATGTTTGTGCAGAGTTCAATTCATTTTCCAAGGAGTTTTAAGACTTCGTTTAAATCATCATTGTCGTAGGCACCAGGTTGTATTTCTAGAATCTCCTTCTGACCGTCAATTTCCAAATGCAGTTTATTACTGGACTTTGTGATATTTGGGATGCTATTATACGTCTCCAGAGCAATTAGCGCAATATGTCTTTAACGTCAGAGTGTACGACATCGCATCTAAACCTCAACTGATGGGGTGGGGTGGGGGGGTGGAGGGGGAGGGACGTTGAGTGATGGCTTTTATGTACATCAACCGTCCTGGATGTTGAGCATGCACTTATCTTTGGTGTAGTTTTATATGCTGCTTCATCAAGGATGTGAGGAGCAACACGATGCAGAGATGTCCACACAGGTATGTGTTAAAGTACTGATATTGCTGAAAATTGTACGAGACTCGTCTTTTGCTGGTGAAGTATCGTTGCAATTCTTCAGGTGGCTGTAAATCTCCAAATGAATCAAAATAATAAACTGCATTTGCACTTTTCTTGACATATGAGACCCAATGGGTTCCTGGACCGCCTGCAACATCTAAATTCACGGTTCCGCATTCATTAGTTCGCCACATTGTCTTCGGTAACGTATTTCACATAAAGCCACCACGGAATCCTGGAATGTGGAATTTTTCTTTAACAACCTTAAGGAGATCTTTACTCGTGACCGCTCTGTCAGGTAAAATAGCTAGCGGGCTTTTTTTATTTATGAAGAGGCCCAGTCCTTTCTTGCACGGTTTCAAGTATTGACCCTTTCCAATGGCTGCAGCTTCCATGACACGATTATGCCTTCGTGCCTCCTCTAGCTGCGCTTGGGCGTTTTGAGCATTCTTGACTGTTTTCGCTACAGCCGCAGCCCCTCCTGTGAGTGAGCCTGCTGCTGACAGAGCCGCGAGGGCTGCAACGAGGAACGGAATAATTCCGCCTGATGTCTTGGGTAAAGGAAGAACGCGAGATGGTTTCATTGTTCCCTTCTTGTTGTTGTTCTTCTTCTTCTTACTCATCATTGCATGCTTAGCTGCACACATCGATGTGAGAATGCAGCTTTTCAGGCAGCATGATCTCTTCTTCTTCTTCCCCAAAGCGGACCGCGCTGCTTTCATAATCCCTTTGAAATTCATCACTCCTAAGCCTAACTTAATTTTACCATGCATGGTTTTATCAACAACGAATGCAGCCACACGTTTACCTATACCAATATCTTTTCTTCGTCTTATTTCCTTGGTTCTATCAGCTAAAATTCTGTCTTGGACGTGACGTGCTGGGAGATCTTTATTTGTGGCGTAGGTTAGGTCGTGCTCCAGCCAGGCTTCGTCGAATGAGTTAATACCTCTATCGCCACGTGCCAAGCGTTTCTCAAGCTTTGTTCCTGGTCCACATAAGCTCTATCCCGGAATGTGTAATTCAACTGGTAATTTGTCGACAATTCCACCTCCACCTCTTATTATAGAGTGTCTCCTATGATGCATTGTACGCTACTGAGGGCTATTTTGTCTATGTAAACCTAACCTCTCAGGCTGAGCGCCCGACATGCGTGCGAACTTGTTCTTGGTGTAGAATATACTGATGAATTCACCTATTTTGTACGATTATATAAGGAAAATCTCCTGGAAGTTCCGACTGTACCTACCATCATTCAGTTTTCGAGTTTTATCAATAACGAGAAATCGTACTGTGAGTGATTCCAGTAATCTCCACATATCTTTACAAATTCATTGTACGACATCTCAGCCCCCACATGAGCCTGGTAAATGTGTTTTAAATTGAGATTGTCTTGTTTGAATATTATAATGAGGTTGGCGCTATCTCTGACCAACTGTTTTGGGATCCTGGAATATATTTGACTCAGATAAAATACGTTAACACCCATATTACGACCAAAGCAGAAATATCTACGGATCTGGTCCTGCTTTTCAACAGCTTCATCGTCTAACATGAAGACCGTGTTTGGCTTTACTTCTTCAGGTGGAGGGATTGTAACGTCCCCTTAGAAAAATTTATACACGACTGTGCTTAACCTGACACACAATATTATTTAGCGCAACGCAATCTGACTTTCAAAAATCCCTACAAAAGAATGGCCCTGACTAACATTAACCTATACCTTTCACAAATCACTTACCTCACAAAAATCTTCGTTACTGGAACTACTGCAATACAGCGAGCGCCACTACTGCCAGCTAAATAAAAGATTCAAACTACTGAAGGCACTAACTACTGATAGGGATAGTTAGCAAATGAAAGATTTTAATAGAGAACAAACACTGTATTTACCTTAATATCATCATATATATAGCAGTTCATGACAAATTACAAAACTCCGCCATCTCTCTCCCCACATCCACCACTGCTGGCGGCTCACCTCCAACTGCGCAACGCTACGCGCTGTTCACATTCAGCTGCCGCTGCCCAACACAACAATGGCAGACAACAATGCAAACTAGCCACAGACTGCACACAGCACAGCCAGTGATTTTCATATAGAGCGCTACGTAACTTTGCCAATAAGAAAACATAAACAGCCTACTTACAGGATGTCTCTGCTTTCATTGAATTTCTTGTATGTTACACCATCTACGTCACCTAATATTCTCTGCAGTAACTGATACTTGGTTTGAAATATTGTTTTGGAGAATATGTAGACATGCTCGAAGCGAACTCTATCAATGTCTGTTAGCAGAGTCTTGACAAGATTTGTCTTGACACAGTTGGAGGGACCTACAATTATGGCTCGTATGATGTCTGGAAGGAGCACTCCATTCTTCTAAGTCTTCTTCTCCGGATCTTCATCGTCGCAGGACCAGTCACCTACAACAAAGTCCTTGTGGCGAGGGTGCTTCACCCAGCCTGCCATGATACCTACTGTGTTAGGTCCTGGCGTTGGCGTGCAATAGGCTTTTATATAAAAAGGAAAATGTGCGTTATAACATGTGGCATTATATGAAGGATCATTTTGTCTTGAGAAATAGCACAAACACAAATTTGAGATAATAAATATATTTCTTTATTCACCACTGACAATTATACACAGCATTATCACCATAAAAAAAAACACTTGCTTCTTTTTTTTTTAATTGGTGCAGCAACAGTGCAGTATTTGGAAAATAGCTGCTTCTTATATCCCTCAAATTCTGCAATGTTATCATTGCAATGCAGTAGTCTGGTATTCCATCAGTAAATTTAGTTTCAACATTTTCCACACTTATTCGACGAATAGCGAGAGACTTCGGCACTGCACTTATACAGGTACTAAAACAGTGATCTATATCTTCTATGTGAATGCTACATGTGTGAAGCCAGTTCATGACATCAATTGTAGGCAGTGGGCGCGAGGACTTCTGACACCAAATCTGCAGGCGCCCTGGTGGTCCCGGTCGCCTACGGTGGACTGGAGGCTGAGCAGTGACCTCTCTACTTGTCAGGATGCTAGGAAATGACTGTGGACGCGTCAGAAACGCCAGAGAAACATTATTAATTTATAACACCTTTATTCCTGCCGAGTACAATGTGGCTTGGTGATATCAACAACCTTCCCGAGTCCTTGCTGACTCATAGCGATGACACCAGCTCCGGGCCGCACAGTCTTGCTAGCGCAGCGCCGCATGCTGTGATGTAGTGAAGGAATGTCCTTACTCCGTACTTCGGCCGCGCGTGGCTGGTTGCGCTCGGCTGCGGACAGCAAGCCTCTGCGCGTAGGAGGCTCCGGGTTGGAGTCCCGGCGCTGTCTGCACGAGAGGCGTTCTCGTAGTGCGGAGTGTACTCTATCCCACCCTGTCTTCTTCCCTGCTCCTCCTGGTGGCTCGTCCGCGGTGGACGGGCGAAACGGGCTGCAGTCCCCCAGCGTCGTCGGCTCACACGGTTGTGACAGAGGATGCACAGGGCCTAGGCCCCACACGATCTCGACGACGGCTCACTGATGTGGTCAGCATTGGCGGCGAGCGAGTCTGCCGTGATGTCTCTAATCCTGGGTTGATGATTGACAGCGGCAGCAGAGAGGACCAGAGCTGGTACTGTCCCCTCACGTCTGCTGCTGGATGGGCCACCCTTACTGCAACATCTCCTTAGTAAAGATTAACATGTCGATCACCGAGCTGGGCGCTACGCAGCGACCCAGTACACATCTAACTGCAAGTCTAACTGCGAGTGCGAGTCCTTGTTGCTATCAGAGCTGGCGTATTGAAAGGAAGCACGAGCGACGTCCTGGCGTCATGCTCGTTTGTAGTGAATGCATTCGTTCCACTTATACTGCTGATTCATCTGTCGTACTCGCCCCTTAGGTGTTCTTGCAACAGAGTTACGTGTTGTTACGGCAGACTTATGCGAAGTTGTGAAATGCAGTGCAGCTGACGCTATATCTCTGTCTTGCACTCTACGAAAGTCTCCATCCAACACAAACCCGCGTGCTAAGCCATTCTCTCTCGCCTGTTGTGTGTAACCAGGCTATTGCCCCTGTGTGACGACACATTCCAATATATCCTCCTACCTCTTGGCTAAACTACTGCCTCTGGCTCTCGGCATAGGCAACGAAACTTTCACAATATTCCACTTTTCCAACTCTTTACTATTCTGCGACACTACACAATGTATACAGCCTGAACATAAGGGAGCCATCTATTTAGTCTTTCCATCGTAGTAGTTACCGCTGAGTGCAGATGTAGAAACTCTGCCCATCGGCACTTTTAACTCTTAGTGTATCATCATCATACATTGATAATATACTCACAGATAGGCCTCCACAGTAGATGTCCTAGTAGGATTGGGCCAGAACATATTCAGTAGTCATATGCTTCTTGATGTAAGCTTTTGTGCGACAGAGTTAATCCCATTCACAGTCAGAAAAACGCTCTTTAATATGTTTTGGCACATTTTCGAACACTAACACAGCTGACACTTCACCATCTTGTGAAACTTCAGTTCCTAGATGAACTGCTAGTTGCTAAGGTGTAACATGAGGTGAATAGTGAAGGTGACGGTGCACTGGGGGTAGGTAGTTTCTCATCCACAACATCCACACCAGTGCGGTTAGCCATCTGTTCTTGCACTGATGCTAGAATGTCTCTTGCATTCGGCCCAATGGACAGTGCGTACGATGGAGCCCAGTATGATGTTGCACTCTCGACAGTATCGAGCGGCACATACAACAGAGTCTCATGATCCTGGTCCAGCATGCTGAGAAGCTGCATTAGATGATCCGCCGATGCCCTGGATGTGGATCCCTGTGGGTTGGAACCTGCTGACCCCGACAGGCTGGAGCTTGCCACCACCGTGTGTGCAGGACCCGATGGGACTGAACTTGCCGGTCATGGCAGGTTGGCTCTTGCAGGGGTGGAAATTGTCAGTGGCGACAGGTTGGATCTTGCCGACATGTGTGCTGATCCCGACAGGCTGGAAGGGGGCTCTATGGATACATCTGGTGGAGAGAGAAGAAGAATCGTCAGCATCATATGTTGCTGCTACAGAAATAATAATAATAATAATAATAATAGAGCAAAGTAGATACTTACTTTTCTGCTGCTTCCTCCTCCTTTTCTGCTGGGCTGACTAGCACTTCATCATCCTGACTGACTGACTGACAGATTTTGAGCAGCTGCTGGGCTCTCCTTATATACACCATGCCTACATCATCATGATGCTGTGCTCCTATTGGCCGAACTGCATGATCACGTGACCTATCGCAGCACCCTCTAACAGTGAACTTGGGAACTAGGTCATTTCTTTGGTCTGCTGGATTGGAGGCAGTTGTCTCTTATTGGTGGAAGCTTATATGTAGGTTTTAGAAATGACAGACAGTTCCAGCACAGACAGATGTTTCCATGCATTGTGTAATGCATCTTTAACTCATCTCGATGCAAAGCATTTACTTGCAGGACCATATTCTTCCTCTTCATATGTTCAAGCATTAATTCTCGCTTCCATTCTACACGTAGGTGGCCTTGGCGTCAGTCCTCGGCTATATGCTTACAGGCAGCATGGCTGTTAAACTCCTCCCATTCAGACACCAATAGCTCTTCGATAGAACACATTCTGCACAGCCACGAGGATGGGTATGAGTAGCTGCTCTTCAATGGTACTCGTATATATCCACTGAAGCAAGTTGACATCAACTGCCCACCTCTTCCATTTTGGGAGAGTGAATGCTTCATGTTGAATATCACAGAAATTTGCATGAGCATGTGTTGGTTATGACAATCATCTTGGTTCCATCCCTCTGCATTGTCGCTGTCTGCTGAACTGAATGCTTCTGCTTCTTTCTCCTACACTCTTCCATTATCACACTCTTCCATACCTCATGTAGTGGACTGTGGCTACAGTCCTTCTTCGAATGTGTACATGTAATGCAGCTATTGAAAGCTACTTTATCCTTCACGTTCAATCCCGTGTCCGGCCATCCTGATTTAGGTTTTCTGTGATTTCCCTAAATTGCTCCAGGCATATGCCAGGATGGTTCCTTTGAAAGGGCACGGCCGAATTCCTTCCCCGTCCTTCCCTAATCCAATGAGACCGATGACGTCGCTGTTTGGTCTCTTCCCCAAACAATCCAAAAATCTATCCTTCACATTCATCTCAACGATCGAATACATCACGATTGTTCCACAATGACAGCTCAGCAAAGACTAAATGTGTGCCACAGATTCTGATCACATGAGTGGAGAAAAAAAAATCCCTTCAAACATCGAAACTCTCGCCCATTTTCCAAGAGGATGACGCACCATCCTGCAAAAAGTCGGAAAGGGGGGACCCATAGAAGCACGTAATTCATTTCCCGCCAAAATTCAAACTTCCCGCCAGGGGGGCGTGGACATTTTGCACCAAAAGCCGCCATCTTGGATAACGGTACTCGCGTCATCAGCTGACGTCACGACCGCCATCTTGGATGACGTCACGTACTCACGTCATCAGCTAACATCATGGCTGCCATCTTGGATGACGTAAGTGGGGCGACACCGGCTTAGTGCCCCTACTTACGCAGTGTCCCCAGAGGGATGTTCGATATTCACAGATATGACAGGAAAGATATTTCGAAGTAAAGAAGTCCAGTAAAGATGGGCTCTAAAATGCACGTGTTAAGAGCTACGAGCACTTCTTCACCTTCGATACTGTGAAACAAACCTCTCTCACTCCAAGTTATTTTTTTCCATATTTTGAGAGGTTGTAATATGGACCAAAACAAGAAAAAATTTCCAGTAAACAAGAGTCTATTGTGAAACTTACCTCTTCTACCGAACAAGTGTTCATAGCTCGTAAAGTATGCATTTTTGGGCCCTTCTTTACCAGACGATTTTTTGTTGGTGTAGTCCATACTATCCCCCAAAAATGTTGAGAGCAAAGAGCTTTTAGTAGGAGAGATTTATTTCAAACTATCGAAGGTGACGTGCTCATAGTCTTAAGGTACGCATATTAGAGCCCAGGTTTACTAGAATTTTTTGCTTCGAAAGATCGTTCCTTTCGTATCCTTGAAGATTGACCATTCCTCCTGGGATATCTTTATAAACGGTTTGGGGCAGTCTCAGCAGGTCTCTTACATTGTCTGCAGATGACACTGTCATTTACTTTGTAGTAAATTCATCTGGAGATCCAAACCAATTGCAAAATGATTTAGATAAGGTGGCGCGAAAAGTGGCAATTAATTCTAAACAATAAAAAGTATGAGGTGATACACATGTGCACTAAAACGAATCTGTTAAATTTCCACCACACGTTAAATCACACAAGTTAAAAGGCTGTCCATTTCACTGAATACCTAGGGATTACACTAATCAACAATTTAAATTCGAACGATCACACAGGTAATGTTGTGAGAAAGGCTGCGTTTTATTGGCATAACACTTAGAAGATGCAAAAGGTCTACTAAAGAAACTAACTACTGTACGCTTATCCGTTTTCTTCTGGAATATAGTTTTGTGGTATGGGATCTTCACCACACAGGATCGACGGAGAACGTCGACAGTGTTCAAAGAAGGGTAGCTCGTTTTGTATTACTGGCGAAATAGGGGAGAGAGTGTCAAAGATTAAACACGAGATCGGGTAGCATTCATTAAAACAAAGGCGTTTCTCGTTGTGCTGAAATCTTTTCATGACATTTCAATCCCCAACTTTCTCGTCAGAATGCGAAGATATTTTGTAGACTGTCATGTACATAGAGAACAGATGTAAGTGTTCGTTTTGCCCACGAGCTACTAAAGGATAGAAGGTAGAGAAATACACAGTGTAGCCACATTAACGTGACCACCTGTCAAAAGCCTGAATAAGCGGACCGCGTGCAGGAAGAGAATGAAAGCAGTTGTCAGAAGGACAATGAGAGACTCTTTTAATGAATTTGAAAGCAATATTTTATCTGCAGATTCTAAAAATAACCCCAAAAATTTTGGTCGTATATAAAATCTATGAACGCTACAAATAATTCAATACCTCCTCTTGCTGACAGTACGGGTACTGTAACTGATGATGATAAACAAAAGGCCGAAATTCTAAACCTAGCTTTCAAAAACTCTTTTACGATAGAGGACTGCAGCACCATTCCCCCTTTCAATTATCGAACAAACGAAAGAATGGATGACAGTGTTTAGTGTATCTGGGATTGTAAAACAGTTAAGATCCTTAGACACCAGAAAGGCATCTGGCCCAGACGGTATCCCCGTAAGATTTTATGTTGACTATGCTACAAATATAGCACCATTCTTATCCGTCATCTATGAGAGATCATTGTAACGGCGGAAAGTTCCACGGGACTGGAAGAAGGCCCAGGTCATAGCAATCTAGAAAATCAAATGCACATAATTACCGGCGAATTTCACTGACATCGATTTGTTGTAGAATCATGGAACATATTTTGTGTTCAGTCATAATGACCTTTCTAGACTGAGAAGCTCATCTGCAGAAACCAGCACGTTTTTAGGAAACAGCGGTCATGCGAGACACAGCTGGCCCTCTTTGTGCATGATATACAACAGGCTCTAGATACCCGCTCCCAGGTTGATGCCACATTTCTCGACTTTAGAAAGGCGTTCGACTCAGTTCCGCATTGTCGCTTGCTACAAAAAGTGCGCGCTTACGGTCTATCCAATGACATATGCGGTTGGATAGAAAGTTTTCTAACAGACAGGGAGCAGTATGTCGTCCTGAACGGGGTAACTTCAACAGAAGCAAGAGAACTTCAGGTGTGCCCCTCGGCAGCGTAATAGGTCCTCTGCTTTTTACGATTTACATAAACGATCTGGTTCATGGTATTGACAGCGACCTTAGACTGTTTGCCGATGCTGCTGTAGTCTACAGGAAGGTAGTATCACACGGAAATTGTGAAGAAATCAATGAGGATTTGCACAAAATAAATGCGTGGTGTAACCTACTGCCTATAACAAGGCGAAAATCCCCGTTAATGTGTGAGTACAAAATAAATGATCAGTCTTTGGAAGCGGTAACATCAGTCAAGTATCTGGATGTGACTATTCGAAATGATTTCAAATGGAATGATCAGATTACACAAGCAACGGCTAAGGCGAACTCTAGACTGCGGTTTATTGGTAGAATCCTGAAGCGATGCAGTCCTTCAACAAAGGAAATAGCTTACAATACGCTAGTTCGTCCAGTCTTAGAGTATTGTTCGTCTCTATGGGTCCCTTACCAGTTGGGTCTGATTCAAGAGATTGAGAATGTCCAAAGAAGAGCGTCAAGTTCGTGACTGGTACATTTAGCTATCGCGAGAGCGTTACAAATCTCAAAGAAAGTTTGAAGTGGGACACACTTGCAGATAGACGACGCGCTAAGCAGAAAGGGCTGCTCACTAAATTCCGAAATCAAATCTTCGCCGAGGATGTAGAGCATATATTACGAGGGCAGTTCAATAAGTAATGCAACACATTTTTTTTCTCGGCCAATTTTGGTTGAAAAAACCGGAAATTTCTTGTGGAATATTTTCAAACATTCCCGCTTCGTCTCGTATAGTTTCATTGACTTCCGACAGGTGGCAGCGCTGTACAGAGCTGTTAAAATGGCGTCTGTAACGGATGTGCGTTGCAAACAACGGGCAGTGATCGAGTTTCTTTTGGCGGAAAACCAGGGCATCTCAGATATTCATAGGCGCTTGCAGAATGTCTACGGTGATCTGGCAGTGGACAAAAGCACGGAGAGTCGTTGGGCAAAGCGTGTGTCATCATCGCCGCAAGGTCAAGCAAGACTGTCTGATCTCCCGCGTGCGGGCCGGCCGTGCACAGCAGTGACTCCTGCAATGGCGGAGCGTGCGAACACACTCGTTCGAGATGATCGACGGATCACCATCAAACAACTCAGTGCTCAACTTGACATCTCTGTTGGTAGTGTTGTCACAATTGTTCACCAGTTGGGATATTCAAAGGTTTGTTCCCGCTGGGTCCCTCGTTGTCTAACCGAACACCATAAAGAGCAAAGGAGAACCATCTGTGCGGAATTGCTTGCTCGTCATGTGGCTGAGGGTGACAATTTCTTGTCAAAGATTGTTACAGGCGATGAAGCATGGTTTCATCACTTCGAACCTGAAACAAAACGGCAATCAATGGAGTGGCGCCACATCCACTCCCCTACCAAGAAAAAGTTTAAAGCCATACCCTCAGCCGGTAAAATCATGGTTACAGTCTTCTGGGATGCTGAAGGGGTTATTCTGTTCGATGTCCTTCCCCATGGTCAAACGATCAACTCTGAAGTGTATTGTGCTGCTCTTCAGAAATTGAAGAAACGACTTCAGCGTGCTCGTAGGCACAAAAATCTGAACGAACTTCTCCTTCTTCATGACAAAGCAAGACCTCACACAAGTCTTCGCACCCGAGAGGAGCTCACAAAACTTCAGTGGACTGTTCTTCCTCTTGCACCCTACAGCCCCGATCTCGCACCGTCGGATTTCCATATGTTTGGCCCAATGAAGGACGCAATCCGTGGGAGGCACTAAGCGGATGATGAAGAAGTTATTGATGCAGTACGACGTTGGCTCCGACATAGACCAGTGGAATGGTACCGTGCAGGCATACAGGCCCTCATTTCAAGGTGGCGTAAGGCCGTAGCATTGAATGGAGATTACGTTGAAAAATAGTGTTGTGTAGCTAAAAGATTGGGGAATAACCTGGTGTATTTCAATGCTGAATAAAACAACCCCTGTTTCAGAAAAAAAATGTGTTGCATTACTTATTGAACTGACCTCATATTGCCACAAACTTTCAAATCACGTTAAGATCATCATTCAAAGATAAGAGAAATAAGAGCTCGTAGTGAGGCGTTCAGACAGTCGTTTTTCCGTCGCGCGATCCGCGAGTGGAACAGAGGGGGGAAATATGACTTTGGCGCGAATTGTGCCCTCCGCCACACACCGCTTGGTGGCTAGCGGAGTATATATGTAGATGTAGACGTAGAGTCAGTGAGGTTCTGGAAAGTACCGACAGGGATGCGGAGCCATGACGACTCCAGTGCTGCGGCCAGCTGCACTATGTTCCTCGGTTGAGGATCCATGGCGCAAACAGCCCGGTCGAGATGGTCCCACAGATGCTCGACTCGATTTAAATCCTGGGACTTTGATGACCTGGGGAGAACAGTAAAATCATCCTGGTGCTCTTCGAAACACGCACGTACTCTGCGAACTGTGCGACACTTTGATTTGACCTTCTGGTGGCGGCCGCAGTGGCCGAGCGGTTCTAGGCGATTCACTCTGGAACCGCGCGACAGCTACGGTCGCAGGTTCGAATCCTGCCTCGGGCATGGATGTGTGTGTCGTCCTTAGGATAGTTAGGTTTAAGTACAGTACTGGACATTAAAATTGCTACACCAAGAAGAAATGCAGATTATAAACGGGTATTCATTGGACAAATATATTATGCTAGAACTGACATGTGATTACATTTTCACGCAGTTTGGGTGCATACATCCTGAGAAATCAGTACCCAGAACAACCACCTCTGGTCGTAATAACGGCCTTGATACGCCTGGGCATTGAGTCAAACAGAGCTTGGATGGCGTGTGCAGGTACAGCTGCCCATGCAGCTTGAAAACGATACCACAGTTCATCAAGAGTAGTGACTGACGTATTGTGACGACCCAGTTGCTCGGCCACCATTGACCAGACGTTTTCAACTGGTGAGAGATCTGGAGAATGTGCTGGCCAGCACAGCAGTAGAACATTTTCTGTGGGCCTGTATAGGACCTGCAACACGCGCTCGTGCATTATCCTGCTGAAATGTAGGGTTTCGCGGGGATCGAATGACGGGTAGAGCCACGAGTCGTAACACATCTGAAATGTAACGTCCACTGTTCAAAGTGCCGTCATTGCGAACAAGAGGTGACCGAACCGTGTAACCAATGGCACCCCATACCATCTCGCCGGGTGATAAGCCAGTATGGCGATGACGAATACACGCTTCCAATGTGCGTTCACCGCGATATCGCCAAATACGGATGCGACCATCATGATGCTGTAAACGTAACCTGGATTCATCCGAAAAAATGACGTTTTGTCATTCGTGCACCCAGGTTCGTCGTTGCGTACACCATCGCAGGCGCTCCTGTCTGTGGCGCAGCGTCAAGGGCAACCGCAGCCATGGTCTCCGAGCTGATAGTTCATGCTGCTGCAAACGTCGTAGAACTGTTCGTGCAGATGGCTGTAGTCTTGCAAACATCCCCATCTATTGACTCAGGGATTGAGACGTGGCTGCACGATCCGTTACAGCCATGCGGATAAGAAGCCTGTCATCTCGACTACTAGTAATACGAGGCCGTTGGGATCCAGCACGGCGTTCCTTATTACCCTCCTGAAACCACCGATTCCATATTCTGCTAACAGTCATTGGATCTCGACCAATGCGAGTAGCAATGTCGCTATATGATGAACCGCAATCGCGAAAGGATACAATAAAAGTCAGAAACGTGATGGTACGCATTTCTGCTCCTTACACGAGACATCACAACAACGCCTGTCAACTGCTGTTTGTGGATGAGAAAGCGGTGGGAAACTTTCCTCATGTCAGCACGTTGTAGGTGTCGCCACCGGCGCCAACCTTGTGTGAATGCTCTGAAAAGCTAATCATTTGTATATCACAGCATCTTCCTCCTGTAGGTTAAATTTCGCGTCTGTAGCACGTCATCTTCGTGGTGTAGCAGTTTTAATGGCCAGTAGTATAGTTCTAGGGGACTGATGACCTCAGATGTTAAGTCCCATAGTGCTCAGAGCTATTTTTTGAACCTTCTGGTAGATGATATTGTGCTGAGGAAATAACAAACTACATGTAGTGGCAAACATGGTCCCCAAGGATAGACGCATACCTGTACATTTCATACATACATTTCATACATTATTTCAGAACAGAACCTCGCTAAAAGTCAGTTTCAGCCTCAAGATACAGAACCTACGACCTGCGTGCTGTTTTCTGCGCTGGGGACATCAACTTGAAGACAGCAGGTTAGCGAACTATAACAGAACCTTCGTATTCCACACAGTGCAGTGGTAACAACTAGGCGACTCACGTGTACTTCATGCACAGAACAAATGCGCTCAGTGACACGTCATCTGCAGTAATGAAGAGGAGGTAAAGGAGGATGATCGTTATTAACACCAACAATCAATTCATTCTACCTTACTTACCGTAGATCGCGGAGTAGTCGCGTAGATATAAAGAGAGATGGGTATCTCGGTGCAGAAGATTGTTCTTCTGGTCAGCATGTTCTCCAAATCTAGCACCCACTGAAAAAAATCTCACATTGACTTGTCGAGAGACCGACAAGACACCAGTCGCCAACCACTATCGTTGAAGACCTCTGCCAGAGTGTCGAAGCAGCATGGAAAAACATACCCGTATCTCTCATCCAGGATCTGTTAGTCTCGAGCCGGCCGGAGTGGCCGTGCGGTTCTAGGCCCTACAGTCTGGAACCGCGTGACCCCTACGGTCGCAGGTTCGAATCCTGCCTCGGGCATGGATGTGTGTGATGTCCTTAGGTTAGTTAGGTTTAAGTAGTTCTAAGTTCTAGGGGACTGATGACCACAGCAGTTAAGTCCCATAGTGCTCAGCACCATTTGAACCATTTGTTAGTCTCGATGACAGCAAGATTAGAACCGTCCTTATTCTCAGAGGTGGCAGTTCTTTGTATCAGAACTTTGCATCGTGTATACCCCTAAATCACTTAAAATTTAATTGTGTTCTTCATACCACATAATTTATGCGTAATAAGGAAAATCTATTGTCTGCTATACGACCAGATGTTTTAATTTCAATTTCAAGCAGTGTAATATGTTTTTGTACTCGTGCAACTTCATAGAAGTGCCCACCGTAGTTCACAGCGCTATTGTTATACCAACTTTCAGCGCAGTTTTTTGAGTGCTGTTTTCATGCATTTAATTAAGTTGGGTAGAATTATCTAGGACCCCCTTCTCTTGCCAGTGGGATTGTGGTTTGCAGCGATGGTATCTTATTAATATTTCATCAAGTTCCACACGTGTTACGTCATATATACAAGGCTTAATGAGTATAAGTGCAGATATTTCTATTGGCGACTGAGGACTGTGTACTGGGCAACATTACGTCATTTGCAGACTAATAATTATAGCTGTAACTAGCTGTATGTTTGCAGGTTGGGTAGTACTTCCACATACGTGTGGCTCAAACAAGTCATTAGTCTATTTTTCTCTGGGTCGCAGGTTAGCTCCTGAGACAAAAGGATAGCCTATACGGACAGGTGTAATCCACTTTGCAATGCAGTTACGCCCCTGCAGAAAAAAGGTCATCTACATATACATCTACTTGGATACTGTGCAAATCACATTTAAGTGCCTGGCAGAGGATTCATCGATGCACCTTCACAATTGTCTATTATTCCAATCTCGTATAGCGCGCGATAAGAATGAACACCTGTATCTTTCCGTACGAGCTCTGATTTCCCTTATTTTATCGTGGTGATCGTTCCGCCCTATGTAGGTCGGTGTCAACAAAATATTTTCGCATTCGGAGGAGAAAGTTGGTGATTGGAATTTCGAGAGAAGATTCCGTCGCAACGAAAAACGCCTTCTTTTAATGATTTCCAGCCCAAATCCTGTATCATTTCTGTGACACTCTCTCCCATATTTCGCGATAATACAAAATGTGTTGCCCCTCTTTGAACTTTTTCTATGTACTCCGTCAGTCCTACCTGGTAAGGATCACACACCACGCAGCAGTATTCTAAAAGAGGACGGACAAGCGTAGTGTAGGCAGTCTCCTTAGTAGGTCTGTTTCATTTTCTAAGTGTCCTGCCAATAAAACGCAGCCTTTTGTTAGCCTTCCCCACAACATTTTCTATATGATCTTTCCAATTTAAGTTGTTCGTAATTGTAATACCTAGGTATTTAGTTGAATTTACCGCTTTTAGATTAGACATTTATCGTATAACCGAAGTTTAACGAGTTCCTTTTCGCACTCATGTGAATGACCTCACACTTTTCGTTATTTACGATCAACTGCCACTTTTCGCACCATTAAGATATTGTTTCGAAATCTTTTGCAGTTTGTTTTGATCTTCTGATGACTTTATTAGTCGATAAACGACAGCGTCATCTGCGAACAACCGAAGACGGCTGCTCAGTATGTCTCCCAAATCGTTTATAAAGATAAGGAACAGCAAAGGGCCTATAACACTACCTTGGGAAACGCCTGAAATCACTTCATAGAGTTTGTGGTATGTTTGTGGGAGGACTGTTTGACGCAGAGAATAAAACAACCAACACATTGACGTGCACATATTAAGGCACCATACATAAAGATGTCTGCATTTAAGCCGTTACACCCTGGAACATCCCACCTGTCATAACATTAGTCGCCTTAATAAAAGAGCGCAGAGGTCGCTGGTGATCACTGCAGGTGGCACAGAACTGGTAATGTGTGGTCATGCGGTCGTGTGACTCTCCCTCACCGATCAGTATATCATGGCAGGGAAACCTGGAAATTTGTGATAAGTTCCTATGGGACCAAGCTGCTAAGGTCATCGGTCCTAGGCTTACACACTACTTAACCTAACTTAACATATGCTAAGGACAACAAACACACCCATGCCCGAGGGAGGACTCGAAACTCCGACGAGGGGAGCCGCGCGAACCGTGGCAAGGCACCACAGACCACGCGGTTACCCCGCGCGGCTCATGGCGGGAAAGTGGCGTGTTTGTGTTAGTCGATTAGCTTAGTAATATGGATCAACGTGGAAATATGAGAGAATGGCAGCAAGGAGTTCTCGTGTTCGAGGTGCCCAAACCGTAACGTGAATTCAATGGTCAGAATTATTGACTTATCAACGCGTACTTGCAATGAGTCTATATGTATTTGTGTACCAATCACAGAGCAACGTAACATAGCGTAAGAACTGTGGCTGTAGAAAGGTTCTACAGGGACAGGGACACGTGTCCCATATTGCCAATGGCTATCATTCCAAATAGCTATAGGAATCACAGCTTCACAGCTTCTTCTCAACCAGTTTCCTTGTGAACACACTGTGAAGGCAACTACGTGGAATGGATATATGCAGGTGGGTACTTCTCAACAACGATATAAAGGTCGGCCTCTTCATCGAGTCAAACAACACGGAAGCTGTACAATTGCTGGCTGGAATGTGGAATGTGGTCTGTGAGTCGCCAATTTCTCTCTTTTAAAATCCTGCAAGGATTCAAGTGCACCGACAGCCCAAAGAGGCGGTCAACCCGCAGCTTTTGGATGGGTATGGTTTACGACAAACATGGTTCTGGGGAGATTTTATCGTACCACGACTGGGGCCCACTCATTCGCCTTACGGTGAACATCAGTGACGACGTTTATTTCATCACTCTCGGTGAGCAAATCTTGTCCTTACTTGTGCATCGCCATGGCGAGAATGCTATGGATACTCCCGGCCTCCAAGATGACAACAGCTGTGCTTACAGGGTTGCACGCATACATTTCTGGTTTGAAGAGCACTCTGGCACCTATCACACGTCGACTGACCCGCTCAATCAATTGTTAATCCAACATAAAATGCCGGGGACTATTTGGGATAGTGGGTGAAATGTAGCAATCACCAACCCTGCAATTTGGCAGCTCCACGTGATCGAATTATCAGCGATTGACTTTATTTGGATATGGCACACCCGAAGAAACTTCTGAACACCACCATCGTGAGAATGAGGCATTATCAAGAATAGAAGCCATGTCACACGGATGGATGGCTCGAAACATTATGGGACTTAACATCTGAGGTCATCAGTCCCCTAGACTTAGCACTACTTAAACCTAAGGACATCACACACATGCATGCCCGAGGCAGGATTGGAACCTGCGACCGTAGCAGCAGCGTGGTTTCAGGCTGAAGCGCCAAGAACCGCTCGGCCACAGCGGCCGGCCATTTCACACGGTATGAGCGGAATGTCACTTGGGAGGAGACTACTTGTCCAGTGTGCTTCCACTGTTGGATACACCATACGGGAAGCCAAATTTCGTAATATGTATTAATAGAGAAACAAATATTGTAAATTAAGTTTAGTTTTAATGTTTCAGTGAATAAAGAGTCAAAGACGATTTTTACTGCGAGCGATTCGGAACACTCTTTTCGTAGGTAATGCATTTCCCACCCTTGTTCACTACTTAACATCTTTCACGGCTGTAGTTACGTTTTGTCTAAACATGGCCTTGTATTTAGAAAACCAGTTCACGAAATGAATAGAGATAGAACAACATACACAATATGTGTATTGATGAAGAAGTTTTTTGGAAATGAGATTTCTCGCGTAGGTATTCTCGTATTTTTTTCTTAAGTGGGTATGGTTTGCTTCAATTGCCACTAATTGTCGTAATTACATGTGTTAAGCTGTAAATGCATCAGGCCAGTCTTCGGACTGAAGAACACCACAACAACTAAAACCGGTCAATAAAAGATTTTGCAACTTTGGAAACGTTAATAATGCGTTCGACCTTCATGAGGTTCTAATTAGAAACCTTCGAGATTTAACCGCTTGTAAGTACACAAGTGAGGGGAAAAAAAACAGCGGACAAGTGCGAGTTAGAACCTCCGGTGTGAGGGCTCTTAACAAACTTAATTATGAGTATGTATAGTTCGTCTATATTTTTCCATGAGTGAGTTTGCGAGTATTAAAATATGTGACATAAATGGCCGTACCTTTTGACTGAATTAACTTAGAAGTTTAAATTTTTTGCATTACCGGGGGACAGTAGACCCTAGTATTTGACATAAATTTCAACTTGATACCTCTACCCACTCCTGAGACCAAGGGGTCTTAATAGACGGAAGAACAGACAGACAACGAAATGGTCCTATAAGAGGTCCGTTTTCATCGACCACATGGGACTCTAAAAGCCCAAAAAAAGAATTTTTTGGCTCTGGCTCTGAGCACTATGGCACTTAACATCTGAGGTCATCAGTCCCCTAGAACTTAGAACTACTTAACCCTAACTAACCTAAGGACATCACACACATCCATGCCCGAGGCAGGATTCGAACCTGCGACCGTAGCGGTCGCGCGGTTCTAGACTGAAGCGCCTAGAACCGCTCGGCCACATCGGCCGGCAGAATTTTTTTTTCTTCTGTTTTTCTCATTTAACTGAAATTCCGGTATTGCATGATAAATTAATTCATTTATCATTTCGAAATCACGGCATCAAGTCTCTATTTTTAACAGTTCACTAATTACTAGCTTCATCACTGTCAGGCAGAACACGATAAACAGCGCCCTAAGTTGTGTAAGAGTAAGTCGAACGCTCGGTGCAATAAGTGAAGTGTGTAACACGTGTTGGGGAGACGCATTAATCATACGGTCGACTCTGTATACAGGGAATGAGGAAAGCTGATGAGATAATCGGCTTGGACGAAGGCCAATTTGGCTGCTAGCCTGTGGGAACGAGTGTCGGTGAATTGAAGGGCCTTGTTCGTGTGCTGCTGTCACTAGCAAACTGCAGCAAGTACTCGAAAGACGGTCACCGCTAGTATGCACAAAGTGCCAGATATCCATGGTTCGTCCAAGATCGGGGGCATCACAGGCTTATCTTGTTATGTAAAGAAGGATATGTGACCCAACAGAGTATAGAGCCAAATACTGGAATAGGCACAAGGCCTGTTGACGAGGCTATTGTAAGAGGGACTTTGTGGCAAACGTGTGTCGCTGCCACGAAAGAATATTGGTCTTTATTCTTTGGTAATTATAATCTACTTGACATGTGAGATAAATAATTCTTTTTACTATGTTGTATCTGTAGGGTTGACCGTTAAAATTTCAACCATGCGACGACTGCACGCAACATTGGTAGGAGTGTACTAGACCTTTTGATTATTTATGTATTTATTTACTAAATTATTTCCCGTTACCTATAATTTAAACAGAAAGTATATTCATTCTATCACAAATTATTACTATCAACAATAATATTATTTCTGTACATCGGCAACTAACTGTACAGCCGGGCGGTGTGGCCGTGCGGTTCTAGGCGCTTCAGTCTGGAAGCGCGTGACCGCTACGGTCGCAGGTTCGAATCCTACCTGGGGCATGGATGTGTGTCATGTCCTTAGGTTAGCTCGGTTTAAGTAGTTCTAAGTTCTAGGGGACTGATGACCGCAGATGTTAAGTCCCATAGTGCTCAGAGCCATTTCGAACTAACTGTACAATATATATCATTATATCCAACCCAGTTCTATCGCTCATCACCATAACTGATTCTCTCATTAATAAAAACTACATCTCCTACAGAATCACTCCACGTCTACCACGGAGATGACAGAAGTCACGGGATAGCGATAAGCACATGTACAGATGGTGGTAGCCTAGCGTACACGAGGTACCAACAGGCAGTGCATAGGCGGAGCTTTCATTTGTACTCAGATGATTCATGTTAGAAGGTTTTCGAAGTGATTATGGCCACACGACGGGAATTAACAGACTTCGAACGCGGAATAGGAGTTGGAGCTAGACGCATAGAACATTCCATTTCGGAAATACACTCCTGGAAATTGAAATAAGAACACCGTGAATTCATTGTCTCAGGAAGGGGAAACTTTATTGACACATTCCTGGGGTCAGATACATCACATGATCACACTGACAGAACCACAGGCACATAGACACAGGCAACAGAGCATGCACAATGTCGGCACTAGTACAGTGTATATCCACCTTTCGCAGCAATGCAGGCTGCTATTCTCCCATGGAGACGATCGTAGAGATGCTGGATGTAGTCCTGTGGAACGGCTTGCCATGTCATTTCCACCTGGCGCCTCAGTTGGACCAGCGTTCGTGCTGGACGTGCAGACCGCGTGAGACGACGCTTCATCCAGTCCCAAACATGCTCAATGGGGGACAGATCCGGAGATCTTGCTGGCCAGGGTAGTTGACTTACACCTTCTAGAGCACGTTGGGTGGCACGGGATACATGCGGACGTGCATTGTCCTGTTGGAACAGCAAGTTCCCTTGCCGGTCTAGGAATGGTAGAACGATGGGTTCGATGACGGTTTGGATGTACCGTGCACTATTCAGTGTCCCCTCGACGATCACCAGTGGTGTACGGCCAGTGTAGGAGATCGCTCCCCACACCATGATGCCGGGTGTTGGCCCTGTGTGCCTCGGTCGTATGCAGTCCTGATTGTGGCGCTCACCTGCACGGCGCCAAACACGCATACGACCATCATTGGCACCAAGGCAGAAGCGACTCTCATCGCTGAAGACGACACGTCTCCATTCGTCCCTCCATTCACGCCCGTCGCGACACCACTGGAGGCGGGCTGCACGATGTTGGGGCGTGAGCGGAAGACGGCCTAACGGTGTGCGGGACCGTAGCCCAGCTTCATGGAGACGGTTGCGAATGGTCCTCGCCGATACCCCAGGAGCAACAGTGTCCCTAATTTGCTGGGAAGTGGCGGTGCGGTCCCCTACGGCACTGCGTAGGATCCTACGGTCTTGGCGTGCATCCGTGCGTCGCTGCGGTCCGGTCCCAGGTCGACGGGCACGTGCACCTTCCGCCGACCACTGGCGACAACATCGATGTACTGTGGAGACCTCACGCCCCACGTGTTGAGCAATTCGGCGGTACGTCCACCCGGCCTCCCGCATGCCCACTATACGCCCTCGCTCAAAGTCCGTCAACTGCACATACGGTTCACGTCCACGCTGTCGCGGCATGCTACCAGTGTTAAAGACTGCGATGGAGCTCCGTATGCCACGGCAAACTGGCTGACACTGACGGCGGCGGTGCACAAATGCTGCGCAGCTAGCGCCATTCGACGGCCAACACCGCGGTTCCTGGTGTGTCCGCTGTGCCGTGCGTGTGATCATTGCTTGTACAGCCCTCTCGCAGTGTCCGGAGCAAGTATGGTGGGTCTGACACACCGGTGTCAATGTGTTCTTTTTTCCATTTCCAGGAGTGTACTTACGGAATTCAATATTCCGAGATACACAGTGTTTGATTTGGGAAATTTGTGGTAAGTTCCTATGGGACAAAACTGCTGAGGTCTTCGGAACCTAGGCTTACACACTACTTAATGTAACTTAAACTAACTTACAGTAAGGACAACACACACACCCATGCCCGAGGGAGTACTCGAACGTCCGCACGAACCGTGGCAAGGCGCCGCACACCGCGGGGCTACCCGGCGCGACCAGATACACACTGTGGAAAGTGTGTCAAGAATACCACTTTCAGGCATTACCTCTCACCCCGGACAATGGAGTGGCTGACGGTCTTCCTTAACGCCGACAGCAGCGGCGTTTGCGTACAGTTGTCAGTACTAATGGGCAAGCAACACTGCGTCAAATAACGCAGAATTCGATGTAGGACTTGGGCTCGTTTCACACTGGGACACTTGTGACGGTCACCGGTGACTGTGGCGAACACTCCTGGGCCACTGGTGTCCCACACTGCAGCTGTTGCCAACTGATTAGTTGGTGAAATGGACTCGAGCGAGGAGGAACTGTTGTTAGTACTTGTAATGAGGAGGAGGAGGAGGATGAAGACAAAACGTTCATTACACATACATCCACTGCTACGTGATCGGCTGGAGAAAGGGTTGTATTACACCCTTTATGACGATCTGAGACAATCTGAGAAGAAGTTTTTTCAGTATTTTCGAATGTCAAAAATTTCATTTGATGGACTACTAGTATTCTCCTTGTAGGTTATTAACCTCCTAGCCTCGTACAGGGATAGAAAATATATTTCGCTATTCTTGTGGTCCGAAAAATACGGTATTAAAGTGAAAAAAGAATATAGAACTTACCAATTTTGTTTCTTTCATCTATGCTCTTTTCATCGAAATCAGGCACAAATTTCGTAATAATTTCTTGCCACGCTTTTATTTTCATGACTTTGTTACTGTAGTCATCGCTTTTCATATCCCAAATAACGGGACGACTTTCCACTTCACTTATAAATTCTCCTGTGTTGATGAGCTCTAAACTCATGGCTGCACTACGTGGAGAACCACTGGGCTCAGCAACGGCTGCCTGTCTGTTGGCAACTCTGCAATGCCGTGTCTGTGATCGGTGTCCCAGTGTGAACACTCCAATACAAGCTGATGCATGTCCGGCGGTGACCGCAGCGAACACAGTATCGGTGTCCGTCACATGTGGCGAGGGTGAGTCACTACTGGGTCACTGTGACTCGGTGACTCAGTGCAGTGTCCCGGTGTGAATGCTCCAATTCAAACCAAGGTATCTCTATCAGTGACCGTCACCGGTGACCGTCACAAGTGTCCCAGTGTGAAACGAGCCTTAAGACGAATGTATTCGTTAGGACAGTGCGGCGAAGTGTGGCGTTCATAGGCTATGTCAGCAGACGATCGACGCGACTGCCTTTGAAACAGCAAGACATCTCCTCCAGCGCCTCTCCTGGGCTCTTGACTATATCGGTTGCACCCTAGACGACTGGATCGCCGTGACCTGGTTAGATGAGCCCTGCTTTCAACTGGTAAGAGCTGACTGTAGGGTTTGAGTGTGGCGCAGACTACCGGGGAGTAACTGCCGCCGCGCGGCCGACGTCCAGCATTTGGTAAACAGCAGCCAACTTCTCAATCGACGGTGACCACCAGTCATGGCACATAAGACGACAGCCAACAGACAACAGAGGTCACGTTCTCCCTCCACCGCAATAACCTATTAAAATAAAGTTTCCTCTCCTTCTTCTTTAAGTGACCAATAAACTAACTACCGTTTAAAATTATGACATAATGGCATGCGCAGTGAACAGTAACAACAAAAATATAAAGGACACTGCATAGCTAGACCGCACCATTAGACCCAGATGAAGGCCGCTGCAACCGTGGCCGAAACGTTGGCTTTTCTATACCAGCAGTAGTTTTTACATTATGACGCGGTACGAAACCCAGAAAACTTTTATGTCAACTGACTCTGGCCGCGGAAGCCTACGCAGTTATACTTAATTGTTGGTTTTTACTACTGGTTAGTCCGCAGCTCGTGGTCGTGCGGTAGCGTTCTCGCTTCCCGCGCCCGGGTTCCCGGGTTCGATTCCCGGCGGGGTCAAGGATTTTCTCTGCCTCGTGATGACTGGGTGTTGTGTGATGTCCTTAGGTTAATTGGGTTTAAGTAGTTCTAAGTTCTAGGGGACTGATGACCATAGATGTTAAGTCCCATAGTGCTCAGAGCCATTTTTTTTACTACTGGCTACAGTTGTTACTAGTCATTAACATACCAGGGTGCGTCAAAAAAATGTATACACACTTTGAAGCGTCGTAGAAAATTTATTTGCCGTTCTACAATGTTAAATTTCTGGAAATGGAAAGCTTAAAGTCCAAATGGTTCAAATGGCTCTGAGCACTATGGGACTTAACTGCTGTGGTCATTAGTCCCCTAGAACTTAGAACTACTTAAACCTAACTAACCTAAGGACATCACACACATCCATGCCCGAGGTAGGATTCGAACCTGCGACCGTACCGGTCGCGCGGTTCCAGACTGTAGCGCCTTTAACCGCTCGGCCACTCCGGCCGGCTCTTAAAGTCCAATTGGAAAAATAAATGTACTTTGCAAATGTGATTGATGTTCAAACTGGTGGCCTTCAGCAGCAATACATTTCTGAGTACGAGTCTGAGTACATTTCTGATTCCGTACATCGTACCAAAGTGTCCAATGAGATTTCTGCGCACACGGCCTGAATCTCATTCCAAAGTGTGTCCAGGTTACGTGGTTTACGTTTGTACACCTCATCTTTTACTGTGCCCCATAAGAAGAAATCTAGCGGCGTAAGGTCTGGAGAGCGTGCAGGAAACTCGATTGGTCCCCTGCGTCCTATCCACTGGCCTGGCACATTGTGATCCAGGTATGCTCGTACGTCCCTATGATAGTGAAGCGGGGCGCCATCTTGTTGGAAATAAAACTCATCATTACCGTATAATGCACGGAGTCAGCAAGCATTGTTAGGTACGTTTCTCCAGCAACAGTACCTCCAAAGTGGAAAGTCCCAATGAGTCTCCTTGCAGACAAACCACACCACACGTTTATACCAGGCAAATTCACAGCCTTTTCAACTGTAATGTGAGGATTATCTTCAGCCCAGTACACACAATTCTGCCTATTGACAGTTACATTGAGTTTGAATTGGGCTTCATCCGACCAAATTATGCTACCCATAAATCCCGATTCACGTCTCACCGCCGGCCGCGGTGGTCTAGCGGTTCTGCCGCTGCAGTCCGGAACCGCGGGACTGCTACGGTCGCAGGTTCGAATCCTGCCTCGGGCATGGGTGTGTGTGATGTCCTTAGGTTAGGTAGGTTTAAGTAGTTCTAAGTCCTAGGGGACTTATGACCTAAGATGTTGAGTCCCATAGTGCTCAGAGCCATACGTCTCACCATCTCCTGAACCCATCACAAAATTCAAACCTTCGATTTGGATCGTTGTCACTTAGCTGTTGCACCAGCCTTGGAATGCATACACGAAACTTGCCTTTCTTCAGAATGCGTAGCACACTACTAGCACTTACATTACTCTCACGTGCCGCTTGCCTTGAAGATTTTTGAGGCGAACGCTGAAACAGTTCCAAGACTGCAGTTGTGGAATCATCACTTGTAGCTGTACAAGGTCGCCCTGATCGACCTTTATGCACATCACACACTGTTCCATGAATTTCGAATTTGTCTCGTAGACGTGTAATTGTTAATCTTGAAGGTGGTTCTGTACCATACTCACTTCTCCACTGTCTTCGAAACGCAGCTACATTCTCAAACTTCCAGTACCACTTAATTATCTGCTTCCGCGCTTCAAAGCTCAAACGCACGTCCGCCATGTTGCAGTTACTTCCTTGCCACCGCTGCCACCTGTTGAAGAAATATAACATTACGTTCTCACAGATACTTAACCTTGTAGAATGGGAAATAAATTGTCTATGACAGTTCAAACTGTTTTTACATGTTTTTTGACGCACCCTGTATACACTGACGGAAAAAAACCGCAACACCAGGAAGGAGTTGCGCGACATAAACAAAAATTGGTAGGCGTGTTTATATACCGGAAAGATGATGTCTGTTCAAATTTCGCGCCAGTCGCATAACAATGGCGCTAGTAACGCCACTATAAGCAGCTGTAACGATCTTGAGCGTTAGCTACGTTTGAGATTGGATGTGGTGAATTGATGCCAGTCAAGAATGCTTTTAACTCTACAAATACGCCATTGTCAACACCTCACTGAGTATGAACGAGGTCGTGGAATAGGGCTACTCGAAGCTGGATGTTCCTTCTGCGCTACTCTAGGCTTGGCACCAATACAGCTGCTGTTCATGACTGCTCGCAGCAGTGGTCACGAGAATAGACGATCGCCAGAAGATATGGTTCTGGACGTCCACGTGACGCTATCCAGAGGAAGACCATCGTGTCCGGGGTGTGAATCTGGCGCAGCATACTGCATCTGTAATTTGAGCAACAGTTGGCACCACAGAGACACAAAGAACTGTTATAAATCGGTTACTTCAAGGACACGTCTGAGCCGATGCCTTGCAATGTGCATTTCACTAACTCCAAATCAACGCCATTTACAACTTCAGTGGTGTCAAGCCTAAGCTCTTTGGAGGACAGAGATGAAAGCTGGTACTGCCTCGGTGCCAGTGACGGTCGTTTGTTGGTTAGGATGGCAGTTGAGGACCTGCAGCCACCGTGTCTGCGTGCTAGACCAAAGCCTTCTAGATACAAGGCCTACGCACAGTGGCCATATTGGCACGTGACGTCACAAACTGTTGGCCATCTTATCTGTAGTCGGCAGTCCTGTTGGCGTGTGTGTTGTGTTGAAAGTGTGTGCCACGTGAAAGTGATATATATTTCATAAAGTAATCGCCTACAGTTCTTCGAAGTATGGGATGCAAGTGTTGCATTCCCTTTTGCCAGGGAAATTATAAATCCCAAAATGGCATGAAAGTGCACATGTTTTGATTTCCCAAATGTGTGAAGTTGAGAAATCGCTGGATTGCAGCTATTCCCAGACAGGAATTTGTGTCTACGCATCATTTAAGGGTAAGTAAATGACAAAAAATGTGTAGCATGTTATTTGTTTCCATTGCACCATATTTGCCAATTGTTTTTAAAAGCAGTTATGTATCATGTACCAGTATAATTTGTTTCTTAATTCTGGACCATTGCTGCGAGGTTAATACGAAGCAACTATATGTCACACAGAATAATTATATTAATTGGTTCAAATGGTTCAAATGGCTCTGAGCACTATGGGACTTAACATCTGTGGTCATCAGTCCCCTAGAACTTAGAACTACTTAAACCTAACTAACCTAAGGACATCACACACATCCATGCCCGAGGCAGGATTCGAACATGCGACCGGAGCAGTCGCGCGGTTCCGGACTGAGCGCCTAGAACCGCTAGACCACCGCGGCCGGCAATTATATTAATTAGTGTGACACGAAAATGTTTAGTATTCCTTATCATTCCTACCAGATTATTTAGTTTCCAGTACTTTTATATGTAAGAGCTACAGAATGATTTTGTTCAGTTTTACATATACAGCTATTCGGAAATAATTTCAATTTGAGTAGACTACGTTAGAAAATTGCTTTAATGAATTCAGTGTTCGACAGATTAAGCAGTATAGAAAGCATAATTTCGATGTAAGTGCAGTGATTAAATTAACAGCACTCTGTGACACGAATTTCAGTCAAGGATACAGGAGAAACAATCTTTTCATGTTTAAGGTTCTAAAGTTCTGGAGAAACAGGGAAATAAAACATTTTTTCGGGTTTTTGTATTTATTAAACATTACGTCAGGAGGTGCTCCATTTCGTCGAATGATTTGAGTTCCGTGTGAGGTCAGCAAATTTTGAAGTGGAGAAGAAAATTTACGAAAATAACCAGGAAAACAAATTCTTAAATTCTGTAGGGGCTCCAGCTGCTTTATTTAAAACCGAAAACGTCTGCTTGTTATTGCATATTGCTGATTTTTTACTGCAAGAAAACATAGCTCCTGAGGTAAAAGACAGAATTTAAAATTACAGTTTGTATTCAAGCCTGGAAACAGGTATTTAAGGCAAATCGTCAAAATAATTTTACATCTTGAAATATCATAGGGCAGTTGTGTTCAGTTACTTTAAGCAATGATATAAATTTCCATACTTCCATTACACGGCCATGTAGAAGAGGAAAGCACGGGAATCCCTATGCAGTCTCAGTTCTAAAACTCGTACAGTTCGTATAGCCGCAGAGTGCTTAACAGGAGCGTTCCAATACAGACCCGGCCATCAGTATGTGACGTCACAAGTGGGCGCGCAGGCCTGTGGTCTAGGTGGTGTTGGCTAGACACGCTCGACCTACACCTCGACTTCTAGTCAGGGATGTTATTCCTTAAGACAGCAGGAGCGCTCTCATCTTCATCCCACGCACCCTGACTGTACGTCAGTCTGGTGATTCGACTATTGTGCTGCCATCCATGAACACCACTCCAGGGGATGCTTTCCAACAAGATAACGCCTGCTCGCATACAGCTGTTGTAAACCAAAATGCTCTATAGAGTGTCGACGGTTTGCCCTGGTCTGCTCTATCACCAGATCTGCCTCCAAACGAGCACATATGGGACGTCATCGGGCGCCACAAATAGTATTAACCGTCCCTGCGTTGACCGAGCAAGTGCTACAGGTATGGGAGTCCATCTCACAAATTCACATCCGGTATCTGTACAGCACAATGAATGCACGTTTTTATCCTTGCATTCAACATTCTGGTGGTTAAACCGGTTATTAATGTACCAGTATCTCATATTTGCAATTGCTTATCTCGCGCTTACATTAACCTGTGATCTTCCAATGTTAATCGCTTAAATACGTTACCTAGACAAATATGTTCTCAAAATTTCGTTACTCTACAGTAATTATATTTTGGTGTTGCGATTGTTTTTCCGTCAGTGTATGTTTAAAAATTATAGGTAAATAAATAAATGTCGTGTGACAATTGCCTCCCGTCGGGTAGACCGTTCGCCGGGTGCAAGTCTTTCGATTTGACGCCTCTTCGGCGACTTGCGCTTCGATGGGGGTGAAATGATGATGATTAGGACAACACAACACACAGCCCTCGAGCGGAGAAAATCTCCGACCCAGCCGGGAATCGAACCCGGGCCCTTAGGATTGACATTCTGTCGCGCTCACCACTCAAATTATAGATATTGGTTCAATATATATTATGATAAATAAAATAACTACTATGGCATGAATTACATCAGTGTCAGGACCAAAGTTTCTTTTACTGATAAACATTTATTTGAGTCTGTGTTTATTCCCGTTATGCCTTCTTTTATGGTGCCAACTAAGTGATGCTTTCGACTTTCGAAGGTAGCTGAAAAATTTACTGTCGTATGCACTAGACTGTTAAACAGCGTACATTAAAGATCTACTCAGTCGAATAACACATACGGACGTTTTCATATTTTCCTAATCCTTCGATTTACTTTCTTTTTTAATAAAAATGCAAGCAGAAAACGATCTTCATAGAACGCCGTTCCGTCAACTGACTACTCCGCGATGAGAAAGTGAGCAACTGTTCAGAAGTTGCGCCATCAACTGTCCCCATGAGCACTCTGCACTTCAAACTTAAGTGTATGGAAGAGAGTTCACAGAACCACTTTCAGGCTCTACCTCGATCTTCCCACTGCCAAATAGCACGTGGCAAAAATGAACACCTAAATCACTCCGTGCGAGCTCTGTTTCCTCTTATTTTATAACGATGGCCATTTCGCCAAAAGTAGGTGGGAGTCAACAAAACGTATCGAAATCCGAAGGAGAAGGTTGACTATTGCGGTTTCCTGAAAAGGTCTCGCTGCAATGAACAACGCCTTTGTTTTAATTATTGCCACCACAACTCGCTTATCATATCCGTGACAGTCTCTCCCCCGTTTCGTAATAAGACTTTTTCGATGTCCTCCCTAAATCCCATTTGGTAAGGATCCCGTACCGCACAGCAGTATTCCACAAGACGACGAAGCGAAGCGTAGGTCGTCTCTTTAGTGGATTTGAGGCGTCTTTTAAGTGTTCCGCTAATAAAACATTATCTTTGGTTCGCCTTCAACATTATGTTTTCTATGTGATGGGACGCCAGTTAGCACCAAAACTAGTGACGTCACAAGTGCCCTCGGCGCTCGGCCTCCATTTTTGGAAACAAGAACGTAAATGTAACTACTGGCACAAGACATGTGAGAAAATAGCTTCGTAGGAACTACGAATGCTTAACACACTGAGTACCATGTGAATGGCTTTAAACGGGTAAAATAAATGAGACTGTCCTTTGTAACTCATTTGGTACGGTTTACGGTCGTCTTGGAATCGTATATACGAACTTTTTCTTCGTAAAACATTCTTTAACATGCTGTCCTCCTATTAGACTTCCCTTTCTTTTCCTTGTTCCGTGCACATGCTGATGGTTAATGTGATTCGTCACGTTTGATGCGTCATAGAAAAGATTGACTCAAGCTGGGACTTACTATCTCAAAGCGGGAGAAAAGCAAGACTCCCTATAAGGAAACGCAGCAAAAACGATAGCTACGAGCAACAGATGATAAAACACGACCGGCGTACAAAGTTCTTTTCGCCATGTTTTTTCATTTACAGTAGTTCATCTAGACGATAACAATGTTCGCGTTAGCGAGTTTTTTAGACTTGTCGTGGACATCGTGACTCACAGGACCTGACTTGCTCTAAGCGGTACTGTGGACAATAGTGCAAAGTAGATTCGGAAAAACCTTGTTCTGAGTACAGGTGCACACTAATGCGTCACAGAAAGCTGTATCCTACACACACACACACACACACACACAATGAGTCCCAAATTTCTATGGGAAAAATTATAGGACACTACATCCTAAACTGAGTGTTTTAATGCAGAGAACAAAAATATGTGTATTTCAGGCTGTACAGAGTCCCGAATGAGGCACATGCTTACAGAATGCTTACACACCGAAGAAAATCCTCAAACCAAGAAAATGTTCAAATGTGTGTGAATTCCTAATGGACAAAACTGCTGAGATCATCGCTCCCTAAACACTACTTAAACTAACTGAAACTAAATTCCGCTAAAAACAACGCACACACACCCCCATGCCCGAGGGAGGACTCGAACTGTGACATGGTGCCTCAAACCGCGCAGCCACTCCGCGGGTCCCTAACGCCAATGAATGATTAATGTAGAGTAATACAACTTCGGAAATACATTTGTCTAGGTAACATATACAGGGTGGTCCACTGATCGTGACCGGGTCAAATATCTCACAAAATAAGCGTCAAACGAAGAAACTACAAAGAACGAAACTTGTCTAGCTTGAAAGGGGAAACCAGATGGCGCTATGGTTGGCCCGCTAGATCGCGCTGCCATAGGTCAAAGGGATATCAACTGCGTTTTTTTTAAATAGGAACCCCCATTTTTTATTACATATTCGTGTAGTACGTAAATAAATATGAATGTTTTAGTTGGACCACTTTTTCGCTTTGTGATAGATGGCGCTGTAATAGTCAAAAACATATGGCTCACAATTTTAGACGAACAGATGGCAACAGGTAGGTTTTTTAAATTAAAATACTCGCTCTCTGGTACTATTCCGATAGTATCATGCATGTGAGGGCTACTAGACTGTTTTAAGCTAATCGGAAGTTTGAAAGTTCTGCGATATAGACTGAAGTATTAATCACGAGTCATACAAAAGCAAAGTCATCTTTACCGTTAGCAAGATAGCGGGATACGGAGATTCGCGAAGAATATAAACCGTGTGAGATTTGTGATGGGACTTAGCCGTCGTGATACTGAATAAGCACGAACATTCAAGGACATTGAAAAAGAAAGATCGCAAACAGAAAAACAATTATTAGTCTCGAGTAGGTAACAGACAAACGCAAACACAAAAACGTACAATTGCGCCGAGTTGTCAGAAGTTGTCGTTAACGACAGGATTACTGATGCAAACGGAAGCAATTACCTGAGTGAAAATCGGTGTGCGTGCTTAGCGTAGGGACAATTAATTACAAGGAACAATAAAATTGGATTCAGACTTCTAATTCTTCGTGTCGCCTACATATCTGAATATACATTATCATGTGTATTAGTGAAAATTAATTAACTATTAGAATATTATGAAGTGAAAAGTGAATTCATGGTTATTTAACAGGCCGGCCGTGTGGCCAAGCGGTTCTAGGCGCTTCAGCCCGAAACCACGCGACTGCTACGGTCGCAGGTTCGAATCCTGCCCCGGGCATGGATGTGTGTGATGTCCTTAGGTTAGTTAGATTTAAGTAGTTGTAAGTTCTAGGGGAGTCCGCCCCCGGTAGCTGAGTGGTCAGCGTGACGGTATGTCAATCCTAAGGGCCCGGGTTCGATTCCCGGCTGGGTCGGAGATTTTCTCCGCTCAGGGACTGGTTGTTGTGTTGTCCTAATTATCATCATTTCATTCCCATCGACGCGCAGGTCGCCGAAGTGGCGTCAACTCGGAAGACCTGCACCAGGCGAACGGTCTAGCCGACGGGAGGCCCTAGCCACACGACATTTATTCATTCATTCAGTTCTAGGGGACTGATGACCTCAGATGTTAAGTCCCATAGTGCTCAGAGCCATTTTAACCATTTTGTTATTTAACAGTCAACAGTCATCGATTTGTCCCAAGATTACGACGCATTCTGAACATTGCTTAAGTATATGTTATCTCTGAAATTACGTCGTGTAGTTATTGAACACGCGACGTAGCGACGTCTTCACGACGGAATAACAATTTATCATCTTAACATCCTCGCAATTCCATAATATGGCCACGACTTGGGTGAGGGATTGAAGATTCAAGACTTTATATTATTAATATTCAACAGCCATTATCTAACCCGGCACAATGAAAAGAAGAACTACAGTTAACCAGTTCGTGCAAGCTGAAAAGTCTGTCGCGGACTCACAACAAAAGAAAATTGGTTGTGGTGTCACCGCCAGACACCACACTTGCTAGGTGGTAGCTTTAAATCGGCCGCGGTCCGCTAGTATACGTCGGACCCGCGTGTCGCCACTGTCAGTGATTGCAGACCGAGCGCCGCCACACGGCTGGTCTAGAGAGACGTCCTAGCACTCGCCCCAGTTGTACAGATGACTTTGTTAGCGAAGCTACACTGACAAATACGCTCTCATTTGCCGAGACGATAGTTAGCATAGCCTTCAGCTACATCATTTGCTACGACCTAGCAAGGCGCCATTACCAGTTTATATTGAGATTGTACTTATGTATCTTCAAGAGCGATGTCCTCCAATTATGGATTAAAGTTAAGTATTCCAGAAGCTATGTACTATTATTTGCTACTTTAAATTCCCTTAATTGTTCCAGACCTCACGCCAGCCTGCGTGAGCTTAAACGCGTGCTATTCGGCTACAAGTCATAGTGGATTGGCTGTCGGGTCAGTCCACTACACTGGTGGTCATCATTTCAGGTCAGGGGAGTCATCGCGTCATCGAGTGGTGCTATTGCCGTGTTTATCAGTGAAGAAGCAGGAGCGGCTTACACATTCTGACGCGCTGCTCTATCGAAATATTGACATTAATCACGAAAGACTGTATCTGAAATAAGAATAAACTACGTGAGGAGTTTGTGTTTTTCTGCTAGTTACAGGATGGCGTTGTCGTGAGCGACGGACGCCGTTCCATGTCATACCGACTGGGACAACCATCACCACCTGTAACAATAATAACCTATAATAATTTTTTTCTTTATGAATTTAGATAAGTTTTTCTTTCTGAATTTATGTAAAATAATCTAAGTAATGTTGTGAATTTCTTTTTCTTTTCGTGTCATGTTAAAGAAACTGTAAACAACTTTTGAAATGAATGTTATTATTTATGTTAGATTTCAAGCAATTTGATAACCAAAGGAAAGTGTATTTAATGTTAAATACTATTGTATGATGTGAAAATTGTAATTTATACACTTGGTCCATACGTAGGTAATGCATTAGGATATGTGTAGTAGAAAACCTGTGGTGAATACCCTACCTGTAGGGGAGCGGGAAAAGGTGGATGCAGGCGAGCGCGGGAAAACGCACACTGGCGCGGTTCGGCACAACGGGCTCAGTATGACAGTCGGAGTTGGGCATCGGTCAGAGGAACATGTACTGTACCTAGGAGGCTATATAGGAAAAGTGGATTCCATTGAGCCTCGGATGGGCCGATTCCGACGACTACTTGGCATGGCTATATTCTCAGGCACAAAATTGGAAAGATTACGACGCTAAGAAGAAGGAAAATGCCGATGCTGTGAGAGCCTTAGCCGTGCTTGTATGTGGGCTGTGCTGCCCGCTATCTCGCTGCCCGCCATCTGCCGCACCGACGTGCACAGGTCAAACATTTATTTCATCTTTAGAAGTGTATCTGTGTGGACCAGTGTCGAAACTGCTTTGACTGTTCAATAATAACGTGACTTTTATCAGAATTGCCTTAGCCGTTACTCATCCCTATCACTGACCTAGATAGGGTCCTTACCACATATTGTGCAACCCGAGTATCCCGAACTGAAAGTTCAAAGATAGTATTAACGAGAATTATCAGTAGACAAATCTATGTTATAAAGAAGTTTAAATGTAGGTATGTTAACGTAAATGTTAGTAAAGAACAACAGTTTGATTAAATTGAAAGATAAAGTTTGAATTGAGCTCGCAATGTTAGTTAATTAATTTGAGACAGAAAGAATGATAACTAATTAATTCAGAAATAAAAGAAAAGAGTAGTGATCCACAGATCGATAATTTTGAGTGTTAATTTATCTTCAGGACTTAATAGTTCCAGTTTGATGACCATAACAGTTTCAGCCCCCCCCCCCTTTCTCTTGCCTATTCTTTCACATCTTGAAGTGTACTGATCAGATTTGAACAGCAAAGTTAAGTTCTATATTTAACCTAAGTGTATTAGTGTTTTTTTCCAATTTTAATAGTGACATTGTATGTGTGTTTTCAAAATTGTTAATTCTAGGGTAATATATGCCCGATTTCAGTCTGATCAGTATACAAAATGCAGTGCGTAGTAATCATTGCTGTGTGGTGTTGTGTAAATTTAGCTCGTCCAAACTAATACAAAAGGAGAGAACTTTAGTTCAGTGGATTTTTCCTATGTCAAACTTTGTCTTATAACGCAACAGTATTCCGTGTTGTTATGCTTGTACATGCACACACTTGTACAAGGAAAAACTCACCCAATGCCTAATTAGGCTGGCGACCGAATTATTAATCATTGGTAATATCTACTGTGTGTACTTCTTGTCCATACGAACGCGTAATTGTATTTTACATTTGCTTGACGCATCACTGTAGTTTCTAACTGAGTATAGGTTCGATCTTGCTTCCATTAGGTACACGCGGTCAATTTATGTACTAAAATCCTTGTTTACAAGGTGAAGCCCGTGAACTTATTACAGTACAGGCTTTATAGAGCTAACGCACGTCCGACAGGGCGGTAGTGTTACAAGTGGCTTCCCGGTGACAGGACATCCAGTGTTGTCTGTTACAAATTAACGTAAAGACCGAACAGTGGATGTTCAGTGGCACGAATAGCAATAAAGTGTAGAAAATTAAACTGCAGTGTGAGTCAAGTATAATAGTGTGGTGTAATTGGCATTCAATATGGACAGGAATGTAGACAGGGTAGATGTGCCGAGCGAAATGGAGATTGCGGCTAGCAGTAGCAGGAGTTTACGCGGCCAGCTAACAGATGGCGTTAGCGGAAGACAATTGGGGTACATACAATACCATGAACACGTCAACGAACAGATTGAAATGTCGAGATCGTCTCGAACACAGCAAGGGACAAAACAGGAAGTAGAGGGTGACGTTGTAGATGATAGTGGGTACGTGAACGAATCCACTGACATATTTGATTCAACACAGATAAAGAAAGAACCGAAAGAAATTTCTGAAGTAGAATCGGAACACACCGATTTCGTAGGACAAAACAGTGTAAAAATTTTAAGCATGAACGACTTATTTGAACAATTAACCAAACAAATTGCAGGACAGAATGAGCAACTTCAAAAACAAGTCAGTAATCAGGTTAATCAGCTTAAAATACAGAATGATCAGATTAAAGCACAGGTCGAAGGACAGGGAATTAAAATTAGTAAACAACTAGAACAAGTAGAACAAAAAGTGGGTAATTTAAGTTCTGTGGTAAATACTCTGAAATTTGAAATCGATACTATTAACAAAAATATGGATACTATGCAGGAGGAAATTGGTAACATTAATAGTAGATTCGATGTTGAAATTCTCAACATCCAAGAGAAAGTAGAACCTCTGGTTGAAACTAAGGTAGACGAAAAAGTTTTCGGTCTTAAAACTGAGATCGTAAACGAATGTCAACACGGAATATCACAGTTGAAAAAGGTAGTTGTAGACACTGAAAGAGATTTGGGTGAAAAAGAAACCGGATGTGTTCAAAATTGTACGAAAATTCAAGGCAGAATTTTCGATCTGGAGAGTAAAATTAAAGATAGGCCTGGTGTGGTCTGTAATGGCACACCAATTACGAAGCTGTTAGAAGGCGAGGAACGCTTCGATCCAGCCAAGAAACATAACGGGTGGCATCCGTTAGATTTTATCAAAAATTGCGAGAGAGTATTTCCTGAGCACTTGTCTGATCAGGAAAAGATAAACGTTGTAATTAGCGCCTTAGCAGGTGACGCTAAGCGCTGAGGAATAAATTTAAATACCGAACGAATGACGTTCGAAGAATTTAGGCAAAGATTTACAGAAGAATATTGGTCTGAACAAAAGCAGGACCATTTATGGCGCGAGTTTATCATGGCCAAACTGCATGATAACAGGGGCAGGAATTCTTTGAAAGATTTCTGCGAGTATTGGTACAGGAAATTGACGCATTTAAGAGGTAGAAGATCAGATTCGGAAATTATCTGGGAGCTATATAAAAAGCTTCCAGAAGATTCAAAGAGGTATGTAGGAAGCAATCATCGTAGCTTCCAAGCATTTCTCGAAAGAGTCGAAGACGAGGATCATTGGCGCGAAAGTCGTGCCAATTATCAAAATTTTGGTAACCATAATAACCGAAACAATGACGGACGAAATGACGGCGATGGATTTCGCGTCAATATAATACAGGGAGGAAGAGGTAGAGGAAGAGGCAGAGGAAATTATCCCGGTCGCGGTAGAGGGTATACCACGCAAAACGATAACGACGCGGGAAACTAATTTCCGCGAACGTTGCGGGCCAAACGGAAGCGGACAATAAATACCGGCCCCGATTAAAGAAAAGATACCGGACCGACCGTAATGTAATGAGACAGGTTAGAGACAGGCGTGAAACGACGCAGCGTGTTGTGGCGAGACAAGCGTCAGGTGCGAGCCAACATGAGTCATCTCGGCCGTACCGAGCGCTCCAGGTTATCAGGCGAGTGGAGCATCAGAGGGCAACGAACCAGCTTAGCGGAACATCTGTTCAGAGAGAAGCCGCTAGCAATACGGCAGCAGTAGGTGCGAACGTAGCCGTAAGAGATAATGAAAATTTTACGAGTGATAATTCCGTGGCAAAGGAAACAATAAATGAGACTGTGAGTACACAGCGAGGTGCGATTAGCAGTGTTTGCAATGAGGTAAAGGGCGATAATGAATTAGCAGAGGTAACTGATTGGCGTGTGCGGATCGACGATCTGTACAAGGGCCTAAAGCAATGTGAGTGGGAGGATTTTAAGAAGGAGTATGAGGCGACGAAATTAGATGGTGGAAAGAGAAATAGTAGGGACGTCAATAGTGACGTGGCCCAAATTTGAAGAGGGGAGAATAAATAGCGCCGCGCAAAGTACGCGTGCTGCCGATAGGAGGAAGATTAATAGTAGGAAGGAGTTGGAGGATGAAATCCTCAGCATTGACGAAGAAATAACTTCTGCTAACAATCCGCCAATAGTACAAGCTGCTACCGAGAGGCACCGTGGAGAAGGGGCAGATGATTACCTGAAAGTAATTAAAGTCCACGAGGATTACACCTAATATGAAGTCACAGTGGATGTGAATAAAGCTGAGGATGAGGCCGTTTTGCCAAAAGAGGAGATTGAATTAAAATCTAAGCCTGACGACAATACCGAGGAAGAACTTAGTGCCTGTCTCAGAAAAGCCTTTATGTTAGAACCTGAAAGCGATCCAGAATGGTCGGATTCCGACGATAGTGATGATGAAACATACGCAAATACAGACAAAATTGAATATACTAACTTTCCCTGTTGTGCAAAAGTAGCGTACTTAAATGAATCTGGTGTTGAGGAAGAGAGTAGTGATGACTCTAGTGAAGATGAATTTTCAGGTGTAAAAGAAAGTGAATATACTTTTACTGAAAGAGGATATGAGAAAATTAGTGGAATTAATAGGGATGCAGTTAATTGCGAAATTGTACCTAACGATGAAGAAACTTCAAAACAAAATCCAGATGTTGTGACTGAACAAAGAAAGAAAGAGCCACCTGACGACTCTGTGTTTATTTTGCGAAGTGTTCAAGTAAGCAAAGACTTTGAATTCCAGAGGCCTAAAAAGCCACCAGACCTATGTGACTGTTTCATGAACTATAAAAGACTGCCTTGTTAATAAAGAGACGAGCAGGGGCAAGATGCTGTATTTGTATATATTATTAATATTATGCATAACTTTATTGTTACTGTAACTCAGTGTTAGCTGAAAGTGAATTATTGTTTTGTTGAATTAGAGCCTGGGGCAGGTTCATATCGGAATTTGAGAATGTCATGAACACATTACATCATGAAACTACAGGATTCCCACCGGAAGAAATTTTGTTAGGCAGAAGTAGTAAAAGTTTAATTGAAGAAAAATTAGAGTTTCCACCTTGTACAAGTTTGGGATTGAATCAAAAGAAAGAATTGGTAATAAAAAGGGCAAAGCAAAAAGCTGAATCTAGATCTAGAAGACACGATAAAAATTTAAAAGTTTCAAAATTTAAAATTGGAGATTATGTTCTTTTAAAAACCCACGAAAAGTCTAGTGAACTAAACCATGAGATTTCAAATTTAAATATATTTATAATGGACCATATATAATACAGAATATTCCACACGATAATGCTTACTACCTAATCTACCCGAAATCCAAAAGACCTTTAGGTGTAAGAAATATTGTGGACCCGAAACTGTATGTTCCCAGGAACGAGTAATTGTGCTGTATCTTATGCTGAACCCAAGTTGTTTCAAATGTAACTATTCTTTGTAAATGTCTGTATAACCTTGAAAGTGTGCTAATGTAGTTATGTGAGTTTCAGATTACCAGTTGTACTGTAACTGTAAAAATGAATGGAAAAAAGGACTGAAAAGAAAGGATAAGTGCTATCAGCCAGATAAAAGATGGAACAGTCAAAAATGAAAATGGGCAGTGTATGAACCATATTATGAAGGACTGCCAAATACCAATGAGGCAGATAAATAGTCGATGGAAAATTGTAAATGTAATCCAGAGGATGTGACAATATGGAGTGAAATGGACTGCCCAAATCCGCATAATAGGCAGCAAATATGGGTAGATATTTTTTTGAAAATTTTGTGTGTGTGTTTTGTTTAGTAAGTTAAGAAATGGACTGCTGTTCAAAGCAAGCAGCGACAAATTATCTTATAGTGTATACGAAATATGCATTTGTTTTTGTAGTTAAATGTTTGTATTCCAGGATTTTAAATTATTTCTTTGAGAAATTTGGGAAAAAATGATTAAATTGCTATTTTAGTAATGTTATGATGGGAAGTTGGACTGTGCAAAAAGGCACTTAAGTAAATAACGAGAAATTGGTCTTGATGTATTGAGAAAGTATGAACCTATATACAGTGAGTGGAAGGAAATATGTAGTGTAAATCTTCTTGAACATTTACGTAAAGATTCAGAACCAGTGTATAATTGTTAAATTTAGTGTTCCCATAAAATTTAGACTTAAGAAAATTTTCTGGAAACAGGGGCATGTGTAACAATAATAACCTATAATAATTTTTTTCTTTATGAATTTAGATAAGTTTTTCTTTCTGAATTTATGTAAAATAATGTAAGTAATGTTGTGAATTTCTTTTTCTTTTCGTGTCATGTTAAAGAAACTGTAAACAACTTTTGAAATGAATGTTATTATTTATGTTAGATTTCAAGCAATTTGATAACCAAAGGAAAGTGTATTTAATGTTAAATATGTATGATGTGAAAATTGTAATTTATACACTTGGTCCATACGTAGGTAATGCATTAGGATATGTGTAGTAGAAAACCTGTGGTGAAGACCCTACCCGTAGGGGAGCGGGAAAAGGTGGATGCAGGCGAGCGCGGGAAAACGCACACTGGCGCGGTTCGGCACAACGAGCTCAGTAAAACAGTCGGAGTTGGGCATCAGTCAGAGGAACATGTACTGTACCTAGGAGACTATATAGGAAAAGTGGATTCCATTGAGCCTCGGATGGGCCGATTCCGACGACTACTTGGCATGGCTATATTCTCAGGCACAAAATTGGAAAGATTACGACGCTAAGAAGAAGGAAAGTGCCGATGCTGTGAGAGCCTTAGCCGTGCTTGTATGTGGGCTGTGCTGCCCGCTATCTCGCTGCCCGCCATCTGCCGCACCGACGTGCACAGGTCAAACATTTATTTCATCTTTAGAAGTGTATCTGTGTGGACCAGTGTCGAAACTGTTTTGACTGTTCAATAATAACGTGACTTTGATCAGAATTGCCTTAGCCGTTACTCATCCTTATCACTGACCTAGATAGGGTCCTTACCACATATTGTGCAACCCGAGTATCCCGAACTGAAAGTTCAAAGATAGTATTAACGAGAATTATCAGTAGACAAATCTATGTTATAAAGAAGTTTAAATGTAGGTATGTTAACGTAAATGTTAGTAAAGAACAACAGTTTGATTAAATTGAAAGATAAAGTTTGAATTGAGCTCGCAATGTTAGTTAATTAATTTGAGACAGAAAGAATGATAACTAATTAATTCAGAAATAAAAGAAAAGAGTAGTGATCCACAGATCGATAATTTTGAGTGTTAATTTATCTTCAGGACTTACTAGTTCCAGTTTGATGACCATAACAGTTTCAGCCCCCCCCCCCCCTTCTCTTGCCTATTCTTTCACATCTTGAAGTGTACTGATCAGATTTGAACAGCAAAGTTAAGTTCTATATTTAACCTAAGTGTATTAGTGTTTTTTTCCAATTTTAATAATGACATTGTATGTGTGTTTTCAAAATTGTTAATTCTAGGGTAATCTATGCCCGATTTCAGTCTGATCAATATACAAAATGCAGTGCGTAGTAATCATTGCTGTGTGGTGTTGTGTAAATTTAGCTCGTCCAAACTAATACAAAAGGAGAGAACTTTAGTTCAGTGGATTTTTCCTATGTCAAACTTTGTCTTATAACGCAACAGTATTCCGTGTTGTTATGCTTGTACATGCACACACTTGTACAAGGAAAAACTCACCCAATGCCTAATTAGGCTGGCGACCGAATTATTAATCATTGGTAATATCTACTGTGTGTACTTCTTGTCTATACGAACGCGTAATTGTATTTTACATTTGTTTGACGCATCACTGTAGTTTCTAACTGAGTATAGGTTCGATCATGCTTCCATTAGGTACACGCGGTCAATTTATGTACTAAAATCCTTGTTTACAAGGTGAAGCCCGTGAACTTATTACAGTACAGGCTTTATAGAGCTAACGCACGTCCGACAGGGCGGTAGTGTTACACACCGAGTGGTGTCAACTCTAAGGAGACGCAGACGCCACAGCAGCCCACCATTATGGAGCCACCATCAGCTTGCACAGTACCTTGTTGACAACTCGGTTCCATGGCTTCGTGATGTCTGCGCCACACTTGAACTCTACCATCGGCTCTTACCAAAAGTCTGTTTATTCTTCTCGTCGTGCGGCCATAATCATACCGGAAATCATTTGGATGGGCGACCATCCAGGCCGCCATGCACTCTTGCCATTTTTCGGGGTGCACTCAGCCTCGTGATGACAACTGAGGAGCTACTCGACCGAATAGTAGCGGCTTCGGTCAAGAATACCATCATAACGACCGGGAGAGCGGTGTGCAGACCCCACGCCCCTCCTATCCGCATCCTTCACTGAGGATGACACGGCGGTCGGATGGTCCCGTTAGGCCACTCGTGGCCTGAAGACGGAGTGCGGAATGTGTGTGTGTGTGTGTGTGTGTGTGTGTGTGTATGTGTCTGTGTGTGTGTGTGTGAACCTGACCATCTTTTGTGATTTCTACTTTTTTTTATGCGGCCCACCACTAATTCCTTTCCTGCGCTAACTTCCTCATCTCAGAGTAACACTTGTAATCGATGTCCTCAATTATTTGCTGGATGTATTCCAATCTCTGTCTTCCTTACAGTTTTTGCCCTCTACAGCTCCCTCTAGTACTGTGGAAGACATTCCCTGATGTCTTAACGGGTGTCCTATCCTCCTGTCCTCCTTTTCAGTATTTTCCACATATTCCTTTCCTCTCCGATTCTGCGCAGAACCTCCTCGTTTCTTACCTAATCAGTCTATCTAATTTTTAACATTCGTCTGTAGCACCACATCTCAAATGTTTTGATTCTCTTCTGTTCTGGTTTTCCCAAACTCCATGTTTCATTACCGTACGACGCTATGCTCCAAAACGTACATTCTCAGAAATTTCCTTAAATTAAGCGCTACGTTTGATACTAGTGGACTTTCTTCGCCAGGAATGCCCTCTTTTCCATTGCTAGTCTGCTTTTGATGTCCTCCTTGCTCCGTCCATCATTGGCTATTTTACTGCCTAGGTAGCAAAATCCCTTAGCTTCACCTGCTTCGTGAACATTAGTCCTGATGTTTTCTCGCTGTTCTCATTTCTGCTACTTCTCATTACTTTCGTCTTTCCTCTATTTAGTCTCAATCCATATTCTGTACTCATTAGACTGTTCATTCCATTCAGTAGATCATATAATTTTCCTGCTTAGGAAGGCAGATGCACTGATTACTGCGCCATCCGGACACAGTGGTCAGCACAACTTCGTGGACTACCGTAGCACGCCTCCCGCCAGACCCGAATTCTCAACTTATCCACACTGTTTCGGGCTGACACCAGATATGACGTGTTAATGGTCTAAGAACTTTCAGCATTGTACTCGATAATGGCATAAAAATCGAAATCTAGACAGTACAGAAGAAAAATACAATAATATACAGTCAAATGGCAGTTTCTTCTTTACAAGAAAAACTATTAATGTAGCGTTCGAGCCTGGTGTGCATCTGCAGTGAAGGGATCATTGGCCGTCCTCACCTGTATTATACACTCCTGGAAATTGAAATAAGAACACCGTGAATTCATTGTCCCAGGAAGGGGAAACTTTATTGGCACATTCCTGGGGTCAGATACATCACATGATCACACTGACAGAACCACAGGCACATAGACACAGGCAACAGAGCATGCACAACGTCGGCACTAGTACAGTGTATATCCACCTTTCGCAGCAATGCAGGCTGCTATTCTCCCATGGAGACGATCGTAGAGATGCTGGATGTAGTCCTGTGGAACGGCTTGCCATGCCATTTCCACCTGGCGCCTCAGTTGGACCAGCGTTCGTGCTGGACGTGCAGACCGCGTGAGACGACGCTTCATCCAGTCCCAAACATGCTCAATGGGGGGCAGATCCGGAGATCTTGCTGGCCAGGGTAGTTGACTTACACCTTCTAGAGCACGTTGGGTGGCACGAGATACATGCGGACGTGCATTGTCCTGTTGGAACAGCAAGTTCCCTTGCCGGTCTAGGAATGGTAGAACGATGGGTTCGATGAGGGTTTGGATGTACCGTGCACTATTCAGTGTCCCCTCGACGATCACCAGTGGTGTACGGCCAGTGTAGGAGATCGCTCCCCACACCATGATGCCGGGTGTTGGCCCTGTGTGCCTCGGTCGTATGCAGTCCTGATTGTGGCGCTCACCTGCACGGCGCCAAACACGCATACGACCATCATTGGCACCAAGGCAGAAGCGACTCTCATCGCTGAAGACGACACGTCTCCATTCGTCCCTCCATTCACGCCTGTCGCGACACCACTGGAGGCGGGCTGCACGATGTTGGGGCGTGAGCGGAAGACGGCCTAACGGTGTGCGGGACCGTAGCCCAGCTTCATGGAGACGGTTGCGAATGGTCCTCGCCGATACCCCAGGAGCAACAGTGTCCCTAATTTGCTGGGAAGTGGCGGTGCGGTCCCCTACGGCACTGCGTAGGATCCTACGGTCTTGGCGTGTATCCGTGGGTCGCTGCGGTCCGGTCCCAGGTCGACGGGCACGTGCACCTTCCGCCGACCACTGGCGACAACATCGATGTACTGTGGAGACCTCACGCCCCACGTGTTGAGCAATTCGGCGGAACGTCCACCCGGCCTCCCGCATGCCCACTATACGCCCTCGCTCAAAGTCCGTCAACTGCACATACGGTTCACGTCCACGCTGTCGCGGCATGCTACCAGTGTTAAAGACTGCGATGGAGCTCCGTATGCCACGGCAAACTGGCTGACACTGACGGCGGCGGTGCACAAATGCTGCGCAGATAGCGCCATTCGACGGCCAACACCGCGGTTCCTGGTGTGTCCGCTGTGCCGTCCATGTGATCATTGCTTGTACAGCCCTCTCGCAGTGTCCGGAGCAAGTATGGTGGGTCTGACACACCGGTGTCAATGTGTTCTTTTTTCCATTTCCAGGAGTGTATATATGGTGTCTGTTCTTTCGCACTGTCCGATGGATTTTAAGTCGGGTGAACGTGCAGGCCATTACATCCGCTGAATATTCTCTCATTCCAAGGGCTCCTCCACCAGTGCAGTTCGATGCGAAGTCATCCATAAAGGTGAAGTCGAGGCCGAATGCAACCCTGAAAAGATATACATTCGTAAGGAGTACACTATCACAATAACGTTTGACCTGTTAGTGTTCTGTGCTCGGTCTCGGAAGTTATGCCTCCAGCCATCGTAATACCTGAACCACCAAAACGATCATGTGTTCCTGGGTGCATTACCTACCCACATATGGCGAGAGGTGGTGAAACGTTCCCTTTGAAAAATTAAGAATGACAGTGCTGGAAAAACTCTTACGTTATTTGATTTTCAAACAGCTGAGCAAAACTGAACGTACTCAGACAGTTCTCTCTTTACTTATTCTGATCATCACTAAACTGAGGCACAATATTTTTTAGCCGCAACGCAGTCTGACTTTCAATAATCCCTATAGAAGAATGGCCCTGACTAACAATAACCTATACCTTTCATGAATCACTTACATCACAAAAATCTTCCTTACTCGAACTACTGCAATACAGCGAGCTCCAGTACTGCCAGCTAAATAAAAGATTCTAACTACTGAAGGCACTAATTACTGATAGGCGTAGTTAGCAAATGAAAGATTTTAATAGAGAATAAACAATGTATTTACCTTAATAACGTTCAAAAGTCATTTTATATATATATATACACTCCTGGAAATGGAAAAAAGAACACATTGACACCGGTGTGTCAGACCCACCATACTTGCTCCGGACACTGCGAGAGGGCTGTACAAGCAATGATCACACGCACGGCACAGCGGACACACCAGGAACCGCGGTGTTGGCCGTCGAATGGCGCTAGCTGCGCAGCATTTGTGCAACGCCGCCGTCAGTGTCAGCCAGTTTGCCGTGGCATACGGAGCTCCATCGCAGTCTTTAACACTGGTAGCATGCCGCGACAGCGTGGACGTGAACCGTATGTGCAGTTGACGGACTTTGAGCGAGGGCGTATAGTGGGCATGCGGGAGGCCGGGTGGACGTACCGCCGAATTGCTCAACACGTGGGGCGTGAGGTCTCCACAGTACATCGATGTTGTCGCCAGTGGTCGGCGGAAGGTGCACGTGCCCGGCGACGTGGGACCGGACCGAAGCGACGCACGGATGCACGCCAAGACCGTAGGATCCTACGCAGTGCCGTAGGGGACCGCACCGCCACTTCCCAGCAAATTAGGGACACTGTTGCTCCTGGGGTATCGGCGAGAACCATTCGCAACCGTCTCCATGAAGCTGGGCTACGGTCCCGCACACCGTTACGCCGTCTTCCGCTCACGCCCCAACATCGTGCAGCCCGCCTCCAGTGGTGTCGCGACAGGCGTGAATGGAGGGACGAATGGAGACGTGTCGTCTTCAGCGATGAGAGTCGCTTCTGCCTTGGTGCCAATGACGGTCGTATGCGTGTTTGGCGCCGTGCAGGTGAGCGCCACAATCAGGACTGCATACGACCGAGGCACACAGGGCCAACACCCGGCATCATGGTGTGGGGAGCGATCTCCTACACTGGCCGTACACCACTGGTGATCGTCGAGGGGACACTGAATAGTGCACGGTACATCCAAACCGTCATCGAACCCATCGTTCTACCATTCCTAGACCGGCAAGGGAACTTGCTGTTCCAACAGGACAATGCACGTCTGCATGTATCCCGTGCCACCCAACGTGCTCTAGAACGTGTAAGTCAACTACCCTGGCCAGCAAGATCTCCGGATCTGTCCCCCATTGAGCATGTTTGGGACTGGATGAAGCGTCGTCTCACGCGGTCTGCACGTCCAGCACGAACGCTGGTCCAACTGAGGCGCCAGGTGGAAATGGCATGGCAAGCCGTTCCACAGGACTACATCCAGCATCTCTACGATCGTCTCCATGGGAGAATAGCAGCCTGCATTGCTGCGAAAGGTGGATATACACTGTACTAGTGCCGACATTGTGCATGCTCTGTTGCCTGTGTCTATGTGCCTGTGGTTCTGTCAGTGTGATCATGTGATGTATCTGACCCCAGGAATGTGTCAATAAAGTTTCCCCTTCCTGGGACAATGAATTCACGGTGTTCTTATTTCAATTTCCAGGAGTATATATATATATAATTTTGTGACATCCAATAAAACAAATTTCCTTTTTCTGGCGGGCACACGTCCTGATCGTCCGCTCAAAACTCTGGCATCTCTCTCCCCACATCCACCACTGCTGGCGGCTCACCTCCAACGGCACAACGCTACGCTGTTCACACCCAACTACACAAGCGAATATTCCAACCATGCCAACCAGCCACAGATTGCACACAGCACGGTCAGTGATTTTCATACAGAGCGGTACGTGACGTTACCAACATAAAAACCTAAACAGCCTACTTAAGTCATCGTCAAGTCAATAAGACTGTCGAAGACCGTATAAAGCGTTTGGAGGCCTACTACAGTGGGAACACGTGATGTCATTTTTGTCCGTATAACTGCATATTTCTTTCAGTTACTGTCTGTACTACACTCCAGTAGTTCTTTGTGTGTATAGCTCTAGTTTCACACAGCTATGTTACTTGACAGTGACACGTCATGCTAAAGTTAACTTTTGACCTTAAGTTTTGCACACCAGTGTATTCGTGTTTATTTGGCACAGCATTGTTTGTAACATTTTACATACTACACATTATTCTCCAAATCTTAACTAATTACAAGTAAAATATGACCAGACACTAATATTTAGTTTATCACTAGTGGGAGCACTTAGTTGTGATATGGCACTGAATAACGCCAAGCACACAAAACTTGAATCGGTTCAAATGGCTCTGAGCACTACGGGACTTAACTTCTGAGGTCATCAGTCCCCTAGAACTTAGAACTACTTAAACCTAACTAACCTAAGGACATCACACACATCCATGCCCGATGCAGGATTCATACCTGCGACCTTAGCAGCAGCGCGGTTCCAGACTGTAGCGCCTAGAACCGCTCGGCCACCCCGGCCGCCACTGCAATCGAAACGGACGTGTTAGCGGAATCGTGTGTGAACGACTGTAGCTGTTTGTGTTCTCTTCTGCGTACTTCAGACTTTGAAGCAACCGGTTCTAACCTCGGTGTTATGAGAAATTCATATCGTATGCATTTTGTCAGCGGCAAAGGTGTGTGACGTTCACGATCCCCAGTGTGTGCGCAATATCCTGGGCTAAAAATCTAAACTGTCTCCCCTGGAACGTGAACATGCAAGAACGTTGATGGTGGACTTTTCGTCTGATTGGGACATTAAATCCAACAGCTCCCCTGCTCCTATTTAAGAGGAATAAGCAGTATGTCGACACCTGTGTTTCGCTCTCTACTTGCATCAACAACGCGCTACGTAAGAGACAGCCTTGAAATACTCGTCACAAATGTCTGCACTATGTATTAGGTTGGTGTATAAGTTCGCAGCATTTTTCCGGAAGTTTAACAAACACAAATGATGGACGTAATAAAGACATTAGTCGTCAACAATATATTCTCCTCCACTATTTACAACAGTCTGCCAACGCTGGAGTAACTTCTCAATCCCGCGACTGTAGAAATTACTTGGTTTTGATGTGAAGAACTGTTCGGACAACGTTTTCATATGGGAAGGAAGTTCCTTGAAAGTGCGATAGACAGCGCACAAGGCGAAAATCCAAGGGCACAAGGTCAGATACACAACATGGGAGAGGAATGACTTCTTAACCCAGCTCCTGTATAGTGATTTTTTTCCATCACAATGCGTGTGGGCGTTATTGTGGAGTAGCGTCACTTTACTCAGTCTTCCTGGTCGTTTTTCTTGAACTGCGTCTACAAGACGTCTCAGTCGTTGACAGTAAATGTCAGCAGTGATGGCTGCACCTCGGGAAAACAATTCGTAGTAGACCACACCGCCGCTGTTCCACCGGATGCATAATGCACACATCAAAAAAAGTTTTGCGTCATACCGGTTCCCAGAACTCCAGAACTCCTGAAGACAGTCGTTGACTATGGATATTGTATCACAGACACTGTCTCTCTGACTATTCCAAGATGTCACTAAACCCGCCCAAAGATGTAAACAACAATGTATGAGCAGCCCTATTAGACGGAGGGGGTCCGACAGCCGATCAGTTCCAGTCATTCCACCAGGAAGGAGGTACACGGCTCGTGTTGTCTATAGTTCAACCATGCCTCTACGGTCAATACCACGCTTCGATAGCGTCCGCATTGTTACTTTGCGCCAGGAAGGGCTCTCAATAAGGGAAGTGTCCACGAGTCTTAGAGTGGACAAAAGTGATGTTGTTCGGACATGCAGGAGATACAGAGATACAGGAGCCGGCCGTGGAGACCGAGCGGTTCTAGGCGCTTCAGTCTGGATCCGCGCTGCAGCTACGGTCTCAGGTTCGAATCCTGCCTCGGGCATGGATGTGTGTGATGTCCTTAGGTTAGTTAGGTTTAAGTAGTTCTAAGTTCTAGGGGACTGATGACCTCAGAAGTTAAGTTCCTTAGTGCTCACAGCCATTTGAACCATCTGAGAGACAGCAACTGTCGATGGCATGCCTCGCTCAGCCCGCTCAAGGGCTACTATTGCAGTGGATGACCGCTACCTACGGATTATGCCTTGGAGGAACCCTGACAGCGACGCCACCATGTTGAATAATGCTTTTCGTGCAGACACAGGACGTCGTGTGACGACTCAAAGTGTGTGTAATAGGCTGCATGATGCGCAATTTCACTCCCAACGTCCATGGTGACGTTTATCTTTGCAACCACGATACCATGTAGCACGGTAAACATGGGCCCAAATACATTCCGAAGGGACTGTTCAGGATTGACATCACGTTATCTTCACCGATGAATGTCGCATATGCCATCAACCAGACAATCGTCGGAGACGTGTTTGGAGACAACCCGGTCAGGCTGAATGCCTTAGACACGTTGTCCAGCGAGTGCACCAAGGTGGAAGTTCCCTGATGTTTTAGGGTGGCATTATGTGGGGCCGCCGTACGCCGCTGGTGGTCGTGGAAGCCACTGTAACGGCTGTACGATGGGTGAATGTCATTCTCCGACCGACTGTGCAACCACTTCGGCAGCATATTGGCAAGGCTTCCGTCTTCATGGACGACAATTCGCGCCCTCATCGTGCACATCTTGTGAATGACTTCCTTCAGGATAACGACATCAAAAAATGGGTCAAATTGCTCTGAGCACTATGGGACTTAACATCTGAGGTCATCAGTCCCCTAGAACTTAGAACTACTTAAATCTAACTAACCTAGGAACATCCCACACAGCCGTGCCCGAGGCAGGATTCGAACCTTCGACCGTAGCGGTCGCGCGGTTCCAGACTGAAGCGCCAAGAACCGCTCGGCCACACCGGCCGGCGATAACGACGTCGCTCGACTAGAGTGGCCAGCATGTTCTCCAGACATGAATCCTAAGGAACATGCTTGGGATAGATTGAAAAGGGCTGTTTATGGACGCTTGACCCACCAACCACTCTGAGGAATCTACGCCGAATCGCCTTTGAGGAGTGGGACAATCTGGACCAACAGTGCCTTGATGAACTGGATAGCATGCCACGACGAATACAGCCATACGTCAATGCAAGATGGTTCAAATGGCTCTGAGCACTATGGGACTTAACATCTATGGTCATCAGTCCCCTAGAACTTAGAACTACTTAAACCTAACTAACCTAAGGACAGCACACAACACCCAGTCATCACGAGGCAGATAAAATCCCTGACCCCGCCGGGAATCGAACCCGGGCGCGGGAAGCGAGAACGCTACCGCACGACCACGAGCTGCGGACCTCAATGCAACAGGACGTGCTACTAGGTATTAGAGGTACCGATGTGTACAGCAATCTGGACCACCATCTCTGAAGGTCTCCCTGTATGGTGGTACAACATGCAATGTGTAGTTTTCATGAGCAATAAAAAGGGCGGAAATTATCTTCATGTTGATCTCTATTCCAATTTTCTATACGGGCTCTGGAACTCTTGGAACCGAGGTGATGCAAAACTTTTTTTGATGTGTGTGTTATCCTTTATGGATGCACGCAGGTTGAAAGGTCTCTGCTGGATTCCTTTCATGTTAATTTCTTAAATCTGTTGTCATTTATGGCTTAAATTCCTCGTCTAAATTTACTGTGGCGTTTCTGACTATCTGGGAGGAGACTGAGTAGTGGAACGTGTTACTTTACACATAAACAAGAAACACTACCACACTTTAAAACACAGTTTATATGTAATTCATGTCACACAGTCTCATACGGAACCTACATCCGCTTTCTTTTATATTCTGTATATGATAAGATACTGTCATCCCCCTTCCCTTCTGTGTGAGAGGATGAATGAGCAAATGTATTTCTAGTTGCATGCCTCAGAGTAGCAGACAAGCCTGTCTGCTAGAGAACAGTAGGACCAACGTCGGAACAGGTAGCTACGCTTTCTAAAAGCAAAGAGGTTTCTATCCTTAGTATGGTCCTGTCTGTCCCTTGTCATGTTGGTATAGGAAGCTGCCCCTCTGGCCACTTCCGTTGGTATTTGTGAGCCACCCTCACGAAGGGACGAGGTCAGTCTGTCCGTGGCGAGCGTCTGAAGTGGTAAGATCTCCAGCTAAGCGCGTGTCTGCTAAGTCCGTAGGACAATGGATTTCTTAAGTTCAGTCTAACTGAAAATTTAATCACCTTTATTTCAGGTTTAGCTCTAAAATATCTAATGTTATCTTAAATTGCAGCGCAGTGTAATTCTCGTGTGAAGTTCAGAATATATTCCGGTAGTTGCTTTGTCACTACTTTGTGAGTAAAGTGGAACCACGTGTTGATTAGTAGCTCTAACTAAGTTCATCAATCTTAAATGCGAATGTGCGTGAGATTATAACGTCTCGTCTTGACAATAATTTTCAATATAGCAACTTTTCTTTATGTTCAACCCACGTGGGGTGTACTTTGTGAGACCAGTACCACGTGCTTATACAGTTGTTTGACCTATCAGGTTAATAGTAAGACGATAGTAACCAGTTCGAGGTTTTTCTTTAGTAAATCGCGTTTCGATGTAGTTTATTTTAATTATCAAAATTATTGTGGAGTTGACCACGTGAAGCATGTGGTGAAAGCATCAAATAGCCCTCAGCTATTCTTTTCGGGAAGATTTCACAAAGAGTTAGTATGAATTTAGTATACCAGTGTGTGGTAATTACACGACGGACAGGATTGTGCTACGAATGTAACTTCTTTGGGTGAAAATTGAATCGGTTGGTTGTGGTTAATTTTCTCTTGCATATGTTTCAACGTTCTTCGTGTGTTATTTTATGAATGCAGTGTTGTACGCAGTCTCCCAATCTTGGCTCCCTACTTGATGTGTTCAGTAAGATTAAAAACTCACATTTCCACAATCCTAAATAAGGCACCAGCTTAGTTATCACTCACGTTTAATATGCTGAAATTTCAATGATCAATGTTAAAATAAATTTCGAAACATAAACTGATTTATTTCTTGTTATTTAAATTCTCTTTTATATATATATAGCATCGGTTGTCGTATGACTATTAAAAGATTATAATTAATGTTAGTCTGGTTGGGAATTTGGTAAGCTAGACTGGACACCTGGTGAAACAGTTACTCAGTAATGCAAGGTTAACTTCCCCAGACAGCTCACAGCTTTTAAACCGCTTTTATTGTCTATCACCACCGCTTACACCACAAATTAAAGCAACAACGTTACAAGGTCTTTATACTGGGAGTTGCTGCTTTGTTTGTACTCAACCATTTCTTTCTTTACTTTATGTTAGCATAGAGACACCATTTCTCGTCGCAAGTAACAAACAGGACGGAATGGCCGGTGGCGTTCACGAGCCAATTGAAGAAGAGCAAGGAGAAATACACGTTTAGCCACCAGCTGATTTTTGTGATTTTGGCTTCGAGCATGCCGTACCCATAAACCAGATTTTTAAACTTTCCCGATTAAATGCAGTATCACGCGATAATGGAATTATCACAGTTTGTCGCATTTGCCAGTTCTCGCGTTTACTGACGTGGATCGTTGTGGATTAATGCATTCAAACGACCTTCATAACCCTAGTAAGTCTTTCTGAACATGGAAGTCGCTAATTTGAAATGACTCTCCTCAATACGAGAAAAACTTTTCTTCCCGTGCTCTGTCCAATGCCATTCCCCCATACAGGGCTGAAATGTTCCACACTTCCCCCCTGCTGTCACCTCTATTAAAGTCAGACAGTAGAATACCTCCAATATGTTCAGATTCCTCCACTTACATTCGATTTTGTAACTCTACAGGTCAGCTCCCTATCTCCATGCAGCAACATTGATTTACAAATAAAAAATGACAATCGATAAATAAACCCATAGCAACCGGAATACCATCACCGAAAACTTTTTTTCTTTGCTGTTACACTACTGGCCATTAAAATTCCTACACCAAGAAGAAATGCAGATGATAAACGGGTATTCATTGGACAGATATATTATATTAGAACTGACATGTGATTACATTTTCACGCAATTTGGGTGCATAGATCCTGAGAAATCAGTACCCAGAGCAACCAGCTCTGGCCCTAATAACGGCCTTGATACGCCTGGGCATTGAGTCAAACAGAGCTTGGATGGCGTGTACAGGTACAGCTGCATCAACACGATACCACAGTTCATCAAGAATAGTGACTGGCGTTGCTTGGCCACCATTGACCAGACGTTTTCAATTGGTGAGAGATCTGGAGAATGTGCTGGCCAGGGCAGCAGTCGAACCTTTTCTGTATCCAGAAAGGCCCGTACAAGACCTGCAACATGCGGTCGTGCATTATCCTACTGAAATATAACGTCCACTGTTCAAAGTTCCGTCAATGCGAACAAAAGGTGACCGAGACGTGTAACCAATGGTACCCCATACCATCACGCCGGGTGATACGCCAGTATGGCGATGACGAATACACGCTTCCAATGTCCGTTCACCGCGATGTCGCCAAACACGGATGGGACCATCATGATGCTGTCAACAGAGCCTGGATTCATCCTAAAAAATGACGTTTTGCCATTCGTGCACCCAGGTTCGTCGTTGAGTACACCATCGCAGGCGCCCCTGTCTGTGATGCAGTGTCAAGGGTAACCGCAGCTATGGTCTCCGAGCTGATAGTCCATGCTGCTGCAACAGTCGTCGAACTGTTCGCGCAGATGGTTGTTGTCTTGCAAATGTCCCCATGTGTTGACTCAGGGATCGAGACGTGGCTGCACGATCCGTTACAGCCATGCGGATAAGATGCCTGTCATCTCGACTGCTAATCATACGAGACCGTTGGGATCTAGCACGGAGTTCCGTATTACCCTCCTGAACCCACCGATTCCATATTCTGCTAACAGTCACTGGATCTCGACCAACTCGAGCAGCAATGTCGCGATACGATAAACCGAAATCGCGATAGGCTACAATCCGACCTTTATCAAAGTCGGAAACGTGATGGTACGAATTTCTCCTCCTTACACGAGGCATCAAAACAACGTTTCACCAGGCAATGCCGGTCAACTGCTGTTTGTGTATGAGAAATCGGTTGGAAACTTTCCTCATGTCAGCACGTTGTAGGTGTCGCCACCGGTGCCAACCTTGTGTGAATGCTCTGAAAAGCTAATCATTTGCATATAACAGCGTCTTATTCCTGTCCGTTAAATTTCGCGTCTGTAGCACGTCATCTTCGTGGTGTAGCAGTTTTAATGGCCAGTAGTGTATTTCAATTCCCCACATTGGGGGGCGGGCTGGCAGCGGACAAAAACCGCTCTTCAGCCAAAGGTTGCAAAAACTGTATCAAAAAATGGTCATGTTTGGAACAAGGCGAGATGTGTACGGCCAAGCAGACGGAAATGGTTGAGAGGGAGCAAGGCTATACCAAAACAAGCTCCCACATAGACACCAACCACGACACACAACACTTCAAACCCTTTTTGCCTGTTTGTGTTATCAGGGGTCCTTTCAGACAGAGGAATGGGCAGGGAGGTGGTGGACTGCGTACAGCAAATTTGGAGAACCGGGATCCACAATTCATTGAGACGAAGCACAGTACAAGCTCTATGCAAGTAGACCTCCAACAATGTATAAGCCAAAATGCGATTGTGTGTACACTGCACGACAACCGCTACTATCCCTATCGCATGCAATCCCTTCGTGGGGCTGCAGGTGATAGGGTTAGTAGCACTTTGAACATCTGGTGTGAAGTGGATGCGATTCAGCTCTGTACTGTGTTGTGCGTTCCGGGACAATTTATTTTCGCTGCACGCACACAGTTCGTTTCCGAACACATGTTCATAGGACTTTTTCCCCGCTTTTTCAGTCAGGAATGCGATTCTGCTGTTTGTCGATTCTGTTAATGTTCAGCCCGTATTGCTTTAAGTAAGTACCATATTATGCGTTATTAGTTAAAAATGTTGTATCACTTCCTCCCTTCTGACCCCCTTCCTTTCCCCCCACCTTAGCTGCCACCTACTTGCAGATAAGTGCTTCATTTAATGTCGCCTCAATTGTAAGATAAATTATGTTGCTCGCGTCTATGGAGACGAAATTACGTCTTTCGCCTTGGCGTAATCTGTCAGACAGATACTTTATCAAACAATTTTCAAACACAGTCGACCTTACATTATTCATGCTGAATGGAACTGATAACTTCGAAAAGAACCCTGATCTGTCGTTCTAGATCCGGTATTAATCGGGCGTTGCTCTCAAATGGAACGAACTTTCAACCATCTGACTGATTTATTAGAGACCAGCACCCGAAAAATAATCAGTGGTAGAAATGTTCTGTTAAAGATATGCCACCTCAGTAGTAAGTATGTTACGACGGTTATCCCAATACTAAACTATAACTTAGTCACACTGTCGCTCATAGAAGTGTGTAACCCTTTGACGGAACCTTAGTGGTACCAACCCCAGTTCGAAAATGTTCTACTCCGTTACAATGTTTTTAACCCGATTGTATTAGCAAATAAGATTCCTCTTACATCGAACAGGTTTTACACGCATAAGTGTTTCTTTTTTTTACGGTTTACCATGAACATTGTAAACAAAAGTAATATTGGGAATGATACAAGTGAAAGCTTGATTTACTTTTTTCCAAAAAGCAAAAACGTGAAGTCTTTGTGACACACGTGGTAGATATTGTGAACCTAATTCCCAGCAATGCTGTCATAATGTGACTTTTACATATTTGGTAAAACACTCGTCACTACTAGTTTACTATTGGACTTTGAACCGCTGTGCCCCCTTTAAATACCCAAATATATCTTTACAGGCGCCCACAAATCAAGCAATGTGACGCACTGACACAGCACTAAATTCGCATTCAGGAGTACCAAGTTCAACATCACATCTGGCCATCCAGATTTAACTTTTCGCTGACTTCCCTAACTGCCTCATGTGAATTTTGGGATTTTTCGTTTAAAATGACACGCCCATTACTTGTCCCCACCCTTTTTCAGTCCAAATACGTGTTAAGTCTCAAACAATCCAAATCTCAAGGAGACGCATTACGCTAATTTTTGTTTCTTCCATACGAAAAAGGCGTAGTGACAAGGCATTTGTCATACAGCAAAGTCCAAAACACAGTCACAAAAATTCTGGAACTTAAAACACATATTCCAGTAGAAGTAACATGGCAGAAAAACATTTTCCATAGCAACAGAACATATCGACGATATGATTTCCCCAAGGTTTCATCATTAGCCCACTTCTGTTTTTACTCTACGTACAGGATACAGACGACGTCTTTTCACCGTGAGTTAAAACTCCACAGTATCTAGGTTCTCTATGCCGATTCTCTGCACATTGGGGTGCTGAATTTCTTTCCCTGATTTTAGACATGGTTATTTGTGTGCTTACACGTCGGTTTGGTGATAACGCCTATCAATATCGAGTTTTTTCATTATTGCAGTGTCTATACAGTTCGATGCATTGTTCCTTCACACATGCATGCATGTCCGAAGGAAAAACAGACACTGCTTAAGATTTATAGCCGTATTAACTCTCAAATGTATTTGCAAACTGCGACTACGGTAACGTTCCGTGCAATGGACCTTGCGGACACGCATGCATCTCCGAAGGAACATTGCATCGAACGTTACAGAAACTGCCAAATAAAGACACTGCACTAACGTATTTCATACCAAATCAAAGCAGTCTGACTAGGAAATTAAATAGTCTCTCCGTGTGGGGGAATCACGTAATTGTGCGAGCACTATGGGTGGCAGACATTGGGACATATGCAAGTTTGAGTCTGTCCGTGAAGCATGCTCAGACAGCCGAAGCGATAAAGGTGACCGCTCGCGTAAAACGGAAAATCCTGGTTCCAGTTCTGGTACAGCGCAAATTTTCATTTTCTCTTGTAAATTTTACAGCTGTGGTGCTACCGTACTCACAATCTGCGAAAACATTTCTGGAATGAGTATTTTTCATTAGTTAACTTCATCTATAAAATTATATGAACGACCAGTTCACGCATTTCATTACGAGATGTCACTTTATCTGTGCTGAATAAAACGAAATTTTACGGGTCATACTTGACATGGGATTAATATGGCCTGATTCTACCATATCATAAAGTAAACGGAAAACAATATTACCACAGTGAGATTTATACCTGGAACGTTGTGCGTACCACTTTCTTCATACATTCGTTTGACGCTAAATCATCGAGTAGAAGTGATATCTGGCGTTCCGCAAGGTAGTGTCATAGGCCCTACGCTGTTCCTGATTTATATAAATGATCTAGGTGATAATTGAGCAGCCCCCTTAGACTGTTTGCAGATGACGCTGTAATTTACCGTCTAGTAAAATCATCAGACGATCAATTCCAGTTACAAAATGATCTAGGGAGAATTTCTGTACGGTGCGAAAAGTGACAATTGGCACTATACAAAGACTAGTGCGAGGTCATCCACATGGATACTAAAAGAAATCCAATAAATTTTGGGTATACGATAAATCGCACAAATCTAAGGACTGTCAATTCGACTAAATATCTAGAAATTACAATTACGAGCAACTTAAATTGGAAAGACCACGAGGTAATATTGTGGGGAAGGCGAAACACAGACTGCGCTTTGTTGGCAGACAAACCCACTAAAGAGACAGCCTACATAACACTTGTCCGTCCTCTACTGGAATATTGCTACGCGGTATGGGATCCTTACCAGGTACGATTGACGGAGGACATCGAAAATGTGCAAAGAAGGGCAGCTCGTTTCATGTCATCGCGCAATAGGGTTGAGAGTGTCACTGATATTATTCGCGAGTTGGGGTGGCAGTCACTGAAACAAAGGCGGTTTTCTTTGCGGCGAGATCTATTTACGAAATTTCAATCACCAACTTTCTCTTCCGAATGCGAAAATATTTTGTTGACTCCTACCTACGTAGGGAGAAATGATCATCATAATAAAATAAGAGAAATCAGAGCTCGAACAGAAAGATTTAGGTGTTCCTTTTTCCCACGCGCCATTCTAGAGTGGAATGGTAGAGAAGTAGTATGAAAATGGTTCGATGAACCCTCTGCCAGGCACTTAAGTGTGAACTGCAGAGTAACCATGTAGATGTTGATCATGTTCAAGGGCTAGTACAATCACGGGTAACGGACATTTACTACAACACGCTTCCAAACCCGCCACTCACAAACTTAAGTTGGTATAGCTATGTTCCTGGGAAAATGCCTTGAGACCGATTCATTCTGACGAACGTCTTATTAGGACAAGCTGCCGAAACGACGCTGAATATTCCACAGTTTATTTGTCACACGATTCAGCAGACTGATAGATGATTGATGTCCCGCTTACGGGAAACGAGAGACACCCTCCCGCTCATAATGTTTACTCCAGAAATATGAATTCTACTGGCAGCATTGGACTCTGTGGGCAGAATCGACATAGCTGGTTCTTCAGGCACCCACGTTTTCTTATACAGCTGGTAACCAATTCACAAAGGCACATTTTCCGAGTGTAGAGATCTGAATGCCGTGCGACGCGTTTCATTGACTGCAGTCATACCATGCCAGACTGCAGCATCATATGTGATCAATGGATCAGAGTGATATATGAATCCTAGTTGTCTTAGAGACACATTGTTCTATAATAGGTTAATGATTTTATCGTGATGGATCCATTTCGGTTAGATTGCCCTCTGCCGATCATCTTCAAAAGTTACATTCTTTTAATTTAATTATAATGTTGGTTAATCTTATTTCGAATATATAAATTTGGTACTTACGTCCATGTATCATCAGTGGTCGCCGTCACTCTGTATTGTACTATAACGTGGTGTAGATATAGGACTTTTATGCTATATGCTGGTTCTTGGTTTGCTGCTGTTTTTAATTGTTCAAAATGGTTCAAATGGCTCTGAACATTATGGGACTTAACTTCCGAGGTCATCAGTCCCCTAGAACTTAGAACTACTTAAACCCTACTAACCTAAGGACATCACACACATCCTTGCCTGATGCAGAATTCGAACCTGCGACCATAGCGGTAGCGTGGTTCCAGACTGAAGCGCCTAGAACCGCTCGGCCACTGCGGCCGGCTTTTAATTGTTCTTTACTGTAATTTTTATAATTTGACGTTTTAACGTCAGATTTGACAGACTGATAGTTGGACAGATTCTCGAAAGACAACACGATCAAGCAGGAAATACGCAGGACACAGAAAGCATCCAACTTTCACAGTCAAATCAGCAATCTTCTCTGGGGAAATAAAATGCCACGAAAAGCAAAAGCGACCTTGTATATTTCCTACCAATCCTAACGTATGGTTTAGAAAAGTGCACCCTACTAAACAAAGTCCTCAGCGGAATTCAGGCAACAGAAATGAGATTCATTAGAACAGTGAACCAAACAACTAGTAAGGACAAAATCAGGAATGAGGTGAATAGAAAAGTAGTTGCTACTGAGTTTCCTGTTGCCACTGTCATAAAGAAACGCAGGCTTCAGTGGTATGGGCACATAATCAGAATGAACGGCCTGCCAAGACCTGCCAAAATGTATTTCAACCTGAGCCTCTTACGGAGAAGTCCACGAGAAAGACAAAGAAAACGCTGTATAGAGACTATAAGATCAGATTGGAGGAGAAGGGACACAAACGGCAAGCTGTCCTTGAACAGAAGATGTATGAAGACAGAAGGAGATGCCGAGCATTTGTACAACACACCAGGGAAACTGGACTTCCTAAACGATTATGATAGTTGGGCAGCTTGCCAAAGATGCTATATGGTTGCAGTTGCTAGGGTGTGTTGATGTTATCGTTTTGGGCTGTATGTATCATCTTTGTAATCGAGTTGTCTGTGGGTAGTTCATTCTGTCTATCCGTTACATTTGGTTAGGAATTTAATAAAATTTTGTATGCAGTGCACATGTTTTAAATCTGTTTGTTCATTTAAAATGTTACCATTGCGTTGTATTTTGTGTTGGTAGTTCGCTATCTCTTCAAGTACGTTTGTTGTTAAATCTTAGATAATATGCGTAAAATGTTCATTGCTAACTACATTCGTTGTGCTTTGTGGTTAGCCAGCCGGAGTGGCCTTGCGGTTCTAGGCGCTACAGTCTGGAGCCGGGCGACCGCTACGGTCGCAGGTTCGATTCCTGCCTCGGGCATGGATGTGTGTGATGTCCTTAGGTTAGTTAGGTTTAATTAGTTCTAAGTTCTAGGCGACTGATGACCTTAGAAGTTAAGTCGCATAATGCTCAGAGCCATTTTTGCGTTGTGGATATCGTTCTTTAAGTAGCTGAAGAATGTAGATGAATTATTTTCATAAATTCTCGCGTGCTCTCGATATATCTTATTTCGGAATTGCACTCTGTCTGTCCTTCGTAAAATTTATTGCAATCCTCACATTCGATTTTGTGTATGCCGGGGTTTGTGTGTATTGTTTTTCCTTACTGAAGTCTATGCTAGATATTTTTATTGGTTCTGTGCACGAACTGGATACTTGTTTTCCTCATTAGTGCATTTAATTTGTTGATATTGTACCTAAACATGTTATAGGTATGGATGTTGTTTTAGCCATTTCTGTTGCTTCTCTGTACAGTTTTATATTCTTGTGAATTTTTGGTTGCGTAGGTGTAGTTTCTCTTGTGTATATAGTTCTTGTGTAGGAAAGACAACGTTCAAGTCGCCATTGCCAATGCAATAGTTTGAAATGTCTTGTGAGTGAGATATACACTACTGGCCATTAAAATTGCTACACCAAGAAGAAAAGCAGATGATACACTGGTACTCATTGGACAAATATACTAGGACTGACATGTGATTACATTTTCACGCAGTTTGGGTGCATAGATCCACAATCAGTACCCAGAAATCAGTACCCAGAACAACCACCTCTGGCCATAATAACGGCCTTGATACGCCTGGGCAGTAAGTCAAACAGAACTTGGATGGCGTGTACAGGTACAGCTGGCCATGCAGCTTCAACACGATACCTCGGTTCATCAAGAGTAGTGACTGGCGTTTTGTGACGAGTCAGTTGCTCGGGCACCATTGACCAGACGTTTTCAATTGGTGAGAGATCTGGAGAATGTGCTGGTCAGGCCAGCAGTCGAACATTTTCTGTATCCAGAAACGCCCTACAGGACCTGCAACATGCGGTCGTGCATTATCCTGCTGAAATGTAGGGTTTCGCAGGGACCGAAAGAAGGGTAGAGCCACGGGTCGTAACATATTTGAAATGTAACGTCCACTGTTCAAAGTGCCGTCAATGCGAACAAGAGGTGACCGAGACGTGTAACCAATGGCACCCCATACCATCACGCCGAGTGATACGCCAGTATGCCGATGACGAATACACGCTTCCAATGTGCGTTCCCCACGATGTCGCCAAACACGGATGCGACCATCATGATGCTGTAAACAGAACCTGGCTGTCTGAACACTATGGGTCATCAGAACTATTTAAACCCAACTAACCAAAGGACATCACACACATCCATGCCCGAGGCAGGATTCGGACCTGCGACCGTAAGGGTCGCACGGTTCAGGACTGAAGCGCCTAGAACCGCTGGGCCACCGTAAACAGAACCTGGATTCATCCGAAAAAATAACGTTTTGCCATTCGTGCACCCAGGTTCGTCGTTGGGTACACCATCGCAGGCGCTCCTGTCTGTGATGCAGCGTCAAGGGTAACCGCAGCCACGGTCTCCGAGCTGATAGTCCATGCTGCTGCAAACGTCGTCGAACTGTTCGTGCAGATGGTTGTCGTCTTGCAAACGTCCCCATCTGTTGACTCAGGGATCGAGATGTGGCTGCACGATCCGTTACAGCCATGCGGATATGATGCCTGTCATCTCGACTGCTAATCATACGAGGCCGTTGGGATCCAGCACGGCGTTCCGTATTACCCTCCTGAACCCACCGATTCGATATTCTGTTAGCAGTCATTGGATCTCGACCAACGCGAGCAGCAATGTCGCGATACGATAAACCGCAATCGCGATAGGCTACAATCCGACCTATATCAAAGTCGGAAACGTGATGGTACGCATTTCCCCTCCTTACAAGAGGCATCACAACAACGTTTCACCAGGCAACGCCGGTCAACTGCTGTTTGTGTATGAGAAATCGGTCGGAAACTTTCCTCACGTCAGCACGTTGTAGGTGTCGCCACTGGCGCCAACCTTGTGCGTTTAATTTCGCGTCTGTAGCACGCCATCTTCGTGGTGTAGCAATTTCAACGGCCAGTAGTGTAATTAGATCTTGTACTGGCTACCGCTGTGACAGTCAGGTATAGGATAAGAGATGTCAGTGCATTCGATGGCGATCAGAGTGTGGCACGAAGGAAGAGGAAGACGTTTCGCGTTTCCATTAGGTAAGAAAACCAGTACGGAAGACAAGTAACGAACGGTTGACCGCTGACGCTGCAGGTTTTGTCAGCTACTCTGTCGACGTTGGCGGAGACGAGCACATCTGAAGCCCTGACACGACGCCAGGTAAGAATGTTACGCTGTCTAAAGAAGCCGTACAAGATCCTGGAGAGCGCGTTGACCGGCAAACAGCTGCGCACTGTGAATGGTTGCTCACCGCTCGGTTTTGTACCCCCACTACCTGTTGCCGCGGCGGCAGATTCTGACTGTGGCCCTGCCTCTGTTAATGGTGCACCAAGACAGCTAGGGCACTTGGTAACATTATTTTATAAGACGTTTTGATCGGTGGGAGAGAAAAGATATGGAGTGAAACACTGACATCTTGACGTGTTATTGCTCTGGTGTTCCGTTTCGAGACGGGTTTGATGCTGCTCTCCACGTCATCCTATCTTGTGCCAGCCGAAGTGGCCGTGCGGTTCTAGGCGCTGCAGTCTGGTACCGCGAGACCGCTACAGTCGCAGGTTCGAATCCTGCCTCGGGCATGGATGTGTGTGATGTCCTTAGGTTAGTTAGGTTTAACTAGTTCTAAGTTCTAGGGGACTACTGACCTTAGCAGTTGAGTCCCATAGTGCTCAGAGCCATTTGAACCATTTTTGAACCTATCTTGTGAGTCTCTTTGCCTCTGCATAACCACAGCATCAAGCGTCCATTTCAACATCCTTACCGTGTTCAAGGTTTTATGACCAGAAGAAAATGCAACCGTCTAGCCGTAATTGCGAGTTCTTTAATTGCTCTGGGAGATGTCTCGTTGGAACTACAACATTTGAAATATTAGTTCACTTTATTACACAAATAAATAAAAAGATTTACCTTGCCACAGGAGTTATTGATAATTTACAGCTGTCATTGCCTAATAAAGCAGCACTTGATCTAATAATTAACAAACTGTTCTCTTGAAGTACAATGTTCAACATGTACTAAAGTACTGGGTGATGAAAAAGTCAGTATAAATTTGAAAACTTAATAAACCACGAAGTAATGTAGATAGAGAGGTAAAAATTGACACACATGCTTGGAATGACATGGGGTTTTATTAGAACAAAACAAAAACAAAGTCATAAAATGTCCGACATATGGCGCTGGACAGCAAAACGTCAGTGACTGCGCATGACAATCGTATATAAAACGAGCTGTAATGAGAGAGAGAATCAGATGACCTCTAACGCGCCTATGACCGTGTGTGGCATTCTGGTCTCCTCTTCAAGCTCCAAACCTTCGCCCTTCCCATTAACTACGTCCGTCTGATCGGCTCCTTTCTCTCCCGCCGTCCTTCCTACGTCACCATCCATAACACGGATTCCTACACCTTCTTCCCCTCCGCCGGTGTGCCCCAAGGTTCGTCCTCTCCCCTCTTCTCTACCGGACATGCCGCCGCCTTCACCCCCTGTCCACCTTCTCCAGTACGCCGATGACACCGCCTTTCTTGCCCTCGTCCCCACCCTGCAGCGCTCCCAACACCTTCTCCAGACCCATCTTGACCGATTCACCACTCGGTGCAACCAGTGGTTGCTTAAGGTCAATCCTTCCAAAACCCAGGCGATCATAATAGGCAAAACCACCCCTTCCTTATCAAGTATATAACAAATACAAAAAGAGTATAAAAGTATACAGATATATAAGCAGGGCCAAGTAGTTTTTTATTTTATGAAGTCTTGGACCAGAACCTGGCCAAGTACAGCGCTTCCGCGGTGGCATTCATCAAATCCTTCATGGTGCAGGTGCTTGGGCACAGCACACACTGCGTGAGGTGGATGGTGGTTTGAGTGTGTCCACAGTCACACAGCGCCGGTTCATTTGACAGGCCCCATTTGCGCATATTCTCTTTGGATCGTGCAACACCAGAGCGCAGCCTACTAAGAGATTTCCATGTCGTCCATCCTTCCATATGGCCGAGAGGGAGTTCTTCGTTTGGGACTAACCATTCCCCAAGGTGCCCGTTTTCTTCTCGCCACATTGCCAGCCTCACTTGCTGCGGTGTCCCGACGATGTTTTCTGCTGCGTGCAGGAAGCTTTTTCTAGAGTTTAGTCGACGGCGAGCTGGCTGGTGTTTGTACAGCGGGTGGGCAGGTGAGGCCAACGCCTTTGTCTTTTCCTTCCTGGCCGCTACTTTCCTTCTAATATCTGGTGGGGCCACGCCTGCCAGACAATACAGTTTATCAGTCGGGGTTGGTCTCAGACAGCCTGTGTTGATGCGGCAGGATTCCTTAAGCGGTATGTCCACTTGCTTGGCGTGGCTAGAATTGTACCACACTGGGCACGCGTACTCCGCTGTTGAATAGCACAAAGCAAGAGCTGTCGTTCTCACTATTCCAGGCTGTGCCCCCCATGTAGTGCCCGTTAGTTTGCGCACAATGGCTGGCCGCGGTGGTCTAGCGGTTCTCGGCGCTCAGTCTGGAACCGCGCAACTGCTACGGTCGCAGGTTCGAATCCTGCCTCGGGCATGGATGTGTGTGATGTCCTTAGGTTCGTTAGGTTTAAGTAGTTCTAAGTTCTAGGGGACTGATGACCACAAATGTTAAGTCCCATAGTGCTCAGAGCCATTTGAACCCTTTGAACCATTTGCGCACAATGTTGTTTCTCGCTGCTAGTGTTTAGTGTTCATGCAGTGCTTTTTATAGGTAGTGCTCTATCCAGGGCGACGCCTAAGTATTTTGGTGTTTCGCAATGTTCCAGGGGCACTCCTTCCCAGTTAAGTTGTAGTCTTCTTGCAGATTGTCTGTTCTTTAGGTGGAAGGCGCAGGTTTGGGTTTTCCCTGGGTTGGGTTTGAGATTGTTCTAGGGCTTCTGACAGATTCTGTTCAACGGTTCCAAAGCTGTCTGCTTGAGCGGTAATGGCGCAATCATCTGAATATATGAAGCTTTCGGTGCCTTGGGGGAGGGGCTGGTCATTAGCATATATATTAAAAAGTGTTGGGGCCAGTACGCTTCCTTGGGGAACGCCATTTTTCTGTATCCTCCACCTGCTTCTCTGTCCCTGAAAATCCACGAAGAATCTTCGATTCTGGAGGAGGTTTCCAATCAGTAAGGTTAGTCTGTAGCCCCTACTCATTGCGTATATTTTCCCCAGGAGCAGTCGGTGGCTGACTGTGTCGTAGGCTGCTGATAGGTCTAGGAAGACAGCCCCAGTGATCTTCCCTTTTAGTGAAGCTGTATTATCAGAATGGGGAATGTGCTAGTTCAGCGTTACGATCGTATCGCCATAGGAAGGGGATTCGAACGGGGAAAGGTCCATTGACAAATGCAGCTGTGGCGAGAATAAATTCGAAGTTCGAAGCCACGGGTTGTTTAGACGATAGATCCCGTAGTGGCCGACCGAGCACAAGGCGTAGTGCTGCTGAGACAGTTCAGGAAGAAATGGAGACTGTAGCGGGTTCGTCTATGCATGGGGAAGTCAGCGCTCGTGCAGTCGCACGTCGCACCGGCATGCCATACACTACTTTTTGGTTGGTACTTAGGCGTACCCTCCGATGCTATCCGTACAAAATCCATCGGCATCATGAACTGTTACCTGGCGATTTAGTGAAGCGGAGGGCATTTGCGGTGTGGGCGTTTCAAAAGATGGCGGAAGATGACGATTATTGAGTAACCGAAGAAGCTCATTTCACGCTCCGAGGGTCTGTCAACGCCCACAACTGCAGAATTTGGGCTACCGAAAATCCTAGAACTGTCGTGGAAACTCGATTGCACGACGAGAAAGTCACGGTATGGGTTGGATTTACCACATCTACCGTTATCGGGCCTTTTTTCTTCGAGGAAATGCGTGATTGTGGTTTTGTAACTGCTACCGTGACAGGTGAGAGGTACGCCGATATGTTACAGAATCGCATCATCCCCAGCCTGGTTGATAAACACCCGCTGGAACGTACGATGTTTATAAAGGATGGCGCTCCACCCCATATTGCTAGACGCGTGAAAGATCTCTTGCGCGCGTCGGCTGGTGATGATCGTGTGCTCAGCCGCCATTTTCGTCATGCTTGGCCTCCCAGGTCCTTGCAGTTATTGGCTTTGGAGTTACCTGAAGTCGCAAGTGTATCTTGATCGACCGACATCGCCAGCGATGCTAAAAGACAACATCCGACGCCAATGCCCCACCATAACTCCAGACATGCTTTACAGTGCTGTTCACAACATTATTCCTCGACTACAGCTATTGTTGAGGAATGATGGTGGACATGTTGAGCATTTCCTGTAGAGAACACCATCTTTGCTTTGTCTTACTTTGTTATGCTAACTATTGTTATTGTGATCAGATGAAGCGCCATCTGTCGGACATTTTTTGAACTTGTGTATTTTTTCGGTTCTAATAAAACCCCATGTCATTCCAAGCATGTGCGTCAATTTGTACCTCTCTAGCTACATTATTCCGTGATTTATTCAGTTTTCAAATTTATACTGACTTTTTTAACACCCGGTACATTGCCACTTGCGACTTGAATAACACTATAATCCCACTCAAAGATGTTGACTGTTTGAGCTGAGGCCAAGAACTGGGCAGAATGCTTCCATGCTCGGCCCTAGATTGACCTCTGTGCGAGGACGCTGCCATGCTGAGAGAGGGGGCGTGTCTTCCCTAGCATCTGCGATTCGTTATTGCGGATTGCAGCGAGACATCGGTAATGCCTGTGGTATCGATGAGCGTTGCCGACTGTGGCGTGGCACCCTGATCTTCGGAAGATACCTTGGTCTCTCTCTACAATTTCTACCTCACACTTCCTTCCACTACTGAACTGTCTATACCTGGATGCCTCAGAATGTGTCCTACCTTCGTGTACCACAAATTTATTTTTCCCCAATTCGATTCAGTATCTCCTCATTAGTTATCCAATCTAACAAATTTTTAAAATTCTTCTGTGGCATCAGATTTCAAAATCTTACAGTCTCTTCTTTCTGACGAAGAGAACTTTGTTAACATCGAGTATAGATTTAAGTGTCAGGAAGTCGTTTCTGAAAGTATTTGTATGGAGTGTAGTCATGTATGGAAGTGAAACATGGACGGTAAATATTTCGGACAAGGATAGAATAGAAGCTTTCGAAATGTGGTGCTACAGAAGAATGCTGAAGATTAAATGGGTAGATCACGTAACTAATGAGGAGGTATTGAATAGAATTGGGGAGAAGAGGAGTTTGTGGCACACCTTGACTAGAAGAAGTGATCGGTTGGTAGGGCATATTCTGAGGCATCAAGGGATCACCAATTTAGTATTAGAGGGTAGCGTGGAGGGAAAAAATCGTAGAGGGAGACCAAGAGATGAATACACTAAACAGATTCAGAAGGATGTAGGCTGCAGTACGTACTGGGAGATGAAGCAGCTTGCACAGGATAGAGTAGCATGGAGAGCTGCGTCAAACCAGTCTCTAGACTGAAGACCACAACAACAACAGTCAGTCTCTTCTTATCTCAACTGTTTATCATCTACATTTCACTCCCGTACAAGGCTACAATCCCTATACAGTGATGCGCCAAAGAAACTGATATAGGCATGCCTATTCAAATACAGAGATATGTAATCAGACAGATACGGCGCTGCCGTCGGCATGCCTATGTAAGACAAGTGTCTGGTGCAGTTGTTAGATCGGTTACTGCTGGTGCAGTGGCAGATTATCAAGATGTAAGTGATATGAAACTTCCTGGCAGATTAAAACTGTGTGCCGGACCGAGGCTCGAACTCGGGACCTTTGCCTTTCGCGGTCAAGTGCTCTACCAACTGAGCTACCCAAGAACGACTCACGCCCCCTTCTCACAGCTTTAATTCCGCCGGTACCTCGTCTCCTACCTTCCAAACTTCATAGAAACTCTCCTGCGAACCTTGCAGAACTAGCACTCCTGGAAGAAAGGCGGAATTAAAGCTGTGAAGACGGGGCGTGAGTCGCGCTTGGGTAGCTCAGTTGGTAGAGCACTTGCCCGCGAAAGGCAAAGGTCGCGAGCTCGAGTCTCGGTCCGGCACACAGTTTAAATCTGCCAGGAAGTTTCATATCAGCGCGCACTCCGCTGTAGATTGAAAATTTCATTCAAGATGTAAATGAGTTTGAGCGTGGTGTTGTAGGCGGCGCACGAGCGATGGGACACAGCGTCTCCGAGGTAGCGATGAAGTGTGGATTTTCCCGTACGATCATTTCACGAGGGTACCGTGAAAATGAGGAATCCGGTAAAACATAAAATCTCCGAATCGCTGCGGCCGGAAAAAGATCCTGTAAGAACGGGACCAACGATGACTGAAGAGAATCATTCAGTTTGACAGAAGTGCAACCCTTTCACAAATTGCCGCAGTTTTCAATGCTGAGTCATCAACAAGCGCCAGCGTGCGAACCATTCAACGAAAAATCATCGATATGGGCTATTTCAGCCGAAGGTTCATTCGTGTACGCTTGCTGAGTGCGCGACACAAAGCTTTACGCCTCGCTTGTGCCCTTCATCGCCGACACTGGACTGTTCGTGACTGGAAACATGTTGCCTGGTCGGACGAGTCTCGTTTCAAATTGTATCGAGAGTATAGACGTGTACGGGTAGGGAGACAACCTCATGAATCCACAGACCCTGCATGTCAACAGGGGACTGTTCAAGCTGCTGGAGGCTCTGTAATTGCGTGGAACGTGTGCAATTGGAGTGACATGGCATCCTCGATACGTCTAGATACGACTGTGACAGGTGACACGTAAGTAAGGATCCTGTCTGACCACCTGCATCCATTCTTGTCCATTGTGCATTTCGACGGACTTGTGCAATTCCAGTAGGACAATGCTACACCCCACACGCCCATAACTGCTACAGAGTGGCTCCAGGAACATTCTTCTGAGTTTAAACACTTCCGCTGGACACCAAACTTCCCAGACATGAATATTATTGAGCATATCTGGGATGTCTTGCAAAGTGCTGTTCAGAAGAGATGTCCACCCCCCCCCCCTCCCGCACTCCTAGAGATTTATGGACAGCCCTGCAGGATTCATGGTGTCAGTTCCCTGCAGCACTACTTCAGATATTAGTCGAGTCCATACCACATCGTGTTGCGGCACTTCTGCGTGCTCGCTGAGGCCCTACACAATATTAGGCAGGTGTACCCGTTTCTCTGGCTCTTACAAGGGGAGGGCGCCAATTGTGAAATTCAGATTTGATTCATACTGCGCATAATAAAAGCTCATGGCCAGAGGTGTAAAGTGGCAAAGCACCAAGATGCACTTCTCAGCCGTTGTCGAGAAAATCGACAGTTAAAAGAAACCGTTGCGGTGAAATACTCTTTACGATTAATAATTTTATACAGGGTCGTGGCGCAGCGGTAAGCGCTCGGGTTCGTAATCCGAAGGTCGCCGGATCGAATCTCGCGCCATGCAACATTTTTTTTTATTATTAGTGTTTTGTAATTCATATATATATATATATATATATATATATATATATATATATATATATATATATAAAACTATTAATGAATTGCTTATGCATGTTGGTGAAGGCGGATCGCTCTCCAATTGTACCGCCTCCATTTTTCCGTTTGTTTAACAGGGTGTACCAAAGCTCTCACGTCCGCATTGATTTTCGACGATGTTATAAGTTGCGCTAGGGACCGCATCTACCTTCTTTCGAAGTTAGCAGGCAACTACGCTGTTATGCGGCGGCTCGTTTCGGCCCATTCAACATCTGTCCTTCAAGTGTAACGAGCGAGTAACGGAGATTATATTTCATACCTGCCACAGCAAATGTGTATTCGGGGGGTTTCTATTCTAATTCGAACGTTTGACTTACGCTATACGTATTCGTTTCGGAATATCGTTTCTACGTCTTCCGTTAACTATACGTGGTTAACATTATGAAGACAATTAATAACATTTGTGAAATACAACTTTGTTTGCGGAAAACATAATGATGTTCGAAGTCGCCAGTTTTTCCACGACAAACGACTTTCAACAACTTGTTGCAACTGATTTCCGGGAATTATATATATATATATATATATATATAATTCCCGGAAATCAGTTGCAACAATTATGCATATAATAAGTTGTTGAAAGTCGTTTGTCGTCGAAAAACTGGCTGAGAAGTGCATCTTGGTGCTTTGCCACATTACACCTCTGGCCATGAGCTTTTATTATGCGCAGTATGAATTGAATCTGAATTTCACAATTGGCGGCCTCCCCTTGTTAGTGTAAATACCTTTACAAAAGATTTCCTAACACTTAAATTCGTTTCCTATGTTGACAAATTTATCGTTTTCAGGACGCTTTTCTTGCTATAGCCAGTCTGCATTTTATATCCTCCCTACCTTGGCCACCATCAGTTACTTTGCTACCTGAATAGCAAAATCCTTGTAATACTTTTAGTGTCTCATTTCCTAAACTAATTCCCTCATTGCCCTTAATGCGAGTACTTTCCATTGTTTTAGTTTTGTTGGTATTCGTCTCATAGTCTCTTTTCGAGAGAATATCCATACCTTTCAACTGCCCTTCCTTTGCCGGTCTCGGACAGAATTACGTCATCGGCTAACAGCAAAATTTTTATCTCCTCTCCATGATTTTCATTCTCTTCCCAAATATCTGTTTGGTTTCATTTACTGCTTACTTAATGTGTAGGTTGGGTAACATCAGGGATAGGCTACAGCCCTGTCTCACTTCCTGCACAACTACTACTGCTCTTTCACGCCCATCGCTGCTTACACTACTGGCCATTAAAATTGCTACACCACGAAGATAACGTGCTACAGACGCGAAATTTAACCAACAGGAAGAAGATGCTGTGATATGCAAATGATTAGCTTTTCAGAGCATTCACAAAAGGTTGGCGCCGGTGGCGACACCTATAACGTGCTGACATGAGGAAAGTTTCCAACCGATTTCTCATACACAAACAGCAGTTGACCGGCGTTGCCTGATGAAACGTTGTTGTGATGCCTCGTGTAAGGAGGAGAAATGCGTACCATGACGTTTCCGACTTTGATAAAGGTCGGATTCTAGCCTATCGCGATTGCGGCTTATCGTATCGCGACATTGCTGCTCGCGTTGGTCCAGATCCAATGACTGTTAGCAGAATATGGAATCGGTGGGTTCAGGAGGGTAATACGGAACGGCGTGCTGGATCCCAACGGCCTCGTATCACTAGCAGTCGTGATGACAGGCATCTCATCCGCATGGCTGTAACGGATCGTGCAGCCACGTCTCGATCCCTGAGTCAACAGATGGGGACGTTTGCAAGACGACAACCATCTGCACGAACAGTTCGACGACGTTTGCAGCAGCATGGACTATCAGCTCGGAGACCATGGCTGCGGTTACCCTTGACGCTGCATCACAGACAGGAGCGCCTGCGATGGTGTACTCAACGACGAACATGGGTGCACGAATGGCAAAACGTAATTTTTTCGGATGAATCCAGGTTCTGTTTACAGCATCATGATGGTCTCATCCGTGTTTGGCGACATCACGGTGAACGCACATTGGAAGCGTGTATTCGTCATCGCCATACTGGAGTGTCGCCCGGCGTGATGGTATGGGGTTCCATTGGTTACACGTCTCGGTCACCTCTAGTTCGCATTGACGGCACTTTGAACAGTGGACGTTACATTTCAGATGTGTTACGACCCGTTGCTCTACCCTTCATTCGATCCCTGCGAAACCTTACATTTCAGCAGGATAACGCACGACCGCATGTTGCAGGTCCTGTACGGGTCTTTCTGGATACAGAAAATGTTCCACTGCTGCACTGGCCAGCACATTCTCCAGATCTCTCACCAATTGAAAACGTCTGGTCAATGGTGGGCGAGCAACTGACTCGTGACAATACGCCAGTCTCTACTCTGGATGAACTGTGGTATCGTGTTGAAGCCGCATGGGCAGCTGTACCTGTACACGCCATCCACGCTCTGTCTGACTCAATGCCCAGGCGTATCAAGGCCGTTATTACGGCTAGAGGTGGTTGTTCTGGGTACTTATTTCTCAGGATCTATGCACCCAAATTGCGTGAAAATGTAATCACATGTCAGCTCTAGTATAATATATTTGTCCAATGAATACCCGGTTATCATCTGCATTTCTTCTTGATGTAGCAATTTTAATGGCCAGTAGTGTAACTACTGAGCTGGTGAGCTGATCGCGCCAGTCTCCATCTATTGTCATCCCGATCGTTATGAGTCGATTTTCGATGCCCGCTTGTCTTCTTCGCATCTTTGGCGGATGGCTATTTAACTGCGGGGCGCGCCCTCTGCTGGGGTTTTTGCGTTCGGGTATCAGCTGTGTGAGCTACAGTGACGTGTGGCGCTGGTGAGTGACCGAGTCGGTACGACGAAGGAGCGTGGGCAGCTGCTGCCGCGTGTTTCGCCGTTTGAATGCAGATCCGCTGCCGATGGTGACTGGGATTTCCTGGAGATTTGAAGGACAGATTTCCTTCACGTCTGTTACATGTTACTCAAAGTCAACGAACTGGAGTCGTCGAATTGTTTCTTGGTGGGTTCTGTTCACGTTAATTGAATACCCGAGTGCACTGAAAACTATCTTGGTTGTTTCAGTGATTTGTCACTGTACTTGGTCGGGGCGCCTGATATGTTGATGCTATTTAAGGGAGTGCTAGCTACGCACAACCAATAGACATGAAGCCATGGTTAATGCGTAGCTAGAGGTCATGCCAAATAGTACGTAAGCCTGTGCCTGACGTTCAAGAGCGGGCCGGAATAATTTTCGTATTTTCTTTTCCTGTGTTATTATTATATTTCTTTGTTCTAGAGAATTGCCTAATCAGATTTTGAGAGCCGTTACTGGGCAAGTGCTCTTCTAGGTTAGTCAGACTTGGGTTCATTGGTGCCGTGTATAATTAAAGTTTTATTTCAAATGGTGTGTGAAATCTTATGGGACTTAACTGCTAAGGTCATCAGTCCCGAAGCTTACACACTACTTAACCTAAATTATCCTAAGGACAAACACACACACCCATGCCCGAGGGAGGACTTGAACCTCCGCCGGGACCAGCCGCGCAGTCCACGACTGCAGCACCTAAGACCGCTCGGCTAATCACGCGCGGCAAAGGTTTATTTATAACCAGTTTGGTGGATATATTTGTCTATCTGATCCGCCAGAATGTTGTCTGCCGCTAATGTGTTTATGTTTCAGATAATTGGCAGTGGTCAACACGAGTAAACTCCGATCGGGGTATCACGGTGGAAGAGGGAAATTTAAGGACCTGCATCGGTGTCTGTGGTTTCGTTGTTAGCGTCCTGCAATTCCATCTTTCCAGTGGAGCGTTGTGATTTTCTGGAAGCTTAATTGTAGCCCAAAGTTGAGTATAGCTCCATTTTACCTTCTCGTCCGTGAATCTCCTCTATCTGGTAGCACCTTTCGGTCTGCTCGCGTCCATCACTAATGTCCACGTAAAAACAAAAAAAAAGTAATGGCTCCATGTTAAGACTATTTAATATACTATTATTAGGTATGTGAACCTTGTACCTGTAAGTAATACTAAAGAGAATCTTAGTCGATTTCATTAATCTGATAATACTTTAATTTGTTACAATTGATTAAAATGAGTCCATGGAAGCAGTTTTAGAATTTGATATGGAAGCATTCAGTTACATCAGTTAAATTATATTAATAGGGTTTTATGGACATTGTTTTTATTAATGAAAATTGCTTGAGTAAATTTTGAAAGATCTGTATCGGTGTTTGTAATAAAGAAGTATATGGCAACTACAAACTGGTTATGTGTTTAATTTCGATGTGTCGAAAGGAACGATGCATGAACTACGCGACATCAGTTCATTTTTCGGTCATTATTTTGCAGTCACATTTGTGGGTACTGGAAAAGTGTACGTGGAGAGAAAGCTTTGCAACTCCCAGTGGTACAGGTAGGCCCTAGTATGACCTCGGGCGTTCTTTGTCGACAGAGGGCAGTCTGTGGTAACTGGTTCCCAGGGCAGGCAACTGTGGTGACAGGTTCCGAGGGCAGACTAGTAACTGTGTTAAACGGCTCATTAGAGCAAGCACGCCTCCCTGGTGTGTTGAGCAACTTTTTCGGAAGCCAGGCTGCGGTCCACTCTGCTGCCACTATGTGAAAAGAGCAGACGCTGGTTCGCTTGCTGCATAGTGTACACTGTGCCCACATTGTCATCCCCCCCCCCCCGGAGATAATAAGAGGACATCATTTTTGATTTTCTGCAGTAACTTCAAAATCCCAGGCACCATGGTGCCACTCAGCTGGCATGGTAGTATCGGTTCCGTTTCGTTCAAATAACTTTGTTTATGCAATGAGATTGTGTCATGCCACTGAGCGCATAGTGTGGTTGGGCTGACCAACGAAAGTAACACTGCTTCAGTCCAGTGCCAAACTCGTGATGGTAAAATGTGGATCTTTTACACAAAAAAGTGGGAAGTTCGCTGTCCTTTCTCCTATTTTTCGTACGTCCCGTTACATTTCTGGTCCATTACATTGGCAGTAGCTAGTAGTCGTCACCTCCACGACGAATATTTGAAGCACTCCGTCTTCAGGCCACAAGTGGCCCAATGGGGCCAGCCTACCGCCGTGTCATCCTCAGTTGAGGATGCGGATAGGAGGGGCGTGTGGTCAGTACACCACTCTCCTGGGCGTTATGATGGTTTTCTTTGAGCGGAGCCGCTACTATTCGGTCGAGTAGCTCCTCAATTGGCATCACGAGGTTGAGTGCACCCCGAAAAATGGCAACAGCGCATGGCGGCCCGGAAGGTCACCCATCCAAGTGCCGGCCACGCCCAACAGCGCTTAACTTCGGTGATCTGGCGGGAACCGGTGTATCCACTGCGGCAAGGCCGTTGCCTTTGACGAATATTTGCACACCTGTCTTGCACAGACAGGTGTAAAGTTTCATCGTCTGTGCTGTACGAAAACCTTCTCCATCATGTTATCAGTCACAGGAGAGGGACCCTGTTTCGTTGTTTGATACACCGCTTTTGCTGCTGTAACCTGCTTTGTACACCGCCATCCTTTTTTTTCCGCCACGACTTTGACGGCTGTGCCAGATTCTAAACTGACATTAACACGTTTGGTCCATTGACTCTCCAAGGAAACTACACATCGCGTGGTGTAAATCACATTATGTGGTAATCAACAGCATACCTGGACTGTTGGGATGGAAAAGACACTTTTGACGTACTGTAATAATAAGCATCATAGTTGACAAATTTTAGCAATTTTATCATAATCTCAACACTGACCAATGACACGGCAGCATGCTTTCCAGTCTCTGTATCATCGCTAAACAGTCCCTCCAATACTCTGCAAGTACCATCGCGAATGTAAGTAGGTGACTGTGCAGTATGTTCATTCATTGTTAATTTTCGAACATATGCACCAAAGTATACCAGACTGACCTACATATCTCTAGCACTTCGATCATACTGCGTAACTTATGATCTTTCTCTATGTGAATGGGAGTCCCAGGGCATTCTCGCATTCTTAGGATAAAGTTAGAGACCGAAAGATCTCCTCACATTGTCTTTGACCAACGCTCCCTGCAGCTGACCAGAACTAGACCGCTACATTCCACGTTTCGTGTAGGAACAGTGCGAACCGAGGCTGTAATTACTGTCCGCACCCTCCAAGAGCACAAGATTTCTCCAGATGCACGAATGTCGAGGAGGTTAGCAGCCCTTATCGGAGTACAGTAGATATGAAACAGTTGTGATGATATAACACACTATTAACAACAAGAAACGGGCGGTTTTTATGCATAATGGAGCTCCAGACAGACGGAGTTCGTTGCGTTTTACGTAAATCAACTGCGCTAGCAGTTCTAAAGTATTTTTCTAGTGTCTGCGGTCCTTACCAAGAAGGTATTGGTAAGAGAGGACATAAATACAGGCACTCCTAAGGCTACAATGTTCTGCACTTAAAACACACTATAATGTTAGATCGTTGCAGTTTCATACCAATTAGTCGTATGGAATGCAACACTGTTACTATCCCAATGTAAGAAATATATTTCCAGCGCATGACATACATTCTCCTTGAAGGTTTCTCTACGATAAACTACAACGATAAACTGTAGAATGAAAAACTTCTTCCTTAAAACATCAATTCCCTGTGATACACCTACAATATATCTTTTAAGAGGTGTATATCCCCCACTATTCACATCCAATGACGGTTCAGACACCTGTATGCTGTGTACTGGACTATTTCGGTAATTTATGAGTTGTCTGCGTCTCTGTACATCGATGTACTGCATTATTTGCGAGTAGTTTCCTGGCGTGTAAACTGTATATTGTGACCCCAATTTGTTTTGCATCAGCGTAATAAATAAACTACGTGAAATTCGTCCCTAAGTAAATTGTTGCAAAAATAAATCAAGTACACTCCTTCCTCTCTCCAGCAGCCCAGAATAGGATGATTCTTTTTCCCGCCAATTTTCCTCTCCAGACCGGTGGGGGATGAGGAGGCTGAGGCACACGTGCAGAAAAACATATGACGTCATCATGATGTTGTGCTCCTATTGGCTGAACTGCATGATCATGTGACCTATTACATCGCCCTCTAGCGGGGAACTCGCGAACTTGCTCAGTTCTATGGTCTGCTAGATCGGAGGCAGTTGTCTCTTGTTTGGTGGGAGCTTATACGTAGGTTTTTAGAAATGACAGACAATTCCAGCAGAGACATATGTTTCCATAAGTTGTGTAATGCAACTTAAATGCAGCTCGATGCAAAGCATTTATTTGCAGGACTGTATTCTTCCTCTTCATATGTTCAAGCATTAACGCTCACTTCCATTCTTCATGTAGGAGGCTATGGGTGCAGTCCTCAGCTGAATGAGTGCATGTAATACAGCTATTAGAACTCCCCCTGTCTGGCACCAACATCTCGGTAATTGAACACATGCTCCTTTCACACCGACAGCTCAACAAGCATTGGTATCTCAGCCTCTTGTGGTGGTAACACCACACTAAGCCGCTACTGCTGTAAGTAAATAATAAATTTAAATAAATTTGAACAAATTTAAACAAATTATATTCGAATTGAATGACATTGTGAGCAGTCTCTAGTGGGGGCAACATCATACCAACTCCCCTCAGCTGCAGGAGTAAGCTCTTAGAGCAAAATTCCCTCCAAATTCGAAATTCCCGCCCATTTTCCAAGAGAATGGTGCACCATCATGCGAGAAGTCGGAAAAGGGGGAGGGGGGGGGGGGTGGCAGGGGACTGCCGGGTGACCTGTAGAAGGACATAATTCAATTTCCCTCCAAAATTCAAACTTCCCACCAGGGAGATGTGGTACTTTCCCGCCAAAAATCGCCATGTTGGATAACGGTACTCATGTCATCAGCTGACATCACAACCGCCAGCTTGGGTGACGTCATGCACTGTTGCCAAAGTCTATAGGCCGCCATCTTGGATGATGTCATCACCATCATCTTGGATACATCTGGCAACAATGCACTCTGTGCTCACCCCCCACCCCCCCCCGAACACACACACACACACACACACACACACACACACTCTACTACTCATATACAGTACCTTGGCAGTTTATTCGTCATCTGTACACTGAGTTATCTCATTACTGCCTTTTTCACTTTTAAACCACGAGTATTTGGAGGATAACAAATATCTATTAACAATTTTTTGTTTCACAACATGTGTTCATAAAAGCTCAGGTGGTTCAAGTGTTTGAAATTGAACTTGACACACACAGCACCTTGTATGTTTTCTGTTTTAAATCTATTCCTATCTTTGATCCATTGTGTGTTTACAGGAGAAAACACATGTTCCGTTAGCATTACGACTAGGTATAGAAAAAAAAGAATTCTACCATTTTCAGCAATTCGAAATAACAAACAACACTCTCTGACTGACTGAAATATGTTATGATGGCTACAAACTGCATGAAAAGCCAGAGTACTGTTTACCTACACCAAGTCGTTCTCTTTGCTTTGATTCAGAACAAAAAATTTATAAGTTTGGAAGATTAGCTTCCAGCATAAGATGTGTCTCGTGTTCATAGCTGCTTTCGTGTGCTTCTAGATCCAATGCACCTGAAAATAACGTGAAGGTGTTAAACTCTATGTTTATAAATACCCGTTTACATTAAGAAGATCCAATTTCACTCTCACGATAGTAATACAACTTGCCTTTATTTACAACTGATATGTGTGTTTCGAGATGGCAAACCAAACATTCTGCTCGTGTTCCTTTCTTCCTCTTTTGAAAGATTTGCATTTGCCCAAGAGCTCATCGTGAAACACTGATTGTCTTTTCGGCATTTTGTATTGACATTTGTAACTTAATTTGGTGGAAAAGACGCACCACTATCTCAAATGAACAACAAAGCTTTAATCTTAACCTCCAAGGCTTATAGAAGCAACGCCGAAGAACATAATGCGGAAGACAGAACATACAGGTCGAATATAGGATAGGCAACTTCCTAATGATTACTCCAACGACACAAAAATAAACTTACCAAATCTAAGATAGATTTTTTCTCAGAAGTATAGCATTTGCATTTATTTACGATTAATTACAGCGACGACTGATTCCCTGTTTTCAAAACTCTCGTTTTTTTGCTTCTTGCACCTCAGAATAGAGAGCTTTTGTAGGTTTTTAAGAAATCCACCTGTACACATTTCCTTGATTCAGAAAGAGGACGTGTGAGGGAAAATGAGGACGTGTGGTAACCCTATCAACAAGTTGTTGCAGAAGTTACGTACAGTTGTTACTTGCTAGAGGACACGTCCCTTTACAGTTGTTCAGTTGCCTCCAGGCATCGACCTTGAGGCACACGTGAGCTACGCAGCTGCCAGCCGTTAGAGGGGTGCAGTGGCGGCTGTGACGTCACTCGTCACTGTAAGCGGCGCTTGCGCAACGCCTAGTGCGAAGATTAGAAGCCCTCGGGGTGCCTGTTGTCTGTTGGCTGTGCCTCGCTTCCTGGTAGCAGGCTGCACGTGATACACGACAGGCGGGCTGGAAGTTGCGTCACCGGGCGCTGCAAGCCGAGAAGCGTGCACGTGTGCGCCCTTTGAGCCGCGTATCAGTTGCAGCTTGTGCGTGTCACACCAGCTCTGTGTTGTTCACCACTGTCTGCTGTTCTCGAACGTCAGCTGGGAGCACTTATTTGTTTACTCGCGTCAAATGCTGTACGACAGGAATGACGTGGTACACATCAGAGATCAGAATTCAGCTCCGGATACTCCCTTTAAACTCGCCAACGAGTCGTGTGACGTCATCGACGAACTTGCCGTCTCCGTGTGTTCGTAATCTATCGAGAGGTTGTAACAATGGAGAATTGTACTGAAATGCAGAAGGATCTGCGACGAATTGACGCATGGTGCAGGGAATAGCTATTGAATCTCAATGTAGACAAGTGTAATGTGCTGCTAATATATGGAAAGAAAGATCCTTTCCCATTTAGCTACAGTACAGCAGGTCAGCAACTGGAAGCAGTTAACTCCATAAATTATCTGGGAGTAGGCATTAGGAGTGATTTAAAAACGAATGATCATATAAAGTTGATCGTCGGTAAAGCAGATGCCAGACTCAGATTCATTGGAAGAATCCTAAGGAAATGCAATCCGAAAACAAAGGAAGTAGGTTACAGTACGCTTGTTCGCCCGCTGCTTGAGTACTGCTCAGCAGTGTGGGATCCGTACCCGATAGGGTTGATAGAAGAGATAGAGAAGATCCAACGGAGAGCAGCGCGCTTCGTTACAGGATCATTTAGTAATCGCGAAAGCGTTACGGAGATGACAGATAAACTCCAGTGGAAAACTCTGCAGGAGAGATGCTCAGTAGCTCGGTACGGGCTTTTGTTGAAGTTTAGAGAACATACCTTCACCGAGGGGTCAAGCAGTACATTGCTCCCTGCTACGTACATCTCGCGGAGAGACCATGGGGATAAAATCAGAAAGATTAGAGCCCACACAGAGGCATACCGACAATCTTTCTTTCCATGAACAATACGAGACTGGAATAGAAGGGAGAACCGACAGAGGTACTCAAAGTACCCTCCGCCACACACCGTCAGGTGGCTTGCGGAGCATGGATGTAGATGTAGATCTAGACTGTTGAGTCTCCGCTGCAACCCACTCGTCCCTCGCGTGTGCTGTGGGGTACAAGTGGATTCGTCTCGCCCAGAAAGGAGAACGAATTCGCAAGCACAGCCACGGAAGTTTCCGCCATGAAACTTAAACTACTGTTTATCCATTCGCGTGATTTCGGGTTCATAGCCATTCTCAAGTGCAAGTCACAAAATGTCCTACCAGGTAAATGACAGAAGCAAGTTGTATACCAACATAACGACTGATCGGTTAGCAATAAATATTGTTCTGTTTACGCTACCATTTATGTAGATAAAAAATTTTCGAAGATTACTGTAAACTTAGCTTAATATTTAACATCTATTCAGAGAATGTGTAACAATTACGTGACATTATGTGAACATTAAACACTTTCGAGGTGTTGCCGAGTGTGTAACTGCAACACCAGAAAACATGAAATGAGGATAAAATGCAATCTCGAAATGATGATTAATTGTTAAAATAAATTACAGAAATGAATAATAATCTGCAAAACTCCCTGTTAGCTCATAAACGCAAGTTGCCATCGCCAAATGAATACATAGCGACCCTATTTTTGGCGAAGCGATAGAACAGTGACGTTGCTCTGTGCGCAGTTTTCGTTTGATGCAAAAAATGGTTCAAATGGTTCTGAGCACTATGGGACTTAACACCTATGGTCATCAGCCCCTAGAACTTAGAACTACTTAAACCTAACTAACCTAAGGACATCACACAACACCCAGTCATCACGAGGCAGAGAAAATCCCTGACCCCGCCGGAAATCGAACCGTTCGATGCAGCACATATGTTTGCTCGTGGCGGAGATGGAAAACAAGAATAGAACCATTTTGTTTGAAAAATGGTTCAAATGGCTCTGAGCACTAAACATCTGTCGTCATCAATCCCCTAGAATTTACAACTACTTAAACCTAACTAACCTAAGGACATCACACACATATATGCCCGAGGCGGGATTCGAACCTGCGACCGTAGCGGTCACGCGCTTCCAGACTGAAGCGCCTAGAACCGCACGGCCACACCGGCCGGCCTTTTGTTTGACTCGACGAAATTTGTGTGTTCTTTGTCCGAAGCGTGGACTTTAGCGCGAAACTTATTCCAGATATCACTCCTCCTCTAAACTTATTCCAGATATCACTCCTCCTCTAATGGAACACATTTGCAATTGCTTAATTTGCATTAATTAATTTTCGTCTTACTCCCTCTGCAATCTCACAAAACACACTTACATTAAAGGGCCGTCTGGTGCCGATAGTCGGTCATTTCGCCATGTCATTGTTACTTTACAGCAGTAACATGTGTACGCATCTTCCGTACTAACAATAAGTAGCGACTATCCCTACGTTCCTGTGTGCTTCAGTAAAGCCTAGTTTACACGACGACACTAGGTTGCAGAGGTTATGTGTGTTTGTAGAGTGTAGACAAATTGAAATATGAAGTGGGGAACGGAGAGTCATCTTCTTTTCTTGATTTCTAGGCTTTGCATAGGTGTTTGTGGGATTTCAGTGATGCTGGTTACAAAAATAAGCAACATCTTGCTGCTTCTGAGACCTTAATGAGCGATCACCACATAGGTAGTTTGACAATATCTGAACTGCAGGGCAAAATTTATTGAATTAGGAGCACATATACAACTGAATTAAGAAAAATACAAGCAAATGTAATTCTAGTTGTAGGAATGCTCTTGTCTACAAGACTAAAATCTTAGGAATACTGTTGACAGGAGGGAAGGCTACAGAAATGTATTTAAAACGTCGCAGCAGTGCTCCCCATTCACAAATATTTGAATATTGAAATATTGCCACTGTACATATATCTCTTCAAGAGAGTAGTTTGCAAACCATTCTCTTCTTAATGCCGCCTGCTTCGAATAATTACTGCTGTTAATGTTAATGATTATTACTGTTAATAGTTATTGGTGTTAATGAAAAAGCGTCATCACCAACTAAAACAGCATCTTATAGCATGCTGAGAGCATGCAGTGTGATATGTAACTTCAGTTCTGGCGACTGTGCTTCATGCATTACAACATCTTTGTTGCTTATCACACAATTAACTCTATTTAGAAGAAACCTGAACAGTTCTGGTGACATTCTAAGATGATTAAAAGAACTTCTTGGGTCTTCCTTTACAAATTCTTTCAGCAAGGATGCTGAGCAACTGAGCTGACGTCTCTTCTTCATCCAGTCACGAATCAAAACACGTTTTTTATTTTTTTCTTATACAGCGATTCCACGCAACAAACTTTAACTCCATCACAACTCGTGAGACATGCAGCTGCCAAAACTTCAGACACGACTCGGTAATCCACAAAACGACGAAACTGAAGTATATACTGGTTTCGCCGTGTCTACAGTCAAATATGAAACCATTTGTGTGCAACTCATTCGACGCAACGACTGGCGCAACACAATGTCGGTAGTGTAAACTAGGCTCAAGAGAGAATCAGTCGCAGAGTGTCAAGCGACCGCAGCGCCACAGTTCCCAGATTCGTCAAACTGACAGAACTACAAAGGGAACGAAGGAGGCCTATTAGCATTTACGTAGCTGCGGCGCCTTGATATGTGAAGGCATGGATGTGTGTGATGTCCTTAGGTTAGTTAGGTTTAAGTAGTTCTAAGTTCTAGGGGACTGATGACCTCAGAAGTTAAGTCCCATAGTGCTCAGAACCATTTGAACCATTTTTGAACCTTAATTGGGAATAGAAGTCATCCAGCTGCTGCATCTATGAGGATAGCAGTTTTACTGACAGGATTTCTCATGGTTTCCATCTACGAACAGGTAGGATTACAAAATTAGCCATAAACACAACTTCCCAGTTAAAAATGGTTGCGAAAATGAAAACAAAACCGTACATCTTCACAGCACACCTTTACTTGTTCTTTCTCACAGGTGGGTTAATCAGCCAAATCGGTCGACCCTTTCCCAAGTGATGATCATTCATACATGCGGCAACTGAGTTTCATTTATATCTCTTCCATTGTTTTAAAGTTTGTATACAAAAACGAGCTTAGTTTACATTCATGCGCGGTTCTTTCTCATCTCACAATTTGGCAGCAAACCACGGGTGACGCATCGTTACACCAAATATTGGCGAGAATAGATGGTGAGCCGGCCAGAGTGGTCGAGCGGTTAAAGGCGCTACAGTCTGGAACCGCACGACCGCTACGGTCGCAGGTTCGAATCCTGCCTCGGGCATGGATGTGTCTGATGTCCTTAGGTTAGTTAGGTTTAAGTAGTTCTAAGTTCTAGGGGTCTTATGACCACAGCAGTTGAGTCCCATAGTGCTCAGAGCCATAGATGGTGAAGTTCACCGGAATGTATTTTGATGCAGTCTTCTCTGTACCTGGCTTCTATTCTCTCTTCGCGATAAGTGCAGTTTTACAGATTTTCCACCAAATTCTTTACCTGACGATAAAAAACAGTTTAGGTTTGCAGTACTGAAGCTGTTTTTGGGGGAATTGCCTCAAAAATGCGCGATGGGAATCCTTCATCTCAAAAAATCTCATCGTTCAGATGTGTATTTGTTTGTTCTCGTCACGAGTCAGTTAACGGAATAAATTTGTTCTCCCACATATAGGGCTTTTTGCCGTATACTTAACCACCTCCTTTGAATCCTCGGTCCAAAATTTTACATCCGTTTCATGACAATATTAATAAATACAATAAATGGAGAATTATTTTGGTTCTTTTACAGTGTAAGTAACGTAAAAATTGAAAGTAAGGCGGTTGTCCGAATAGGGACTCGACCCCACAACCTTGTGTACATTCTGCTGCGCCATCTGCTGTCTGGAAGCTACCCTAACATAAAAGCCTCATGCCTCTCTCGACCCGCGCCGAAACTGCTCTTTTTCTAATCGCTAGGCCATCTGGAGCTCCCACTTTCATCGCTTTCGTTTATACCCAAGTTCTGCACGTATCATAAATTTGGACGAAATCGGTAATGGCGGGCAGGCGCGGTAAAGTTTGCTGCTGCCCACGGTCAGCCCTGTGTCCTCTCACGTGACCACAGTGCATTTGTTTTCGCGCTACGGCACCCAGCCGCCTACGCACTCACAGACTCGTGGCCGTTAAGATAACTGGTATTACATAACAGAGTTCCAACCTACACGCATCTGTCATCCATATACCGGCCGCAGACCAGGACTGTCGCCAACGACCTGCGAACAGTCATAGTGAGCCGTCCTAAAAGTGAACCTTGGATTGATCTTCATAACCACCCAGTCCAAAATACAGAACTGATAAACCTATCTTACAGCGACTGAAATCTTCAAGTTACAGAGCATGCGTTCTGAACTTTAGACGTAAATTTTGTGTGTTTTGATCGCAAGATAGTATTCTTGAGACGCACTGCTAAACCCGCAGGACAGGATAGGTAGCTGAAATTGTGGAAAGGGGCCCAAATAAGCGGCTGTCAGTTACTGTAGAACATACAACTTTATTTATTTGACCAAACATTACAAGAGCCAAGAAAATATAAAAAAAAAAACAGCATTAATTTTTGAAACTTAATAACCGGCTGAATACGCGATACAATCTGATGCCTTAAGGGCAAGACCACTTCAATTTAAGATCGACTGAAAGCCAATAATTTAAAACTCAAACCAAAATCAGAAATTTAAAAAGCAGAAGGCCTTATCTTAAATAAGTTCTTTCAATTATGCTGATGGCCCAAATGATCTGACACCTTAAGAGCAAAACAACTTCAGTTCAAAATGGCTGAAGGCTCATCACTTAAGACTCAACAAAATTAAATTTTTATAAATGCCAAAGGCCTTACTTAAAACAGTTCCTTACACTAGGCTGAAGGCCCAAACAATCTTACACCTTAAGGGCAAAACAACCTTAATTTAAAAATCGGTTAGAAGCCATACAAATACAAACAACAAGAACAAATAAGAAAAGGCAGCAAACCCAACGGCGCTCAGAAGTTTCCGAGGGTCGGCCTGGAATTCAAACACTAACGCTGGCTTAGGTGAGACAGGCAGTCGGCCCAACCATTCTCGATCTGACGACAACCCAACCGACAGACAGTCAACGGACCCACCGACAAGATAACTTCCGCTCCACCCGACCAGCGCACAACAGGGAGTTTAATGGAACAACGTAGAAAGTACGGCGCCCACAGCCAATTATACACTGAGCTGTCAAACCACACACCGTGCTAGACAGCGACAACTCGATGAGGAAAATACACTGCCTGAATTTTCTTCAACGGCCAGGGCAGATAATCGGAACGTTAAAGGCCTCAAGGCAGAAGATTCCGCTGGTGTACTTCAATTCAAAATAACCAAGTACAGTTATAATCCACTGGAGGGTGGCTAAAATTTGCCAACTTGAAAACACACGTTGTTGCTCGCAGGAATGTCCCAACAGCCGACAACGAAATCCAAACACCACAATGCGAACAGTCGTGACTTGCTGGTAGATTAAGTCAAAACTCAACTTTCGTGTCCAGGATCGGTGAGCCACGGACCTCGTAGCAATGGGAACAGCACCACACACACTCCCACCACGCGTGGACGCCGCCAGCGGCCTCGGTCAAACTGCGCGCCGGGGAGATTTCCTCGCTGCTCCACGCCAACCGACCAACTGGTCGCACACAGCACAGCAGGAAACTGTAAGCGCCAGGCCAAAGATGGTACAGGGTGCGAATATCGATACATACCGCTGCTGCCACTCGCGGAGAGAGAGGATAACAGCATAATCGCAATAACCGTGGGAGACTAAACACAGAATAGCAACCAAGGTTCAATCCAGCGCAAGAGGATGAGCCAGCCACGGCTCAATTCTGATGATTGGCTTCCCTTGTAAAACTAACGTCTTCATATCATAATATTCATAGGAACGATTGGCGAAAGTAAGCACGCACGACAAAAATGTTACTCCCTCTCACCCAGGAAACATCAAGCCAATAGTGCATAACACCATCTCCATCCTTGATAATGGGCTCATTTCGGTCATAAAGTGAGTCCACACGTTTCTTCAGACATCCCATATCCAGCTGAAGCCACTCATTGATTATTACATCCTGCAGAACAACCAAACCGAGAATCACAGCAGTCAATGTATAGTGGATAAGTTGACTGCTGTGATTCACTTGCTGTTCCAAATGATACCGGACGTTTTCTGTAGGTTTAAGGTCGGGTGAACAAAGGGGGTGGTTGGTGAGCGATAGGCTGCCTGAGTGTGGTGTCGTCGTGTATCGAGAGCGGTGCAAGAAGTATCGACCACCTCTGAGATAGTTGTTGTGGACTGGCAAGACAGCCAATCCACTAGGAGGAAGCCAAAACGCACGCGTTTAAGATCACGCAGGCTGGCGTGAGGTCTGGAACAGGACAAGGTAATTATAGTAGCCAATAACGTACGTAGCTGCTGGAATACTTAACTTTAATCCATAATTGGAGGACATCGCTCTTGAAGATACATAAGTACAATCTCAATATAAACTGGTAATGGCGCCTTGCTAGGTCGTAGCAAATGACGTAGCTGAAGGCTATGCTAACTATCGTCTCGGCAAATGAGAGCGTAGTTTGTCAGTGAACCATCGCTAGCAAAGTCGGCTGTACAACTGGGGCGAGTGCTACGAAGTCTCTCTAGACCTGCCGTGTGGCGTCTCTCGGTCTGCAATCACTGATAGTGGCGACACGCGGGTCCGACGTATACTAACGGACCGCGGCCGATTTAAAGGCTACCACATAGCAAGTGTGGTGTCTGGCGGTGACACCACAATAGTGCACAGCAAAGCGGTATGACGAGGCGCCAGTGAGATGCTAGGAAGAAGCCATGCCTCTCGTGGTGGCTAGGCGCCATAGCCGCGACTCTGCCTTGAAATGGCACTTCTGTTCGAGCTCCGATTCTGCCCACTTCCAGGAAGTTCCCGTCGGAGTAACGTCGTTGCACTGCGTACTCGCCGTGACACAGCCCTTGTCAACCGTCTCGTCTCCAATGAACTGTGCCTACGCGCTAACACTATCAGAACTGTGTCAAAAGATGTCTATGAACTTGTGCTTTCTAGTGGCTGTACTGAAGCCACATTGCGGCCATTCTGTTCTTGTATCAGTTCGCCACTCAGTAACTGTGGCTCATTTAGTGTATTCTGAACCACGCTGTTGCTTATCTATATTAATGTTCCACCGAAGCACCACAGGGCTTTACCCGTCTGGCTTCTAATATGGCTGTATGATATTTAGAGGAATAGCTTTTGTAGTTTATCTAAATCATGTTTGCATGTCTGCCTGTTTTGTCTGCAACTGTTATGCCCTGAATGTTGATATTGGACGCTTGTCTGTAGCATCAGGATAATGGGATCCTAACTGATTTATTGGTTGGTGGCTCGAGGTAGGTGCCTTTTCATAGAGTTTTTCTGATTTTCTTTTAAAATAGGTATAGATGGATGGTTCCTCTAAGAGGTCCTTAATGTGTGTGTTTGGTGTGTAGCGGTCTGCGTCGGCGATGACGCGGAGAATTCTGTTTTGGAGTCTCTCAATTTTTTGCAGATGTCCGTCTGCTGCCATGGACCAAACTTCCGATCCATATAAAATACTTGGCGGGATAACATCCCTGCATAATCTAAGTTTCATTTCTATGCTGAGTCCTCCACCTTTTATGAGTGGGTACAGTTGGATGAAAGCAGTGTAGCCTCTACCTCTGGATCTGTTTATCTGCTTTGCGAAGGTTAAGCGTTTGTGTAGTTCAAGGCCTAGGTATGTAGCTGAGCCACTCCATTCTATTTCCTTTTCAGCTACAAAAATACGCCTGTTTGGGGGGGGGGGGGCAGTTTCCTTGTAAACATGACTGCTACAGACTTTTCAGGATTTATCTTTATTTTCCAAATATTGCACCATTTTACGATTTCGTCCAAGTGCTCCTGCAGCTTTTTCGTTATGAAATTGAGGTTGCTGCTACTCCTGTAAACCGCTGTGTCATCGGCATACAGCGCTATCTCACCTCCACGTCGTTTGTGTATAGCACATATAATATGGGGCCAAGAACTGAGCCCTGCAGAACTCCTGCCACAGTGTCCCCGATCGCGCTTACGTGTTTGCCGCACCTGATGGGGTACTGCCTCCCCGCCAGAAACGAGTCAATCATGCTGATGATCTGTCTTGGAATGTCTAACTGGTATAACTTGTATATTAAGCCATCATTCCAGGCTTTGTCGAATGCTTTCTCGATATCGAGAAAGACTGCTCGTGTGCTGTGTTTCCGCACATGAACCGTAAGTCCATGTTTGCAGTTTTATGGATACATCCCGGGCTGGTGAGCAAAGATAAGTTTCGTTGTAATTAATAAGGTATTATGTATTCAGAGTAGCCGGCCGGTGTGGCCGAGCGGTTCTAGGCGCTTCAGTCTGGAACCGCGCGACCGCTGCGGTCGCAGGTTCGAATCCTGCCCCGGGCATGGATGTGTGTGATGTCCTTAGGTTAGTTAGGTTTAAGTAGTTCTAAGTTCTAGGGGACTGATGACCTCAGATGTTAAGTCCCATAGTGCTCAGAGCCATTTGAACCATATTCAGAGTATTCTGATTAACTGTATAATTGCTAGCCACCTCGTTGTCTAAGAAGGCTGACACGACATTGAGTATTCACTAAACAGAAACACACGCATACAGGCCTGTCAGCACAGCTGTTGTCACTGTCGAAGAGAGAAGTGTCCCCAAAACATTCATCATTAAAATGTAGATGAAAGGGCAGCAGTAGGTCAACGAAAATGCTGAAGTAAGTATGCTTGTTAATGTTCACTGTAATGAATGCGCCTAAGTCATGGCAGGAAAAAGATCGCCGGAAAAGCACCTCCGGACTCAATTACATTCTCCACACACTTCGAGTACAGCACCTCACTGGACAACTTGCATCATTTGAAGAGAAACAAAATCGCGACTCTTCAGACCACACTACACGCCTCCAGTGACCTGCTGTCCAGCATCCGTGCAGTATCCAGGCGCCTCGACATCACCTCAGAAAAAAATGGTTCAAATGGCTCTGAGCGCTATGGGACTCAACATCTTAGGTCATAAGTCCCCTAGAACTTAGAACTACTTAAACATAACCAACCTAAGGACATCACACACACCCATGCCCGAGGCAGGATTCGAAACTGCGACCGTAGCAGTCTCGCGGTTCCGGACTGCAGCGCCAGAACCGCACGGCCACCGCGGCCGGCCATCACCTCAGAGTCCTACAGCGTTGCCAGATAGTGATAATTTCAAATATTAGCAAAAATTCCGGAAAAGTATTAGATATCTCTATTTTTAGTCTAGAATATGATACAGCACTTTCCGAAAGAAAATCATTGCCAGCTGCTAGAAAAAATACATAAAACTAGCTATACACGAAAATTTCGAAATATATATTCTTTTACTTCAACCTGTGAAGAAAACAGAGCCACTTTGGACTGAAAATAATACATGAACGAGGTCAAATTTTATAGATGCATGTGATACATATTTTGTAGTGGAAACATAAAAGTACTCCGAGATAAAAAAATATAATATCGTAAGAGGTGTGAAACTGTTCCGCCTCTGTAACGAAGAGTGTCATCGCTGATGAATTTGCGTTCTGTTGGACCTTGTAGAAACTCCCAGCGAGAAAATTGTTAATAAAATTATGAAATTAATTTTTGAAACATCTGAGACATCATTACTGTATCGTGTCTCGTACGAAAGCATTTATTTACGAGAGACTGTGTACATTTACATCTATATCTACATGGATACTCTGTAAATAACATTTAACTGCCTGGCAGAGGGTTCATCGAACCACGTTCACAATACTCTATTATTCCAATCTCGTATAGCGAGCGGAAAGAACGAACACCTGTATCTTTCCGAACGAGCTCTGGTTTCACTTATTTTATCATGGTGATCGTTTCTCCCCATGTAGGTCGGTCTCACAAAGTATTTTCGCGTTCAGAGGAAAAAGTTGGTGATTGTAATTTCGTGAGAAGATTCCGCCGCAACGAGAAACGCCTTTGATTTAATGATGTCCAACCCAAATCTTGTATAATTTCAGTGACACTCTCTCCCATATTTGGCGAAAACACAAAACCTACTGCCCTTCTTTGAACTTTTTCGATGTACTCCGTCAGTCCTACCCTCTAAAAGAGGACGGACAAGCGTAGTATAGGCAGTCTCCTTAGTAGATCTGTTACATTTTTTAAGTGTCCTGCAAATAAAACGCAGTCTTTGGTTAGCCTTCCCCACAACATTTTATATGTGTTCCTTCCAATTTAAGTAGTTCGTAATCGCAATTCCTAGGTATTTTGTTGATTTACGGCCTTTATATTTGACTGATTTATCGTGTAACCGATGTTTAACGAATTCCTTTCAGCACTCTTGTGGATGACCTCACACTTTTCGTTATTTAGGGTCAACTGCCAATTTTCGCGCCATTCAGATTTCTTTTCTAAATCGTTTTGCAATTTGTTTTGATATTCTGATAACTTTATTGGTCGATAAACGATAGCGTCATCTGCAAACAACCTAAGACGGCTGCTCAGATTGTCTCACAAGTCTTTTATATAGATAAGGAAAATCAAAGGGCCTATGACACAACCTTGGGGAACGTTATAAATCACTTCTGTTTTACTCGATGACTTTCCGTCAATTACTACGAAATGTGTCCTCTCTGACAGGAAATCACGAATCCAGTCACATAACTGAGACGATATTCCATAAGCACGCAATTTCACTACAAGCCGCTTGTGTGGTACAGTGTCAAAAGCTTTCCGGAAATCAATCTGAAATCCCTTGTCAATAGCAGTCAACACTTCATCCGAATAGAGAACTAGTTGTGTTCCACAATAGCGATGTTTTCTAAATCCTTGTTGACTGTGTGTCAGTAGAGAGTTTTCTTCGAGGTAATTCATAATGTTCAAAGACAATATATCTTCCAAAATCCTGCTGCATATCGACGTTAATGGTATGGTAATTTATTGGGTCATTCTTACTACTTTTCTTGAATATTGGTGTGACCTGTGCAACTTTCCAGACTTTGGGTACGGATTTTTCGTCGAGCGAACGGTTGTATGTGATTGTTGAGTACGGGGCTATTGCATCAGCATACTCTGAAAGGAACCTAATTGGTATACAGTCTGGACCAGAAGACTTGCTTTTGTAAAGTGATTTAAGTTTCTTCACTACTCCGAGGATATTTACTTCTACGTTACTCATGTTGGCAGCTGTTCTTGACTCGAATTCTGGAATATTTACTTCGTCTTCTTTTCTGAAGGCATTTCAGAAGACTACGTTTACTAATTCAGCTTTAGCAGCACTGTCATTCATTGCTCTGGCGTAAAGGAAGCATTGATTGTGCCTTGCCGCTAGCATACTTCACATGCTTCACATACGACCAGAATCTCTTTTCTGCCAGGTTTTGAGACAAAGTTTCGTTGTGGAAACTACTATAAGCATCTCGCATTGAAGTCCGCGCTAAATTTCGATCTTCAGTAAAAGATCGCCAATCTTGGGGATTTTGCGGCTGTTTAAATTTCGCATGTTTGTTCCGTTGTTTCTGCAACAGTGTTCTCACCCGTTTTGTGTACCAAGGAGGATCAGATCCATCGTTCGTTAATTTCTTTGGTGGAAGTCTTTCAATTACTGCCGTTTCTATTTCTTTGAATTCAAGCCACATCTGGTCTACACTTATATTGTTAATTCGGAAGGAGTGGAGATTGTCTCTCAGGATGGCGTCAATTGAATTTTTATCTGCCTTTTTTAATACGTATTGTTTTCGTTTATTTTCGTAGGATTTGGGGGTTGCAATATTCATTCTCACTACGACAACCCTGTGTTTTCTAATAGCTGTATCCGTTTTGTTGCTCGTTATTAACTCAGGATTATTTGTTGCTAAGAGGTCAAGTGGGTTTTCATATCCGTTTACTACTCGCATGGGCTCATGAACTAACTGCTCGAAATCATTTTCAGAGAATGCGTTTAGCACAATTTCGGATGATGTTTTATGCGAACCTCCGGAAGTAAACATGTATTTTCGCCAACATATCGAGGACAAATGAAAGTCACCACCAACTATAATCGTATTGGTCGGGTACGTGTTTGATTTCAAACTCAAGTTTTCTTTGAACCTTTCAGCAATTGTATCATCTGAATTGGGAGGTCGGTAAAAGGATCCAATTATTATTTTATTCCGGTTGTCAACAATGACCTCGGCCCATACTAACTCACAGAAACTATCTGCTTCAACTTCGGGACAAGATAAACGACTTCTAACAGCAACAAACACGCCACCGCCAACCGTGTTTAGCCTATACTTTAGGAACACCGTTAGGTTCTTCGCAAAAATTTCGGCTGAGCTTATATCCGGCTTTATCCAGCTTCCAGTGCCTTTAACGATTTGAGCATCAGTGCTATTAACGCTTGGAGCTCTGGTACTTTCCCAACACAGCTACGACAATTTACAATTGTTATACCGATGGTTCTTGTATCTACGTTCTTTCTGTGTTCGGACTACACCGTTTGTGACTGAAGCCCTTTACGTGTTTTCCCGAGGCCCTCTAACCTAAAAACATCACCCAGTCCACGCCACACAGCTCCTGCTACCCGTGTAGCCGCCTCCTGCGTATAGTGGACTCCTGACCTATTCAGCGGAACCCGAAACCCAACCACCCTTTGGCGCAAGTTGAGGAATCTGCAGCCTATACGGTCGCAGAACCGTCTGAGCCTCTGATTCAGACCACTCCACTCGGCTCTGTACAAGAGGCCCGCAATCGGTCCTATCGACTATGCTGCAAATGGTCAGCTCTGCTTTCATCTCGCAAGCAAGACTGACAGCCTTTACCACTTCTGTTAGCTGCTCGAAACCAGAGCGAACCTTTTCTGATCCAAAGAGACAGCGCGCGAGTAATTTTATGCCGCCTGGAGGATTTTAGTTCCGACGGCTCGCCATGATTCGGCCGAGGATACTCCCTACCTCCCGATATTTTTTATTTGCAGCTCTTTCTGAGCCTTCGTCACTGCACCCATCACCCATAACGCCTATAGCAGATAAAAGTAATTGTAGGTTCTTTCAGCCCAATACTTCCGTTTAACTCGAACAAAGTACATTTTTGCGTGCGGCTTTGTGAAACCACAAATTTCATCGAAGTATACTATAGTCCGATCGACGACCGATGGCGGTTCGCGCATGTCGATGTATAGACGGGGATTGCATTACTGACGATTCCTAATGACAGTTGCGATACTCGCATGCGCGCGCTTTCCGCATGAAGAAAGCGTATATCCTGCGAATTATGTCTTTCGCTTGCTTCTGTAGAATTCATCATTTACCGCCACTATCAGCGATGACAACCGGCAACAAATGGTATAAAAGTTTAGTAAACAACTCGCTACGATCACGTTTAATGCTCGATTTAGTTACGGCATTAACAGCAGAGCGGTCACAGTGCTACTGAACGCTCATTGGCTTTCGGAGAATGTGTGACGTAGGTGCGCAGAACAAGCCTAAACTCGACCGCCATCGTTCGTGACTCCAATTATACTAGATTACTGTCCTTAACAAACTGGAAATGCATTTCACGCAAAACTCCTTTCTTGCTACTGCATTGTCTCTGCACTCCGCTAAAAATTTCTGAATAAAAAACCATATGAGCGGAGAAACAGAATGGAGGTCTCTGTGCCGGAATAATTATTTCTTTTTTTTTCCACGGAGATCACTTTGTACTTTTGTAGCCGTCTGATGCCCTCTGACGTATCTGCGCTAGCAGCATAGAAATGTGGAAAACAAGTCGGAAAACAATTTATTGGACTCACCAAAACGAAACAATAATACAGTCTCCGAAAGAACAACCGACTCGTCACCAACTGCGGATCACACAAGTACAAAATAACGAATAATAACAGAAAAGACCCGACACTTCACGGGGAGCGAACACAGACAATTCTAATAGTTCAAGAGCCTCGTCGACTATACCAAGAGATCAGCCAGCTAGAAGAGGCGTCAGGCCGCGGCTGTCGTGGCGGCAGCTCGGTATCCTTCGTTGCGTTGTGTCGAACTGCCTTTTGACGCCAGTGCGCCGCCTTATACGAGGGGTGTTGTAAAAGTCCGTGATAAGTCCGAGAGATGGCACCACCGGCGTGTAGAGATGGGCAAACTGAAACACGTAACTGTTTCGAAACAAATGAAACAGTACAATGTAATGTTTCGATACGCTGTTCCGAAACAGTGAAACAGTTTGTGTTTTGTTATCTAATAAACCTACACATTTTATCATCTTGAATGTCTACTGTATAAGTATGTCCATATAAACACAAATGAGGTGCGAGAGCGCTAATCATATCGCAGAAAGTATGAAACTATCACTTAGGCGTCTTGGCAGTTTCGTATTTCTGCAGCAAATGCGCTGCTTTCGTGTCGTGTGATCGTGTGACTTACATACTTTTCAATTGGCTGAGGACAGCCATAGCCTAAGACAGAAGAACCACCACGAACGGAACTGGAGGTGGGAGCAAACTGCAGAAACAACGGATATGTTACTGGGATTCCCACATTCCGTTAGTATGGGTAATATACCCATCCTGCTAATTTCCATGCACACAAAGGGAATCATTGTGGATAATAGGCACAGTGCCTATAGTCTCACAAATAATGCCAAATAATTCGAATAAATAACAAAATATAACAGAAAAAAAATTGTCTTTAAAGGTGTTTCGAACCGTTACTATAAATTCACCATGCTTGCCAGCCCTTCCTGTTCACCATTACACTATCAGTGATATGTCAAACAGATTGCTTGCAATTATACCTACATCAAATTTATGTATATGTCTAATAACTGTCGCTCTACGCCTTTTTTTGTTCTAAATGTTGTAGGCTTACTTGCGTTTCTTAATATGATTACTCTCATGAACAGAGAAGCGTATATTATAAAAAAAAGTGTAATTTAACTGAATGATTTTCACATATTTATTATTTTGAATGTGAATAGTATGCGTTGTTTTATTGTTTGGTTAGTGTTTATAAAGCAGATGTTACGCCTTTTCGGAATAGGACAGTCAGCTAGAAACGAAGCTTTATTTTCGGAGAACTTAAGCTTCATGCTATTGCTTGTCAAAAAGATTTCTACACTCTTGAAAGTGTTTCACGAAGTGGTATGTTGTGTTTCAGTATCTGTGCTGAGCCCGAATCTCGCCCGACACAGAGCGGAATGAAACATCACTGTTTCGAAACAGGACAGCTGTTCCGAAACACTGAAACAGTTCCACGTATCGATACACTGTATCGAAACATAGAAACAGTGGCCAAGCCTAGTAGCATCTTTGGAAAGAACGCACACCAAGTTTCAGCCATATTGGTCTATTTCTTTGTGTTCAGCATTCTTGTGAATCAAGGAAGTCGAGTGATTGTCAAAAAATGGACGAAAAAGAATTTCGTGTGGTGATTAAACATTACTTTATGAAAGGCAAAACGCCTCAGGAGACTAAAGAGAATCTTGATAAACATTACGATGACTCTGCACCTTCGATTAGAACAGTTTATAAGTGGTTTCAAAATTTTCAGAGGGGCCATATCGGTACAAGTGATGCTGAACGTTCTGGACGCCCTGTGGAGGTTACGACTGCAGATATCATTGATAAAATCCATGATATGGTGATGAATGACAGAAGAGTTAAGGTGCGTGAGATTGCTAGTGCTGTGGGCATCTCGAATGAACGGATACATAATATTTTGCATAAACATTTGGACATGAGAAAGCTACCCGCAAGATGGCTTCCGCGATTGCTCACACTTGACCAAAAACGGAATTGTGTTTAATTTTCCAACGATGGTTTGCAGCTGTTCAGGAAGAATCTGCAGGTAAGCGTCGTTTCATCACTGTGGATGAAACATAGATACATTACTATAATCCTGAAACCAAACAACAACCTAAACAGTGGGTTACCAAGGGAGAATCTGCACCAAAAAAGGCGAAGACTATTCCTTCGGCCGGAAAGGTTAGGCCGGTGTGGCCGTGCGGTTCTAAGCACGTCAGCTTGGAACCGCGTGACTGCTATGGTCGCAGGTTCGAATCCTGCCTCGGGCATGGATGTGTGTGATGTCCTTAGGTTAGTTAGGTTTAAGTAGTTCTAAGTTCTAGGGGACTGATGACCTCAGTAGTTAAGTCCCATAGTGCTCAGAGCCATTTGAACCATTTGAACCGAAAAGGTTATGGCAACTGTCTTTTGGGAATCGCAAGGGATAATCCTCATCGACTATCTGGAAAAAGGTAAAACTATTACAGGCGCATATTATTCATCGTTAATGGACCATTTGAAAACCGAGCTGCAAGAAAAACGCCGTCGATTGGACTGCAAACATGTCCTTTATGTCCTTTTCCATCACGACAATGCACCAGTACACATCTCAGCAGTTGTGGTCGCAAAATTAATGGAAATAGGATTCCAACTCGCTTTACATCCCCCCTATTCTCCAGACTTGGCTCCCTTGGACTACTACTTGTTCCCCACTTTGAAGAAATGACTGATGGGAAAAAGATGTTATTGAAACGAGGATGTGACTGCAGCAACTAATAGCTATTTTGTAGATTTGGACAATTCCTATTATTCGGAAGGGATCAACAAATTAGAACAGTGATGGACGAAGTCTATGAGTCTAAAAGGAGACTGTGTCGAAAAATAAAAAAGGTTTACCACAAACATGTAAGTAGTTTTTATTTTTGCACGGACTTTTCAAACGCCCCTCGTGAAGCCCATTGGCTGATGTATCTGCCGGAACTATTTGCGATCACATGCCTGCCGTAGCAAAGTAGTTCCTAGGCAAGCTGCGACCTCTAGTGAAGCTGTTCTGCGGGCTCTGCGAACGTGCAGCGGTCCCTGGCGGCCGTTGGTGGAGACCTGGTGTTGTGTTGTGTTGTGGCCGCAGGTAAGTCTTTGTTTTGACAACACAGACGACGTGAATGTACACCCTGTAATGCAGGCATCCTGTGATGGTTGGACGTAAAGTGGGATGCCGATGCAGTAGCCGCTACGATGTCCAAGGTGCGCAGCCGCAGCACTCACCTCTGTCATAGTGTCGAAGTACAGTTCTGTGTACTAAAGTTTTGTCAAAACCGTCAAATTCCTTTTATTTCAGTTTTCATTTATACGTCTTCATTAGAGAATCGGACCGATGACCACTCTGTTTGGTTCCCTCCCCCAAATCAACCAACCATTAGAGAATCAAAACACATATTCATATCTAGAGATTCTGCCAATGTTACTACACCGTCGATAAGGAATACAGTCGATTCGGAAATACCACAACGCTTTGTTGTCATTGTGTCAACTTGCACGAAATTTGTATTATTTCTGGCCTATTCCTCGTTGGCCAGATCAGTAAAATAATCTTCAATACGTTCGATACGACGATTTTAGATTGTTTTGTTGAAAGGGTACAGTACCGCCCGACATTGAATAGAGGTACAACATACTTCATTATTTTTGTCAGAACAACACATTTTTTTTTGTAAAATAACTCAGTTTCAATTAATACAGCGAAGCCGGATACCAGTGTAGGAAAGAATGACAATTTATTTATTTAATTTATCATATGTGCACTCCCACAAAATAAATCCCTACATCCAGTTTGGTGAGATCTTTTGAAATGAATGAATGTATGGTCGTCTGCTAACCGCAGATAGTGAAGGTGAATATATGATCATCTTTGAGTCGATCCTTTGGCCACCTTTGGTGGAACCAAAGAGATGAAATTTACCAGAGCTTTGAGCGCCTGAAATGTGGCTGACCAATAGGGTAGTAAGGTGCTTCCCCCACCTCGACAGAGATGGGAGATGACCTGGAGAACGGCCATGTTTTGGCACTCTGCCGCTGGATCCTGTACTGTTAACACCTGTTTTAGTTGTGCTCCGTAATGACGAAAGAGTGGAAGCATGGTATGCATGTGGAATATTTAAGAGTAGTTTGAAATAATAATTTCTCTATTTCAGGAAGTTTTGTGGGGAGAATTAAATGTCAGGCAGGTAATATTAATGGGATTGTAGTAATCTTCGGAAGTGACCAACGGTCACAAAGAAACCACGTGTAGCAATAAGTTGAAATACTTCCGTGTGCTTAAGTTAAGCTGAATTACTAGCGTGTGTACAATAAATTGAAATATTTAAGAAATAGCGTGTGTACCATAAGTTGAAATATTTAAGAAATGGCGTGTGCAGGACTTGAAATTAGAGACGAGTACTTCCACGAGGTGAGTACTGTGTGAGTCTCAAACTGTGTATGAGACAAAGCATAAAGAGAAGTACTCGTCCATGGTATCAGTTGAGGACTCGCGTGTGTGATGAATAAGTTCGTAATATTACTTTGCGTGATACGATTCTGTGTGACGCTATATTTAAACTCTGAGAGAGAAGCAAGGTGAGTCGGCCGTCTATCCAGCAACGCCACATGGCTTGCATTGCACAGGAAGACGTGCATATATCTCCAGAGTGCATAGTAGGAAAGTAGAATTACAAAGTGGGACAGTGTCGTGTGAAACTGGGATAAATATTAATTGAAGTGGGAAAGCTGAAAGTGATAATGTTGTGACTATTCACTGTCTTGTATTTCATATTGTAGTGTGGTGTATGTCATGTAATTTGGGTATGTGTGGTTTGCATGGGATTGTAGCGAGGTAGTTTCAAAAGAGTAGTGGGTTATGCTTGTTCTTTCTGTACCGCTCGGTCTGGAGGAAAGTTTCGTGATGATGATTGTGAGAGTCGAAGGGTGAGAAATAATAAAAGATCCACCATCCTATCCAGAAAGTGCACTGTAGCGTTAAAATAATTACGAGGCCATAATATAGAGATTCACCAATGTAAAGTCATGCCCACTGGGCGGAATTTATCATGTGTTATTGTTGTAGGTTATAGAATTTGTGTGTTTAGGTTAGAGAATTTATCAGAATAAATAAGATAGTGAAAAGAAAAAGATTGGTGGACTTTTCCATTGAATTGTATGTTGCCATAATGTCCCGAATTTATGATGTGTGTGCCATTCATATTCAGTGCGGTGGCCACGTGTAGACAAAAGCCGTTAAATAAATAAAGGAAAGAAAATGTGGTATTGCCAGTGCGTAGTGTATAGTCAGAGTTCTATAAATTACTGATAGTCAGATGCGTGTTTCCGTTGCGTATTATTCATACAGGAGGATAATTTGTAACCTGATTGTGAGTACGAGAGTTCATGTTACTCGATAAATAAGAATGAATCCACTCGCTTGGCAGACCACTCATCTTGCAGGCCTGACTGCTTGATGCCACAGTATGAGCAAGGCAAGTGGGTGCCTCTCATTGTAATGTCTTCTTGTCCTCTACGCACACCGACCAGAGTAGCACTGCGCGTAGACCCTTTTGTCCTGCATTTCACTCACTAGCAAACACACTTCAGCGTGCTGTTCCTCGGAAGACTGAAACTACACGTGAACAGACGATATCGCATAGAAACACGGAGCATTCTGCTGGCGCTGGCCTACTGCACTGTTAAGTGAACATGCAGCAAGGGATCTATGAGGTGTGCGAATTACGCCACTTAGCGCCGGGCCGACTGATCTTGAGGTGTTTTAATTTCGTGATGGCCAGTCTAGTTACTCCCAATGGAAGCTATCCGCCAGTTTTGGGAACTCTGTTCTAAGTTATTTCGTGTTGCAACTATAAATTGTAATGTAATAGCCTTGGATAATGTATGGGAGTATACGATACACAGCTTTCAGTGAATTACTCGTGCACTGTATGTCTTTTTGTATGGCTATATTTCGCATTTATTATTTACTATCCAATATTATTTGGAAAAATTGAAAATTCTGTAGGTATTGACGCTTAATATACCATGTAATTAACAAAATTATGAATCTCGATTATTTACAAAAATGTGTTTACTAGCTATATTCAGTTAAAACAGAATTGTCGTATTTAAAAGAATAATACCTACATTATACAACACAGCTATTTTTTGTATGCAGTGTTCGTTTAGGAAGTTTCTGAAGTCAGCATCAACAAATCAACTCTGTTTATTAAAATAAAATATAATGTCCGCGGCCTTCTGAAACCTAATCCCTCTTAATTTCTTATGTGAAAATTTTTAAATCTTTTTAACTAAAACAAACGTTATTAACATTCAGTATCTTTATTGCTCATGTCTACATATTTATCTGTCAACATATTCACGCAGCCGACAAACACATTTCTCCCAACGAGGGACCAGTTTCTTTTTTATGTCAATATAGAATGTTTGACTTTGTCGACGGAGCCACAACCTCACCTCTATTTGCACCGTTTCAGTCGAATAGCAAAGTAAAGTCATCTAAGCGTTCTTTAAGGTTTGAACACGTATGAGAATCGAATAGGACCAAGTTGGGACTGTGTGAAGGTCGAATTATGATAGTGAAACCATGGCGTCGGATTATTGCAGATCTAGCAAGTCTCATGTGTGGTCTGGAGTTGACATTTTGAAGCAGAGGATGCTCCATATGTGGTCGAACTCTTCCAATTCGAAACTCGATTACAGTACGCTGTTTCTAACAAACCGACATAGTTAACGTTACACACCGCCATGTTACACGCTACAATTCGGAGCCTTCTAGCGGCAGAGGACTGCAAATACGTAGACATGAAGAATAAAGATGAAGAATGTCAATAACTTCTGTTTTATTTAAAAAGCTTTAAGAGTTTTCACGTAAAAGGTTCAGAGGCATTACTTTTCAGTACGCCCTCGTAAAAAGTAAGCTGTTGCATGGAAGAATGTGACTCAAAGTTAGAACATACATAAATGTTAGTAATCAAAATTCTTAAGCAAATTAGCAGAAACTTAGATATTTAGAAATTATCGTTTAAATTTTGAATGAAATACCAGCCCCAGGTGTACTTTCTCTTTACACTACTGACCATTAAAATTGTTACACCAAGAAGAAATGTAGATGATAAACGGGTATTCATTCGACAAATATATTATAATAGAACTGACATGTGATTACATTTACAAGCAATTTGGGTGCATAGATCCTGAGAAATCAGTACCCAGAACAACCACCTCTGGCCGTAATAACGGCCTTGATACGCCTGGGCATTGAGTCAAACAGAGATTGGATGGTGTGTACAGGTACAGCTTCCCACGCAGCTTCAACACGATACCACAGTTCATCAAGAGTAGTGACTGGCGTATTCTGATGAGCCAGTTGCTCGGCCACCATTGACCAGACGTTTTCAATTGGTGAGAGATCTGCAGAATGTGCTGGCCAGGGCAGCAGTAAAATATTTTGTGTATCCAGAACGGCCCATAAAGGACCTGCAACAAGCGGTCCTGCATTATCCTGCTGAAATGTAGGGTTTCGCAGGGATCGAATGAAGGGTACAGCCACGGGTCGTAACACATCTGAAATGTAACATCCACTATTCAAAGTGAAGTCATTGCGAAGAAGAGGTGACCGAGACGTGTAACCAATGGCACCCCATACCATCACGCTGGGTGATACGCCAGTGTGGCGATGACGAATACGTGCTTCCAATGTGCGTTCACCGCGATGTCGCCAAACACGGATGCGACCATCATGATGCTGTAAACAGAACCTGGATTCTTCCGAAAAAATGACGTTTTGTCATTCGTGCACCCAGGTTCGTCGTTGAGTACACCATCACAGGCGCTCCTGTCTGTGATGCAGCGTCAAAGGTAACCCCAGCCATGGTCTCCGAGCTGGTAGTCCATGCTGTTACAGACGTCATCGAACTGTTCGTGCAGATGATTGTGGTCTTGCAAACGTCCCTATCTGTTGACTCAGGGATCGAGACGTGGCTGCACCATCCGTTACAGCCATGCGGATAAGATGCCTGTCATCTCGACTGCTAGTGATACGAGGCCGTTGGGATCCACCACGGCGTTCCGTATTACCCTCCTGAACCCACCGATTCCATATTCTGCTAACAGTTATTGGATCTCGACCAACGCGAGCAGCAATGTCACGATACGATAAACCGCAATCGCGATAGGCTAGAATCCGACCTTTATCAAAGTCGGAAACGTGATGGTACGCATTTCTCCTCCTTACACGAGGCATCACAGCAACGTTTCACAAGGCAACGCCGGTCAACTGCTGTTTGTGTATGAGAAAAGGGTTGGAAACTTAGCTCATGTCAGCACGTTATAGGTGTCGCCATCGGCACCAGCCTTGTGTGAATGCTCTGAAAAGCTAATCATTTGCATATCACAGCATCTTCCTCCTGTCGGTTAAATTTCGCGTCTGTAACACGTCTTCGTGGTGTAGCAGTTTAATGGCCAGTAGTGTATTTTAAAAACAGCGACTGGTTTTGGTCGCCAAGGCAATTACCCCGGCTTATCTGTCAGGCGTGTTGACAGAACACAGAACAACACAGGACGCCTGACATACACTGATGGATAATAATGGCCTTGGGGTCCGAAACTGGTCGAGGTTTTTAAAATAAAAAGTGCAGCTGAGGCTGGCATTTCATTCAAAATCAGTGGTAGTTGCGGAAATTGCATCAATATGCTCCATATGCTAGAGAAGAGATTGATTGTTTAAAATTGGTATTTTACGAAATTTAACATTGGAAGACTGTATTTTATGAAATTGTTTACGGAAAATTTTTGTATTCTGCTTAGCGTACTGTTACGCATAGATAATTTAACAGAAGCTTAATACAAAGTATTAATTATAACAATACTGTAAGTACCATGTGTTGTCGAGATGTTAAATAAGTGACTGCATCTACGGTAGGTAGGACCACTGGTGGAGAATAGTGCTGTTTAGCAATGACTTAGTTGAAGTTAGTTCTGTTTGATTGTCAGGTGGAACGAATAAATGAAGAAAATATATTGGTATATTTCTGTCGGATCTTTTCACTTTAAAAAGTTACCCAAAGAGAATTGCAAAAGAATTCAGCATCATTCAAAATAGCAATGAAACCAACACATCGGCAGCGAACAAACGTGAAAATTAATGAATATCACCCTCGAATCCTTGAAGATAAGCAACTTTTCCTGCTCTGAAGCTAATATGATTAGAATTATTCCTCAGTTCTTTGTCAAGGAAAATGTGAATATAATTAGAACTATGCCAAATATGGTTAGCATTTCTGCCTAGCAAGCAAGAAGACCCGGGTTCGAGGCCCGGCCGCAGCACAAATTTTGATTCATTTCGTCTGCTTCGATCATTTTCCCTATTTGTTTGAGAGTAAGAGCGTTGTAAGGTGAAGGCGAAGAGTCAGCCTGAAGATAGCCCCAACGTGTGTCAGGAGCCGCCAAGCTGATTTCTGAACCGACCAATGACAGTTTTGAAGCAGCGGCTACAGCCGACACCAGCCCGGCTTACCGCCTTGCCTCGCAATCTGCCGACATAGGTCAGAACATCGCGAAAGCACAAACGTGCCCCACATCACAATTTTTGCCCGTGAATAAAGAACTGTTCGGTTTTATCCAAAATGTAGCAATGGTGTCATATATTACAGCCATATCGCGATCAGTTGTACTCCTCCCCAAGATGCATAATGAAGAAAGGATCGGTGAAGCTGCATGCTCTCAGAAACCAGGAGCTGTAATCTTTCACAATCGTACAAAAAGTGGAATGTACATTTGTCATCAGTTACTTAGTAATTCCAGCACAGGCACAACGATAAAATGCCCATTAGCGAGGTTTTTTTGCGGTTGAGTACACGGTTGAGTCTGCTCTGAATCCATACATCCTTGACAAATTGAGGGCTGGTAAAAAGTTACAAGACGTGAACTTCTGAAGAATGTGTCTTTGAAGTCAATGGCGCCCATACAGTACATGTATGGGGGGGGGGGGGGAGCAAGGGCAGGGGGTATGAAGTGTTTTTAATTCTTTGAAAAATGAATAGCCACATGTAAGTACCCACAAAAAGTTCCAGTTCCGACCATGCTTAACACCGACTTTAAAAAAAAATTTCTTGAAAAAAAAAACTGGCTACACTATATTTTTGTCCTATTCCTAAAAGCTAAGGGCAGTGGGGGGACGGGAGCTAGCCCCCCCCCCCCCTTGTCCACGGGTACGGGACAAGTTGCTCATCGGCTATATTGTCAAAACAGTCCTTACATACAGGATGAGTATTTCTCTTGAGACAAAGAAATACATCAAAAACTACGGATCGGATTAAAAAACGGAAAAATTTGTGTACAAAATTTTTAAAAATGCTATCCAGTGATACAATGTTCATCCCCCTCCACTCGTTCGGATCATACGGGACAAAAATACATTAACTTTTGCATGTAACACGTTTGTCGTTGAGCAATAAATAGAGCTGTAAGCGACAAATAACACACCTGAGTTCTTTACGGAATTACCTCGAGAAAAATGCAATGGATCAAAAACATAAAAACAGACTTGCTTTGCAGTTTTCTCCGTGAGTTGCTTTGAAACATTCATTCATTCATTCATTATTATTCGACTTCATCTATAGCATACAAGTCGTCCCCGGTTTCTTAAATACCGTATCACAGCCTATAAGAGGCTACGGACTATAAGACGCACCTTTATTTTTAAGCATTTTTTTAAATAACATTTTCACCATTTTTGTTATTAGATTGCAAAGCCAGAATAAAAAATATTCTTAATTTATTAAAGCGAATTGATCTTTAAAATCCCTGAAAGTCGTCATCTGAACTTTCTTCTTCTTCTTCGCCATCATCGTTGTCCTCTTTATATATGAGTTGGTCTTCACTGGCATCGAGAGCGTTACTTATGCCGCACTTCTTGAAAAATTTAACGATAATAAGTTCTCTCACTCTAGACCACGACCACTGACACACTTGTTTGATTGTAGGTCGTTTTAAAGCTCGTTTCGGCGTGAATTCATGTTGGGTTTCATCCCTCGCCCATTCGTTCCATTCCTCTCTCATATACGCTTTAAATGGTTTATTTATCGAGACGTCAAGAGGTTGAAATTGTGAAGTAAGTCGTTCCGTAATAGCAGCAAGCTTTGTATTTTCCTGTCTCAGTTTCTTTTTCAAAGAATTTTTAAAATTGATCTAGCACTAGAAGAGAACTCTTCTTCAATAAAGCAACTTTCCTTCTCTCCCACACTCTGTTAATTCATAATTTCATACCAGACTCGTCCATCCAACCCTTATCATGTACGTGAACAAGATCTGGCGGCATTTCAGAAGGTTTCGGCTTTGTTTTGCGCTTGAAAACGATCACTCGATTAAGTTTAGTATCGTCAGCACGACACGAGAGGACAACAGAGTAGTGCATTTTTTCATGTCCACTTTGTTTCTATAGTTACAGTTTTATCACTCTTCGTGGCAACGGTTCTGTTTCCCGATACATCAAATGTCAGAGGAGTTTCGTCGATAGTCGCTGTTTCGTTTAGTTTCACACTGGTTTTCTTTCGATTTCAAATAATAAAGCGATGGAAAGATAATATTTTCTCATCATACTCTTGTGGCACTTTCTGAGATATTTTGGAGCTGTTTCGGATGCTAAGTCCATGGCGCTTCATAAACCTGTACCACCTACCAACGCCACATTTAAAGTCTGTTGAGTTCCACTGTAGCGCTACCTCACAATCGTGTATTCGAGCCATTTATTGTATTAAATCTTGTGCAATTTTGACGGTGTCCTTGAATCCATTTCAATAGTCATGTTCTAGTTTTGGCCATATTTCATTCAGTCCTCTATTTGCACATTTAGTCTTCCTCATTTTTTTCAGTTCTTCTTTACTAGCCCGCCGACAGCGAATGGACTTTTCTGTTGGTGGAGAACCGAAATACCGCCCAGCTGCTCTGTTTCCACGTTCTTCTGCATAAGCTATTACTTTCAGTTTATAGCCCGCATCATATGAATACTTTTTATTTTTTCCATTACGAAACTAGCTACTAACAAAAATATTGTACTGTTACAGATACCACATATCACTTTCAGTTCAGGTTCACTGGCACCGTAGACTGCATAGACTGCAATGACGCGTCACTGGCCAGACAGTGTTCTGGGATTGTGATGGGGGGGGGGGGGGCGACAACCTTGTGAATTCACTACTGCTACCAGTTGAATCCATTGTTGCCAAATAGATATAGGTTTCTTAAGGTCTCGAATACATGGCCATTTTTAAGACTGGTGGGAATTTTAAACGAATCACTGGACATTTTTTTTATTAACTTCAAGAATAAGATGCTCCTGAATTTTGGAGGCAATTTTTCGAAGAAAAAAGTGCGCCTCATAGTCCGTAAAATACGGTACGTTCTTTCATGACCTGACTGCATTATTAGTTAGAATGTAGGCTATTTCGATAAAAGAGGAGATTGCATTGGTTTATTTTTATGGAGAAACTGGCAGGAATGTAGATAATTCTGTAACCCTTTATCCTCAACGTTTTCCATACAGAGTGTGATCACGCGCTCCTTTTTGTCGGATTCTTCCACAGATCTTGACCGAGGGAACTGTACAACTACGAAAAAGGAACCATAGAAAAACAGTTGCTGCCGAGAATAATGAAATTTCGATATTAGTTGCGGTGAATCATAACCCCCACATTAGCACTCGGCAGTTAAGTCGTGAATCGTGAATTAGTCGGACTATCGTTTGCCTATTTTTGAAAAGTAGAAAATATCATCCGTCTCATACTTCACTCCGTCAGGAATTTCATGAAAATGTTTTCCAGAACCCAGTAACATTTTGCTAGTCATCGCTTCAGCAAATACACTTTGAAACACTACAGTACGATTAATCGGCACAACACGCATTATTGGAATGCGAAAAACCACTTTGGTTACGCAAAGCTTAACATCAACATCCATGGAATGTGAGAGGTTCGTGTGGAATAATTGGTGACAAACTCATTGGTCCATTCATTATCGATAGCAACGTAAATGGTGATAAATACCGAACGTCCTTGGAGGACGATCTTCCAATATTGCTTTCAGACTTCCATCTCAACTTGTGACAAAACAATGTGATTTCAATATGATGGTTGTCAAGCACATAATCCTGTAGCAGCACGGGAAACATTAGATCGCCCGCGCAATCGGCGACGTATCGGAAGAGGTGGTCCAGTGTTTGGCTTGCCAGATCTTAAGTCGTCTGAATTTTGTTTGTGAGCCTACTTGAAGTGTAAAGTTTATAATGAAGTGCCAACAACACGCGACAACGTGATTCAGCGCATCACCAGTGCATGGCAGCAAACTACACTACTGGCCATTAAAACTGCTACACCACGAAGACGTGTTACGGACGCAAAATTTAACCGACAGGAGGAAGGTGCTGTGATATGCAAATGATTAGCTTTTCAGAGCATTCACACAAGGTTGGCGCCGGTGGCGACATCTACAACGTGCTCACATGAGGAAAGTTTCCAACCGATTTCTCATACACAAACAGCAGTTGACCGGCGTTGCCTGGTGAAACATTGTTGTTATGCCTCGTGTAAGGAGGAGAAATGCGTACCATCACGTTCCCGACTTTGATAAAGCTCGGATTGTAGCCTATAGCGATCGCGACATTGCTGCTCGCGTTGGTCGAGATCCAATGACTGTTAGCACAATATGGAATCGGTGGGTTCAAGGGGGTAACACGGAACGCCGTGCTGGATCCCAACTGCCTCGTATCACTAGCAGTAGAGATGACGGGCATCTTATCTGCATGGCTGTAACAGATCGTGCAGCCACGTCTCGATCCCTGTGTCAACAGATGGGGACGTTTGCAAGACAAAAACCATCTGCATGAACAGTTCGACGACGTTTGCAGCAGCATGGAGTATCAGCTCGGAGACCATGGCTGCGGTTACCCTTGAGGCTGCATCACAGACAGGAGCGCCTGTGATGGTGTACTCAACGACGAACCTGGGTACACGAATGCCAAAACGTCATTTTTCGGATAAATCCAGGCTCTGTTTACAGCATCATGATGGTCCCATCAGTGTTTGGCCACACCGCGGTGAACGCACATTGGAAGCGTGTATTTGTGATCGCCATACTGGCGTATCACCTTGCGTGATGGTATTGGGTGCCATTGGTTACACGTCTCAGTCACCTCTTGTTCGCATTGACGGCACTTTGAAAAGTGGACGTTACGTTTCAGATGTGTTACGACCCGTGGCTCTATCCTTCATTCGATCCATGCGAAACCCTACATTTCAGCACGATAATGCTCTACGGGCCTTTCTGGATACAGCACATTCTCCAGATCTCTCACCAACTGAAAACGCCTGGTCAATGGTGGCCGAGCAACTGGCTCGTTACAATACGCCAGTCACTACTCTTGATGAACTGTGGTATAGTGTTGAAGCTGCATGGGCAACTGTACCTGCACACGCCATCCAAGCTCTGTTTGACTCAATGCCCAGGCGCATCAAGGCCGCTATTACGGCCAGAGGTGATTGTTCTGGGAACTAATTTCTCAGGATCTATGCACCCTAATTGCGTGATAATGTAATCACGTGTCAGTTGTAGTATAATATATCTCAAATGAATACCCGTTTATCATCTGCATTTCTTCTTGGTGCAGCAATTTTAATGGCCAGTAGTGTACAACCGAAACACTTCGCAGTTGTGTCGAATCACTCCACGTGTGGATAAATACACTCCAAGGCAAAAAAGGCGCTCCACAGAGGAGTTATGCAAATTGGTGATAAACTGATATTCATTCAGGTATCTATGGAGAAATCAACATTGTAAACTTTGGGGGTGATGGATGAATGTGTCTCGCTGCAGCGCAGTTTAACCACACAGATGGGAACATGTCGATAGCTGCGAATTTCATTCCGTGCACTCCTTTGGACAGTAACAATACATCGCAGACAGGGGCGTGAACCGTATACACAGATGTCAGTATTTGAGAGAGGATGTGTAGTTGGGCTCACAGACGTCGGTTGGAGTAATCAACGAATCGTTTGGCGTTTGAATGTTAGCGATGGCGCTATACGGCGGTGGTGGCAGGAATAGGTTAACGTTGGCCGAACACAGCGTCAAGAAGGAAGCGGTTGACCAAGATAGACGAAAGAACGAGAGGACCGAGTAATCGTTGGAGAGGCACTCAGAGCGCGCACGTTTAGAGACGCCATGTCACGGATTGCGCGGCCGCTCCCGCCGGAGGTTCGAGTCCTCCCTCGGGCATGGGTGGGTGGGTTGTCCTGGTCATTAGTTTAAGTAGTGTCTAAGTCTAGGGACCGATGACCTCAGCAGTTTTGTCCCTTAGGAATTCACACGCATTTGAGCATTTTAGCACTCAGAGCCCCGAATTCATCATTATCATCGATCCGACGTGCAGATGGTAGTTCAGTGACCACAGGAACCAGATTTTGCCTGCCTTGCATATAGGGGATACTGTCCTGCATTTTAGAGACACAGTGCGGTTTCTGGGCCTAATTTTTGACTCCAGGTTATTGAGACTTGAAAGCCAGAATCCTGAAGGCACTGAACATCTCAAGTGCGTCAGCCACAGGTCTTGGGGAGCGGACAGGGCGCGTCTCCTCCAGTTTTATCGGGCTTTTGTGCGTTCACGGCTGGACTATACAGGTGCACAGTGTATGGGTCAGCGAGGCAGTCTTATTTGCGGATCCTTGACGCTGTCCATCATGCAGAGATTCGACTGGTCAAGGTGCTTATCGGACCAGCCTCTGTGCTGAGGCCGGGGACCGCCACTTACCATCCGGCTGCAGCTCATCCTGGTGCGCCAGGCTTGTAAGTTTCTTGCAGCTCCCACCTCGCCTGCTCACCAAATTGTTGCTCATCCGCCTCTGGACCGCCTTTTTTCCCACCGTCCCCGGGCTACGTTGCCGTTTGGGATCCGTGTGCAACGTCTGCTAGAGTCCCTCGGTGTGGAGTCCGTACGACCACAAATGCAGGGTTTCAACCGCCTGTCACCCTGCTTACTGGAGAGGCCCGAAGTGATTTTAGATTTGGTGCGGTACAGGAAAGATAGCACTCCTGCTTCCGTTTTTAATCGGGTCTTTTCTGCCGTTTTATCTGAGCACCACGACCATGTAGCTGTTTTTACGGATGGGTCTAAGCAGGGTGACTCTGTTGGTTGCTCTGTCGTCTTCCCGGATCGTGTCCTCAATGTCAGACTGCCTCCTGAATTTACCATCTTTGACGCAGAATTATATGCCATTTTTCGGGCACTGGAGCAGATGAGACTTTCTCCCAGTGTTAAATTTCTCGTCTGTTCAGATTCTTTGAGCGCCCTTTACTCTCTCCAGCGTTTGTACCCAGCAGATAAAGGAACCCACACTATCCACGACGCCCTCCTCCAACTACAGCGACTGGGGAAGCTGTCTTTCTGCTGGGGACCAGGGCACGCAGGAATTCTGGGGAATGAAAGGGCTGATCGAGCAGTCAAGGAGGCGTGTTGTGACCGTCAGGTCTTTCAATGTCCTATCCCAATGCATGCCCTCACCTCGCAGTTGAGGTGTAAAGTCCTGTGCTCCGTGTCGTCAAGCCCACAACTCGGCCGTGGCGGACTTCCTTCCAGCCACGTCGACGGGACGAGGTCATCCTTACTCGTCTTCGCATCGGCCACAACCCTATGACGCGTGGATGTTTACTCCGACCAGAGGACCCTCCGATGTGTGGTGCTTGTGGCGTGCAGATCACGGTGCACCACCTTTTATTGGACTGCATTTTATTTGCTGACCAGCGGACTGCAGCAGATTTGCCGGCGGATCTGCAGTCTATTTTATGCAATGCTCAAATGAATGTGGTTCGGGTTTTAAAGTTCTGTGAATTGTCCCACATTTTTAACAAGACTTTTGTGGAGGTATTTTTAATGTGTCAACGGGGTGGCTGGTTCACCCAAATTTTTTCGTAAGTGGTCAGCCAGTCTCATTTCGCTGTGCTGTTCTTTTAGCTCTTTTGTGGTTTGTTTTTCCTCTTTTACTTTCTTCATTAGCTGTCTTGCCTCCTCATTGGTTTTAATGCATGTGAGAGTGCCTGTGTGATAATCATTTTGTGGTCGTTTCGTGTGCATCCGTGTACGACAGTTTTCGTTCTTATCCACCTTTGTTTGTATTCATCGATGTCAGGGCGCTGATAACCTCGCCGTTGGGCGCCCATACGTTCCCAAACCACACATACACACACAATAGGCGACCCATGCAAAGGTGCTGAGCTCACAGTACCCCTTGCGCCGACTACCGTTGACATCTGTACACCAACGAGCATGTTTGCAGTGATGTCGTGCGCATTCGGCCTGGACTCTCATTGACTGGAGTACGACTAACCTCAGTGATGAGTCCCGCTTCGAATTGAGTTCGATAATCAGCGAAGACATGTCAGGAGATGGCCGGGAAAGCAATGGGTTACCAACCTAACCGTCGCCCGCCGTATTGCCTGACAACCATATTAGATTAGATTAGTAATTGTTCCATAGATCATGAATACGACACTTCGTAATGGTGTGGAACGTGTCAGGTTAATAAAAGGTGTCTATGCAAGGTATTTAATTACACAGAATACACTCCTGGAAATAAGAACACCGTGAATTCATTGTCCCAGGAAGGGGAAACTTTATTGACACATTCCTGGGGTCAGATACATCACATGATCACACTGACAGAACCACAGGCACATAGACACAGGCAACAGAGCATGCACAATGTCGGCACTAGTACAGTGTATATCCACCTTTCGCAGCAATGCAGGCTGCTATTCTCCCATGGAGACGATCGTAGAGATGCTGGATGTAGTCCTGTGGAACGGCTTGCCATGCCATTTCTACCTGGCGCCTCAGTTGGACCAGCGTTCGTGCTGGACGTGCAGACCGCGTGAGACGACGCTTCATCCAGTCCCAAACATGCTCAATGGGGGACAGATCCGGAGATCTTGCTGGCCAGGGTAGTTGACTTACACCTTCTAGAGCACGTTGGGTGGCACGGGATACATGTGGACGTGCATTGTCCTGTTGGAACAGCAAGTTCCCTTGCCAGTCTAGGAATGGTAGAACGATGGGTTCGATGACGGTTTGGATGTACCGTGCACTATTCAGTGTCCCCTCGACGATCACCAGTGGTGTACGACCAGTGTAGGAGATCGCTCCCCACACTATGATGCCGGGTGTTGGCCCTGTGTGCCTCGGTCGTATGCAGTCCTGATTGTGGCGCTCACCTGCACGGCGCCAAACACGCATACGACCATCATTGGCACCAAGGCAGAAGCGACTCTCATTGCTGAAGACGACACGTCTCCATTCGTCCCTCCATTCACGCCTGTCGCGACACCACTGGAGGCGGGCTGCACGATGTTGGGGCGTGAGCGGAAGACGGCCTAACGGTGTGCGGGACCGTAGCCCAGCTTCATGGAGACGGTTGCGAATGGTCCTCGCCGATACCCCAGGAGCAACAGTGTCCCTAATTTGCTGGGAAGTGGCGGTGCGGTCCCCTACGGCACTGCGTAGGATCCTACGGTCTTGGCGTGCATCCGTGCATCGCTGCGGTCCGGTCCCAGGTCGACGGGCACGTGCACCTTCCGCCGACCACTGGCGACAACATCGATGTACTGTGGAGGCCTCACGCCCCACGTGTTGAGCAATTCGGCGGTAGTCCACCCGGCCTGCCGCATGCCCACTATACGCCCTCGCTCAAAGTCCGTCAACTGCACATACGGTTCACGTCCACGCTGTCGCGGCATGCTACCAGTGTTAAAGTCTGCGATGGAGCTCCGTATGCCACGGCAAACTGGCTGACACTGACGGCGGCGGTGCACAAATGCTGCGCAGCTAGCACCATTCGACGGCCAACACCGCGGTTCCTGGTGTGTCCGCTGTGCCGTGCGTGTGATCATTGCTTGTACAGCCCTCTCGCAGTGTCCGGAGCAAGTATGGTGGGTCTGACACACCGGTGTCAATGTGTTCTTTTTTCCATTTCCAGGAGTGTATATTGTGAGGCTACAGTGAAGATCCCTAGGTCTTTAAATAAGTGGCTGCAGGATGATCTTGGATGAGTTCCAGCAATTATTCTGATTACACGCTTTTGTGCAGTGAACACTCTTTTACTCAATGATGAGTTACCCCAGAATATGATGAAACACGAAAGCAGAGAATGAAAATAGGCATGGTAAGCTAATTTACTGATACGTATATCGCCAAAATTTGCAATGACCCTAATAGCATAAGAAGCGGAACTCGAACGTTTCAGCAGATCTTCAATGTGTTTTTTTCCAGTTCAACCCCTCATCAATGCATACAACTAGAAATTTTGAATTTTCTACCTTAGCTACCGATTTCTGATCGAAGTCTATATTTATTAATGGTGTCATTCAATTTACTGTGTGGAACTGTATATACCAGGAGTGACGGTCTAGTGTGCCATTTCATTTCATTGTAGGAACCTTTTGGTTGTCATCCGTGGTATCCTTTTGATCACAGCGGTTCGCCGACGATATTCTGCGGCCCTTCATGCGAAGCTATCCCGGGCTTCAGCAAGATAACGCCCTACCACACACAGCGGGAGTTTCTACTGTTTGTCTTCGTGCCTGCAAATTCTACCTTGTCCAGCAAGGTCGCCTGATCTCTCCCCCATTATGGGCAAGTGTCTTCAACCAGTTCGGGATTTTGACGATCTAATGCGCTCGCGTTGGTCGAGATCCAATGACTGTTAGCAGAATATGGAATCGGTGGGTTCAGGAGGGTAATACGGAACGCCGTGCTGGATCCCAATCGCCTCGTATCACTAGCAGTCGAGATGACAGGCATCTTATCCGCATGGCTGTAACGGATCGTGCAGCCACGTCTCGATCCCTGAGTCAACATAGGGGACGTTTGCAAGACAACAACCATCTGCACGAACAGTTCGACGACGTTTGCAGCATCATGGACTATCAGCTCGGAGACCATGTCTGCGGTTACCCTTGACGCTGCATCACAGACAGGAGCGCCTGCGATGGTGTCTTCAACGACGAACCTGGGTTCACGAATGGCAAATCGTCATTTTTTCGGATGAATCCAGGCTCGCTATCGTGTCTGGCGACATCGCGGTGAACACACATTGGAAGCGTGTATTCCTCATCGCCATACTGGCGTATCACCCGGCGTGATGGTATGTGGTGCCATTTGTTACACGTCTCAGTCACCTCTTGTTCGCATTGACGGCACTTTGGACAGTGGACGTTACATTTCAGATGTATTAGGACCCGTGGCTCTACCCTTCATTCGATCCCTGCGAAACCCTACATTTGAGCAGGATAATGCACGACCACATGTTGCAGGTCCTATACGGGCCTTTCTAGATACAGAAAATGTTCGACTGCTGCCCTGGGCAGCACATTCTCCGTATCTCTCACCAACTGAAAACGTCTTGTCAATGGTGGCCGAGCAATTGGCTGTACCTGTACACGCCATCCAAGCTCTGTTTGACTTAATGCCCAGGCGTATCAAGGCCGTTATTACGGCCAATGGTGATTGTTCTGGGTACTGGTTTCTCAGGATGTATGCACCCAAACTGCGTGAAAATGTAATCACATGTCAGTTGAAGTATAATATATTTGTCCAATGAATACCCGTTTATCATCTGCATTTCTTTTTGGTGTAACAATTTTAATGGTCAGTAGTGTATTTCATGGTGACACTCTGGACTGTAGAGTTTTATATCTACGGTAAATATCAAGTAGTCCTCCAATGTACAAACGATATATCCTGGAAACATTTCCAGTATGCAAAGTGTGTGGACTGAGCAGAGGACCAGTAAAGCATTCCTCTTTGTTGTCAAACACAAAACAGAATTTTATTTCTGGATGGCTTGGAATGCCACTAAGGACTAGACTCAACTGAAAGTTGAATCCTGTGCTGCCTCAGAGCTAAATTGAGGTATCCAGCAATTGGAAGCGTGTAGCTGACTGAAAGTCACCCTGCTAGCCTTTAGGGGCTCATTGTAGATGTCAATGCGATCGACAATATTTCATGCGCGTTATTCTTGATGTTGTTGTTTAACTGAAGAGTTTGGACTGCCGACTGTGACGCCGTTTTGGAACTCAGTTGTGTTATTTCTTGATAACAGCGCTATCTGTCGCACAACGACAGAAGTGTTACATACAAAAGGTGCGTATTTTTTCCCGTAGAATCCGCATCTACAATAAAAATGGGAAGTTCCCCCTGGGACTGGGGCAGGGCGTCAACATTGATGTCACAGGATAACAATTTTAAAAAGATTGAAAACGTATTTTTCCGTTTTTAATTCGAAGCGTAGTTTTTGAGATATTTCATTATCTCAAGACACGATAGTCACCCTGCATATCTAAATCTACGACAAAAAATAAAGCTACATCTAGCACCGAGAGAAAGTGGTGCCAGCACACAAGGGTGTAAGGACCAGGATCAGCTAGCACCACCCACCAAAAGAAGGTCTCACGTATACTCAAGTTCAAATGATGGCAAACATTCCACAGGATGTGCGATTTGTTCCAAACATGTACCGGTAGCGGACCGTTGTGGCCGAGCGGTTCTAGGCGCTTCAGTCTGGAACTGCGCGACCGCTACGGTCGCTGGTTCGAATCCTGCCTCGGGTATGGACGTGTGAGATGTCTTAGGTCAGTTAGGTTTAAGTAGTTCTAAGTTCTAGAGGACTGATGACCTCAGATGTTTAGTCCCATAGTGCTCAGAGCCATTTGAATATGTACCGGTATCTAAAAGTAGTGAAGTACCAATTGCTACGCAATAAAAGCAGTTTTCGTGCCACATGTCAGTCACACTGTTAAAAAGTGCGCAGCAGGCAGCGTTGTGTGCGCATGTACGGACAAGACTGCTGCGCAGATGGACAGCATCACGTGACCTCAGCAGGGGTCAGGATACTGACACAATAGCCGACGCATTCCCGAGACAACTCATTCTGCCACTGGCGTTGTGTGATATCTGCAGTTCGCGAACAACATGTGTCACGACTTTTTATAACGCCGACGAAACAAGAGTGGATAGCCTACTCCTGCACGTTACTTCACTGAAGAACGTATAAACGAATGCTATGACTTCCGTCATCGTCATCAGGAGAGCGAGATATTTAGAATTGAAAGAGGACTCAGACGAGGAAATTCTGTATCACTCACTGAAAATATACTCAGCAGTCCAGTATGAAGTTTCCAGATCATTAGAAAGGGAAAATGAAGGAATGTTACGGGGATGGAGTTTTGGTGCTATTATCCGTGTGATCAAGGGGAGTCCTATAGAACACCTAAAAAGTATGCAAAAAAAAACTATTTCACTCTCATTTACATTTTCTGTAACTCTTATCCATGTATCGCTATGCATTAAATTACTGCCGGAAAAAAATTAGTACACATTTCTAGATGTTATCACTTTACTTCTTGTTGCAACAGTGCATGTGGAATTCATGAAAAGATTACATTTACAGATCAATAGCACACCAGTATTGGCCGGCCGGGGTGGCCGAGGGGTTCTAGGCACTACAGTCTGGAACCGCGCAACTGCTACGGTCGCAGGTTCGAATCCTGCCTCAGGCATAGATGTGTGTGATGTCTTTAGGTTAGTTAGGTTTAAGTAGTTCTAAGTTCTAGGGGACTGATGACCTCAGCAGTTAAGTCCCATAGTGCTCAGAGCCATTTGAACCACACCAGTATTAGGATGTTCAAATGTGTGTGAAATCTTATGGGACTTAACTGCTAAGGTCATCAATCCCTAAGCTTACACACTACTTAACCTAAATTATCCTACGGATAAACACACACACCCATGCCCGAGGGAGGACTCGAACGTCCGCCAGGACCAGACGCACAGTCCATGACTGCAGCGCCTCAGACTGCTCGGGTATTAGGATGTGTTGTAGCCTCCACGGGCAGCAATGTTGGCACTGACTCTGTGATCCAGTCGATCGTACAGATAACGAACACTGTCCTGGGATAAGTTATGCCACACCTGCACGACTTGTTCACGCAATTTTGTAAGAATTGTTGGTTGACAAGTGGTACGAGTCACTTCTCGTCTCATCGTATCCCACACGTGGCTCGATTGGAGACTAGTCTGGAAATCGTGTTGGCCAGGGAAGTTGCTGCTCGTGTTGCAGAGCACGTCGAGTTTCATGGGCAGTGTGTGGGTGAGCATTATCCTCTTGGAACAACTCATCACTTTCCTGTTGGAAGAACAGTAAAAGAACGGGTTTTCAACATTCCGCACATACCACGCTCTGTTTAGTGTCCCTTCCACGAACACCAATGGTGAACGAGAGTTGTAGCTTATCAGACTCAGACTGTGAGACTCGGTGTGTGGCCAGTGAGTGTTGAACGAATGCACTCTACGAGCCGGCGCTCAGCAGGTCTAGTCGCATGCGCAAAATAGCACCATAATCTGCTTTTATTGCTGAAGACTACGACTCGCAGTTCTATCTTCCAAGTGATACTCTGACAGCACCAGTCGAGCCGTGCATGTCGATGCTGTGGCAAGAGTGAAAGACGGGCTAAAGTTGTGCGTACCCCTAGTCCCACTGCTCATAAACGGTGGGCCAAAGTTCGTGCTGACACGTTTGGGCTGACAAGCCCTCGCATCAGCGTTATGATAGCAGTACGATCTGCCACTGCTGCCCCTAGAATACGACGATCCTGGCGGGAGTCCTTACCGTGTGGATGTCTAGAACCTTGTCTACGGATGTGAGAATTTTCACGTGACCACTGATACTACACTCATGCGAATAATTATAGGCCTATTTCGCTTACGTCAATCTGTTGTAGAATAATGGAACATGTTTTGTGTTCTCGTATTATGACGTTCTTAGATAATACAAATCTCCTTCATCATAACCAACATGGATTCCGCAAACAGAGATCATGTGAAACTCAGCTCGCCCTATTTGCCCAAGAAATTCACAGTGCCGTAGACACTGGCGAGCAGATTGATGCCGTATTCCTGGACTTCAGGAAGGCATTTGATACGGTTCCGCACTTGCGTTTAGTGAAAAAAATACGAGCTTACGGAATATCGGACCAGGTTTGTGATTGGATTCAGGATTTCCTAGAAGAAAGAACACATGTCATTCTTAACGGTTCAAAATCTGCAGATGTAGAGGTAATTTCGGGAGTACCGCAAGGAAGCGTGATAGGACCTTTATTGTTTACAATATACATAAATGACTTAGTTGACAACATCGGTAGCTCCGTGAGGCTATTTGCAGATGACACGGTTGTCTACAAGAAAGTAGCAACATCAGAAGACTCGTACGTACTCCAGGAAGACCTGCAGAGGATTAATGCATGGTGCGACAGCTGGCAGCTTTCCCTAAACGTAGATAAATGTAATATAATGCGCATACATAGGGGCAGAAATCCATTCCAGTACGATTATGCCATAGGTGGTAAATCATTGGAAGCGGTAACGACCGTAAAATACTTAGGAGTTACTATCCGGAGCGATCTGAAGTGGAATGATCACATAAAACAAATAGTGGGAAAAGCAGGCGCCAGGTTGAGATTCATAGGAAGAATTCTAAGAAAATGTGACTCATCGACGAAAGAAGTAGCTTACAAAACGCTTGTTCGTCCGATTCTTGAGTATTGCTCATCAGTATGGGACCCTTACCAGGTTGGATTAATAGAAGAGATAGACATGATCCAGCGAAAAGCAGCGCGATTCGTCATGGGGACATTTAGTGAGCGCGAGAGCGTTACGGAGATGCTGAACAAGCTCCAGTGGCGGACACTTCAAGAAAGGCGTTACGCAATACGGAGAGGTTTATTATCGAAATTACGAGAGAGCACATTCCGGGAAGAGATGGGCAACATATTACTACCGCCCACATATATCTCGCGTAATGATCACAACGAAAAGATCCGAGAAATTAGAGCAAATACGGAGACTTACAAGCAGTCGTTCTTCCCACGCACAATTCGTGAATGGAACAGGGAAGGGGGGATCAGATAGTGGTACAATAAGTACCCTCCGCCACACACCGTAAGGTGGCTCGCGGAGTATAGATGTAGATGTAGATGTAGATGCTCATAAATGAAGGATAATTTCAGAATGCGGTGCCACACAACGTGGCACTATATAAAACTGGCGCTAATAGCATAGGCACATAGGGAACACACACGACGCAGATCTGTAAGTCCGCGGTAGTGGTGATAAGCTGAGAAAATCGTCCCGAAACACATGTGCTACAAAACGCCACTATTTCCTTCGCGTGTCCCCCGACATAAATATGGGACAAGATCACCATGCACACGTACGCAGGCCGCACAACGGGTGGTCGAGCAGCTGCTGGGGTACCGGTATAGCCTCCCATTTTGCACCAGTGCCTGTCGGAGCTCCTGAAGTGTCCTAGGGGTTTGAAGACGTGCAGCGATACGTCGACCGAGAGCATCCCAGGCGTGCTCGATGGGGTTTAGGTCTGGACAACAGGCAGGACACTCCATTCGCCTGATATCTTCTGTTTCCTCCACAATGGCACCTCGGTGGGGCCGTGCGTTATCATCCATCAAGAGGAAGGTGGGAGCCACTGCACCCCTGAAAAGTCGGACATACTGGCGCAAAATGACGTCCCGATACACCTGACCTGTTACAATTCCTCTGTCAAAGACATGCAGGGGTGTACGTGCACCAATCATAATCCCAGCCCACACCATCAAACCACGACCTCCATACAGGTCCCTTTCAAGGACATTAAGGGGTTGGATCTGGTTCCTGGTTCACGCCAGATGAAAACCCGCCGTGAATCAATGTTCAGACTATACCTGGACTCGTCTGTGAACATAATTTAGGACCTCTGTTCCAATGACCACGTACTGTATCCATGACACAAAGCTTTACGGGCTCTCCTGTGACCAGGGATCAGTGGAATGCGCCTTGCAGGTCTCCGGGAGAATAAACCATGTCCGTTCAGTCGCCTGTAGACTGTGTGTCTGGAGACAACTGTTCCAGTGGTTGCGGTAAGCTCCCGAGCAAGGCTACCTGCAGTACTCCGTGGCCGTCTGCGGGCACTGATGGTGAGATATCGGTCTTCTTGTGGTGTTGTACACTGTCGACGTCCCGTACTGTAGTGCCTGGACACGTTTCCTGTCTGCTGGCCATTATCTTGAGATCACACTTTGTGGCACACGGAGGGCCCGTGCTATGACCTGCATGTTTGACTAGCGTCCAGTCGCCCTAGTATTCTAGCCTCATAGCGTCATCATCAATATGTGTTCTTTGAGCCATTTTCAACGCACAGTCACCATTAGCACGTCTGAAAACGTCTGCACACTTACTCGTTGCACCGTACTCTAACATACACCAACACACCTCTGCGTATGTGGACTGCTGTTAGCGCCACCGTGCGACGACCTCAGGTCAAATGCACCGCATGGTCACACCCCGAGGTGTTTTAATCCCGCAAACCGCCCACCAGAGCGTTGTTTCACTATGTATCAGCATTATCCTTAATTTATGAGCATGAGTGTAGTATCGTTGACAACTGACGCAGCACTTCCAGCTTGTTTGGCAATTCTCTGAAAGAAAAACCCGCCACTCGGAAGGCCACTGTTCGACCCCTATCAAATCGCTCAGGTGACTGTAGGAAGCACGAGTGCGTCTTCACTGCTTGGTTTCCGGCTTGCTTCATACTTGCGCCACACCACACCTTCTGGCTGTGATCATTCCCTGTTAAAGGGTAGACGCAGATGGCGCTCTGGTAGCCGTACCACTACGCTATCTGTTGGCGGACGGCGGTGAAACCATTAGCAGCTAATCCCCACGTGGCATATGCCGTCATCGGATTAAAATCGACGGCGTCTTTCCAGGTGTGCTAATTTTTTTTTCAGCAGTATAGTTACAGTCGTTTGTAATCGCTGTATTCATTTTCAATTGCGTTGTATTTGTGTAATACATATGCTCCATCCTCGTTTTGCTTATGACACTATTTGCCCCGAGTACCGAAAACAACAGATGAAAAAACTTTGAAGACCAGTTGTGAAAGAAGACCTGAAAATCAATTACAATCAGACTACAATAATATATAATCAATATATCGAGAAGAAATTAGTAGAACTTAATAATTAAGTGATAGAGCCACTCGTGAATTAAAGACAAAGACTTGATAGACAACGAAAGAAATTAACAGAAGAGTAAAACTGGCCTGGAGATCTTTTGGTAAACTAAATATGGCTGTCAGAACTAAGCACCATTTGAATTACCTGAGTAGGTAGCACTGAATTACGAGCCTACCGAGTTGACCGTAAAAAGCCCTTTTAAGGTACCCTCCACGTACGTGTATGATGACCACTGCAGTTGAGTAAAGCAGCCTGCTCGTTAGTCACGACACCATTGCAACAGCCATGCCTGTTCAGACTGACAGCAGCTCCCTCGCACCAATCCCTTCCCTCGAGAAGAAAAACCTCGGCAAACGATATTCGCACCCTAGCCCGCAAAACCGACAGATGTATCAGGTCAGTATGACTATGAAGAAAACAGAAGACACCGTGGATACTGACTAGCAGCAAGTGTGCACAGAGCAACTGTGTCGTCGATCCCTGCTATACTCACATCAGTGAGTCTCCCTCCTCCCCCCCCCCCTTACCACCCCTTCCTTACCGCACCTAGATCAGATCTGGAGTTCACTTTTGGAGATATCTTATCCTGACTATTGGACCCGCAAGGGTATCCGAGAGCGCTAATGCGCTGCTTCCTGGACTTGGGTAGGCGCGCCGGCCCCGGATCGAATCCGTCCGGCGGATTAACGACGAGGGCCGATGTGCCGGCCAGCCTGGATGTGGTTTTTAGGCGGTTTTCCACATCCCGCTAGTTGAATACCGGGCTGGTCCCCATGTTCCGCCTCAGTTACATGGCTCGCAGACGTCTGAACACATTCGCACTATTCCATGGATTACACTCGACACAGACAGTTGGGGTACACAAATTCTGTCCCAGGGGGTACGGGGTGGCGGCAGGAAGGGCATCCGGCCACCCCTTAAACATTAACATACCAAATCCGATTAACGATGGCTGACCCTGCGTAACTGCAGGACAAGGGTCAAGTGATAGAAAAAAAATTATCCTGACTGATTATTGTAACCCACGTACAGTCCCGGTCCCTTACAATATTTCACTCAGGCTCATGTCTTCTTCTTCTTCTTTTTCTTCCTCTTGCAGACAAGATTGCGTAAAAAATTCCTGATCCAAAACTAATGGATCTACCGACTTAGGCCTGTCAACACGTCGTCTTCTTTTGAATTTATAAATTTATGTTCACAACAGGAGACGGTCCTGGGTCATCTGTTGTAGTTGTGAGAGTCACTGCCTATGGTAGCTGTGTATTTCAAAAATGGTTCAAATGGCTCTGAGCACTATGGGACTTAACTTCTAAGGTCATCAGTCCCCTAGAACGTAGAACTACTTAAACCTAACTAACCTAAGGACATCACAAACATCCATGCCCGAGGCAGGATTCGAACCTGCGACCGTAGCAGTCGCGCGGTTCCGGACTGAGCGCCTAGAACCGCTAGACCACCGCGGCCGGCAGCTGTGTATTTCATCGGTCATTTAATTGGCATTGATTTTCTTACGGTTAACATCACTTTTCGTATTATTTCGTAAAATCACTTCCTTGACCTGTTGCCATATCTCATTTCTGACGTCTCTCTCCTCTTTTTTCGTTGCATTAATCCCCATGTCTCACTTCCACAAACTAGAGCACGTTTAGAGCTGATGTAACGCATTGTGATAGTGAGATCTTACCTCATGTGTTTTCTAAAATGTTCATTAACGCATCACACAACTTGTTGTTTCCAAAGATCATCTTCTTGTTTAGCGCCACATCTGTTAACTTCATGAACGAAACTGCTATCCGAGCGATGTTGTATTTGACGAAGAAGGGTACCTTTGCAATACCTTCAATACGTTGCAAGTATCAATCGTGGTCAGAACAGTGTTCGGGGTAGCTGCGAGAGCATTAGATTGTTGGTGCTCGTATGGTGGATGCTTCCGCAGCCAAGATAGCCGAAGTGTTTGGTCTTTCAAGAGGCACCGAATAGTTATACCTAATACAGGTAAAGCGGAGGAACACTGAAAGTGAAAGTATCATTGATGAGATTGTTCTAAATTAATTATTCAACAAACATGCATCTGACTGCGTCTGTGAACTTGTTTCTTGCGCTCCTCCATTTTGCCAGAAATGCAACATGTATTTGACTCAGTAATAAAATTTAAGAGAATAATGCCGTTTGTGCAATGGCATTATTGGCCCTGATGTTTACTTGGTTCTTTCATTGGTGGGTAACTGTACTCTACTACTCATTTTCACATTCAGTTTAAGCAAAGGATTTGGATTATGATTCAGGCTGTTAGATTTAAACACATTGTTGATCTCAACATATATATTGTTATAATTTTAAGTCATACACAAAACCTACCATAGTATGAAACACTCTAACAAAAAATTTTACCAAACGCTTACTGTGTCAAACCTTGGACATACAAATCCTAACTCTGAATGTTATCTAACAAAAACAATTTGAAATCAAATATCTTCTCTCATTTACGTGGTAAGGTTCGGTCTGGGGCAGCGAGCGCGACCTACCTTACAGCTGTCACCACACGTCTGCTTTTCAGTCTGGAACCGCGCGACCGCTAGTCGCAGGTTCGAATCCTGCCTCGGGCATGGATGTGTGTGGTGACCTTAGGTTAGTTAGGTTTAAGTAGTTCTAAGTTCTAGGGGACTGATGACCTCAGAAGTTAAGTCCCATAATGCTCAGAGCCACTTGAACACGTCTGCTTCCTCCGGGCACCTAGCTGCGACTCCTCGGTTTTTTACTGCACGCGCCCGGCTCTCTTAACCATCAAAGAACCTCCTACTCAAAGATATTATACTCGTTCCACCTTGTGGTTGGCAACTACCGACTATATTCTGGAGCTACCCTGATCAGACCTTAGCACATACCTTTCAACATCAACCGCTAAATCACAAAGCGGACGAGAGTGTGTGTTGAGTGATCGTGACAAACTATCATTGAAGAGGACTGTGACGAAAAATAAGAGGACGAAAGCTGCAAAAGACACTGCAGAACTGAATGTCGCACCCAAGAATCCTGTGAGCACCAAAACAGCACGAAGAGAGCTCTACCCGCTTGGAACTGCAAGGCGAGCTGGAATTCCACAAACCACACATCGATCTTGGAAATGCGCACAACATGATAACACCGTGCCAAAGCAATGAAACCTGGACTACGGAACAATGGAAGAAAGTAATTTGGTCGGATGAGTTTTGTCTCACACTGATTCCAGCTTCTGAATAAGTTTATGTCTGGCGTACGCTGTGCCAAGGCTACGATGCAGAATGCTTCCCGCCAAGAGTGAAACATGGGGGAGGGATCGGTGATGAATTAGGCACCCGTATCGAAACATGGTTTAAATGGCTCTAAGCACTATGGGACTTAACGTCTGAGGTCATCAGTCCCCTAGAACTTAGAACTACTTAAACCTAACTAACCTAAGGACATCACACACGTCCATGCCCGAGGCAGGATTCGAACCTGCGACCGTAGCAGCAGCGCGGTTCCGAACAAAAACGGCTAGAACCGCTCTGCCACAGCGGCCGGCTCAGCCGTATCGTATTATTCCATTAGCCCCATTGTTCCTCTGCAAGGTCGCATTACTGTCAAGAATTATGTGACCATCTTGACTGATCTGGCCTATCCCACAGTAAAATGCTTGTTCCCCAACCGTGATACTGTGTTCCAGGACGACAGGGCCAATGTTCATACAGCTCACATCGTTCAGGACTAGTTTTAAGAGCACAAGGATGGAGTGTCACATATCCCTCGCCGCCACAGTCACCAGATCTAAATGTTATTGACCCTTTGTGGTCTGCTTTCGGGTTAACGATGCTTGATCGCTATCCACCTCCATCATCGTTACCTCAACTTGCCACTACTTTGCAGGAAGGATGGTATAAAATTCCCTTGAAACCTGTACAGTACCTGTATTTTTCCATTCTGAGATGACTAGAAGCTACACTATGTGATCAAAAGTATGCGGACACCTGGCTGAAAATGACTTACAAGTTCGTTGCACCCTCCATCGGTAATGCTGGAATATGATGTTGGCCCACCCTTAGCCTTGGCCGGCCGGTGTGGCCGAGCGGTTCTAGGCGCTTCAGTCTGGAACAGCGCGACCGCTACGGTCGCAGGTTCGAGTCCTGCCTTGGGCTTGCATGTGTTTGATGTCCTTAGGTTAGTTAGGTTTAAGTAGTTCTAAGTTCTAGGGGACTGATGACCTCAGATGTCAAGTCCCATAGTGCTCAGAGCCATTTGAACCATTTGAAACTTAACCTTCATCACAGATTTCACTCTTGCGGGCATACATTCAATCAGGTGCTGGAAGGTTTCTTGGGGAGTGGCAGCCCATTTTCCACCGAGTGCTGTACTGAGGAGAGGTATCGTTGTCGGTCGGTGAGCCCTGGCTCGAAGTCGGCGTTCCACAACATCCCAAACGTGTCCTATAGGATTCAGGTCAGGTCTCTGTGCACGCCAATCCATTACAGGGATGTTATTGTCGTGTAACCACTCCGACACAGGCCGTGCATTATGAACAGGTGCTCGATCGTGTTGAAAATACAATCGCCATCCCCGAAGGTGCTTACAACATCAATGAAGGACTGTGCTGTGATAGTGCCACGCAAAACAACAAGGGTGCAATCCCCTCCACGAGAAACACGACCACACCAGAACACCACCGCCTCCGAATTTTACTGTTGGCACTACACACGCTGGCGGATGACGTTCACCGGGCATTCGCCGTACCCACACCCTGCCATCGGATAGCCACATTGTGTACCGTGATTCGGCACTCCACACAACGTTTTCCCATTGTTCAGTCCCCCAATGTTTACGCTCCTTACACCAAGCGAGGCGCCATTTGTCATTTACCGGCGTGATGTGTGGCTTATGAGGAGCTGCTCGACCATGAAGTCCAAGTTTTCCCACCTCCCGCCCAACTGTCATAATACTTGCAGTGGATCCTGATACAGTCTGGAAATCCTGTGTGCTGGTCTGAATAGATGTCTGCCTATATTACGCATTACGACCCTCTTCAACTGTCGGTGGTCTCTGTCAGTCAACAGACGATATCGGCCTGTGCACTTTCGTGCTGTACGTGTCCCTTCACGTTTCCTCTTCACTACCACATCGGAAACAATGGACATTGAGATGTTTAGGAGTGTGGAAATCTCGCGTACAGACGTATAACACAAGTGACACCCAAGCACCTGACCACGTTCGAAGTCCGTGAGTTCGGCGGAGCGCCCCATTCTGCTCTCTCACGATGTCTAATGACTACTGAGGTCGCTGATGTGGAATACCTGGCAGTAGGTGGCAGCACAATGCACCTAATATGAAAAAGATATGTTTTTGGGGGTGTCGGGATACTTTTGATCACATAGTGTATTTGAAATGCCAACGGTTTTGCTACATCGTATTAGGCATGTTAATGCATTGTGGTTTTGTGTTTCCACAGTTTTGTTCACCCCCTGTACATGTCGTATTATTTCCTCATTAACCACTGATTTAGTCTCCTGTAGTTGTAGCTACTACTGTAGGCCTTATTTATCTTCTTGTGTAGCCATTATTTTCAATTTACTGACCGGTACTTTCGTGCTATACGCCTCTAATATTTAATCTCTTCTGCTACACTGCTTTGCACGTTGTCTTCTGAAACCGCTATTAGTACATGGTCCTCGGCAAACAAGACTGCCGTAATATCATCCCTATACCCCAATTATATTCCTTTTAGCGTCGTCTCTTGTCACTTTAGTAGCTCATGTTTACGTGCAGGTAAAATACTAAACTTGACAGGCGAAGGACCTGTCTTAGTCTTTGGTTGACGACTAATGACTTTTCCATATTATTGTCTGTAAATGCCGGCCGGTGTGGCCGAGCGGTTCTAGGCTCTTCAGTCCGGAACCGCGCTGCTGCTACGGTCGCAGGTTCGCATCCTGCCTCGGTCATGGTTGTGTGTGATGTCCTTGGGTTAGTTGGGTTTACGTAGTTCTAAGTCTAGGGGACTGATGACCTCAGATATTAAGTCCCATAGTGCTCAGAGCCATTTGAACCATTTTTTTCTGCAAATACTATGCCTTTCTGAACATAAATGGCGTTGATTAAATTAAATAGTTTGTTACAATCTTGATGAATATTCCACATCTTAGTTCGTCTTATTATTTGTGTAAGTAGGCTATTTAGGTTTTTTTATTGGTAACGCCACGTAGCGCTCTGTATGAAAATCACTGGCTGTGCTGTGCGTAGTCTGTGGCTGATTTGCATTGTTGTTTGCTATTGTAGTTTTGGGCAGTTGGCTGTTAACAGCGCGTAGCGTTGCGCAGTTGGAGGTGAGCCACCAGCTGTGGTGGATGTGGGGAGAGAGATGGAGGAGTTTTGAGAGTGGATGATCTGGACGTGTGTCCATCAGAGACAGTAAATTTGTAAGACTGGATGTCATGAACTGCTATATATATTATGACTTTTGAACACTATTAAGGTAAATACATTGTTTGTTCTCTATCAAAATCATTCATTTGCTAACTATGCCTATCAATAGTTAGTGCCTTCAGTAGTTTGAATCTTTTATTTCGCTGGCAGTAGTGGCGCTCGCTGTATTGCAGTAGCTCGAGTAACGAAGATTTTTGTGAGGTAAGTGATTTGTGAAAGGTATAGGTTAATGTTAGGGCCATTCTTTTGCAGGGATTATTGAAAGTCAGATTGCGTTGCGCTAAAAATATTGTGTGTCAGTTTAGTGTTGATCAGAATAGGTAAAGAGCGAAAAGTCTGACAAGGGGAAGGCCTCAGACACGGCCAACCGATTCGGCTCAAATTTGTCAAGTCACTTGTGTACAACCTAAAACGAAGGAATCCAAGATACTTTGGGTCAACACCCCCGCGTTTTTGAGAAAATCCCCCCTAAAGGTTATGACGAGCAATCTACTCAAAATTGTCGGGATCGATAGATAATTGTAAATAGAGCATTTTTCATCATCATGTATGGGGTCCGAAAACACATAGTTTTCCAGAAATCGAGGTAAGAAACTTTTACAACTGCCGCTTCTGTACCCACATGGTAAACGCTTTTCGCCGACAACACCGATACCGCAACGGATAAAGTAACTGGCTGGGAATCTGAGAACCCGGGTTCGAATCTCGAAGAAACAGAGCGGATGTTGTTCTTTTCTTTTGCATTTTTCCATATCTCAATTGATAGGGATAGGAGGGTTAATAAGGCAAGTAAATCAATAAGGAATGATAATAATAAGGTAGGCAAACTAATTTCCCAAATGCCGTGAGTTAGTAAAATTTAAACTTTTAAGGCTTGTCACATGAAAACAACTCCGAGTAAGTTGCTGCGAATTCTTCACGAGGGATCACAGATAGCCAAACGCGCGACGCTTGTTTACAGCGAGGCACGAGACAGAATGCACAGGGGAGAATTATGTTGTCCCGGTTGCCTCTTCGTCATATCATACATGCGAACCTGGAAGACTAGCGCTGTATTATGTAGTTGGGAACCTGTCACAGGTGATTGGTACCCGGGTTTCCCGATTCCCAGCCAGTTACCTTGGCCGTTGCGCTATCGTCGCTGTCGGCGAAAAGCGTTTACCATGTGGGTACAGAAGCAGCAGTTGTAAAAGTGTCTTTCCTCGATTTCTGGAAAAGTATGTGTTTGCGGACCCATACCTGGTGAAGAAAAATGCTCTATTTACAATTATCTATCGATCCCTCCAATTTTGAGTTGATTGCTCGTCATAACCTTTAGGGACGATTTTCTCAAAAACGCTGGGGTGTTGTCCCAAAATATCTTAGATTCCTTCGTTTTAGGTTGTACACAAGCGACCTGCCAAATTTGAGCCGAATCGGTTGGCCGTGTCTGAGGCCTTTCCCTTATGAGTACGTTCAGCTGATTGAAAATCAAATAGCGTAATAGTTTTATCTGCACAATAATTCATAAATTTTTCTAAGGGGACGTTCCATTTGTAAGGTAAAACTAGCATATAGGCTCGACACATTCCGTTTTTCTAATAACTTGTACAGATTGTATCTGCGCAACGTTTTCCTATTTTTTAAAGGTTGTACTAGTTTGCTAAGATCTACAAATTATTTTTAATTATTGTGGTGCAATCTGAATATGCGGAATTCATTATTGTGGTTCTTTAATAACACTTGCAGATGCTTTAGCTGTCCTTATGAACTTTGACTATCTTGCCACTTTCCATTCAGTTGCTCATTTTTAATATATCTCTCAGTTTTCATAAACAGTCAATAGCTTTGACAGTTATGGGAAACCCTTAAGCGTAGAAGGTTGCGTCGTTTCAGTCTCTTCAGGTGAAGGCTGCAACATTCTTGATGTTGTTGTTGTGGTCTTCAGTCCAGAGACTGATTTGATGCAGCTCTCCATGCTACTCTATCCTGTGTAAGCTTCTTCATTTCCCAGTACCTACTGCAACCTACATCCTTCTGAATCTGTTTAGTGTATTAATCTCTTGGTCTCCCTCTAAGATTTTTACCCTCCACGCTGCCCTCCAATACTAAATTGGTGATCCCTTGATGCCTCAGAATATGCCCTACCAACCGATCCCTTCTTCTAGTCAAGTTGTGCCACAAACTTCTCTTCTCCCCAATTCTATTCAATACCTTGTTATTAGTTATGTGATCTACCCACCTAATCTTCAGCATTCTTCTGTAGCACCACATTTCGAAAGCTTCTGTTCTCTTCTTGTCTAAACTATTTATCGTCCACGTTTCACTTCTATACGTGGCTGCACTCCATACAAATACTTTCAGAAACTACTTCCTGACGCTTAAATCTATACTCGATGTTAACAAATTTCTCTTCTTCAGGAACGCTTTCCTTGCCATTGCCAGTCTACATTTATATCCTCTCTACTTCGACCATCATCAGTTATTTTGCTCCCCAAATTGCAAAACTACATTCTTGATAATGGTATGTAATTTAGTTAAAAGTCATAGTGTATCCACTCACTAAATGGCATCAGTCCTGGCGCCAGCAACAATCAGTCGCCAGTGTTCCATGCGTCCGCTCCGCGTATTCCGGCGTGCTCTTTCCATGCAGGTGCGGCAATTTTAAAGCCAGCAGATGCTATGCGAGCCGCGGAAGTTTCAGGCGTGACAAGTAGTTCCGCTTGGGCAGTGCCTCGTCGCAGCGAACGAAGTGGTAATTCGTGGCTGTGTTAGGAATACACACCGATGAGGCAAAATTATTATCACCAAATGCTTAATAGCGCATTGTTCCATCTTTGGAACGTAACACAGCACCGAGTCTGCGTTGCATAGATTCGATAAGTTCTTGATAGGTTTCCCGACATCTGTGGCGCCAGATACTCAAGCACAGTTCACTCTCTTCCCATAAATTACGGGTCTGTTGTCTGTGCTAGCGGAGGTAGTGCACGATAGCATCAGGGATATGGTCCATCGGGTTCAGATCAAGTGAATATGGCACCCAAGAGATCAACGTGAATTCACTATTATGCACCTCAAACCACCTGGCATTGTGACACGGACAGTTATCCTGCTGAAAGGATCCATCACCGTCGGCGAAGATATCGAGCATTAAGGGTTGCAGGTGATCCGCAGTAATGTTCACTAAGTCCACAGCTGTAGTGGTACCTTCAGTTATGACCAGTCGTCCTATGGAAGTCCAGCATACCACTGCCGTCTGTCGCTTGCATCCAGGCCGCAGTGGATGTTTTGAGCAGCCATGCTCCTGGATGATGGCAAATAGTCACGACCATCGACCCTGTGTAACGAAAAACATGATTCATCAGACCAGGCATGTCTTTTCCAATAAGGCATGTCGGAAGTGGATGATCGTGTGCCCACTGAAACTGTAATTGACCACGTCGATGGGTTGACAATGGGAACACGTATGGGTCGTCTGCTGGTGAACCCTATGTTCAACAATGTGCTCTGAATGGTGTGTTCCAAACACTGTACGCTATCGTCAGATCTGCCACAGATCGCAACCCATCCTCCTTTCAGCCTGTTTTACACGAGTGGCTTTCTGGTCAGAAATGACTACTCGAAGCGCGTGCTCCTTTTGTGCTATGCGAATAAGCAACCAACCACGATGCTTGTGTCTCTATGACATCAGTGATCTATAGATTGTGCCTAGTGTGGAGTTCTAAATTCCCGAGTATGCTGCCGAGCTCATTCCTATTATAGAAATGGATTTAAGCTGTCGGGTCTTCTTAAACTTTATTGTGTTTACTTTGTGCTCGTGACACATTGAAAAGTTACACAAAGTTCTAAAATATTTTCCTATTAATGACCTCCTACAAGAGCATCAGATTTGTGAAAGCGTAAACGTATTTACGTTTTACAGAGAAAAAGCGTACGCTATGTGTGTGATGATGATGATGTTTGGTTTGTGGGGCGCTCAACTGCGTGGTTATCAGCGCCCGTACAAGTACCCAATCTTTGCTCAGTCCAATTTCGCCACTGTCCTGGATGATGATGAAATGATGAGGACAACACAAACACCCAGTCATGTCGAGGCAGGTGAAAATCCCTGACCCCGCCGGGAATCGAACCCGGGACCCCGTGCTCGGGAAGCGAGAACGCTACCGCGAGACCACGCGTACGCTATGCACAAATAAAACGTAAATGGATATAAGTGTTTTAATGAAAGTTATTTTAACAGTGAAAATGACAGAATTATTTGACGAAAAAAACAATTTTCGATTTTATTTGGCACTTATCAAGGAAACAAGATGCGAACAAAGAAAGAAAAAGGCGCTGTTTCCTACTTGGCACTTACCAAGGAAACAATATGCAACAAAGAAAGAAAAAGACGCAGTTTTTCATGTGTTTCCAAGTAAACATTTTCTCGAGCATATATATAGGGTGATTCACCAAGATATGCAAATATTTTAATATGTTATTCTACAAGTAAAACTAAAGAAAAAACTTCGTACAAACATAGGTCCGCAAGTGTCTAGTTACGGAGTTACGGCTAATAAAGGATTTTGCCTGAAATTTAACAACTTCGCTTATATAAAGCCATAGCAAAACTGTTCGAGGTTAAAGTAAAGCACGATTTCCAATTATTTTGTGGTTATTGATCTAATGAATCTAATAAAACATGTCCCCGACGTGTATCTGTAGTAGTTTTCCAGAATATCTAGAAAAGCAAAGATTATTATACAAGTAAATTTGTTTAATTTCCATTAAGAATGTAGAAACGATTATGTCATTATTCGTAACCGTTAGCGAGTTGTTTCCTAACCTTGAAACGAATTAGTTTTGTGCATTGTTCAGTGAAAGAACATAATAACAAAAGTGTATTTAAGTGAAACCACTTAGTAACTGTTGTAGTTTGTAGATTATTTAGGAAATAGGGATGCCTTTCACATTTAAGACAGAGGAATACGCCGATATGGTGTTTATTTATGGCAACTCTGATCGTAGTGCTACTGCTGCAGTTAACGAATACCGTGTACGTTATTCAACTCGCACGCACGTCGATGCAACACACGCCAGACGAACATCGAGGGTATGTTAACCTGTCGAGCTGCGCCGCAAACGGATTTCTGTGGACTGCTTGTGAAACTATGGAGGATGCGTTTGACGTCTGTGTCAGACACTCGGGGACGGCGCATGTTTCTCGGAATTGTTCACGCCATCGTCAGATTCTCTGTGTTGTAGGAGGATTCACACCATGCCTAGAACGAAAGTCACACTGAACAGTTATTACTGACCCGCACTGTGCAAAACATTGAACACAAAATGTTTTCTGTTGTCCCCGACACCGTTCTTCCTGGAAATGAAGAGGGGGCACACTGCTGCTACCTAGCCGGAACTGTGTAAAACTCGAGAGTTTGCTGTTTTCAAGAGTACGTTGTTCACGCACATATCTCAAATAAGATAATAGTTATGACTTTTTTAAATCAGGTGATACTTTTTGACACACTCTGTACAGATGGAGGTAGCACCGCCTAAACAAGGTATAAAAGAACGGTGCATTGACGGAAGTGATCTTTGAACACACGTGATTCATGTGAAAACGTATATGACGAGATTAAGGCCACACGACGCGAATTAACAGACTTCGAACGCGAAATGGTAGCTGGAGGTAAAGACATGGGACATTACATTTCGGAACTCGTTAGGAATTCAGTACTCCAAAATCCACAGTGTCAAGAGCATGCCGACAATACCCGATTTCAGACATAGCCTCCTACCACGGAGAACGCACTGGCCGACGGCCTTCACTGGAAGAGCAGCAGCGTTTGTGTAGAGCTGTCAGTGCTAACAGTCAAGCAACACTGGGCGAAATAAGCGCAGAAATCAATGTGAGACAAACAACGAACGAATGTGTCCGTTAGGACAGTGAGGCAAAATTTGGCGTTAATGGGCTATGGCAGCAGACGAAGCCTACGAGAAAGACAGGCCGCGGCGCGTACGTCACGAAGGTAGTGCTGCGCTCGCTCGCTCGCTCAAATCAGCAGACAAACTACGTTTCTACACCTGTTAACTCGTAACTAGGCGTGTCCGTACAAACGAAAACTGAATCTTCTACTGGAATCCGCTATTATGGAATCTTACTGTTATTAGTCCTACAATGATGGGAAGTCCATGGGCCTACTTATGATGTGTTACGACTGTACTGGCGTACAATAAAATAAAATCATGCTAAAATGATTATTAGTTGCATAAGGCACCACTTCCGGCATGTAATGAGTACTGTTAAGCAGAAGAGACTAAATGGTATAAACAAGCCGTTATACCATGTACACTCCTGGAAATTGAAATAAGAACACCGTGAATTCATTGTCCCAGGAAGGGGAAACTTTATTGACACATTCCTGGGGTCAGATACATCACATGATCACACTGACAGAACCACAGGCACATAGACACAGGCAACAGAGCATGCACAATGTCGGCACTAGTACAGTGTATATCCACCTTTCGCAGCAATGCAGGCTGCTATTCTCCCATGGAGACGATCGTAGAGATGCTGGATGTAGTCCTGTGGAACGGCTTGCTATGCCATTTCCACCTGGCGCCTCAGTTGGACCAGCGTTCGTGCTGGACGTGCAGACCGCGTGAGACGACGCTTCATCCAGTCCCAAACATGCTCAATGGGGGACAGATCCGGAGATCTTGCTGGCCAGGGTAGTTGACTTACACCTTCTAGAGCACGTTGGGTGGCACGGGATACATGCGGACGTGCATTGTCCTGTTGGAACAGCAAGTTCCCTTGCCGGTCTAGGAATGGTAGAACGATGGGTTCGGCGACGGATTGGATGTACCGTGCACTATTCAGTGTCCCCTCGACGATCACCAGTGGTGTACGGCCAGTGTAGGAGATCGCTCCCCACACCATGATGCCGGGTGTTGGCCCTGTGTGCCTCGGTCGTATGCAGTCCTGATTGTGGCGCTCACCTGCACGGCCATCATTGGCACCAAGGCAGAAGCGACTCTCATCGCTGAAGACGACACGTCTCCATTCGTCCCTCCATTCACGCCTGTCGCGACACCACTGGAGGCGGGCTGCACGATGTTGGGGCGTGAGCGGAAGACGGCCTAACGGTGTGCGGGACCGTAGCCCAGCTTCATGGAGACGGTTGCGAATGGTCCCCGCCGATACCCCAGAAGCAACAGTGTCCCTAATTTGCTGGGAAGTGGCGGTGCGGTCCCCTACGGCACTGCGTAGGATCCTACGGTCTTGACGTGCATCCGTGCGTCGCTGCGGTCCGGTCCCAAGTCGACGGGCACGTGCTCCTTCCGCCGACCACTGGCGACAACATCGATGTACTGTGGGGACCTCACGCCCCACGTGTTGAGCAATTCGGCGGTACGTCCACCCGGCCTCCCGCATGCCCACTATACGCCCTCGCTCAAAGTCCGTCAACTGCACATACGGTTCACGTCCACGCTGTCGCGGCATGCTACCAGTGTTAAAGACTGCGATGGAGCTCCGTATGCCACGGCAAACTGGCTGACACTGACGGCGGCGGTGCACAAATGCTGCGCAGCTAGCGCCATTCGACGGCCAACACCGCGGTTCCTGGTGTGTCCGCTGTGCCGTGCGTGTGATCATTGCTTGTACAGCCCTCTCGCAGTGTCCGGAGCAAGTATGGTGGGTCTGACACACCGGTGTCAATGTGTTCTTTTTTCCATTTCCAGGACTGTAGGTTTAGAAACGCATTTTGTCTGCTGAACTGAGCGAGCGACCGAGTTCAGGACTACCTTCGTGACGTACGCGCTGCGGCCTGTCTTCCTCGTGGGCCTCCGGCAGCAAACGACAGAAGCCTTTGCCAACAACGCGACATCGCCTGCAACGCCTCTCCTGGGCTCGTGACCAATGACGACTAGAAAACCGTGGACTGGTAAGATGAATCCCGATTTCAGTTGGTAAGAACTGATGGGAGGGTTCAAGTGTGGCACAGACCCCATGAAGCCGTGGACCTTGGTTGTCAAGAATGCATTGTGCAAGCTGGTTGTGGCGTCATAATGGTGTGGGCTGTGTTATATGGAATGGAATGAGTGCACTGGTCCAACTGAGCCGATAATTGGTTGGAAATGGTTATGTTCGGCTGCTTGGAGAGTTTTTTTTTTGTGGTAGGGCCTTATGGGACCAAGCTGCTGTGGTCATCGGTCCCTAAGCGTGCACACTACTTAATCTAACGTAAACTAACTTACGCAAAGGAGGACACACGCACTCATAACCGAGGGAGGACCCGAACCTCCGACGGGGGGAGCCGTGCGGACCGTGACAAGACTCCTTTGATCGCGCGGCTACCCCGCGCAGCAGAGGCCATTTGCAGTCGTTCACGAACTTCATTTTAGAACATTCTGGACAATTGGAGCGAATGATTTGGCCACCCAGATCGCCCGACAAGAATCCCATCTAACATTTAAAGGACATAATCGAGAGGTCAGTTCGTGCACAAAATACTGCACGGGCAACACTTGCGCAAGTATGGACGGCCATGGAGTCAATATTTCTGCAGGGAACTTCCAACGACTGCTGATTCACGCCAGAATGAATTGCTGCAGCACGGCGGGCAAAAGGAGGTCCAACGCCATGTTAGTAGGCTTCACACGACTTTTGTCACCTCGCTATACACCCACTTAGGCTCAAATCGATCCAAGGCCCTAGGAGCAGATACTGAACATGTGTAAATAACACAGCATATCTGATGGCAAATGGTTCAAATGGCTCTGAGCACTATGGGACTTAACTTCTAAGGTCATCAGTCCCCTAGAACTTAGAACTACTTAAACCTAACTAACCTAAGGACATCACACACATCCATGCCCGAGGCAGGATTCGAACCTGCGACCGTAGCGGTCACGCGGTTCCAGACTGTAGCGCCTTTAACCGCTTGGCCACACCGGCCGGCAGTATATCTGATTCTCTGCGTTTTACACCATACAACTCCAGAGAGGACGTTAAATTTGTTTGTGATATTCAGCCGTGTGCTTGACCTGAGGTACCGAAATACGTTAACAGCATTATCGGCTCATTGCAGGGGTCATTCCCGCTATCCAGTTGACACAAGAACAGCACAATTCAGAGACATATTGGACTTCATGCTTTTAAAAGCATTCCAAGTCAAGCAGGAAATAAATACCAACAGATCATTTTCGAACATTTTTACGTCATCTCTACTCATCAATACGCCCACCACAAGTAGTGGCAGGAAATTTTCTCCCATAGTATTTTTATGCAAATAATACGTCACGTACCTATCAGTCTGGTTGAAATTGCTCCAGGTGTTCCCAAGCTACACTTCAACCCAACCGCTGTCCATTCCCACCCCTGTGGGATGTAGGTAGTCCTTAATTCCACTGTACTTCTTTCCAGGCAGAAAGTAACCAGTAAACCCCCATTCCTTAGAGGCTCCACGTCCCCTGTATGAAAAAGCTTCAAACTCCTGGTTACCGTACTTTACAAATGGGTTAATGTGTTAAATATTCGACGTGAAGCAGGTAAGCGTGAAAAAGTTTACAAAAGGTTCCAGATTATGTTTCCAGTTCGTTTGAAGTCGCTAAGCACTCTCATCATTAAACACTGGATGAGAATAGACTGGGTAATTTAAGCTCCGTTTCGAGAAAACCTAGTTTTTCACGCATCACAATGCTTATGGCGTCATATTGAAAGGTGGCTACACTGAGCCACAGCGCCAAAAATCGCGCCAGAGAGTATTGTTCCGCCGCCTCCACTGGCAGTGATTATTGAGACGTAGCGGCAAGCAGTGCTTGCCGAGAAGTTGTGGTGGGTACTGCTTGTCGTGAAGTCAGAGTGAGATGTGGTAGTGGAGAGTGTTGTCCCATGTTTTACGCAGTTATTTCATGGGAGAGATAGCAGATGTTATTCCAATGGAGATATTGTAATGATCTGAGTGCTTTTCGTCAATATATATGAAGGTAATAAGTATTATGTTGTTTTATTATTTTAGTGACCTGAATAATGTGTCATTACAGGTTCAGTCAACAAAGCATCTGGCTTGTGTTCTTGTATTAGAGTGTAATTTTGGTTTTTTTGCACAATTATAGTATTTCTAATTTTCTTTTATCACGTCAGTATAAATGGTATTTAAAATTTCTTGTCTTGTTGAAGAAGAACCGTGCCAGATGTGTACGTTGAGTCATACTTCCACACACAGAACAGCTACACTTGTGCTATGTTGGCTTCGTAGATTTTATAGTTGCTGGGGACTTAATTAATTAATTGTGCTAACAGAAATTTTCTTACATTCTTGTTGTCATTCTAAGCAGTCAGATTGCGTAATAATACTAATTAGGGCCAGCCGTTTACGAGACTTGCGTAATCGGACTTACAGCTACAAAAAAAAAATATATTTGCATTTATTTATTTTAAATTAAGCCCCCATGCACGTGGCGACCCTGCCAGGATCGTCCCTTGGAATTCTTCTGATTGGAAAAATAGTAGACAGTAGTATTGTTGTAGTAATTTGTAGTTTAGTAATTGTAGTTTGTATTGCATGTGTAGATTTGGTGACTGTCATTCTTCTATTGTTCGTTAATCGTGTTTGAAGGAAGCATTTCGTGTGATTGATATTGTTGGTGATAAAGTGTCATTGTGTATAAATTTCATATAGTGACAAGTTTTGTACATTTTGTAAATGATTACGCGGTCGATGAAAAAGGCAAAAATGATGGATAGTGAGAATGACGAAATTGTTAACATGGTGAACTCGCCAACACAGGACAACAGTGTGATGAATAATGAAGTTGAAAACAATTTAATAAGTCGGGAGAATAGTCCAGAACCAATTCAAAACTTTTCACAACTAGAAAATTTTCAGAATTCGAGATTAACGACAGAAGATTCTGGAATAGTATCGAACACAGATGGCCTTATGGCTATGCAGAAGGAAGCTGGTTTTGTGGGAAATGTGAGGGGTGAAAAGAATTTTGAAACAGTTACTATGGAGCAGTTGATGAGCGCTATATTAAATGTGGGATCACAGTTACGATCTGAATTAAAAACAGATATAGGAACAATTAAAACTGAGATAGGAACAATTAAAACTGATATGGGAACAATGGAAACACGGTTAGACTCACTGGGATTGCAGTTCAGATCTGAATTAAAAACGGAGATGGGGACAATGGAAACACGGTTAGATTCACGAATAGGGACATGTTTCAAAAATATGAAAGATGAATTAAAGAAAGAAATCAGAGAAGAGGTACAACCGATTTTGAATGCTCACAATAATAGTTTAATTTCAACAGGAATTAGACAAGAGGAACAGGATAGAGAACGGGAAGAAAAGGATCGCGTGATAGTACAAAAAATTTCAGAATTAAATTTACAGCGTGCACACGATAAGGAAGAAATAATTGAAGGAATCGAGGAATCCGTACCAAATGACAGAATAAATAACTTAACGCAACAGTGTGAACAGTTAACTACTAAATGTGACAATACCGAAACCCGAGTCGCGACACTTATGGAAGACGTAAATACAAGTCTTAGTTTAAATGGGGACAGAGATTCGGATGATACAGCTCCATTACCATTTGCAGAAACCGAAGAGCACCAGAACATAAATAAGCATGTTGAAAATCAGGGAAAATTTAATGAACGTGTTAAAAAGGAATTTGAGGCATTAGGAAAGCAAGTCAAACAAATTGAAAGCAAAATCGTAGGAAAAGACAGTAGAAGAAATTTAGAATCACAAATAGCAGAAGGGTTTGAAGAAATTAATTTATTTCATGTACGAGAAACAATAAGAGAGCGCCAGGCGCGCGAACTTGACAATAATAGACATTGGGACTGGGACAGACGCGGTAGGTCTTTGTCGCCACGAGGCGAAAACTTTGACTATAAACATTTTTTGACTGTTCGGAAATTTAAGATCTTCCGCAATTCTAAGAATGACATACATCCATGTGCATGGTTAGATCAATTTATGTACGCACTTCCGCTAAATTTGCCACTAAGTCACAAACTGAAATTTATGTGCAGCTATTAAAGTCCTCAGGGGATTCACTACTCTAAGTGAATATGTGCCGTAGCGAGCATAGGGCCCCGAGCTGTAGTGGTGCTATTTCTCTTTTAGTTTTCTGTACCGCTGCCTACTCTTTTACTATTCTTTGCATCTATCAAAACAACTCTTCGACTATCAATCTATCTAGAGAGACGCTAAAAAATAACCGGATATGACTATTTTACCCAAAAGTGACTTTGGAAATTACCGTTTGGACTTACTGTATTTTCAGCAGCATTCATTCGTAGTTTAAATGAAATTTTACCTGTTTATCTTCGTGACAATATTACTTCTTATGTCGACGACATTCTTATTGCTAAAAATTCTTGGAGTGAGCACAACAAAATTTTGGATTCATTGTTACGTATCTTTGCAAGAGTTGGCATTACAGTGAACTTAGAAAAATCCGAATTTGGTCGTTCTCAGGTGAAATTTGTCGGTCACATTATTTCTACAGAAGGTATTCTTCCTGATCCAGAAAAACTTGACGCTATTCGTAATTATGCTGTTCCTACCACAAAATGTGATGTTCGTAGTTTTCTTGGTGTCTGTAATTTTCTTAGGCGCTTTGTTAGATTGGACGATTTGGCAACACCTCGTTTTTGCGATCTATCTGGAAAGTTCTTTTTAAACGAAAATCGGTCGACAACTCTGTTTGGTTAGTTTGTATTCCTGATGAGTGGGTTAATAAGCTGATTTGGTATACGCATTTCAGTTATGCACACTTTGGTCCCAGAAAATGCTTTCATAAATTACGAGAAAATTGCTACTTCAATAATATGGAAAAACGTATTCGATTTGTTCTTGCCAAATGCAAATTATGTCAAAAGGCTAAGCCGCCAACAGCATCTCACAGAGCACCGTTGTTTCCTATCATTCCAGCGAAATTAAAGGACATGGCTGCAGTTGATTTGTTCGGTCCAGTGGTTCGATCTACTAATGGTTTTGCGTACATTTTCGTAGCAGTGGAGTTGACATCTAAATATGTGTGTTTTACACCGTTACGCAAAGCAACAGCTCGTTCAGTATCTAATGCTTTCATCAAACATTTTCTTAAAGAAGTGGGTCATGTTGATAAGGTTATATCAGATAATGGATCACAGTTTCGTTCTAAAATTTGGCTTCGTACTCTACAGCGTCGTAAAATTAAACCAATTTTCATTTCACTTTTTCACCCTCAATCTAACGCTTCAGAGAGATGGATGAAGGAAATCAATAAATTGTGTCGTCTTTATTGTCATCAGAATCACAGAACGTGGGATCAGTATCTTCATATTTTTCAAAACATTCTGAATGAACTCTCTAATGATTCAACTTCTTTACCGCCTATACTGATATTAAAAAACAAAGCACCGACAAATCGCATTTCTGAAATCGTTCCTTTTCCGCCTTCACGGAAACTGCGGCATTCTGAAGTTGTGAATCTGGCTCTACTAAATATTACATCTCCGGCTGCTAGAAGAGAGAAATCAGCTAAGCGTCCTGGTCGTTTAAAAATCTTGTCAGTTGGTCAGAAGGTGTTAATTAAGTCTCATCGTTTGTCTCACAAAGGAAAAGGCTTGTGTCGCAAATTTTTTCTGCTTTATAACGGCCCATATAGAATTCGCAAAATTATTCATGATAACACTGTCGAAGTAGAAACTCTTAAATCACGACGCTCTAAAGGAATACATCATATATCTAACGTTAAAATTTTTGTGGAATGATATACTCTTGAAAAATTTTTTGTAGAATGACATACTTTTGAGAAACTAACAGTTGTATGTAAACATGCGGAGAGTACAAGGATACCGCGCTGTGTTTTGGCGGCGGCATATACTCAAAGCAACAGTCAAGTCTGCGCGCCGCACAAGGCAGTCGTTGACCGCAAACAATCACTTCCTACGTCATGCGCCTACAGCTGATCGAGCGCTCAGTGCGAATGCACTGACAGCCGTAAATAAATACACAGTCTAATTTCTCCGACTAAATTCAGTATAAAGCTATAGTAACTTGATGAATTCTGTTATTAACATTCAGTATTTTTCAGGATACGGTTCTATAAAATATTTAAGAACTTCAGGTAAATTCTGTGCGTGTCCGACGTTAAGACGACTTGCTATCGCGAAAATTTCAGGAAAAATGTCATTTCGAAGAAGAAAGTAATAAACTAAAAAGGTAATTATTAATTGAGTTTATTTTTTAGGTAACATATTTCCACTTAGGCACGTACTTTAGACGTAATTTACTGCACGCGATTACGTGATTCATACTTTGTCCTAATTTCATGTTCTATGAATTTACTTGTGAAGCAACGTGCTTGCGTACGTTAACTGATTTTGACAATGATTATTAATGAACTGAGTTGTAACTTGTGTATATTATGCATCGCTTGACTGCACTGCTTTTTCACTGATGTCATATTTTTTTTATTATGTGCCTGCTGTGCTTATTTATTTAAATTATAATTGTCACCTGATTAATTGTGCTGATGTGGTTAGGTATGTAAGTTATACTTTGTGATTTATCTGCTTGCGCCTTCATGTTTATTTATTAAGATTACATATGATACGATGCTAATGACCTGTCTATTATGTAAGATACATATTTGCTGCATTGCGTATGGATTGCATATTTACACATTTATGCTTGTTGTCATAACTATTCTTTAATTTGGTGTATAGAAATGCTGATATACTGTGTACAAACATAGAGTTTAGGTCACATTACTGTATTAATTATAGATTGTTCGCTTGGCAGAGCCTCGTTGTAAGATTTGTGCTGCATCCACTTGTTGACATTCTGTTCTCTACTGGTATATTTACTCGCTATTGCTTGTTTTGCTTACGCTCAGTGCTTTATATTTTTAAGATAAGAAAATGAACTGCTATAATTCGACGAATGACATTAGTACAAGAAACTTCATAGAAGTCACATGAGCTGGAGGTTTTATGAAAGCTGTATAAATGTATGCCAATAGGAAGGACGCTAACGACATGACATACCAACACAGTTATTACACTGCATTTTTCGTGAGCAATTGAAATAGGCAGTGACACTTGACACAAGAAATACTCCACATGTTTGCTTCTGTTTGCCATAATTCTTGAAGTGGTGTACACACTGTGAAATATTAGGATCATTCACACTCCGTAATCGTACTTAATTACTGAGAGTTATTCGAACTAAGTCTGTTAGAGGTCATGTATGCATTCTTTGTTTATAATTCATAATGAGGAGAAGATTTTGGTCAGATGGATTACACAGAGGTTGTGTGTTGACAGTGTGTCTTCGGATTGTATGGGATGAGGAGGTTTGCATTAGGATTTTATCTGTACTCGATCGAGGAGACTGACTAGAGGAAAGAGTTGTTATGGAAGTGAAATGATACTGGCAATGAGGTTTATATGTATCGACGTATTGAAGGGGTATTATGGAGGTATTGAGATTATATGAAGTTCATTGGAGTTATGGTGTATAAGAGGTAAAATAAGTGAGGTGCATATTTTTTTTTTTTTTTTTTTTTTTTTGTTGTTGGTCTATATGGAACAAGGAGGATGAAGATAGCAGACTAGAACACTAAAATGGAAGGAAGATTGTCTACACACACTTTGTTAAATCACTAAGCAGTATGTACTTTTTTTTTGGAGAGAGGAAGTTGCATATCTTGGCACACTGACAGTTGTTTAGCAACCGTACATTTAGATCTGGCTTGGCAAACATTGGTCTTGACATGATGACTATGACGTTGACTTAACTATTATTGACTGTTATACATTGCTGTCACTACTACTTGATACACATGATGAACATGAAATTTTGACAGAAGTGGATTCACACAGTTAACACTATTCAATTACACAGTAGTACTTAATGTGGATGAAAGATGAGTGAGTGTGTTTTGTGTGTTTTCCTTTCCTAATCCTACCCACCTATCTCCTAAATTTTATTTTATTTGTTTGTAGTGGCTTGCACTGACACCCATAAATATTATAGGTTTACTGATGTTTGTGTATTTGTAATAGTAATATGACAATTATCTGATATCATTTGTGTGTTTGTTATGATTTGTATGTTTAGTGTAAGAGCATTGTAAAAGCATTTGTATGTGCATTCAAACTATTGTTCATGCTTGAACTGTCTGATTAGTGATGGTGAAATTATGGACTGTTACTTGTACTTTTTCTACATGATAGGTGCCACTAGGACATGTTTAATTTCTGCTGATGAACTGTGTGATCAGTGATAGTGAATATTATGGACTGATGTCTGCACCTGCTCAACATTGCTGGGTGCCACTGATGACTGCATCTATTGAAATAATGTCACTTGTTGCTGTAGCACCTGTTCAACATTGTTGGGTGCCACTGATGGACTGTTTCTACTGAGATGATGTCACTTGTTGGTGTCTGCACCTGTTCAACATTACTGGGTGCCACTGATGGACTGCATCTATTGAAATAATGTCACTTGTTGGTGTCTGCACCTGTTCAACATTGCTGGGTGCCACTGATGGAACTGCTTCTACTGAAATGGTGTCACTTGTTGCTGTAGCACCTGTTCAACATTGCTGGGTGCCACTGATGGACTGCTTCTACTGAAATGAAGTCACTTCTTGGTGTCTGCACCTGCTCAACATTGCTGGGTGCCACTGATGGACTGCTTCTACTGAAATGATGTAACCTGATGGAGTCTGCACCTGTTCCACAATGCTGGGTGCCACTGATGGACTGCTTCTACTGAAATGATGTCACCTGTTGGAGTCTGCACCTGTTTCACAATGCTGGGTGCCACTGATGGACTGCTTCTACTGAAATGATGCCACCTGTTGGAGTCTGCACCTGTTCCACAATGCTGGGTGCCACTGATGGACTGCTTCTACTGAAATGATGTCACTTGTTGGTATTTGCACCTGTTAACCATCGCTGGGTGCTACTGCTGGAACTATCAACTACTTGTTTTTGTTTTTTTTTTTTTTAATCATTGAAAGCATTTTATGTGAACCTTTGTATAAACTGATTTTTGTGTGTATTGTGTAAACTATTATGTAAAGTCACATGTATGAAAGAATTTGTATTGCTTAGTGTATTTTATATATTAGGCTATTGAAAGGTCAGTGCAAAGCCAAAATTTTATCTAGTTATATGATATTTACGTATTAATATTATCTTTTATTTTTGTCTGTATTTTTTTTTTGACGAATTTGGTGGTATTTTCACCACCAATGCTGGCAAAAATACCATCAAATTCTAGCCCGTGGAGGAAGGGCATATGAAAGGTGGCTACACTGAGCCACAGCGCCAAAAATCGCGCCAGAGAGTATTGTTCCGCAGCCTCCACTGGCAGTGATTATTGAGACGTAGCGGCAAGCAGTGTTTGCCGAGAAGTTGTGGTGGATACTGCTTGTCGTGAAGTCAGAGTGAGATGTGGTAGTGGAGAGTGTTGTCCCATGTTTTATGCAGTTATTTGATGGGAGAGATAGCAGATGTTATTCCAATGGAGATATTGTAATGATCTGAGTGCTTTTCGTCAATATATATGAAGGTAATAAGTATTATGTTGTTTTATTATTTCAGTGACCTGAATAATGTGTCATTACAGGTTCAGTCAACAAAGCATCTGGCTTGTGTTCTTGTATTAGAGTGTAATTTTGGTTTTTTGCGCAATTATAGTATTTCTAATTTTCTTTTATCACGTCAGTATAAATGGTATTTAAAATTTCTTGTCTTGTTGAAGAAGAACCGTGCCAGATGTGTACGTTGAGTCATACTTCCACACACAGAACAGCTACACTTGTGCTATGTTGGCTTCGTAGATTTTATAGTTGCTGGGGACTTAATTAATTAATTGTGCTAACAGAAATTTTCTTACATTCTTGTTGTCATTCTAAGCAGTCAGATTGCGTAATAATACTAATCAGGGCCAGCCGTTTACGAGACTTGCGTAATCGGACTTACAGCTACAAAAAAAAAATATTTGCATTTATTTATTTTAAATTAAGCCCCCATGCAATATCTCCTGGACTAAGTGTCGTACAGTGATAAAATTTTGCAGGTACATTCAGTGATATATGTGGATACTGTCTGCAAAAGTAAATGATATGCTTTTCTCCTTTCATGATTTTGTGGGGGTGTTAGCGCGAAAAGGTTTCGTAAAAATTTGAAACTCTGTGCAAAGTTCGTTACAGGTTCTCTGACTCTCAAGTACTGGATGGATACTGCCTGGATATTTGCTCACGGTGCAATACGCTACTTTTCCACCGCTAACCGCACCCCTCTGAGACGGGGTGGGGGGTGGGGGGGATTCTAACGCCACAATGCTTCTTTCCATGTAGCAAGTGGGGTACCAAGTTTGTGTGGAACTGATCCAGCAGTTTAGGAGGAGATGTTAAATGTAAATACATACATGCACACACACAAATTTTTATATTACTAGCAGACAAACCCGGTATTGCCTGCGTAAACAAAAAATGAACTGTGTTTGTATTTACGTATCCAAAAAAATTTCATTTCCATGTATTTGTGTAAACACCTTGGAAATTATGAAGCAGTCATACAAAGAAATACGTGTAATACACAAACGTAGTACAGTATCCAGATTAAGAAATATGATACCGGGCAATTTCTGTGCGCTGGACGCAGCTGCTTCGCGTACCTACAACACGATTTTGTTAACGTCTCTATGGCATCGCCTCTTCATATCTCTCTAAACGTAAATGTAAATGTCGTGTGACTAGGGCCTCCCGTCGGGTAGACCGTTCGCCGGGTGCAAATCTTCCGATTTGACACCACTTCGGCGACTTGCGCATCGATGGGGATGAAACGATGATTAGGACAACACGGCACCCCGTCCCTGTGCGGAGAAAATCTCCGACCAGCCGGGAACCGAACCCGAACCTTTAGGATTGACATTCTGTCGCGCTGACCACTCAGCTACCGGGGGCGGACTCCATAGCTCTTTAAGACGGCTATTGTTTTCGCCTCTAGCCGTTTGCGCCTCACTGTTGAAAGCCGTCAAAAGCACTGCCAGGTGTCGGGGATTACCTTGACCCGACTGTAGGGGTGCCTTAGTAGTGAAGAATAAATGTACTAAATCTTCCTGCATGACGTGGCAATTTTTCACGCATCTCAGTGTTTATGATGTCTTGCAGCTTATAAAAGGAATGGACCTGCAGTAGGTTAATGCACCACAGAAGTGACTCGAAAGTTGATGGCGAGTCATTACAAGGACCACGTACAGACTCGTCCCTATCTTTTATAAATGATATTGACAATTACTACGCACAGCATCGCACACAAATCAACACTATATTCATAGCGTTTGCTTATCGCTACGGCACACTGTACTAACGTTGGCAGCGACCGTAAACATTCTGGAGTGGCACGAAGCCAGCCTTCTTCCACCGACCACAAAGGGGCCTGGTAAATGTGCACCATCAGTAGTAGGTGGATCTTGACCCCACTGCGAGTGTTGCCTGACGGTATGGGATAAATTTACCAAGTCAGGTTGAAACCGGTCCAGTGGTTTAAGAGAAGGTGTGGAACATACACACGCATACACCGTGACAATTATTGAACTACCGTATATTTTTGTTTTGTTTTTTAAACGTATTTACGCGTATTTAAGCGCCTTCGAATGTAATGTGCACCCCAATTTTAAAAATTAAATTAATAAAAAAAAGAAATTTTGGCACATCGCTGTTAGGATATTTTTGTATTGTTGAAATTTATTTTACAATGCTAACTTTATTTCAAGCAATAGTGAATGCATAGATGAACTATAGAAAACAACAATAATTTATTTGTAAGTTACTCATTATGGTAATAAGTGCATTTTCATTATTAAAAAAGAACGCCTAACTTGATTACCTACATGACATACAAAGAAACGTACTGTAAATTACAGGCGTTACTCATCATTATTCACTAATGTCATCGTTACTGGAATCGCCGGAAGCGTCTGCATCAGAAATATATTCATTTCTTCCTTCCCCGTCATTCTCGGTGTCATTCCAGAGTACATCATCTTCACTGCCATCCAAAGTATTTGAAATACAGCATTTCTTGAATAATTTTGCGATCATTGGTGCTGCGATACGTTTCCAGGCAGCCGAAACCCAGTGCGCAATAATGTAGGATGCCGGACGATTAATTTTACTTTTCGGAGTCCGTTCACGATTTGGTTCGCAAAACCATTTTTCATTCTGTCCCTGAACGTAACCTTTGAAAGGTTTATTTATACTAACGTCGAGGGGTTGTAATACAAAAGTCATTTCTCCAGGAATAATAACAAGGTCACTGGGTAGGCTGTGGATCATCTTTTTAACGTCGTCAGTGAGATGACCAAGGACTGCATCAGGACCAATCATTGATGGTTGCTTGGAAAGCCCACCAGGACGGAGTTCCCACACGTTTCAAAGCCAGTCAAGCATCAAAGTTTCAGTCATCCATCCCTTCTCTTGATTCCGAACAATGACGCCATCAGGGAATAGCTTTTCATTTTTTGGAGTCTTGGGGCTTGTTTTTCGCTTGAAGATTAAAAAAGAGGGAAGTCTGTTACCATCTGGCTGTGATTGCCAGCATTACTGTTATGCGCTGTTTTTCACACCCAGATGTTTTGATGATAACTTCTTTTGTACCCAACTCGTCAAAAAAATGGTTCAAATGGCTCTGAGCACTTAGGGACTTAACATCTGAGGTCATCAGTCCGCTAGAACTTAGAACTACTTAAACCTAACTAACCTAGGGACATCACACACATCCATGCCCGAGGCAGGATTCGAACCTGCGACCGGAGCAGTCGCGCGGTTCCAGACTGAAGCGCCTAGAACCGCTCGGCCACACTGGCCGGCACCCAACTCGTCAATCGTGTCATTACGAGGTAAATCAAACCAAATTGCCTATTTGGCCCATTTAAAAACTCTTCTTTCCGAAGTGTGATAATATATCGCTGAAATTCTTCAAGTTTCTTCCGAAAATTCTGTGGAAGCTTTTGGCATATTGTTGTAAGGCGTCGCAGAGATAAACCTGCTCGTTTTCATAAAGCGATCAACCCATCCCCGGCTAATCTTATACTCTTGCTTCGGTATAATAAGAGCTGCAGCCACCTTTTTTGCTGTTTTTGTTATTGTGTCACTGGTCACAGGCTGCCCATTCTACCTCCTTTCTCGGACGCATTCCAAAACATTTACGTCAACGTTAGGATGTCTTCCTTTGCGAGGTCGAGTGAATTTCTTTCTAGTAGCGGCAGTTCCAAATAATCCCAATTTCTGTTTCTTCCAGAAGGGAATGTTGCTCTCAGCTACATTGAACTCTATTCATGCCCTTCTGTTACCATATTTTTCAGCATAAGGAATTACTTTACGCTTGAAAGTAGCTTCATACGACATTCTTCTCTGCTTGCCTTCCATTTCATGACTACCTAATGCAAACACAATGCGAAGTACTGTAGTAGGCCAACAATAATTAAACAGGGTTGAGAAGTAGAACAACGCATTGTAATGTACGAGACAGTACCTAAGTTTCAACGAGGAAATAAAAAACAAACAAAAAAACAAATACGGCACGTTCCATTTAAACCGACAAGTAAAGAAAATTTCCACTTGTGGCAGTAATAGATTTTGTTCTGACGCCTGCCAACAGAATTCGGAACCGGAAATATGTACCAGCTCTTTTAACTCGATAACCTCTTACCCGATTTACGTCTTCCTTCCTTTAATTCACAGATACCATACCTATATTTTCTTGGCAGAATTTAATAAATGTTTTGCAACTTAAAATCGCAAGAAATACCGGTGAACGATTCAGGTTTGTACTCGAATCTAATGCGCCATCGAATCTTACCCGCACCCCAATTTTGAGTACTTCGTATGGTAAAAAAAAAAAGTGCGCATTAGATTTGCGTAAATACGTAAATTAGTTACAAACTACGATGTGCACACACTTTATTCAACATGTAAACGGCGCCGCCAACCGTGCAATTTGAACGTCCTAACGAAAGCTGTTCAGAAGCTATGACGATTTTATTTCATATAGTTCAATAATTGTCACTCTCTATTAACTTCAATTTTCGTGAATATTTATGATTTATTGATAGAGATATGGAGATTCTCAGTGGCTGAGTGTTGCTTGGCTCATAATCTTCATTATGAGTAAGTTGTGGACTCCCATCTTCCAAGGTGCCTCATTCGTATTCATAGAACTGTAATATGTTTTTGGGCTTCAGCTGGGTATGGGTTGCCTACAGAAACTATGCACTCCCTCCCTCGCCGAACCGAGAGACGTAGTTACGCGGTGTTAGCGTGTGTCTCCTGGCAGTGACTAGTGTTTTATCCAATATTACTTCAGCGGCTGTACTGTGTACTGAAAACACTAAGAGCTATCCCCACGTGGAGATAATGCTAGTTATCACTGTGTTTATAATGAAGCTGTGCATCTTTCTTTCTCTTGGGGACGAGGAAGCCGGTTCGTAAACAAGTAGGTACTAATCTCTGTGTCATGCAGCTGTAGAATGGTAAAAGTGAAAAAGAAGATTTGGATAATGTCGGTGTTCTCTGACGAAGATTTCATGTGGTGTGCGTATTATTACCTACCATCAACACACGTACATGTCCTTGCTAGTCACGCAATGTCACTGTCGCAATGTCTTGCACGAAACAGCGAGACGTCTCCCCTTCTGCTTCCTGGCAGTTTCTTTTTACTAGCGTCTGCAGCTGACGTGAATACATTAGCAAGCCTGTCTTCATTGGCCGAGTAGCTTGTCATTCATAGAAAACTCTTATAGCAGAAACATCCACACAATAATGCTTGAGACATGGTTCACATTCATTACTATGATAACGAAACAATTTTTTTTTTTATCTACATTCTGTTATTCTGCTTCCTTGTTCGATGTGCTATAGCGACTGCTAAAGTCGCAGTATTTTCCGTTGGTGTAGCAGCAATGTTGCCAAATCAGCTCTTTGAGAGCCTCTCGTTAATACCGTTTAGCTGGCAAGTGAGTGATTCACCTGGGGTATGGAAGTACGGATTTTTTCACAGTCATTTGGATTCTTTTTTAGTTTTCTTTTTTACGTGACAACAGGAAAGCATTTAAATCCATGTTGATTAAAGGAAAATTATTTGCATTTAACTCAGATTTCAAAACTCGCTTCAGCATTCCATGTAAATTTATTATTAGACTGAATTAAAAAGAACAATAAAGAAAACTAAATCTGTGTTCGCGACATTCTGGGTTCATCAGCATACACGTACACAAGACCAAAAACATAACTCCAAAAAATAAACAGTTGAGAGACTTTCTGAAAACGCTGTTGCAACATATCATAGTATCACAACTTCACAATAACTAAGGTAGGTGTTCTGAGCAAAGCCGTTTTTGATTTATGTAGGATGACTTGAAAGTCAGGTGCATCGCAATTGCAATGAAGAGTGTGGCAGCGACTGAAGTGAGGAGAGGAACAGCGAACTTGTGCACGGCAATATTTCTTCTCAGAAAAATAAAATTACGCGAAAGAAACTGACATGAAGGAATTTATTTAAATACAATTTTGCGTCAAAATATCGAAAAATAAATGGGCTGATATTTTATATGCATATCACAGAAATAAAATCTCAAATTGTTATATCTGCATTCGAAGTACAAGTGTAACCAGAAATCATTTCTCTAATGAGATGCACACGGCACGTTTCTAAATTTTTATTCTTTTGTGCTTTTCTCACCATCTATTAAACCCATTAAAAAATTAAACGTTGTACAAGCTCTTCAGATATCATGCAAAATCTCGTGGAACAGCTATTTAATGAAATAGTTTTAAACTGAATTACATACGTTTCATAAATTTGAAGTATTTGTAGGACATTTCAGTGTTGGCATTGTGAAATGTAGAGATTTGTAGTGCTTGTCCACTACAAATTTAATCTGTTCAGCCCAATTTAGGTTTCTCGCAACTATAACATGCAGATATTTGCGTATGTCTGAGGTAATATTCCTTTTACCAAAGGAAAATTCTATAGTGAAAACTAGACTAGAAAATTTATTGTTGCTTGACATGTCTCCTGTACAATACTTTTATTGAAATGCTGGTGATTCGTCAATGAATACAGCTTTATGCCAAACAATACATACATACATACATTGAAAGAGAGTATACACTTGCATGCACCCAGGCATCCCCCCCCCCATTTCTCTCCACACACAACACACACACACACACACACACACACACACACACAGAGAGAGAGAGAGAGAGAGAGAGAGAGAGAGAGATTACAACATCAAAATCTAAATAGGTGCCACATTTCTTCTTTCTTAAAATCTTCTAATCTTCTAGTTAGCTTTTGTAATGAAACTTGGTGGTTTGAAATTGTACCGATATGCGATGTTATTACACTGACAAAATAAATGGGTCATATTTACAAAGAACATGGCTGTATGAGCTCACCTACCTGTGTGAATTTACACCCTCTGTGGTCTTCATGTATACACTGACTCGCTTGGGAAGCGAGTCATAAAGCCACTGGACCCTCTCCAGAGGAAACCTGGTCCACAACTGTTATAACTGCTACTTGATATGTCACTAGAACAGAACTGGCATCCTAGCTGGTCCCAAACATCAGGAACAGATCTGGGGATCTTGCAGGCAATGTGAATACCTCAACATCATGCAGACAGTCCATACAGACATGTGCCATGTGTGGATGAGCATTGCCCTGATGAAAAATGACACTATGATGCTATCACATGGGAGGTAATGCATGAAGATGCAGGATGTCTGTCACAGACCGTTGTACCAACAGAGTTCCCTCAATCACTACCAGCTGTAACCTGAAGTTATACCCAATGAACCCTACACATTGCCACCAGGAGTAACAGTGCCTCTCCGAAACATTAGAAATGAGACCTTTCTCCAAGCTGCTGCTATACTCATTGACAATGGCCATCTGGAAATCTGGAATAGTGCAGAAACAAAATTCATTGTTAATCACAACAATGATGTCATTCTACATACATACTCCACAAGACGCCATGGTGGAGGGTACCTTGAACCAATACTAATCATTTCCTTTCCTGTTCCACTCCCAAATTGAGCAAGGGAAAAGCAATTGTATACAGGGTGGTCCATTGATAGTGATCGGGCCAAATATCTCACGAAATAAGCGTCAAACGAAAAAAACTACAAAGAACGAAACTTGTCTAGCTTGAAGGGGGAAACCCGATGGCGCTATGGTTGGCCCACTAGATGGCGCTGCCATAGGTCAAACGGATATCAACTGTGTTTTTTTAAATAGGAACCCCCAGTTTTTATTACATATTCGTGTAGTACGTAAAGAAATATGAATGTTTTAGTTGGACCACTTTTTCCGCTTTGTGATACATGGCGCTGTAATAGTCACAAACGTATAAGTACGTGGTATCACGTAACATTCCGCCAGTGCGGACGGTATTTGCTTCGTGATACATTACCCGTGTTAAAATGGACCGTTTACCAACTGCAGAAAAGGTTGATATCGTGTTGATGTATGGGTATTGTGAGCAAAATGCCCCATGGGCGTGTGCTATTTATGCTGCTCGGTATCCTGGACGACATCATACAAGTGTCCAGACCGTTCGCCGGATAGTTACGTTATTTAAGGAAACAGTAAGTGTTCAGCTACATGTGAAACGTCAACCACGACTTGCAACAGATGATGATGCCCAAGTAATGTGTTTAGCTGCTGTCGCGGCTAATCTGCACATCAGTAGCAGACAGATTGCGCGAGAATCGGGAATCTCAAAAACGTCGGTGTTGAGAATGCTACATCAACATCGATTGCATCCGTACCATATTTATATGCACCAGGAATTGCATGGCGACGACTCTGAACGTCGTGTACAGTTCTGCCACTGGGCACAAGAGAAATTACGGATTTTTTTGCACGCATTCTATTTAGAGACACAACAGCGGTAACGTAAATCGGCATAATATGCACTATTGGGCAACGCAAAATCCACGATGGCTGCGACAAGTGGAACATCAGGGACCTTGGCGGGTTAATGTATGGTGCGGCATTATGGGAGGAAGGATAATTGGTCCCTATTTTATCGATGGCAATCTAAATGGTGCAATGTATGCTGATTTCCTATGTAATGTTCTACCAATGTTACTACAAGATGTTTCACTGCATGACAGAATGGCGATGTACTTCCAACATGATGGATGTCCGGCACATAGCTCGTGTGCGGTTGAAGCGGTGTTGAATAGCATATTTAATGACCGGTGGATTGGTCGTCGAAGCACCATACCATGGCCCGCACGTTCACCAGATCTGACGTCCCCGGATTTCTTTCTGTGAGGAAAGTTGAAGTATATTTGCTATCGTGATCCACTGACAACGCCTGGCAACATGCGTCAACACATTGTCAATGCATGTGCGAACATTACGGAAGACGAACTACTCGCTGTTGAGAGGAATGCCGTTACACGTATTGCCAAATGCATTGAGGTTGATGGACATCATTGTGAGCATTTATTGCATTAATGTGGTATTTACAGGTAATCACGCTCTGACAGCATCGGAAATGATAAGTTCACAAAGGTACGTGTGTCACATTGGAACAATCGAAATAAAATGTTCAAACGTACCTACGTTCTGTATTTTAATTTAAAAAACCTACCTGTTACCAACTGCTCGTCTAAAATTGTGAGCCATAGGTTTGTAACTATTACAGCGCCATCTATCAGAAAGCGAAAAAAATGGTCCAACTAAAACATTCATTTTTCTTCACGTACTACATGAATATGTAATAAAAAAATGGGCGGTTCCTATTTAAAAAAAATAACGCAGGTGACACCCGTTTGACCTGTGGCAGCGCCATCTAGCAGGCTAACCATAGCACCATTTGGTTTCCCCGTTCAAGCTAGACAAGTTTCATTCTTTGTAGTTTTATCTTTTGACACCTATTTCATGAGATATTTGGCCCGGTCACGATCAATGGACCATCCTGTATATGCTTCCATATGAGCCCTATGGTCCTCCAGTCCTTACGCAAAACTACGGTCGCAGGTTCGAATCCTGCCTCGGGCATGGGTGTGTGTGATGTCCTTAGGTTAGTTAGGTTTAAGTAGTTCTAAGTTCTAGGGGACTTATGACCTAAGATGTTGAGTCCCATAGTGCTCAGAGCCTTACGCAAAATGTGTACTGGTGACGGTAGAATTATTCTGCAGTCAGCTGCAAATGCAGTTCCCAAAATTTTCTCTATAGTCTTCCCTCAGTGAATTCCCATTTGAGATGACAAAGCACCTTTGTAATACTCATAAGGTGATCAAACTCACCAGCATGCCTCTGAATGAATTACTCGATTTCTTACTTTAATCCAGTCTGGTGAAGAGCCAAAACACTCAAGCAGTATTTGGGAATGAGTCTGTAGCAAATTATTATGACTCACTGTCAAAGACTTGTACTGCAAAAAGTTTACCTCTTTTGTGTATTCTACTATCTGTTGGAATTTCGTTTTTCTAATGTTTTGAAAAATGTGAAAGCAATGTAAAACCCACCCTTATTCTTTCTCCTTTTCGAGATACTACATAGTAATATCATGTATCATGACTTTTCAAATGAAATAATAAAGATATATTTACAGTTCATTATGTTTTTTTTTAGTAGAAGTTCAGTCAACTAATCAAAAATCTTTTGCACATTTTTCAGCCTGTTAAATTACTTGAAAGTGGTTGGTTTGGTGACTCAGTGAACGTATGCCATAAATGTGTTATTGTTTCCAAATTGCAGATATATCATTCAGGCCTACTGTTTATAATTTTAGCTAAGTCTGATCATAATTGTTATTTTCACGCAAAGTTGACTTTTTGCATTAACAATAGCAGCTGCACGGTCTGGCATCAACAAGCTTACTCATTTCCAACTACAGCCTCTGGCTATGATAATCTCAACTTCCAACTAGAAAAGGTATCTTATGACAATGAACATCAACTTGCATGACAGTACTGAATAAACAGCAAAACATTTTACTTTTCTTGTTGGCTATGTGATGTCTCCCTCCTCCATCACAATTTAAATTTCAAACATGCAAACTTTACAAGATATACAGTCACATAACAGATGGATACATTGCACTGGTGACACAGTTACAGGACAAGTTTTTGATGTTCATTTGTGTATAAAATTGTATTATCATTAGAATGTTACAGATTTTTTGTGTCTGTTTGAGGTACCATGAAAACTATAAACTATGGACAAAAATTCAAAAAAACAGTATAATTGTGAAAAGGAATTAATGTAATGAGAATTACACACTATTTACATGTGCAGACAAGTTTTTCAAAGAAATTGTGGACAATGATCTACATTACAAGATAACAAGACAGGGAAGGGCAATTTTGGTTATACTCCTTTGCCTATGTGTAGACTAGAACCCAATGAACAAATCTAATAATTCACTGTTCAGTTTTATTGGCTATTTGATTATTTTAAAATTTTTGTAGTCATAAGCTTCAAAAATAGTGAAGTTGGTTTGCACAAGATGGTTGATTTTACATTGCCTGTGCACAGAATGGTGCCCCAATACTCAATTGTTTCAGAATGCTAATGTCGTCTATCTGGAAAGTTCATTTCAGGAATATTGTCATTTGTATGCGGATATCAAAATAAAAATACATGATTTAAATTCAGTCATCTTTTATATTATGGTAAAAATAAGGAAACCGACAAAAATGGAAACTGAAATATGGGATGAGATAGAATCAAATGCTGGTGACAGCGAATTTGCTGAAGCAGACATTGAGAACATTGAAGCACAGCTTGCAAAACTGAATCAAATGCTGAGAATGAGAAAGTTAATCCAACCACCAGCATCTTACAAGATCCGTTTGCTGCATTTTATCATAAGTTAAAAGCACTTATGGAATCAAGTGCTGAACAATTCAAAATTAAAACAAAATGAAATTTCAGCTAGATGTGCTGAAATAACATCCAATCAAAATGAGATGTGAACTATGTTGAATGGTACATTGTCTGCACAAGAAACAATTTCTTCTGGGATGATGACTAACCATAATGAAAGATTAGATTCAGAACAGTCACATGTAGTATAACAGTGTCCCTACAGGAAAGACTAAAATTGTATTAAAAAATTCGCACCCCTGTGGTTGGCAGCTTCACCTGCCTCTGTCTGAAGCACTTTGCCTTCCCTCCAAGGTTCTGCCAACAGTGGCACTTTTCCTCTACTCACTGCTCTGTTCTGTGCATTTAGGGGCCACGAAGTTTCAAACAGCCTGTATGCACGGGAGACACAAGCACAATTCATGCATGAATCCAGTGAGCCAGTAGTCTCACTGCAAAGTGGTTAGCGCTAGTTGCATCTGCAGATAGCACATCTGCAGCATGTGGTCTAGCCGGTAGCATTGCTACCTCGGTATCACAGAGTCCCGGTTCAATTCCCAGCCAAGTTGGGGATTTTCTCTGCACAGGGACTAGGTGTTTGTGTTTTCCTCCTCATTTCATAATCATTAAGAACCAGTGGCATGATTGGACTGCGAAAAGATTGGAAATTTGTACAGGTGCTGATAACAATGCAGTTGAGCAGCCCACAAATCAAATTTCATTATCATAATCATCATCATCAGATAGCATGAGGGCAATAAAAGTATCTTCTCAAAGCACAAAATTTCCTTAATTCTTCTAAACAGTTCCAAATCCCACAGGTATTTTTGTCAACAGTTTAAGAAGCAAAATTGTACTTTGTTGGTGTCTTTATTATTATAAAATGAAACATTTTTAGGTGCCCTGTTTGACATGGCTACAAAGAAAAAGTAAAGGAGAATGGAAGATGAAAAACGTGAATTTAAAGTTGAACTGAGAGAGACTTTCATGTTTGTTCAGACCTTGAATGGACCTCTGAGCTGTTTTATTTGTCAGGAAAACTTGGCTGATAACAAGAAGTAATTTGGGAATAGACATTACACCTAAAAATCTGTCTTAGTACTAAATAGCCTCTCTGTGATGCAGTGAAAAAAGCTGTGGAGGAGCTTAAGAAGAATCAAGAAAAATTAAGTTCTGTATTTAATGACCAGCAGCAATCTTCCAACAATGTTAATATTGTAAGTTTTGTAGTTGGTCAAGAGATTGATAAGAGAGGATGGTCAAGAGATTGGTAAGAGAGGAAAGCCACACACAGATGGTGAATAAGTACAAAAGACTTCAAGGAGTGAGTTACACATGTCGTGCCATGCTAAGACCACTGCACCACAGGAATAGCACATTGTCGGAGAGAGTGCATGGTCTGGGTTTCCTGTGGAGACAGTTATGCTATGGTACGGATAATCAGCAAACTAAAGCAGCCCAAACAAATAACATTTTTGTGTTTAATAAAATACGTATGTATATTAATTTTTATTCCTGGCAGTTATAAACATCACAGCAACAAAAAAATCTAGTATACAATACGAGTGTGGATGGGAGACTTAGAAGAGGTTGACCTAAATGAATGTACACAATCAGATGAGGATGTTTTTAGCAAAGGACAGTTTAGGAGCACTCTAATCCATTGCATCTACATATATAGCTTAAGTTTAAAAATTTTGGTTCTCAAAAGAAATTCCAGTCCTTGTACTGTTGACTAATGAGTTTGCTGATCAATGGTCGAGACCAAGCAAGTTGGTTGACCCCAGGATTATTGCCACCAAAATCCTAGCTGGGGTTACCTTGGATCCATGCTAGAGCCTGGTCTGGAAGCATACTGCCACAGAAATGAGGTCGTTACTAAAACTAAATAATTTGGCCTCAAAAGGGTGCATCATAGGAGACCTGATGATTTGGTACATGGTCCAGTCGGTAATTGTAACTGACAACGTGGTGCCAGTCTATAAGGTGACTGGTTTGTTTTCCATCTCGGCCTGTACATACATCAGCTTAATGGGCCATGGGAGGACAGTCTGTACAAACACTACATCTGAAAAGTTGGGCTGGGGAAGATCCTCCTCAGAATGATAATCACATCTGGTTTATATATTGTAATTATGAATGTCTCTATTGATTACACTTGTGTTTTCATTCTCTTTCACAGACATAATTACCTTATGAGCATATAAAGAGTACAAAGTCAGTAAATGTAACTTGAAGCAGTCACAAAAGGATTGGCATTTGATTATATTAGCAGTTATTCTAATTGCTCTATTCGATCTATGTAGACTGTGGGTGTGCCACCCCAAATTTTAATCATATATTGCAGATGTGGTTAGATTAATCCATAGTACATTTTTTTTAAGGACAGGAGGAAATTTCATATTTGTGAGGAGCTTTAATAAGTAAATTCTGCAGATAATCTTTTTACAAGTGTAGCTGATAAATTCTTTCTAGATAAGATTTTCTTCAATCACAATGACTAAAAGTTTATGTTTGTCAGAGGTTTCATCCATAGCCAGTGATTCAGTATTTACGTCCACTTGAGACTGGTTATGATTTAACAAGAACTTCATCACAACAGTCCTCTCCTTATCCAAAGTAAGCTAATTCACAATTATATTTTCTGTGAGCAGATCAAAGTTATCTCTATTGTTTTGTGATGCTAGCTGTTCAGTACAGCAGAAACTAACCAATGATGCATAATCAGCATAGCCTACTAGTATTGAGTTTTGTGGCTCTGTTATGACATAAATACACTCAATTTCAGGGGAAAAAAAACAGAGCAACCTAAATGACTAGGGGTAGGATGTTCATACTCACAAGACATTAGTATGTTCTGCAGAAATGATTAGCATTTGAACCATGCCAGAGTGGGCAACACCATTTACCAGCAAAACATGCTTGTGGATGTCATTCTTGCTATCAATTGAAGGTAATGGATCAGTGTGACTTGAGCAGACGTGCAAGATGCCTCACAGACATATGCACTAACCGAACCATGAAATCAGTGAGTTTGAAAGAAGGCACTCTATTGACATGAAATAATGTTACACATCCGTCCGGGAAACTGCCGCTCATGTGGGATGAACTGTTTAGGCAGTGCAACAGGTGTGTGCAGAATGGTTCACAGAAGCCGTAGAACATGACAAGCTGCATCAGTCCGCACCACACAGACCACTCCCAGAGAAGATCAACACATCATCTTAATGGCATTGCAGGACACATGTGTGTCCTCCTAAGATCTGGGACAACAGTAGAACAGTGTAACACATTGTACACGATCAGGGGTGATAGTCTGTCACAGTTTATTATGGCATGGGTTACATATGCGTTGTCCACTTCTCTGCCTACCTTTGACGAATGTGCAGTGGTGTATGCAACAACATCACTGGGGCAGGAATGGCATCAGATAGTGTTACTGGATGAATCCAAGTCCTGTTTGTTTAAAAATGATGGCCACATTTTTGTTCGCCACATACAGTGGGGTCGCAACACAGTGACTGCTTGTGCACAAGACATACAGTGCTAATTCAAGGCCTTATGGTGCGGGGTGCTACTGGATACAACCACAAATCACAGCTGGTGCTTGTCCAGGGCATTGCGACCAATGTGACCTAAGTGAGTGACATCCTGTGACCCTTAGCCATACCCCTTCTGCTCAACACCCCAGACATCATTTTTCAGCAAGACAATGCACAATCACATGTTAGTGCATGAACACATGCCTTCTTCATGTCATGGCCTACCAGATCACTAGACTTGTTGCCAATCAAAAATGTGTGGAATACAGTGAAACGATGGGTGGGGCACTGTGACCAAATGCTAATCACCACACATGAACTTTGGAACCAGGTGATTGCAGCATGGATGGGTATATCACAGGACACCCACCATTCATGCCTTATTCACGCCGATGTCTTCATGCATGGAACAGCTTATCAGTATCCATGGTGGACCCTGTGCCTACTGGGCAAAAGGACACATGCCTAACTGAAGTGACTGAAGTGCTAATCATTTCTGTAGAACATATCAATGGACATGCCCTGAGAATAAGAATGCCTATCTCTAGTCATTCAAGGTGTTGTGTTTTTTCTGAACATGAGTGTACATCACAGGAACAAAAATGTCTCAAGAATACTTCCCTGTGGGACTCTACAGCTGAGAGTATTCTATTCTGATTTTACTGTTAGGATCCTACCTTTGTTCTTATAATATACTCTAGCACAGTGTCTTCTGTCTCAGAGATAAGAACTTAAGAAATTTAGTGAGAGTCCTCTTCTACAGATATGTTTTTGTTTTGGATAAAAATACTGCTTGATTAGCAAAATCAAAGGCCCTAGACAAATCTAGAATAGTTATCAATGACTTTGTTTCCTGTCTGCTTAACAGATCAGGAATAAAAGCTGGTGCTGTTGTTACTGTGGATCATCTTTTATGAAACCCGTGCTGCAGTTTGTTTAGTAGATCAATTTGCAGAAGAAAGATTCCATCTGATCTACAATTACTCTTTCAACTAACTTGCCAAGTGCTGAAGTCAATGAAATTGGCCTGTAATTATTTATGTCAGCAGTTGGTCCCTTTTTATACACTGGCCATATGTCTGTGATTTTTAAAATTTTAAGTAAAGGTCCCCTGCCAGATGAACTGCTTATTAAATTGTGTTAGTGGTTTTAGTAATTAATTTATGTATTCTTCAAGTAATGTATTTGGTATGACATCCCAGCCCCAATATGGTTTGAGTTCATTACCTCACATTGTGGTACACACTGTAGGAAAATGAATATCTCATTTTAACTGAGTTTATTTCTAGTATTAATTCATCAATTTCTTCTCTGTATGGCTTAATAAAATATTCTATAAAGGGCTCACTCACCAACATTCCATTTTCTCCTAGTGCTGTATTATTGAAACTTGGATATTCTCTTTTTTCACATTTATTATTCACTATCTTCTGGGCTGTTTTACTATCAACTTTGGATTTGCTGATCTGTTCAGCATAATAACATGCTTTTACAGACTTCAGGGATTTCTTGAATGTTTTTCTGCTGCTTTTGTACTCTTTTAGGAAACAAAGCAATTTGGTTTCGCTGTACAGCACATATAGATCTTTCATCCTTACTTCAGTTTGTGGATTTCTGAAGCAATTTTAAGATTATTTGTATAATCTGATTTCTTTGATTGTTTTACTACAGGAAATGCTCAGTTAAAATTTGGTTTCATGTCTTAAATGTTTGGCACCACTTTTCATTAATATCTGATTTGCATATCTGCATCCACTCCGAGTGTGAGAGGCCCTTCTTACACTTATTATGGTCAATTTTTCTTTCATAAGTGAGTAAGTCACTATGCATAACTATGTTTTGGTCTGTATTAATCTTCATGGATAGAGATCTATGGTCCAAGAGATGGTTTTCAGTAGTTCTTACCATTAATTCTCCCTTGTTTCAATTCATAACATTATGGTCAGTGAATGCTTGTAAGTCAGGTGTTATTCTGGTTCATGACAAATTTATATGAACACGCTACCAGCACTTTTATTATGAGGTCAATCCCAAATGTAAGAGCTCCTGTATTTTTAGAAGCACAAACAACCATTTATTTTCTGAAATAGGCAGAAGAATACTTGTTTTTTTCTACATTATTGCCATTTTGGTTGTTGCAGAGAATGCTTATGCCCTTGCTCATCAATCCTCTTCTCCAATTCTGTATCGTCCTTCTGAGTTTTCTCAGTGTTTCACAGCACCCGTCAGCATTTACTGTTGTCCCTTCAGGCAGAAAGCTAGCCAACTGTACCCCCTTCTGGTGCCAAAACACAGTTGCCGTGATTTCACTGGCAGACTGTGTTTGTCTGAATTTTTCCAGCTTGGGTGAAGAGGCACAGCACCACTCACATGGCTGTTGTTTTGTCTCAGATGTAAAGTAGAACACCCTGGTTTTGATGACTGTGACAACTGAATCTAAGAAATTGTCCTTTTTGTCTGCGCAATGGTGAAGAAATTCACAGGAAGAATCAACTCATTCCCATTAGCAGACTTCTGTCAGCATACATGGCACCCAACTTGTTTCGCCTTCCAATATTGGAACTTTTGCATTAAAATCTTGTGGATGGTGCTTTGGTAAATGTTAGAAACTGAAATGTGGAGAGTGTTCAGGGTGATCCTCTGATCTTTATGCTTGATTTCCTCAACCTTCTCTTTTCGGAAATTCACTGCCTACTGCTCCTTTCTATGTCGTGAATTTTAGTGCAACCAGCTGTAGACTCCCTTGCAAATGTTTTTGACAGCCATGCATGACTGCCCACACACTTCTGTCAATTGATGGCGAATATCAACCAATTTAAGGCCTATCGAATAATTACAAAAAAATTTGCATTTGACTATAGTATTCAGTGGGAACCCCATTTTGAATGGCTACATCCGAGCAAAGTAGGGAAAGCATCAATCACAATATTGTGGATACAGTAGCACAAACAGTTTCTCTCTGTCACCCTCTGTCAACTTTATGTTATACCTAAAATAACAAACATTATAGCACAGAGTGTCTATGCCCACATCCCCCACTACTCAAAGACCTGTTTTTTGTTTGTTGAGAACTGTGTCTCTTTCTCTAATATACACTCTCAATTTTGTAATTTTTTGACTTAGAACTACAAGTATTTTTGTTCTTGCATCTAAGATCATTCTCAATATATAAATGTGGTTTACTCTCTGTCTGCACTATAGTTCTAACAAAAGTAGTGGGTGGACTCACCTAAAGAAGATCCCATGTGCTGGACTATTGGTCAGACAGCAGCACACGTAGATTAGCCTTCTCGCATTGGTTGTCTTTGGCATGCCTGTGGGTTTTAATCCATAGTTTGATATAATCCTCAGGGATCCAAAGATATAGTGCAGGCCCCACAATTGAAATAAACATTGAGGATGAGAGTTGACAAATAGAAAGCAAATTCCACAGTATTATTATAACCAAGTTCATTGTTATGAAGCCTCTTTCACAGTCCAGTGTGCTCACATGGAGTGTATTAACACAAAAAAAAACTGATTTCATGTTTCCAGAAATATCCTCTCTGCTGTTGTCTACATAATCTCTGAAACCTTCTCTTAAATTTGGATAAGAAAGAAGAAAACCATCACACATTTTTCTTAGATTTTCTTCCCCTTCTATCCATGGGCTCACAAAGTCTTAGGACCATTTTTTTTTACTGTCCAAAGTATTGATCTCTTTCATGAAGGACTTGAATTCTTCACTGTCATTTAAAATTAGCCTTTGTCTCAAATTGTCACCAAGACTCTGACAGAACTGGTTCCCTAATGCAAGCACCCAGCATTTTCTTCAATCGTTCAGTGGCTTTTATTTATGTCATAACTGCCCTATGTGATGAGGGAATATTAACACTGTCCTTATAGAGGTACTGTGAGAGGTTACTAATGTCTTCAAGAACATCAGAAATAGTGCAATGTTGCTAACAACTAGGTCTTGATAGTGTTTTCTGCAATCCCTTGAACTCTTCCCTTACAGTTGATTTTCTAGTCATGTTATTTGAATGGCTATTGAAATGAGTATTCAGAGCCTGGTAGGACTTCCATACTGTTTGCACTCTCTAAAGCTTGAAGTCACTCAATGCACTGAGAAAGCTTTAGATATTTTCTCACCTTCTGCACCTGACTCTTGTGCAACAGCCAACAGTTCATGCTGATTGTTTGGAATTGATGATACAATACAGATAGCTTGTTAAAAAAATGATAATATGATTCCTCCTCAATCACATCAATTCAATCCAGTGGCACAAACAACGCCACCATAATAGTGAACAGTGTGTTGTACTTGTTCTTAAGTCATTCTAAAACACCTGAATTCCTATCTAGTATTACACTAACACAATCACTGCATGCTCCAATCACATTGTCATTCAAGTAACGTGAAGAAAAGCCATGCTTCAAGAGACATTTTAGAAGTTTTGCTTCTAATGTTTCTGCATCTGTACTTTTTTAAGTTTGATAATATCCAAGAAGATGGTATTTACACAACCATCACTTATTTCATACCTTAAAATACACTATTAAAATTGATTGTGAAGCAACAGATAAGACTCATCAATAAGTTCAGAGGCCTTGGAATTCCTCAATATTATGGATGAACAGAGCTTCTTCCTCATAATGTCCACAATGCAGTCTATGATGTTGGCACAACTAAGTTTATTATGCAGTGTTTTGCCCACGTGGAGACCATTTTGAATTTGCAAATCCACAAGCTTGTGAAAGTCTAAGCATGGTTTATTATTGTTCGCTACAAAATATGCTGTGCAAAAAACTTTCCTTGTACTTTTAAAAATGTCTTTCTGCTGTTCAACAAGAAGGTTTCTAGTACATTGTCTTGCCTTTGTTTTCATTGTCTGCATGAAGTGAAATGGACTTTGGAATTCCTGCCTTTATGATTGTCCTTTCTCAATGATGTTAACTGAGCTTGTTTACTGCCGCAAACTAGACCCACTGAAATACTACTCCACTCTTTCGAAATGCACACTTTGTGTGACATATTCACTTCAATATTCTGCACATCTTTAAACACTGAGGAACCCAGCTTGCCTTCCCTATACACTAACAACTTATATTTTGTCTTAAATTCTCTCCGTGTACTGTCATTCCAACAAACAGGATAATTAGATATGTTTTAGGGATTCAAATAACAAGGAATTACTTCATGTGATTGACTTTTATCTTCAACAATACTTGTTCGGGTGCTACTATTCATTTATGAAGAAGATGGACCATTATAAACTTCACATTTTTTAGAACCACATGAACTATCTTCTGTAGTTCAAATCCCAGAACTAGATTTCCTGAAATAATCTGCTATACTGCACTTCACACTGAAAAATTACACTTTTCAGTTACTAGCACAGTTTATACATTTTGCACTTAAACATGTAATATGTCAGTCTCTAAAACAGCAATGTAATACTTAGAACGAAAGGAATCAACAGAGCTGTTCACTACAATGCCTTATTTCACTGAAAAAAAAGCTGAACAACAATACCAATGCCAGCCATGCACTGGCTAACAAACTAATGCAGTTAACAATTGGACTGTAAACTTACAAACTAAAGGCACAACAATGACTCGAAATCGGTCTATTGTAATACTATCATAGCAGAAGGTCAAGTCAAGAGCCGACATTCAGTATTATGGTTGGATAACTGAAGATTCTAATAACAGCATAAGTAAGAGGGAAATGTTTTTATTTTATTTATATCTTATCTTACAGATTATCTTTCTGATAGGAGCCATGTTTTGTTATATTATTAACCTTGAGGCTCTCACACAATCTTAAGCACGTTTGCACTCATGCGATGGCATTTACACTGCCACGAATTTGTTTTTGTTTTTGATTGCCCATATATTATTACATTGGGCTATAGAGTCAAATCAATTAGTGTCAAGATCACGTGCCATAAGATCAGCTGATAGATAATCAGGGATTACCTGATGATTAAGCATGTAAACAGTTACATGTTCAAGCTGTGGTGTAAATACCACCCACGCGAGCACCTTAAGGTTAAATAATACAAAATCAGCATACCGAATAAGGGAATTAAGCGTTTTCAGACATTATTATCTTGTCACAAGATGTGAGCACCTACAGTTAAGCCAACATCAGATATGCACCACCGCACAGCACCACTCATCAGGCTGGTGCTGAATGGTGAAGAGAAACCCAGACTGCAAAGAATGGAGTAGAGTATCTGTGGGTGCCCAGCAATGCTCCAGTGTGTGGGAAACAAGAAATGCCATCCAGACAGAGTGCGCATTTCCTCTGATGTTCCAACACTGCACAGGACTTTTCATTGTTGTGCAGAGCAGTGCGGTTTGACATATACACCAGCCATGCTTTGCTGGAGTTTGTTCTTCGTTCTGCACAGATACTCGACCCCAAGTGCCTGATGTCCACAGTTCTTTTTTATTGCACTGTTTGTCTGGGCCCTTTATCAATGCTCAGATGACTTCACAGCTAATATGTTCTATGAGCTATAACTCAAGATTGATGGTAATTTAACTTATAGACACAACAAACGAGAACTACTGTACTAAAAAAGAGTCTTCAAGTAAAATAACAAGGTGATGGTGTGCCCCTCAGAAGAAAAGTGGGGGGGACCGTGTCCTCCAATACAACCCTGCTCCCTGCTATAAGTTCATCAACTTGTTTTACTTTATTAGTGATGTACTGGAATTCTGGAAAATTATTTTATATTTTTGTCTTCTATGGTGCTATCAACACATGCTTTTCATTCTCATGAGTGCAATGAAGGTTACTTTACACTTCCAAGTTCATTTGTAAACAAACTGTTTTCATATGTTAGGCTATTACTTCCTTAATACCAAGTGTTGTGAATTCGTATCATACCAAAGCACACTAATAAATGAAAAGTTAATCATTTTTGAGTGTTGCTGACAGTAGGTCCCAATTCTACACAAAGACTCTGACTTGTGCTTCCATCTTGTGAGTGTTTTTACTTCTAGAGCAACTTCCTCCCGAAAAACATGAGAAGTTATCAACATTGTCTGTACCATTACAACTAGATACAGAGGTAAGTTTATTTTGAAAATTATTTGTTTATTCTTAAGTATCTACGATGTCACACAAATCACATTTTGATGTAATAAAGTTGTTACTCATACAAGTGGATTCGAAAATACTGTATATGTAAAATACACATCATTACGTGTTTGTGAAACTTTGTGGGCACATGAAAGAGATGAAATCAAGTGAAGTGAAAGCATATATTTCCATTGATTTTTGCACCAGAATACTTAAATGACCAATTGTGTTCATCCAACTGGTTTGATAATTACACAGGCCAACAAAAAAAAATTTTTTTTAAACTTTTTTTACTTTGATAGCTGATCTTTATAGTTTTTTATGAGCTGAATCCAAATCTACACTTAGCTTTTTTGAATCACCCATAGTTTTCCAGCAACATGCTTTTTATTATATAGCATAAAAATCCTATGCTATATGGTAAACAGGGAAATTAATGAAATGCTTTGTTACAACATAAGCATGTTTTTCATTTACAGTAATGAAAACAATGATATGTGTTAATAGAGGTGTCACTTGTAAGCTGGAATTGATTTGTATTTTCTTTCTCTTTTTTCTTTGAAGCTTCTTGTGTAGCTTTTTTCTATGATGAGTCACTTACTGAATTTCTTGGTGAAGTGACCAACAGCAGTCCCCCTTCATGTTGGTGTTCCAGCGGCCTTGGTAGCATTTTTCCGTCACTTTAATCTCCTGGTGAAAATGCTCTCCTTGCTCCTCACTAACATCTCCCATATTGCCCAGGAAGTAATAAAGGTGACTGTTTAAAAAGTGAACTTTCAGGCTCATTAAACATCCTGAAGTTTTAAACTTCTTTAACATTGTAGCTATAATAGAAACATATTCTGGATCTTTTTCATGTCCTAAGAACTTTGTAATGACTTGCTTGAATGATACTCATGCCTCTTCCTCATTTAAGTCATTGTGGATTCGAAGTTAACATCAAACATCAATTTTCTTACGTCAGCTCTGACAAAGATGCCTTCTTTTAGTTTAGCTTCTAAAAGGTGTGGAAACTTTTGGCAGAAATACATAAAACATGGTCCATCTTTAGGCAAAGCCTTAACAAACTGTTTCATTAGGCCTAACGTTACATGTAGAGGTGGTATGAGTACGTTTTTTGGATCTACTAAATGCATAGAACGTTCTTCTCACCAGGTTTTAAAGACTCCCTCACAGGCCAGTTCTTTCTGCACCAGTGTTGATCCCTAGCCCTACTGTCCCATTCACACGAGAAACATGGAAATTTGGTAAAGCCACCTTGCTGTTACTTTTGGATCGCCACATATCATCCAACCATGAGCAGAATAGCCTATTTTATTTAGCACTATTTCTAGGTTTTCATAGCTCTCTTTCATATGTACAGAATGTCCAACAGGTACAGATGCATACATGTTACCATTGTGTAATAAAACAGCCTTTAAACTAGTTTTGGATGAATCAATAAACAGCCTCCAGTCTTCCTTTTTGTATTCAATACTAAACTCACTTTTACAACCACGTTTAGACATTATACTGAGCACATATACAGGAAACGGGAAAGTGAGGTTAGGTTGACAGTAAACAAAACATCATCACAAAAATAGAATCGACCCTTTTTTTTTACCAACAAATGTTTTTTCAGCAGTGATACCAACGTCATCTACATTCATTACACCTCCTTTTTAAATTATTTTAACTATATAAAAGCTGTTAAATTCTTTAAAAAATCGCTTAATTTAATAAATTTAACTGTAAAATGTGGCAATGTGTAAATTCTAATGAACTGCTAATACTCTGAAGCGTTTATTTGATCAGCAATGGATCCCCAAGCTTTTACACTTTCTGAAATGCAAACAGAGATTTCAAAGCTTGTATTCCACGTACAGAGAGGGACTGTGACAGTTTCAAGATCCCCTTTATAAACAAGACAATCTACCAGCATTCAAATCAAGAATAGCAGATGCACTCTACAAGCAGGGAAAAGAAGTGACAAAAAAAGGAGAGATAGGCCTTCAGCCAATGTAGATGCAAAACAGTTATACAAGAAGCATTAGGGTCCAACAAAACCAGTTCCTGACAAGCCTGTCTGAACTGATGTAGAATGTCATTGTCCTCATGTTACAGACACAAGGCAAAGATATAAAAGACCTGATTGTAAAAAGAGATAGTATTAATGTGTAGTACATGCAATGTTCATCAGCATCTAACCAACAGAATAAACTTTCTGCAATTTTCATGAACAAGGCTATATTATATTACATATCACTTTTTAAAATGTATGTTTTGATATGTTTTTCATTTTTAATCATATAAATCCTATCAGTGAATCGTCAAAACACTGAATAAAAATCTTTTACTAAATTAAATGTTGTAATTTTTCTCTCAAATATGCCACGTGCTCGGTTATATCTGAAGATATAACACATGTTAGATCAGACCCTGTGTAGTCTATAACACTACATTACTAGCTGCAAATTATGATTTTTGATTTTTTACTTCAAGCAGAAATTTTTTCCTGTGTTAATGGTTGAAGTTTGACCTATAATGTAAGCATTTTGCTTAATTTTTCACAAACAAACCACTTACCCTCATAGTTACAATGTAATTCATGTTATCCATGTTTAGTGTCCATGATTTTATTTACTGTGCCCATACCTAGAATCATCATTTTCATAATGTGAGCATAATAAGTTATGTTTTGCATTTTTTTTTTTTAACATATGAGTTGTATATTAGATCCTGCTGTAGAGGAATGGTAGCAAAATGTATTTTCAATTTGTCTCATTCTAGAAAATTAGTCAAACTGCCAGTACAAATATAGTTTTCATTATACGCCACTTCAGATGTTATACTGATGACAAAAACATTACTATGAAACATTCTGCCTTTTAAATCTATGTCTGCTATGATGTTTTTTGTTCTCACTCCTGACTTCACCATCCTGGTAACTTGGATTTTATTGTAGAGTACCAGCGAGCTTTCTTCAGTGCCTGTGCACTGAATGAAAGCTGTGAGACTGAGTAGTGCAGGGAAGGGGGAGAGATAGGGGACAGGTGGGGGAAAGAAGAGTGCTGTCTGACAGGCCGTGCAGGGACCAGAGGGCAGCAGGACACAGATGCCCGATACAGTGTCAGGAGGCTGTGGGGGAGGGAGGGGAGCAGAGAAGAGAGGGGGAAAGACCAGCAGGTGCATGGCAGACAGTGGCACACAATGAAGGTGAGGGGGAAGAAGTTGAAGGACAGAAGGATGGAAACTGTTGGGTGGAGGGTGTGGGGACAGTAGGTTATTATAGATTGAGGCTGGGATAATTTTGGGAGCAGAGAATGCATTGTTAGCATATTTCCCATCTGCACAGTTCAGAAAATCTGGTGATGGAGGGGAGGATCTAGATGGCCTGGGTTAGGAAAGCAACCACTGAAAACGAGTGTGTAAAGTTCAGCTGCATGTTGTGCCACATGGTAGTCCACTTTGCTTCTCCACAGCTGGCAGTGGCCATTATTCCTGGTGGGTAGCTAACTGGTAGTCATACCAATATAAAAAACTGTGCAATGATTGCGGAAGGGCTAATATATGACATGGCCGCTTTCACAGTTGACATGGCCTCTGTGGGGTATGGTGAGCCTGTGACAGGACTGGAATAGGAAGTGCAGGGTCTGTGGATTAGGCAGGTCTTGCACTTGGGTCCTCCACGGGGATTGGGAGTGGCATAGGGATGGACTAGGCCATTGTTGCAGGTTGGTTTGGTGATGGAACACCACTTTCGGAGGGGTGCGAAGGATCTTGGATAGGATAAAGCTCGTTTCAGGGCATGATGATAGATAATCAAAGCCATGATGAAGAATGTGGTTCAGTTGTTCCAAGTCTCAACCGATCATCAGGCAACCTTTCTGAACACACACTACATTACTATACTAAGTTTGATCAAATTCTATGACATCAGGAATTTGATATTCTATGACTTGGTGCTGATAATTCACTCATGATATTTGCAAATTGGTTGCTGGCTGCAATTGTTGATGCAAGCTGATGTTTAACCTGGTCAGGTATATTTTCATACACATGATGTAATGTTGCAAGATCTGTTACAGTGTACAGAATGTAATTTTATTCTCCACAATCACCACTAATGATCTGAAGCTGGTATCTGTGTTGTTAAGACTTATGTTTCATTGTGCAGTTGCCAGGCTCCCTAGAGCCTAACATAAGAGCAGATTTTTATTGAAACAGGTATACTATGTTGCATCAGTTAATTCAAAATGATTTGTTGAAATCAAATTTTGCCTACAACTCCAAAATCTCTCCCACAACAAATGGCTGGATGAGAAGTCACTTTCATATACTGTAGGAAATACCAAAGTGCTGTATTAAACAATATTTTCAAGCAGTCTGTAGTACAATACCTATCTTAAATGTGAAATCATGTATTCTCATTCTATATTTATTTACACAAAGCAATAATACACAGCATTTCTTCTATATTGAAGAGCTGAAATATCAATGCTGGTTTACTCCTTACGCAGTTTTGCTGGGGGCATATCTGCTTCCTCCTTCTTGCTGAGTCCAACTAGAAGTTTTTTGATTTCAGCTATTGCTTTGCCAGGATTCAGGTGCTGTGCAAATACCAAAAATTCCTTAGACATGTCTAACAAAGAGATATATGATTTAGATGGACAATAAAACTGAAAATTCCCTTACATCAGTTAGGGCTAGAATTCTATTTTTTCCTCACTAAAATGAATTTTAACACTCATGAATAATATAGCAATATTAGCAGCCTAAATATGATGCAAACTGCTCTACAATTCATTTTTACAGTTGAAATCAATAACTTGAACAGAATGAATCATAATATATTTCCAGACAAGGCATACAATCATTGCTATGCAGAGTAGTAATAACAAGAAAATCTTTTCTGTAAAAGGGAAATATATTAATACTCAGTATAAAGTGAATTGTTAGGGAGTCGTTTGTGAAGGTATTTGTAAGGAAGTGAAACACTTACAATAAACAGTTCACACAAAATGAGAACAGAAGTTTTTGAAATTCAGTGCTACAGAAGAACAAAAAAGATTATATGGACAGATCAATTAAACAATGAAGAGGTACTGAATTAAATAATAGAGAAAAATTGTAGGGTAGTAGTAGTAGTAGTAGTAGTAGTAGTAGTGGTGGTGGTGGTGGTTTTATTCACCTGTAGACTTCTTTTACAAGGTATTGGGCATGTCTTTGCATTACAATTTAAGAACAACAAAAATAATTCACATTTATATACATCTATGTACTTCCATGTCTATATATCTAAAAAGAAAGATGATGAGACTTACCAAACAAAAGCGCTGGCAGGTCGATAGGCACACAAACAAACACAAACATACACACAAAATTCTAGCTTTCGCAACCAACGGTTGCCTCGTCTTTCCTTTTGTTTGGTAAGTCTCATCATCTTTCTTTTTAGATATACTTCCATGTCTAGTATGACAAGGATGGGACAGGTAGTCAGCTGTCATCTTATAGTAGGAACCATCCCATCGTTGGCTGAAGTAATTTATGGAAACCATGGAATATCTAAATCAGGATGGCTGGATGGAGATTGGAGCCTCGACCCTCCTGAATACGAAGCCACTCTGTTTAAAACAGTGCTACCTTTTTTGGTTTGTCCCTAGTGTACAATATTGTTCGATATTGGGAAAGGCTAATGCTTTACTGTTCATTCATACCTGACACAACAATGTAATACACACATTGTTTCGCAACACTACACACACCCTACCAGCTGACATCAGGTTCATTTTGTGTACCACAACCTCCCATTTTCTGGCCTGAAAAACTGATTCAGCATCCCTCAACAACAAGTGAGGTGTTGAGCTCTGGGAGAAAGTTTATCAGAAGAGAGAAAAAGAAAGAAAAATATGGTATGAAAATTTTATGGGGAATGGAATGATAAATGTTTTATCACTATTATTATTTTTTATTTATTTATTTATTTATTCATCCGTAGACAACTTGTGTTGTATGGATGTCGTCAACTGTATACATGGAATGAGTATATACATAATAGTACTTCTGGTAGTACATATTTCTATGGTGCAACTTAATCGTTTGTACACAAAACACATACACACCAATCTTAGTTACAAATAAATATAAATTTACAAATGTATTCTTGCATGGATTACACAAAACAAATACACACCAATCTTAATTACAGATAAATATAAATTTACAAAGGTACTCTTGCATGAATTGGGGTGAACACATATCATTTACAGTATTCTTTGACAGTATAGTAACATTTATCTGCTAAATAACTTTTTGCAGCTTTCCTAAAGGCATGTATTCCAGTTTCAGCTTTGATCTCCTCTGGAAGTCTATTATACTGTATATTTTTATTCCATTAAATAATAAACTATTTTGGGTTTTTGTTTTGTTTTTTCATATGAGATGCAACTGGTGGCAGGATCTAGTCTAGTGTTGGTGTATAGATCTGTTTTGTGTGTACTGGTCAATGTGTTTTTTTATATATATCACAATCTGAAAGATGTATTCACATGGTACTGTCAAGATTCCCATGGTTTTGAATAAATCAGTACAGTGAGCTCTCTTGCTGCTTTTTGTTATTATTTGTACAGCCCTCTTTTGCAGCTTGAAAATTGCTTGTATGTTCTGCACATTTGTACCCCAGAAGGTTATGCCATAACTAATTATTGAATGCACATATGCAAAGTATGTAGTCTTAGCACATGAACTATTACATACTGACATAATTATCCGGAGTGCATAGCAAGCAGTAGCAATTTTCTTTTCTAGTGCTGCAGTATGGTCAGTTCAGTTAAGCTGTGAGTCAACATGCATTCCTAGGAATTTTGTGTTTGTGACACAGTATAAGTTCATCTTTAACTTTTAGGCCTATGCTATTATGTTTTTTATTTATGTGGAATTTAATACTGTTTGTTTTTTTAATATTGAGGGTTAATTTGTTGCTTACTACCCACTTGCATACATGATCGAGAGTTTCTTCAGCTTTGTCTCTCAATTTGTCTGGTGACTCATCACTGATAAGGATGCTGCTATCATCTGCAAATAGTATTGCTTCCCCGTATTTGACACTCTGGGGAAAATCATTGATATATATTAGGAAGAGTATTGGCCCTAGCACACTTCCCTGAGGGTCTCCTATGTTAATATGTTCTGGTTTGGAAATGTGTTTTGTCAATCTGCTGAACTTCGTTTGTGAGATCTCTACACACTGTACCATATTTTCCAAGTACGATTGAAACCAATTATTTACTGTTCCCCTTATTCCTAGTGCCTCCATTTTGTTTAGTAGTATTTTGTGGTCTACCATGTCAAATGCTTTGCTAAAGTCAAGGAATATGCCTGTTACATGTTCACCTTCGTCAAGTGCTTCTAAGACAAAATTTGTGAAGTGAGCTACTGCTGAACCTGTGCTTCTTCCTGGCCTGAAACCAAACTGTTCTTTACATAGTAGGTTGTACTTGTTTAGGAAATCCATTAGTCTCTTTTTCATTATATTTTCCATTACCTTGGAAAAGGATGAGAGTAATGAGATGGGCCTATAGTTTTCTATATTTTCTGGATCGCCTTTCTTAAATAGAGGCAGGACTTTTGCACATTTTAAGTATTCTGGGAAGCAGCCTGCAGTGAAAGATTCATTTATGATGTGTGCCAAAGGATGTTGTATGCTGTCTATGCAGTCCTTCAGTAAGCACACTGGCACTTCATCTAAACCTGCTGATGTTTTATTCTTTAGATTCTTCACAACCATTCTTACTTCTTCTATAGAAGTCGGTAACAGTAACATTGAGTTATCCATATAGTTCAATTTTTGTTCAGGCTGTTTTCTGCCAAACTTTTACTGTAGCTTGGTAGCAACACTGCTGAAGTACTCATTTATAGTATTTACTAGTGTATTTGGGTTATGTGTAATAGCACCATTATGTTTAATTCAAATGTTTACTGTTTTTAATTTATTACTGTTTGTTTCCTGTTTGGTAACAGTCCAGGCTGCTTTAATTTTATTTTCTGCCTTTTCTGTAATACTGTCATTGTGGGCTTTTTTTTGCATCTCGTAATACTCTTCTGTATATTCTTTTGTATGTGTGGTAGTAGTTTAGGAAACCAGGATCACTATGGTAGTTTTTTAACCTGTTCAGTTGTTTGAGTTTTGCAGAGGATTTCCTTATTCCTTTGGTCACCCAGGTATTTCTTTTGTGTGAGTGTACTGCAGTTTGCACCTCTGGGAATGCTTCATCAAATCTGAGTTTAAATAGTGACATGAATTTAGAACATTTCTTATTTACACTAGTTTCAGCATACACTTCTTCCCAAGTTATACTGTTTATTTGCTTGGCAAATTCTGATCTGTTTGGTTTGGAGAAAACCCTTCTGTATGTGTATGTTTTAGTTGTATTGTCTATATTTATGTTTAATTTTAGGATTTGACAGGAGTGATCAGAAAGGCCAAGGTTATCTACAATAATTTCACAACTTTCTTTATCTATGTCTGTGATTATGTGATCAATTGTTGATGATGAGTTTTTGGCTATCCTCGTGGCTCTGTTAACTAATGGTGATAACTTATAACAGCACAATATATTCAAGAATGAGTTACAGAATCTATCTGGGTTTTGTGTGTTTATATTTAAGTCTCCACAAATGAGAAGCTTCCCTTTAGGATTCAAAGCCATGTCTACAATATGGATTAGTTTTGCAGTGAAAGTATCTATATCACCACTGAATGAACGGCAAATACATATTATAGTTAACCTTTGTGCCTCATCTGTCTTGCTTATCTCTATGGCTGATATTTCTATGTGTTTTTCCTCACTTACAGAATTAATATCATTTCTAATTTTATAGGCAATTCCTTGCTTAACATATATACATGATCCACCACCTCTAATGGTGGTTCTACTATAATGACATGCTAGTATATATGAGTTTAAATTTATTAATGTTATTTCAGTTCCTCTACACCAATGTTCAGTAATGCATGTGACTGAACTGTTTTTTTGTGTTACATTTTTTACCAAACACCTACTCTGTGATACATAAGTAATACTCCAATTTATAGAACGTATTGTTTAACAAGTACTTTTTAACTCCCTTTCAGCAATTTCTTTAATCTCCTTTGGCCAGTTGTTGTGCAGTTTCATCCTTGGTAGAAAATACCTCAATATAGTAAGCTGGTTCAAGTGAATGTAGGTTGCAGTAGTTATGTGGAGAGGAAGAGACTTGCACAAGATAGTGTGGACAGCTGCTGTTTTCAGCACAAGAATAGAGACTGCACACCTGTATTGGGAAAAAAAGAAAAGAAGGTTGTCATAGTACTTATAATATACTGCTGATGTTCTCCCTGAATAAGTTTTGGCTTATGATGTGCAACAACAATAATTGTACCTTGTGCTCTTGTACTTTTATTGGCAATTTTTGAGGAAATATGATTACATTGTTTTCTTAATATATTTTCCCCCAGAAAGATTATTTCACCAAACACAACACAGGATGTGCAGATCTCCAATAAACCTCCTTTCTTGCTAAGAGATTTTTCCATGTATATCATCAGTCTTTGCCAATGAAATGAAGCTATTATTGGCATAAAAAGGCTTGGAAAACTCACAGAAATTAATTACACTGTTAGAACAAATACATACATAAAAATATATAAACAGACATAATTATCAGAAGCAAACTAGTGTACCTCTCTAAATATGAGACACATGTGCATACCCATAGATAACATAAATAAATGCAATACAATACAACACATGCATATGGATGAAAATAACTCACATTTTTCAACTGTGGTTGGTAATCATGCATAACCCTCAAGTATCTAGGAATTCCTTTTCTGAGCCATTTAAAGTGGGATGACAATGTAAATACTGATGTGGGGAAGGAAAAAACTGAATTCAGATTTATTGAAAGAATATTAACAAAGTGTGATTCACACCAAAAAGATTATACATAAAAGATTTTGCTTACAAAACCTGCAATCAACCAATTCTTGAGTACTGCCCGTTAGTCTGGGATGCTTACCAGATTAGATTAATGAAGGAGCATTGCTGAGTGCCTTTTTACCTAAATGCAAAGATCCCCATATTCCAAAATGAGTCAAGAAATATATTACTTTCTTCTTGATACATCTTGCACAATGACTATAACAGTAATTTCAGAGCCCCCAGGGGGCTCACAGCTTTTTCTTGAGTTTGTGGGGTGTGGCACACATGGAACCCCAAGATATTGCAGCCCATTCTTCCCTCCTGGACTGTGTGTCTTCCCCTGTGCCCATCCCTTCCTGTCCTCAATCCTTCCCCTCTGCCCCTCCTTCCTATCTCTTGGTATTCTTACTTATGTCGACTTGACTATCCACCTATTTTCTTGTATGCCCTCCAGTTCTTTCCCCTTGCTGTTTTGAAATTTTTGGTCCCCCTCTGGAGTCTGAGCTCCACTTATCAATTTTCTCTATGTAGTGTGAGCTATCTGGGGAAGAACTCCCTTCCCAGGATCTATGCTGATCCCTCTCTTTCCTCCTACCCCTCTGCCTTCCCCACCGTAGCCCCATCCCACCCACTAGGCCACCACTACATGTAGCCAGCCTGTGTGGTGGAGCTGTTGTGTACCCAACTGGCTAAGCCCCCTGACAACACTGGGGTCACACTTCTGATACCTGAGCTGTTGCCTCCATGTGTATGCCTAGGAGCAATTGCTTGTCATTATCGAGCATCGGAACTCCCAGCAATGGTCACTGTGCCAGGCAGCCCTTGTTGTGGCTGGGTTGCACCCACAGGGAAAGCCCCTGATCGGAGTGGGTCGTATCAGGGTTGATTCTTTTCATATTAAATCCATAAAACTCCAGAAAACAGGCTGCTCTTTTACGGCCATCTCTTTGATTGGCAATGAATTATTTAATGCTGCTTCTTATGACCCTGCAGCCCTCCCTTCCTGGCTACACCCTGTGAATAAGGCCAGGCTCACTGGCTTGGTACGATACACATTCTCTGCTACCCTGTCTACACTAGGATTGATGGGGATATTTTCACCGCCACCAAGCTGTTATTTTTTGTGGAAAATATCGAACACAAGTTTGGTGACATGGAGTCTCTCAGTGAAATACATTTGGGTTCACTGTTGATAAAAACTTCTTCTGCTGCCCAATCTGCAGCCTTTCATGCTTGCAACCATCTTGGCGACATTCTGGTGTCCATTACTTGTTATCAGTCTTTGAATATGGTTCAGGGAGTCATGTTTCATATGGGATCCCATTCTTCAAACTGATGAGCAACTACAGGCCAATCTGGAACTAAGTGGCCTTCATTCTGTTTGGCATGTTCAGAAAAGTTGTAAGGACAACTCCATTGATACCACTGCCTTTACTCTGGAATTTGAGGGAGATACGCTCCTGGAGAAGGTCAACATTATGGTTTACTGGTGTGATGTGAAGCTGTATGTCTCACACCCATGAGCTATTTTCAGTGTTTGCATTTCTGGCATATGCCTTCCCACTGCATGGAGGACCCTCTATTGTCCATGTGTGTTAACTGTCACAACCATCACTCTCCTAGCTCACCAGGTTGCCTGGTTTATAAGAAGGAACAGAAGAGAAGATACAGGAGTACAAGTCCCTTCATCGTTCATCCTACACTGTGGCTCATCAGAAATATCACCATCTTCACCCTGTGTCGATGACATCTAACTTTGCCTCTGTTATGTCAATTCCCCCTCCCCTCTCCTCCTTGCCCCAGTCCTGCCCCCTCTCCTCCTCCCTTCATTGGTGCCACTGATGGAGATTCCTCCCAGGACCAAGCCCCTCATTTCTCTGGCATCAACAAGGCCAGAGGTCTGCTGCCACAACTCAAGCTGTGGGATCCACAGACCATGTGCCCCTTGTGTCTAACCTCTTATTTATGGCTGTCACCCCCTCCTCATTTGTGACAGATGGTGACTCAGTGATGTGATTGGCTCCAACTTGTTTGCCTCCCATTTGGATCCCCATATCATGCTTATTCAACGGAACTATAGTGGATACTACCGTCACTTCATGGAGTTGCAGCCACTCATTTCCTTTTACTCAGCAATCTGTGTCATTCTCCAGGAATTTCATTTTCAATGCCCAGTTACTGACCTTTCATGCATTCCATGCATTCTATCAGAACCAGGTCAGCCATCTGAGGGCTTCTGGTGGTGTTTGCATGTTGGTCTTACAGAAATTGTTAGTACATGGATCCCCCTTCATATCACATTGGAAGCATCTGCCATCCAGGTCCACTTTCACTCTGCGGTTATGGTTTGCAATCTCTATCCCCCTCCTGACAGGCCACCTACACCCGCTGCCATAACTACCCTTCCTTCAGCAGCTCCCATCCCCCTTCCCCCTTCTTGGGGATTTCAATGTCCAGCACCCTTTAGGGGTCAGTGCTTTTTTGTCTAGTTGCAGGCTCCTCAATGACCAGTTTCCTGCAGACCACAACCTGTGCCTTCTTGATGATGGTTCCCCTACTCATTTTAGTGCCACAAATGGTATTTTTTCTTGCCGTTGATCTTTCGCTCACTTTCCCTCCTCTTTTTCCTTCCTTAAACTGGTCACCACATGATGGCCTCTGAGATAGTGACCACTCCCTGCTGATTCTCTTGTTCCCTGCCCACCTAATGATGGTCAGGTAACCCCTACTGGACTTTCTGTCATGCTGATTGGCTTCTATATATCTCCAAGGTTGTCTTTAAACCTTACTTGGCAGGTTGTATTGATGAAGCCATTTGTGATCTGTCTGATAAGATAATTCACGCCACCAGCATTGCCATTCCACGGCCAACAGGCTCTGTTAACCGCCGGTCAGTTCTGTGGTGGGGCATAGCTATTACCACTGCCATCCAAGATCACTGACAAGCTTTGTAGCATGTTAAGAAGCACCTGTCCTTCACTGGTCTTATTACCTTTAAATGTCTTCAAGCCAAAGCCCATTACTTAATCAAACAGAGCAACTGAGTGTGTTTGGAATGCTTTGTCTCCTCCCTATGTTCTTCTGTCCTTTGTCACAGGTGTGGGCTACACACCACATCCTCCAAGGTTGTCAGCAGCAGTCTTCCATTCTGGGCCTTGCCCTTCCAGGTGGCCTTCGTACAGATCCACCAGTTCTTGCAGAACTCCTTGTGACCCATTTTGCAACAGAATTGGCGTCAGTCTCCTACCCATACACTTGCTCCTCCAGAAACAGGGGGCTGAAGCTTCCAACTTATGTTTTACTCCTTGTCAGGCATCATCCTATGTCAACCTCTGACTGAATGGGAACTACTTCTGACCCTCTCTTCTTCCCATGATTCAGCCCCTCGCCCTGATTCCATCGATAAAAAATTGCTCCAACACCTTAATCCTCCACAGCAATAATATCTCTTCCAGATATTTAACCATATTTGGCTGCAAAGCATTTTCCTCTCTTGGTGGAGGGACAGTATTGTGGTTTCTGTCCTTAAGCCCAGCAAGGATCCATCATCCCTTGTTAGTTTGGCCAATGAGTCTGACCAATCTCACCTGCAAGTTATTTGAACAGATGGTGGCTAGTCAGCTCACTTGGGTCCTCGAATCTTGGAACCTTTTATCTCCTTACCACTGTGGCTTTCAGGATGGATTGTCTCTGATCAATCATCAGCTTCAAATGGAAACCACAGTTCGGCAGGCCTCTTCTCAGTGCTGCCATCTAGTCACAGTGTTCTTTGATCTCCATAAAGCTTACGACACAGCTTGGTGCCATCACATCCTACTACACTCCATTGAGTGGGATCTTCGGGGACCCCCCTCCTGATTTTTACTTACCAGTTCCAACCCCACTGGTAGTTCAGAGTTTGCGCTAGCACAGTTCTCAGCTCTCTGCAGGCCTAGGAAAATGGTGCTCCGCAGGGCTCCGTATTACGTTTCCTTTTTCTCATTGCTATTAATGGACTTGCAGCCTCTGCCAGACCATTAGTCACTCCTGCTTTGTATGTGGACAATTTTTGTATTTGGGCTAGCTCCCACTTGGTGCCATCCAGTGCACTTCCACGTGGACACACACACACACAATTTTCAATTATATCCTCTTAAGTCGAGGGTGGTGCATTTCTGTCACTATAATACAATGCCTGTCACCTGACCAAGTTCCCCCAGTTCCGTTTCTTGGGTCTTTTTTTTCATGAACTTAATGCTTAATGTCCTTCACTTCCTTACCCACACCTCTTGGGGCACAGATCATTCAACTCTTCTCCATCTTTATTGGGAATTAGTTCCATTTCATGTGGGCTATAGCTGTCAAGTTTATGGATCAGATGCCCCTTCCATGCTGCTCCTCTTGGACCCTGTTCACCATCATGTTATCTGTTTAATCACCAGTGCCATTAGCACTAGCCCTGTTGACAGTCTTCCAGCTGATGCTGGGATCCCTCCCCTATCGGTTCAGTAGTCCCAGCTCCTGGTTTCCTATGCCACCACAATCCGCTCTTCCCTTCGTCACCCCTCTAGTTCTATTCTTTTGGTGCCTTCGGGACATTGTCCACTTGCTGCCCACCACAGGGTGAGTTTACTGGCTGGGCTCCACCTTGCTTTTCTCTGCTGCAGTTTCCATCTCCCCTCATTGTCCTCCCCCCAACATTCTCTCCTGACCCCCACCCTCCTGGTTAGTTCCTTGACCCCAGATTCAGATGGATCGATTCCAGGGTTCGAAAGGCTCCATTGCTCCAATTGTGTTCCATTGTACGTTCTGCCCACTCTTATGGCAGCTTCAGGATGCTACTGATTTTTACACCTTTCACATCTTCTGTTAGGACAGAACACCATCTCTTGCCTGCCACATGTGGGGTGTTTACCACGAAACTGATGACCATCTATTGGACCATCCACTTTAGTAAACAGTTCTCCTTCACTCAAGTTTTGTTATGCATGGACTCAATGAGTGGCCTTCAGGCTATAGCTCAGTGTTTTTCCCATCATCCCTTGGCATCGGCTATCCATGACCTTTTCACCGATCTTGGCAATGCTGCTTGTTTTGTTGACACACTTTGGGTTGCTGGCAATGTGGGTATCCCGGGTGATGAACTTGCTGATCACCTGCCTGGGAGCAGGGTGGGGGGACGGATGGGAGGGAGGGAGAGTGGGGGGAAGGGGGGCAGCAGCCAACTAGCCCCCTGTTCTCAATGACCCCTCCAGGGACAGATTTGCAGCTTTGTGTCCAATCCCTTTTCTTGAGGAGGTATCCCCTTGTCTAATAAACTTCATACAATCAAGGAGACTCCCATCACATGGTGTTCTTCCTTCCATCTCTCCTTGTGGGAATCTTTTCATTGGCCATACTGTGTTGACTCATGGTTTTTTATTCTGCAATGTGCCACCCCCCCCCCCCCTTTTGTAGTTACGGGGCCCATTCAAAGTGACATAGATTTCTAGACTGCCCCCACCTTTTGGCCCTGCTAAGTACACCATCCCACCTTTCTTGTCCCAGGTGTCAGCAGACGACTCTCACATGGTTACTCCTGTTACTCCTGTCCTCCGTTTTCTATATGAAAGTGGTTTGTCCTCCCAGGTTTAAGTACCTGAATTTCCATCTGGAACTGGAATCCCTTGGTAAGTGTTTGCATTGGTTGTGGACACCTTAGCCTTGCCTTCATACTCGCCAGGTTCTGCCCCCTTTTCCCTATAGTTTGCCTCGTCTTTTGTGCCATTTTGTTTCCCTTTGTCTTTCCCCTGTACCTTTTACTCACTGTTTGCCCTTTTTCCTTACCCCTTGATTGGATTGGCTGTTTGTGCTCTTCCTCCCTTGGTTTCTGCCACCACAGATCATGAGACTGATGATGACCTCACTGTTTATTTTCTCTCCCCCCCCCCCCCCTCTTCCGCCAATCAATGAACCAACTAACATTAAAGAATTCAGGCTCACACACAGAGGTATTGCCTGTCTTTCTACTTGTATATCATCCATGAATAGAATAGAATGGGGGATAGTTATGCTGGTAAACTATGCACCCTTCTCCAACATTGTAAGATGACTTGTGGAGTACAAATGTACATATCACATATATAAACAGTGTGGATCACAGTGGTAGTTTTACTAAAATATATGCTTACCTTAGGGCATGCAACAGTACAGTTCATGATCGTGTGACATCGAAAAACAGAATAACTATCATTAAGTCTTCTCAGTCGGTGTTCAATGTATTCATCACGTGAATCAATTATCCATCTATATGCCTGCAATGAAACATGATTATCAGCCCCTGCCAGAAAATTGTGAGAATGTGTTTTATTCATCCACAGAAGCTACACCACATTAAAATATTATATACATAAAATATAAGCAGTATCACAGTCATATTGGGTGTACTCCTTTATAATATTATATTAAATGAAAACAAGCATCCAGTCTTTAACATGGAGTGGAAATCCAAACAAGAATTGTGCTGGAGGAAGGGAAAAACAAGAAAGAAGGTAAGAGTAGAAACATATTATGGTTAAACATAAATAATTTAGGAGTAAGGGTAACAGCTCAACAAACAGTAGTGGCATTGAGTCATCGACAGGCACATAAAAAACTGCACAAGCTCTCAGACAAATCCTTTTTTGAGGTAGAATATGCCATGACTGCAATTCTGAAGATAGACTAGTGCGAGGAGTTGTGTCAGATGGAGTGGGCAAGAAGAGAAGGATATAGGCAGTGAGAGGAAGGTACAAAAAATTAACTTCATCTTTTGTACTTCCCTTCTGAGTAACTTATATTTCCTGCTTTCATAGACTGAAGCAGTACACTGCTTGATGACTGTGTTGTCAATGAGTATCGCTCTACTCTTACAGCAACAGTCTCAGCACAAGGGATATGCAATTAGTAATCCTGAAAGCATATGTGCATTCAAGCTGCCTTAGTGAAATATGATGATTCCTTGAATGCACATGTGCAGATGTTAGAAATTCTCAAGTTGCTAGTTAAGCATTTTTACTTGCTTGAACATCTTCTGACTTGTCAAACAGGTCTTTCAACTTGCTATGCTACAACAGATCTGAGACCTTCTCCTCCTTGATTATACAAACATATATAAAAAGTTTATTTCTTTTATTAGTTCGCTTACTCATTTATTTATTTATTTACACTGGTCAGAGTTTCACTCTTTGGGATTCCCCTTACATTGGCTCAGACACTATCATTTTGCAATGTTGGCATTCATATTTTTATGTAGCACATAAAAGTAATTCCTGAACATACACTATTAATTTACAATACAGTAAGTGTTACACACAGACAATACTTATCCTAGGAAGGAGAGGGGTGAAAAAAGGAGAGAAAAGGTGGAGAGAAAAATAGTCTTTGAGTGAAGAGGAAAAGCAGTTAGGAGGTTAAAATGTGCCTAAGAGTTTGGTTAATGACCTTGAAGCTGTAGGATGTAACGTATACATACTCAGCAAAAAGAAAAGATAGAGTTACCATTATTTGATTAGATAAGTAATAAATTCATTTTATATGCAAAAATTTGTAATTTCTCCGTTGTTGTGAGGCACATCATTCCATCATCTTGATAAGCATTTCTGGTATAAGAGAAACTTAAAAAATCATGTAGGAAGTAAAGATCAAGTGAATTGTGAGTTACTATTGGTGATGTAAAAATGTTCCATTCATGAACAGACAAAATTTGTAGTAACTCAGGAAAATACAGAGGAAATGCACAACATGGTGATAATGCCTTTGGACTGTGTATAACCAAGGTATTTCTCCATATGAATAAATCATATAACTAAAGCTTACATTAGTTCTATGTCCTTTTTTGCCATCCAAGAACAACTTCTCAAGTTAGCATTCCACAAAGCATTCTTATTAAACAGTTAGTTGAATCAGACAGATTAAGGTATCACTATGAATCACAATACTGTGTGGAATCAGATGAAGAAAGGTGAAAGAGAGAGGGGGGGGGGGGGGAAGGGGGCTACTCCACTATATTCTTTGACAATGTGATCTACTATGCTCTCACTGAATAATAATCAATGTTTCAAGTTGCATATCAGACATGTCACAGAATGCTTAAAAGCAGTTTTCCAAATTTAAACTGTAGGGATATTCAAAAGAACTTCATAAACCACAGAGCATGAATATATAAATACATACTGTCTCATTATATATGAATGATCCCGCAGCTGCTGCTTGCTCCTTTTTTATTATTCTGGGTGCTTTAGATAGACAAGGTACTACTAAGTGAGATTTCCAATGTGTGCCGGGACTTACCACAGTTCACTACTACCAGCACCACATCATCACAAGGTGCCTGTGCTTAACAGATAGAGGATTGCACCATAATCTAAGAGTGAAATTAAAAATTAAAATTACTTTTCCAAATTATGTGAGTGTATGCTTCAGTATATTAACGTTAACATTGTGAAATCTCAGAGAGTGACCTAATGAATATATTTTACACAATTTGTGCTACTTACAGCACTTGATTGCAATAATGCTATAATACTGCTGCACCAAGTTTCAAGAATTTATTATAAATAACTGTGAATACAAGGACTCTTAAAGAGGCAGTTCAGAGGTCATGTTCTACTGCCAGTTCCATTATAAAAACTTTAGCTTGAAAAGTTTACATGCAATTGAGCTAAAACTTTTTCAGAAACTAAAGCAAATTTAACTCGTATAACAATTAGGAAAATTGTAAATTATTAAACAACAGAGATATTAATCAATATGTGTCTGAGAAAGGGGCCATTTAGATGCTGCAACCTGTGCCTAGAGAGGATGATAGTAGATATTCCATTTGACAGTCGCTGCACCTATATATAAATATGGCCATAGAGGCAGTAAAGTGGAGACATTTCACAAAGAGATATCAATCTGACTGTATGAGTTAAATGCCTGCTTGCACTGTGCCTTGAATGATGTCACAGTTGGTCAGTTACCAAAAGCATTTTTGATAAAAGTAGGAAGTGAATTTGTGAGAACTGTACATCAGCCCAGATCGCTTAGATTTCACACAAGTAACTGTTCATGTGCCACCTGTAATGTCAGAGAAACTCCATGGGGAGTGGCAAGACTGTTTTCCACTTTTAAGTTGAGCAATTAACTTTTGGTGATTAGAGGCCACAGCAACAGACCACTTTACCAGGAACTTTCCATAGAGGTCACCTCTGAACAATTAATATGCTGTTTCTGATAGGGACATTAGTATTATTATTATCATCATGAATATTATCATATTTTGTGCATGTGAACTTTTACTGAATATATCTATCAGTTAAAATTTATAACTTTTATTTATAGTCATTGTTTCTGATCCCGGTGAGTAAATAGCAAGTAGGAACATTTTTTTCAGTGAGCACAGTGAGTAATGTGGACTTGCAGACTGGAAATTATGTCAGTATGTTCTCCATCGTTTTCTGGCTGACCACGATAGTTTTCATGCTCTTGTAGATGACGAAGATAATTTACCCACCACCCCACATATGATGCCAAAGCTCAGAAACTGAACTGTGGAAGTGTTCAGTACAAAACACGGAACTCTGTAGGCACTAACGTGATGCTGAAGTGAAATATGACAAAATCAGCACAACAACAGTGTTAAGATTTGCTCACAAGTGTGGAAACTGAATTGTGAAGGTCAGGCTCAGTATCCTTGAACATGGTGGAAGGAGGTAAGAAGGCGACCCTACACTGCAGCTACCATTGGCACTGAGATTAGAAGAACATGGTGCATTATCATGGAGCTGTGTGGATCTACAAGTTACCTGCAAGCTATTGTGTGTGCTCACCAGTGCCCAACTCCCTGCTACCCCCCCACCCTTGTGCTACTGATGCTGCCTGCATTACATCGCAACACGTGACATCGCATTTGCTGGTACACGACGCCAGCATCACTCATCGATGTCAAGCAATTAAGTCATGAATATTTAAAGGATTTGTTAATTGTTTATAACAGGCTATTAAAGATGGAATCAAATGATAGGGATGATGTGAAAGTTATGATGGAATCAGGCTCTGACGATGAATCCTCAGAATTAGTAATTGAAATTAATAAGGATGGTTCTGTGAAAGTAATAAATCAAAAATCTGAATGTGATTTGTCAAAAGTAGAACTGTAGGTAAAATTCAATGTTACTGCAAAGTCACAACTAATCTTTGATGATGATGTAAATGAAGTTGAGGTCAAAAAAGAAAAAATGGAAAGAGTTATCAGACAATGAAACAGAGTTCAATATTTCTGAAATTCAGCTAACTCAGGGAATACTAGAACCTCCTTTAAAACGAGTGGAAATGCCAATTGGGAAGGTAGAGGCATCAAACTGGATGCAATTATTGTTTCTAAACTTAAATTGCTTCATAACGAGCTAAAGGATACTAGTAAAAAATTGAACAGTACGACTGAATCTAGTAGTAAAGAACTAAAGGATAATAGTAAAGAACTACAGGGTAGTAGCAAAGAACTATAGGATGAAATGGCCTCAAAATTGTATAGCTTAAATTACAAAACTGATTCTAAGTAAAGTGCTCTGCAAGTCAAAGTAGGGCAACAACTAATTAAATTGCATAGTATTTTCAGAACCAAACTTGGTGAAGTTCATAAAGATGTCAAAGATGTAGATGATCTTATGGAAGTGAGGTTGTCACAAAGAATAGCAATCAATCCAAACTTTTCTCTAATCAGTATGAGGAAGTAACTAATAAAGTAATTGCCTTTCAGAAGGATATTAAGAAAGTAAAATCTGACTGTGAGAAATTACGTGAAGATGTTAACAAAAAATTTTCTGATTGAGTAGAAGCAGAACTACAGGTAGAAGAACTAAATACTAGTATTACTAATACAGAAAATAGAGTAATCTCTGGAAGTTCTTTCAGTGCTACATTACAGCCTGTTGCTTCAGTTTGACACAGCTTTTATCGGATGTTGTCAATTTCTATGTTTCGATCCAGATAAACAAATTCACCCATTAGAGTTCTGCAATGATTTTGAGGATGTTTTACCAAATGCATGGACAGAATGTGAGCAAAATTTCTTTCATAAGAAGTCATTTGTCAGGAGATGCTTTGCGATGGCCAGCTGATGTAATGATTAGATGCAAAACTATTTCTGAATTTAAAACTGCATTGTTTAATGAGTACTGGTCACACAACAAACAAAACAAAGTTTTGAGACAACTTTGGACTGGTACAAAGTTTACTGCAGGTCGTGAATCAGTTGAAGAGTTTTCTAGAAGATGGGATTCATGGCTGTCACATATGGCAGAAAAAATTACACTGGAAATGACAGTCATGGGACTAGAAGGTAAATGGCATTGGATTGACAGAAAAGAATCACCTCCATACCCAGAGATAACATGGATAGGTTCATTGAGTACCTGGAGTGAGTGGAAAGAATAGCTGCTGTTGAGGAGCAGGTGCAGAATAATAATAGATCTTCCAACAGTCATATAAACAACAAAAATAATGACAATGGGAAGATGAATGTTAGAAATATGGGCATTCATAATACATACCTAATTATCATGGTCAAGGCCATGGTAGAGGGAGAGGAGGCAGAAAGCCACTGTGCTTTTGCAATAATTATTATGATGAAGGCAGAAATGAAAGCAATGTACCACTGAGACAAGATGGAGAGCAGAATGCTACCCAATCTGATGCTGAATTGAATGAACACAACAGGCTGCATGTGGCAAACTAAGTCCTGTCTATGAAGGAACTGGTGCTCACAAGATAGAAACAGTAACACAGCCAGCAACAAAAATACAGACTACAGTCAGTCAGCACATGCAAACTGATAATAGGGATGATAAAATAGGAACAGACAGTACCAGTGATGTGCTAAACCACTCTCATTATAAAGCTGACAGCATTTTGGACACATTAGAAAAATGGATCAAGAAGGAAAAAGAAAATGCTATATACAATAGGGAAGAACAAATTGACTGGTCTGAATCAGATAAGGATGAAGATGAAGTAAATCTTTATATCTTCAACAATAATGGCAATCTGAAGTTTTGGTAGAGGAAGTAGAGTCAGTTTTGCAAAGTTTTCAAGAGGAGGAGTCATTAGATGAAGGACGTAGCAATAATAATGAGGTCAAGGAACCTATTAGCTGTATTGACTTGCCACAAACTGTAAAAGTTGACAACAGTATTATAGACAGCAATGTTGTGCATGGACACAGTTGCTTAGAGATAGAGAGCAGCTCAGCTGATTTGTAGCAAACAAAAGTTGAGGAAGTTGTCATGTGCTTTGATTTAAATTTGGTGTAATGGTTAGAAAAGGCAACTGTGAATGTAGAGACTGATGACCCTGTGAATCTGAGTTAAAATACACCTGCAGCTGAACATAATTAGTTTAACTGGAAACATATTGAAAAGGATTATTAGAAGCCTTTTAAGAGGAACCTGTTCAAGTAAGAATAATTCACCCCATTATAAAAACTAACATCTCAGGAGTAACAGTGGATTGTCTTCTTGATAGTGGCAGTGATGTAAGTGCTTTGTCCCAAATATTGTTTGATTCTGTTCCTTATAAGAATGGGTTAACTGCCATGAAAGTAAGTGATTTAAGAATAATGGATGCCACAGGAGAAGTTTCTAGACCAGTAAAGCACAAAGCTTTGATACCAGTTGGTATGAACAACATAATAATAGAGCATCACTGTTTAGTCATGCACGGTTTAAGTGTCAAAACGTTAATTGGTACAGGTGTTTTACTGAAATATCTAGGAAAGATTGACTTTGATCAGAGCCACTTAGTACTAATTTTACCAGTCTCTCAAGTGATTATACAGCCTTTCATTGGAAATTATGTTGGCAGTAATAATTAAGCATGGGAACTTCCTATTAGAGTAATAAGAAATAAGGGATACTTGCAAAATGATACTGAGTTCGAAAATAATGTGTGATATGCTGGTGCAGAAGAGAACTATATCCTCGATGAAACAGAGGATAAGGGACAGTCAATACATCAAACTTCTGGTGAAAGAGCCTTGGACAGGAAAAGAAGGTATGACAGAAATCTTCCCCCACATTGGTGAACTAGTGTTAGTCAGAACTAAAGAAGAATCTAAGAAAATTTCAGCAGAAATAAAGGAGTTTATGCATGTTTATCAATGATGATTCAGGACAACAGGTAAGCCTCCTGCAAATGCATACCATTTCGAATACTCAAAAACTAAGAAAGAACTAGGTCTATGAAACACTGTAGAGCAGAGGCCTTTCAAAACTGACAATAATTACTAATTAGATTCTGTATGAAGCCTGCCGCTCTTTGGTGGATGCACAGTTTGGTGCATTGTGTGGCCCAGCTGGTTGAAACTTTATTTCCCTATCAAGTTTCATTCTCTTATTCTGTTCTAGCACTAGCAAGTAAGGTGTTACGGTGTGAAGTCAGCACTGGTATGCCAGTTGGGAATGACAGGGAAGAGAAGGATCTGAGAAGAATTCAGCCAACAACGCACTGACTGACCTCCCTTTCAGGATGACAGTGCAACAGCAGTGGCCCCCTAGGTGAAGAAGACATAAGCAACACGCCCGACTGGTGGCACCCCACTTTGATAGTAGTGTCAATGTTAGCCACTTCATTAGGAACCTATGTAGCACAGACTTGTTTATCTGTTCTGGAGAAGACATTATTTTGTATGTCACCCTTTGCTTGTGACACATATCAAAGTTAAGTATTGTAATTATCTTTTGTACTAAAACTCATTACTACAAGTTGTTTGACTGCTTGTTTAGCAAATCGAGGATGCAGGGCTCCTAGACACAACAATGGCAATGAGATGGAAAAAAAAACACTGGTGATGAGGTGAATGAATACCGTAGCGACAGCCTGTTACCAGAGCCAACCAGCTGCCAGAGATTTTGTTTTGTCGTGGGCTTTTATGTTTTGCTGGCACCTTAATTCTGCTTTGTTTTTTCTTTGTTGGGTGTGTTAACATGTTTTAAGAGTGTCTATTATAGGGTTTTTTCTATGCAGTGTTTTCAGGTGGGTTTGGAGAAATTTTCTTTGCCTGTGTGCTTATTTTTGTTGCTTGCATTGTCTGTTTATTGCATTTGCCTGTTTCAAAATGAGCAACCCACCTCTTCCACTCCCTGCTCAAGCACCTCAGCTGCAAGCAATAGATGCAATGCAGCTAACACAGATGTTTCAGTTTCAGATGCAGCAGACTGAAACCCTTCTAAACACAGCACTGCAGTTACTCGCCAACCGAGCCCAACATGCCACAACTGTAGCTCCGAGAGCCATACCGTGTGCCATACCGCCTTTTTGCCTGTTTAACAAAACAGAAGAGGAATGCTCAAGTCGTTGCAACAGTATGAAGCCCACATCATTGCTCATAAAGTATCAGGTACTGTGAAACTACATTATTTTTTGTCGAGGGTAGGAAGTGCAGTCTTTCGCCTCATTCAGAAATTGTTCCCTAACACAATTTGTAGTGCCCCCAGAATTTTACGAAAGTCTGGAGACACTTGCATTCCAGCCATTTCGAACACGTGTTATTTTAAAGCAGGGCGTAAGGATGAGCATGGGATACTGCACCCATTTATTGTTTGTGCAGGCGAAACTGGAAGGGAGATAATTGAGATAATTCATCAGCGCTGGCAAGTTATCAGCGCAACCTGCCAAGAATAAACAAATATGGCCCGGAAGCTCTGTGGCCAGCTGCAAAGAGTAATGTAGCATTGTATTGTTAAAAAACAAATGGAGAGACTTGAAATAGTGACTGTTTATTAGACGTTGAACTGCTGTTGAGAGTATATGGACTAGAAGTGGATAGTCAGCCACGATAAAAGCTTATGTATTAATTGTGTTCAAAAATGTGTAATTAACAGATTCTGGGCGCCCGGTAATGTGTGGGCTTACATCATAAAGTTTAGTTGTTTTTTTGTACAAAGTGGAAATAAATATGTTCTGGTGCACTGAATGATATTCCAAGAGTAGCGTATTTTTTAAATAAGAAGAGAGAGAGTGAGAGAGTGAAAATTTTCCCTTCCTAGCAGTGAAATCTTTGGAGAAGCATCCGGTGTGAGCCTAAGACATCGGCGCTGCAAGAAAGCAGAACCAGCATTCTTCAACAAGTAAGTTCACAAAAATGCTTAAGCTGTATAGAGAGAGCTTAACATTACACCGGGCCGCCACACATTCCAAGTGAACTTTCCTATGATCAGGTTGCAGATTCTCGAATTATTATGACCAACAAGTGGGTGTGGGAGCAGCTAGGTACCAATTCTTTCATTGCAGGAAAAGGTCAGAACAAACTTATTGCAAAAGGATAATAGATTTGCTGGGTGTGATGAGGAAATGCAAATTCAAATGTGCTTTATATTCAGAAGTTATGTTGCGTGATGCAATTGTGTACAATGTAACTGATGTCAACCTTAGAGAATAGATGCTGAAATAGTCAGATCCATCATTCCATCACCTAGTGCAAATTCTAGATCAGTATGATTCAGGTGCCATAGTGGCCGATAAATTTGAGCAGCCACCAATTTGTCAGGTTGAGTCGTCCCTTCCTCATCACCATCCCAGTAGGCAGCAACAGCAAGCATGCACCAAGCTGTGTAAACAGTTTTCTCTAAACAGATGACTACATCAGTGAATTCACAGCACAAATGCCAAGATTGCCCGTCCAGACAAGCACAGTGTCATGCTTGTGGCAAGAAAATTCATGTTCAATTCATATATTTGCAATGGAACAAACATAAGAATTCTGCCCACTCACAAAAATCTAGTCACAAGGCCCATGTAATCAATGCAGTGTATTCAAAGGGTGCTGCAGGCATTACCAAAACTAGCAAGCAAACAGTTTCTTCAGTGCTATGTCAGTCCAACAAACTTTTTGTTCATTTGCATCTTCAGCTGGACATGGGTGCCCCTGTTACATTGTTGAATTGTAACACATATGAACTGTTAGGCTACCCACACCTGTCTAAAATAGTATGCACCTGACGGCTTATGATGGACAAGACATTCCCATTCTTGGAAAATGCATTTTGCCTGCCATTTATCGATCAGATTAGATTAGATTAGATTAATACTTGTTCCATAGATCATGCACATGACACTTCGTAATGATGTGGAACGTGTCAGGTTAATAAAAGATTTTTTTTGCCCCCCCTTAATTTATATCTAAAAATTCAGCCAATGAGTAGGAGTTGTCATCTAGAAATTCTTTTAATTTATTTTTATATGTTAGTTGGCTATCTGTCAGGCTTTTGATGCTGTTTGGTAGGTGACTAAAGACATTTGTGGCAGCATAATTTACCCCTTTCTGTGCCAAAGTCAGATTTAACCCTGCATAGTGAAGATCATCCTTTCTCTTGGTGTTATAGTTATGCACACTGCTATTACTTTTGAACTGAGGTGGATTATTAACAAAAAAATTGCATAAGTGAATATATATACTGTGAGGTTACTGTGAGGATCCCTAGATCCTTAAATAGATGTCTGCAGGATGACTGTGGGTGGGCTCCAGCAATTATTCTGATTACAGGTTTTTGAGCAATGAATACTTTTCTACTCAATAATGAATTACCCCAGAATATGATGCCATACGAAAGCAGTGAATGAAAGTAGGCATAGTAAGCTAATTTACTGAGATTCTTATCACCAAAATTTGCAATAACCCTAATAGCATACGTAGCTGAACTCAGACGTTTCAGCAGACCATCAATGTGTTGCTTCCACTTTAACCTCTCATCAATGGACACACCTAAAAATTTTGAAAATTCTACCTTAGCTACAGACTTCTGTTCAAAGTCTATATTTATTACTGGAGTTGTGCCATTTACTGTATGGAACTGTATATACCGTGTTTTATCAAAATTTAAAGAGAGTCCGTTTGCTGAGAACCACTTAATAATTTTGTGAAAAACATCATTTACAATTACATCACTTAGTTCTTGGTTTTTGGATGTTATTACTACACTTGTATCATCAGCAAAAAGAACTAACTTTGCATCTTCATCAATGTGGAATGGTAAGTCATTAATGTCTATCAAGAACAGTAAAGGACCTAAGACCGAATCCTGTGGGTCCCCGTACTTGATAGCCCCCCAGTTTGAGGAATAAGCTGTTGTTTTAACATTACATGAACCACTTATTTCAACTTTCTGCATTCTTCCAGTTAAGTATGAATTAAACCATTTGTGCACTGCCCCACTCAAACCATAATGATTTCGCTTATCTAAAAGAATTCCATGATTTACACAATCAAAGGCCTTTGAGAGATCACAAAAAATACCAATGGGTGATGTCTGGTTATTCAGAGCATTTAATATTTGATCAGTGAAAGCGTATATAGCATTTTCTGTTGAAAAGCCTTTCTGAAAACCAAACTGACATTTTGTTAGTACTTTATTTTTACAAATATGGGAGGATACTCTTGAATACATTACTTTCTCAAACATTTTTGATAGAGCTGTCAGAAGAGAGATTGGGCACATTACATGAACTGTAACTTTCACTATGCTACAATTGCGCAATTGTGAGAACATATTTTGCCTTGATTTGTTTGGCTTTCAAATTCAGGACAATGTGTTGTCAGTGACTGCACTCAATGCTAAAGACAGTGTAGCTAGCTTGCTGAAGGAATTCCCTGGACTCTTTTCTGTAGGTTTAGGCAAGGCTAATAATTTCGTTGCACATATTACTATGAAAGACAATGGTCAGCCAAACTTTTGCTGGGCCAGAACTGTTCCTATTGCATTACGGAACACTGTGGCTGCTGAACTTAATGAATTGCAAGATAGCGGAGCTATTGTGCCCTTACAAGCTATCCATTGGTCAAGTCCTCTGGTTTTGCTCCCCAACTTTCAGGTCGCATTCACCTCTGTGTTGACTTTAAGTCTATAGTCAACCCACAAACTGAGATTGATACCAATCCATTGCCATGCCCAGAGGATGTCATGGATAGATTAGGCACTGGCCGCTACTTTTCAAAAATTGATTTGCGTGATCTATATCTTCAAATACCACAATGAAGAATCTCAAACTATGTGCGTTGTGAACACTCATTTCGGCTTTTTTTAAATATTTGTGTTTGCCTTTTCGCAGTGCTTGTGCACCACCCTTTTTCCAATGGAACAGCAGACTCCTCAAGTACCAAACTGTTCAAACTATTTGGACAATATTGTTGTAGCAGCTCATACACCTGAAGACCACATTGCAAATTTGTATGCTTTGTTTTGTGTGTTATCTGATGCAGGACTAAACAGTAGAATAGAATCAACAAGTGTGATTGCTTTAAACATTAGTTGCAGTATCTTGGTCATGTCAAGGTGTACATCCTCATCAGTCACATTTGTTAGCCATACGTGATCTGCCAGTTCCTTGCAATATCACAGAATTGCAGTCAGTCTTAGGGAAAATGAACTATTATATTCGGTTCATACTGAATGCTGCACAAATTGCAGCTCCATTGCATCACTTGCATCACATGAATACCCCCTTTGTTTGGACAGATGAGTGCCAGGAAGCTTTTCAAAAACATAAAGATGCATTGCTCAGTGATTGATGCTCGGTTCACTTTGATCCTGACAAACCAGTTGTGTTGCATGTTGATGCTGCTTCTCACACAATTGGTGCGGTACTTTTGCACAGATTTGTTGATAAAGACAGGCCTATTGCTTTAGCAACAAAAGTGTTGTTCAAAGCTCAGTGTAACTATTCAAATAGAGAAAGGGGCATTGGTTATGGTGTATGGTGTTATCAAATTCCATCACTATTTGTATGGGAGAAAATTCTACTTGGCAATGAATCACAAGCCATTGCCAGCCTTGTTTCATCCGATGAAGCCGATTCCTGTACGAACTGCACAAAAATTGCAATGATGGCTTTGTTGTTGTCTCAGTACCAGTACGAGATTGTGTATCATCCGACAGCTTAACATGCTAATGCAGATGCACTTTCGCATCTTCCAATTGGTTGTCACAATTCTGAATTGCTTCAATCCTTTCCTCTGAACTATAGGAAAATTCCACAGGCCACAGAAGCTGATTTAGATTTGAACATTTTGCTAATATACATATGCACATCTTGGCCTCGCTCATTGTATGGCATAACAAACTCTGTAGTTTGCCGATACTTTGCACGATGGCATAGCCTTGCTGTACAGTAAGGTGTGATTGTTGTTCAAAATTGTGGTGTCACCACCAGACACCACACTTGCTAGGTGGTAGCCTTTAAATCGGCCGCGGACCATTAGTATACGCCAGACTCGCGTTTCGCCACTATCAGTGATTGCAGACTGAGCGCCACCACACGGCAGGTCTAGTCTAGAGAGACTCCCTAGAACTCGCCCCAGTTGTACAGCTGACTTTGCTAGTGATGGTTCACTGTCTACATACGCTCTCATTTGCAGAGACGACAGTTTAGCACAGCCTTCAGCTATGTCATTTGCCACGACCTAGCAAGGCGCCATATTCAGTTACTATTCTGAACAGATAATATTGTGAATCATGTATCATCAAGAGCGACGTTCATCATTAATGGATTAAAGTTAAGTTTCAAACTAATTACGTCCGCTTTCTGAATTCTAATTCCTTGTCATGTTCCAGACCTCACGTCAGTATAGTTCTTCCCTCCTCACGCCAGCCTGCGTGAGCTAAAACGCGTGCGTTTCGGCCTCCATTCGTAACACGGTGTTGGCTCTTCTGCCAACACAACAAAAATGACACTGGACAGTCACTTCTTTGCAAAAAGAAGTGTTGCAGTTACTTCACCAAGGACAGTGGGGGTACTGTTTGTATGAAACAGTTAGTGCGCCAACACTGTACTTGGCAGAGTATTGACACCCAAATAGAACAGATGACATCACAGTGTCGTGTGTGCAGAGAATCAGTCTGCTCCATGAAAAAATTCTCTGCTTGACCTAAGTTGCAATCATCATGGCAACATGTGCACATAGACTTTGCAGGATCTTTATGGAACATTCATTGGTTGATTGTGGTAGACCGTTATAGCAAGTTTCCTTTTGCTGTACCAATGAACTTGACAATCTCACGTAGCACAGCTCAGGCATTGTCCTCTACTTTTTGCCTCCAAGGTTTGCCTGAAGTCATAGTGTTGGACAACGGCACTCAAATGAATTTGAATCATTCTGTGAATACAATGGCATACAGCATCTAACTAGTGCACCATTCCATCCACAGTCAAATGGTGAAGTGGAACATGTTTTCAGAACCTTCAAGCAGCAGATGGCCAAACTTCACACTGTACACACCAGGGATCAAGCACTGCAACTGTTCCTCGCCTTCTGTTGTTCGCATCCACAAGATGGACCATCGCCAGTGGAATTTCCACCATTGGACACTGCTCCACCCTCCTCACCATCCAGCACTAATGGAAGGCCACAAGTATCACTTCACGCCCCACGATATTGTGTTTTTCAGGTTTTTTAGCACCAGCACACAGTGGGCACAAGGCGAGATCCTTTGAGAACTTGGTGCATGCATGTATCTCACTTCAGGCCCAAACAGATTCCAGTGCCGACATCACAATCAAATTCGCCTCTGTCATGTGCACAGTGATCCTTGTGTATCTCTTCCCACCGATTCATGGATTCAGAGGACAGCACAGCCACAGCAGCTGTCAGGGGATGTTATCATGATACCACAGGATGACCCCATGGAGACGGAGCCTTTGCCTCCTCCGCCTCCTCTCGTCTTACCAATTGAGCTGGACCCACCCACACTGCAGCTACCAACGCCTTTGACATCTGGATACGGGCCTCAGGAGGTGGACATGTACTCTTTCCGGGGAGACGTTTCTACCAGAGCAAAGTCCAGAGCAGGGTATCACCAGAAGTCTAACATCTGCTGCATCACAGCTTCCAGTCCATCAGAGCGTCCAAGCTCCTGCCTCAACCCCCCCCCCCCCCCACACCCTCATTGTCATGCTCCATATACGATGACAGTCCATCATGAAGTCAGCACCAACACTCCAGTTGGAAAAGACAGGGAAGAGAAGGCTGTGAGAAGAAGTCAGCCAACTGCATGCTGACCGACCTCCCTTCCAGGACAACAATGGAACAGCAGCGGCCCCTAGGTGAAGACAACATAGGCGCCACACCTGATAGCAGCGTCAACATTAGCCACTTCCTTAGGAATCTCTATGTAGCACAGACTTGTTTCTCTATTCTGAAGAAGACTGATTATTTTGTATGTCACCCTTTGCTTGTGACGCATGTCCAAGTTAAGTATTGTAATTGTCTTTTGTAATAAAACTCATTAACACTAGTTGTTTGATTCTTTGTCTAGTGAACTCAGGATGCAGGACTCCTACATACAGATCAACGAAAACAACCAATTATTGACAAAATTATTTAACTGGATAGATAAAAATTCTACTCACCAAGCGGCAGCAAAACACACACATAAAAGAAGATTGTAAATGCCAAGCTTTTGGAGCCAGTGGCTCCTGCTTCAGGCAGAAGGATTGAAGGGTAAGACGGTAAGTCTCCCCTGACCTGCAGTTCTGGGTGACTTTCCCAAAACCTACCCCTGTTCCTAGACCTCTCCAGTCCTTTTCCTTCACCCTTCTTCTTTCCCCTTCAACCCTTCTGCCTGAATAAGGAGCTACTGGCTTCAAAAGCTTCCCAATTAAACAGTATTTTATGTGTTTGTTCTGCCAATGTTTCCTGAGTAGATTTATTATCTATCCAACATAAGGACACACAACATAAGGAATATATGCCTTCATGTTATACATATGCTATTACTTTGTAATATCTTCCTAGTAAATAAGAATGATTCCTGAAAATGACTAAACCCGAACAATGACTAATAAGTGTATATGAGAGGTAGTTTGCAGTAGCAAATTCAAAATGTTGAAATAACAATGGGTAGCACTAATGGTAGAAAAAATAATGGCTAAAGTTAACAAACAGTAAATAAGATCCATAAAAAGGATCCCCCCCAAGAACCATGGACCTTACCATTGGTGGGGAGGCTTGCGTGCCTCAGTGATACAGATAGCCGTACTGTAGGTGCAACCACAACCGAGGGGTATCTGTTGAGAGGCCAGACAAACATGTGGTTCCTGAAGAGGGGCAGCAGCCTTTTCAGTAGTTTCAGGGGCAACAGTCTGGGTGATTTACTAATCTGGCCTTGTAATACTAACCAAAATGGCTTTGCTGTGCTGGTACTACGAAAGCCTGAAAGCAAGGGGGAAACTATAGCCATAATTTTTCCTGAGGGCATGCGGCCTTACTGTATGGTTTACTAATGATGGCATCCTCTTTGGGTAAAATATTTTGGAGGTACAATAGTCCCCCACTTAGATCTCTGGGTAGGAACTACTCAGGAGTACGTCGTTATCAGTATAAAAAAGAAAACTGGTGTTCTATGGATCGGAGCATGGAATGTCAGATCCCTTAATCGGGCAGGTAGGTTAGAAAATATAAAAACAGAAATGGATAGGTTTAAGTTAGATATAGTGAGAATTAGTGAAATTCGATGGCAGGAGGAACAACCCTTCTGGTCAGATGACTACAGGGTTATAAATACAAAATCAAATAGGGGTAGGGCAGGAGTAGGATCAATAATGAATAAAAAATAGGAGTGCATGTAAGCTACTATGAACGGTATAGTGAACATATTATTGTAGCCAAGATAGACATGAAGCCCACAATTACCACAGTAGCACAAGTTTATATGTCAACTAGCTCCGCAGATGACAAAGAAATTTATTAAATGTATGATGAGATAAAAGAAATTATACAGACAGTGAAGGGAGATGAAAATTTAATAGTCATGGGCGACTGGAATTCGATAGTAGGAAAAGTAAGAGAAGGAAAAATAGTAGGTGAATATGGAAGGGGGTAAGGAATAAAATAGGATGCCACCTGATAAAATTTTTGCATGGAGTGTAACTTAATCATAGCTAACACTTGGTTTAAGAATCATGATAGAAGGTTGTATACATGGAAGAAGACTGGAGATACTAGAAGGTATCAGATAGATTATATAATGGTATGACAGAGATTTAGGAACCAGGTTTTAAATTGTAAGATATTTCCAGTTGCAGATGTAGACTTTGACCACAATCTATTGGTTATGAACTGTAGATTAAAACTGAAGAACCTGCAAAAAGGTGGGAATTTAAGGAGATGGGACCTGGATGAACTGAAACAACCAGAGGTTGTACAGAGTTTCAGGGAGAGCATAAGGAACAATTGACAGGAAGGGGGGAAAGAAATACAGTAGAAGAAGAATGGGTAGCTTTAAGAGATGAAATAGTGAAGGCAGCAGAGGATCAAGTAGGTAAAAAGATGAGGGCTAGTAGAAATTCTTCGGTAACAGAATAAATATTGAATTTCATTGATGAAAGGAGAAAATATAAAAATGCAGTAAACGAAGCAGGCAAAAAGCAATACAAGCATCTCAAAAATGATATCGACAGCAAGTACAAAATTGCTATGCAGGGATGGCTAGAGGACAAATGTAAGGATGTAGAGGCTTATCTCACTAGGGGTAAGATAGATACTGCCTACAGGAAAATTAAAGAGACCTTTGGAGAAAAGAGAACCTCTTGTATGAATATCAAGAGCTCATATTGAAACCCAGTTCTAAGCAAAGAAGGGAAAGCAGAAAAGTGGAAGCAGTATATAGAGGGTCTATACAAGGGTGATGTACTTGAGAACAATATTATGAAATGGAAGAGGATGTAGATGAAGATGAAATGGGAGATATGATACTGTGTGAAGAATTTGACAGAGCACCGAAAGACCTAGGTTGAAACAAGGCCCTGGGAGTAGACAACATTCCATTAGAACTACTGACGGCCTTGGGAGAGCCAGTCCTGACAAAATTCTACCATCTTGCTCACCAGATGGTGAGCAAGATGTATGAGACAGACGAAATACCCTCAGACTTCAAGAAGAACAAGATAATTCCAATCCCAAAGAAAGAACGTGTTTACAGGTGTAAAAATTACCAAACTATCAGTTTAATAAGTCACAGCTGCAAAATACTAACATGAATTCTTATGAGATGAATGGAAAAAGTGGTAGAAGCCGACCTCAGGAAATATCAGTTTAGATTCCATAGAAATGTTGCAATACATGAAGCAATACTGAGCCTACAACTTATCTTAGAAGATAGATTAAGGAAAGGAAAACCTAGGTTTCTAGCATTTGCAAACTTAGAGAAAGCTTTTGACAATGTTGACTGGAATACTCTCTTTCAAATTATAGAGGTAGCAGGGGTCAAATACAGGGAGAAAAGGGCTGTTTAGAATTTGTACAGAAACCAGATGGCAGTTATAAAGAGTCAAGTGGCATGAAAGGGAAGCACTGGTTTGGAAGGTAGTGAGACAGGGTTGTAGCCTATCCTCGATATTTCCAATCTGTGTATTGAGCAAGCAGTAGAGAAAACAAAAGAAAAAATTCGGGTAGGAGTTAAAATCCATGGAGAAGAAATAAAAACTTTGAGGTTTGCCAGTGCCATTGTCATTCTGTCAGAGACAGCAAAGGATCTGGAAGAGCAGTTGAATGGAATGGACAGTGTCTTGAAAGGAGGATTAAGATAAACATCAACAAAATGAAAACAATATAGCCAAATTATATCAGGTGATGCTGAGGGAATTAGATTATGAAATGAAACACTTAAAGCAGTAGATAAGTTTTTCTATCTGGAAAGCAAAATAACTGATGATGGTTGAAGTAGAGGATATAAAATGTTGACTGGCAATGAGATATTTGTTAACATTGAGTATAGATTTAAGTGTCAGGAAGTCGTTTCTAAAAGTATTTGTGTGGATTGCAGCCATGTGTGGAAGTGAAACATGGACAATAAATAGTTGAGACAAGAAGACAATATAAGCTTTCAAAATGTGGCGTTACACAAGAATGCTGAAGATTATATGGGTACATCACATAACTAATGAGGAGGTCCTGAATAGAACTGGGGAAAAGAGAAATTTGTGGCACAACTTGACTAGAGGAAGGGATTGGTTGGTGGGACATGTTCTGAGGCATCAAGGAATTGCGTTTAGTATTTGAGGGCAGCGTGGAGGGTAAAAATCATAGGGGGAGACCCAGAGATGAATACACAAAGCAGATTCTGAAGGATGTAGGTTGCAGTAGGTACTGGGAGATGAAGAGGCTTGCACAGGATAGAGTAGCATGGAGAGCTGCATCAAATCAGTCTCTGGACTGAAGACTCCAACAACATCAACCAAAAGAATTGTTAACAACAAAATACAGATACTTTGCATTAAGAGAAGTAACTGAAGCTGAAAATTCTTAGAATCTGAAAGAATCAACTCTGCATAAACAAATAGTTTGTCATGCTGGAAGTAAGGTTGTCTGTAGATAAAAGATAGTAATAATATGGTGCCAATTGAGGCAAGCCAAAGCATCTTGATATTAATTAAAGGAGATGTGTGGAAGTGGTGTGAGGATCACGCCAAAAATATGTGTAAATGACGTCAGTGTGCTAACGAAGATAAAAGAAAGGAGAAAGAAGTGTCGAAATATGTAGGAAAGTGAAATACATGGGTAAATGAAAACAGGGAGAAATAGGAGAAATGAAGTCAATAGGCTGATTATATGGTAAAATGGTGAAAAACTGGTGGATAGTTCTTTTACGTCTCATAAATAAAAGTGTTGGTAAATGTGTAAGCTTGCCTAAGGCAGATAGTCAATTAACTGATAAATATTGACTGATACAGGTAACAATACAGATATACAAATGTGTTAATAAAAGCAGATTGTACAGTATCGGTAGGTCATATTAAAAACAGCTTTTCAATGGTGTGTGTAACAAAGCACAGTAACTGCTGTCAACTTTTTAGCATACTAATCCATACAATAATTCAGCCATAAGAAGATAGAACTTACAAAGGCCATTTGATTTTCTAGGTAAAGCAACATCTTTGGTAATGTAGTAAATTATGAACTAGCCCAAAATGTGACTATTTGAAAAACCTATATTGACTTTCAGAGCATAATAGCTATGATTTTTATTATTTTTTTTTTAATTGTGAATTTTGTAATTCAAGCTTAATAATGATGTGACTGGTAAAAGTGAGCTAGAGTAACATCACGATTCTATGAAGCAACGACTGTCAACAATCATTTTGAAAAACTTAGTAACAGTTCTCCAGATAATAAATTTAAAAAAAGAAAAGAAAAATTCTTTGTGATAACTTCTCAATTGTTCATTTTAATTATAGAAGAAAAATAAAATACAGAATGTGTTTTGTCCTCCCTTAGATGTAAGCTGAGAACAGAAGCTTAGGCTATGTTATCTGTTTCTCAGAGATGTGGAGGCTTCATTAAAGGCAGCATACAAGCTGTATTAGAGAAGAAAGTGAGAAGGAAATCAGCGTCCTCCTATTTCCCTTTTGTAGTAGAATGTCTTGAAGAACATCTTACACAGTTAATTCCCACCCTCTACCTTAATTGTTTTAGTGAAAGTGGTTTGTAAGGACACACACAACACTGCCTACAGTTGTGATTAAATACATTACTACTGAAAAGTGAAATGTTTTTGTGTATTTCTCTTTCAGGTAAAGACTGAAAATTCTAAATGACAAAATTAATTTTGAAATAATTGAAATTTTTATTTCACGTTTCTCTGTTATTTTATGTGCATAATTGGTAAAAATCCACTATATTATGTTTTTCTATGTCTATATACATATGGTTCATTCAGTGTGGGAGTAGTATAAAGGAAAATTTAGCCATAATCAATTTCCTTTAACAGCTGTCAGCTATAGTAATATCAGTTGTTTCTTATATTTAATTTTGTTCAAAAATAAATTTTTGCACAAAAATAAATAAGGGGTGATGTGGCAAAACAAGGATTGTATCACTGTGAGAGATACAGAGGCAAGCAAGTGTTCCATGACTTACCCCAGTTCACTGCTACCAGTGGCACGTCATCAAAATGCACCTGTGCTTAACAGACAAAGGATTGCCCCATAATCTAAGAGTGAAATTAAAAATTAAAATAACTTTTCCAAACTTTGTCAATGTATGCTTCAGTATATTAATGTTAACACTGTGAAGTCTCAGAATGATCGTATGAATATGTCTTGCTAAATATATTATTTTAAGAAAAAATAAAAGTTGCTAAATAATGAAACTAGAAAGCTAAAAATTGTGCAAAATGTGCAAATGTATGACACAATCAAAAGTTACAAGTCTCAACTTGATTGGGGAAATATTTTGGTCAAAATCAGCATTTTTATGATAAATTGAAGGCACTAAATATTAGACTCAGAAAGTTGAAAATTCATATGTAGTCTCAGTTTGATATACCTACATTAACAATGTGAGTCTGTTACACTATATCTAATAGTTTTCAAGTAATTTACTAAAAAAAAATTGGAAAGGAAATGTCTTTATTCATAATATATTAAGTATTGTTTGTATTTGTTAGAAAGTTCTACTTGCAGCACTCTATTACAAAAATGCTATAATACAGCTGTATCAAGTTTCAAGAATGTATTATAAATAACTGTAAATACAAGGTCTCTTAAAGAGGCAGTTCAGAGGTCATGTTCTACTGTCGATTCCATTATAAAAATTCTGGCTGGCAAATTTCACATGCAATCGAGCTAAATTTTTTTTTTTTTTTCAGTAGATAAAAGAAATTCCACTCTATTTATATAAAAATTATGAACATTGTAAATTGTTAAACAACAGATAAATTAACTTGTATGTGTCAAGAAAGGGGCCATTTACATGCTGCAACCTGTGACTAGGGCTGTTGATAGTAGATGTTCTGTTCAGCAGTCCACTGCACCTATATGAGGACTGTATACCATCCTGGATCACTTAGATTTCATGGAAGTAATTGTTTGTGTGCCATCCATCATGCTGACAAAACTGTATGGCAAGTGGTGGGATTATTTTCCAATTTTAGGGTGAGCAATTAAGTTTTGGGGATTAGAAGATAGGGCAACAGATCATTTTACCTGGGACTTTCCACAGAGGTTCCCTCTGGCCTTTTAATAGTGCTGTTTCTGGTAGGGACATTATTATTATTTCTTTCCTTTCTCAGATGTTATGTCTGGTTAAAAATGGAAAGTGACGCAAACCTTGATCAAGCGTGACTTCCTTTTAACTGTACAGTATATGTTACATTGCATTTAGGAACTTTCAGGTAATTGAACATGTATCAATAATTACAGATTTCTGTAGTTGTATAGATACGTTTGGATGTAGCTGTATTGCGTTGATGTACTGGTGGATACTGTGTGGTATGACTCCTGTAGTTGACAGTATAATTGGTATAATGTCAACTTTATCCTGATGCCACATGTCCTTGACTTCCTCAGCCAGTTGGATGTATTTTTCAATTTTTTCTCCTGTTTTCTTCTGTATATTTGTTGTATTGGGTATGGATATTTCAATTAGTTGTGTTAATTTCTTCTTTTTATTGGTGAGTATGATGTCAGGTTTGTTATGTAGTGTTGTTTTATCTGTTATGATGGTTCTGTTCCAGTATAATTTGTATTCATCAATCTCCAGTACGTTTTGTGGTGCACACTTGTACGTGGGAACATGTTGTTTTATTAGTGTATGTTGTACGGCAAGTTGTTGATGTATTATTTTTACTACATTTTCATGTCTTCTGGTGTATTCTGTATTTTCTAGTATTGTACATCCGCTTGTGATGTGATCTACTGTTTCTATTTGTTGTTTGCAAAGTCTGCATTTATCTGTTGTGGTACTGGGATCTTTAATAATATGCTTGCTGTAATATCTGGTGTTTATTGTTTGATACTGTATTGCAATCATGAATCCGTCCATCTCACTGTATATATTGCCTTTTCTTAGCCATGTGTTGGATGTGTCTTGATCGATGTGTGGCTGTGTTAGATGATACAGGTGCTTGCAATGTAGTGTTTTCTTTTTCCAATTTACTTTCTTCGTATCTGTTGATGTTATGTGATCTGAAGGGTTGTAGAATTGGTTATGAAATTGCAGTGGTGTAGCCGATGTATTTATATGAATGACTGCTTTGTGTATTTTGCTAGTTTCTGCTCGTTCTATAAAGAATTTTCTTAAATTGTCTACCTGTCCATAATGTAGGTTTTCTATGTCAATAAATCCCCTTCCTCCTTCCTTTCTGCTTAATGTGAATCTTTCTGTGGCTGAATGTATGTGATATATTCTATATTTGTGGCATTGTGATCGTGTAAGTGTATTGAGTGCTTCTAGGTCTGTGTTACTCCATTTCACTACTCCAAATGAGTAGGTCAATATTGGTATAGCATAAGTATTTACAGATTTTGTCTTGTTTCTTGCTGTCAATTCTGTTTTCAGTATTTTTGTTAGTCTTTGTCTATATTTTTCTTTTAGTTCTTCTTTAATATTTGTATTATCTATTCCTACTTTTTGTCTGTATCCTAGATATTTATAGGCATCTGTTTTTTCCATTGCTTCTATGCAGTCGCTGTGGTTATCCAATATGTAATCTTCTTGTTCAGGGTGTTTTCCCTTGACTATGCTATTTTTCTTACATTTGTCTATTCCAAAAGCCATATTTATATCATTGCTGAATACTTCTGTTATCTTTAGTAATTGGTTGAGTTGTTGATTTGTTGCTGCCAGTAGTTTTAGATCATCCATCATGTATAGCAAATGTGTGATTTTGTGTTGGTATGTTCCAGTAATACTGTATCCATAATTTGTATTATTTAGCATGTTGGATAGTGGGTTCAGAGCAAGGCAGAACCAGAAAGGACTTAATGTGTCTCCTTGGTATATTCCACGCTTAATCTGTATTGGCTGTGATGTGATATTATTTGAATTTGTTTGGATATTAAGTGTGGTTTTCCAATTTTTCATTACTATGTTTAGGAACTGTATCAATTTAGGATCTACTTTGTATATTTCCAATATTTGCAGTAACCATGAGTGGGGTACACTATCAAAAGCTTTTTGGTAATCAATGTATGCATAGTGTAGCGACCTTTGTTTAGTTTTAGCTTGCTATGTCATCTCTGCATCTATTATCAGTTGCTCTTTACATCCTCGTGCTCCTTTGCAACAGTCTTTTTGTTCTTCATTTATAATTTTGTTCTGTGTTGTATGTGTCATTAATTTCTGTGTAATGACTGAAGTTAATATTTTGTATATTGTTGGTAGGCATGTTATGGTGTGATATTTTGCTGGGTTTGCTGTGTCTGCTTCATCTTTAGGTCATTCCATGTGTAAGTGTATCAGGGAATGTGTATGGGTCAATGTAACTGTTAAATAATTTAGTTAGATGTGAATGTGTTGAGGTGAACTTCTTTAGCCAGAAATTTGCTATTTTATCTTTTCCAGGAGCTTTCCATTGTGAGTAGAATTAATTGCTTGGGTGACTTCATCTTGCAAAATTATCACTTCAGGCATATGTGGTATCATCTTGTATGTGTCTGTTTCTACTTGTATCCACCGTGCATGTCTGTTATGTTGTACCGGGTTTGACCATATGTTGCTCCAGAAGTGTTCCATGTCTGTTATATTTGGTGGATTGTCTATTTTAATGTGTGTGTTATCTATTGTCTGTTAAAATTTCTTTTCGTTTGTGTTGAATGTTTGGTTTTGTTTCCTTCTATTTTCACTTTTTTTGTATCTTCTAAGTCGTTTGGCCAATGCTTGTAATTTCTGCTTCTTTTCATCTAATTGCTCTATCGCTTCTTGTTGTGAGATTTTACCTAACCTTTTTCGTTTTTTGTCTGATATTTCATTTCTTATAAATTGTGTTAGCTGTCCGATGTCTTTTCTCAGTTTTTCTATTCTGATCTGTAGCCTGTGTTGCCATGCTGGTTTTGTGGGTTTCTTCTGTGTGTTGGTTGGATTTGATCTCTGCCTAGTGTGTATATTTAGTGTAGTGAGTGCTCATATATAAATTAATAGTTGTAACTCTTCCATAGTTGTATTTTCATTTATTTTGTTGTGTTTGATTGTGTTGATAGTTGTTATTGTTGTTTTGACTTGTGGGTTATTTGGGGGTCTATGCAAGAATGGTCTAATGTCTGTATTTGTGTCTTTGTATTCTATATATGTCAGCTGAAATTTTTCTTCTATATCTAACATGTGTGTCACTTCGTGTTCTATTTGTGCTTGTTCTGGTGGCTGTCTTAAGATTTCGTTTTCCTCTGATTGTTCAATTGATGTGTGTTGTTCTTTGTTTGTTTGCTCTGGGATGTTTGAGTCCATTACTGTATTTTCTTCTTCTTCTGATTGCACATTATTTTGTTCTAGTATTTGTTGTACTTGTTGTTTGATGTTTTCTAATTCTTACTGGGGTATCCTGTTATTTTTTATTACTACACGGATCTGATCAGCTAGTCGTTGTTCTGTTAAAAATTTTAATTCTGGGTATCTGGTAATAAATGTTGTGTATACTTGTGATCTGTATCCAGATGTGTTGGTTCCTAAGTTTTTTGCTTGGTAATAACAGAACATGAGGTGTTGGTTAACTTCATCTGACCATCTCATCCTCTGTCTTTGTTTTCCTTCTAGAGTGGTTGCAGGAAGCATATCCTGCAAAACACCTCTATTTGGATTTAAATCATTTTCCGTGTGTCGAGCATTGTCGTTACCATTGTGAATGGGCATAGGGTTCAAGCGTCGTCCCCGATCATGACAGCGCTTGTCTGAGGCTTCATTAGTTCTGTCCTGAACCAACTAATCACACTAAAAGGGGGGTTAGCCCTATTAGTGGTTTGTTCTTTTCATTGCCTTTTACAACTGGCAGAACATACCGGAGGCCTATTCTTTTCCCGGGCCACCACTGTTATTATTATTGTTATTATTTCTTTACTTTCTCAGACGTTATGTCAGGCATTTGTGGTATCATCTTGTATGTGTCTGTTTCTGCTTGTATCCACCGAGCATTATTATTATTATTATTATTATTATTAGGAATATTATTATATTTTGTGCATGTGTATGTTTCCTGAATATATCTATCAGTTAAAATTCAAAACTTCTATCCTTCAATATGCACAATGAGTGAAGTGGCCTTGCCGACTGGAAGTTGTGGTCAATATATTCTCCATCATTTTCTGGCTGACGGAAAAAATAATTTTCAGGCTCTTGTAAATGGTGAAGATAATTCACCCACCACCCCACAAGAGGAGAAAGTTGTTGATTGAAATTTTGTGAGAATATCCTGCCACAATGAAAGACACCTTTCTTTTAATAATTTTCACCCCCAAATCCTGTATCATGTCTGTGACATTCTACCCCCTATTTCTCGATAACACAAAAGATGCTGTGCTTTTTTGAAATTTTGCAATGTACTCCATTAATCCTGTCTGGTAAGGATCCTACCCTGTGCAGCAGTATACCAAAAGAGGATGGATAGCATAGTGTAGGCAGCCTCTTGGACCTACTGATAACAAACAGACCCGAACTTTTCGACTCTGTAAGTGCAGAACAGGGAATCAGTGATCATAAGGCCATTGCAGCATCCCTGAATATGGAAGTAAATAGGAATATAAAAAAAGGGAGGAAAGTGTATCTGTTTAGGAAGAGTAATAGAAGGCAGATTTCAGACTACCAAACAGATCAAAACGAGAATTTCTGTTCCGACACTGACAATGTTGAGTGTTTATGGAAAAGTTCAAGGCAATCATAAAATGTGTTTTAGACAGGTATGTGCTGAGTAAAACTGTGAGGGATGGGAAAAACCCTCCGTGATTCAACAACAAAGTTAGGAAACTACTGCGAAAGCAAAGAGAGCTTCACTCCAAGTTTAAACGCAGCCAAAACCTCTCAGACAAACAGAAGCTAAACAATGTCAAAGTTAGTGTAAGGAGAGCTATGCTCGAAGCATTCAGTGAATTCGAAAGTAAAATTCTGTATATCAACTTGACAGAAAATCCTAGGAAGTTCTGGTCTTATGTTAAATCAGTAAGTGGCTCGAAACAGCATATCCAGACACTCCGGGATGATGATAGCATTGAAACAGAGGATGACACACGTAAAGCTGAAATACTAAACACCTTTTTCCAAAGATGTTTCACAGAGGAAGACCGCGCTGCAGTTCCTTCTCTAAATCCTCACACATACGAAAAAATGGCTGACATCGAAATAAGTGTCAAAGGAATAGAAAAGCAACTGGAATCACTCAACAGAGGAAAGTCCACTGGACCTGACAGGATACCAATTCCATTCTATACAGAGTACGTAAAAGAACTTGCCCCCCCCCCCCCCTTCTAACAGCCATGTACTGCAAGTCTCTAGAGGAACGGAAGGTTCCAAATGATTAGAAAAGAGCTCAGGTACTCCCAGTCGTCAAGAAGGGTCGTCGAGCAGATGCGCAAAACTATAGACCTATATCTCTGATGTCAATCTGTTGTAGAATTTTAGAACATGTTTTTTGCTCACGTATCATGTCATTTTTGGAAACCCAGAATCTACTCTGTAGGAGTCAACATGGATTCCGGAAACAGCGATCGTGTGAGACCCAACTCGCTTTATTTGTTCATGAGACCCAGAAAATATTAGATACAGGCTCCCAGGTAGATGCTATTTTTCCTTGACTTCTGGAAGGCATTCGATACAGTTCTGCACTGTCGCCTGATAAACAAAGTATGAGCCTACAGAATATCAGACCAGCTGTGTGGTTGGATTGAAGAGTTTTTAGCAAACAGAACACAGCATGTTGTTATCAATGGAGAGACGTCGACAGACGTTAAAGTAACCTCTGGCGTGCCACAGGGGAGTGTTATGGGACCATTGCTTTTCACAATATACATAAATGACCTAGTAGATAGTGTAGGAAGTTCCATGTGGCTTTTCGCAGATGATGCTGTAGTATACAGAGAAGTTGCAGCATTAGAAAATTGTAGCAAAATGCAGGAAGATCTGCAGCAGATAGGCACTTGGTGCAGGGAGTGGCAACTGACCCTTAATATAGACAAATGTAATGTATTGCGAATACATAGAAAGAAGGATCCTTTATTGTATGATTATATGATAGTGGAACAAACACTGGTAGCAGTTACTTCTGTAAAATATCTGGGAGTATGCATATGGAACAATTTGAAGTAGAATGATCATATAAAATTAATTGTTGGTAAGGCGGGTACCAGGTTGAGATTCATTGGGAGAGTCCTTAGAAAATGTAGTCCATCAACAAAGGAGGTGGCTTACAAAACACTCGTTTGACCTATACTTGAGTATTGCTCATCAGTGTGGGAATGTACCAGATAGGTTTGATGGAGGAGATAGAGAAGATCCAAAGAAGAGTGGCACGTTTCGTCACAGGGTTATTTGGTAACCGTGATAGCGTTACGGAGATGTTTAGCAAACTCAAGTGGTAGACTCTGCAAAAGAGGCGCTATGCATCGCGGTGTAGCTTGCTCGCCAGGTTTCGAGAGGGTGCGTTTCTGGATGAGGTATCAAATATATTGATTCCCCCTACTTATACCTCCCAAGGAGATAACGAATGTAAAATTAGAGAGATTGAAGCGCACACGGAGGCTTTGCGACAGTCGTTCTTCCCGCAAACCATACGCGACTGGAACAGAAAAGGGAGGTAATGACAGTGGCACCTAAAGTGCCCTCTGCCACACACCATTGGGTGGCTTGCTGAGTATAAATGTAGATGTAGATGTAGATGTGTTGCCTCTTCTAAGTGTTCTGCTAGTAAAACACAGTCTTTGGTTCACCTTCCCCACAACATTTTCTATGTGGTCATTCCAATTTAAGTTGTACCTAATTGTAATTCCTAGGTATATAGTTGAATTTGCAGCCTTTACATTTGATTGATTAATCATGTAACTGAAGTTTAATGGATTCCTTTCAGCACCCATGTGGATGACCTCACATTTTTCATTATTTAGAGGTCAATTGCCAATTTTTGCACCAAACATATCTAACTTATTTTGCAGATGGTTTAGATCTTCTTATGACTTTACTAGATAATAAGTGAAGTATTGTTTGGTTTTATCTCTACAGGTCTTTACAAAAGATAAACTGACAGATAGTTAACAAGCTCTACTAAGAAAAATGAGTACGTCTTCTTTCGAAGGCCACTTTATCAAAACCTTTGAAAAGACTTGAAATAGTAAAATTAATCTGTAATTAGAGGTGGTATGCTTACCTCCATTTTTTAGATTGGTGCTACTACAGAATATTTAAGTCTCAGATGAAATATATGCTGAGTCATTGACTGATTGCAGAGATAGCTGCTATCAAATCAGCACAATGTTTTGATCCTCTGTTAGAAAAACCATCACATCCAGCAGAATTCTCACCTTACAGCGACCTGATAAATCTTTTAATTCCATTAGGCCTTGTATTTCTTCAATTAAAGTGTACTGGTTGTGGATACAGTCAGCTCAGAAAAAGTATATGAAAAACATGTTACTGTTGATAAGAACAGATTTGATGCATAGTTGCAAGAAGTCACACGAAATGACTGCTGGCTTGAATTTCATACAAGAACATTCTTATTTTTATTTCTTATTTTTATGAGATTTGTTCAAATAAAAAATTATACATTTATTTAATAACTAATTTTGTATTCAATGTGAAATAAAAATTGTGGTGTGGCAAAACTCTATATGGTGCTCTCAATATTCATCTGGTGTCAACACACACAATTGAAGCTTTCTGGCATTTTATACATCCATTTATCTTTTTCTCTTGAGATGGTTTGATACAATTAAACCTAAGATATATTTTCTATCAATCAGTGTCTCAGGGTATGTGTGCTAATACACTCGATAACACCCATCTACAAAACTGGAGATAATCAAGCCACCTCCAACAACAGGCCTAAATATTCTTTCCAGTCTTTTCAAAAGTGTTTGAGAAGTGGCCTATGATAGAATACTGACCCATTTAATTGATCAGAACTCATTAACCACCTTTCAGTATGGCTTCTGTAACAAATTCTCCACACAGAAAGGAATACAGAACCTAGCAGAACTAAACACTCAAAATTATGCTTTGATTGCATGGATCACAAAATTACACCAATGAGAACCCCTTCAGTGTAAGGTTGCAAAATGCCAATGGTGTTTACGGCCTTCAACACCCCACATATTGTCTTTCAAGCAACCATAATAATGGCTGCTAATGGCAACAGGGGGCAGGACTTGCAAGTGTGCAATGGTGAGCATGAGACTACAGTGCATAGTTGAACTGCTTAGTCGACGAGTAACTCACAACAGTGCTGTAGTGCTAGTGGTGTTGATACAAAGCAGAGCAATAGCAATGATAAATAAAGCAAACATTACATTATATCTACAACAACAGTTGCCAAAGTTGACATTTTGTCAGAAAAAAAACCAAAGAATTTCACAAAGTGAGAAAGAAGTGGCAGATGAAACATTAGTGTTTCTGCGACATCAGTCAGTGGAATGTGTGGTCTCGTGTAGGCTCGACTGTGCGGACAATGAAAATGAGGAGTACAATGAGGACAATACATGCTTGATATTGAAACAAGTGTCGAGACATGGAGCTCATTCTCGTTTTTGGACAGGGAGCCACAAATCCTGATTCCAGTGAAATGTAGTAAAGGATAGCCATTGTCCAAGGAGTGAGTACTAAACATAATTATGTACATGTAAGATCATCCGCGGCATAGTACAAAACAATTACGAATGGATTTCAAATAAGTGTGCAGTATCATCACCATATAGTGCATAAGAAAAACTATGGGTATTCAAGTGAGGACAAGGCACACTTATTACAAAAACTGGTGTTTGTGCATTTCAAGAATGCTCTATAAAATTTACAGGATGTGCATGATAGTGACCTACTACATTATGCACATCAAATTGCATGTGATATATATATATAGATTACAGTGATTTCAAGGGAACTAGAGGAGGGTAGCATAACATTAAACAATGCTATAGAACTGGAAGATTTAAGATAATGAAATGTCAAACAAACCATCAACTTGACGATGCAGAGCAAACTGTGGAATTGGCATAAAATGTTTAGATGAGGTAAATAAACACATCCCATCATTCAGTAAGGAATTTGTTTTGAATTTTGACCAATCAGTATTTGAAGAGGAAATGCACATGTTGAAAGGAACCCTGGAAATTAGAGGTATCATGAGAGTTGTTATCAAGATAAACTAACATCAATGTCTTAAAGCATTAACATACAATTATGCTGACTGTTAGCTGTGTAGTAAATTGGCTGGAAAGTTATTTATTGTGCTGTGAGAAGTTGGAGATGCTCTGCCCCCTATGATTTTTTCTTGTGTGAGTGATCATGCAAGATCAGTAGCGAATATTTACATCACAGCAAGCAAGAGTGGGGAAAAGGCATAAGAGAACTACAGCTACAGTATGAGCACTGCTTTTGGCAAGCAGCTGGTCAAAATAACTTGCTTTTCCTTGATTCCTGGCCTAAATATAAAAATCATACTCTTTCAGAGCAAACTATCCCTCCTCAAAAGTGTGTGTCATTGCAATTCATACCACCTGGAATCACTGGACAAATTCAGCCTCTGGATGTTCCCCCTCCCCTTGCCTATAGTACATATTATTGCATTACTTGCAGGTACACTTTAAAATAGCCAGTTTCATCATAAGCTCCACGACAAACTGTTTTGCATTCAGCTGCAAGCCATCACATTCCATCAGTTCTCACCAACCCATTACACCAATACGCATCCTTAAGGAGTGGATACCTAGCAGAACATTCTGCATGGTTTCATAGCTCCCGAGGAGTTCATCTTTGATCTGGATGGTGTGATCGTTCATGATCACTCTGGCGCACCATTTTTCATTCAGTGTTCCTGGTGCAAGTTTTGAACATTTCTTGATTGTTGAAGGTGTCCATTTCGTGAAGTGTAATAAATACATCCCATAGAAGATTGCTCTGCACCTCCCAGACACTCATTTTCTGTCACCCTCCTGATGTACATTGTCTGTCATTAGCAATTGATATTTTTCCTGTCATGACTGTTAACACACCACCTTCAAATATGCCTTATTAAAGATTGAACATGTGACCTCACACTCAGGGAGTTCCATATCAGTAAGCTTAATGTTGTGGCATTCCTGACATCCCTCTTGCAGGCATGGAATCTTGCCCCTACAGCAGAAAGCAGAGGGTCTCAGAAAAAGACTGTATCTCAGGTGTGAATATAACCTCAGGTGTGCCACAGGAACTGTACTGGTCCCACCCTTGCTTCTAACCCACATAAATGACCTTCCAATAACTATACGACAATTCTAAATCTTTAATTTTTGCTGATGACACAAGCATACTAATCAAGGGCCCAAACTCAACCCTAGCAAAAACAGTTCAGATGACAGCTGAACAGTGATTCACAGCTAACAGTTTAAGTCTTAACCTCACAAAGACTCGTGCTGTATTACACAATTTCAAACCAACAATAGTGGCATGCTAGCACTAGCAATAAACATTAATGAGGCACAGTGTGTGAAATTCCGTGGCGGCCAGCTAGATGAGAGCTTAAAATGCATAAACTAATCAAAAATCTCAGCTTGCCATGTTATGCTCTTAGAAGCATCTCCCATTGTGTTTACTTAAAGACAAGTGTAGTGGCTTATTTGGAATACTTTCATTTCTTGTTGTCTTATGCATTTATCTTCTGAGACCTGCAATTGAAGTAAATAAAGTGTCTGTTCAGCAGAAGTGAGTTGTAAGAATATTATGTACAGTATATCACAGTACATCTTGCGGAAGCCTTTTTAAGCATCTTGAAATTCTTGATCTCACTTCTCAATATATTTACTCCTTAATTGTTTTTGTTGCTGTAAATAAAAATCACCTCCATGAACCATGGACCTTGCCATTGGCTGGGAGGCTTGCAAGCTTCTGCGATAAAGATATCCATACTGTAGGTGTAACCACAATGGAGGGGTGTCTGTTGAGTGGCCAGACAAGTGTGTGGGTCCTGAAGAGAGGCAGCAGCCTTGTCTGTAGTTGCAGGTACAAGAGTCTGGATGATTGACTGATCTCGCCTTATTACATCAACCAAAATGGCCTTGCTGTGCTGGTACTGCAAATGGCTGAAAGCAAGGGGAAATTATTGCCGTAATTTTTTCTGAGGGCATGCAGCTTTACTGCATGGTTAACTGATGATGGCATCCTCTTGGGCAAAATATTTTGGACGTAAAATAGTCCCCCATTCAGATCTCCAAGCAGGGACTACACAGGAGGACGTCGTTATCAAGAGTGTGTGGAGAGTGTGGAATATCAGATCCTTTAATTGGACAGGTATGTTAGAAAATTTAAAATGGGAAATGGATAGGTTAAAGTTAGATATAGTGGGAATTAGTGAAGTTCAGTGGCAGGAGGAACAGGACTTCTGATCAGGTGAATACAAGGTTATAAATACAAAATCAAATATGCAGGAGGAGGTTCAATAATGAATTTAAAAAAATAGGAATGCAGTAAGGTACTATGAACAACATAGTGAATGCATTATTGTAGCCAAGACAGACACGAAGATCACACCTACCACAGTAGTACAATTTTACATGCCAACTAGTTCTGCAGATGATGAAGAGATTGAAGAAATATAAGATGCAATAAAAGAAATTATTCAGATAGTTAAGGGAGATAAAAATTTAATAATCATGGAGGACTAGAATTCGGTAGTAGGAAAAGGAAGAGAAGGAAAAGTAGTAGGTGAACATAGACTGGAAGTAAGGAATAAAAGAGAAAGCCACCTGGAAGAGTTTTGCACAGAGCATAACTTAATCATAGCTAACAATTGGTTTAAGACTCATGAAAGAAGGTTGTGTGCATGGAAGAGGCCTGGAGACACTGGAAGATTTCAGATAGATTATATAATGGTAAGACAGTGGTTTAGGGACCAGTTTTAAATTGTAAGATATTTCTGAGGGGACAGATGTGGACACTGATCACAATTTATTGAACTGAAGAAACCACAAAAATGTAGGAATTTAAGAAGATGGGACCACGGTAAATTGAAAGAACCAGAGGTTGTAGAGAGTGTCAGTGCGAGTGTTAGGGAATGATTGACCGGAACATGAGAAAGAAATACATTAGAGGAAGAATGTGTAGCTTTGAGAGATGAAAAAGTGAAGGCAGCAAAGGATCAAGTAGGTAAAAAGGTGAGGGCTAGTAGAAATCCTTGGGTAACAGAAGAGATTGATGAAAGGAGAAAATATAAAAATGCAGTAAATGAAGCAGGGAATATAAACGTCTCAAAAATGAGATTGACAGGAAGTGCAAAATGGCTAAGCAGGGATGGCTGGAGGACAAATGTAAGGATGTAGGAGCATATATCACTAGGGGCAAGACAGATACTGCCTACAGGAAAATTAAAGAGACCTTTGGAGAAAAGAGAACCATCTGTATGAGTACCAAGCAAAGAAGGAAAAGCAGAAAAGTAGGAGGAGGATATACAGGGACTATACAAGGGCAATGCACTTGAGAACAATATTATGGAAATGGAAGAGAATGTAGATGAAGATGAAATGGGAGATATGATACTGCGTGAAGAATTTGACAGAGTACTGAAAGACCTAAGTCAAAACTAGCACCTGAGAGTAGACAGCATTCCATTAGAACTACTGATAGCCTTCCATTTGGTGAACAAGATGTATGAGACAGGCGAATACCCTCAGACTTCAAGAAGAACATAATAATTCCAATCCCAAAGAAAGCAGGTGTTTACAGGTGTGAAAATTACCAAACTATCACTTTAATAAGTAATGGTTGTAGAGTACTAACACATATTCTTTACAGATGAATGGAAAAACTAGTAGAAGCTGACCTTGAGGAAGATCAGTTTGGATTCCATAGAAATGTTGGAACACGTGAGGCAATATGGACCCTACAACTTATCTTAGAAGATAGGTTCAGGAAAAGCAAACCTACATTTCTAGCATTTTTAACTTGGAGAAAGCTTTTGATGATGTTGACTGGAATATTCTCTTTCAAAGTCTGAAAGTGGCAGGGGTAAAACACAGGGAGCAAAAGGCTTTTTACAATTTGTACAGAAACCAGAGTCAAGAGGCACAAAAAGGAAGCAGTGATTGAGAAGGGAGTGAGACAGGGTTGTAGCCTATCCCTGATGTTATTCAATCAGTATACTGAGCAAGCAGTAAAGGAAACAAAAGAAAAATTTGGAGTATGAATTAAAATCCATGGAGAAGAAATAAAAACTTTGAGGTTTGCCTAAGACATTGTAATTCTGTCAGAGACAGCAAAGGACCTGGAAGAGCAGTCGAACGGAATGGACAGTGTCTTGAATGGAGGATTAAGATGAACACCAACAAAAGGAAAACAAGGAAATTAACTCAGGTGATGCAGAGGAAATTAGATTAGGAAATGAGACACTTAAAGCAGTAGATGAGTTTTTCTATCTGGAAAGCAAAATAACTGATTATGGTCAAAGTAGAGAGGATATAAAATGTAGAATGGCTAAGACAAGGAAAGTGTTTCTGAAGAAGAGAAATTTATTAACATTGAGTATAGATTTAAGTGTCATAAAGTTCTTTCTGGAAGTTTTTGTATGGAGTGTAGCTATGTATGGAAGTAAAACATGGACAATAAATAGTTTGGACAAAAAGAGAATACAAGCTTTTGAAATGTGGTGCTACAGAAGAATGCTGAAGATTATATGGGTAGATCATGTAACTAATGAGGAGGTACTGAATAGAATTGGGGAGACGAGGAATTTGTGGCACAACTTGACTAGAAGAAAGGATCAGTTGGTAGGACATGTTTTCAGGCATCAAGGAATCTCCAATTTAGTATTGTAGGGAAGCATGGAGGGTAAAAATCATAGAGGGAGACCAATATATTGAATACACTAAGCAGATTCAGAAGGATGTACATTGCAGTGGTTACTCAGAGATGAAGAGGCTTGCACAGGATAGAGCAGCATGGAGAGAAGCATCAAACCAGTTTCTGGACTGAATACCACAACAACAACAACAACAACAACAACAACAACAATAAAAATCAGTTTCAACCTAATTGTGATATACACTGACACAATAAAGATACTGGCTACTGCAATACAGGCCATAAAAATTATTTTAATGTTGATTTTGCCAACTTCTACAGGTTTTAGACTGGAGTTATGTATCTTCTGGTAAGGTATTCAGCAAGCTCCCATTTAAGGTAGGGAAGAAGATGGAAATCCCTGCTCATCATCATCATTTGCATCTTCTTTGTTTCCCCTTTATCCAGGATCAGCCATATTGGGACATTTATGGTACTTCTCCACTTTCCCCCATCTTTCCACCATTCTTCTTCTAAAACTTTTTTTGTTCCTGTCGAGATTCCTTCTTTTTAACAGGATACTCTCCACCATCACTGTACAGTGACTTGCGAAATATCTATGTAGATGTAGAGGTCCTTATCTGTGGCTGGTTTTGAAGTAACTTTCCATAGATAGGCTATTATTACAATTTAGTTGCCACTCCCAAAGGCATTTTAGAGCCACTATGAAACCTTTGCCATGTGAAAGAAAATTAAAAATGTACCTCATTAGCTACTCATTGTAAAAGTTATCTGAATATATTGATTCTGGACTGAAAGGTTCTGTTGGCTATGTGCCGAGTATTAGTGCTTGTTACACACCTGAATGACAACTAATAACACACTATAATTAGAACCATTATTTATAGGTGTAAAAAATATTTTATTTGAAAAATACCATTGTATTCATGTAATTATTAGGCTACTAATAACAGACGAACATCATCAACATAACAAAAACTGAGGAGGCAGCATGTTTCTCAAGGTAACAGCTTTCTTACTAATTTATTTGGTTGAATTTAGATCATAATAGCATAAATAGCATTAAGCAGTATAATGATAGTTTATATTGTAACCCCACTGGATGAATCAGTAGATCAGTTGATATAATTATTCATACATGTAGTGAGGTGACTTTTTGTGAGGGAAAAGGTTACATCTGCCAGCACCACATCATGGGGCAAAATACCCACAGCATATTTAATGGCTCCCATGGGTTGCCTGCCACAGACTCACTTGTTGCAAACAGGCAATGTTTACTGCAATTCTCCCATGTACCTACTCACAATGATCCTGTGCTAGGCAGTTTTCTCCTGGACTGTGATTTGGACTTTGTTATTATCTACCATTGATTTTCGAGTAGCACATGGACTTGCTTGTCTGCATAATGTGATACTATCTTTGCTCACCATTCAACTGACTGTTGCATTCCCAGTAAACTAACTGATGGTATACCGGTGCACTGAGGTGATGCTTCATATCTGAGTGCTTCCTAATTGAATCTGCAAACAATGTTCTCCTGCACTATCATGGGAGTTATTCAAAAATTTTCCAGGGTAGTGTATTGGTCAAAAGCTACCCACCTCCAGAGGATTTTAATTTCGTATATTTCCAGGAGAGTTAGGAACTATTACTTCCTCTGATTTATTTGTAAATAATCTGTGCTTAATAAAATCTGTGTTGTTGAAGAAGCAGACTTGCAACAGTGGCAATGATGATTTTTTGGAACCATAACCCAACCCGTGCTTGTCAGGGTGTTTTGCTGCTTGTTTCAACCACTATTGGCAAGCAGTTTTTTGAACTATGGAAACAACAGCTCAATCAGTAGCACAAGATCATACAGAATCTGACAAACTGGGCACATTAACAATTGTATTAAAAAACTAAAAACCTGCCTCGATTGTGAAAAAAGCACCTAGTGTTAAGTGTTAACCCAGGCTTCGGCGTAGGTAACTACACCTTCTTCAGAACAACAATAAAACCCACAAGTGCCTAAGAAGACCTTTGTCAATGATTAAAAGAACACCATAGCTATACATTTATAAATGAAAAAGAAAAGGAAAACACAAACAGTACATATGTGCAAAGTCAAAACCACTACTTAACTTAATGGTGTACGCTCCACCACACACCGGCCTATGTTTGATGGGCCATGACCCACCATAAACTGCAGCTACAAACGGTTGCTCACTTACAAGCCTCACCCGCTATGTATGCACATGCGCAAGACAAGGGAAGTTACTTGAATGTGGATGCGCATACAAATACGAGAAAGTTTTACATGGGTTGGGGCTAAATAGCCCATATATTCTCAACTGTGGATCAACGTATATCAAAAAATGAAATGGATAGAACAAGAGACGAGCTAAATAGGAGATGAAACCTAAATATAACTGCATAGGTAGCTTCATATATAAGTTTCTTTACTAGCATAAGTAACCGTGTGCAGTTATATTTAGGTTTCATCTCCTATTTAGCTTGTCTCTTGTTCTATCCATTTCATTTTTTGATATACATTGATCCATGGTTGGGAATATATGGGCTATTTAGCCCCAACCCATGTAAAACTTTCTCGTATTTGTATGCACATGTGCATTCAAGTAACTTCCCTTGTCTTGCGCAGGTGCATACATAGCAGGTGAGGCTTGTAAGTGAGCGACCATTTGTAACTGCAGTTTATGGCAGGTCATGGCCCATCGAACATAGGCCGGTGTGAGGTGGAGTGTACACCATTAAGTTAAGTAGTGGTTTTGACTTTGCACATATGTACTGTTTGTGTTTTCCTTTTCTTTTTCGTTTATAAATGTATAGCTATGGTGTTCTTTTAATCATTGACAAAGGTCTTCTTAGGCACTTACGAGTTTTATTGCTGTTCTGAAGAAGGTGTAGTTATTTACGCCGAAACCTGGGTTAACACTTAACACTAGGTGCTTTTTTCGCAATCGAGGCAGATTTTTAGTTTTTTAATATATTAACCAACAATTGCTGACGTGCTGCGATGTTGAAGGTTCTTACATTTACAATTGCTTCCAATATCTTGGATTACCAGCCATTCAGTAGAACTGGGTGGTGTACAAAACATTTAGGACTTCATTTCTAGACAAGTTATATTGAGTGCCCTGAGCAACTGCAAGCCTATCTATTATCTACAGACCTACAATTCTATTATCTTGTGCAAAAATTAACGACTTTATCTGGCCCATCAGTGCTGCCCATCGCCACTACTCAGTTACTTTTAAGTGAACAGTTTGATGTAAAAATGAATGTGGTGGTCATTTCTTATAAAAATGCATGTGGTGGTCATTCATTTAGAGTTCCTGCAACATTGTAAGGCAAAATCAGACAATTATGCATTTCGGAATGCACACCTAGAAGGTCTGAGTAGAAAATGCAAGTTTATGTGTTCTTGTAGAGTATCATATGCAGAATCATTAATATGTTATGTGCTGATTAGATTAGTGCTGGGCATTTATGTGCATGCTCGAGTGTTTTGGTAGTCAGAGCCTTCTTTAGCTGAGTCTTGCATATTACTAGAAGTTTCAAGATTCTGCAAGCAGCTCAGGTTTCCATTTCTATGGACTGTGAGACACCAGAACTGTCATCTCGATCTGTAAATGCAGCATGACCTAGTTCATCTAATGGTGAAAAACTCACCGCCAAAACAATTTTTCCTGCCAGCCTCGGTAAAACTTTGCCCAACTGCCTAGCTGTCCAGATGGTTTTTCTATAAATGCTATACACAGTTGCCTACATTTAATGAGGCATCTCACCAGTGTTTTTTCCAGTCTTGTATAGTATTATGTTTGTCAGAGCCAGTCGTGCCATCATCAGTCAAGTGTGCTGATGCAAATAAATGACATCAAAAATCAAAGGTATTATTATCCCATCTTATGCTGTCAGCAATAATTCATGGTACTTCCATTTTATTTCTTTTTGATACAGGGGCAAACAGACTTCATTATTAATCAGCCTACATATCTTCTCTCAGGTTCCCCATCCTTAAAATCGGTATCAGCTAAGCTATGGGAATAAGCTCATCATGAAATTGTGATACTAGGCCATGTAGATCTGAAATTAACATGTGAGCATGTATCTGGAACTCTTCCTTTCTTTGTAGTAACACAACCATTGTGGAAGGTATCTTTGGTGTGGTTGCAGACACAGTCTATGGGTTTTATATCCGAAATCAGTATACGCAATTCAAAATACTATTACATGTGCAGAAGTGCACCCTTTATGGCTCCAATGTGCTGCCTTGTTTCATCTAGACCAGGGAATTGCTTCTAATATTTTTGCCTATATTACACTAAAACAGTTGGCAGTACAGAAATTTTTAGGAACCCACCCAATACTTTTAACCTTGCAGGATGAAATTAAAGTAGGACTGGATCACTTAAAGGAGCCGAAAGTGCCATCCCCATTTCTATGTATCAGATGGATATCACCTTTAGTCATTGCTCACAAACCAGGTGTGCTAATGCAAGACTGTGAAGATTTAAAAAGTTCGGGAAATTTTCAGTCAATTGGGGACTCATATGCTCTTCTGCATCTTGATGAATTATTTTCAAAATTAATAGGGTCTGTATTTCCCTAAGGCTGCTCTCTTTTGGAACCTTATTTTCAACTTCCTTTGGACAAGTTTTTCCAAAGTCATACTGGTATTAAATACTCCTTACAGCCTCTATCAATACAACAGGTTACTACCAGCAATGCTAGCACACAAGAAATCTGTAGAACAAACTATTGCCAATATTCCACCACATATCAATTATCTGGATGATATAATTATTGCAGAATGGACTCAGAAGGAGCATCTCTCAAATCTCCAGTGGGTATTTTTAGTCCTTTCACAAGCCGGACTAAAGTGTAACTAGAAATGCTCCTTCTTTAAGCCTTCCATCTAGTATATAGGATATATCCTTAGCTGTGATGGCCATAAACCAACATCAAAAAATGTGGTAGCCATTTTTCATGTTCCTACACCAAAGAACATAAATAAATTGCAGGTTTGTATGGGTAAGGTTATGTATTATGCACAATTTATCCCGCAAACTGTAATGATAGCCCATCCATTGAATTGGCTGCTGAGAAAAGGCAAGTCTTTTCAGTAGTCCCAGACTGTCATTAGGTACTTGATAAGCTGAAGCAATGTCTTAAACTGGTTCTTGCCTGACATTGTATCAGCTTCATTTACCTCTTGCTTTGACTTTGAATGCATCAGCATGCAGCATTGGGGCTCTTAGATCACAAAAGTACCAAATGGTTCAGAATGGCCAGTCACATTCACTTCTTAAACACTCCTTACACCACAGAAAATTATTTCCAGATAAGGAGGCATTGGTAACTGCAAGTTTTACAATTTTCCATATATTTATTTATTTTATTGTGACTGTCTATGTACTCCGTAAGTCCTGTTGTTTTATAATACATACATTTTCCTTGTAGTTTTTCCACCTTCTGTACATAATACCACTTCAAGCTATTCTTCAGCACTCTTGTCTTGTATCAATTTCATTTTATTGTGATTGTTAGTTTAATTTAAACTGTTATGAAGGCACGGTTTTTTGTGTTTTTATATCAACATTTTTCTGGCTTGTTCTCTCCATATTTATTTATCATTTAACTTCAACATTTTTAATTTCATTGCCACTACACTTTCAAGATGACATTTACTTTGTACTCATATGTCACTCTGGAAGTCAAACATGTTTTTCAATGTTGTTCACTAAAGTTGTGCCTCTTTGGCCATGATAGTTAAAGTCAGATGATGGCCTGGTAATATGGAAACCAATAAATGAAATAAATTAATACTGTAGTATATACACATTATTTTGATTTTCATTTATAATTATTTTTACTCTCTTATTCATGGCAACCAATCATTGTGTGGTCACCTAGGTCAGTAAACACACGTCCCAAAATATCTCTGTGTAGCTCAGACACAAAAATTGCTAACAGGAATTGCATAATTTAAAAGCTAAGAATTTTAGTTTTAATGCATCTGCCATCCTCTCTGTTGTGTTGTAAGTTTCATATGTGATTAGCAACTTTTTTCCAGTTATCTCACAGAAAATATGTTGTACAAATTCCCTAGAAAGAGTGAAAGTGAATTTTCTTGTAAAATAAAAGGAACCTCAAAAGCAATGTGAAGAGGACTTCAGACACTTACGTGCAGGAGTGCTGCTGGTCCCAGAAATTTAGTGCCATTCCACCAGTACGAAGGGCATGACGTAGAGCAACAGGCACACAAAATGCATTCATAGAGATTTTCCTGAAAGAAACAATGCAATTACTTTATATGTCCCAACACAACATAGATGGACTTCAATAAAGGGACAATCTTCAGACTCAGTTTTTTAAGCAATAAAGTTGTCAGTTTATCTCAATACTAAAATTAAATTCATGGCAAATTTATTTATGAAATAAGATATAAGCAGTTTCTACTCTGGAAAATCCAAGATGGAAAAACAGCAATATTATGAAAAGATTAGATTGTTACTCACTGTATGGAGGAGATGTTGAATCACTGACAGGCTCAGCAAAAAGACTGCTATACATTTGAGCTTTCAACCAAAAGGCCTTCTTCTAAATTAGAAAACACACACACATTCACACAAGCACAATTCACACACACATGACCTTGTCTCTGGCCACTGAGGATGGACTGCATACAGCAACTGCACCTGATAAGAGAAGCAATCTCCATATATTTTTATTGCATCCATAACAGCACTGACACGATCTTCTAATGACATAAAAATGGGTGCATAAATCTTACTTGACTTCATGTCACACCTGTTAAAATTATTGAGGACAGGGAGTGACAATCATGTGTCTATGCAAATTTATTTGTAGAGACTTTGAGAATAATATCATCCACACAACCCCAAAGATGGCAAGGGCAGATATGGGCATGAACTATCACACAATCACCTTGTATCAACGAAAATACTCAATTTTTGAAAATTTAATGTAGTTGGGTAGATCAAAAATCTATTCATCAAGCAAAGACAACCCACATATAAAAAATGCATTATGTATGCAAGCTTTTGAGGCCAATGGCTCCTTCTTCTGGCAGAAGGTTGAAAGGGAAGAAAGAGGGGTGAAGGAAATGAACTGGAGAGGTTTAGAAAAAGGGGTAAATTTCAGAAAAGTCACCCAGAACGCCGGGTCGGGGGAAACTTACTGGATGGGATGAGAAGGAAAGCCTAATTGTTGGTGCTGCACTATACAATATTTGCAAACCTGAGAGCTTGAAGGTGGAAGATACGGTAATATGCAAGATAGAGATTACTGCTAAAACATTGTGCACACATTAACAAGAGTGAAAAGATAAGTACATTGCATGTGATTAGAAGTGGGAGGAGGATGGAAAAAAATAGACAGTTCAGAAAATGAAAGATGTAGAAAACTAAAATGAAGTGAAGGAAGGAATAGTTACTGTGAAGAGATGTTGAGACTGAAGAAATTAACGTAAATTAAGGCCAGGTGGATGGCAAAAACCAAGGACATGTTGTAGCACCAGTTTCCGCCTCCAAAGTTCTGAGAAATTGGCGTCTGGGGAAGAATCCTGATGGTACATGTGGTGCAACAGGTGTCAAGGTCACTACTGTCGTGTTGTAGTGCATATTCTCTAACAGGATATAGTGTGTTGGCAGTATACACCCTCTGCCTATGCCTCCTCATCCTAACTGATAACTTGGTGGTAGTCATCCTGAATTAAAAGGCCAAACAGTGTTTACATAAAAGGTGGTATAGACGTGTCTCATTTCACAGGTGGCTCTCCTTTGATAGCTAGTTACAGTGTTGGTATAGGTGTTGGTAGAATGGTGCAAAGGGTGAGTCTTGCATTGGAGGCAGTCACAGGGGTACGAGCCATAGAGTAGGGAGACGGGTACAGAAGGAGCATAGTGTCTGACAAAGATATTGTGGAGATTGAGATGGCGACACAAAGCTATTCTGAATGTGGTGGGCAAAATCTCAGACAGAATGGACCTCATATCAGGGCATAATCTTAGGAAGTCATGGCCTTGTAGTAGTAGCTGATTAATACATTCAAGATCAGGATAATACTGAGCGACAAGTGGTGTACTCCTAGTATGTTTTTTGGAGGGATCAGCAGTATCAGAATTGGATGTGATGGCCCAGGAAAACTGTTTCTGAACTAGGCTGGTGGGGTAATTATGTTTGGTGAAGGCTGAGGTGAGAATAGAAGTGTATTGTTGTAAAGAGTCTGCATCTGAACAAATACGTTTGCCTCGAATTCCAAGGCTGTATGGGAGGGACTATTTGACATGGGAAGTATGGTAATTGTAAAAATGTAAGTACTGTTGTTTGTTAGAAGGTTGAATGTGGACAGAAGTGTGTAGCTGGCCTTTGGTGAGGATGAGATCAACATCAAGGAAAGTGGCATGGGATTCGGAACAGGTGAGGGTGGGTTGTTTGGATGGGGTAAGAAGTTCTATGGATTGAGGTGTTAGTCCCTGTGAGGGGCCTGAGATTTCAAGGAGGGACTGCAGGTCAGTTTTAATCACAGGGATGGGATCTTGATGGCAGATGCTGTGTGTAGAGGTGTCAGAGAGCTGTCATAGACCTTCAATGACACTTTCCTGTTAGTCAAGTACCACAGTGGAAGATCCCTTGTCTGCTGGAAGCATAATAATGTAGTCATCAGCTTTTGGGGTACGAAGAGCTTGGAGTTGTGCAGAAGACAGGTTAGGCTCACGTTGTAGGGACCTAAGGGAGTGCTGTGAAGCAATGCTAGATATGAGAAATTCTTGGAAGGCTTGTAATGGATAATTTTGAGATAGCAGTGGTGAATCGAGTTGGGACCATAGTTGGAACTTTTTAAAGCAGGGTTCAATGTCAGGTTTGCTGTTTGAAAGGTTTTGGGATTGGGTTGAAAAGTGATAGTTCCCATTGACATTATGTGTGAAGGAAAGTAGGTCCTTCACCATAATAGCATGATTAAATGGAGGTTTAGGGCTGAACATGAGACCCTTGGATAATACAAGGTAATTTAGGAGAGGACAGTGCTTTAGACTAGTGGTTGAGAACACTGTACTGTTGTGACTTACTTTAACAACTCATGTATCCAAATTGCTGACAAGAACAATATACAGAACAATGGAAAGGAAAATCAAGGATTTGTTAGATGATGATTAGTTTGGCTTTAGGGAAGATAAAGGCACCACAAAGGTAGATCTGACTTATACCTGATAATGGAAACAAGATTTAAGGAAAATCAATACATGTGTATAGGATTTGTGAGTCTACAAAAAATATTTGGCAATGTAAAATGGTACAAGATGCTCAAATTCTCAGGAAAATAGGTGTAATATTTAGGGATAGATGGGTAATCCATACATATTATAAAATTGTGTGTGTGCGTTCCATGTGTGTGTGTGTGTGTGTGTGTGTGTGTGTGTGTGTGTGTGTGTGTGTGTGTTCCACATCTTCTAAACCACTGAACAGATTTCACCCAAACTTGGTACACACATACCTTACTGTCAAGCAACAATTTCTATGGGGGTAAGAACCATCTAAGTATCAAAGGGGTGGTGGTGCTGAAAAAGAAGCTTAGCCCACAATGTGTGAATTCCCAGACTTCATTCATCCGGCATTTGAGAATGAGAGTTTTTAGTGACTTGAAACAAACTTTAAACATAATTTCAAATCCTTGCAAATTTTTTCTCACTGTCAACCCCTATAAAATGATGAAAGAAAAAAGGTTTATTGCTTAGTACTTTCCTACTGTTGATGCAGTAATAGTACTGCATGAGGCACAACATTATAATTTATTACTTCTTTACTACTAACTGTATTTGTGAAACATTCTGCAGATAGTATGCACTTACATCACTGAATGTAAATTACATCATTGTAGGATACAGAGCTCATGAGATATGACATAATAAACAATGACATACATGAAAAACTGCCGCATCATGTATGACCTTTAAATTTATTACTTCTTTGGTACTAATTCTATTTGCAATAAATTTCACAGACAGTATGCACATTTGCCACTGAATGTGCCTACAATATTGTATCACTGTATGACACATAGGTCAGGAGGTATGATATCATAAACAGTGAGATGCATGACAAAGTGTCGCATCATGCATAATGTTTAAATTTATTACTTTGTTGCTACAAACTCCACTTGCAACACAAGCTGCAGATAGTATCCACATATGCCTCTGAATGTATCTACAACATTATATCTTTGTCCAACACACAGTTCAGGAGATGTGACATCATAAACATTAAGCACAAGGCCATCCACTGTGTGGTATGGGCGTGGACACAGAGCTATAAATAAATATCTGTGCAACGTCAGATTTCTCTACAGTATATTTATGAGCACCAAGAGGGAACAATAGGAGTGCAAGACCTAGACTGAAGTGCAAGTATTAGAAAGACCATAGGACTAGGATGTAGAAAGAGAATGTACAATATGTACAAGAACAAAGAGGTAAAAATAAGAATTGAAGACCAAAATAAAGTGCTAGGATCAGAAAGGGTATTAGACAGGGATGTAGTCGTCTGCTCCTACTGTTCAACCTATACATCAAGGAAGCAATGACAGAAATATAAGAAAGGTTCAGGAACTGGATTAATATTCATAGTGAAAGAATACGAATGATAAGATTCACTGATGACATTGCAATCCTCCATGAAATTGAAGAATTACAGGGTCTGTTGAATGGAATGAACAGTCTAATGTTCCCGAATACGGCTTTAGAGTACACTGGAAAAAGAGACCAAAAAAATGAGAAGTAGCAGAAACGAGAATAATGAGAAACTTAACATGAGAACTGGTGGTCACTAAGTACACGAAGTTAAGGAATTCTGCTATTTTGGAAACAAAATAAGCCGTGATGGGTGAAACAAGGTCATAGAAAGCAGACTTTCACAGGCAAAGAGGGCACATCTGACCTAGAGAACTCTAATGGTGTCACACATAGGACTCAATTTGAGGAAGAAATTTCTGAAAATGTACTTCTGGTGCAGAGCATTCTCTGGAAGTGGACTGTGGAAAAACTGGAACAGAAAAGAACTGAAACATTTGAGATGTGGTGCTACAGATGGATGTTCAAAATTAGTTGGACAGATAATATACGGAGCAAGGAGGCTATCCACAGAAACAGTGATGAGAGGAACTTGTGGAAAAACTGACAGGATGAAGGGGCAGGATAATAGGATATGTGTTTAAGACACCAAAGAATGACTTCCGTAGTGCTTGAGGAATCTATAGGGGGCAAAACTGTAGCAGAAGACAGAATCTGAAATATTTTCTGGTGATAACTAGAACAACTAACAGGGACCAGTCCTTTGTGCAAACTTGTTGGACAGTATTGTAGTTTGTGGAACTTATAAAGAAGAACATCTCTGTAATCTTTGCAAATTATCCTGAATATTACAAACCAAAGGTCTGCACTGAGCAGCTAAAAAATAATAATTCTTACATAAAAAATAAATCATAATGTAAATGAAGCTTGAAAGAAATTGAAAAATTATGTTCCCCACACTGAAGGAAGGCATTCTGCCCTGAGATGCTGGAGTTGGCAGGCATGTGCGCATGAAGTGTGGTTGCCTGTGTGTATGAATGGAGTGTGTCTCTCTTTTAATGATGAAGCCTGTGGTCAAAAGCTTTATGAAAGTGTCTTTTAATTGTGCCTGTCTGCAACTTAATGTCTCTTCTTTATGGTAAGTAGCAGTGTGTCTTTTCCTACATTGTTGATATTCCTAGAGGAGTTTCCATTGTTCCAAACTGAAGGAAGATAAGATTTTAGATCCCTTCAACAATAAGATCACTGGAGACAGAGAACAAGCTTCCACAAGGATAAACTATAAAAGGCATTCCACAGTTTACAGATGATACAACTATTGTTGTCAGAATAGCAATTTACTCTGCAAAATTAATTTTACTTGAATAAATCAGTGAACTTTAATAGAATATATTGAAAAAGAATAACAGTCCTTTCAAGATTTTGGAAGTTATGAAGAAGAGTGAATATATTAACAAACATTATAGCATTATGAATGTTTTCTCAGTCTGAATTTAGTTTTATTCTGTGATGCAGTTAGTCAGTATGACCCCATGCTACAAGCTTTGAAGATAAGACTCCTTTCTTGCAAGAGGGATGCAATTTAAGTTTGATGGGTACAATTATGGTCCACATAATGAAAGTTCTGGATAAAGTCATAGTCTAAACCAACAAGCTGGATTTTCTTGCTTAGAGCACTTGCCCACGAAAGGCAAAGGTCCCAAGTTCGAGTCTCAGTCGGGCACACAGTTTTAATCTGCCAGGAAGTTTCATAATAGGCAGTATCTTGAAAAAGGGGTAAATGGTGTGTATCAATAAATGGTTCAAATGGCTCTGAGCACTATGCAACTTAACTTCTGAGGTCATCAGTTGCCTAGAACTTAGAACTAATTAAACCTAACTAACCTAAGGACATCACACACATCCTTGCCCGAGGCAGGATTCAAACCTGCGACCGTAGCGGTCACGCAGTTCCAGACTGAAGCGCCTAGAACCGCACAGCCACACCGGCCGGCTGTGTATCAATAAAACTGAAACATGGGCAATGGAGTCTAGCAGAATTAAGCTAGGTGATTCCGGGTAAATTAAATCAGGGAGTTACATCCTAAAAATAATAGATGAGTTTTGATATTTTGGAACAAAATAATAAATGTCAATAGAAATAAGGAGAATAAGTGATGTATATTGGCAATGGCAAGAAAAGTTTTTCTGAAGAAGAGAAGTACATTAATATCACATAAGAATTTAACTACTAGAAGTCTTTTTTTAAGTATTTGTCCTAAGTGAAACATGTCCAATAAACATTACAGAGAAGAACATAGCATCTCTTTTGTCATTTCATGTTACAGAAGAATGTTGAAGATTAGTTGCATAGTTCAAATGGCTAATGGTGACATATTGCATAAAGTCCTGGAGGAAAGTAGCTTACTATGATGGCGATTCTAGGAGAGTAATAAAAAATCTTGTAGTGCTTGATGGGGATATCACTGCAATCCATCAGTGACTCCGGACATGCTTTCTGACAGGCTAAATACATTGCAGTAACATCAGTCAATAAAAGTGAAGATAAGCAAGCCATGTCTAATCACAAGGCTGTTTCACTATTTACAGCCTTTTCAAAAGTTTTGAGAAAGTGGCCTTCAGTAGGAAACTGAGACCCCCGCCCCTTTTTTTTCCTCCAGAAGGACTTGCTAACTGCCTCTCATAAGGAAATGTCACCAACTCGACCTCACATTTTAAGCAGAAAAAAGCACACTTGCAAGTATCAGCCTCAGCAATTGATCCTGTGTGAATATTTGGGCCATAATTATGACAGTATGCAGTCATGACCTTCTGAATATACAATGGTTGTCACTCTCTCCCACCTACTATAGCCACCTAATGCCCGAGTGCGAAGCACTGTACAGTGAAGTGAGTAAAAGGTTTGTGAAGTACTGTTTGGATATAGGTAACAAGGTTTGTTCGCTGGGTCACAATGCATGGTTTATAACCTGTAGATGGTGCCAGAGACCTCTTTTCTTTTAACATTTTTATGCTTCAACTCACAAATGCTCCGTAAGTTAATGAAATGAATGAGTAGCTCGTCATAACTGCCGTCTGCTTCACGTTTGCTGTGCAGCGAGCTACGTTAATGTAAGTATTAACTGTATTTTCCTCACTTGTCACTTCTTCTTCCGTGTGTTTTCGCTTTTAGGAAGCGTTAATTGTCAAGTGCTAGTAATAGTGTTCCATAGATTTCATGTTTGTTTTGAATACAGTCAGAGAGAGTCCTTTAGTCAGCCATAGTGCCAGTAGTGTCAGTGTCATCATAACTGCCATCTTCTTCACGTCTGTTGTGCAGTGAGCTACGTTAATTTAAGTATTAACTGTATTTTTCTTACTTGTCACTTCTTCTTCCATGTGTTTTTGCTTTTTAGGAAGCTTTAATTGTCGAGTGCTAGTAATAATGTTCCATAGATTTCGTGTTTGTTTTGAATACAGTCAGAGAGAGTCCCTTTGTCAACCATAGTGCCAGTAGTGCTAGTGTTTGTTTTCAATACAGTCCAGAGACAGGTAGTGTTATTTTCATTGTTTTCTACAAGAAGTGTCTAGCAACCACAGTTTAGTCAACAATCAGCCGCCTTTAGTGAATTAGCAGTCTAGTTAAAAGTTGATTAACTCTCTACAGTAAATTGATTTCTTAGGATGGATAGGATGTGTGACTGCTGTGTACGGACGCAGGAGGAGCTGGCTACTGTTCGCAAACAGCTGAACGTGTTGATGGCCGTGGTCAGCCGTCTTCAGGCTGCTGCCTCAGAGTGTAGCGGCAGTGGGGAGTCTGGTGCATCGCATGGTACACCCCAGGTGTTACATGCTTCACCCACTGTCCCTGCTGTCGAGACATCTACACGGGTACCGGGCGCCGTTGGGCCACCCTCTCCCCAAGGGGTGTGGTGGGTTCAGCGGCGCACGAGGCGGAGGGTCAATGTGGAGGCTGGCCGTGTGGCATCGCCCACTCTGCCTGTGAGTCAACATGTGGCTGCTCCTTCAGCAATGTCCGAGCAGGCACACGGGGGGAGGGGTTTATTAGTTATTGGGAGCTCCAACATTAGGCGGGTGATGGAGCCCCTTAGGGAAATAGCGGAAAGGTCGGGGAAGAAGGCCAGTGTTCACTCTGTCTGCTTGCCAGGGGGTCTCATCCGAGATGAGGAGGAGGCCCTGCCGGCGGCGATAGGGAGCACTGGGTGCACCCGACTGCAAATTGTTGCTCACGTCGGCACCAATGACTCCTGCCGTCTGGGTTCAGAGGTCATCCACAGTTCATACAGGCGGTTGGCGGAATTGGTGAAGGCGGAAAGCCTCGCTCGCGGGGTGGAATCTGAGCTAACTATTTGTAGTATCGTTCCCAGAACCGATCACGGCCCTCTGGTTTGGAGCCGAGTAGAAGGCTTAAACCAGAGGCTCAGACGATTCTGCGGAGATCTGGGGTGCAAATTTCTCGACCTCCGCTATCGAGTGGAGAGATGTAGGGTCCCCCTGAATACGTCAGGCATGCACTACAGTAAATTGATTTCTTGGGATGGATAGGATGTGTGACTGCTGTGTACAGACGCAGGAGGAGCTGGCTACTGTTCGCGAACAGCTGAACGTGTTGATGGCCATGGTCAGCCGTCTTCAGGCTGCTGCCTCGGAGTGTAGCGGCAGTGGGGAGTCTGGAAGCGGTTACAAGGGTAGCGGAGTACGTCTGGAGTGAACATGTGGGTTTTTTAGGTTAGAGAATTCCCTCCCTAGGCCTGACAAGACGCCTCCTGAGAAGCGGCAAGGTAGGAGTAGGCAAAATGCAACAGGGAATAACAATATTAATGTGCTAATAGTAAACTGCAGGAGCATCTATAGAAAGGTCCCGGAACTGCTCTCACTAACAAACGGTCACAATGCCCATATAATACTAGGGACAGAAAGTTCGCTGCAACCAGATGTAAACAGTAATGAAATCCTAAACTCAGATTGGAATGTATACTGCAGACACAGGCTGGACAGTGCAGGGGGAGGCGTGTTTATAGCGATAAGAACTGCAATAGTATCAAAGGAAATTGATTGAGATCCGAAATGTGAAATAATTTGGGTGAAGGTCACAGTTAAAGCAGGCTCAGACATGGTAATTGGATGTCTTATAGGCCCCCTGGCTCAGCAGCTGCTGTGGCTGAGCACCTGAAGGATAACTTGGTAAATATTTTGAGTAGATTTCCCCACCATGTTATAGTTCTGGGTGGAGATTTTAATTTGCCGGATATAGACTGGGAGACTCAAACGTTCATAACGGGTGGCAGAGACAAAGAATCCAGTGAAATTCTTTTAAGTGCTTTATCTGAAAACTACCTTGAGCAGTTAAATAGAGAACCGACTCATGACGATAACATATTAGACCTTCTGGTGACAAACAGACCCAAACTATTTGAAACAGTTAACGCAGAACAGGGAATCAGCGATGATAAAGCGGTTACTGCATTGATGATTTCCGCTGTAAATAGAAATATTAAAAAAAGTAGGATGATTTTTCTGTTCAGCAAAAGTGACAAAAAGCAGATTTCAGAGTACCTGATGGCTCAACACAAAAGTTTTGTCTCAAGTACAGATAGTATTGAGGATCAGTGGACAAAGTTCAAAACCATTGTACAATATGCGTTAGATGAGTGTGTGCCAAGTAAGATCGTAAGAGATGGAAAAGAGCCACCGTGGTACAACAACCGAGTTAGAAAACTGCTGTAGAAGCAAAGGGAACTTCACAGCAAACATAAACATAGCCAAAGCCTTGAAGACAAATAAAAATTACGCGAAGTGAAATGTAGTGTGATGAGGGCTATGCGAGAGGCATTCAATGAATTCGAAAGTAAAGTTCTATGTACTGAGTTGGCAAAAAATCCTAAGAAATTTTGGTCTTATGTCAAAGCGGTTGGTGGATCAAAACAAAATGTCCAGACACTCTGTGACCAAAATGGTACTGAAACAGAGGATGACAGATTAAAGGCCGAAATACTAAATGTCTTTTTCCAAATCTGTTTCACAGAGGAAGACTGCACTGTAGTTCCTTCTCTAGATTGTCGTACAGATGACAAAATGGTAGATATCGAAATAGATGACAGAGGGATAGAGAAACAATTAAAATCACTCAAAAGAGGAAAGGCGGCTGGACCTGATGGGATACCAGTTCGATTTTACACAGAGTACGTGAAGGAACTTGCCCCCCTACCTGCAGCGGTGTCCCGTAGGTCTCTAGAAGAGCGTAGCATTCCCAAGGATTGGAAAAGGGCACAGGTCATCCCCGTTTTCAAGAAGGGACGTCGAAATGATGTGCAGAACTATAGACCTATATCTCTAACGTCGATCAGTTGTAGAATTTTGGAACATGTATTATGTTCGAGTATAATGACTTTTCTGGAGATTAGAAATCTACTCTGTAGGAACCAGCATGGGTTTCGAAAAAGGTGGTCATGTGAAACACACCTCGCGCTATTCGTCCATGAGACTCAGAGGGCCATAGACACTGGTTCACAGGTAGACGCCGTGTTTCTTGACTTCCGCAAGGTGTTCGATACAGTTCCCCACAGTCGTTTAATGAACAAAGTAAGAGCATATGGACTATCAGACCAATTGTGTGATTGGATTGAAGAGTTCCTGGATAACAAAACGCAGCATGTCATTCTCAATGGAGAGAAGTCTTCCGAAGTAAGAGTGATTTCAGGTGTGCCGCAGGGGAGTGTCATAGGACCATTTCTATTCACAATATACATAAATGACCTTGTGGATGACATCGGAAGTTCACTGAGGCTTTTTGCAGATGATGTTGTGGTGTATTGAGAGGTTTTAACAATGGAAAATTGTACTGAAATGCAGGAGGATCTGCAGCAAATTGACGCATGGTGCAGGGAATGGCAATTGAATCTCAATGTAGACAAGTGTAATGTGCTGCGAATACATAGAAAGATAGATCCCTTATCATTTAGCTACAAAATAGCAGGTCAGCTACTGGAAGCAGTTAATTCCATAAATTATCTGGGAGTACGCATTAGGAGTGATTTAAAATGGAATTATCATATAAAGTTGATCGTTGGTAAAGCAGATGCCGGACTGAAATTCATTGGAAGAATCCTAAGGAAATGCAATCCAGAAACAAAGGAAGTAGGTTACAGTACGCTTGTTCACCCACTGCTTGAATACTGCTCAGCAGTGTGGGATCCGTAACAGATAGGGTTGATAGAAGAGATAGAGAAGATCCAACGGACAGCAGCACACTTCATTACAGGATCATTTAGTAATCGTGAAAGCATTATGGAGATGATAGATAAACCCCAGTGGAAGACTCTGCAGGAGAGACACTCAGTAGCTCGGTACGGGCTTTTGTTAAAGTTTTGAGAACATACCTTCACCGACGAGTCAAGCAGTATATGACTCCCTTCTACGTATATCTCGCGAAGAGACCATGAGGATAAAATCAGAGAGATTAGAGCCCACACAGAAGCATACCGACAATCCTTCTTTCCACGAACAATACGAGACTGGAATAGAAGGGAGAACCAATAGAGGTACTCAAGGAGTATGGATGTAGATATAGATGTAGATGTAGGTAGAGGTAGTGCTGTTTAGTTATTATTATTGATTTTGTGAGTGTTTGTTTTGAATTTTAAGACTGACACCGCTAAAGTGAAGTACATTAGAAGAAGATTGCTAATCTTAAATATGATTGGTTTGATTAAACTGTTAGTCGAAAAATATTAACACCATATCATAATAATTCTTCAGTTGCTTTGGTTTAATCATTTTGATTTTGAGGCACATACAGAGATGCAGAATATCAATATGAGAATACTGTTAAACTAATATTGAATACATATCTGCATGAGGTTAACATATTATGCACTCATACTTGCTTACCTATTTTTGACACAGGATAATGTGTGTTCAAGAAAAATTTAAAAACATTTTGGACAGTTGTGTCCACCTCCCCTCTTCCCTCGCCTTCAACACACTGTTAATTGGTTAGCTCTGGTTGTCACTCCACTGTACACTACTCCACACTCGGATATTATGTGGCTGCATTGGGGCAATGGTCTGGTTTAAGGCTCTTTCAACACAAGTGATCACTTGGGACACAAAGTTAAGAGGGATGCCAGAGATTGTTCCTGGTGAAAAATTTGTACACAGGAAGTATCATAATAAGTACTGAAAACAACCCATTTCCATGCTCACTAGACTGGTTTATTTTTATAGGCATGCATCTAAAGTATGAGTGAGGACAGGAAAGGGAAGGGGTGCCATACTAAATGTAGTTTGTATGGAAAATGGTGGCACCAATTTAGAGGTCACTTGTGTGAAAAAATGTTCTGTATATTCAGACTGTTATAACTGCATATTAACAGAATTATGGCTGAAATTTTCCTATGGAGTCAATTGCTGGGGTTAATTTTTGCAAGTGTACTTTTTTCTCCTTAAAATATGAGGTGAAATTGGTGTAGTTTCCTTGTCATTTCAGCTTCTGTAAAGGATTCTCCACAGAGAATGCTGCACAGGAACTCACTTATGAAGTCCTAGCTGAGCCAAACAAGGAAGTTTATCCTGCTGGGGCTTTCTGTGGTTTTACTGAAGTTCTCGAATGAGCGGACTATAAAATTCTACTTGGAAAACTAAAATGTTATGGCACTAATGACATCCCTGTTGCGTAGTTAGAGTTTTATCATAATAGAAAGAAGAGGGTCATACTGTCAGACTGAGACAGAACTGAAATTAACCTCAGAATATGACAACATAGCAAGTATGGCCCTATAAGGACCAGTGCCTCGTTCATTCTTGTTCTTAAGCTACATAAATGATCCTCCAATAGCTTTAAACAATGGTTCAAAACCTGAACTGTATACTGATGACATAAGTGTACTAATCAAAAGTCCAAACTCAACATTACCAGATTAAGCTCAAATGACAGCTGAACACACTTGATTCACAACAAATATTTTACATCTCAATCTCACAAACACTATATTATGTAATTCAAAACAAGAAAAAAATAAAATGCTATTAACAAAGATCATTTTCAGCTGAACTTTGATTGTACAATCACAATACAAGGTACAAAAATAATTTTCACACAAACTTTATCTCCTTGTCTATGATTCACAGTGGAGATACATACTCCAGTATAAAGGTATTAAACAAACTACTGTATAGCACACATTAAGAAATTGAGAATTGTTACTAACCCAAAAGAAAATTCTACAAATTATCTGCTTATGGTACCTTGATTCAAGGATTGAAAATTCCTATTAGCTACATGGCAAACAGCAGCATTCAGTGTAAAACTATATCAAAAGTAGTAGTGTATTATCATCAGGCTTGTTCTGTTACAAATTTATGTAACCATTTTCTTTATGACTAAACAAAACTACAATCATCCAACCATAAATGTGGGTTCTTTGACTGCTCGGTGAGGTGGCACAAAGCAATTGTAACTTATGAAGTATTTATTCACTCTATTACATAAATAAATGGTTTACTTAACTTTGGCATACTTCCTTGCCACAGGATTGTCGGATAAATTACAACTGTCATTGATTTTTAATTAATCACCTGATTCACTAATTAACAAACTGGTCTCCTGAGGTACAATGTTCAACCTTTGCTAAAGTACAAGTTCATCAGAAACTTCAATGGCTTATTGGTCCTACACTATGATTTTGACTCCTTGAAGTCTGAGCTCTTGCATCCTCAACACTATATTGACCTCAGTGTGAAAGCACTGCAATACTGAGAGGGATGCGTGGTCTTCTGGAGTGCCTTCAATTGTTGTGTATTGCAGCGAACCATCACTAATGTCTGTGGTACTGATTCGCGTTTCCAACTTTGGTGTGGCACCATGATCTCTGGATGATACCACATTTCTCCTTGTCAAATCTCCACACCATTCAGAAATCCCAGGTGACTTAATGTGTGAGCATAAACACTGTAGATTTGCAGACTCAATACTTGCTGCTTTTTTGTCTGAGCTGCATAATTTTTACCTATGATTTGTGGTGCTGGAGTGCTGACTTATGTTAATTTTACTCCACAGTATATCTATTTACCTCATAATTTTGGCATTTCCACAGATAAACAGGCAAACTTGGACACTGGTAACTCAGAACTATCACTGCCTCATTTTAAAAATTGATGAATGGTTAACAGCTGAAACATTCGAATATGAGTTATGCTGTCCTGGATTCAAATCTGAAATATGATGAAATATTCTATCTGATGGGAAAACTCCAAGAATCACAAATACTGGATCTCCTAAAATAATATTTATTACAAATATCAGCCTCAGGTCACACATGTTTAATATTATGGAAGCCTCGGATAATTTGGGTCAGTGTCATTACTTTACGACAGTGGATCTCAAAAGAGATTATCGTTAGTCAGAAGTAGCACTTTAGGATAGACCAAAAACAGCATTTATGGCACTTTGTGGTCATTACCAGTGTAAGCGAAAGTCATTCAGTTTGAAAAATTCACCTTCTACTTTTCAGCAGTTACTGGATGGAGTTTTAAGAGGGTTAAGGCCTAAAACCTGTATTGTATATTTAGATTACATAATAGTTTATGACAAGGATACACTAGAGCAAGTGAGACAATTGGAGGATGGGTTCAAATGATTATAATCAGCATGGTTAATACTCAGCATTGACAAGTGCCATTTTGCTCAAGCTGTCTAGGACACAGAATTACATCTACATCTACATCTACATCCATACTCCGCAAGCCACCTGACGGTGTGTGGCGGAGGGTACCTTCAGTACCTCTATCGGTTCTCCCTTCTATTCCAGTCTCGTATTGTTCGTGGAAAGAAGGATTGTCGGTATGCCTCTGTGTGGGCTCTAATCTCTCTGATTTTATCCTCATGGTCTCTTCGCGAGATATACGTAGGAGGGAGCAATATACTGCTTGACTCTTCGGTGAAGGTATGTTCTCGAAACTTTGACAAAAGCCCGTACCGAGCTACTGAGCGTCTCTCCTGCAGAGTCTTCCACTGGAGTTTATCTATCATCTCCGTAACGCTTTCGCGATTACTAAATGATCCTGTAACGAAGCGCGCTGCTCTCCGTTGGATCTTCTCTATGTCTTGTATCAACCCTATCTGGTACGGATCCCACACTGCTGAGCAGTATTCAAGCAGTGGGCGAACAAGCGTACTGTAACCTACTTCCTTTGTTTTCAGATTGCATTTCCTTAGGATTCTTCCAATGAATCTCAGTCTGGCATCTGCTTTACCGACGATCAACATTATATGATCATTCCATTTTAAATCACTCCTAATGCGTACTCCCAGATAATTTATGGTATTAACTGCTTCCAGTTGCTGACCTGCTATTTTGTAGCTAAATGATAAAGGATCTATCTTTCTGTGTATCCGCAGCACATTACACTTGTCTACATTGAGATTCAATTGCCATTCCCTGCACCATGCGTCAATTCGCTGCAGATCCTCCTGCATTTCAGTACAATTTTCCATTGTTACAACCTCTCGATACACCACAGCATCATCTGCAAAAAGCCTCAGTGAACTTTCGATGTCATCCACCAGGTCATTTATGTATATTGTGAAAAGCAACGGTCCTATGACACTCCCCTACGGCACACCTGAAATTACTCTTACTTCGGAAGACTTCTCTCCATTGAGAATAACATGCTGCGTCCTGCTATCTAGGAACTCCTCAATCCAATCACACAATTGGTCTGATAGTCCATATGCTCTTACTTTGTTCAATAAACGACTGTGGGGAACTGTATCGAACGCCTTGCGGAAGTCAAGAAACACGGCATCTACCTGTAAACCCGTGTCTATGGCCCTCTGAGTCTCGTGGACGAATAGCGCGAGCTGGGTTTCACATGACCGTCTTTTTCGAAACCCATGCTGATTCCTACAGAGTAGATTTCTAGTCTCCAGAAAAGTCATTATACTCGAACACAATACGTGTTCCAAAATTCTACAACTGATCGACGTTAGAGATATAGGTCTATAGTTCTGCACATCTGTTCGACGTCCCTTCTTGAAAACGGGGATGACCTGTGCCCTTTTCCAATCCTTGGGAACGCTACGCTCTTCTAGGGACCTACGGTACACCGCTGCAAGAAGGGAGGCAAGTTCCTTCGCGTACTCTGTGTAAAATTGAACTGGTATCCCATCAGGTCCAGAGGCCTTTCCTCTTTTGAGCGATTTTAATTGTTTCTCTATCCCTCTGTCGTCTATTTCGATATCTACCATTTTGTCATCTGTGCGACAATATAGAGAAGGAACTACAGTGCAATCTTCCTCTGTGAAACAACTTTGGAAAAAGACATTTAGTATCTCGGCCTTTAGTCTGTCATCCTCTGTTTCAGTACCATTTTGGTCACAGAGTGTCTGGACATTTTGTTTTGATCCACCTACCGCTTTGACATAAGACCAAAATTTCTTAGGATTTTCTGCCAAGTCAGTACATAGAACTTTACTTTCGAATTCATTGAACGCCTCTCGCATAGCTCTCTTCACACTACATTTCGCTTCGCGTAATTTTTGTTTGTCTGCAAGGCTTTGGCTATGTTTATGTTTGCTGTGAAGTTCCCTTTGCTTCCGCAGCAGTTTTCTAACTCGGTTGTTGAACCACGGTGGCTCTTTTCCATCTCTTACAATCTTGCTTGGCACATACTCATCTAACGCATATTGTACGATGGTTTTGAACTTTGTCCACTGATCCTATCAGTACTTGAGACAAAACTTTTGTGTTGAGCCAACAGGTACTCTGAAATCTGCTTTTTGTCACTTTTTCTAAACAGAAAAATCTTCCTACCCTTTTTAATATTCCTGTTTACGGCTGAAATCATCGATGCCATAACCGCTTTATGATCACTGATTCCCTGTTCTGCGTTAACTTCTTCAAATAGTTCGGGTCTGTTTGTCACCAGAAGGTCTAATATGTTATCGCCACGAGTCGGTTCTCTGTTTAACTGCTCAAGGTAGTTTTCAGATAAAGCACTTAAAAAAATTTCACTGGATTCTTTGTCCCTGCCACCCGTTATGAACATCTGAGTCTCCCAGTCTATATCCGGCAAATTAAAATCTCCACCCAGAACTATAACATGGTGGGGAAATCTACTCGAAATATTTTCCAAATTATCCTTCAGGTGCTCAGCCACAACAGCTGCTGAGCCAGGGGGCCTATAGAGACATCCAATTACCATGTCTGAGCCTGCTTTAACCGCGACCTTCACCCAAATCATTTCACATTTCGGATCTCCGTCAATTTCCTTCGATACTATTGCACTTCTTACCGCTATAAACACGCCTCCCCCTTCACTGTTCAGCCTGTCTCTGCGGTATACATTCCAATCTGAGTTTAGGATTTCGTTACTGTTTACGTCTGGTTTCAGCCAACGTTCAGTCCCTAGTACTATATGGGCGTTGTGATCGTTTATTAATGAGAGCAGTTCTGGGACCTTTCTATAGACGCTCCTGCAGTTTACTATTAGCACATTAATATTGTTATTCCCTGTTGCATTTTGCCTACTCCTATCTTGCCGCGTCTCAGGAGGCGTCTTGTCGGGCCTAGGGAGGGGATTCTCTAACCTAAAAAACCCCCATGTGCACTCCACACGTACTCCGCTACCCTTGTAGCCGCTTCCGGCGTGTAGTGCACGCCTGACCTATTCAGGGGGACCCTACATTTCTCCACCCGATAGCGGAGGTCGAGAAATTTGCACCCCAGATCTCCGCAGAATCGTCTGAGCCTCTGGTTTAAGCCTTCCACTCGGCTCCAAACCAGAGGACCGCGATCGGTTCTGGGAACGATACTGCAAATAGTTAGCTCTGATTCCACCCCGCGAGCGAGGCTTTCCGCCTTCACCAATTCCGCCAACCGCCTGTACGAACTGAGGATGACCTCTGAACCCAGACGGCAGGAGTCATTGGTGCCGACATGAGCAACAATTTGCAGTCGGGTGCACCCAGTGCTCTCTATCGCCGCCGGTAGGGCCTCCTCCACATCTCGGATGAGACCCCCCGGCAAGCAGACAGAGTGAACACTGGCCTTCTTCCCCGACCTTCTTGCTATTTCCCTAAGGGGCTCCATCACCCGCCTAATGTTGGAGCTCCCAATAACTAATAAACCCCTCCCCCCGTGTGCCTGCTCGGACCTTGCTGAAGGAGCAGCCACATGTCCCCTCACAGGCAGAGTGGGCGATGCCACACGGCCAGCCTCCACATTGACCTTCCGCCTCGTGCGCCGCGAACGCCGCTGAACCCGCCACTCCCCTTGGGGAGAGGGTGGCCCAACCGCGCCCGGTACCCGCGAAGATGTCTCGACAGCAGGGACAGTGGGTGAAGCATGTAACACCTGGGGTGTACCTTGCGACGCACCAGACTCCCCACTGCCGCTACACTCCGAGGCAGCAGCCTGAAGACGGCTGACCGCGGCCATCAACACGCTCAGCTGTTCGCGAACAGTGGCCAGCTCCTCCTGCGTCCGTACACAGCAGTCACACATCCTATCCATCCTAAGGAAACAATTTACTGAAGGGAGTTAATCAACCTTTAACTAGACTGCTAATTCACTAAAGGCGGCTGCTTATTCACTAAACTGTGGTTGCTAGCCCCTTCTTGTAGAAAACAATGAAAATAGCACTACCTGTCTCTGGACTGTATTGAAAACAAACTCTAGCACTACTGGCACTATGGTTGACTACAGGGACTCTCTCTTACTGTATTCAAAACAAACACGAAATCTATGGAACACTATTAAGAGCACTCGAAAAATAAAGCTTCCTAAAAACAAATACGCACGGAAGAAGAAGTGACAAGTAAGAAAAATACAGTTAATACTTAAATTAAGGTAGCTCGCTGCACAGCAGACGTGAAGCAGGCGGCAGTTACGACGACACTGACACTACTGGCACTATGGCTGACTAAAAGGACTCTCTCTGACTGTATTCAAAACAAACACGAAATCTATGGAACACTATTAAGAGCACTCGAAAATTAAAGCTTCCTAAAAGCAAATACACACGGAAGAAGAAGTGACAAGTAAGAAAAATACAGTTAATACTTAAATTAAGGTAGCTCGCTGCACAGCAGACGTGAAGCAGGCGACAGTTATGACAACACTGACACTGACACTGAACAAGGTGTTCAGACCAATCCTTGTCTTACAGAAGCAATTAAAATTTTTCAACACCACAAACAACCAAAAAAATACATTCATTCATCAGTTTGTTTAACAACATTTGTAAAGGATTTTGTGAAAACAGCTGAACCTATGAACAGATTACTCAAAATTGTTGTAAAGTTTCAGTGGACAAAGGAACATGAGAAACTGAAGGCGGTGTAGGTAGCGGGGAGTGGGCGTGGTAATTACGACGATAAATAACCACTCGCACTCCTGTCACTTGCTATGAATACTTTTATTCTCGCACAGTATACACAATGCGTACAGTATAAAGCACGCACTACAGAGGATGATCTAACAAAGATACAGTTGTTCTTGCTGCGATAGGGCAGTAGGCAGCAATATTATTGGGGGGGGTGGGGGGGGGGGGGGGGGGAAAGAGCCAGTGGTTCTACATCCCCACAGAGGCATTGATTTTTGGATCCAGTATTGGTTTTTCTACACTTTGAAAATGAATTCATCCTCTCATTTGCTGCTTCTAACAAGTCTTGGCTGTATTTTGGGTCAGAGTAACATTGAGTTGTGGCTATAAAATAATGGGACCATTTTTGTAAAACATTTCACTTCAAAAGCATACATATTTATCGATTTTCACTCTCACTATACTCTCCTCCTATATCCCTATAATGCTCTGTGTGAATTTTGCTATGATGGAAACAGTGATGGAACTCTTCCTCTGTGAGATCCTTGATGACATATGCTGCTTTTTCTTTCACTGCTTCAAAGGACTGAAATTTTGTTCCTTTTAATTCAGATTTGACCCTGGGGAATAGATAAAAGTCACATGGTGCTAGGTCAGGTAAATAAGGTGGGTGGCCTAATGCTAAGATGCTGTACTTCACAAGGAACCTCTTAATGGACAATGCAGTATGAGCCAGTGTGTTGTCTTGATGCAGAACCCATGACTTGTTCTTCCACAATTCAGGTAACATTTTTTTTCTTATTTCCTCACAGAACTGAGTGAGAACCTCAATCTAGTACTATCAATCAATAGTTTGACCTTCAGGCACCCAGTGAAGCATCATTTTGAATCTCGATTTGCTCATTCGGGCTTTTTTTGCTGTCAGTGAAGTTGGGCCTTCCAATGATTGATTGGTGCTTAGTTTCTGAATCATACATGAAAAACCAAGATTTGTAACATTATCACTGTTTCCAAGGATGATCTTCAATGGTATGACTGGTGCTTAGTTTCTGAATCATATTTGAAAAACCAAGATTTGTCACATTATCACTCTTTCCAAGGATGATCTTCAATAGTATTCGAAGTGTGAGTACAAACATTTTCATGACCTTCTTTTGTTCAATCATGAGAATTTACAGCACTAGTTCACACAATGTTCTCATGTTAAACTAGTTATGTAAAATTTGCTTTCTCCGTTCTTTATTAATTTGTACAGTTTCAGCAATCAGTCACATACTTAACTGTATGTCATATCGAATCAGATTACCTACTTTTTTTATATTTCCATAATAACATTTTCTTGGCCATATTTGAAACACTTGAACCACACAAAAACTAGCATATATGATAAACAGTCTTCACCATTCACTTCTTTTAGTAACAGGTAAGTTTCAGTAGCAGTTTTTCCAAGTTTCAACTGAAACTTCAACAATTCATTGCTCTACTATTACACTTACCATTTTTCTAACAAGACAAAATAACAGCTCTTACACAAAGGAAGGTCATGGCCACAATGATCTGTCTACAGACACCAGACATGATTCATTCGAATGAGAAGTCTTCAAGCTTCACAATCATTTGTCATTCACTTTTGGCACATGCATACTTACTCTGTGACAGTATCAGTCCTGTTATTTTACAGCCACAATTCATATGCTTTGAGGCAGTCAAATAAAGCAGAATGTAGCTACTCAACAACTGAGAAGGACATGTTAGCGGCCATACACTGCATTAATGTAATTATAATGTTACTTGTATGGTAGAAGATTTAATGCTCTGACTGATCATGCATCATTGAAATGGTTGCTTGGTCTCAAAGACCCACCTAGTCATCTAACACACTGGGTTCTCAAGCTTAGTGAATTTTATTATGAGGTACCCATAAGCCAGGCAGAAAAGACACGAATGAAGACATGTTAAGTTGCAAATTGGCTGTGTTGAGCACATTGGGCAAGGGTGTGTTGGAATGGTGACAAGTATAGGTGAAGGGTAAAGATTGTTAGGCTTTTAAGTCACAGCCGCTCTTTATCATACATGAGGATTTGTTGTGCAGAGTCACAAAATGCAGACTAAGTGTCATGGCCCCAGCTATTTCCCAAAAAATGTTGTTACAACAGGCTATACCATGTGCTGTCATGTCATGGTGGCCAACAAGCAACAGATAGGTGTGTTGCTAAACAGTTTTGGTGGAGGAATAGGGAGCATGATGTAGAGCAGTGTGTCGGAGAATATGTACCATACACACAAAGACCAGATATTTTGCATCAGAAAATCCCTTTGCAGAGGTTACCAGAGGCGTTGAAGCCATTTCAAATACTTGGCCTTGGCTTTTGCGAGCCATTCAACAAAACACATGCAGGGAATAGGTATGTGCTTATGATCATTGGCAATTTTTTATGGTTTGTGGTAATGATAGCAACAGGCCAGTACTGTGGCAGAAGCATTAGTTAACAGTTAGGTACTGAAGTTTGGTGTGCTTTAGTCACGGATCAGGGTGCAAACTTCATTTCAGAACTAATGACATGAGTTACATATTCCACCCTCAGAGCAATGGAATGATGAAGCCTTCTATGACACTACTTTAAATATGCTAAGTAGCTGCATGAGCACTAGACACAATGACAGGGATATCAACTTCAGTATGTGGTTTGTGTGTACAACTCGAAGACTCATCTAGGAACAAGCATGTCACCCTTTGATATGGTGTACGGGATGCCATTCCCCTTTGATATTTTATGCCGTAAATTAAGACAAGATTGTAAATCAGTAAAGAAGTTTACAAGCAGAATACGGGAAGTATGGAGAAACAGATAAAAGGCAAACACAAAGGCTCTGGAATGACAGGAACAGCCAAACAGGCACATGGGAAAACTACTGCAGTATCGTGTAGGGCAATGGGTATTGGTCACTAATCCCTATATGCCGAAGGGAAAGACAAAGAAGTTCCTGACCATATATCATGGAGCATATCAGGTCAGAGAGATGACCTCACCAGTTAATGTAAAGCTATGGTTCCCTATTAAAACGTGTAATGTTCACATCAGTCACGCAGAACCATTTAAAGTTACAATGGATGCAGTACCACAATTATCCGTGACCAACCCTGTACGTGAAGGTGCAGAAGGTAAGGAGAAGGAACTTCTAAAGGTCAGATAGCACAAATTACATGACATGCCTTATGCCGTAACGAGTTAGGTTCTTAATAATAAACAAAAAGCACCAATTTGCTTTTGTTCTACAGTTAGTTCTTTGCAATATTTTGGTGGTGTTTGATTTATTCATGTTATTTGAGTTTATAAATATGTTTCACACTGTGTTGTGTGATTCAGTGTTTTCATATCATTGACAAGTGTATTTTTCTTTTATTGTTGCAGGTTACTGTCAGATTTATTTGGTGTTGTTTCTTATTTCTGGTTGTCATTAGTTACTCATTTCAGAAGGTAGGAGGGGACAATTTTTTTCCTCATGTGACAAGAATGTGGGGACATCCTGCATTATAGGGTACAGGATACAAATAAGGCAGCTGGAAGTGTAGTTGACTCAGATAATAGGGAAGCTCATGTAGTTATGTCGTTAGCGGATTTGGAGAATTGCACCCAAGGGAGTACTGTTGAGTGTCCAGACAGACCAGTACAGAGTTATATGCACACATGTGAGGCAAATACTTTTATGGGGAAAATAAATGAGACTATTTACAAAAAGGAAATCTTGTCCACGTGTTCTTACTTCCAAAAGGTAGGAAAATAATGGCTGTACTCAGTATTCTTACCAGAAACTGTGTTGACAACATGCTATGGAAAATGGAAACTTAAGGGATTGAAGAAATTAAAGTTGTAAGGAAGTGGTGATATCATTAACAGCACAGCATGTGAGATCATCGGGAAAGCTTTCCATCTTCAGCTACCTTCACTGATATGACTATTATGGCATTGATGTGGAATATGTTGTACTGTACAGAAGGGTCTCTGAGGGTATTACCAACACAACATTTAATTTACCTTAACACCAGCCTTCAGCCTGAACTTATGCATTCATTAGACAAATTTATCAAGTCTCAGCAAGGAAATGTTTCAATGGAGCAGATGTTACAAAATGTTCAAAATTCTCAAGGACACTGTCAGCAGGAGATTACATCAGTAATCATTTCAGCTACCAGTTGTGGCATGTTTCTACTAGGTACTTGCATACTGCATTTCTGTAATAAACACAGACAAGCACAGTCTATGGATCCATTGACACATCAGTTGCCAATTGAGTGGTTAACCAGCAGAGGCAATAGTTGATGGAAGTAAACCCACTGCATTTAAGTAGTGTAAGCATTAGATTAAGGATTCTATTGCAATAAGGTCCTGGAAACTGCACTTTAAGAATAACTCCATGTAGTAGTGGATAAGGCAGAAACCCATTTGGGACAAATATTGGCTAAAACTAGCTTTTGCCATCCATGGTACAGAGTTCTGTTGGTTAAGAGTAATTTTAAGGGAAGACTAGTATTGAAAGATTCAGGACAAATTGGTCACACCAGGGGAGATGTGCTGTAACCCAGAAGAGTTTGGTACATGAATTGTAAATTGTTACAGTTGAATCCCAGCCACAGCCAGGCAGTATGGGTGAGCTCAGGTGATGTGCTAATAGAGTACACCACTGAGCAGTATCACTGACCATTCCAACCAGACAAGCTTAGGGTCTCAAGGCATGCACTCATAGTGCCATCTGCATCTTAAACTGGAGAAAATAATGGGCTTTTGAGTTTCAAGGAGACCGTGTTTACTATTGGGTGATAATGATTGGCTGAGTACCTATACAGTGAATAATTTATCAAGTTCTAGCATGAGGGATGCAATATCTTTGGTGTGGTGACTGCAGGACTTGGGGAAACTTCACCGATGGGGCAGCTGGTGTCCAGCCAGGCAGTGCCCTCTGAGGGATTTTGGCCGATGGACTGCAAGCTGTCAACAATCCCGCTGGGGAAGGTGCACCCTTGTGGCCTCCTATCCACCTACATATCATTGGTCACCGCCCTGGTCCACCGCTGGAGGATGAATGGGGCACTGCTGCTTGACATCAGGGCACCTAGTGTCAGCTATCACATCCAAGCACATGACATGGGGACAATGATGAGCATGTGTGGGGGTTCCTAACTGCTATAGCTCCAGAGGCCTGGATGAGCCACACTCTTCTTCACCTGCTAGTGACCCACATGGTTTTGTGGCAGTTGCCACCCAAAATCCAGGACAATGAATGTCACCAGTGTGATCAGGGCCTCAGTGCATTCTGTAATTGGCTGCACTTGCATGCACATAGTGTGGCCTGGAGACTACTTAGAGTGTTATACAAGCCTGCATGAATAAACACCTGTCAATATTACCACAGCTTAAATGAACGCCCTGGCGTGAATCTACGATCTGCCCCCTCCCTCACAATTTCTCTCATCCATCCCAATGTTAGAGAAGTGATTGCTGGATAACTCTCGACACCCAAACACTGTGGTGTGGTAGCAAGATTGGATACTTTGCTAATGTGTAAAACTAGTGGCACATGGCATATCTCCAGCTCGGTAGTATTGGCTTAGCACAATGGGGTGTCATTGTGTGACAAGTCCCATTTTGTTTATGTTTGATTCAGTATCTGTTCTGAGTTATTAGATTTAGTTTGTGATTACTAGATCAATTAAGTTTAAGGTTAAATTTGCAAAGCCGGTGGACTTATTATTATTTAGGGGAAATGGTAGACCCAATAACCTAGTACCAGTAAGGTGTCAGTCTTGTGTTAAGTTTAAGGTAAAATTTGTGAAGCCGGTGGGCTTATTATTATTTACGGGTAATGGGTGACCCAATAACCTAGTACCAGCAAGGTGTCAGTCTTGTGATCATGCAGGGTACGAACTGCCGTGCACTAAGGTTGTGGCAGCCACATGTTTTACTTGTAGACGCGTTTGTAATTTGTCTCACAATTGTTCAGAGATTCTTATTGCAGTCCACCAAATTCTCAGGTCTCTACATGGGTAGCATGGTTAGCTGGGAACATCAAGTCCTCAAGATCATGAAAAAGTTGTTGTCAGCTACTTTTGCCTTTAGAACAATCTTACATACTGGAAACATCAGTGTCACAATGACCACTTGCTTTGGATACTTCCATCCTATTATTTGCTCCCTATGCTGAAAAATTATATTTCATAATCTTTTTAAGTAACTTGTGATACTTATTATGACTCCCAACTTATTCATTATGAGCTTCATGGTTGACAAACCCTGTGCTCTATGGAACTAATTAATGTACCATGATAATCGTACAAGAAGAATGGTTGACCTCCACTGTGATTTGAAAAATCAAAGGTGTAATATATTCCAGTACTAAAATATTTAATTCCTGTCCAACAACATCAAAGGTCTATGCAGTACCACCACATTATTTTAAAATAAGATAACTATGTATTTACGTGATAAAACTTTTTATGGGTACTCATTAGATGAGGTTTTATCAGACATATACACTTTTTTACATGTATATTTTTATTGTTTGATATGTAGTGTTGTGGAATGTGCTCTAGTGCCTGTATGATATCTTTGTTTCACTTAGCTTCTGTTTTTGTTATAGCTTTATGTTTTTATTTTTCCTGTAACTGGTTTATGAATTAACTGTACTTCCCTCGTTATATGTTATATGTAATTTTTTACATTTACATATTCTTAAACTAGTTCCACATCCTAGCATCTCACACATACAAAAGGATCTATGATATATATAAATAAATAAATAAATAAATAAATGTTAATCACTTTCTACTGAAAGGATTAAAAGATATGTTTTGCACATTTCCATGATGTGCTCAGCTTCTGCTGCCTGCAACCAAACAAATATTATATGGAAATTAAAAATTTATGTTAGTACTAGGTATGAGAGTGATTATTTTTTTAAAAAATCATTAATTTAAAAAGATGGATGGTTGCATACCATTTTTTTAGCATCTCGTTGAGACTGCAAATACTGTATACCACAGTATGTTTGTTCATCTTCTTTCCTCATTAGCCATGGCTCTATGTAAGCATATTGTTTAAAGAAATGGTTCATGTCAACCACAAGATCTTTAATGACATACATGTGTGGAAGAGGATATATTATGGTTGGCTTTTTTAAGTTCTGATCAATAAAACTGAAAACAAGTGATAAAAGATATTTGTTTACAGTACAGAAGACAGTGAACCACTTTGTTTTATAACTATTTAATATTCTTTCATAACATTCCTACAAAACAATTTACAGGGTGACCATTATTGAACTATATGAAATAAAATCATCATAACTTCTGAATGGTTTGTGTTACAATGCTCAAACTGCATAGCTGGTGTGCATGATGGGAATTAGCACACCCATGCACATGCACCTTGTTGTTGTCAGCCATTTGCACATGAAAATGTCACGGTACAGCATGCCTGAGCATATAGCACTTGAGAAGCAATAACAGCCAAGCTGCAACTCAAAGGAAGTTTACAACCAAGTTCAAGCTGAAGATGACTGGTCCAAGTGTGCTAACAATCAAAATTTCATTCACGGTTTTGAGAGAATGGGTAGTGTTTGCGATGACAGTGTTGACGATGTTGGTCATCCAAAAAGGGTGAAAATGCCTGAAAACACTGAGAAGATGTGCGCTGTCTTTCAACCCACCCCCAGGAAATCGATCAGATGAGCTGCACAACAGAAGACACTGAGACAAATTGTTGTTGAAGACCAGCATCTCTTCCCACAGAAAATTCAAACCCATCAGCCATTAAGCCCCAGGGAACAGCGATTGTGTTTCACCAACACTATGATCCACAGAATTGATAAACTGGACTTTGATGTGAAAATGGTTTGGTTTAGTGAAGAAGCCCCCTTTCATTTGGATGGACTTATCAATACGCAAAATTGGCACATTAGAGGCTGAGACTCTACATTTTGCGATAGATAAGTCCCTTCACCCTCAATGGGTGACTGTGTGGTGTGCAATGTCCAGTCACAGAATAATTGGTGGGATATTCCTTGATGGTACTGTGACTACCAAACAGTACGTGAAGGTTTTCGTAGATTATTTTATCCTCATTATATAAAGTGGCCCTGATTTCTATAAGATGTGGTTCATGCAAGACAGAGCTCAACCCCATCAAAGCAGAAGAGTGTTTGATGCCCTGAGGAGCACTTTGGAGACCACATTCCGGCTCTGACGTACCCACGGCCCACTGACATGGGGCTCAATTGGCCACAATATTCTCCGGATCAGAACACATGCGACTCCTTTTTGTGGACCTATATTAAAGACAAGATGTACAGCAATAACTCCCAAAACCATTGCTGAGCTGAAAATAGCTATTCAGGAGGTCATCGATAGCATCCATGTTACATTACTTCAGTGGGTTATGCAGAATTTCGCTATTCATCTGTGCCACATCATCAGTAACGATGGCAGCCCTATCAAACATGTCATAACCTAAATGCAAATCTCTGTAGTGACATTTACATGTTGACTAAAGTGTGTGCATGCCACAGTTTGAAACCAATTTATGTTCTTTTCATATAGTTCAATAATTGTCACCCTGTATATAATGTAGATATGAAAATAGTACGTTAAGTGCAAACAAAAGAATTTGTAAAACTACTTAAAGCAGCTTTAAAATAACATTCAGGATTTGAATGAGTTGTCTGAAAAGAGTTTTAATCACATATTATAACAGAGATTGAAATATTTCCACACATGTTCTTCATAGCTATTAAAACGTTTATCCCATATAATTACTATATTCATCATTATCTTTAAAAGTAAACAATATCACAAGCAAACATCTCTACAGAAAGGGAGTGTGTGCACATGTGTGCACACATGCATGCACACACACACAACTAGAGAGAGAGAGAGAGAGATCCACTGTTGTTTTCTATCTACATAAATGATCTTTTGGATAGGGTGGGTAGCAATGTGTAGCTGTTTGCTGATGATGCTGTGGTGTATGGGAAGGTGTCGTCATTGAGTGACTGTAGGAGGATACAAGATGACTTGAACAGGATTTGTGATTGGTGTAAAGACTGACAGCTAACTCCAAATATAAATAAATGTAAATTAATGCAGATGAATAGGAAAAAGAATCACATAATGTTTGAATACTCCATTAGTAGTGCAGCGCTTGACACAGTCACGTCGATTAAATATTTGGGCGTAACATTGCAGAGTGATATGAAGTGGGACAAGCATGTAATGGCAGTTGTGGGGAAGGCGGATAGTCGTCTTCAGTTCATTGGTAGAATTTTGGGAAGATGTAGTTCATCTGTAAAGGAGACCGCTTATAGAACACTAATACGACCTATTCTTGAGTACTGCTTGAGCATTTGGGATCCCTATCAGGTCGGATTGAGGGAGGACATAGAAGCAATTCAGAAGCGGGCTGCTAGACTTGTTACTGGTAGGTTTCATCATCATGCAAGTGTTACGGAGATGCTTCAGGAACTTGGGTGGGAGTCTCTAGAGGAAAGGAGACGTCCTTTTTGTGAATCGCTTTTGAGGAAATTTAGAGAACCAGCATTTGAGGCTGACTGCAGTACAATAGATTTTATAAAAGTAGCATCTTTGATTGTATGGGAAGTATACAACATTTTTCTGTCCATAGGAATATTACAACTAAAGGCTGGCAACGATTTCTTAATAACATTTCACATGTACCATGAAGATATATTTCTAAAGAAAGTGCCTCACACAAAGTGGACAACTCTTGTAACTCATTATCGGTTCAAGATATGAAAAAAGGTTTTTCAAAAGATCATAACAGTAAACTAAGAAAGAAATATTTGTCTGCATGATAACACTCAAAATATTTTTATCAAACAATTAGAAGGAACTATAGTTTCCTAAATCAAACTATTTACTTTTTTAAATAACATTCAAGAGATCTTGTAAAGAGAGTACGGTCATACAGTTCTTGTTCATGTGTCAACAAAACTTATCAGTTTTGAAAATATAAGTAATTGGATAGATAAAAGGTCTACTCACAAAGCGATGGCAGGAGAAGCTTTTATATTTATGTTTTCTTGTCACTGCTTGGAGAGTGGATTTTTTATCTATTGAATCATTTATAGTTCTTGTTAATGGCATTATCTGTACCACATGAGACTATAACTCAAACTACGGCCAGACCGATGTGCCTCACTTGGCACCTAGATACACTGTTACTCGCCTGGTGCCAAGTACTTGAATGCTTGGTGGCCACACTGGAGCAGCAATGCCAGTCGCCATAGGCATAGTGCTAGCTCACACTGTCAAAATGTTTCTTCCAATGCTGAGTTAGAAAATGCTTCTGTCAGAAAATGTTTCTTTGAAATGAGGAAACTCCCATCATGTTGGGTACATAGTACTAACTGTGAGAGAAATTTATGTGGTGAACTTAATATGTTGTACAAACAACTTTGGGAGTTTCAAGGCAAATTTTTTGGTTATTTATGAATGACTGCAAAATCATTTAACATCTTTCTCGTGGCTACTACAGAAAAACTACAAAAAGAAAATATTAATTACAAATCTAGTTTATCTCCTGAGGAGTGTCTAGTGGTAGCATAAAGATAAATAAATATAAATTCAATATGTGAAAAACATGTGGCAAACTCTGGAGATTGGACATTTTAATACAGCATAGCACTTTCATATGCTGTTGTTTGCTTTCACTTTCTATCTCTGTGTTCGGAGATCACTGTAGTATTTTCTTTTTTTTTTCTTAAATTGTAACTGTTTGAAAAAGTGACAAGACGTTGTGGCAACATCATCAGCTACATTTCCATTTTGTGCTTTGCTGGTTGACTTGTGCAGTTCCTTAAGTTTATTATATCAGGATTAGAAACTGAGTGTACAATTGGTACCAAAGCGAAATAATAATGTCTTCAAAGAGTCCATGGGTGTACTGCCAGTTCATAGTGTCCAATGGGTCACTAAGGACCTGCAGTAGACCTGTGAACTGTACACTGTGAGAAACTGAAGAATCACAATAATATAGTCATTATTTTTACTTTCAGATTTTTAGCTATTGGACATAGTTGTAGATCTCCTGGGTACCATTTTTGTTTAGGCTGCTCAGCATAGTAAAGGAGACTTGTCAAATACTCTGGGGCTCACTGAAGGCTAAATACTTGCCATCGCTACTATTGTGCAATGGTAAAACAATGCCAGCAACTTTTTTGTGAAATGGAATTTTCCAAGCTGCATTGGTGCACCAGATGAGGAACACATGGATGTAAAAGGCCAATATCACAGTGGACCTTTGAATTACAGCTACAAACAATACTCTTTTATTTTAAAGCAGGCTGTAGTAGATACAAATTGTAAGTTTGTTGTCATTGACACTGCCACAGAAGGGCAATAATGTGACTTGATGAACTTCTGAGATTTAGCATTGCTTCAAATACTAGACTCAAGTCACCTCAACATTCCCACGATAAGACAGATTCCAGGAACAAATGTCACAATTCCATTGCTTTTAATTGGGGATGATGGCTATCCTCTACTGGATTACTTGGTGAAACCTTTTCCTGAAAGGTATTCTGATGACAGAAAAAGAGTGTACAGTTACTTCTTTAGAGATCTCACTGAAGCATTGAGTGTGAATTTGGCATAACAGCAACAAAGTGCAGAGTACTGCAAAAAGCTATTCAAACTGATGTAAGTATTGCCATAATAATTACAAAAGCAGTATGTAGTCTCCATAACTTTATGATGGAGCATGAACAACTCGAAAAAACAACTGATACAAAATTTTTGCCAACATTCAGTTCCCAAGGACCTCAGCACAGATGCAAAAACAGTGCAATACATATGAGGAAAATGTTGTTGTTGTTGTTGTTGTTGTCTTCAGTCCTGAGACTGGTTTGATGCAGCTCTCCATGCTAATCTATCCTGTGCAAGCTCCTTCATCTCCCAGTACCTACTACAACCTACATCCTTCTGAATCTGCGTAGTGTATTCATCTCTTGGTCTCCCTCTACGATTTTTACCCTTCACGCTGCCCTCCAAAGCTAAATTTGTGATCCCTTGATGCCTCAGAACATGTCCTACCAACCGGTCCCTTCTTCTTGTCAAGTTGTGCCACAAACTCCTCTTCTCCCCAATTCTCTCCAATACCTCCTCATTAGTTATGTGATCTACCCATCTAATCTTCAACATTCTTCTGTAGCACCACATTTTGAAAGCTTCTATTCAATTCTTGTCCAAACTATTTATTGTCCATGTTTCACTTCCATACATGGCTACACTCCATACAAATACTTTCAGAAATGACTTCCTGACACTTAAATCTATACTCGATGTTAACAAATTTCTCTTCTTCAGGAACGCTTTCCTTGCCATTGCCGGTCTACATTTTATATCCTCTCTACTTCGACCATCATCAGTTATTTTGCTCCCCAAATAGCAAAACTCCTTTACTACTTTAAGTGTCTCATTTCCTAATCTAATTCCCTCAGCATCACCCGACTTAATTTGACTATATTCCATTATCATCGTTTTTCTTTTGTTGATGTTCATCTTATATCCTCCCTTCAAGACACCATCCATTCCGTTCAACTGCTCTTCCAAGTCCTTTGCTGTCTCTGACAGAATTACAATGTCATCGGCGAACCTCAAAGTTTTTATTTCTTCTCCCTGGATTTTAATACCTACTCCGAATTTTTCTTTTGTTTCCTTTACCGCTTACTCAATATACAGATTGAATAACATCGGGGAGAGGCTACAACCCTGTCTCACTCCCTTCCCAACCACTGCTTCCCTTTCATGCCCCTCGACTCTTATAACTGCCATCTGGTTTCTGTACAAATTGTAAATAGCCTTTCGCTCCCTGTATTTTACCCCCGCCACCTTTAGAATTTGAAAGAGAGTATTCCAGTCAACATTGTCAAAAGCTTTCTCTAAGTCTACAAATGCTAGAAACGTAGGTTTGCCTTTTCTTAATCTTTCTTCAAAGATAAGTCGTAAGGTCAGTATTGCCTCACTTGTTCCAATATTTCTACGGAATCCAAACTGATCTTCCCCAAGGTCGGCTTCTACCAGTTTTTCCATTCATCTGTAAATAATTCGCATTAGTAATTTGCAGCTGTGACTTATTAAACTGATAGTTTGGTAATTTTCACATCTGTCAAAACCTACTTTCTTTGGGATTGGAATTATTATATTCTTCTTGAAGTCTGAGGGTATTTCACCTGTCTCGTACATCTTGCTCACCAGATGGTAGAGTTTTGTCAGGACTGGCTCTCCCAAGGCCGCCAGTAGTTCTAATCGAATGTTGTCTACTCCTGGGGCCTTGTTTCGACTCAGGTCTTTCAGTGCTCTGTCAAACTCTTTATGCAGTATTGTATCTCCCATTTGATCTTCATCTACATCCTCTTCCATTTCCATAATATTGTCCTCAAGTACATCGCCCTTGTATAGACCCTCTATATACTCCTTCCACCTTTCTGCTTTCCCCTCTTTGCTTAGAACTGGGTTTCCATCTGAGCTCTTGATCTTCATACAAGTGGCTCTCTTTTCTCCAAAGGTCTCTTTAATTTTCCTGTAGACTGTATCTATCTTACCCCTAGTGAGATAAGCCTCTACATCCTTACATTTGTCCTCTAGCCATGCCTGCTTAGCCATTTTGCACTTCCTACCGATCTCATTTTTGAGACATTTGTATTCCTTTTTGCCTGCTTCATTTACTGCATTTTTATAATTTCTTCTTTCATCAATTAAATTCAATATTTCTTCTGTTACCCAAGAATTTCTACTAGCCCTCATCTTTTTACCTACTTGATTCTCTACTGCCTTCACTACTTCATCCCTCAGAGGTACCCATTCATCTTCTACTGTATTTCTTTCCCCCATTCCTGTCAATTGTTCCCTTATGCTGTCCCTGAAACTCTGTACAACCTCTGGTTTAGTCAGTTTATCCAGGTCCCATCTCCTTAAATTCCCACCTTTTTGCAATTTCTTCAGTTTTAATCTGCAGTTCATAACCAATAGATTGTGGTCAGAGTCCACATCTGCCCCTGGAAATGTCCTACAATTTAAAACCTGGTTCCTAAATCTCTGTCTTACCATTATATAATCTATCTGATACCTTTTAGTATCTCCAGGATTCGTCCATGTATACAACCTTCTTTTATGATTCTTGAACCAAGTGTTGGCTATGATTAAGTTATGCTCTGTGCAAAATTCTACCAGGCGGCTTCCTCTTTCATTTCTTAACCCCAATCCATATTCACCTACTATGAGCAATATCTGGATAACTATTTCAGTGGGAGTGGTTTGGTGCCCTGGTAAATTAACTGTCTGTCTCAAAACATTATTGAACATGATGGTCATGACATGGAATGTATTCAGAATTAAATTACCTACAAAATTAAAAATACTGTAAACCACTCGATTACTGCTGTGGAATTGCAATTTTTAATTAATTTGTAGTTGCTTTGATGAATAAAAATAAAACTGAAACTTACTGGAGCTACCAGTTTCCTTTGCAACACCTTCCTACATCTTTAAAACCATTAATTTTTATGAAGATCATGTGCTAGATTCCACAGATTTTCTCTTTTGAAAATTTACGATATTAATGCTTCATCACACATGGTAGAGAAGAAAAAAATGCAATTATATATGCAGAAGTGTTTATCAGGTAGTATAATCTTTGAAGCCACTGGGTGGCAATCCAGGAAGAACCAACATGACTGTTCATCTAATGACACACCGAGCAACTAGCTTAGTCATCTAGTGCTCAGTGTGGCTGGTCTCAAAAAGTCACAGCGGTCTGCTTAGCAAAGTGGGTTGCCATCTGAGTAGCAAGGTACCTAGGTGCCACATGAGACACATCCAGTGTGACTGTAACCTCAGGTAATTATCATTCTTCAGTGTGGAGTATTCTTTAAAATAAGTTCAAACTAACTCCAGCTGTATAAATTTTGCACACCTGTAGAAAAAAGTATGTGTGCCAACTCCCAGTGTGCTTGTGAACAATCAGATTCTATTTGCAGTCACTGGGTTTTTTGTGCTTTTTTATACCCTGAGGTTAAAATATATATGACAACTGAGTGGACAACACTAACTGTTAAATATGGCCTGTAATTTGATTTTCAACAACAAAGAATTTGTCTGCAGCAGACATTCAACACCAGATATGAGAGGTGTATGTCCCTAAAGCAATGGGTGACAGTAATGTGTGTAAATGTGAAATGCCATTCTAAGATAAGTGAGACAGTGTTGAACAGTGATCAGGTTGACCTGCTGTAATTGGAGACAATTTAGAACACGCAGTTGATACAGAAATTGTTGAAAACTTGTTCACGATTTCCACTGCTATTCCCACATCTGTGCAAGAGACTGCTACACAGAATGTCTGAAAAGATAAAGTTAAGAAAATTTTGTTTGTGTTAGGTTCTCACACTGCTTTCAGTGAAGCATTTTAACAGGAGAATGGCCAGTACTTTAAAATTTGTGATCCAGTTTTCAGTGAGGAAAATTAACTTATAGACTACATTGTAGCTGGAACAGTGAGTGTCTTGCATGGCTCCATCAACAAAATATCAGCCAGTAGAATGTTGGCACGGGAATTCTTGAACAAAGTGAAAGCCAAAGAAACCATTTCAACGTGCAAGATTATAACAATTTTTGTTTGGGCAGATTTGGTGCTCTGTTACTTAACTTTATGTCACAAGGAACAACAACAAATTCAGCTGCTTACTTATGGCCTTGAGTAACTTTCAGCAAACCATACAGCAGAAGTGATATGGCTTACTGTCATCTGGAGGGTTTTTTTTTTTTCCTTGCATGCCAATTCATGACCTCATTCTGTCACTCATCCTCAAGAGTTAATCATATCATTTGCATGGGAGCAAATGGACCAACACCTATAGAACCAAGATGTTGCAACAAGAGATTACCTCTTGTTATGCTACCTGACGGGATTATTCACTGGTTAATAGTTTGACAATGACGGAAGAAGTGAAAAAAAGTAGTTGAAGATTGGTTGTACTAGCAGGTGGATGGCGTCCATGATGTGGGCATAAGCAAATTAGTACAATACTACAATAATTTGTTAAATAATGGAGGAAACTGTGTAGAAAAAATCTTATGGTTTAAGAAATGGAATAGAAAAAAAATTGGCAATACCTTTACTAGTTTTATTGTTACTGAAATACAGATATTACTTTAAAAAATGTGTAGGAAAAAGGTTGAGGTATAAATGGTAAAATAAAAAATATTTGGTGATATAATTACTAGTTTTCTTGTTATTAAAATATAGACCCTACTTTAAAAATGATCCCTCCACATGTGCTGATGATAAATATCTATCACATATAGGTTTACCTTTACATCCAACAGCAGTATATCCAAACCACAGTATCTGAATATCTCATGGTTTGTTGGTTTGGGGTCTGGCATTGGGAAAGGTAGTGTTCAATAGTGATAAGGTCATGGGCATTAGGGATGTTAGTGTAAAAGGAAGTGACATCAGTCGTGACGAGCAGGGCACCATGTGGTAAAGGAACAGGAACTGTGGAGAGTCAGTGGAGGAAATGGTCGGTATCTTTTATATAGGAGGGTAGGTTGCGGAGCAGAGATTCTCTCAATAGGGGCACATTAACGGGCCACAATGGAGTGCCCTGATTGGTTGGGTTTATGGACTTTAGAAAGCATGTAGAAGGTTGGAGTGTGTGGAGTGGTAGGGGTGAGGAGAGAGATGGACTCTGAGGAGAGATTCTGGGAAGGACCTAAGGATTTGAGGAGCAACTGGAAATCCTGCTGGATTTGTGGAATGGGATCACCTGTGGTGTAGAATCACTGTGCAGGGTTTGTATGGGGATGAATCTGGCAACTGGTGGAGACAAAGTTTGGTTTAAATGGTCAAATCTAAAGGCATGCATACCGTGCCTTTACTTATGCCAGAACACAGGTGTACTGAACTCTGTTTTTAATAAATAAATAAATAAAATAATTTTTTTTGTTTCTCCCCTATAGCATTACTTGTTTCACAACACATCAGTCTTTCAATAATTCTTTAGCATGTGCATCTGCAAAGTTACGGTGTATCCCAGGGACCTTACAAATGCTTTTTAAAATTCACAGGCTAATTGTAGAGTGGTCCTCATTCTTGCTATGAGTAATTTCATTGCTTACTGGAGTAAAATGATCTCAATCAGAAATTTGCTGTCTTGTGTCTTTTACAAAGACTTAAGGCAATCAGCTAACTCTTATAACCCTTTTTGGCTGTAAAAGGGCGAAAAATCTTCACTCTCTTTCTGAACAATAATGGACTACTTTTGATGCAACCATTTTCCCACTGCCAAGAGTTTTTTTGTATGAAACAAAAGATTGCACTGCAATATATAAAATAGTGCAAACAGAGACACAGGATAAGTAAGAAACATGAGGAGCAATAATGTGAAAAAGAGGATTGCTACTCACTGTAAAGATATCACATTGAGTTGCACACAGGTACAACAAAAATACTGTCGCATCTGAGCTTTTGGCCAAAGACTTCTACAGAAAAAAAGGAAAACACACACACATTCACACAAGCAGGTACACCTCATGCCCATATGACTGCTATCTCTGGCCAGACTGCAACAATCATATTGAACAAAAGTGCCAATCTGGAGTGAGGCAGGGAAGAGGGAGGAATAGCAGAGTATGCATGGAAGGAGAGAAGAGCACTGTCTGGCGGAGTGTGTAGAGACTAGAAGGCAGCAGGAAAAGGCTGCCAGGAGCAGCACTGGGAGGCTGTGGCTATGGCAGAGGGAGGGGTGGGGGGGGGGGGATTGGGAGCATAAAAGGAGAAATGCTCTGAGAAGAGCAAAGGTCGATGGGTGCATTGGCAGAGAGCAGCACACACAACGAGGATTAGGAGATCGGAAGCGAGAGAGGTGATAGGATACAGGGGGTGAAAACTTGGGTGGAGGCTCTTCAGGCAGTAGGTTATTGCAGGTTATCCCCACACACTCTACCCAGCAGTTTCCACCACCTCTGTCCTATCACCTCCTCCTATTCACAACCCCTCACCCTCATTGTGCACCTCCTCCTGCCAGTGCACCCACCAATCTTTTCCCCCTCTGTGTTCCTCTCCTTCTCTCCTTCTCCACTCCCCATCCCTCCCCACCCTCTCTCCCAGAGCCTTCAGGCACTACACCTGGCAGCCTTGGCCTGCCGCCTTCTAGTACCTGACCACTTTACCAAACAGTGCTCTTCTCTCCCTCCACCTATACATTCAGACAACGGAAAAGAAAGGATGGAATATAACAATATTATAAAAGGATGGTTGCTACTCACCATATAGCAGAGATGGTGAGTTGCAGATAGGCACTACAAAAGAACTGCCAGAAAGTGAGTTTTTGGCCAACAAGGCCTTTGTCAAAAACAGACAATATACAGACATGCAGATGCAACCCACAATGACATGACCACAGTCTCTGCCAGCTGAAGCAAGACTGCGAGCAGCAGCACGTGATGGGAGAGGCAACCGGGTAATGGGGGTAACGAGGAGGCTGGATGGGGAGGGGGAGAGTGACAGCATGGTGGGGTGGAGGATGGTAAAGTGCAGCTTGTGGAAGCGTACAAGGACAAGGTGGAGAGAGGGTGGGGAAGCTAGGTGCAGTCAGGAGGTCAGATGGAGGGCGCGGGAGGGGTTGACAACTGAGTTCACTCCTCCATCCAACCATGATCCACCCCCACTGCCCCCAAATCACCCACTGTTAACTTCTCAGAATTTCTTAGCCTCAAACCTTGCCTCACTATCATTCCCCAAATCCCCCAACATGCAAATTAACTTTATATCCACAGAAAGAACTGCAATCCACCACCTAAAAACTGATCACAACCTTATAATCCTATCTGCTGACAAAGGCTCCACCAATCTTGTTTTGAACTGCAATGATTACCTGGCAGAAGGACTCCACCAGTTGTCAGATTCATCCACCTACAAACCTTGCCATAGTGACTCCTCTCCACAGGTGACCCCATTCCACAAATCCAGCAGGATTTCTAGTCGCTCCTCAAATCCTTAGGTCCTTCCCAGAATCTCTTCCTGGAGTCCACCTCTCTCCTCACCCATACCTTCTACATGCTTCCTAAAGTCCATAAACCCAGCCAATCAGGGCACTCAATTGTGGCCCGTTACTGCGCCCCCACTGACGGAATCTCTACTCTCTTAGACCAACACCTTCAGCCCATTTCTTGCCACCTACCCTCCTATATAAAATACACCAACCATTTCCTCCACTGACTCTTCACGGTCCCTGTTCCTTTACCACATGGTGCCCAGCTCGTCACTACTGATGCACCTCACTTTACACTAACATCCCTAACACCTATGACCTTATCACTATTGAACACTACCTTTCCCAATGTCCAACGGACTCCAAACCAACAACTTCCTTCCTAGTAACCATAACCAACTCCAACACCCATAATTACTTCTCCTTTGAAGGCATTACCTACAAACAAATTCAGTTTACAGCTATGGGTACCTGCATGGCGCCATCCTATGCCATATAGAAGAATCCTTCCTAAGCACCCACAATCCCAAACCCCTCAGATGGTTCAGATTCACTGATGACATCTTCGTGATACGGATCGAGGGTGAGGACACCCTGTCCACGTTCCTCCAGAACCTCAACACCTTCTTCACCATTGCTTCATCTGGTCCTTCTCAACCCAACAAGCCATATTCATCATTTTTGACCTCCACCTCAAAGATGGCTACATCAGTACATCCATCCATATCAACGCCAACAACCAGCAGCAATACCTCCACTTCAACAGTTGCCACCCATTCCATACCAAGAAGTCCCTTCCACACAGCCTAGCCACTTGTGGCCATCACACCTGTAGTGGTGAGCATTCTCTCTTAAAATATTCTGAGGGTATCACTGAAGCCTTTACTGACCATAATTACACTCCTAATCTTGTACAAAAACAGATCTCCCATGCATTATCTTTCCAGTCACCCACCACCTGCCAAAGTCCCACCATCTGTGATAGAGGAGCATTCCCCTCATAAGACAGTGCCACCAAGGACTGGAGCAACTGAATTACATTCTCCACCATGGTTTCAACCACCTCCCATCATGTCCTGAAATGAGAAATGTCCTACCTACTACCCTTCCCACACCTCTCACAGTGGTATTCAGCTACCCACCAAACCTAAACAATATCCTCATCCATTCCTAAACAGCCCCTGCTTCCAACCACTTCCCTCATGGCCCATATCCCTGTAATAGATCTAGATGCAAGATCTATCCCATACATCCTCCAACCATCACCTACTCCAGTCCAGTCACAAACATCACCTATCCCATCAGAGGCAGGGCTATCTGTGAGACCAGTCATGAGATCTCCAAACTAAGCTGTAACCACTGTGCTGCATTCTATGTGTGCATGAGAACCAACAAACTATCAATCCACATGAATGGCAACTGACAAACTGTGGCCACGAAACAGCTGGACAACCGTGTTGCTGAGCTCACTACCCAACATGACGTTCTTCAGTTAAATTACTGTTTCGCAACCTGTGCCACCTAGATCATTCCCACCAACACCAGCTTTTCTGAACTGTGCAGGTGGAAACTTCCTCTGCAATATATCCTATGTTCGTGTAACCCTCCTGGCCTCAACCTTCATTAGTCATTGTCCTTACCCATCGAGCTTCTTCCCTGTTCCCATTCCAGCATACACAGACCTCTATTCCACCTACCCACTCTCAGTCTTTTTACTTCTCTCCTTTTCCACTACCAACTGCCCTCACCCTTCATCTAACCTCCTGACTGCATCTATCTTCCCAACCCTCCCTCCACCTCATCCCTGTACACTCCCATAAGCTGCACTTTACCATCCCCCATCCCTACCCTGCTATCCTTCCCCCTCCCCGTCCAGCCCCTCCTTACCCCCATCACCCTGTTGCCTCTCCCATCATGTGCTGCTGCTCACAGTCTGGCTTCAGCTGCCAGAGACCGGGGTCATGCGTGTGTGAGTTGCATTTGTGTGGGTGTGTGCGTGTATGTTGTCTATATTCGACAAAGGCCTTGCTGGCCGTAAGCCCTCTTTCAGACAGTCTTTTTGATGTGCCTATCTGCAATTCAGCATCTCCTCCTGTACATTGCTATTCTTCCCTGTTCCATGCCCAACTCTGGGTTGCTGCTTTCACTCAGTGCAACAACTAAAGATTGGCCATAGCACCCAGAGATAGTGATCATGTGCCGGTGAAGTGTGCCTGCTTGTGTGAATGTGTATGTGTTTTCCCTTCTTTTCAAAGAAAGCTTTGGCCAAAATCTCAGTGTATAACAGTCTCTTCGTTGTGCCTGTCTCTAACACAATGTGTCGTCTTTACAGGTAGTAGCAATCTATCCTTTTCACAACAGTTTTGATGTTCCTGCCTGGACCTTCCACTGTTTCATAAGAGGATCAGCATCATATGCACCACAAACTTATTGAATTTTCATGTAATATCTATTTCAGTGATCATCAGTTATTTTGCTGCCCAGCCGGCCGTTGTGGCCAAGCAGTTCTAGGTGCTTCAGTCTGGAACCCCGCGACCGCTACGGTCGCAGGTTCGAATCCTGCCTCAGGCATGGATGTGTGTGATGTCCTTAGGTTAGTTAGGTTTAACTAGTTCTCAGTTCTAGGGGACTGATGACCTCAGATGTTAAGTCCCATAGTGCTCAGAGCCATTTGAACTATTTTTTTGCTGCCCAAATAGCAAAACTCATCTATGGCTTTGAATATTTGACTTCCTAATCTAATTCAATCAGCATCACCTGATTTAATTTGATCAGATTCCATTATTCCTGTCTGACTTTTGATGATCATCTTGTAACTCCAGAATGAAATTTTCATTCTGCAGCACATCATGTGCACTTATATGAAACTTCCTGGCAGATGAAACTGTTCGTGAAAGGCAAAGGTTCAGAGTTCAAGTCTTGGTCCACCACAAACTTTTAATTTTTCAAGAAGTTTCATATCAACACACATTCTGCTTCAGAGTGAAAATTTCATTCTGTAAACATCTCCCAGGCTGTGTCTAAGCCATGTCTCCACAACATCCTTTCTTCCAGAAGTGGTAGTCTAGCAAGTTTTGTAGAACAGCTTCTGTGAAGTCTGGAAGGCAGGAGATAAGGTACTGGCAAAAGTAAAGCTGTGAGGTTGTGTCGTGAGTCATGCTTAGTTAGCTTAATTGGTAGGGCACTTGCCCATAAAAGGCAAAGGTCCTGAGCTCAAGTCTCAGTCCAACACACAGTTTTAATTTGCAAGGAAGTTTCATATGAGTGCATACTCCACTGCAGAGTGCAAATTTCATTCTGGAAACATCCCCCAGGTTGTGGATAAGCCATGTCTCCACAATATTCTAGAAAGTTTTGCAGGAGAACTTCTTTGAAGTTTGGAAGGTAGGAGATGAGATATGCTGGAAGTAAAGCTGCGAGGATGGATCGTGCATTGTGCTTGGGTAGCTCACTCGGTAGAGCATTTGTCCACGAGAGACAAAGGTCCCATATTTGAGTCTCAGTCCAGCACACTGTTTTAATCTGACAGGAAGTTTCATCTTGTAACCCGTTTTATAGAGACTACTGATTCAGTTCAAATGCTTCTTCAAGTTCTTTACTGTCTTACAGAATTACAGTTTCACTGGCATGCATGAATTTTTTTATTTCTTCTCCCTGAACTATAATTCCATTTCCAAATTTCTCATTTATTTCTTTCATTGCTTTCTCAATGTACAGATTAAATAACATTGAGGGTACACTACAACCTTGTCTCATTCCTTTCTCAACCACCACTTCCCTTAGACTCATACCATTCACCCTGTCTTCTGTTCATGTTATATACTATAACTTTTTGTTCCCTGTATTTTATCCTCGATACTTTCAGAGCTTCGAAGAGTTTATTCCAGTCAACATTACCAACAGCATTATTACAATTTGATGACCTAGAATCAAAGTGGATTGAATTTTCAGATCTACTTTCATCAGGCTTAGGGTGTGCAAACAATTACATACCTCAAAAGTCTTCAAAGTACCTTGGTACTTTAAAGCTGGACAAGTGTCATTAGCATTGTGGAATGACCTGAAGATGGAATTAGATCATCTAGTGTAACAAGACATCCTCATACTCCTCACATTAAGTCAATAGATAACATCACTGGTAGTTTTATATAAACCAAATGGTTCCTTTCGTCTTTACAATAATTCCAAAGCAACCATAAATATACACTCAGGTATTGCTTTCTATCCCATTCCATGGCCACAAAAGCCGATGTCACAACTATCTGGTGGCCAGCACTTCTCTAAAGTTGTCTATCTTATCTGAACAGTGCCATCAAACCCTCACCCATTCCCCTCCCCCACTCTACCTCTCCTGCCTTTCCACGTTTTCTGTAAAACTATCTATCTTCAACTGTTTCTATGCATATTCAGCAAATTTTATGATTTTGTAAGTAGTTTAGCAAAAATGAAGCCCTATTCAAAAATATTACTTAAATGAACTTTACTGATGAAAAATATTGCTTATGACAAAATCTATGTACTATAGTTTATGGCAGCTACTGTGTATACATTTTAAATGTGGAATTGGAAAGCTCTAGTAGAACATATATATAATTCAGGAGTAGAGGTAATAACTCACTGAATAGTAGAGGCATTGAGTCATTGACTACTAAACTGAATCAAAGACTTGGTGTATTTGTGTATGTGTGTTTATGTGTACTCTAGCTGGGAAAACAATTTGTCCATAAGCTAGCAAAGTTTTCAGATTAATTAATGTGACTGTGAATGGTTTGACTTTTCTACTATTCAGTGAGTTATTATCTTTACTCCTGAATTCTGTACACTGGTTTTAATATAATGTATAATAAAGAAGAGATGTGATTTGCTCCTCATAAATTAGTAATTAGGAATAAAACATTAGGGGTACAGTCAAGAATTGAGAAAATTTCTCTCTCCAGGAATTGTGTTTCTATTATAATTTTACTTTGCATTTCCTTGATTTGAACAAAGCAAAATCATTCTTTACCTCTTTGAAGTCCAGTTTAGCAGCTGTGTCATATTTTGTGGAAAATATAGCTAAATTTGACAGTCTGTCTTGACCCATATTCAAACTTGAATAGTATTTTTCATTTTTTATATGCTGAAATTGCATTCACAAGATGCTCCACTCAGTGTCATTGTCATAAATATCCTAAATATTATAGTGATATTTGGATGTAACCCATACTGTGTAAAAAAACATTAAAATTCCCAAATCAAACTTGGAAGCAGATACTTGGTACCAAAAGCAGCTGCATATTTTTCAAAATAAGACACAGATCTTTCATTTAAGGCATTTCCTGACAGAAAATCAAAGTCAGATAAATTATTGTGACATACTGAGATCTGTTTTTCATTTCTCTTATTACTCTATGAAATACTTCCAAGCCCTCTAACCCAAAACAGTCTTGCTCCAGTCCTCAGTAAACAGAAATTGCCAAAAATCAGAAGCCTTCATTGAAATAACATACTTGCTTCAGCATCCGCTTGCTGATTTTTGAGATCCTGCAATCTGGAGCAAATTAGCTGCAAGAACTCCACTGTTGAACATGAGTGAGATCTGTAGGCAGCGGTCAGCAGTCACGTGACCTAAATGCACTGTTGCCACAGAAACCACATTAGTGACAGACATCTCTTTGGTAGCAGTGATTTTTTTGGCGGATGAAATTATGGTGTTAGGATGGTACAATGAAGGCAGCATGAAACTTCCTGGCAGATTAAAACTGAGTGCTGGACTGAAACTTGAACTCAGAACCTTCGCCTTTTCGTGGGCAAGTGCTCTACCAACTGAGCTACCCATGCACAACTCACAATGCATCCTCACAACTCCAATTTTGCCAGTACCTCATCTCCTACCTACCAAACTTCACAGAAGCTCTCCTGCGAACCTTGCAGAAATAGCACCTCTGGAAGAAATGATATTACGGAGACATGGCTTAGCCACAGCCTGGCGGGTGTTTCCAGAATGAAATTTTCACTCTGCAGCAGAGTGTGTGCTGTTATGAAACTTAATGGCAGATTAAAACTGTGTGCCCAACTGAGATTCAAATTCGGGACCTCTGCCTTTTGCAGGCAAGTACTCTACCTATTGAGATACCCAAGCACAGCTTGCAAACCATCCTCACAGCTCCAGTTCTGCCAATACCTAATCTCCTACCTTCCAAATTTCACATAAGCTCTCCTGCTAAAAGCATGAGTTTACAATCAAGGGCCAAGGGAAGGGGTTCTTCTCATATGCAGAAGATAGAAACTTGGGTACAATAACTGACACACCTCCAGGACTGGTTTAAAGTCCAAGAGACACAAGTGGATGCCTAGGGTGTATTGCATTTAGCAGAGGCCGCTTGGGGCGCCAAGCTGAGAGAAGCACCTGACTACCCAGGTGCTCAATTTGTATACTGTGCATCTACATCTACATCTACATTTATACTCCGCAAGCCACCCAACGGTGTGTGGCGGAGGGCACTTTACGTGCCACTGTCATTATCTCCCTTTCCTATTCCAGTCGCGTATGGTTCGCGGGAAGAACGACTGTCTGAAAGCCTCTGTGCGCGCTCTAATCTCTCTAATTTTACATTCGTGATCTCCTCGGGAGGTATAAGTAGGGGGAAGCAATATATTCGATACCTCATCCAGAAACGCACCCTCTCGAAACCTGGCGAGCAAGCTACACCGCGATGCAGAGCGCCTCTCTTGCAGAGTCTGCCACTTGAGTTTGTTAAACATCTCAGTAACGCTATCACGGTTACCAAATAACCCTGTGACAAAACGCGCCGCTCTTCTTTGGATCTTCTCTATCTCCTCCGTCAACCCGATCTGGTACGGATCCCACACTGATGAGCAATACTCAAGTATTGCTGGCATGGATGAAAGTGTAAGAGGGTAAAGGGCAGAGAGGGGGAAGGAATGGGGACGGAGCAAGCAAATAAATTGCTTGTGTGGAAAAATTTACTCAAACTGGCCCTATGCACCTCTCCCAGTTAATTCCCAAAGCAAATATCTTCTCTCATAACCCCCCCCCCCCCACCCACCCACCGTCCCCTTCCTCCAGGTGGCCTACTGCATCATACTTTTGGTATGGCCCTGTATCCAAAGCATATCTGCAATTACAAACAGACAAACGGTCACACCAATTCATGATTATTAACACACCATTAAAATTTTTCAGATATAACTGGTTGCCATTAGGAACTGTGAGTGCACCAGATTTTTGAGGGTTTTTGGTGCAATTGATCAACACATATCGAATTCAATAAACTACCTGGATGATATATTAGTAAGTGGAACTACAAAAGAGCAATATCTTGAAAACAAAGGTCTAATTTTCCAAATACTACAGCAAAATGGGCTTTGGTGTAATACTTAAAACACATATTGAGTCATAAAGGACTGTAATCAACCCAGCAATATGTATAAGCTGTAACATCATGAAACTTCCTGGCAGATTAAAACTGTGTGCCGGACCGAGACTCGAACTCGGGACCTTTGCCTTTCACGGGCAAGTGCTCTACCATCTGAGCTACCCAAGCACGATTCACGCCCCATCCTCACAGCTTTCCTTCCGCCAGTACCTCGTCTCCTACCTTCCAAGCTTCACAGAAGCTCTTTCTTGCGAACCTTGCAGAACTAGCACTCCTGGAAGAAAGGATATTGCAGAGACATGGCTTAGCCACAGCCTGGAGGATGTTTCCAGGATGAGATTTTCACTCTGCAGTGGAGTGTGTGCTGATATAAAACCTCCTGGCAGATTATAACTGTGTGCCAGACCGAGACTCAAACTCAGGACCTTTCCCTTTTGCAGGCAAGTGCTCTACCATCTGAGCTACCCAAGCATGACTCACGCCCCATCCTCACAGCTTTACTTCCGCCAGCCCACTATTGCACTACCCATGTGTCAACCAAGTCAATGCCTCTATAACAATTCCACACCTGCCCAAAGCCATAGCACCTGCAGGAGCATGTACATGAGGATAGCCGTCCCATTCCTGCAAGAGATGAGGCTCGATGTCATCAGTGCCTGTCAATTCTCTTATGTCGGTCAATTGCAGAATACCACAGCAAGGAAAACCATCAGTACCTTGCAGAAAATATTCACCACTGTATAGTATCCAGAAAAAATCATTTCAGGATACTGTCCTCAATTTTCTTCTAGTATGTTTCAGTGTTTCTGCTGTTGTGTTTGCATAATGCATATAACAACAGCACCATTCCATCCCAATTCCAGTGGTGAAGCCAAGTGGTTCATTTGCACCTTTAAGGTAGCAAGTGTAGCAAGTGTGTACAGCTGACCTGCAGACAAGTTCCTGGCATCCTACAGGACAACACCAATCCAAGAATAAATTCTGGCAGAACTGCTGTACGGCTGCCAACACCTCCTGTGACCAACAACATGCCCACACCAGCTCAGCTGTCACCCTTGCTACTCTCTGGGCACCAGAGGTCTGGGCTTTCACTTCTGGAAGTGCACAAGGATAGCTACCCAGCATCATCATAGCCACTGAGGATGACTAATGTTCACTGTGGAACCCAGTGGCACCATGTTGCTATGGGATGCAAACCAACTGAACTCACACCCTGCAGATTCCACCACAAGCTCCCCCACTGGCCTGGAGTTGGCCCGTTATAACTTTTAATGCCACACTAAGTCAAATTAACAAACACATTTCCAGAAACATCAAAGTTGGTCCACCCCCATCGAGCTGGCCCCCTTATCTCCTTCAGTGCCAATGACTCTGACATCAAGATGACACCCTGCTACAACCAGAGGGAAGTGTGATCACTGATCCACAGCCACCAATACCAATCAATGTCAAGATGAACATCAAATCCCTCACTGTCCTGTCCCCTACCAGTACAGCAAGTCCACTACCAGCAAAGACACTTTCAGCCATACAGGCCAGTTTAAGGGGGAACGGAAAATATATCTCCGTCCTTAGCAAGGTCAATAAATTACTATCATCATTGCTGAGGACCACCACCAGCCAATAGAAAGAACCAAAAGACTATCATGTGGGCATTTTCAGGCAGCATATAAAACTGATTGCACAAAAAGATTGTGACACTTCATATCATGCTGTGCTACAATACCATCCTCAATGTTTATGTGGATTTTTCTTTGGATACTCCAAGGATTGCCAACTACATTGCTGCTGAAATACTTGGTATCATAATGGACTCTTCAGAGCTATCTTAGCTTGCTTTCTACAAAGTCACTAAGACACAGCTGACTGGTTTTGTGAATTGCCTGTTATTTCTGTAGCCATCCAAACTGAGCAGTGAGGGTTATTTGTTAGACTGTAACATGTGTTAAATATAAAAAGGAAAATTCATTCAAGAAAACCATAAAATTTTGATACAGAATTGCTGGCCAGTACCTACATGCAGGATGTGACATTTTATAGTCAGACTGAAATTAGCTGTCACTTGACAGGTAGCATGCCAGAAGGCCCTCAACAGCAGTACATCAATGAGAGACTGGCAATCTCAGCTCCCACTGTGTTGTCACTTCCGTTGCACTGTGCTATTCTCTGTAAAGCATTGTGTAAGACAGTCCTCAGTGAGCCACTGTAGTAAAACAACTGGGTAACTTTCAATTTCACATGCCTTGCCATGTATGACAAAAGTAATTAAAAGCAGGGCCGATGAATGGTCCACTCTCCTAGGATACTTTCAAAAAGAGGTAATATTTTGAAAGACAGATGCAAGCAGGTCACATGGTCCTTTGGACAAAGTGATGGAGTGAATTTAAGTTGCTCTACAAATCAGTGAACAATCAGTAATAAGAATTAGCAAGGATAAATTCAAGATGAAAGAATTGGGTGAGTCATCTACACTAAAGTGCCAAAGAAACTGGTTAGGCATGCATGCTCAACTACAGAGATATGTAAACGGGCAGAAGAAGATGCTGTGGTCAGAAACATCTATATAAGACAACAATTGTCTGGTGCAGTTGTTAGATCAGTTACTGCTGCTACAAAGGGAGGTTATCAAGATTTAAGAGAGGTTGAATATGCTGTTAAAGTCAGTGCACGAGCGATAGAACACAGCATCTCCAAGGTGGTGATGCAGTGGGGATTTTCCTGTACGACAATTTCACGGGTGTACCATGAATATAAGGAATCCAGTAAAAAATCAAATCTCCGACATCACTGCAGACAGAAAAAGATCTAGCAAGAATGGGACCAATGACGACTGAAGAGAACTGTTGAAAATGACAGAAGTGCTGCACTTCCACAAATTGCAACAGATTTCAATGCTGGGCCATCAACAAGTGTTAGCACGCAAACCATTCAATGAAAGATCATCGATATGAGCTTTCAGAGCCAAAGGCCCACTCGTGTACCCTTGATGACTGCATGACACAAAGCTTTACCCCTCACTAGTGTCCGACAACACTGACATTGGACTGTTGATGACTGGAAACATGTTGCCTGGTTGGATGAGTCTCATTTCAAATTGTATCTAGCAGCTGGATGTGTACAGGTATGGAGAAAACCTCATGACTCCATGGACCCTGCATGTCAGCAGAAAACTGTTCAAACTGGTGGAAGCTCTGTAATGGTGTGGGGCATGTGCAGTTGGAATGACTGGGGCCCCTGATACATCTAGATATGGCTCTGAGAGGTGACACATCCGTAAGCATCCTGTCTGATCACCAGCATCCATTCATGTCCATTGTGCATCCCGACAAACTTGGGCAATTCCAGCAGGACAAGGCAACACCCAACACATCCAGAATTGCTACAGATTGGCTCCAGGAACACTCTTCCAAGGTTAAACACTTCTGCTTGTAACACCAATATCGGCTGTAAGTAGGTTATACTAGGTAAGTATGTGTGTGTGTGGCTATGAAGTGATAGTTCTTTACTAATTAAGTTCATTGATTGGTGAGAGGAAATTTAAAGTTTATTATGTATGTATTGTAAAAGTTAAAGAATGTTTAAAAAATAATGACATTTTATGAAATATGTATGGTTGTAAAGAAAGATTAATGTTTTGGAAGCTGGTTCATGCTTAGGGAACTTGTATTGTACAGTATAAAAGCTGCAGGGAACCCCCTCTGCTACAAAAATGGCTTGGTGCACCATGAAAGGTGGTTTTGGTGGTCAATCTGGGCAGCTACTTGGTGGGAACGCTACACAGTCAGTGGCTAGCCATTGTACTGTATACGTCGAAGCATTTGGAAGCAGTTTTATATGGAAAAATGCCTCGGATGTGGTTTCGGCTGTTGCATAGTGCTCTTGGTATTATGGAATGGCTCTAAAATGAGAAAAATCCATCACCAAGAAGAAACTGTATAGAGCTTTCAACATCAAGAGTGTGAGACCAGTTGGCTGCCACATTGTTTGCCACCACTATTGCGCCACTGCTCCGCCAACTTCAGGAACACAGATATGTATTATAGCATGGACCAGTATATTTGTGTGAGTGTTTTTCAATAATAATACAAGTGCTGTAAACCTGTGTTTGAACCTTAAAGTTGTCCTAATCATGAACCAATGCAGGATTCCATCCTAAATGTACAGAAACTGAGTATCCTGTTTCTAACTAAGTAGTGATTTGCTTCCGGATTAAATGTGCTATAGTTCAGTGACAGAGTGTGTAAATATTGCTATCTAAAACACCACTTCACAGGTGGTGAAAAAGGCACATAAATTGAACTTATATGAAATGTAATTTAGTATTGATTGTTAACGTGAACTATTTTCTGAGGTTAATTGAGCTTTCTGTTTTAGTAATTTGCTTTAAAGGAGAAAAATAAAATATAAACTATTCCAGGTGAGGTTAGGAATCAATATTAGTGAATTACACTTTGGTTCTGAAATAATCACAGAGTTTGCCTGGAGAGACGGTAACAGTTTATGGTTTCATTGTAGTTTTTCTCATATTAGACAGGTAACTGGGATATTTGTTGTTACTAAAGAAAACTGATGCATTCCCATAAATGAGAGTAGAAAAAGTGTCTATGTAGTATTATTTAATTTCAGTTGTGGTATTTATATGTTAGTTAAGTCAGAACTCTTTTCATGCCCAACTTTAGTCCAGTGCTTTATATATTAACATCACAGTACTGTGTTGATTAATGACTTCAATCGTAACTATTATTATTAAGAGGGAAGTACCAGTTATCTTCCTACTATTACTGATTTGTGCTAATGGTATCTACTGCTACCTATAACTTAGTTCACCCTTTGCACAATTCAAAGGGAGTGTTAATGAAAGTCACTTTAGCTACTCATATTCAATTTCCTTGAACATAATGTTCAAAATTATTATGCCTAATTAGGCTGGTGACCATTTGTTATTTCATTTGTTTGCACTTCTCTACTTTCATTACCCCCAAAGTACAGCCTGTTAAGTTTTCTATTGATTGCCATATATACGAAATTATTGTTCAATACCCTCTATCCATTAGGTGCAAACACAGGGTCAAAACACTAAAAAAAATCCTCCCAGAGGGTAACGCGGTCTGTGAGCTTAGCGATATACTTGGCGCAATCTTGCAAAATGGTATTATATGCTGGCCATCAAGATCCCCTGACATGAACATTATTAAGTATATCTGGGATGCCTTGCAACATGCTGTTCAGAAGAGATCTCCATACCCTCATAGTCTTATGGATTTATGGACAGCCCTGCAGGATCCATAGTGTCAATTCCCTCCAGCACTACTTCAGACATAGATGAATCCACACTATGTCATGTTATGGCACTTCTGTGTGCTCGTGGGAGCCCTAAATGATATTAGACAGGTGTACCAGTTTCTTTGGCTCTTCAGTGCAAACAGGCAATACTTTGAAAAAGAGGTGCCTTGAGAGAAGGATTGTAAAACTCAACACCTTTCTGGAAGATGCAATTATGTGATTCAAGGGAAGAGAATTTGACACTTAAAAAGCTAAATTCCACTCTTGTAGCAGCAGACCTGTTTTAGAGAAAGAAAATGTTCCTGCTACAAACTGTGAAAAAAAGTTAGGAATTTGTTATAAATGTATTGTGGCCAAAATTTATTATGGGAACACCAAGACATTATTGCCTGGAACTCCATTTTTTGCAGGAAGTAGTAGGGACAAATTCTGATGATGTCACTTGTCTTAATGAAACATGGGTATATGTTGGACACAGTTCTTAAAAAAAAATGCTTTATAGTCAATACCATCACCGGTAGTGTGGTAGCTCCAATTGGCAGAAGGAAGAAAATACTGCAGCACATGCCAGAACTTCAAAATGTCTCATTCCGATTTCTCTGTTCGACATACAAGATAAGGACCCACAAAAGCAACAAGGAGAGACATGACTTGCTGGCTAGAGAAACTTAACATACCAGTTGACAGTGGCTTGAAAAGAGCTTAATTATTACAGATTGTGTTGCAACACAAGCCAAAATGTCCAGTTTACTTTGTGGATGAAATCGCAAAAAAATAAAAGTATAAAATTCTCAGATTGTATCCCTATCTATCTAACAGAACTCATGTCAGCTTACGTCAAATGTCATATTGCTACACAACAGAAAAAAATACATTGGCTGAAGTGGAATACATTTTTTAAAGGCAGGAACTGAAAAAGTGAGACCTGGTGACAGTCGAAAGGCAGTGAAATATGTGAAATGAATGATACAAGCAGCACAGAATGATAAAGGTATGTGGCGGTTATCAACTGCAAGAGTCGACCGCCTCATCTTTGAGAACGAACTTCTTTGAAAACTGTTGATCTCAGTGTGTTCCGAACTCTGTATTCAAGCGGATGTGTTTGTACCGACATGATCAAAATAAAGTTAATTCATTATATACGAGTGAATACTAATGTTGGGTTCGATATTACCATATGTAACATCTTGATTCCCACACTGGTGACCCCGACGCTCACGAACGCCACTTATGACGCCAGTAATGTGTACTGGAACATCACCATGGACAAACAATGCAGCAACCCTTTGTCTGGTTTCTACGTCCATCGACTTCACATCGCGCTGCATCTGGATGCAGTGTACAGTAAGTGTAATTAGTGTGTAAATTCCCGACTCTTGTGTGAATCGTGCTTTTTGGTAACTTTCGTCACCTTCTCACACATCGAGAATGCGACTGAGGCGCACATGTCGTCCATCAAAACCCACTCAACGCGTCAGTAATTTCACTTCCAGACAGTGCAGTGCTCCTTTGCCGATTAATTTGGACAATTTTGACTTGCTTTTGTGTAATGAATTAACTTTGTGTGGTGCTTCGACATTGGACAATCATGCCAAACAATGGACTGCAACAAACAGAGACTACATTGCAAGTCCCAGTTCGCATGAACTCCGAACTATGGCTAAATCGCATGCCTGGTCGAATTCACAAATGCCCGTCATGGCTACCTGGTCGAATTCACAAATGCCCGTCATGGCTATTATGTCTTCCACGCTGCATGCAAATTCGTTCGACCCAGTTTTCGTACAGCTCCTTTTCCAGAGTTCGAATGTTCGCGCCAACTTTTCAGGCGCTTCTCCGCGCTTGTCCCTCATTTGCAGCATTCAACTACCAACATTTCTCTCGGACCAACTTCCAATGTGGTTCATGGCCGCGGAGTATATATTCTCCTCTTATGGCATCACCAACGAAAGTGAAAAATACCTCGTACTCTTCAGGCACCTAAAGGACTATCATTAGATAACTACAGACATTATCTGTGACAATTTGAGTGACAAGTACACCAGAGCGAAATCTGCTTTAATTCAGCACCTGTCATCAACATCACAGGAACAATTTCATCAAGGGCATCATACTGATCAACGACAGTGCACCAATTACACCGACGACAATGCCGGCTGTTTCTCAGTGCAACACTGGACATGCCACGCCTCCCTCTACGCAGCACCTGAGCCGCTCGACTGCTACCGACAGCGACATCACGGCCGCCGCCTGCTGGCTCACTGACCTCGACCCAGTCAAAACAAACAGCTGCGTGACATACGATCCTGCCACGGCTACCGCACCCGCATCTTGTCAATAGCTCACCAACACTACGCTCGCTTACTGCCCGGCCATTCACTACTCAATCGTGCCCGCAACTTGTTCACCCACCCCAGAAGATGATTTCAGCCACATCAACGCTTCATACAGCAGTGAATGTGTTCTCACTCCACCGCCGCTGAGTACTGAGTTTCACAATTGCGATCACACACACGATCTCTTCCACTAGAACTGTTACATCAACACTGTGCCACTGACCTTGTCTTGTATGCCAGGTTACCCTTTGATAGAGACAGATTCTGATTTCGACCCCATCTTACTCAGTGATACACAGCAGACTGCTTCACGACATACATTTTCGCCTGAACAACTGCAACAGGTACGTGAGCAAATTGTGTCATACAACTTGTTGGTACAAGATCAGTTACACATGCTGCAGCCGACACCAACCGAGCACGACATGCAACGAGATGCTGCTGTCATTGTTCTGCCTCCGACTGCTGACAATCCTTCGCCGTTACATACATTTTCGCCTGAACAACTGCAACAGGTACGTGAGCAAATTATGTCATACAACTTGTTGGTACAAGATCAGTTAAATATGCTGCATTCGACACCGACCGAGCACGACGTGCAACGAGATACTCCTGTCATTGTTCCGCCTCTGACTGCTGACGATCCTTTGCCATTACTACCAGCTACAACTAATACCCTGACGATCACGCTACATGGATCTATGTCCCAGATGTCACAACTGTCATCATCATGCCGCCTCAAGTGGAAATTCTATGTTACTGATGTGATACAAGCAACTTATTTAGACCGCTGCCACCTTTCCTTGGTAGTTCCAGACACTTCATTTCTGTAGCACGGCATAACCAGCTGCATTCCAGTGCTGCTTGCTTTGCCACCCTCTTCACTACCTCTGCTATGTATGACCAACACATCTGCCATTTCTGCTTCGAAGAGTGAGCATCTTTCCACTCCGACACACGACCGTGCAGCAGTTTCGCGCGAGCAGCTTGCAGCCTTATGACTCGACCGCAGCGCCAACAGCGACAACACACATGCAGCTCCAGCTCCATCGAACTGTGTTGCCTCTCCACCACGGACCAGTAGTTCATCTGCCAATTTGACTTCTTCACATTCACATTACGTCTCATCGCCTTCTGCTCTGACCACGGTTTCACCGACCACGTCCGCCTTCCACCACCACCACCTCTCGCTGTCGCCATGCCTCATGCACAGGGCTCATGGCCACACCCCACAACCTTCGATCACGGCTGTTTTGCACATCAAAACACCGACACTGTCAACTCCTTGGAACATCCTGCCATCTACCGCTGTAACACACTCACCGTCCATGGACTCTGAGGTGACGCTTCCGTCTACACCGAAGTCATCTACCACCAAGGTCAGTCATGTGCAGCTTGCTGTTTTCTCTCCTGCTGCGACATCATCAAGCACCTCTATAGCTCCATCACTACCGCAAGTGTTGCCTATCCGGCATCTCTTACACAACCTGTTAAGCCACAGCATGCTTGCTCCTTTATGTCATACGGCCAATAACAAACTGTTACCAGACAAGTGCACTTACCGTCGCGCTCACAGCAAATACTTTGGCAATACATTGCATCACATCTTCGACACACTCCGCACCTATGATCGGATCAAAACCCTGCTGCCCCGCACGGCTTCAGCACGACAATGTTCTCCCCACTGACACGCCGCCGCCTTCTGCTTCCACTGTGCCATCAGCAGCATGGCATGGTCAACCTGAGGACACCTTCTGCGCCTCCTTCCCTCCGCCGGTCACGCCTACCAAGACATCGAGAAACGGTCTGATTGCGCCTCGCACTAGCGCCTGTCACAACACAATCGGTCAAGCGCACCAGCGCCATCAGCCGGCCAGGTGCACACAAACCTCTCATCGTCCTTACCATGCTCCGCACTACCGGCGGGGGCTCTGTGGCAGTTATCGACTGCAAGAGTCGACTGCCTAATCTTTGAGAACGAACTTCTTTGAAAACTGTTGATCTCAGTGTGTTCCGAACTCTGTATTCGAGCGGATGTGTTTGTACCGACATGATCAAAATAAATTTAATTCATTATAAACGAGCGAATACTTAATGTCAGGTTCGATATTACCGTACGTAACATCTCGATTCCCACAGGTATATTACAATGGTACATGAAGATTTAAATTATGTATGTCACTACAAGCAGCAACACTGATAGTTTCACTGACTCAGACTGATTTAAGCTTTTTTCCCATTGTCTGACCAGTGTATAGAGTTTACTGCACTTAAATGAACCTATTGTTTGCATTAAGCCTTGTGTCTGTCTACTTACCTCAATCAATTTCTCTTTCACGTTGTGAAACTAAGGAATACTGTTAAGCCTGCTGACATCATCTGCTTATGAAAGTTAGACTTCATTTTAAATGTATTTCATGTTGTGTAGACGTCAAAATGTTATCTCAATGCATGTAATAGTTTTAGAGATATGCAGTGATAAGCAAAAAACTTCATTCATTCATGAAAATTTCTTCCATTTCAATAATAAACAAAACACAAATCATAAATAAAATTAAAAAAATATATGCTACTGAGAGCTTTACCATAAATGAATGTCAGAATTTTTATGTTATTTTTGTAGTAGATGGAAACTTTAAACTTCATACTTCTTTTGAGTCAAATACAACTGTATAAAAATGCCATTCTCAGAAGCTTAGGTACAGGAAATGCAATGTAATACACAACTTTCCAAAGATTTATTGTCAAGGAAGGTATCTAGTAATCAACAGAAAAAGTATTACCATGTGTTCAATAAATTTTTAGGCAACATAGTTGTATGGAGATATACAGCAATTCATTCATTCAATTATTCAAAATGACAGTCACAATCGCATTATTTATTTTGCCACCAACCGGTCTCAAACCCGCGATGGGGCCATCTTCAGGACAATTTACACCATTTGGTCGCTTGCTGGAGTCATCACCCTGCCTGTGCACGATTGGTAACTGTCCAACTGTCCAACTGTGAACAAGAAGGGTGACAACTTCAGCGAGCAACCAAACGGTGTAAATTGTCCTGAAGATGACCCCACTGCGGGTTGGAACCAGTTGGCGGCAAAATAAATAATGCGATTGTGACTGTCATTTTGAATAATTGATTGTGTGTTCAATAGTTTTCAAGATATGACTTGGTAAGTTTGAAGCTGTTTAGGCAAACAGGAAAACTTCATCTGTTTTAAATGAGTTATCGTAACTATAGCCCTAATTAAAATTAAAAGCAGATTTTTGACATGCTTAGAGACATTATAGTGATCTACACTGTACATAAATTTGAGATGTGTAACTTGATTTTCATCAGAGATAAACGATTTATGGCCATTTTCTATAGCCACTGAGATTGAAGTTATGTGGCAGCTGCCGCACATGTGATACCATTATCAAACAAATTCTCAGCACTTGTAGCGGATTGTGGTAACACAATAGACATAAAAAAACCAGAAAGTTATCACAAAACTCCTGCTAAAGAACCAAAAAAGAACTTGCCAACCTTAAGATGCACCAAACGGCTTCTTCTGTATGCCGACAGTCATGGAAAAGATCTATCCAAACGTTTTCATGAAAGTATGCCTTCAAAGCATTCAGTTTTCATAAAAATCAAGCCTGGTGCAATGTTAAATGCAGTGGTGGAGAATATTACAACAGAAACAAGTCAACTGGACAAAGACACTCACATTGTGATTATTGGCGGCGGCAACGATGTATACAAAAACGAAAGCAAGACAGCCCTGCGAGGCTTCCGTAACATATTATCAAAACTAATTCAAATGAACGTTGTCATCACAAACGAGCCAGTGCGACATTATTTACCACTGTGGTCATGTGTAAACAAAGAGATTCGACACTACAATTCCCAGCTAAAGAAACTCTGTGATAAATTTAGCCATGTACATGTGATAGACTTAAGTAAGATGAGTCGTGATGAACATACAAAACACGGTTTCCACTTAAACAGGAAAGGGAAGGCCAAGCTAGTTTCCCACATAAGCAAACTGTGCGAGAAAGACAGCGTGGAGAAAGCTCCAATTGCTCTGGGCTACAACAGCGAGACTTTTTTAGAATAAAGGACCATAATAATAGTTTTCAGGGATGTATTTCAGATGTGACCGAGTCCCGTGCGTGCAAAGAAAAGCCAGGCTGTGAAGTAAGTGCTCAGTCATTGCAGGTCAGTTCCAAAAAACCAGTGTATGCAAAATGTCGTAAAAAGTGTAACTCAAACAATTTTGATTCGTGCAAAACGATAAATAAACAAGAAGGGATAACACCCTTAAAGTTAATGCACTTAAATGTGCAATATCTCAGAAACAAACTAGACATTTTACAAATATTCATAGAGGAACACATGAACTAGTAATAACAGAACATGGGCTAAAATGCAGTGAAATAATATACTATAGATTAGAAGGTTACTTACTAGCAAGTAGTTATTGTAGGCAAAACCGTAAAGGTGGTGGTGTGGCAATGTATGTTAATAAGGATGTAGAAGCTAAAAAAATTTCCTTTCTTGAACACCACACCAAAGAAGGATCAATTGAAATGACAGGCATTGTACTCCACAGTAACGATCTTAAGTTACCGAAGCATAAAGTGATTGGAGTGTATAGGCCACCAAATGCTGATGTAATGCTGTTTATGGATAAACTTAGTAGTGTTGCTGGTCAGGCTGGTTCTAATGACCTTACTATATTAGGTGACTTTAATATAGATGCAAACTCAAATAGTATAGTAAACTTGAAACTCAGTGATGTACTCACCTCATACAACCTTGTAAATATAGTGAACCCTGACACCAGAGTGACGGACACATGTTCCACTAGAATAGATTATGCTATAATTGACAAAGATGTTATAGACAAGGTAAATTACAGTAACTTAGATTTTCTTGATTCTGGCCACTTCTGTCAGGTGATAGAATACAAAAATTCAGTTGTGCCTAAAATAACAAAAATTTTGCTACAGAAACGAATGCTGCATACCTCAAATATTAATGCTCTTAAAGACAAGCTAGCAAATGAGAAATGGGGTTCTATGTACCAGGTAAAAGGGTCAGATGAGAAATGGAATGAATTCTACTCAACCCTAGTGCATCATTATGAATATAGTTGCTCAGCCAGAGAAATCCAGAAGGTAGTTAAACACTGTCAAAATGGAAGTATTCCTAGACTAAAACTCCCAACAAATCTGATTAGGCTCAGGCAGCAAGTACATGATCTAAACCAGCTTTATAAAGTTACTACTATGCAGGTTTTCAAGGAAAAATACAATAGGGCCAAGCAAACTTTTAAAACTGAAATTGTCAATCTAAGGAAGCAGATTAACAGTAAAACAATAGAACGGTCTGACAACATAAGCAAAACATCTTGGAAGCTGATTGACAAATATCGAAAAGGTCCCAACATGATGAACATGGAACCACTCAGCATAAGACATGATGGTAACATTATAAAAAACCGAGATACTATATGTAATATTTTTAATAATTACTACATTTCTGGTGAACAATCAACGCATATTACAGATTCACAGCTAGAGTTCCGATGCCATCTCACCCAGTGTACCGAATTTGAATTTGTGGAAGTGAATGAGCAGGAGGTTCGCAGGGCAATATACATCCTAAAGAAAAAATTTTCATCTGGATGGGATGGCATATCCAGTGCTATTACTAAAGCATGCTTAAAAGAAATTTCTAAAGCTCTTAGTCACCTGATTAATTGCGGCATTAGAGAAAACGTGTCCAACGGTTCTAAAAATGAGTGTAGTGAAACCAGTGTATAAAAAGGGAAGTAAGGAAGAAGTCTCCAACGATAGACCAATATCATTAATTCCCACTTTTAGCAAGATATTCGAAAGCATTACCCTTTCTCAGCCAAGTGCCATTTTCACAAAATATAAACTGCTTGTAGATTCGCAGCATGGCTTCAGAAAAGAGCTAAGTACAACCACAGCAGTTACACAGTTCATCCATGAAGTTTACTGTCTGTTGGACCAGAAGATGCAGACTGCAGGTATATTTTTGGACCTGACAAGAGCATTTGATACGGTAAACCATAGGGTACTTCTTAAAAAGCTAAAATCTTATAGTATTGGGGATCAAGCCATGAATCTTTTAACCACGTACCTGTTGAATCGTAAGCAAAGCACTAAATTGTCATACAAACCAGATAATAAAATCATGAACTCCCAGTCCACCAGTGAACCTGTATTACGAGGTGTACCACAGGGCTCAATCCTTGGACCCTTTGTCTTCCTTATATACACTCCTGGAAATGGAAAAAAGAACACATTGACACCGGTGTGTCAGACCCACCATACTTGCTCCGGACACTGCGAGAGGGCTGTACAAGCAATGATCACACGCACGGCACAGCGGACACACCAGGAACCGCGGTGTTGGCCGTTGCATGGCGCTAGCTGCGCAGCATTTGTGCACCGCCACCGTCAGTGTCAGCCAGTTTGCCGTGGCATACGGAGCTCCATCGCAGTCTTTAACACTGGTAGCATGCCGCGACAGCGTGGACGTGAACCGTATGTGCAGTTGACGGACTTTGAGCGAGGGCGTATAGTGGGCATGCGGGAGGCCGGGTGGACGTACCGCCGAATTGCTCAACACGTGGGGCGTGAGGTCTCCACAGTACATCGATGTTGTCGCCAGTGGTCGGCGGAAGGTGCACGTGCCCGTCGACCTGGGACCGGACCGCAGCGACGCACGGATGCACGCCAAGACCGTAGGATCCTACACAGTGCTGTAGGGGACCGCACCGCCACTTCCCAGCAAATTAGGGACACTGTTGCTCCTGGGGTATCGGCGAGGACCATTCGCAACCGTCTCCATGAAGCTGGGCTACGGTCCCGCACACCGTTAGGCCGTCTTCCGCTCACGCCCCAACATCGTGCAGCCCGCCTCCAGTGGTGTCGCGACAGGCGTGAATGGAGGGACGAATGGAGACGTGTCGTCTTCAGCGATGAGAGTTGCTTCTGCCTTGGTACCAATGATGGACGTATGCGTGTTTGGCGCCGTGCAGGTGAGCGCCACAATCAGGACTGCATACGACCGAGGCACACAGGGCCAACACCCGGCATCATGGTGTGGGGAGCGATCTCCTACACTGGCCGTACACCACTGGTGATCGTCGAGGGGACACTGAATAGTGCACGGTACATCCAAACCGTCATCGAACCCATCGTTCTACCATTCCTAGACCGGCAAGGGAACTTGCTGTTCCAACAGGAGAATGCACGTCCGCATGTATCTCGTGCCACCCAACGTGCTCTAGAAGGTGTAAGTCAACTACCCTGGCCAGCAAGATCTCCGGATCTGTCCCCCATTGAGCATGTTTGGGACTGGATGAAGCGTCGTCTCACGTGGTCTGCACGTCCAGCACAAACGCTGGTCCAACTGAGGCGCCAGGTGGAAATGGCATGGCAAGCCGTTCCACAGGACTACATCCAGCATCTCTACGATCGTCTCCATGGGAGAATAGCAGCCTGCATTGCTGCGAAAGGTGGATATACACTGTACTAGTGCCGACATTGTGCATGCTCTGTTGCCTGTGTCTATGTGCCTGTGGTTCTGTCAGTGTGATCATGTGATGTATCTGACCCCAGGAATGTGTCAATAAAGTTTCCCCTTCCTGGGACAATGAATTCACGGTGTTCTTATTTCAATTTCCAGGAGTGTATATTAATGACATTGCACAACCCATTAACTCCCATATTGTAAGCTATGCAGATGACACGTCAATCTTATTCTATGGGAGCAAATCTAATGAGCTAGAATCGCTTGCTACTAGTGGTGTAACAGAAGTAACAAAATACTAAAATGATCAGAGACTCAAGGTGAATGTCACCAAATCTCAACTACTGACATTTAAAACAGGCATTTCTCATCACAACAATATGAATAGTGCGTGTAATATCTCTGCAACAGAAAATGGTAACTGTAAATTCCTGGGTGTATATGTTGATGAAAATTTGCGGTGGACATACCACATTAATTTCATATGCGGAAAAGTCAGTAGTGCCATATATCTCCTCAGCCAGCTCGCAAAGATAGTTCCTAGCCAAGCTCTGAAATTAGTATATTATGGAACACTTTACCCCCTTCTCAATTATGGAATTGAACTATGGGGCTGTGCAGCTGATGTACATTTAAAAAGAATCCTACTACTACAGAAAAGAGCATTAAGACTTATGCATGGGATGGCACATAGAGATTCATGTTGTGAAGTGTTTGTGCAGCACGAATATCTGACAATATATTCTCTGTACATCTTCACAATAGTTGTATTTTTCATAAGTCGACCAACAGAAGCAATCAAGAGCAGTGATGTACATGATCACAACACTAGAACAAAGTATAACTATTTCCGTAACAGAACAACGATAAAAATGACTGATAGAAGTGCATATATCAGTGGTCTGATTTGGTATAACAAGCTACCAAACTCTCTAAGAACGATCATGGGAAATGTTTTTAAAACAAAATTAAAATCTTTTCTAATAGAAAAATGTTTATATTCTTTCAATGAATTTTAAGATAGTGATTGTAACACGAGGCATTAGCATATCAGTTGTAATGTGATAAATGTAAAAAATAGACATAAGAAGCAACAGCTACAGAATATAGTGTACTTTATAAGTATAAATATAACCATAGTATTAAGTCTGACGAGTGCAAAAGCCATCATTATGATGGCTCCAAGCAAAGAGAATGTAAATAAATAAATAAATAAATGTACTTGATGTGACAACATCACAACTTTGAAGCTTAAACATCAGATACCAACCAGTTTAAACCACTCTATATTACTGCTGATACACACATATATAAGCACATACACTTCCTAGCTTTTGGAACTGATAGCTCCTCTCCCATTCCTTAGATAGGAGATGGGGATAAGTAGCTGAAAGTTAAAGGAAGGGTAGATCATTCAGACCCCAAGATGAGAGGGACCCACATACTGTGAGGGCATGTGAAAAGAAATTCGCAGCCATAGATATGTTTTTCACAAGTGGAATATTGTTGTGGAGGTTAATGCTGAATGCTGATATGTAGAGGACATTAACACCAGAGGCATGGGTATTTATGTCATTGCATTGAACATAGAGTCAGTTGGGATCTTCCTTCAAACAGTAATGCTTCTGCACTCTGTAGCTAGAAACTGACTCTTCAAACATGCACTTGGTTCTCACAAACATCTAGTATTAAATTATGTCGGTCATTTCACCTTTCATTCACTTATTTGCCCATTCATTCATTGTGTTCACTAAGAATACAAATATTTTATTCCATTGTTGAGCATATTTACATGCAATTGGTGTTGTCAGTGTTTACATAATAATAATAACAATAATAATATAAACTTCAACATGACAAATGTTATTAACTACAATATAATAATCCAGGATGGATACAATACATATTTGTGCAAATGTCAATAACAACAACAACAGTTAAAGTGTAACTGAGCCACAGTGCTAGAAAAATTCATAGCAGAAGAATATGAGTGCAAAATCTAAGCATAGTGTTTAATTTATTAGTCATGTGTCCATTGACGGTCTGGTACTTAACTACTAATTAGCTAGTAATACTTGAGAAACAGTAAATACATTCAGCAACCTACCTGAGGCATGCTAACTTGTTGCTCCCATTGATATTCATTCCACATGACCCACATATCCCCTCACGGCATGATCTACGAAATGTGAGGGAACCATCACATTCATTCTTAATCTTCATCAAGGCATCCAACACCATCCGTCCACAACTGCTTGCAACATAATAAGAACATGCTGTGGGTATACCGCAAAAAGCCAAAGAGTAGATTTTCTCAAAAAACCTATTCGAAACTTCCTCACTATGACATAGATTAAGATTAATCTTCTTGCTGATTCATATATTTATATCTTGTGTACAATATATTTTCGAAGTATGAAGATTTTTTTTCCCTTATCATTAGACAGTAAATTTTAAGATGATAATATAAGTAACGATTTGGTCACCAAATGATTTTTCAAATAATATAGCATGGCGAACATGTTCTTACTAAACAGAACATCATTCATTTCAGTACTCCAAAGTCAAGGAGTATAAAATACATAAATTATGAAAAACATAAACAGAAAGGAAAAAGTACAATAATGTACAAGGGTTGTGAAACAGTAATGGCTCCACCTTCATAACTTGCTTTTTGATAGGAATATTTAAAATAAACTAAAAACAGAGATAATCCTCAGAATGTGCTCTTTAATTATCGACATTCACTTTTCCACATAATCACCACACAACTGGATAAGATGCCCCTGCAGATTTTGTTTCATTACTGGGAACAGATGGAAGTCACACAGCACCAGTTCCGAATACTATGGAGGATGCTATATAGTGGTGAGCCTCCATCTCTGAAGTTGTGTTCAGATGGCATGTGAAGTTCCTGGTCTGGTATTTTCAAGCAATAGGAAAACATTTCCTTTTACCTTTCAGGTGCTTGTTGTTCATCATATCAAAGGTATTGTGAAGCATTGTGAAGTAACACTCTAAATTAATAGCATTTTGCCTCTTTTATTTGTGAAGCATCTCCAGTGGCCTGTAAAATGTTTCTTTTTATATGTATAATAAATGTATCTTGTGGTAGTTACAATACATCACTAAGTTACAGTTTTTCATGTTTTTCTCTTGTTTTCTTAGGTTGGAATCAACTTTTGTAGCACAAATTTTGTGACATGAAATTATTGTTCAGTGTTACTTACTTTGATTTCCAGTGCTGTTAGCCCATGTGTATGGTCCTGGAGATGTGTTCATTAGTCTCCATGCTCCAGTAGGCCAATTTCCGTGTTTTTTTCATACAAATTTGTCTTAACGCATCACTTACATCACTTGCACTTTACATTTTGTGTTCAACATGTGTGTGTTTACAGTGTGTAGTATTGCCAACTGTCGCTGCGTGTTTATCTTTTGTTTATAATTTGTGTTTGTGTGTGTGTGTGTGTGTGTGTGTGTGTGTGTGTGTGTGTGTGTGTGTGAGGGTGGGTGGGTTCATATGTGTGACTTCATATTTTACTAGTACAGATATGTGGCTGACTTAATCTATATGGTAGATGAACCAACAGAGAAAATTGATAAACTTCATACAATGGAAAAAGACATATAAAAGCAAATACATTTCTTGGATATAACAATAAAGAGAGACCACAATAAACACACGTTTGACATCTTCAGAAAGCCAACAGTGACATGTTTCATCCAACCACCTGCAAAATCAAAAAATTAGTGGACCTACGACACATGTTACACAGACTAAGTAATGTCCCACTCAGGAAAGAAAACTACGATAAAGAATTAGAAACATTACAACTCACAGCCACAAACAATGGTTACAACACCCATGTAGTACAAGAACTTAACCAAAAAATTAAAACACAACTAAAGAAAAACGAAAATAAACAGAGAAAACAAATGCCAAAGAAGCCCACAGACACTACAGAACACACGGAAACACAAAACAGTGACCCTCTTGACATGACTGACAGAAAAAATGGTACACTTTAATGTACAAACACAAAGCAACACATAAGACAGAAAATATATTAAAGAAACGGGAATTACACATTGCTTACAAAGCAAGAAACACACTTCAGTCACATTTACAAACAACAAACAAACCAGATAATTACCAAGAAGTAGGTATATACCAGTTAGAGTGCCAAGAATGTGAATCAATATATCTGGGAAGACAGGAAGGAACTTCAAAACTAGATATAAAGAACATATAAGAAGTTGGAAATATGAAAATAACCATTCTACCTTCGCCAAACATCTGCTAACACATGGACATAAACCATCCCACATGGCATAAGATGTGACAGTTATTAGAGTGAATAATCACAACAAAAGGTGTACTTTCACGTATAAAGAGCCTTTCCAATGGAAACAAAGGTACTTAATGACCAAATCCATACATACAACACAAACAAATGATGACAAATAAATACACAGCGACGGTCGGCAACACAACACACCTTAAACACACACATGCTGACCACAAAATGTAAAGTGCAAGTGACATAAGCAATCTATTAAAACAAATGTGGGTGAAAAAATGCCATAAATTGACCAACTGGAGCATGGAGATTAATGAACACATCTCCAGGACCACACACATGGGCTAACACGTTGGAAATTGTAGGTAACACTGAACAATAATTTCGCATCATGAAATTTGTGCTAAAATAGTTTATTCTTACCTAAAAAAAGGGAAAAAGATGACAAATTGTACCATAATACCATATTGGTAACATGTTGTAACTATCACATAATAAATTTATTATATGTATAAAAAGAAGCATGTTATGGATAGTACTGCCTGTGTTCCAAAACAATGATGCTATGATTTTTCCAGCTCGGGGCTGTGTCTTTAATTTTTTTCCTCATGGCACCTTTGTGTTGATGCTCCATGAATTGATATTTTGTCTCTGGTCTGTAGTGGTGTACCCACATTATCTCTGTAGTTACAACTGAATACAGAAAGTCATCACCTGTAGTCTTGTAATGTCAGAGGGATTCCTGGCAAATTTCAAGTCTGTAGCCTTCAGTTGTCATCATTCAGGATGCCCACAGATCTTTCAATAACCAAGCAAAGCAACAATCTGATCTACATGTCCCTGCCCAAGGACCCCAACTTCACTCATTCTGCATACACACCCTCTTCCTCACTGTCTCCCCTTCATCAGTTCTGTCACACCCTTACAACCCACTACCCCACATCTTCATCATCACGTGCTACAAGAGCCCACAGTTGCCTGCATCCACTTTCCTATCCCACACACCTGCTACCTTCCTCCAAGCAGCCAGCCACACTTCTCCAATCCTCCCTCCCTCCACTTCCCTTTTCCCCTAACCCAATCCACCCCCACAACCTCTCACCCCAGCCCACCTCCAAAACTGCAGTCCCAGTACTGTATATTCAGCTACCATACTGTACTTTCTGTACCTTTACACATGTGTGTGAGTGTGAGTGTGTGTGTGTGTGTGTGTGTGTGTGTGTGTGTGTGTGTGTGTGTGTGTGTGTGTAAGAGAGAGGGGGGGAGGAAGGAGGAGAGGACAGATAGACATTCATGTGTGTGTAGGGGGGGGGGGGGGGGGGGGGGTTGAGATGCATGATGGAGCTGTGTGTGTACTACAGCTCAAAAAAGGATTCATCCAAAAAGCTAGTAAAGTTTCCAGTTTTGTTTGTGTGCCTGTTAATGACTCAGTGCCTATACTATTTGGTAACCAATTCACCTACATCTTCCTTTGATGCCAACTGTGCTTGCAGTTTCGCTCTAAGAGATATGATCATCCTGTATCAGTTTGTCAATGTTTTTCTTTTTCAGTTCCATTGTCCAACACTTTTTCATTAAGTCAGATGCCTCACCATGTTTATACTTACTGGACTAGCTACATACTATGCTCAAACGAAACAATCACCATACATGGCTTGCATTCCCTAATGAATTACCTTCAGGGTAAGATCCACTGCTGTTAAGAACTCTATGGCAGCACTTTGTTTACAATGCACTGACCAACAGCCTGTGCAAGGCTCTAATCTTTACATTATAACAACACAACCACTCACTATCAAAGCTCCCTGCCAACTGAAGCTGTCTACTGAAGAATCCAGTACCTGCCACATACCAGTGCTGCCATCTGCCTAGGAGATACAAAAGTGGAAGCACTACTTTTCATTCAACATTCATAAAATTTTATTGATTGGTGACTCCATGTTGTCTTGTGCACTATGACCAGATAACAGGTATACTTGAAAAAAGAGACAGCATTGGTCGTATATTTTTTACTATCGCAAAATCGATTTTCTGTCACTGAGTGACCATCTTCAGTGCTATATTGTATAACTTAAATTAGGATGCACTGTTGTCACTAAGCTTACGGCAATCACATAGACTGAGGTCGCTGTTTAAGGTAAATACACTTTAAATATGTCTGCTTGTGTCTGTATATGTGTGGATGGATATGTGTATGTGTGCGCGAGTGTATACCCGTCCTTTTTTCCCCCTAAGGTAAGTCTTTCCGCTCCTGGGACTGGAATGACTCCTTACCCTCTCCCTTAAAACCCACATCCTTTCGTCTTTCCCTCTCCCTCCCTCTTTCCTGATGAGGCAACAGTTTGTTGTGAAAGCTTGAATTTTGTGTGTATGTTTGTGTGTCTGTCGACCTGCCAGCACTTTCATTTGGTAAGTCACATCATCTTTGTTTTTAGGTATATTTTTCCTTCGTGGAATGTTTCCTTCTATTATATATATATAGCCCCCAATAAATTTTTTATAGCTGCATATAATAGTCATACCACACACACTATTTTTTTTAACTAGACAAAAGTGTGCATGGGAATCTCTCACTTCCTTACCCTTTAATCTTTCACCACATATTTTTTCAACTCCATTACATTTCTCAGTCCACATGGATTTTTGGACACCTATATGCCAAACTATATGCTTTAGGGTGTGGACAACCAGTTATCTCAAAGGGTCCATGGTATAATTCAAATAAGTTTTTGGTTTCGCCATCAATGTCACTGGATTTTTTTCTTGTTCCTCACCAGCACCTTATCTCCCTCCTTGAACTTGGCTGTCTTATACCTTTCTCCATGCCTCCTCTGTCTCTCATGTCCTTTCTTTAACATTTGCTGTCTGGTCATCTGCATCTTCTCTTGATTTGTCAAGCCTTGAGATGGACGAAAATCTATGTGTTCTGCTATTAGATTGTCTGGCTTGATATCTTTCATGAGCACATAGGGTGAGAAACCTGTCACACAACTCTTCACTGTGTTCATGAGATCCTCAAACACAGTTATATATTCTGCCCAAGTGCTATGCTTTTTACTGCAATATGCCCTACATAGCCTACCCAGCTCCCTCATATACCTCTCAGCCAGGTTTCCCGCAGGGTGATACACTAAAATCCTTATATGCTTTATCCCAGATCTTTGCATAAACTTCCCCCACCCACTTGATACAAATTGTGCTCCATTATCAGACATGCTCTGGTGTTATAACGTTCACAAAGTAATCTTTCTCTAGCTCATTAATTATGTTCTGGCTAGTGGCCTTTTTCTGTGGATACAGCTTTACAAACTTGGAGAATACATCAACAGCTAAAAGAACATACTTCATACCCCTTCGACCTGTTGGCAGCCTCCCAAATAAATCAATAGCCAGCAGTTCACCATTTCTTTTAGGAACAATATTCTGCATCTGTCCTTGTACTGCAATAGTATTATACTTCACTTTTTGACATTTGTCACAAGAAGCCAACTGTCTCTGTACCCTCCTGGCCATGTTGTTAAAACTAACATAGTCATGCAGTTTTTCCAAACATTCCTGAGCCCCATAATGCCCATGGCTAAGGTGGATGTAATTGACTAATTTTTCCACATGCTCATCTTGAAAACATACCTTCCACTCCTCTTTGTCCAAATTTATTTGCCTAAATAAAATTCCCTTATAAATTCTATAATATTTAGCTATTTTTTCATGTTATTTACTTCCAAAGTTTGTTTTGATAAACTTCAAGTTTTGGTCCCCATTCTGTAGTCTCCTCATATCCCTACAGATGGATTTGATTTCCTTCTCTCCACCATCTCCTTTCATATACAGTATCTGTAGTTCTTTCTCGTCTCCATTCCCTTCATGTTCTTCTCCAATGAAAGATAACCTTGATAAGACATCAGCCACATTGTTGTCTGTACTTTTAACATATCTTATCTCATAGTTAAATTGCTGCAGAAACATGGCCCATCTCGTGAGTCCATTATTTAACACCTTACATTCTTGCAAATAGCTCAGAGCCTTATAGTCTGTGTAAACAATTGCTTTCCTAACTTCCACATATATCCTGAACTTCTGAAATCCAAAAACTATGGCTAAAAGTTCCTTGTCTGAGATACCACACATTAATTCATGTTTGAACAGCATTCTTCTCACAAAAGCAATTGCCCTGTGCTCTGTCTTCCCACCTACTACTCTCTCCTGAAATAGCACTGCCCCTATCCCATAATCTGAGCTGTCTCCCCCAATACAGAAAGGCAAAGACAAATCTAGAAAGTACAAAATTTTGCTATTTTTTAAACTATTCTTTATGGCTTTAAATTCCCTGTCACACTCAATATATCCAGCACCAGGTTACACTTTTCTTCAATAGTCTACTTAAGTTAGGTGAATTCAGGCTATAATCACTTATATACTTCCTATAGAACAAACATAGTCCTATAAATGATTTCAGTTGTTTCCTGTTTGTTGGCACCTTGCAGTCAACAGTAGCCTTGATTTCCTCTTTATTTGGCAAAATGCCATCAGGAGTTAGCTGATGACCGAGAAATAGCAATGTTGCTTGAAAAAATTCACACTTACTTAACTTAAGCATCATTCACCCTTTAGATATAGCCTTGAATACATCCTCCAACAGCTGACAGTGCTCTTGCCAATTGCCACTCGTGATCAAAATGTCATCTACATGCACCGTCAATTTTCTCATTAGTTCATCACCCAACACATGACTTAAAGCCCTTACAAAAACTGCTGCAGACATTGACATACCAAATGGCACAATTGTAAACATGTAAGTCCTGCCCTCAAATAAGAAAGCAGTGTACTTTCTGCTCTCTTCAGCCAATTGCACCTGCCAGAACCCTGAAGTCAAATCAACACTGGACAGAATTTTAGCATTATAAAATTTTTGCAACAGCTCATTCATGTTCTCTGGCTGATCATTTTCCTTGACTATTATTTTATTTAGCTTTCTTGCATCAAATCCTAGTCTTATAGAACCATCCCTCTTTTTCACCACTACTATTGGATTACAATACTCACTCCTCCCCATTTCCAGTATGCCCCACTTCAACATCTTCTGTATCCTGGCCCTTACAGCCTCTTTATCAGCTATTGCTATAGGATAAGGTTTGGCCCTTATTACTTCATGTGGCAATACCCTCAAAATATAATGGAAATCTACAACTTTTCCAGGTCTGTCAGAGAACACATGCTTATGTTTGCACAATAAATCCTCACTTAAATGCCCCATTTCATTTACTTTGTCATATATCTGCTGTTCAGTGCCCATTTCATCACCTACCTCATCTATCCATTGTAAAAGAGTCACTGTCTCATCCCCTTTTAATTCTCCTTTAAATTTTATTCTTCGTCTGTTTGAACCAGAATCAAATTCTATCACTCCGTCCTTTACAAAAATGCTACAGTCATATTTGTACAAGACATCCATACCCAAAAATTACATTCAATGTCAAACCCTTCACCACAAAGCAACTAATATCAAAACAATACTCATTACTATTAAATTCGAGTATTACTTCTCTGCTGATGGGCTTACTACACGTCCCAGTTGCTGTCTTAATTTTGACTCCTGTAACTGATAATTCTATTAATCCTAAACCATTAATTTGCTGCCAGAAAGATTCATTATTTGCAGATAAACTTGAGCCAGAGTCTAATAATGCTATATCTGTAATTCCTCCCACATTGACATCAATTATTGACTGTATCACCTCTATTTCTACTCTGTTAAACCCGGATTTCTGTAATAAATCACTTTCTATTTCACTCCTGCTTTCCTCTTGCATAATGCATATATCAATAGGTCTTTCTCCAAAATATACATCAGTATCCCCTTCAAACAGATCTTTAATAGCAAACTCAACATTCTCTTCTTCACTTAATTCTTCCAATTTTCTGGCAGTTTTAAATTTTATTTTACCCCATTCTTCAGGCAACAAAGCTTTATGTAATTTTGCATAAGACACCCAATCACTCCAATCATAATCAGCCTCCTCCTTTCCTAACCATCTAGAATTAACATCTTTTGGGCTTGCATCCTCATCAGTTAAGAAAACATAGGTTTCAATTTTATCCTCTGGGCCACCTACAGCAACAACATATCATTATCCATTTCCATATCCACATTGAACTCATTGTCACTACCACACTTATCACTTGCACCCACAAGCACAGTTACATTATCAGTAGGTAATTTACCAGCATTTTCCACATTGTCAAATACACCACTCATATTAACCTTTACATCACACTGAACAATCCTCTCCTCACATTTTCCACAATTCTCCATAGTATTTCCAATAGACATCTCTACCCATTCATCACATCCATTATTACTGTGAACATTGCCCCTTAATTCCATATCCACTTCTGTTTCCCCTTTTGATGAAACTACCTCTGCCTCTGCCTCTAATCTTTCAATGAATTTTGCTGCACACAAACCAATATTGTCCTCCTCTGCTTGTAATTTCTCTTCCCTTTGAAACATGTCATCATCGTTAAACTCACACTGTTCATTGCTGATATTAGCCTTGTTCCATTTTTTCCTGTTATACCTTTTATCTGTATTTCTGTAATTGTTAAAACTTCCCCACAGATTTTCATTTCCTAAGACAGCATCCATATGACACATCCCAATTTCCCTATTTTCCTTGCTGACTTTATCATTCATCCCATCATGTCCTTGTCTGGCCCTGTTCACATAATTACCAGCCTGCTTCTCCAATCTCTATCCTGATTATTGTGATCACTTCTATCTTCTCTCCACCTGTTATGATTATTACTGTACTCATAATTAATACTGCTTCCCCTTTCATGATACCTTCCACTCTCCCCTTGTTCCGTGTATTTAGGTCTGTAACACAATGCCCTCACCATGTTATCCACAAAATTAAGAAATTCTTCCACTGAATCTGTTGCACTGTGAATCAAATCCCATTGCAAAGGCTCTGATAATCTTCTCTTTAGTGTTGATATTTCTGTTAATACACCCAGTGGCATATCCAGATGATTTAATTTATTCAGTTCTCTAACATAGAACTCTCTCATACTTTCCTTTCCATTCTTGTAACTGGATCCATTCAAAAAATCGTTTTGCAATCTTAATTGTTTTGCCTGGCCCCAGTATTTGTTCAAGAAAAGGTTTTAAAAGGTTTTAAAATCACAAAATTTACCATCATTTTGGTTCACCTATGTTTGAGCTCCCCCTTCCAACTGCCTCTTAACATATTTAATTTTTGCCTGTTCACTCACCCCTGTCACAAAGTTATCCTTACACGGAACTAAAAAGTCAACTGCATGGTATTTATTCTCCCCACTAAAAGGTTTTGACTGAAATCTATGCCCCATAGGATATCCCAACAACAAATTTCCATTCCCTGTTGCTACAGTATTAACTATTTCCCTCAAGACATTTATTTCCCCTTCTAATTCCTTCTTAATATCAGTAATCCCCTTATGGCAATCCAGCACTACTATCTTAATGGATTCAATGTCTGCCTCTGTTTGTTTCTGAAATAATGTGCATTTCTGTTCCTGTACCTGAATTTGCACAGTGTCCACCTTGGCTGCTAGTCCTTTTTCAACCTCATCAACTCTCTCAATAATTCCCTCAACAATTTTAACTGTGTTTTTGACTTTATCTGTAATTTGAGTGAACTTGAGATCTAGATGATCACATTTTTCACTCACTGTCTTTATTTTATCACTAAGCCTCAATTCCATATCCCCTATTTTCGAATCCATTTCTCCAACTATTTCAGTTTTTATATTCCCTATTTTTGAATCTATTTCTCCTAATTTACTAGTAAGTTTTACAAAAAATGCACTCAGGTCACTTCCTGGTATCCAGCCTATTTCTTTTGGCATGATAGGGCTACTACAGTTACTCCTAACATCCACTGATTAACCTTCACTTTGAGATCCACACATCTCATCAGCCATGGCTAATGAAAGGGCACAATTTTGCAATGTAGTTACTGGCATACTTATCTTTTATATCATTGTGTGATGCAACGTCTGCAGTCAGTGCCAGTAGTACAGCTATGCAATGAATCGTAGTCAGCGGCATGGACATGCAGCAAACTCGATCAGGAGCGAGAAAACATTGCATGGGCCCCTGGCAGGATGTAGTCGTGTTGGTTGGTAGCACAGATGATGGCGTTGATCATTGGCAGCACATGGATACAGCTTCAGCTGCTATACCCGCAGCAACACATGGACACAGCACGGACAACTATTTTACCCACGGCAAAACATGGACATGGCACGGACAGCAGTTTTACCCAAGGCAACATGTGGTCAACTCATCAGGATGTGTTAATGACTGCCTCACAATCGTGGTGGCCTTATATCGGCGTAACCAAGGGGCAGCGTGTATCTTGTCAAGGACAAACGCGCCGCTACTGCTAATGCACCGATTTAGCTCAGAGCCCCCTCACTGACTGCCCAAAAGCCTAAAAATCAGATGGACACCCGATTCTGAAATACTATGGAATAGAGAAGAAGAAAGTCCCATCCTGGATGAGCCCCCAATTGCAACTGTACTCGGGCTCGTTCATTACTTCTTCTTCTTCTTCTTCTTCTTCTTCTTCTTCTTCTTCTTCTTTTTTTTTTTTTTTTTTTTTTTTTCTGCAAAGGGGGTTGGTAGTGAACAGTTGCATTTGTGCCCCTACTATTGAGTTGAGTCATATATTGGCTAGCTTTTGAAAAGCAGTGAATTGAACTATACAAGTTCAGACTGAAACTTATTTATTCAAAAGAAACACTTTAACCTTGTGAACATGCATTTTTAAGTTCACAAATAAATCTGATCTGTATAAATACTAATAATTGGTGCAATTCGTACACTGTTTATTGTCTCACACCTACACACTTTCATGTTGTTCCTTCACATACACTGGCGTCCATGCTTACACTTGCAGCACTTTGCTGCTCCCAACTTACCACCACAATGGACAACGACAAAAGATCCCAATTTTCCCCCTCATATCCACAGTCCTGGGTCGGGTCACGTGACACTACATTAGTCAAAATAATCCCTAAAGATGGCCACAATTTGTTTACAATTTTTTATAAGATTTCAATACTTAAACCTAAATACATTATATACACATTTATCACCACAATTTTGTAATTCATTGCAATTAAAAGAAAGACAAAACAAGATGCAACAGAACTAAAATGCCCATCAAAACACAAAATAAGTATTTTCTGGTCTATGTTGCCCAACATATTGTTCCTGCTGCTGTGCTTTAAATTTATATTATGAACTACTTGGAAGAGCTCCATATTATCCCCTGTTACCTTACAGCCCCACAGCCAGAAGTCACACGGATTAAGATCAAGTGATCAGGACAACCAGGTTGTAGGGAAATGGCAGCTGATATTTCTAGCATTTCCAAAATGGTGCTTCAGCAGCTGCTTAACTGGATTTGCAATGTGCGGAGGTATGGCATCTTGCATAAAAATGATCCCATTCACACATCCACGCTGTTGGAGAGCTCGAATGACATGGTTGCACAAAAGTCACTCATAGTGCTTACCAATGATGGTACAGGTAACAGGACTGGAAGCACCTGTCTCTTCAAAAAAATATGGCCCTATGATAAATGGTGCCATAAACCCGCATCACACAGTGACCTTTTCAGGATGAATTGGTACTGGTTGATTTGTGTGTGGATTTTCCGTTGCCCATATTTGACAATTCTGCATACAAGGTGCATTCAAGTTCTAAGGCCTCCGATTTTTTTTCTAATTAACTACTCACCTGAAATCGATGAAACTGGTGTTACTTCTTGACGTAATTGCCCTGCAGACATACACATTTTTCACAACGCTGACACCATGATTCCATGGCAGCGGCGAAGGCTTCTTTAGGAATCTGTTTTGACCACTGGAAAATTGCTGAGGCAATAGCAGCACGGCTGGTGAATGTGCGGCCACAGAGAATGTCTTTCATTGTTGGAAAAAGCCAAAAGTCACTAGGAGCCAGATCAGGTGAGTAGGGAGCATGAGGAATCACTTCAAAGTAGTTATCACGAAGAAATTGTTGCGTAACGTTAGCTTGATGTGCGGGTGCGTTGTCTTGGTGAAACAGCACACGCGCAGCCCTTCCCGGACGCTTTTGTTGCAGTGCAGGAAGGAATTTGTTCTTCAAAACATTTTCATAGGATGCATCTGTTACCGTAGTGCCCTTTGGAATGCAATGGGTAAGGATTATGCCCTCGCTGTCCCAGAACATGGACACCATCATTTTTTCAGCACTGGCGGTTACCCGAAGTTTTCTTGGTGGCAGTGAATCTGTGTGCTTCTATTGAGCTGACTGGCGCTTTGTTTCTGGATTGAAAAATGGCATCCACGTCTCATCCATTGTCATAACCAATGAAAAGAAAGTCCCATTCATGCTGTCGTTGCACATCAACATTGCTTGGCAACATGCCACACGGGCAGCCATGTGGTCGTCCATCAGCATTCGTGGCACCCACCTGGATGACACTTTTCGCATTTTCAGGTCGTCATTCAGGATTGTGTGCACAGAACCCACAGAAATGCCAACTCTGGAGGTGATCTGTTCAACAGTCATTCGGCGATCCCCCAAAACAATTCTCTCCACTTTCTCGATCATGTCGTCAGACCAGCTTGTGCGAGCCTGATGTTGTTTCGGTTTGTTGTCACACGATGTTCTGCCTTCATTCAACTGTTGCACCCACGAACGCACTTTTGACACATCCATAACTCCATCACCACATGTCTCCTTCAACTGTCGATGAATTTCAATTGGTTTCACACCACGCAAATTCAGAAAACGAATGATTGCACGCTGTTCAAGTAAGGAAAACATCGCCATTTTAAGTATTTAAAACAGTTTTCATTCTCGCCACTGGCGGTAAAATTCCATCTCCCATATGGTGCTGCCATCTCTGAGATGTATTGACAATGAACGCGGCCTCATTTTAAAACAATGCACATGTTTCTATCTCTTTCCAGTCCGGAGAAAAAAAATCGGAGGCCTTAGAACTTGAATGCACCTCGTATTGGCATATCCTGTCAGATGGAAGTGAGCTTCATCTGTCCATCAAATCTTCCACAGCCAATCATTGTCCACTTCTATGTGAGCAAGAAATTCTAAAGCAAAGATCTTTCTTGCTGGCAGATCAACAGGAAGCAACTCGTGCACATGGGTAATTTTGTATGGATAGCAAAGAAGGATGTTTCATAGGATTTTACACACCATGCTCATGGGTATGTCCAATGTTCGCGTAGTTCTCCATGCACTACACGTTTGCACACCACCACTCATCTCCTCCTACATTGCTGTGGCCTATGCTTCCACTGACATTGAATCAATTTGTTCCCTCCCTCTACCAGGTTGCACACCAAAAGAACCCGTCTTTTCGAATTTCCGAATCATTTTCTCCAGACCAGTCATTGGGCCAACGCCTTATTTCAAACCCTTCAGTGTCTGGAACTTCTGCAGAGCAACATGTACACAGTCATCATTCTTGTAATAAAGCTTTACAAGCCGAGTGTGATGCTGCATTGAGACAGTCATGGCAAACGTTGCAATTGCGAAAGAAGGAAAAGCCCTGTACCCAGCGTGTTTATACTGACTTCAAGGGGTCGTGCGCTTGACAGACGTTTTCATTTATGTGTTCTTACACATACAGTGCCATTTATTGATCAACTTTCACACTATTTTTTTTTCTTCCGCCATACACTTTTCCCCTTCTCTGATAATATTCCTTTGCAATTTGACGTCATTCTGACCAGTGGTGTTATTACTACAGCGTTTTGAAAGTTTAACTTTAATTATAATCAGCCTTTACTCTGAAACTACTGTGAAGTATATGGCATGTAGTACTTCCCACTTCACTATATGTAAGGGTTTCCGATCATTCCTTTGTGTATGAGGAATGGGAAGAACGCTTGTTTAAATGACTCTGTGCACATTGTAATTTGTCTAATTTTATCTCTGCAGTCCCTGTGGGAGTGGTATTACCTGTGGGAGTGGTATTAAGGGGGACTGCAGCACATTCCTAGATTCTTCAATTAATTCTTATTATTTGGACTTTGTAAGTAAGATTTTGTGGGATATGTGGTGTGTATCTTCAGGCATCTACCAGTTCCCATTTACCATCATTTTCATGGTGCTCTCCTGTGAATTAAACATATGTTCAGCATCTTCTGTTAGTCTTTTTTGTCATGAGTCACACACACCAGAACAAAATTCTAGGACAGAATGCACAAGTGTTTTGTAAGCTGCCTCCTTTGTAGAATAACTTCATTTTCCCAGCATCCTACCAATGATTTGAAGTCTACCACGTGCTTTATGTATAATTGATATTATATTATCATTACATTTCATATCATTACAAATTGTCACACTCATGTATTTGTATAAGTTGACTGATTCTAATTGCAGTTCACTGATATGCAGTCATAGGATACAGCTTTTTGTGTTTTGTGCAATGAACAGCCTTACATTTCTGAACATTTAGAGCAAGATGCCAATCTTTTCTTCACTTTGAAATTTTACCACTTTAGTATTTCAGTGTAGACAGCTAAATCGTCTGCAAAAAATCTGAGATTTTATTGACATTGCCTGCCAGAAATCCTCAGTCCACTCACAAATTTTGTTTGTTGTGAATAGAATACATACATTTTTAAAAAAATCAGCATACATATGTGAGCATGTATGTATGTTCCATGTCTCCTCCTACATCACTGGACCAATTTCAACCAAACTTCATGCACATATCATCTACTGTCTGAAGATAATAAATTTTGGGGGTAAGAAGCACATGCCTATGATGGGCAGGGAAATGGGGAGGGGGGGAGGGGGGGATGAAAGAGTAATGTGGCTCGCGACACGCAAATTTGAAGACTTCATTCAGGCAGTATTTGAGAATGAGAGCACTTATTGACTAATTTCAAACCTTCGAGAAACTTTCTCTTGCAGATAACCCCCACAAAATGATAAACGGAAAAAGTTCATCGCTTACTACATTTTCACTATTCATGCAGTAAAACTGCCATGCCAGGCATGACATTTAAATTTATTACTTCTTTGCTACCAGCTTTAGTCACAACAAAATTTGAAGACAGTAGCCACATGTGCTGCTGAATGTATCTACAAAATTATATCACTGTATGACACATAGCCCAGGAGATATGACATCAATCACAATGAGCTGTTTGAAAAGTTGCCACATTATGAATGCTATTAGGAACAAATTTTACAAACAGTATAAAAATATATCACTGAATACACTTTTAAAATTATATCATTGTATGATACATTGTTCTGGAGATGTGACATCACACAGACTGAGCTGCATGAAATAAAAACTACATGTTGAATTGTACTTCAGATACAGGTGAAATATGTGTCTAAATATCTGTGAAATATGTTAAATAAATGTGAAATATGTGTGACACATTTTGACAAAGCCATGGCTAAAAATCTCCTCCTAAACCCCTGGATTGATTTCTACCAAATGTCATACACTTCTTACTACACTCCTGGAAATTGAAATAAGAACACCGTGAATTCATTGTCCCAGGAAGGGGAAACTTTATTGACACATTCCTGGGGTCAGATACATCACATGATCACACTGACAGAACCACAGGCATATAGACACAGGCAACAGAGCATGCACAATGTCGGCACTAGTACAGTGTATATCCACCTTTCGCAGCAATGCAGGCTGCTATTCTCCCATGGAGACGATCGTAGAGATGCTGGATGTAGTCCTGTGGAACGGCTTGCCATGCCATTTCCACCTGGCGCCTCAGTTGGACCAGCGTTCGTGCTGGACGTGCAGACCGCGTGAGACGACGCTTCATCCAGTCCCAAACATGCTCAATGAGGGACAGATCCGGAGATCTTGCTGGCCAGGGTAGTTGACTTACACCTTCTAGAGCACGTTGGGTGGCACGGGATACATGCGGACGTGCATTGTCCTGTTGGAACAGCAAGTTCCCTTGCCGGTCTAGGAATGGTAGAACGATGGGTTCGATGACGGTTTGGATGTACCGTGCACTATTCAGTGTCCCCTCGACGATCACCAGTGGTGTACGGCCAGTGTAGGAGATCGCTCCCCACACCATGATGCCGGGTGTTGGCCCTGTGTGCCTCGGTCGTATGCAGTCCTGATTGTGGTGCTCACCTGCACGGCGCAAAACATGCATACAACCATCATTGGCACCAAGGCAGAAGCGACTCTCATCGCTGAAGACGACACGTCTCCATTCGTCCCTCCATTCACGCCTGTCGCGACACCACTGGAGGCGGGCTGCACGATGTTGGGGCGTGAGCGGAAGACGGCCTAACGGTGTGTGGGACCGTAGCCCAGCTTCATGGAGACGGTTGCGAATGGTCCTCGCCGATACCCCAGGAGCAACAGTGTCCCTAATTTGCTGGGAAGTGGCGGTGCGGTCCCCTACGGCACTGCGTAGGATCCTACGGTCTTGGCGTGCATCCATGCGTCGCTGCGGTCCGGTCCCAGGTCGACGGGCACGTGCACCTTCCGCCGACGACTGGCGACAACATCGATGTACTGTGGAGACCTCACGCCCCACGTGTTGAGCAATTCGGCGGTACGTCCACCCGGCCTCCCGCATGCCCACTATACGCCCTCGCTCAAAGACCGTCAACTGCACATACGGTTCACGTCCACGCTGTCGCGGCATGCTACCAGTGTTAAAGACTGCGATGGAGCTCCGTATGCCACGGCAAACTGGCTGACACTGACGGCGGCGGTGCACAAATGCTGCGCAGCTAGCGCCATTCGACGGCCAACACCGCGGTTCCTGGTGTGTCCGCTGTGCCGTGCGTGTGATCATTGCTTGTACAGCCCTCTCGCAGTGTCCGGAGCAAGTATGGTGGGTCTGACACACCGGTGTCAATGTGTTCTTTTTTCCATTTCCAGGAGTGTATCTGCAAAGAAATGCTGCGGGGATAAGAACCAGCTACCTACTACCGGAGTGAATGTGATAACATGGAAAGAGATGAGGGGAGAAGAGGTAGACAGCAGAATGGGGGAAAGAAGTCATGGACACAGATATGAGGGAGGATCAATGGAAAAAAGTGAGGGGGAGGAGGTAGGAGGAAACAAAGGGAGAAAGGGAAGAGGAGATGGACAGAGAGAGGGGAGAAGGAGATGGACAGAGAGAGAGGGGAGAGGAACGGATAGACACAGAGAGGGACTGGAGGAGACAGACAGTTGGGGAGGGCAGGGTGGAGGAGGTAGACAGAAAGAGAGAGAGAGAGAAAGAAGACAAAGGGATGGACAGAGAGGAGGGCTTAGAAGATGGACAAAGAGAGAGGAAGGAGATGCGCTAACGGAATTGGAATAAATACATACCTGGGAAATACCAGCTACTCTGCTTTTATGTTAACAAATATTGTGTGATACTGAACCAGATGCTTTTTGGGACTCAAGAAATACTGCAACCACATGACTTCCTTGAGCTATGGCTTTCAGGGTGTCATAACACAAAAAACTGCAAATTGGGATTTGTGTGACCAATGTTTTTGGAATCCATGCTGGTTTACATGAATGAAATGATTCTATTCTAGATATCTCATTAAATTTTAACCAATAACATGTTGTAATATTCTACAACAAATGGATGTCAATGATACTGGATGGTCATTTTGTGGATCATTTCTGTTATATTTCTTGTAGACAGAAGTGATCTGCACTTTCTTACAAAAACTAGTAACAGCTTATATTTGTGAGATCTACAGCATACAGTGGTTAAAACTGGCATTAACCATGTTGCAAATTCTGCAGAGAATCTGCCAGGGACCCCAAATGTTGTTTAATGTTAAAAGTTTCAATCGTTTCTCAATGACATTGAAACTAATACCTGTATCACTTCTTTGCAGTGGTGCAAGAATTAAACTGGGGCAGTATTCCTGTATCTTTCTTTGTAAAGTAACTACTGAAAATGAAGTTCACTGCTTCCACTTTCCTAACCACTAAGAAACTGTATAAGAAAGAATTACAATTGGCAAAACAAAGATACAACACAAATCTCATAAAAAATGGTAAAAACCAATGCAAAACAGCCGGATCAGTAATTAATACTGTTAAAGGTGAAGTCAGAAACTTTATCAAGACAGTCTCAATAACAGCAGATACATTCAACAAATATTTTGTAAGCCGTGCTGATGATATCAAAAGTTGATCAGTAAACCCAATGTAACATATATAGATTATCTTAAGAGCGCAAACCTAAATCATAATAGGACCAGATCATCATTGAAACACTTTAAAGAGATACACCAACATGAAGTTCTTAAAATAGTCAAAGAAATGAAAAATTCATACAGTACAGATATTTTTAATATGTCAAACAATCTACTGAAAGAAATCATACATTACATTACAGCACCATTAACATATTCTATAAACCTGTATCTCATAGAAAGGGTTTTTCCTGATCCTCTCAAACTATCCAAGGTGACTCCAGTCTTTAAGAAGAGTATCAAATCAGATCCTGCAAACTACAGACCAATTTCACTAATTCCAGTAGTAGGAAAAGTCTTTGAAGGCATAATATATCAGCAGATGTATGAACTAAACTAAATGATATGTTAAGTGCATAACAGTTAGTTACAGAAATGGAAGGCCAGCTATACCTGCCATAGAGCTCTTAGTCAGAGACATATTAGCAGCATTCGAGGACCATGCTCACACACAGGTAACCTTATGTGATCTGAGAAAAGCCTTTGACTATGTTGACCACTCACTTTTGCTCTCTAAACTTGAGTACTATGGCATATGCAATAAAAGTTTAAAACTCATCACATCATACCTCAATAAAAGGAAACAGGTGGTGAGTTCAGGAAGTCATCTGTCAAACATACTCGAGGCTCAACATGGAGTGCCGCAGGGATCTAAACTGGGACCACTTCTCTTCCTTGTACACATAAATGACTTACCAGGAAATATAACTGTAAAGATGTACATGAATGCAGATGATCTGTAAACCACGTATTTGATAACCTTGTAAGTGGTATGAAATCAGCAAAAGAAAATGCAACATCATGGTTTAAATGGTGTAACAAAAAAATATGGCTCTGAGCACTATGAGACTTAACATCTGTGGTCATCAGTACCCTAGAACTTAGAACTACTTAAACCTAACTAACCTAAGGACATCACACACACCCATGCCCGAGGCAGAATTCGAACCTGCGACCGTAGCAGTCGCGTGGTTCCAGACTGAAATGCCTAGAACTGCACGGCCACACCAGCCAGCTTTAAGAGTAACAAATCAAAGGCATGAATACTAAACAAGAACCCGTACTTCTCTTCTGTTGCCACAAAATAGATTAGCTAAAACTAACAATAGTCATAAGCATATGGCAATTAAAATATATAACAAGTTGTCTAAGAATGAATCAATCAAGTCTGACAAATTATTTAAAGAAAATGTACATAACTTCTTGTTAACTAATCCATTCTATTCATTAGAAGAATTTTGAGAAATGCCTAATATCAACTTAAATATGTAAAAATTTATTTTGTAAAATTGATAGGTTAAGTGAACTGACGAAGTCTATTGCATGTAATAATGCTGAATGACCAATAAAGAATCTGAATCTGAATCTGAATCTACTTTCCATTCCTGTGTCATTCAGGACTGACTGTATACTAACTCTGGTGCTATTAACAGCCTTTATATATTTATTGGGTTTTGTGAGAGATACGTTAGTAACATTCTGCTGTGGTAGTTATTGAAGACTTCACCCATTGCTCTTTTGCAACCAAACATTTTGATCAAATTCTCTCTATCTATTGCCTTATGCTCTGTCACACTACGTTTTATATCTAATATGCAGTAGTTGCAAGTTTTTTTGAGGGATAGTGTTCTTTACAGAGACTGTACACCATGAAGATACCTCCCATGAACATTTCTCTATCTACAGCACTGTGCACTGTTTTACACCTATTGTGCAGTGCTAGCTATTTTGTTAGTGAAGATCTTACAAGAAATGTATACTATCTATCCAGCGTTTGATCAAATGTTCATCTAAACTTGAGTTACTTTACTCCAAATGCTGCTGACTAAAGCTAAGCAAATGTTTTGAGTTCCTCCTTGGGATATGACCCTATTGCCTTATTACCAGCTTTATGGACAAGTAAATCTTTCTACTTGTTTTAGTTGTCATTTGTACTTACATACTCACTGTGGTCACTGACACCAATTTCATTGTGGTCATCTGCAAAGAGATCCGGCCTATTGGTTGTCATTAGATCCACTATATTTCTGTCATTGCTGGGCCTCTGAACTACCTGTTCTAGGTAGTTTTCAAAGAATCATTTACTATTGTTTCTCAGGGTGTGTTGCCACTTAGAAAACTGTTATTATCCCTACCAGTTAGTGGAAGATTAAAATCTGCTCCAATGATGATAGTATGACTGGAGAACATATGCATTAGAAATCTGAGGTTTTTTTCTCAAGTTGTCAGTTATATCTGAGGGAGAATCTGGTGGTCACTACAAGGACCCAATTAAAAGTTTATGCCCTTCCTCATATTTCTATCTTGGTGGATATGAGTTTCCTGTCTATGGCCACAATACATCAGATCAGTTCCCCATACTTCCACTATAATGAATTTCTAGTTCTAACCAGCTTTATACCTAGTATTAAGTAAGACCCCTGCTTTCTACCAGTGCTCAAAGTTTTGACACATTGTTGTGAATGCTTCTGCAGTTTATCACCAGGATTATAACAGTTTTATCTGTGTGCTGCATTTATTTTGGTCTTGCACTAATACTTAAGCATTTCCAACCACAACTATCACAATAATGTCTGGATGGAGAGACACCTAATATAGAAATTCTTGTATGTACCCCACATACAGTTAGTTAACTACTTAGAAGTCTCTGATGTGTAGTGCACCCCTGACCCATTTAAGTAGAACCTACTTTCTCACCCCTGTACATCAAGTCAAAAAAGTGACACCCTGGTTTGTCTGGTTCAAGTCTTCCGCTACACTCAGAGCCAGGAGACTGGGATCAGTTCTGGAGAGAATGCTGCAGTTTGTGAGTTTGTGAACCTTGTTGAAATTCCATTAGCAAGGTTGATGTTTGAGCGCCATCTACAAATCGTTGGAATGATCCAAAACGGTCTCGCAGCTGAGAGGACAGGCATCATTTATTCAAACATGCACCACAGCTCAATGGCTGCTAGAACAGCTGCAACCTGTTGAATGAGGCTCTCAGGCATACACAATGAGTGCACAAGGTGATCAAACTTATCCCTTGCTGCCATTTCTTTAAGGGATGCCATTCTTGTGTTATTGAAAAGTTTACAACTACAATCTAACTTGAAACTAACTTTTCTGACTGTTCTTTTTGTAATTTTTGTTAGTATTTTATGCTCCAGTCACCAAAAATTACCTTTTAAGCACTGAAGCAACAATGCTCAATAAAGCTGTTTGTTTTATAACAAGAGAAAAACTTTCGATAAAATTTACTGTTTCCCTCAAGATATTTTGGAATTCATGTCTGGAACTTTCCTTTTTTGAAGGTTATGTTCACTGACAAGCTAGTAAGTGGAATTTTATGACTAATACAGAAAAAATACCCTGCTGCTGAGTAAGAAATCATCCTTGGAGAATAATCATAGATGATAACTTACTGAAATCACTAAAGTATTTTCTTCAATAAATGACTGGTGTGGGTATGATGAGTCTGGTATAACAAACACTAAAACAAATTTACTAATCAGACAGGTTGCAACATGCTTTTAAACATGAATACAACTTTGTGATAAGATGGGCTGCAATTTCATGGCATTTTATTGACTCTAATGTTGCTGCCCAAGGAAGGTAACAGTAAAGTAATATAGAGACATGTAAGTAACTAAATGAACCTTATGACGTATATGTTATTTTTTAATCATGTTAGTTAAGGTAGGGTAGGCCTATAGATAGAAATTGGAATAAAAAATTCAAATATTATCATGGACTCAAAAGTGGGATCTATTTCCAGTAATTACACCTGTTAAAAGGGATGCCATCTTTGAAACAATATCCTACCATCTCACACTACTAACTATGTACCAGCAATGTTTGACACACTTGTACACAAACATCTCAAGAGGTATGAAATCTGAATGAAATATAACATCTATGGTCAAGTTTAGAGAAAAAAATTTGTAAATATTTACTCCTCCATCACTACTATTGATATTAAGTAATGCACTGCACGGAATATGTTACTGCACACGAACTGCAGCTTTATGGGCTAAATATGATAAACACCATATTACTCAATTTTATTCAAGCACTACCATTATTATAGAGATAACTACCAGTATATGAGGTGAGGTCACTTATATTCTGAACAAGACATACACATTTATATTTAATATGCACATACTAATGATTTTGTGTATGTGTTGATTTGGTTTTTCTTTATCTTTTTATTTTCTAATTGTATCAAAAAGAAAATCTGGATTCACAGTCAATCATTTCAACATGTAGAATTCATCCTCCACCGCAATGAACAGGATAGGACATTTCAGAATTAAATGAAAACATCCTGAAAATTGTCGTGCTGGAGTACCTCTACAATAACGTATTTTAATATGAAAAAATATTGCAGTTTTCACATTATCAAAGAAAATAGCAACAGCAATGTCCTTACTTAACTGCATAAGCATTAGTGTAATCTCTAGCTCACCTGCCTCTATCTTACCTTTGTCCTTTTGCTTTTGTAATCAGGAATCAGTGTAAGGTTTTTCTTACTTCACTTTGCATGGATACTTAAGAACAAACTTTTAATTTAAAAGTTAACATACTAATGGTCCTGGCTTTAATATTTTATACAGTGTGTCTTCAGTTTTATGTAATGTACCATTCTCTTCTGCAGTGTCATATAAAAAACATCTGCCTCTGTCACAAGGTACTTGTATATTAAAAATACAGTGGTGCTCAATCTTAACACAGCCAGTTTGATTACCAGTGCTGAGAGAATTTTTATTATTGTTGTGGTCTTCAATCCAAAGATTGGTGTGATGCAGGTCTCCAGGTTGGTCTATTCTGAGCAAGTATCTTCATTTGTGCATAACCTACATCGACCGGAACCTACTTACTGTAGTAAATCCTTAGCATACTGAGTTGCAGAAAGGCACAGCAAAATGACTGCCACAAATAAGCTTTCAGCCAGCAAGGCCTTTTAAACAGTCTTTTTGTTGTGCCTATCTGTGACTTAGCATCTCCACTATACGGTGAGTAGCAACTGTACCTATCTGTGACTTAGCATCTCTGCTATATGGTGATCAGCAACTTTCCTTTTCATAATATTGTTACATTCCATCTTGGATTTTCCATTGTTTGACTTAATATCTGTCTACTACTTTTAGCCCGCCCCCCCCTCCCCCCCCATGCCACTTCCCTCAGTTACCATACTGGCTTGGTGCCACAAGATGTGTAAGTAGGTTTTCATAAAAGCAGAAAAAAATTTTTGGCCAGTAGCATTTTTTCTATTGATTACTTCATATTCTAGAAATGAAATGGAGCAAAGAGGCATTAAGTGTCTTAATTCAGCCATACAGTCAGGAAAAGTGTACACGTGGCTCGCTGTATCATTATACGATACATCAGCAATCATTTCTTCCTGAGTAACATGCATATAATGCCACACGGTGATTTTCAATTTACATGGTATCGTAATGCATTAGCTTATGAAAGTTCATGTTTGCTTTGATTGCATCTCTTGTTTACTGCAGCACGCCAGAAAAGAGAAACTGGCAGTGATAGGTGACAAAGTCTGTGCAGTTTCGCCCAGTGTGATAGACTATATATATATGATGTGACTTACCAAACGAAAGCGCTGGCAGGTTGATAGACACACAAACATACACACAAAATTCAAGCTTTCGCAACCAATGGTTGCTTCATCAGGAAAGATGGAAGGAGAGGGAAAGACTAAAGGATGTGGGTTTTAAGGGAGAGGGTAAGGAGTCATTCCAATCCCGGGAGCGGAAAAACTTACCTTAGGGGGAAAAAAGGACGGGTATACACTCGCACACACACACACACGTATCCATCCAAACATACACACAAAATTCTAGCTTTTGCAACCAACGGTTGCTTCGTCAGGAAAGAGGGAAGGAAAGGGAAAGACGAAAGGATTTGGGTTTTAAGGGAGAGGGTAAGGAGTCATTCCAATCTCGGGAGCGGAAAGACTTACCTTAGGGGGAAAAAAGGATGGGTATACACTCGCGCACACACACACATATCCATCCACACATACACAGACACAAGCAGACATATACAGAGGCAAAGAGTTTGGGCAGAGATGTCAGTCGAGGCGGAAGTGCAGAGGCAAAGATGTTGTTGAATGACAGGTGAGGTATGAGTGGCGGCAACTTGAAATTAGCGGAGATTGAGGCCTGGTGGATAACGGGAAGAGAGGATATATTGAAGAGCAAGTTCCCATCTCCGGAGTTCGGATAGGTTGGTGTTAGTGGGAAGTATCCAGATAACCCGCACGGTGTAACACTGTGCCAAGATGTGCTGGCCGTGCACCAAGGCATGTTTAGCCACAGGGTGATCCTCATTACCAACAAACACTGTCTGCCTGTGTCCATTCATGCAAATGGACAGTTTGTTGCTGGTCATTCCCACATAGAATGCATCACAGTGTAGGCAGGTCAGTTGGTAGATCACGTGGGTGCTTTCACACGTGGCTCTGCCTTTGATCGTGTACACCCTCCGCGTTACAGGACTGGAGTAGGTGGTGGTGGTGGTGGGAGGGTGCATGGGACAGGTTTTACACCGGGGGCGGTTACAAGGGTAGGAGCCAGAGGGTAGGGAAGGTGGTTTGGGGATTTCATAGGGATGAACTAAGAGGTTACGAAGGTTAGGTGGACGGCGGAAAGACACAATTGGTGGAGTGGGGAGGATTTCATGAAGGATGGATCTCATTTCAGGGCAGGATTTGAGGAAGTCGTATCCCTGCTGGAGAGCCACATTCAGAGTCTGATCCAGTCCCGGAAAGTATCCTGTCACAAGTGGGGCACTTTTGTGGTTCTTCTGTGGGAGGTTCTGGGTTTGAGAGGATGAGGAAGTGGCTCTGGTTATTTGCTTCTGTACCAGGTCGGGAGGGTAGTTGCGGGATGCAAAAGCTGTTGTCAGGTTGTTGGTGTAATGGTTCAGGGATTCCGGACTGGAGCAGATTCATTTGCCACGAAGACCTAGGCTGTAGGGAAGGGACCGTTTGATGTGGAATGGGTGGCAGCTGTCATAATGGAGGTACTGTTGCTTGTTGGTGGGTTTGATGTGGACGGACATGTGAAGCTGGCCATTGGACAGGTGGAGGTCAACATCAAGGAAAGTGGCATGGGATTTGGAGTAGGACCAGGTGAATCTGATGGAACCAAAGGAGTTGAGGTTGGAGAGGAAATTCTGGAGTTCTTCTTCACTGTGAGTCCAGATCATGAAGATATCATCAATAAATCTGTACCAAACTTTGGGTTGGCAGGCCTGGGTAACCAAGAAGGCTTCCTCTAAGCGACCCATGAATAGGTTGGCATACGAGGGGGCCATCCTGGTCCCCATGGCTGTTACCTTTAATTGTTGGTATGTCTGGTCTTCAAAAGTGAAGAAGTTGTGGGTCAGGATGAAGCTGGCTAGGGTAATGAGGAAATAGGTTTTAGGTAGGGTGGCAGGTGATCGGCGTGAAAGGAAGTGCTCCATCACAGCGAGGCCCTGGATGTGCGGGATATTTGTGTATAACCATTGATGCATTTCATCAAAGACACCAACCACTTTCTCGAATGCCTGGAATCCTTACCCAATCCGTTACCCCCGGAAACCATCCTTGTAACCATTGATGCCACTTCCTTATACACAAATATCCCGCACGTCCAGGGCCTCGCTGCGATGGAGCACTTCCTTTCACGCCGATCACCTGCCACCCTACCTAAAACCTCTTTCCTCATTACCTTAGCCAGCTTCATCCTGACCCACAACTTCTTCACTTTTGAAGGCCAGACATACCAACAATTAAAGGGAACAGCCATGGGGATCAGGATGGCCCCCTCGTATGCCAACCTATTCATGGGTCGCTTAGAGGAAGCCTTCTTGGTTACCCAGGCCTGCCAACCCAAAGTTTGGTACAGATTTATTGATGATATCTTCATGATCTGGACTCACAGTGAAGAAGAACTCCAGAATTTCCTCTCCAACCTCAACTCCTTTGGTTCCATCAGATTCACTTGGTCCTACTCCAAATCCCATGCCACTTTCCTTGATGTTGACCTTCACCTGTCCAATAGCCAGCTTCACATGTCCGTCCACATCAAACCCACCAACAAGCAACAGTACCTCCATTATGACAGCTGCCACCCATTCCACATCAAACGGTCCCTTCCCTACAGCCTAGGTCTTCGTGGCAAACGAATCCGCTCCAGTCTGGAATCCCTGAACCATTACACCAACAACCTGACAACAGCTTTTGCATCCCGCAACTACCCTCCCGACCTGGTACAGAAGCAAATAACTAGAGCCACTTCTTCATCCTCTCAAACTCAGAACTTCCCACAGAAGAACCACAAAAGTGCCCCACTTGTGACAGGATACTTTCCGGGACTGGATCAGACTCTGAATGTGGCTCTCCAGCAGGGATACGACTTCCTCAAATCCTGCCCTGAAATGAGATCCATCCTTCATGAAATCCTCCCCACTCCACCAAGAGTGTCTTTCCGCCATCCACCTAACCTTCGTAACCTCTTAGCTCATCCCTATGACATAACCAAACCACCTTCCCTACCCTCTGGCTCCTACCCTTGTAACCGCCCCCGGTGTAAAACCTGTCCCATGCATCCTCCCACCACCACCTACTCCAGTCCTGTAACGCGGAGGGTGTACATGATCAAAGGCAGAGCCACGTGTGAAAGCACCCACGTGATCTACCAACTGACCTGCCTACACTGTGACGCATTCTATGTGGTAATGACCAGTAACAAACTGTCCATTCGCATGAATGGACACAGGCAGACAGTGTTTGTTGGTAATGAGGATCACCCTGTGGCTAAACATGCCTTGGTGCACGGCCAGCACATCTTGGCACAGTGTTACACCGTGCGGGTTATCTGGATACTTCCCACTAACACCAACCTATCCGAACTCCGGAGATGGGAACTTGCTCTTCAATATATCCTCTCTTCCCGTTATCCACCAGGCCTCAATCTCCGCTAATTTCAAGTTGCCGCCACTCATACCTCACCTGTCATTCAACAACATCTTTGCCTCTGTATATGTCTGCTTGTGTCTGTGTATGTGTGGATGGATATGTGTGTGTGTGCGCGCGCGAGTGTATACCCGTCCTTTTTTCCCCCTAAGATAAGTCTTTCCGCTCCCGGGATTGGAATGACTCCTTACCCTCTCCCTTAAAACGCAAATCCTTTCGTCTTTCCCTCTCCTTCCCTCTTTCCTGACGAAGCAACCGTTGGTTGCGAAAGCTAGAATTTTGTGTGTATGTTTGTGTGTCTATCGACGTGCCAGTGCTTTCGTTTGGTAAGTCACATCATCTTTGTTTATATATATATATGGTTATAATAGAAGGAAACATTCCACGAAGGAAAAATATATCTAAAAACAAAGATGACGTGACTTACCAAATGAAAGTGCTGGCAGGTCGACAGACACACAAATGAACACAAACACAAACATAAAATGTTTGTGTTCGTTTGTGTGTCTGTCGACCTGCCAGCACTTTCATTTGGTAAGTCACATCATCTGTGTTTTTAGATATATATACATATAATAGAGGGAAACATTCCACGTGGGAAAAATATTTCTAAAATATAGAGTGTGTGCGAGTGTATACCTGTCCTTTTTTCCCCCTAAGGTAAGTCTTTCCGCTCCCGGGATTGGAATGACTCCTTACCCTCTCCCTTAAAACCCAAATCCTTTTGTCTTTCCCTCTCCTTCCCTCTTTCCTGACGAGGCAACCGTTGGTTGTGAAAGCTAGAATTTTGTGTGTATGTTTGTGTTTGTTTGTGTGTCTATCGACCTGCCAGTGCTTTTGTTTGGTAAGATATATATATATATTCTCAACTTGAAAAAATAGCACAAATACACCTTTAAGTATTGGTCCCTTCGAGTGCTGCAAATTGCAGTGCATACATCCACAACAACTTTTGAAATGGTGGGCTGTGCTATTCTGTGGCTAAAAGCCAGACTCTTAAAAGATTCCCCATTTGCCAGAAAACGTAATGTTACAACCAGCCTGCAAATAACAGGGTGTTTACCAGTATTTTATCAGTGATTTAGGCTTGTATGATCTCAAAACGTATAAACATATGATTTCATTCTTACTTTCAAGAATGTGAGATAGCCTCCCTCATGACTGTGTCATACTTGCTAAATCCATCCCATATCATAAACAGCAGCTTCCCGAAACTGGCCATGCCCATTCTCATGAAGTTCTGAAATTCTTGCAGATCTTTGGGCCTCAATTCTTTCATAAGCAGTGAATATAATCCCCTACCTTCGATCCTTCTTTTCAGCCAGGGTCGAACTCAACAACGTCTGGCTTTTTGTCTTTGTTGTCGCTGAGCCCCAATCCAAAGATTTACTGCCACTGCCAGAGCAATAGCTCCAAAAACAAGTGGCTTCTCTGTACAAACTGGTGTATAAATGTAAATGTATATATACTTGTACCTGCGTGACCAAGTGTTGTAATATAAAACTAACTGTTGTGTCTGTAACTCAAACAGTAGTAGCCTACATAAGAGAATAACAATCACTTAATAAATAGTGAAAAAAAAACAACTTCTTATGAAATAGGAACCTGAAGCTCACATAAATATTTTGAACGAATGATATTCCAATATGTCACATGGTGCCCATTATGTTTCGCATGGTAGAACGAACAACTTTACAAGAGATTAAACAGTTCTGTTTGCATTTCATGCATTACTGCTGCCTAATGCGCACATGTACCAGGTATATCCCACGTGGCTGGTGTAATAGGTCTACGTGAACCAGTATGTAGTTACAGATATGCCCGCTTCGGGCGCTGGTGCAGATGTGTACGGTTTAGGCACAATGTGTAATAGGGGCTTCAGTTATCCAGCTACTGAAATCCTACTGTCACCTTGGGGCCCCAGTATCGAATCCCTGTCCTATCCAGTGTCCCTCCTCATCAACCCCTGATAGCACCCAGACCCTACCTAACTGATCTTTTCAACTTGCCAAATCGCCCAAAACTCCCTGCCAACACTCCACTAAATCCAGAGCTGAAACAACCTTTCCACCAAAATTTTCAGCCACACAGAAGTTTCAGTCCTATCCAGAGACCTCACCTTCACCCCCACACCCAAATTTAACCACACTGGACTTGCCAAAGACTTATGTTCCTTCTCCTGATCTCTGCAATGGGAACATCCCATTTCATACCACCATTCAACTGTGATCCTCCCCCTCCCACCTAACCACCCCTGCTCATCTTATTGCTTACCTCCAACTTGGCCTCACCACCTTTCCCCAGGCCTCTTGTTAGGAAACCAAACTTTCAGCAGAGGAAAGGACAGCCTCAAAATAGACCTTCACCGAATCATCGTACATGCAGATAAAAGTTCCATAATTGTCATTATGAACTGCGCTGATTGCCTGGCAGAAAGTCTCTGCCAGTTGTCTGATTCCATCTATAAATTCTGCCTCAGTGATCCCATTCCAGAAGTCCAACATAACCTCAAATCCCTCCTTAAAGCCTACATTTTGACAACTGCCATCCCTCCCCACAAAAAAATGCCTCCCATATGGCCTGGCTACCCAGGGACAGAGTACCTGCAGTGACAAGAACTCTCTTGTCCAGTATGCTGAAGGTCTCACAAACGCCCTCACAGACAGGCACTAATCTCAGACCTTGTCCACAAACAGATTTTCCATACCATATCCCCACAGATCCCCAATCCCCGCATCAACCCCGCAACTCACCACAAAGGAGTGCCCCTTTCATCACCTAATATCATCCTCTGTAATGGATTTGAGTATGGGTCACCCTGTGATATCCTACTCAAAATCCTTCCCACCTCTCATTAAGTTGTGATCCAACCTCTACCCAACCTCCACTGCACTGTAATCCATCCCTATGCTACCCCCAGTCCCATCCCTTACCACAGGGATCATATACCTGTGAAAGACCCAGATGCAAGATCTGCCCAATTCACCTACCCAGCACTTCCTACTTCAACCCCCATTAGGGGCCAGGCCACCTATGAAAGCAACCATATCATATACAACCTCTGCTGCAATCAATGCACAGCTTTTAATATTGGTATTAAAAGCTGTGCATTAATTGCAGCAGAGCTTATATATGACATGGTTGAATACCACCCAGGTTGAATGGCCACTGCCAAACTATGAACAAGAGCAAAGTGGACCACCCTGTGGCACAACATGAAGCTAAACATATCATACTTGATTTCAATGGCTGCTTAACAACCCGGGCCATCTGGATCCTTCTCTCCACCACCAGCTTACCTGAACTGTGCAGATGGCACTTTTCCTTACACACACATTCTTTGTTCCAACAATCATCCCAGCCTCAACCTATGGTAACCCACTGTCCCCACACCCTTCACCTGACATTTTCTGCCCTCTCTGCCCTATGATATTCAGTCTTGTCCTGCCACCTAGTCCCTGTACAGTCTGCTAAGCTGCACTGACTCCTCCCCCACCACCTATACCCTGCTATCCCTAGCCCTTTGCCACTTCTCTCCAGAATGCTCCTTCTGCCCGATGCAAGACAGCTGCCTTCTGGGCAGAGATCAGCCATGTGTGCATGAAGTGTGCTCACTTCTATGAATGTTGTTGCGTTTTCCTTTCTGAAGAAGGCTTTTACCAAAGGCTCAATGTGTAACAGTCTTTTTATTGTACCCGTCTGCAACTCAGTGTGTCATCTTTACAGTGAGTAGCAATCCATCCTCTTCATAATGTTGATATTCCAACCTGGACACTCCATTGTTTGTTCAATGAGTCTAGTTGGCCCATAAATTTCCTTCAGCCCTCATTCAATTCAGTACCTCCTCATTACTTACTTGATCTACCCATATAATCTTCAGCATTATTCTGGAGCACCAGGAAGAAACAGCATTGATAATGTTGCATGAAATAATATTTACTTGTCATTAACCAAACTAGTATGAAGTATTCCCCACGTCGTCAGTGATTTGATGGAATACAATGGTCAAACTCCAATGATAAGGAGAAAAATGAGTTAATGGGGAAAAAATGTTATTCCATGCAGTCATTAATCAATGCTTTCTCATCACTGTGGCTTTTACTGAATACTTCTGATATGCAGAGCAACAGTTTCATTAGGTATACTTATTCTTACTTATACTGTAATTTTAGTCTTATTGTTGTTGTTTTAGCATTATTATGCTTTAGTATTTTAGGGTTCTAGATTTCATTATTTTGTTTTGTGTGCATTCAGTTAGTTGTGTGTATGATACAATTTCTTTTATGACTTTGTATCTATGACACTGATGTCAAACTGGATAACAGTTAAATTAAATAAACAAACAAAAACAACAGAGCACAGTTTCTTTTCTTAACTGCCTATATATTGTAGGGGAACAATACATATGCCATGTTTACATGGTTCAGCAGGTTAAAAAGCAAACAAAACAATGAATAGTTCAATAAAAGACAAAACTTACCAAGTGAGATCAACTTCAAAATGCTGCAAATGTGGCTTAACCTCAGGTGTTGCAGGATTCCACCGGTATATAGAGAATTTCTTAATACGGGGCCCCTTTACAGCAGCTTTTGTTGATGAATATATTGCCTGCTGCACCTGTTCATTGGCGTGTGTAATGAGTAGTAAAGAGCCATCATAGATAATATTAAAAATAACAAATAATGTACTTTGACCTACATAGCAGAAGATATACAGAAAAACTACAACTAAAAAAGAAAAAAAGGAAGAAAATTTTATTCATAAAGAAACACCAGGCATAAGTATTGGGAGGTCTGTCATCTAGACTGGTGAAATGATGTACACAAGAAAAATTAAATGCCGCTTGGGGGAGAAGAAGATCTTAAGTGAAAACAACTAAACCACAAAGACATCAAAATTTAATTTAGCTATGAGTGACAAGTAAAATGTTCTCGTGCTGGTAAACAGAAGACACTAACAACATAGAAATTTTGTGCTCATTGCATTAGTATGGGTTACATAATAATGTAAGTCAGCTGTAAATTTGATCTGTGAAACAGTTTTGTTAATGTGGTTTTTAAGCATGTAATGTTGTATTTGATTCATTCAAATACAATACATTGTCACCTGAAAATTTTTCGTTTTTGGATAGTTTATCACCAACACAAAATCTTGCAAAATTGTTACAGATTAACAGGTTACAGATATATGCTTCCTATTTCCAACAATTGAGAAATTGGTGGCTGAAATGAAACATGATCATACTTCTCTTCAAGATGATCAATATGAAGGACCACCCTCAAATGCACTCACACATGAAAACTTTGAGAAAGTGCATAATATGGTGTTCGATGACCTGCCATTAATGAGATATGAAATACTGATACCATAAGTGTATCAGAATATACAATGCAAAATCAGTGTGTTGGTGATACAATTTTTAAATTCCGGCTAAAAGTAAATGTGATTCTCTTGGCAATCATATTGACAAGAATTCACCCAGTTCGTGTACTGATATTTACCTACCATTTTAGCCAAAAATGAAAAAGCAATCAAAGCATAGCATCAAAGTCAGTTTCCTTACCTCAGAAAAGGTAAAGTTAATTTACCTGATGCAAAGTTTACAGGCAGTGTTCTCTGAAACATACAGAGGTTCTTCTGACTAATTATTTTGTACACAGCAAGCCAGTAGCTGGCAAATACTATGCAGCTCCTGATCTACTGCACAGGAGTGGAAAGGGAAAGAAATAAGTTACATGAGAAGAGGCTTGAACTGCAAAAAGAAAAAAATCTTCCATTAGGGCACTGCAACGGCCCACAAAAGGTTCTTTGGCAATGAGTACTGTCAGTAATGTGAAGAATAGTTGTTGACAAAATCGATCTTTTATCTGCTGTGGCACACTCCAACTTCCACCTGCTCCTAATTTGATAAAAAATAAATCAATATATTCAGGGATGGATTGTACTCACTGAAAAATGTTGGACAAAGTGGGTTCATCTATTAGACAACTCTGTTGAAAAAGGAAAATAAGGGTTAAGAAGTTTTTTGAAATAATGACATTTTGCTTTCTGTGAATTTTATTAATGAAATTGTCAACATTTAATTTTCACTTGACACAATCACAAAATGCTTAAAAACATTTTTAAAAATTTTGTGTTTGTGTCGAATAGCAATACAATGTTAAAAACATAGTCACTCACAATGTTCAATGACAAAACTCATTATTTCCTAAAACTGTATACAGACATGAGTAAGGAGATTTCTTGAAATTAACTATGTGGCACAGTTTTCCTCTTCAGTGGACAGATGTTAATATTGCTTCCAAGGCTGCAAATGCATGCAGGGCACAGCACTGGTACAGAGTATCCACTGGAATGGGCTGTGTCAATTTGCAGGTTCAGAACAGATTAAAAATGCCAAAGAAGTACCCTTAAAGCAGCTTGCTGCAGTGGACAATTACATCACAGAGTTCAAATTAAAAGAACTCAAGAATGAATCTAAAACTGACTAATAAAAGGTGGTTAAATTTAGGCATAATTCCCTAATATGCACAGACAGAAATTAAAAATTGTTCCATGATCAATAGAAAAATATATAAAAAGAGTGTCAGTCACAATGGCTGAAAGCTGAAGTATGGGAAGCATACAAAACACAATAGGTCTTTCATGAAAAAATAATGAATAAATCAATGGTGGCTCATGCAAAATTTTACCATTGTGCTATAATATTACAAAAATAAACAGAAAACAGATTCATGAAATATATACAGGGTGGTGCAGGGGAACAGGAAATTTTGAACGTTACAGTTGGCAGCACTGTAGCACCGGCAGATGTTTGAAACTTTGCACAACTGATGTGAACGCATTGCCATTTAGTAATCATGGAGAATTTGACTGGTGCGGAACGTGCAGTAGCTGTGAGAGCGTTTTACAAAAATGATGATAGTGCGACTGCCGCGCAGAGAACATTTCGACAGCATTACCAGCTTGGACGTCATGGACGTGTCCCACCTGTGAATGCGATTACAACGTGGGTGTGTAATTTTGAAGAAACAGGATCTGCCTTGAAAAAGAAACCTTCAGGTGGCATTCCAACGGTACGAACCCCAGAGAACATTGCAGCTGCTAGAGCTGCAATCGAGCTCCATTCGACAGCATGCATCTTCGCTAGGGATTAATCAACGAAGCTTACAAAGAATACTGCATGAATTAGACTTCCATCCCTATAAGTTGCAGATTGTGCAACACTTACATGAACGAGACCCAGCGTCACGTATGGAGTTTAGTAGCCAGATATTGGCTAAAATCAACGAGGACACGAATTTCCTTGGTAACTTATGGATATCAGACGAAGCCCATTTCCACCTGAACGGATTCGTGAACAAACAGAATTTTCGTTATTGGGCACAGGACAATCCTTGTGAATTTCACCAGCGACCACTACATAGCGCCAAGGTCACAATATGGTGTGCTGTATCATGTCATGGTGTTATCGGCCCTTACTTTTTTGAACATGAGGATGGTAGTGCAGTGACAGTAACATCTGCTCGATATATTGAAATGCTTCAAACATTCTTTACACCGAGACTGTACGAGCTTAATCTTAACGTCGAAAACATGTGGTTTCAGCAGGATGGAGCCACATCACACACTGCTCGACAATCAATGGCAGCAGTTCGTCACTTGTTTGGAAGACGCATTATTTCACGTAACAGTGACATTGCATGGCCTGCAAGATCCCCTGATCTTAGTGTGTGCGACTTCTTCCTGTGAGGATATCTTAAAGGCAAGGTGTACCATACACGTCCTGCAACAATCCATGAACTGAAGGAGAACATTGAAAACGAAATCACTGCCATTCCCCAAGATTTGCTACACCGCGCATTCCAGAGTTTTCATAACACGCTGTTAGAGTGTGAATGCCGAATGTGAGCACATCTTTCTGATGTCATCTTTAAAAGTAAAGAGACATTTCTGGACATTTTGATTGTAAAGACATACTGAATAATGACATACTGAATACATTCACTTTTATTAATAAATTACTAGTTTTATGAATTTATTCATGGAAATGACGTTATTTCGAAATTTCCCATTTCCCTGTGCCACCCTGTATTGCAATAAGAAGAAGTATTCACTCAATGATGAAAAATGAAGTCCATACATCACTGTTTTCTGCTGCAGAATTTATCTATAAGTTTGTGGTTGAAAACCTCAACACCAGCTACCATATTCTTCTCATTGGAGAGCATTGGAAGGGCATTAACTTGTTGCTTTGACAAGCTATTCTGGAGAAAGCTCTGGGTCCTCTTCACAGGTGAAAAACAACTTAAAGGTTCAGAAGTTGCCATCATTGTGGTCATTCCTATTTTCAGAAATTTTGTTGTCTGGGAGAAGGTGTTTTGCAGATAGTTGTTTGAAAAGAATTAGAAAAGTGATACAGCTCCATAAATATTCCTGAAGTCTGGTCTTGGTACAATCTCAACAGCTCTGTCTTGCCAGAGGGAAATTCATGAACACAACACCAGGGCTAAGGGTAATTTAGATATACCATGCTACAGATTAGCAAGAACAGGAAATTCCCACGAAGTAAACCCACTCAAAATGTTCAATAAACAACCCATTCATGTTCAGTCTACGGATATATATTTTTTTTTTTTAATTAAGTGGTACAGCTGGCTGTCAGATCATCCATTCTATGACATTAAAGAATTCTTTGAGATGCCTGAGGAGGATATTAGCATTTCAAAGTTGTCTGTAGTTAAACATATTATTGTGTGCTGTGGTTAATCATGTGTAATTACATTGTGTGTACAATACACAATACAATACTATAATATATTAGATTATAGTATAGCTTATTGCATTAAGTTTTAGAAATTATCTTGGTGTAATTTGGTACACTGCCATGCTTAAAATGTATTCTATAATGCACTGACACTAGTTTATTTTATTATTATGTATGTACTACTACATCCTGCATGATGAAGCCAATATCATTGTAAAATGATCTACGATGAATAAAATTCTTGATTCTTGAACCTTTATTTCTCCAATATGGTGTAAGCCTGGACAGCAATGTTAAGTTCTCTCTCTCTGGTAAATATATTGAGTATCTTTCTTTGAGAAACCCAACAGCATTGGGTGTGTGTAGATGATCTAGGGTTTGCAAACAATAATGGGTTAATCCCAATGTAGACTTCTTTTGCATGGTAACATTGACAAAGACTTACCTTCTGGAGCTTTGTCTGAGAGATGGCTGTCACAGTGACTGCATTATTACTGGCAGTGTTTGAAACTTTTAAATTATTAAAAACCCATTATGAAAGATGAAACTGAATTTTTTACTATTGCAGCATTGACCAACCTTGTCTGCAAATGACTGTATATGATATGCATATGAGGCATTACTTTTTGGAAGAAAGCTATCCAAAAGAGGAATTCTTCACCTTGTAGACTGAAACAAGTCCAACTGCTTGACAACTAGTTTGGTCAGTTGATGAGTTTTCCAGCATCAATAAACATTCCCGCAGCAAGAATTTATTTTCAATACACACCACATTTGTGGTCCATGACTTAAAATTCCACCATTTAGCTGTCCCAAAAGGACTTCCAGCCACCAATGCCTCTGACATGCTATGTTGTTCTGCCAACCTTGGAAAGAAAGCTAAAAAATGTGACAAACTTAAAAAGAACACCCCCAGCCAACTGATTAGCATGATCCATTGTTAAATTTAATTCATGCACATAATGAGCATTAGGATACAATGTTTTAATTTTTGTCTACAGGCCACCTTTACAACCACTCATTACACTTGCCCCGTAGTACATTTGTGCGATAATTTTTTCGTGTATCTTTGAACAAAGGATCTACAACAATCAAAATACATATTCTTAGTGCAGTGGTTCCCAACCTGGGCGTTATTATTCCCTGAGGGGTAAAATGAAACTCTCTAAGGGGTAAAATGAAAGAATTTGATTGTGTTACGGTTATGAAACTATGGTTTTTTTAAAGATCATTATTATTGTCACTATTTCATAAGACTGTAATATTGATTACTAAGTTACTAGTCCTTATCTTTGTTTCACACATGTGCGCTAACCCATGACACAATTTGGTTGAGGTTAAAGATTATGAAACAAATGTATGAACATCTTCTACTCACATAGTCTACTTTTTACACACAATTTTTTTTACTTTGTGTCTTGCATCTGTGACAGCAAAATTGAGATGTATGCATCAAATATGCTTTATACCTAAAAACAAAGATGATGTGACTTACCAAATGAAAGTGCTGGCAGGTCGACAGACAGACAAACGAACACAAACATACACACAAAATTCAAGCTTTCGCAACAAACTGTTGCCTCATCAGGAAAGAGGGAAGGAGAGGGAAAGACGAAAGGATGTATGGACCACAAATTGCTTGATTACTCATTTGCCAACAGATAATCCATCTAATTGAGGGCACACAACAAACGTAACAATGTAATGGTTACTAAATTGCTGCAGGGCCTTCACAGTTTTACAGTCATTAGCAGTAGTCATGAGACATGAAGCTTTGGCAGCCAAAGGTCCTTCAATTTCAACCAGTTCAGAAGTAAGGAGTCCAGCAATGAAGTAATTTATAAATTGTAAATATAGCACACACAACTTAATTCAGTTGCTTTAATATGGCGTGTAGAGTGTGGGTAAAGCAAGAGTTGCTAGGAAGAGGAGTGGTGCAGAGGAAGCATATTTTGTAACAAGTGCTTAGCCTTAATGTGGACATTTAGCTTTCATATCTAAAGAGGAGTTAGTTCCATTAATCTACAACAAAAGATTGTTAGAAATAAGCAGAATGATTAGTTCATGATATAATAAAACACTTGCAGAAACTATCATTCATCTTTCTAAAAATAATAGTGTTCAAACATAATATTTCTTTTCATTCCAAAATTTAGTTAGGCACTGATGTTGATGTTAGTGGTAAGGGGTAATAGGTAATATCTTATTGTACTCAGTTTTAGAACAAGTGCCCCAAATCTCTTTTTTTAGGCTGTGCTATAGGTCTTGATTTGTACCCTGTTATTGAAAATAAAATAGATAAATTCCAAGCTGTCTGTGGCACCATTAGCAGAACATAGGCCCATAAGTACAAAAAGAAACCATCATGAAATTCTATAGAGTAATGGTGGTTCTGGCATTATCCCATGAAATTGAAAGCTGGGTTACCGCAAAAAAAACTAGAAAATAAAATTCAAACAGCAGAGATGAGGTTCCTAAGGAAGATGAAGGTCTGCACAAGGAGAGATATGATTGGAAATGAAGATATTGGAAAAGAATTAAATATTTTCAGCATGAATGAAAAAATTCAAAAATATCGTGCACAGAATTCCCCAGAATATCCTGAACTACAAGCCAAATGACGAAAGAGATATTGGAAGACCTACAAAAAGAAGGAAATGATTTTGTTTGTGAGTTTGGAACAGGCAACAGCATAATCTTGAAAGGAACACGATGATGACGATGATGATGATGATGACTCAGGGGTAATAGCCTCAGAAAGGTTGGGAAACATTGTCTTAGAGAATCAGCATTATGCCTTCAGCACTGAAAAACCCCAGAACCTTTCATATGGTGCAAAACTAGTACTATGTCTTTTCAGAAACATCTACTGCTCCACCTGCCATTATAGCAGCAAACTCCATCTGCTTTATTTCTTCTGAAATAACTTCATGGCAAGTTTCCAACACACAGTGCAGCAGCTCATTTTGGACAGGTTTTCAAGTACCCTTATAAACCTGATTACCTTCTACATGTTCTTTCAGTTCATTTTCTACATCTTCAATTAAGTCAAGCAGTTGATGTTTCCATCTTTAAAAGTCAGCTGAAAAGTACCACAGAATTTCATACCATCACTAATTCTAGAGAATACATACTTTTCTTTTCTTTAAACCTGCTAATTATGTTTTGAAGTGTAGTGTGATGGATGGGGTTTTGGTATAATGTTTTCCACTCCATGCATGATCTGTCGCCCAGTTGATATGTGTACAAACTTTTACCTTACAAATATCTTGCGGTTGCTGTTCTTGAAGTTATTTGCTGTAGTGGCCTGTTATGCAGTGCCACTAGACCGTGACATGAGGTTACTTCACCTTTTGTAGTGCGCAGGTGCTGAAACAGACCCCCCCCCCCCCCCCCCCCCAAAAAAAAAAAAAAAACTACCACGAAGCGTGTTTTCAAGTAAGTACCATTTTGAAATTAAAAAAAAGATGTGCTAAGATATCTCAATAATTTTATTTTTACATGGAAGCCTGTACCTTAATCTACTTTTCTACATAATTTCCATCAATATTGAGGCACTTTTCATAATGTTGTACCAGTTTTTGAATACCCTACTCACAGAAGTCTGCCGCCTGACTTGTTAACCGCTGCATCACCACTGTTTTGACTTCGTCATCATCTTGAAGACGCTGACTGCCCAGGTGTTTCTTCAAGTGCAGGAACAGGTGGTAGTCACTGGGTGCGAGATTGGGGCTGTACGGAGGATGACCTAGAGTTTCCCATCGAAAAGATGTGATGAGATCTTTGATATGAATATAATAGAGGGAAACATTCCACGTGGGAAAAATATATCTAAAAACAAAGATGATGTAACTTACCAAACGAAAGCATTGGCATGTTGATAGGCACACAAACAAACACAAACACACACGAAATTCAAGCTTTCGCAACCAACGGTTGCTTCGTCAGGAAAGAGGGAAGGAGAGGGAAAGACGAAATGATGTGGGTTTTAAGGAAGAGGGTAAGGAGTCATTCCAATCCCGGGAGCAGAAAGACTTACCTTAGGGGGAAAAAAGGACAGGTATACACTCGCACACACACACACACACACACACACACACACACACACACACACACACACACACACACACACACACATATCCATCCACACATATGCAGACACAAGCAGACATTTGTAAAGGCAAAGAGTTCAAGCTAGGTATTTGACTGAGTCAACGTCTTCTATATCTTGTTTGTTGTTTACAATCTTAATCTGCCCACATTTTGACTGTGTGGTTTTGAACTGCATCACGTGAGTCTTAGATATGTGTAGATTCAACCCACTTAGCTGAAACCAAGTTTCTAAGGTACTGAGGGACTGATCACAGACTTTGGAAGTTTTTTATGAATCCTGATCTTCAACTAACACAGAAGTATCATCTGTGAAGAGAACTGATGGGGAGCTGATATTTAATGGTAAGCCATTAACACAGAAGAGAAATATGACTGGGCCTAATATGGAGCATTTTGGAACACTCTGAGTTTTTTTTTTTCTTCTTTTTTTTTTTTTTTTTTTCTCCAGTCAGAGAAATAATATGTGTCATTTGAAAAGATGTTAACTCTTTGCTTTCTGTTGGATAAGTAGGATTTAAGCCATTGTAGGGCACTGCTGCTAATGCCATAATTTTCAAGTTTGTAAACAAGTAATGCATGGTTTACAGAATCAAATGCCTTTGTGAGGTCGCAGGAAATTCCTGCCACCTTATTCCTCTTGTCTAATGATGTACTTATTTTCTCAATGAACTGTTTACTGCATCTACAGTGTTTTTCACCAGCTGAACCAAATTGATTGTTTACAATAACAGAATATTCTGCAATGAAGTTTTGGATTTGTGTAACAGCAAGTTTTTCAAATATTTTAGGTAGGGCTGGGAGAATCGAGATAGGACTATAACTTCCCATGATCTCTCTTGATCCCTTCTTGAAGAGTGGTTTGTCTTCAGCATATTTCAGTATCTCTGGGAAGCAACCCTCTTCAAATCATTGATTTATTATTTGAGCTAGTGGGTTTGCAATTCTATTGTGTACCACTTCAATAAATTTGGTGGGTATTCCATCCCAACCTGCAGATTTTTTGTTTTTTAATGTTAGACTAGCATTTTCAACATCCTCCACAGAAACTTTTAAGAATTTTGTGAAGTTTTCAGAGTTTTCACCTACGTCAAAGGGATTTACTTTGCTGTGATAATCTGTTACATCTACATCAGACTGTTCAGAGAATTCATTAAAGTACTCTGGTATTTGAGTTAGATTTACAGTAGTATTTCCTTCAAGGTCAATTTTTGAAATTTCTTGGTAATATGTTTTAATGCCTAACTCAGATTTAATGACTGACCACACAGCCTTTGTCTTATTTTTATGATTTAAAATTATCCTGTTATTTGCCAGTTGTTTTGCTGCCTAACAACTCTTTTAAATACTTTTTTTTTAGGGGGCCTAACATATTTAATGAAATCAACATCTTCATTATATAATTCTCTGTGCAGTTGCCTTTTCCTTACACTGGAAATTTTATGCCCTAGGTAACCCACTTTACTTTATTTGTTATTTTATTGCTGCAGAGTCTAGGTGAAAATGTTTCATTAAGAACACCAAGTAAACTATTTAGGAATTTCTCAAAGTTTTCATCACTTGAGTTACAATGATCAAAAAGCCATGTTTCCCCTTTTAGCTTCTCACTAACTGTTAGCAAGTTTTCTTTGCTAAAGTTCCTGCTCATATGGGTTCTCATATGTGAAATATTCCTGTCTGTCTGTGGTAGCTCAATGAACAATGGACAATGATCTGAATTCATTGATCTGTTTCAAAGCAAGTAACGAAGCAATACGAGTATATGACTACTGCAGATACTGCCTACAACTTGAAGAAGACATTGGCTTGAGATATTTAGCATTTGTTACATACATGTCTCACTTTTATCATCAGTGATGTACAAAGCACAACATACGTGCATAGCGGGTGGACTATGTGAGGAACCTCTAATGTCCACAGCATTAACACTGCTACTTGAGAAAAATTAATTACTGATTGCTTATATAATCAATATTACAATCTTACAAAATTGTGATAATAGTAATGATCTTTTGAAAGTAATTAAGTTTTGTGATTGAAATAGAATCGAATCATTTAGTTTTTACCCTTCAGAAAATTCCATTTTATGCCTCAGGGGGTATACGTCATTATTCATTTTATTGCTCTCCTTGTATAGGATTTTCCTTGCACTATCATCCAATTACTTTAAACATACACTGTTTCACTTTCATAGATAAAGATAGGAGAGATATTTGTCCTGTATGACTAGGCTATATCACTATTACAGTAATCTTCCTCAAAGGTAAGTGCATTTACTTCATTTTCAGTTAACTGATTACAGTAGCACAAGTTTTTCAAATTTATTGAGGCAGAAAATGTTTAAGTTCATCTTTACCATATAGATTTACATACTGACATTTTAACCTGGACTACTCTCCACAACTTCAGATCTCAGATCTGTGGTAAGTCAAACATATGTAGAACATAAATTCAAAGACTCATCATTGCCCATGTAAGTCTATTAGCCTTTAACTATTGTGGAGAACACTTCAACAGTCTGACTAACAGTCAGCTTTGTAAGAGCTGCTCTTACATCTCAACCTATGGCAGATACGGTCTAAATACCATTTCATCTATACAACACAAGTGTCCCTTTATTAATCCCTCTATACAGAAAATGGTTCAGGTCATTCCATCTATGGATTCACCTGACCAAGGATTAGACCGTCCATTTCCTGGGTTTGTCTCCCCTTCTCTCCAATAGCTACAAAAAATCAGGTATGTCCCATATTAAAATCCTTATGAGTATACACAGCCCCTGGCCCTTATCTTTATGCATCCCAATGACAAAGTTTCTCCATAGCTCATCAACTCTACTCAGTTACTCCAAACATGTGTTTCCTGACTCCATCTTTTGTACCTTTTTACATACACTCTTTCTAATGACATAACTTACACACATCCTATTAAATTTTCTAACAATGAGCCTTCTTTTATGTTATTCCTCTTACATTTCTTTCACCTTGCATTACTAATAATGTTCATGCACACTTCTCTAAAAACTCTTCAGCTTCCAATAAATACTTGTTCGCAGTGACTGTCCATCAGGAATCTATTCATTGCTACTAGATTATAAGATTTATCTTTATTCTTTATTATGGAAGTGGTCACATTCCTCTCACATCAAAAATTACTGCAAAAATGCATTTCTTAATGTCTGAAACATTTTTTAACTCATTCCTTTGGCAAATGCTTGCTCTATATATAAAAAGGTAGCTTCTCGAGTTATGTTGAAAATAATTGCTCTTTATTACTGTTAAGCATAGACCATAAATAACACAGACTACATGTGATGTCATTACACTGGAACCAACATCTAAGTCACATGCCTCGGGGCAGGACACTGAGTTTCTATTATTACAAACTGTGTGGAGTTGAATTGACAATTACAGTTTTTCTCATTTATAGCTGAAATCAAGCACTGATTTTTACAAGAAAACAATTTGCCTTATTGCTGTCACACTTTCAGTAGTGCAGATAGTCCGATTTCTCCAAAATTTGTAATACTAATGCAATGATTATCATTTTTACATGTGGCCAGGTGAAACATACTGACAGTTCTATTTACAAGCAAAAAAATTACAGTTCTCCAGTGTTTTTGTTGCACTGTGATCCTTTGACTACACTATTTCCACAGAAGCCGAACACAAAATATCAGTTTGGCAGATTCCTCAACAAAACATCTGAAGTGTTTAGTTATACTTTTATAGGAAATCAGATCCATTTATAACCTAAGGTCTGGTTTTTAGACAAAATAAGTATATACATTTTATGACTGTTGCCACTTAGTTATGACAGTATGTAAACCATGTAAAAGATTCCCAGTTTAGTTAAAAGAATCTCCTGAGGGAACTTAACTGGTTCACTCAACAAGAACAGATTTTATAGGTATAATTAACAGTCTATATTCATCTTCAGTTGTGTATGATACTGTTAGAAGTATATCTGCACCATAAAGGACTTTCGTACTGGCATATAAACTCACAATACCTGCTGGAAATGTTTCTTTAATGCTATGAGAAGTCGTGGAGGAGCAGGATATGAATACAGCAGTATGAAGCAGCTTCCAAGAAATTTCTGGTACACATTCAGAGTGTTCCATCTATTATTCCTGATTGCTCTGCCATTTTAGTAAATAACGACTATGTCTACATACCTCATGCAGTATCTCACACTCTGTATTTGGCTGTGAAGCTGAACAAAAACCTAGAGTGCTGCATTTGGCAAATTTCACAATGTTCTAAAATTTGTACCACCGGTATCTTGAACAGAAAAAAGAGGGATGGCTTATCTATTAATCCAATGATCATGTTTATCTGTGCAAAATAAGCCAGAAAGTATTAGACAAGTGTACGTTTTTAACATGAAAAAACCCTATTTAAGAAATTAGTTACCTCAGCTTTGCATGACATAAGGGATGATGTTTTCCTTCAGCTGAATAAACAAGTTTCAAACAGTCCTTCCCTTGATAATCACATACAGAAACTCAAAACAGCTGTGCTGCTTGAGTATTGTAAAATAATGCTACATGATGAAGTGAGACCACCGCAAGAAGCTTCACCATTCTCTAATTAGAAGTGTTCACACAAAAATAGTTCTGTTTACTAATCAGTGATTTTGTGATTGCTTTGACAACAGAATTACATACACATATGGTGGCACCTACAGCTGCAGAAGTCAAGTCACCTACAGCTGAACTGTAGTTTTTGAGTTTGTCTGTGTAAAATAAAGTAATGAACTTGAGTCCCATTCTGTAAACCTTCTCTGTATTTTTTTAAACTCTGTTGATGACAAGTGAGAAATCAATGCCTTGTATTTGTTTCAGTGTTTAATTCAGAATATCAGTTTCCAAATTTCTATTCCATAAAACTGTGTTATCATCTTAATTTTTAAGATGGCTGAACTATTTTTTTCTTCTTCCCTCTCATACAAAGTTTCCAATGCAGAAAAAATTACATTAAATAATGCTGATTCTGAAAGAAATGTGTTAAGTGACACAGTAATAAGTTTCCACAGTACAAGGATATAAGTTATGCAAAAGTGCCATTTTTCTGCAATTAATTAAGATAATGTATTATTACCATCAGTACTTTCATTTCTCTTTTGTGTTAACTGCTGATTTTAGAATTCTGTTCAACATTTTGCCTCCAGGTCAGGAAGTTAAAATCTTGCCACTAGAAATGTATACCCTCCTGACACTTCACCAGAAAAAGCCACAACCTTAACACTGATAATGATCCAGTTTCTTTTTTCTAAAAAAAGCTGTTTGCTTATTCTTCCAAGAGAGCAGTTCATCTACAAGAAACATACAATAATATGAACACAAACACAGTGGTATGAAGCTTGATTAATGTCTGTATAAAGTATTTAGAGTGTACATTGCTGTCCATGTAAATGATGTTTTTCAGTGTGTGTGTGTGTGTGTGTGTGTGTGTGTGTGTGTGTTATTGTTGTTGTTGTTGTTGTTCAGTGTTAGTGTTGGTATATTTTCACACAGCTGTAAATTAATCCTCTGGGGCAAGGCATTTTAAGTAAATAAAGTGTTTTGGCACATGTAGTAAGTAGTGTCTATTCACTAGAAGTGAGCAGCAAGATTACTGTGTAAAGCAGATAACCACACACTGTACAAAATGCTTTTTAAGGCTGTTGGAATTCTTACACCCCAATACCCATACTCCTTAATGTTTTTTTCTTACTGATGAAAAAAGTTTCAGCTGAACTATGATGTACTTAATACAAGGCAATAAAAATAATTTTCACGTGCACTTCGCAGTCTTGCCCAATGTTCCAAGAGGAGTAATGGATTCTGCTGCAAAAGTATGGTATTCAGCAAGCTCCCATCTAACTTAAAGCAACAAATTGAGAGTTTCTACTAATTCAAAAGAAAACTGTACTTAAATTAGCTACTCTTTTTTATTAATTGAGGATCTAGAGTCAATAATTAGAAAACTCTGTTGGTGACTTGGCAGGTACCAAAGTGTTTTGTAAAACTATATAGTAAATAGTAATGCGCTGCAAGTGAGACAGTTTTTTGCAGATATAAGTAACTATTTTGTTTGAAAAATTCAAGTGTAATCAAGTTAGTATTAAGATAACAGTGTGAGGCAAACAGCAAGTATTTAGTGTAACTGTGGATGCAGCAGCTTTTTTCAAAGTAGCAACTTTCTTTTTATTTTAATTAATTAGCTCTTGTGGGTATGAATATAACTTTGCAGTATAGAGATAGGCACATTAATGTTAATAAAGACTGTCTACAATTTGTGTGTTGTTACTGTAGTTCTTGACTCATTCCACATCCCTGAGGGTTCTCCACCTGTAGTGTATTTTCATTATAGATCAAATCTTGTGCTTTGCATTAGCAGCATAATTAATGACCTTCATATATGTACAGGGAAGTCTTCTTTTGACCCTAAACACTTCACAACTGGATGGAAATCTCAATACTTGTTTCAAAATCCTTGCAAAGGTATTTCCATGAGTTGAAAGTTAGGATGGATATTGGTCATTGGATGTAAAACTTGATAAATGACAAAGATTTTGAGATGACATATTGTTAGTATCTGGCTCACTACACAAGTATAATCAACATATGACACTTCCTATCTTGATATCATTTCAGTATCTGTACTGGATTAAGTGAAAGTCAGAAAATATATATGCACTTATTTTGTGTAAATACCTGACATTATGCATAAAAACAAAAGTCCTTTTTCACAAAGTGTACTACAACATTTCACACATATTCTTGTGGAATCATTAGAAAACTAATTCTGAATGTGAAATTGTTACTTTTTTCCACTCCTGTGGAAGCCATGAACTACAAGAATTCACAGTGAAAAGCAAAAAAAAGTACTCACTACAGAACAGTTGATTGTTAAAATGAGCTGTAAATATGTTTCAATTTGACCACATGTAAAAACAACAACCACTGCTTTATTATCAGGTATTTCAGAGAAAATAGATTAATTGCACTACTATACATGTAACAGCAGTGCTACAGTTCATTGAATTGTCAAAATCAACACTTTATTTCACCTATAAATGGGGAAAAACTGTAACTGTCAGCTCCATTTTACAGGAACTGGGCTTTCTGCCCTGAGTCACGTGACATAGATGTAGGTTTCAAGCCTTAACACAGCAGAGACAGCAACATGCACGGTCTATATTATATATAGTCTCTGCTACTAAGTTTGTTGTTTCTCATTATTTAGTCTTTCCTGTCTTTACAAGGTAAGATACATCTACTTAATAACTCATCAATCCTTCAATTTTGTGCCTATCAATGTAATGCATTAATAACTAGGCTTACAGCCTTTTATTTCATTTACTTAAGTCATTTATTCTTTAACACTCTCTCCTCAGAGGTAATTTGACTCTTTTTTTTTATGAAAAGGATAGTTGCTACTCACCATGCAGCAGAGATGCTGAGTCGCAGATAGGCACAACAAAAAGACTGTCACAAAATTAGCTTTCGACCAACAAGGCCTTTGTCAAAAAAAGAGAACACAAACACACACACAAACACTCATACAAATACAACACACACACACACACACACACACACACACACACACACACACACGTGACCACAGTCTTTGGCAGCTGAAGCCATACTATGAGCAGCAGCACATGATGAGAGGCAACCGGGTGGAGGTAAGGGGAGGCTGGGATGGGGAGAGGGACAGTAAAGTGCTGCTAGTGGGAGCATGCAGGGACAATATGGAGAGAGGGTAGGCCAGCTAGATGCAGTCGGGAAGTTAGACAGAGGTTGGGGAAGAGAGGGGCAGTAGCAGAAAAGGAGAGAAGTAAAAGATTGGGTTCACTGGTGGAATAGAAGGCTGTGTAGTGCTGGAATACAAACAGGGAAGGGGCTAGATGGCTCAAGACAATGACTAATGAAGCTTGAAGTCAGGAGTGTTATGGGAACATAGGACATATTGCCAGGAGAGTTCCCACCTACGCAATTCAGAAAAGCTGGTGTCGTTGGGAAGGATCCAGATAGCACAGGCTGTGAAACAGTCATAGAAATGAAGAAGACTGTGTTGGGCAGTGTGCTCAGCAACAGGGCAGTCCATTTGTTTCTTGGCCACAGTTTGTCATTGGCCATTCATGCTGACAGACAGCTTGGTGGTTCTCATGCCCACATAGAATGCAACATAGTGGTAGCAGCTTAGCTTGTAGATCACATGACTTATTTCACAGGTAGCCCTGCCTTTGATGGGATAGGTAATGTTTGTGACCGGACTGGACTAGGTGGGGGGGGGGGGGGGGGGGGGGATGTATGAGACAGATCCTGCATCTAGGTCCATCATAGGGATATGAGCCATGAGGCAAGGAATTGGGAGCAGGGGTTGTGTAGGGATGGACGAGGATATTGTGTATGGTCAGTGGGTGGCTGAATACTGCTGTGGGAGGGGTGGCAAGGACAATGGGTATGACATTTCTCATTTCAGAGCACGATGAGAGATAGTTGAAACACTGGCAGAGAATGTAATTCAGTTACTCCAGTCCTGAGTGCTGCTGAGTCACGATGAAATGCTCCTCAGTGGTGAGGTGTTGAGGTTCTGGAGGAATATGGATAGGGAGTCCTCATTCTCAATCAAGATCATGAAGATATCATCAGTGAACCTGAACCAGGTGAGGGGTTTTGGATGCTGGCTGTTTAGGATTGTTTGACTCTTTTTTATTATTTTTGCACCTCAGCTGATAAGCAATTATTGATTAGCACCCTCTGACCAGAGGTAACAATAGCCTTAGCATCATTTTACCACTACAGAAGGTACGCAACAGATTCACTAAACTATTGCTTTCTCTCTTGCATATTAGCATGTCATACTCCACTTAGGGAATGGTTTCCTTTCCCTTCCTCTTCCCTTGTTTACATGACATTGCTAACAAGTCATACACCTTAAGATCTATAATTGTGGTGAATACTATTTGTTTTATAACTAAACATTAAATAAATAGGTAATAAGGCTATACAGCCTCAGGTACGTAATAAAAATAAATAAAATTGTAAAAATTGAACCTACAATTTTTGAATAAACCTTTGGCCTTTGTCCAGTTCAACAACAGGTTAACTTGAGGAACGTCACATCTATAATGATCTTTAGCTGCCCTCAGCACAATATATGATAGCCTCTTCCGGGGTCAGGAAAAGAGATACACCTTCAGCCTCTTCCTGCTTCCCTGCTAAATCATTTATGTCTTACAAGTCTACAAATCTCACTTACATAGCACAGATTGTGTGACTTTACCAAGCATCTATTACTAATAAACTTCATTTTCCCAACTGACAGTTGTTTACATAATAACTTAAGAAACACACAATAAACTTCATTTTCCCAACTGACAGTTGTTTACATAATAACTTAAGAAACACACGACCATAGCTTAAAGCTTCTTTAAATACCTGTTTATGTTTACACTCTTATTACAGCAAAATTTAAATCCAGTACAAACATCAATACCATAACTCTATCGGCCAGCATACCCATCAGCGTACTCCAATCTCAAATCTTCATGAATGTAATCACTGCAAGTAAAACATTTATCATATTTTCATTTACAATCATCATACACTTTAGTTAGCTCACTCAGACACCTAAATTCTATCTTAAAGGCTCCACTGAATGGACACAAGTCTTAAAATTGTTCTGATATTTGGAATCTCATTCTACTTCTTTTCACAATTTCTTAAATTTCTTCTGGTGTTCTACAGTTTCACCCATAGAATTAGTGGTGGCACTAGTGGACTCAATCTTCTCTTGCACTTTTTGTTCAGATAGTTCCTGAAGACATCCTTTCAAACTAGTCAAAGTGTTTGGGTCACCAAATTCTCTACTTTGTTCTAACACCTCATGTGCCTGAGATTTGATTGTGTATACTTTCATATTCATGGGCTGTCAACTCTTCTGTTTGTTTCATCTTATCATTTACTTCTTTAAATTGTTTTTGAACCTCATTTTTGATTAAGTCACATTGTTTACTATCTCTGCTTGTAGCTCCTTAAGTAACTTTAATAAGGTTGCTTCTGTATTAGAAAATTTACCTACTTTTGTAGCTACCTCCTCCCCTTGTCTTTTTATTTCCTCCCCTTGTTTTTAAATTTGAGGAATTCATATTTAAGTTTTTTAACTCCTCCCCTTGAGCCTTAATAAGAGATACTAATTCCTCTACCTTTTTAGTCTAAACTGGCATACAACCTAAAAACCCTAAGTATATCTTTGTTCATATTTAAACAATGTCACTAGATTCTGATCTAAATACCCAAACCCAGCAATATGTGTCTTTCCAACTCTTCATAGAATGAAATACCAACCAAAAAAATCTCATGTCAGTGGTATTTACAGCTCACCTAATCAGGCATACTGCTAACTGCACTGTACTGCCGATGCGTTACATGACGGCTAAGTGATGTAGCAACGAGCCGCTGCATAGCCAGCTGATAGGCCAGTGCACTGCAAAGTGGGGCTGCACTTTTGTCATGATGGTCAGCCACTGCAGGGATACCATCATAGATAGTTTCTGCAACTGCAGTCTCCAAATCACAATGTGGAAATATTCTGCGACGTTGATAAAATTCTTCTCAGCTCATGTGCCAAAGGTTACTTAAGCATGCAAATATCTTCCACTGTTGACCTTGTTACTATGGGCACCTAATATCCTTCATCCAACTCTTCATAATAATTAAAACTTCTTTTGACTTAAAAAGATAAAATGTATTTTTTCTTAAATATTTAAATTAATTCGGGCAACCCCACTATGTGTGCCGGCTTATATTCTCTCAGCTATTGACTTGGTTTGCTCTGGGCAGTGTCAATCTTCTTGTTATTTTCATTAAAATTCTTTTTTATTTTTATTAAAGCACTTTTTCTTTAGCACCTCTAATTCGTGTCTTGCACTAGGGTGCCAAATGGGGCTTTGGTATGATGGGTTCCACTCCGAGCACATGGCAACTTTTAGCTTACAAATATCTTGCTGTCTTGAAGTTATTTGCTGTAGTGTACATGCTATGCAGTGTCACTAGACCACAAAGTGAGACTTCTTCACGTTTTGCTGGGGGCAGGTGCTGAAACAGAACTCCAATCTATTCAAGCTACTAAAATGGTACAGTCACTTCTGTGGTAGCTCTTCTGAATTACAGTCATAATGTTTTGACTGTACAACTTTATTTACAATTGAGGATGTAACATATCTCTCTTAACTGATAGATCAACAGAGATGGCAACATGTATTCATGTACTGATTTGACAGTACAGAATGATAGTTTCCATACACTCTTCAACTGTTATGATGACATTATTGCCGATGTTCTTTGCCCTTTAACTTCCAAGGCACTGCCAAGCTTCGACACCAAAGCATAAGCTGTCCTCCACAAAAGGTACAAAAGGTGGAGATGCTCACTAGTTGTGCCTTGTCAACATTCTGATCTGATGCCTTCACACTCCAGCTCCACAAGTGCCAAAACAGATTGTGCACAATAGGATGTTCCACATTTTACAACTACCTAAACAACATTTCTGGGTTCCATGAACATCATTCATGAGCATGAGCAATTACATGGGGAACATGTTATTCAATAGAAACATGTTACACCACAGATTCACTATGTCATAATGATATGTGCAGTTAATACTGCTGTGAAATTGGCTTTACATAAAGCACTAAGATTAAGTAAGTTGTTTATATGTTCAAGATTCCTGTTTTTTTAATTAATAATTAATGCATTAATATGTCCTAGATATTTTACTCCTCCTGCACCCCAATTATCACTGTTCCAGAATAACAAATGTGGTAAGCAAAAGACTGCACTGCAAACATCATGCCCAGAAATCTAACTCTTTTTATACACTTTCATACTAAATTTCCTCGTATACTGCCTTTTTTATCTTTTGACTTGTAAGAATAGTAACCATAACCAAGCTGAATACATTAATTTTACATATATAAATTGAAATTTAAATATATTTAATTTTTTTTTTTAATGATGGTAGCAGCGGGAATCAAATCCGAGTCAACAAACTGCCAGCAAGTGCACTTCACTACTGGGCCAATGAAGTGAAATGTGATCATAGACTTGTGATTTGTAAAAATTATGATCTGTCAACCCCTTGGCCTTGATGATGATGCATACTAATAAAATTTTAATGGTTTGCTGATTCGGAACTGCAAGGCAGGACCAAATAACCATTTTTCAGTAGCAGTTTGTGAATTTCGTCTCCCCAGGCATGGTTTGGATGCTGAAACAGGGTGCAGATTTTCCTCCAAACTACTGAAATAACTCAGAAGAATTCCATGTAGAGCTCCTGCATAAACTCTCCTTAATACAATAACTCATTACTTTCATCTACAACTTGTAACGGAACATATTAAAGGCTTTACTGTACCGAAGTATGTGATACCCTCCAAATTCAACCAGTTTAACGAGTATTTATGATTATAGAAAAGTTATTGTGTATGTTAACAATGATTGCGTAACATGTCTCCATAAACAGTCAACCCATTAAATTATACTGAATTACTAACCCACACAAAAGTTAATATCACTTGATCACTGATACAGCAAATGTCATCATGTAAAAACACTGAGTTCATCTTAAATAATTAATATGAAGTACGAAAAATAGTGTACAACTTAGGTATTTTGGATCTCCTTAAATAAAAATCACCCAGTGAAACCTATTTGTTCACTAGGAGCGGTTTCACTTAGTATTCACGAAATCAATCCTGTTTTAGACGAAAACCAATGTATTTCTTAATAATTCATGTTAATTACTTATTTATGCAAATTAGAGAAGTCAATTGACAAACTTCTAAAAAAACGGACTTTTTGTAACAAAGAATTATTTTGTCAAGTCAACAAATCTGTCTGTCATTTTAATAACATGTTAAATTATGTCACTCGATGCAAACTAATAACTTTTCTGCACAAATTATGATAACAGATGTACATGTGACTTGTAAACTATATCTCTTTTTAGTAGTTCTTTGACAATGTTATAAATACGAGCAGCAAGAAGGGTCGAGAGGCAGTCGGAATGTCACTTTGGTACAGTGTGTTTGTGTGTTATTGTTTGAGGTGGATAAACAATCCAAAGAACATGTAAAGGAAGTTGTGTTGTGTCATAGTCTTTGGTGGACAGTGGAATTAAGATGGCCACCAGAGAAATAAATATTTGAAGTTTACATATTTGTTGGTTTCGTTCATCCTTTATCATCAAAAGCACATAAAACAAAACACGGGACCTCATGTTTTTAACGCTAGACAACCAGATTTAGAGCCAGCATCAACATCGAGACACAGCAGCGATCCAGCAAGCAGCAGTGATTACTACAATGCATTTTAATGGCGCCAACCTAACATTAAGTGCTAACAAGCTTCGTAAATGGGAGTGAAATAGTGCGATTATAGCAATTAGCAATATCTACGACCAGGCGACCATTACAAACTTCACCGTCTTTAAAATTTGTTGTTATGACCATCTGTTGTTTACGTCGTCTTAATTTAGACAAGCTTCAAATGACAGTTTATTAAATTTTTGCTTGTCACATTGTTTACATTGTTGCATGACAACCCCTATCTCTGTGGCTATAAAACACCTCCAAGCCACAATGTCAAGACACAAGAGGCCTCACAACAAACAGATGGAGACACTAGCTTACCACCCTGACTTGTCTATATCTGCATCTGTATCTATACTCTGCAAACCACTGTAATGGCAGAGGGTACATCCCATTGTAACAGTTATTAGTGTTTCTTACTGTTCCATTCATGTATGAAATGCCTCTGTGGGTGCAGAAATTATTCTCATCTTATCCCCATGATCCCTATGTGAGCAATACATAGGGGGCTGTAGTATATTCCTAGAGTAATCATTTAAAGCCAGTTCCTGAAAAACTGTTAATAGACTTCCTTGGGGTAGTTCACATCTATCTTCAAGAGTCTTATAGTTCAGTTCCTTCAGTATCTCTGTGACACTCCCACGGATGAAACAAACCTGTGGCCATTCATGTTGCCCTTCTCTGTCTGTATACATTCAACATCCCCTCTTACTTCTGTCTAGTGTGAGTCCCACACACTTGAACAATATTGTAGAACTAGTTGCACATGTGATTTGTAAGCAAACCCCAGTATTTTACCAATATACTGAAGTCTACCATATGCTTTACCCATGACTGAATCTATGTGAGCATTCCATTTCATATCCCTACAAAGTGTTACACTCAAGTATTTTTATACGTTAGCCAATTCCAGTAGTGACTCATTGATATCATAGTCATAGGATAGTATGTATTTCATTTTGTGAAGTGCAAAATTTTACATTTCTGAAAATTCAGAGGAAGTTGCCAATCTCTGCATCATGCTGTAATCTTATAAAGACTTGACTGAATATTTATGAAGCTTCTTTCAGATAGTACTACATTTACAGTACTTGTAGATGTGATGCGCCCATGTCTTTCATCACCCCTGCACATATCACAAACCATTCCTTCCACAGCGTGATGTCCAAAACTTAGGTACTACTAAATAAGCTTTCTTCAAATTTCACAAGCACCTTCCATCATTATGAAAGCTTAAGAGATGTAGTACTGTACATCATTTTATCAAGGTTGACAAGGCACATTCATATCCCCCCAATGAGGTGAGAGATGTTCCAAAAGTTTTCCTGCTTAACTTACTAAAATGACTCACAATTCCGTACAATTCACTGAATATAAATTAACATAACACTAATGCTTATCCATATAATTCTCTCTAATGCCATGCGTATAACTTAAATTCATGGCCACCAACTCAGACAAGAGCATAGCTCTCCTGATTATTAACAATATTGTAATATATTTTCACCATTGTTTATTTCTAGTGCCTTCTCTAGAGAATACCTGTTTCAGTATTTTTCATTTAAGCTTTTATCTCCTCCTGTCCAATAAATCTAGAAATCCTTCATTTCCTACAAATGATAATGACTTCCTTTTGCTTGGCTTTGCTGTAATGCACAGCCACTACTCTTTCAAAACAGAATTAGCACAATTCCTTTAACAAAACATATCTTTTTATTGCCTTGTACTTATAGCTTGTATGTCTTAATTGTACAGGCATTTTATCTATGCAGGCTATGTTAGTTTTAAAGTCTCATTTCCTTGAGCTTGTTTCATTTTATATCATACTTAATGCATAAAGTTATCACAAAATCTCCACTTGGCTTACTTTCTTGTCATTCTATTCTTATTCAAGTAATGAGTACCACTTCCCCTTTTATCAATCTACAGGTTTCTTTACTATTGTTGCCATACCCTTGAGTACAAATATGAAGAGAAATTAAAAGGCTCATTTTACTTTTCCACTTTACTTTCACAAAGTATGTGCAGTCTCTTTCTTCCATAAGATGTAATCTTAGTTATATTTCATAACTTTACTAAACATCCATGTACCCAGACAGGCGCAACAAAGACTACTATTAAACTCTCTCTCTCTCTCTCTCTCTCTCTCTCTCTCTCTCTCTCTCTGCCAGGGTCAGAGCATCAAAGACAGTGGTCATGTATGTGCGAGTTGTATTTGTGTGAATGTGTGAGTGTATGTCTATTTTGGAAGAAGGCCTTCTGGCCAAAATCTTACATGTTTAAAAGCCTTTCTGTTGTGCCTGTCTGCAAGTCAACATCTCCACTATGTGGTGAGTAGCAATCTATCCTTTTCATAATACACACATCAAAAAACATTTTGCATCACCTCAGTTCCGAGAGTTCTGGAACCTGTACAGAAAATTGGAATAGAGATCAACATAAACACCATTTCCGCCCTTTTTATTGCTCATGAAAACCACACATTGCATGTTGTATCACCATACAGCGAGACCTTCAGAGGTGGAGGTCCAGATTGCTGTACACACCATTACCTCTAATACCCTTGCAGTGATGCATGCCTGTATTCATCATGGCACACCATCTACAAATTCATCAAGGCACTGTTGGTCCAGATTGTCCCACTCCTCAATCGCAATTCAGTGTAGATCATTCAGAGTGGTTTGTGGGCCACATCATCCTTAAACAGCCCTTTTCAATCTCTCCGAGATATGTTCAATAGGATTCATGTCTGGAGAACATGTTAGGCACTCTAGCTGAGCGATATCGTTATCCTGAAGGAAGTCATTCACAAGATGTGCACAATGGGGGTGCGAATTGTTGTCCATGAAGATGAATGCCTTGCCAATATGCTGCTGATATGGTTGCACTATAGGTCAGAGGATGGCATTCACGTACAGCCGTTACCGTGCCTTCCATGACCAACAGCAGCGTACATCAGCCCCACATAATGCCACCCCAAAGCAGCAGGTACCCTCCACCTTGCTGCACTCACTGGACAGTGTGTCTAAGGCTTTCAGCCTGAGTGGGTTGCCTCCTAACACGGCTCCAACAAGACACTCATCAGTGAAGAGAACATGATGCCAATCCTGAGCGGTCCATTCAGCATGTTGTTGGGCCCATCTGTACCGCACTGCATGGTGTCATGGCTGCGAAGATGGACCTCACCATGGACGTCAGGAGTGAAGTTGTGCATCACGCAGCCTCTTGTGCACAGTTTTAGTTGTGCATCACGCAGCCTCTTGTGCACAGTTTGAATCATAACATAACGTCCTGTGGCTGCACGAAAAGCTTTATGCAACATTGTAGCATTGTTGTCAGGGTTCCTCCAAGCCATAAACTGTAGCTAGTGGTCACACATTGCAGTAGTAACCTGCGAGGTCTGAGCGAGGCATGTCATCGATAGTTCCTGTCTCTCTGAATCTCCTCCATTTGCGGATAACATCAGTTTGGTTCACTCCGAGACGCCTGGACACTTCCCTTGTTGGCAGCCCTTCCTTGTACAAAGTAACAATGCAGACACGATCAAACCCCGATATTGACAGTCTAGGCGTGGTTGAACTACAGACAACACAAGCCGTGTACCTCCTTCCTGGTGGAATGACTGGAACTGATCAACTGTCGGACCCCCTCTGTCTAATAGACACTGCTCCTGCATGGTTGTTTACATCTTTGGGCGGGTTTAGTGACATGTCTGAACAGTCAAAGGGACTGTGTCTGTGATACAATATCCACAGTCAACACCTATCTTCAGGAGTTCAGGGAACCAGGGTGATGCAAAACTTTTTTGATGTGTGTATTATCATTATTCAATCCTGGATTTTCCATTGCATGATTTTACTTATATTCCTTTTACAAATAATTGGTTCCATCACAGTCAAGGAGCTACAGCATGAAAGGTAATCATAACCTGTTATTGTTAACTGCAAATCTCAGACATCTACAATCCTGGAAATTGAAATAAGAACACCGTGAATTCATTGTCCCAGGAAGGCGAAACTTTATTGACACATTCCTGGGGTCAGATACATCACATGATCACACTGACAGAACCACAGGCACATAGACACAGGCAACAGAGCATGCACAATGTCGGCACTAGTACAGTGTATATTCACCTTTCGCAGCAATGCAGGCTGCTATTCTCCCATGGAGACGATCGTAGAGATGCTGGATGTAGTCCTGTGGAACGGCTTGCCATGCCATTTCCACCTGGCGCCTCAGTTGGACCAGCGTTCGTGCTGGACGTGCAGACCGCGTGAGACGACGCTTCATCCAGTCCCAAACATGCTCAATGGGGGACAGATCCGGAGATCTTGCTGGCCAGGGTAGTTGACTTACACCTTCTAGAGCACGTTGGGTGGCACGGGATACATGCGGACGTGCATTGTCCTGTTGGAACAGCAAGTTCCCTTGCCGGTCTAGGAATGGTAGAACGATGGGTTCGATGACGGTTTGGATGTACCGTGCACTATTCAGTGTCCCCTCGACGATCACCAGTGGTGTACGGCCAGTGTAGGAGATCGCTCCCCACACCATGATGCCGGATGTTGGCCCTGTGTGCCTCGGTCGTATGCAGTCCTGATTGTGGCGCTCGCCTGCACGGTGCCAAACACGCATACAACCATCATTGGCACCAAGGCAGAAGCGACTCTCATTGCTGAAGACGACACGTCTCCATTCGTCCCTCCATTCACGCCTGTCGTGACACCACTGGATGCGGGCTGCACGATGTTGGGGCGTGAGCGGAAGACGGCCTAACGGTGTGCGGGACCGTAGCCCAGCTTCATGGAGACGGTTGCGAATGGTCCTCGCCGATACCCCAGGAGCAACAGTGTCCCTAATTTGCTGGGAAGTGGCGGTGCGGTCCCCTACGGCACTGCGTAGGATCCTACGGTCTTGGCGTGCATCCGTGCGTCGCTGCGGTCCGGTCCCAGGTCGACGGGCACTTGCACCTTCCGCCGACCACTGGCGACAACATCGATGTACTGTGGAGACCTCACGCCCCACGTGTTGAGCAATTCGGCAGTACGTCCACCCGGCCTCCCGCATGCCCACTATACGCCCTCGCTCAAAGTCCGTCAACTGCACATACGGTTCACGTCCATGCTGTCGCGGCATGCTACCAGTGTTAAAGACTGCGATGGAGCTCCGTATGCCACGGCAAACTGGCTGACACTGACGGCGGCGGTGCACAAATGCTGCGCAGCTAGCGCCATTCGACGGCCAACACCGCGGTTCCTGGTGTGTCCGCTGTGCCGTGCGTGTGATCATTGCTTGTACAGCCCTCTCGCAGTGTCCGGAGCAAGTATGGTGGGTCTGACACACCGGTGTCAATGTGTTCTTTTTTCCATTTCCAGGAGTGTATTATGTCAACCATTCAGCAAAATGCCTCTGTCATTATTCAGTACTATCCAGGTAAGTTTCTTTATACTCCGTCAGTTGGAGACTTCTTTGCAAATGGGAACTGCAATTATATTAGTTTCTTATCTATGTAGGAACTGCTTATACCTTCTTCTGCAGGAAGACATTTCTCAATCACCTACCATCCTTATAATGCTATTGTCCTCCTTCCAATCCTATTCCCCTAAAATGGTTTTGGTAATCCCTTACATCGGTTGACCTAACCTGGACAAAGGCCATCCCTTTCTTGAATTCACCTACCCTTTCCTCTCCAACACATCAACTGTATGAGGTACACTGCATTCCAAAAACCAATAATAATTAAAGTATGCAACCCCATCCCATATCCATTAATTTGAAGAAATTTTCCCAAGGAGTTTCAACTTCCCCTTGATGCCTATAAATTGATGTTTCCAAGCCCCTCTGCAAATGTGCTTTACCTACACTTCCTTTTGTGTCTGTATAAACTCACACTAAAATACCTATAGTTTCCTTCTCATGGCATTGCATGGTAAATTTCTCAACCCTTTTGTTACTATTCTGTCTCTATGGTTTGCTCATTACTTCTGTAGCTTCAGATTAATTTACAGGACGGACCATTTTAATCCCTAATGGAAGATACCTCGGGATAGAGATGAGATACAGCAAAATGTATCAGGTCAAAGTTGTAGGTGGCAAAGAGGGTCACAGATTGCTGCTAATGGTCATGACCTTGAACATGATTTTCAAGTTGATTTGGAGGTTTATTTTATTTTATTGTTTACATTGGAACTCTAATGTTTTATTTAAGATTAGAAAAAAGCGGCAAATTTTACACCTAAACTGATACATAATTCAAGGTTGGGACAAGATTCAATGAAGGTCAAATAAGCAAATATGTTTTTAGTTCTAGTAAGGATTAACTTGGAATAAATGAGAGATACAGCAAAATACAATGTTAGATACAATTTTGAAGGGGTGTAAGGGGTCATGTATCATTATTAATAACCATGCTCTTGAAGTTAGCTATCGAAGGTTATTCGAAGGTTGAGTTTTGTTGCATGGAAACCCCTATTTGTTATGTCGGGATTGGAAAGAGCGAAGAGAGATTTGAACTTTAAGTTTTAATTACCTCATTCATTGGCAAAAATAAATACATCACAACATATACATCTGATTTTGATATTTGCAAGAGAGAACAAACATAAATAAAATGTAGATCATTGACTTACAAGTCATACGTTGAGTCCCCTTGCCCCTCATTCTTCAGAATGTCCCTTCCATTTTGTATCTGACATTGTATTTTGTTGTATCCCTCCTCAGTTCTGAGTTCATCTCTACAGGAACTAAAAAACCCTCACCGCACATACTCCTATGCTGGCGCCACCTACCGCAGAACAATGGAACCGCCTGCAAATAAAAGAGGAAGGTTCAAGCATTACTACTACACCAACAACATCTGGTGCAGACATCCAAAGTCACCACAAAAAAATAAGAGGCATTACTTTCGGAATGATCCTTGTATATCCTTCTCTTGTTGATGACCCCTGACAACCAGCCTGACCATATATGCACTATCCTCTTGGACTTCAGAGATCAATTTGCTTGTCAAGATCACTTTCTCCCATTGCCTCCTTCGGAGTCACTAACTTCCATGTGTCACTCGGTTCAGTTGATTTTTTTTTTCTTCTTCTATTTCTTATTGCCAATTTTTTTATGTTACAAGTATTAATTCTACTGGAATTTCAGACAGAAGTTAATTATATGAAATGGTCACAGAATAAAGTACCAGGTACACTATCAAGACTCCCATAAAGTGTGAATGAAATGATTAGAACAGAAGGACCTGGGGTTGTTTTTCCTAGCTTTAAAAATAAAGCAAGATGTCTGGACAGGTGAGTATTTTGGAAAGGAACTTCAGAAACTATATGAGCAGGCATTGTGTCTGTCAGATGAAAAATCTTTATGGATCATGACAGAAGATATATTGTTCTGGGGTTAAATAAAAATGGACTGCCTCCAGAATGAGATTTTCACTCTGCAGCAGAGTGTGCGCTGATATGAAGGTACTGGCAGAAGTAAAGCTGTGATGGGGCGTGAGTCATGCTTGGGTAGCTCAGTTGGTAGAGCACTTGCCCGCGAAAGGCAAAGGTCCCGAGTTCGAGTCTCGGTCCGGCACACAGTTTTAATCTGCCAGGAAGTTTCAAAAGTGGATTGGCTTAGAAACTATGTACTCTACACACAAGAAATTATTTATTAGGGTTTATACAGGATGACACAGAAAAATGGGAACATTTCCACAATCCAATAAAACTAGAAGTGATGAAGGGAAGAAATTGCATTCATAGTAACTGAAACCTTACAACTTCGCCATTTACAAAACATTGATGGCAGTTATCATTTTTTTTAAACTATGTCCTTTAGATGGTGTCCCCCTGTACGAATACTTTCATGAAATCTGCTGTTGAGATTCCTCATTGACCACTGCAACACCTCAGCTGAGATACTGTGAATTGCATCGCGAATTCTCTGTTTTAACTCATCCAGGGTTCTTGGTCGAGTTGAGTAGACTGTCCTCTTGAGGTAGCCCCACAAGAAAAAATCACAAACGGATATATCTGGCAATCTAGGGGGCCAGAGAATGTAATCAAATCGTGAAATCACATGGTTCCCAAACAATTTTTGCACATATGTCACTCCGACCTGTTAAAGCAACACATCTTGAATGTTTGGAAAGTTGTTCAATTCAGGTGTAATGAAAGTTCCTAACATCTCCATGTAATGATTGGCATTGGCAATAATTGTGTTTCCCTGTTCATTTGCGAAAAAATATGGTCTGATAATCCCATGTGATGAAACGCCACACCATACTGTCATTTTACTAGCATGTAAGGGTGCTCATGAACATCATTAGGATTTGTGTTTGGCCAGTAACAGTAGTTCTGTTTATTCACGTAATCTGTGAAATGAAAACATGCCTCATCTGACATCCACAACTTGTTTAGAAATTCATCATCATTGCTTATTCTTGTTATTTGTTGACAGAATCCTAATCACAATTGGAAATTGTTGTCCATCAATTGTTGTACCATCTGTAGTTTGTACGGATGAAATTTTAAATCAAGATGAAGAATTTTGTGAACACTCTCTTGTGACATTCCAACCACTGTTGCTTACTTACGGATTGAATGCCGAGGGCTGTGTAAGACAGACTCGTGTACAACATCGATGTTTTTGGAGAACGCATACTTCCTGGTTGTCCTGTTGGTTTCTTCTTGAGGGCAGATCCTGTCTCTTCAAAGTTATTAATCCAACATTTTATCACGTGTTTCAGTGGAACGACACCACAATTTTCTAAATTATAAAAATGTCGAAACTCCCTCTGTGCAGCTACCAAACTATCACTGTTTTTATAAAACATTTTTTTGGATAACACACGCTATTGTCCGTTCCAGTGATCCATGATTACTGAAATGGCGGACTATTTACTCACTAACTTTCATGAACATGCAGTGCTGCCACCTGCCCATGGCTGCCAGTACTCATTTCAAACATTCCCATTATGCAGTGTCACCCTGTATATAGAGGGTACTGACATTCTGGTATTCATAAATGCATTAAGCATATGAATAAATTCTATTATTTTAAAAATCTAAGCAGATAGGTAATAAAGGTATTAAGAACCTGTGAAGTCTGCCAGAAAAATTAAAGAGGGCCACAATAGCATATCATATAAACTGTAACCAATAATATTGACGGCATTACATGATCTCAACGCTGCAGATGTTTTTGACCATTTACATAAAGGTCGAGGTGTTAGCTATGTCTTGGTATGGATTAATACATTCTTCATATGAAAGTTCCAGTATCTTCAGTAGTGGTCAGGGTGTATGACCCACAGCTGGTTGTGATGTCAGGATGCAGTGTAGTTAACCTTGCAGTGTAGTTAACCTATCAGAGTGTGGCTGCAGTGGTGTGAAGGCAGGTGTTTTATGGTGACCTCCCATGGTAAAATTTCTAGTTGAATAAGCCTTTTACTACTTAGTAATCACTGTGGTGATATCGGAGCTGGACAACCAGTCAGTGGTCTCCAGGACTTAGATGGCCACAGTCAGCAAAGCATGCAGGTGTAAGTGAAAGACCAGGAAGAGGAAGGTGCAAGACATGTACCCATGGGCAACGGCTGCTGTTGGTGGCATTCTGCGGTCAGCATGGCAGCAGAGGCACTGATGCAAGGAGGCAGTGGCTGGTAGTGATGGACAGCTGAAAGCCTTCTACAGTTCAGTGGGAAGCATAATGGAGCAGATGGGATCAAACCACAACTTACAGCACGTCTGATGATGATGATGGCATGTGCCCTAACTGGGTGATGGACAGAAACACCGTATACCTGCCTGCCAAAGATGAGGAACAGTAACAGTTTGCCTGCTTGGGCTGTGGTAACTGGGTACTCCAGACCCGAACCTAGGCCCACCAGGAAGGTGCTCATCAGCAGATGGTAGTCACCCTGCAGATGGCCCAATGATGCGAAGACGCCAAGCTGACAGCATTCTAAATCAGCTCAGGCAATGACTTGCAGTTACTGATGGCAACATCTGACAGTGCCAGCTTGATGGTTCATTTCGGACTGCAAGCAGACATGGACCTCTTCTCATAAATAGTGGCTGGCACTGACTGCACAACTGAGCATACTGGGCAGAACTGAGAATGACAGTCTAAATTTGGTGGTGCATATACAAGCCAGGCTGGCTGGTGTTTCTCAGACAGCAACATCCTTGGCTTTTAAGTCACATAAAGCTGGAGTTGTAAGGTGTAATCATTGTGAAACCATGATGACAATTGTCCCAGCTTTCCTATCTTCTCATCCTCCAGAAGCCCTGCTGTAATCTGTCACAACTCTGACTTTCAGAGCACTGGGCGGCATCATCTGAATTGTCAGTGTACTGAATATGTCTTCTTACATATTGGGTATGTGCTCTTGTGCCATGGTTCTTCGTTTCCAAGCTTGTGATACCTTCCTTATGATGTTCTGCTGCACAGACACAGTACCCATGCGCTTCCCCAGGTGTAATGGTGGCACTTCATATTTTATATGTTTCTTCAAATTGATTGTATCCCTATAATTTTCTTCTTTCTGCATAGCACCCTCTTTCTTCTTGATTTTCTGCACCTTCCTTTTCTTGATACTGAATTTCATTTACTTGATTCTTAGGATAATTTGATACTTCACCAACAACAAGATTTTTCTGTATAGTTTCTTTCATCTCTCTCCATTCAAATTCAATACCTCTTGACACAACAATATTTCTTCTTTCTGCATCACAAAGTGTGTAGCCATTTGGAGCACATAACCACCAAAAATGTATAGATTATTTCTTCATTTAGTTTGTTCAAATGGCCTAGATGTTTTGCAAAAGGTCTTGATATAAAAGTTTGAAGTCTTGAGAGATATAGTCTTCTTCCAAACCATTTTTCCTCTGGTATAGCAGTTTGATTGATGGCTGGGCTCATACTGATTACATACATAGCTGTGAGTATTGCTTCTCCCAAAAGCCCTGTCTTCAGTTTGCTGTCAATGGTCATTGTGCTTTCTGTGTTCATTATTGTCAGATGTAGTCTGTCTGCTTTCCCACTGAGTTGACGACTATACACAATGCTACAACCGGGAACTGATTTTCATTTTCTAAAACACATTTTCTAATGACTCTTGCAGTCTCTGACTAATATTGTTACATGTTGGTACTTTTTCTTTTCAGGCATTAACTAAATAATGTCTGGCATGTGTTAATTCATTACTTAAAACATCTTATGCAGTGAAATAAAATGCCAGCATATGAGACCATAATTCAAGTTCCTGCAATAAATATGGCAGAATCTCTGCTTTGCTTCATGTTATCATCAAGACCATGTAAGAGCCAGGTAAAATGTTTGTAATTGGTATGGAAGGCTCTAAACTCACCAGTAATATTTGTTCTCCTCTGTCCGCAGGTGTTTGTCCATGGTATGAATAGAGGTGTATAGTCTAATAAAAAATTTTCCTGGTCTTTGTCCTGATGAAGTCCTGTATGACGACCTGGTGGCTAAACTGTCTGATCGTTTTGAATCACAGGTCCATTTTGCACCTTCTAGGTATATATTCTATCAGCTCAAACAGCAGCTGGGGCTGCCATACAAACAATGGGTCACAGAACTGCATGTGTTGAGAAAACAGATTCAGTTTAAATGCTGATGTGGTTTCTGTTATAGTGATCTCATGCTTCATGATGCAATTACACATAATGTCTTTTATGCTCATGTTTGGGCCTCCATTTTCAAGGATCTAAACTCAGACCTGAAAATTGTGTTGGCTATAACTGACTTACAGTACACAGATCATGTCATTATGAACATGTCCTGTAAGCTCCATTCACTGTAAAGATTAAGATAGTTCTATGGTCAGTCCTCTCACTCAGGTCAGACATCACCCGGCATCACTTGGGCTGACAGGTCTTGCCATCGGAGCACCGCACAGCCTGCTCAAATGCAGAAGTTTTGCACATGTTGTTATTGAGCACATACGAGGGCACAGTGTCCGCGCCAGCAGGCTACGTGTTTCACTTCCAGCAAACAAGGGCACATGCAAGCAGTGTGTCTGCAGCAATCTAGTGCAGGAAAGTTTTCTAAGTTAACGTCAGACTCTATTTCACACGCCGTGTACATCATTTCTGCTGCACCTGTGCACACAAATCATTTAATAGCTCAACCTGATTGCCAAGACAAGCACTCTGCAATAATAAACAAGCCATCAAACAAATTGTTCATTTATTTTCATGTGGTGAATATAAATGTGAAATTTCAATTAGATACTCGAGCAACTGTTACATTGCTCAATCACGCTACATATGAACAGTCAGGTAGCCCACAGCTTCAGCAGCCAAGTGCCACATTGCCAGTTTTCAATAAACAAATTCTTCTTGTTTTAGATGTTTGTAATTTGCTTGCCAGTTTCCATGGTTCTGCAAAGACAGTTTTGTTTCACATACTGTGTTCTCATGACTGTACAAACATTTTTGGCATGGACAGTTTTAATTTGTTTAGGCACCAATTCAAGGAACCATTTTGGAAATTGCTTCATCTATGCCACTTGCCAGCATTGTTGCTTTGTGTAATAACTATACTTCTTAGTTTTGATGGTAGTATAGGCAAGGCACAAGGGTACGAGCCCACATCACGTTAAAAGACACTGCACAGCCTAAGTTTTCTCATGGCCGTCCTGTCTCAAATGTTTTACTAGTAGCAGCACAGCTAAAATGGTTGCAGGATTGTGATGTGATTAAATCAGTGTCTGGCAGTCAATGGACATTACCCTAGGTCATTCTTTCGAAGCCGTTGGGTGAGTTGAGCCTTTGCAGAGATTTCAAAGTCACTGTTAATACATGAACAGTGATTGATTCCTTTGTCTTACTCTGCCAAGAAGACTTAATGTACAAGATAGGTCAAGCTCATTTCTTCTTGAAAACTGACTTATAGGAGGCACACCTGCAAGAGCCTTTGGATGAGGTCTCCAAAAAGATTTTTTTGATCAATATACACCTGGGTCTTTTAAAATGTCAGCATTTAGCACTCGGTAGAGCATCAGCCCCAGATATTTTTCAGTGGTACTTAGAACAACTTATGCCACAAGTGCCCTCATGTGCCAGTTACTTGGATGGCATAGTTGTCTCTGGCCATAGCCCAGAAGAAAATTTACAGAACCTAGAGGCATTGTTTAAAGTATTACCAGAGGAAGAGTTACAGTGCAACCATTCAAGATGTTCATTTTTCAACACCAAAACTGGGTATCTCAGTCATGTGATCAATGCACATGGCATAGATCCATTTCAGTCACATGTAGCTATCATTTGCAATTTGCCTTCCCCCATGAATGTGTCAGAAATGCAAGCCGTAATGGGATAGCTAATGTACTACATTCGTTCCATATCAAATGCCACTCAGACTGCAATCCTTTGAATTGTTTACACTGAAAGGGTGTTTCTTTGGTGTGGTCCAGTGAGTATCAGACTGCAATTCAGCGTTCAATAGATGCATTTTTGAATAACCAGTATCTGGTCCACTTAGACCTCAACAAGCCTGTCATTCTCATTCTTGCAGTGGACACCTCCTCCCATGCTATAGGTGTGGTGTTGTCATAATGTGAAGGTTCCACTGACAGGCCAATTGCGTTTGCATCCATAACTCTGAACAAGGTGACAGCCAATTAGATAAAAAGGCACTGGCTATCATTTACAGGGTCACTCATTTCCACCAGTACTTGTATGCAACCGTTTATACTTGGTTATGGACCACAGGCCACTGACGGCCCTGTTTGGTTCCTCTCAACCTGTCCCAACCCAGAGAGTGCAGAAGTTACAGCAGTGGGCCTTACTGTTGTCCAATTATCAATATGATCTGTAGTATCAGCCCACTACCAAGCATTCCAATGCAGACCTCCTATCACAGCTAGCTGTGGGTTCCAGGGCCACTTTCGATTCTTTGGAGGACTCCTGTTTTTACAAACACTCTGAGGAGATCCATCTGTTGGAATATTTTCCAATGACCTTTCACCATGTGGCACAGGAAAGAGCATAGGACATGGCTCTGCATGTGGTATTAGATTTTGCTTTCTGTGAATGGTGTCATAGAATTGAAAAATCCACCACCCAATGGTACACCACTACTCTGTGCACTGATGAACCATCTTGGTCAAATGGGTGTCCTCCTCATGCATTCCAAAAGTGGCAGTGCTCGGGCAATGGTCCCTCAGTCCCTCCAGCGGAAGTACTTCGATTGTTGCAGCAAGGACATGGAGGTGTCATCCAGACCAAGTTGTTGATGAGAACCATTGCACATCGCCAAGGATGGACACACAAATAGAGGCAATGATGTTGCAGTGTGCTACGTGTATAGATCATCAGCCCAATACCCCTCAGCATTACTTCGACTGATCGCAACCTGCTGGACCATGGCGTCTGCTGCAAATTGACTTTGCTAGGCCAAACTGTAACACACACTGGTTATTGGTAGTGGACTCCTACTGCAAGTTCCCCCTCCAACGACCCCATGGCCTCCACTAAGTGGATCAGTACAGTGTCATACCTGACTTCAAGAAGCCTTAGTGTCCGATAATGAGCCTCAGTTCACATTGCATGAGTCTGTACAGTTTTGCAGTGACAATGGTATTAATCATATTTTCACAATGGCCTTTCATCCCCAATCCAACAGTGAGGCTGAATGATTGGCAGGACCTCCAAAACAAATAGACAAGTTACAAGCCATCCACACAGGGCCAGGCCCTCAAGGTGATTTCATCATCATATTGTTTCTTGGCCAGGGATGGCAAGTCACCAGCGGGGCTACTGCATGGCCGTCATCACAGGATTTTGCTTCGCCTGCTACATCCAACTCAGAGGATCTATGTCCCTCCACCATTTCCAAGTTTCAGCCTCAGCAATCTGTCCAGTTTAGAGTCTTTGGCAAAGGTTGCACATAGGAATGTGGTGTAGTGTCAGAGGTAATGTCCCATTCCACTTACACCATCAAGAGACCAACAGGGCTGCATAGGTAGCAATGAAAGCAACTTCAGCCTATCAACTCTCGAGATTCTCCCACCCCATTTAGTTTGCTGACCAATTTCATTGCTAGGCCCTGCTGCAGCCGCCGCTGCAGTCACAGTCACCTCCTCCTGCAGCAAAGTCGTCCCCACAGCAGGTGACATATATGGAGGTCGACCTGGAGCTTCATCCAGCGTCACAACTGTGCTGGCAGCCTGTGCACATAGCAGCAGAAGTTACGCTTCTGGTCACCTGGCCAGGCACCCTAGAGGTCCCCATTGCTGTCTTTGAGGACCACCTGCATGAACACACACCTCTGCACAATGGTGTGCAACCTGTGGTTAGTCTTCTGGTCAGCTGTCCCCACCATGCTCAGAGAGAATACCCAGGTGCGGGTTGATGCTTGACACCAACTGCACTCTCAGCACTCTAAGCACTTGGGACAGTGTTCCATCCTCCTCCCCTATCTCTGTAACCGATGCTGGAGCTGATTTTTCTGGGAGAGGAGGCAGGGGTGGGGGTGGGGGGGGGGTTGTGGTGTCATCAACAACCGACCATGGAAAATCAACAGTTGACCATCACAGAGATGCTGCTCACCCCAGCAGCACCAAAAGCAGTAAGCCACGCCTTCTATAGTTACAATGCACCGTCTCCATGTCATGCTCATCAAACACTGACACATAGGACAAGAGTGGCCAGTTCTGTTCTGTCCATGAGCAATGTCTACTGTTCCGTCTCGAGTGCAGTCACATGCTGAAGTTACACCTCCATCTCCAGGGGACAGTGTCCTGTTACCACAACTCAGTGGAGCCTAATTTAGTCTTAATAGTAGTGTCGTAAGTGCCATCAGTGGACACATATTCATCATAGCTGTGGTAAATAGTCAAGAGTTATCTGTAGACTTAAATGCTGCTCAGCATCTATGGCTGCCTGTTGTGTATTTGAACAGCAAGTCATTTAACCATGTAATCAATTCCACACATATTCTCACAGCCACAGCAGAGGAGAGCTAAAGATAAGTATATTTTTTGCATCAATAAAGTGTATTGTTATTTGTCTGTTCATTTAATGGACTGTTTCATTTGTTCACCTTTGTATGTGTTCCAAGCAGAACATCCCACTGCTGTCTGGGCAAAACAATGTCTGTTGCTATAGGCACTGTTGACTCACATTTACCTGCTGCTTGGTGTCCATTTTCACCTTGGGGTCATCAACTATGGATATTTTAACCACAACAAACAATATGTATGTAAGAATGCTAACTGAGAACCAAAATTTATCCACCACCTGCAAAACACACCAAGACAGGGTGTGTGGTTGGTTACATTCAATGTAACTGCCCAATATGATACATCAAACTTGAAGCATGTCTACTCCCACACTGTATTAAATTGTTAACTCTTATTCATTAAGGTTAACTCCCTTGGCATTTTGATCTCAGCTATAGTATTCTTAATTATGTTACTGTCTTGATTTTGGCTAATATTGTACTGCAGTCCTTTATTTGACAATTGTTCTCTATGGCTGTTTAAATTCAGTCTGATAAATTTGCAACACAGTTAAAAATGTATGAACATCTTCCACTTTCCTTTCTGCTGTATGTTCCTTTCGAAATTTACATTTAAATTTTCTTTGTGTGTTTCTTCTGTAGTAAATCCTTCTCTTTCTACAGCTGATCCTGTATCATATTACATACATCATCAAACTGTAATGGTGAGAAGTGATGTATCAAATATATGTGTTCACTTCAGTGGCCGCTACAAATCTTGTGCTAGTATGCTACAGCATACTGCAAATATTGCGCTTAAATTACACCATTTCTGTTGTAACGCAAGCTCGAAATCACATTAAAAGTAGGCCACTTCTCTTTGAATGTGTGCATGTATTTTAACACTATCTTCATGATAACTAGAAACCAGCATCAAGTGCTGAAATGATGGTCAGCCACACTGCACACAGCATCAAGTCAGTATTTTTCTTTAAATGTGCCTGTGTAAGCATAGAGTATGAGGGATTTTTGAGCAGCAGTTGGCATATCAGTGTTGTAGCCCAATGGGCAAGAGCACTGATGGGCAATTCATCGACTTGGGTTTGATTCACATTGATACCATCAGTGTTTTTGTATTTCTCACAATGTTAAACTATTAATTATAAAACTTAAATACATTCAAACAGTTCAGTTAATATATGTATTATTAATATACTCAATTAGTTACAATTATTACCCTTGTAAGTCAAAAGGCTACAGATGGTGGTAAAAGAAGAAGGAAGGCTGGAAGATCATGTTTAACATCCCATCGACATCGAAGTCATTAGAGACAGAGAACAAGCTCGGATTGTGTCAAGGATGGGGAAGGAAATCAGCTGTACCCTTTCAAAGGAACCATCTTGGCATTTGCCCTTTGATTCATGGAAATCATGGAAAACCGTAATCTGGATGGCCAGACTTGAGCTAGAACCGTCATCCTCCTGAATGTGAGTCCAATGTGCTAACCACTGCACCACCTCACTCAGTAAAAAATAGTGATACACAAGGAAATGTAGTATGAAAGTGTTTTCTGTAGATGATCTGCTAAAGAGGTTCTTTTCCAGCAGGACTTTGCAGGAGAAAGTGAGAGTTAAGGAATTAGGCAGATCTACTTGCAATTTAAATCTAACAATAACAGTGTGTGGGATGGGACTCATTAATTTGCTCAGCTTGCATGAGCAGATGCAGGTAAATGCTCCTTTCAAGTTACTAGAATATTTAGCCTTCGGAAAAGGTAAAATGCTCTCTAAACATTTACGTGTAGATTATGAAGGATTTTTGAGCTGCAGTTCACATACTGATGTCATAGCCCAGTGGTGAAGTGCACCAACTGGCTATTCAGTGGCTTGTGCTTGATTCCCACTGATACTATCACTTTTTTATCCAGTTTACTCTATTCTTCACAATGTTAAACAATTAGCTATAAAATTTAAATTCACTTAAACAGATCAGTTTATATGCATAAAATTAATATACTGAATTTACTTATGGTTACTAGTCTTGTAAGTCAAAAGATTATAAGTGGTAGCAGAAACAGTGAGTATAAGAGAAAATTTAGTATGAAAGTGAATGAAAGGAGTTGGAGCTGTGGGAGTGAGGTTCACAGCACTTTTTTTGCTTCCCATATGTTTTTATCGGGAACAGTGATATGTGGTGTACAGGAGAAGTAAAAGATCTAGAACATATTTATGCATTAATAAAAAACACATAGTGGAGATCATAAACATATAAACAAACAATGGAAAATCCAGGACTGAATAACAACAATATTATGTTGTGTGATCTACAAACTAAGCTGCAACCACTGTGCTGCATTCCACATGGTCATGACAACCAACAAGTTGTATGTTCGCATAAATAGCCACCAACAAACTGTGACCATGACAACAGGACCACTGAGCTGCTTCATATGCTGCCCAACTTCACTGACTGCTTCACAGCTTGTGTCATCTGAATACTTCCTACCAGCATCAGCTTTTCTGAATCGCAGAGGTGGGAACTCTCTCTGCAATATATCCTATGTTTCCATAACTCCCCCCCCCCCCCAGGCCCCAACCTTTGCTATCCCCTCTCCTTCACACACCTATCCCTTTCCCTGCTCCCATGCCACCATGCCAGCACTACACAGCCTTCTATTCCTCCAATGCACCCACTAGTCTCTCTCCTTCTCTCTCCTTTCCCCCACCTCCTCTACTTCTCTCTTTTTTCTCCCACTGCTACTTCTCCCTTTTGTCCCCTCCTCTACTTCTCTCCTTTCCCACTATCCTCCCCTCCCCCTCAGACCTCCCAACTACATCTAGCAGCCCTATCCTGTCCGCACCACATTTCTGCTCACTCCCATAAGCAGCATTACAACCCTCCCACACCCCTACCCTGTTACCCTTCCCCCTCCCCTCTCCAGCCACATCCTTACACCTACTACCTAGATTGTTTCTCCCATCAGGCACAGTTGCTCACAGTCCAGCCTTGGTGGCAAGAGACAGCGCTCATGCGTGCGCACACATATGTGTGTGTGTGTGTGTGTGTGTGTGTGTGTGTGTGTGTGTGCACGTGCGTTTTTTCTACATTTGTGTGTGTGTTTTCTACATTATAAGGTCTTTCAGCCAAAAGTTCCAGTTTTTTTTGTTGTACTTGTTTGGAACTCAACATTTCGTCTGCATGGTGAGTGGCATTACATTACATTAACATATAAACAACATTTATCTTAGTGTATTATGTAAAGCTAGTATCACACCTATATTACTTTGCACCTATCTTGATGACATAGTGAAATACACTCAGCAGGGAAAAAAAATGTATGTGCTCTCTAGAATTACTGATCGTAAAAAATTCTGTGGTGCTTTCAAACTGGCTCTGAGAGGGCACTACAAGATAGAACCATAAAAAAATCCAGGGTCTTTTTGGGTTTGACTGCCTTAATTTCTGATATAGGCAATGCAGTGAAAGAATTCTTAGATGGTAATCTGGTTTTAAGTGTACTTCAAAATCCATCCAAAATCAGTTTCTAGATTATATGTTGGAAACTTGCCATGAAGTTATTTTGAAAGAAATAAAATGGACTGAGTGTGCTGCTATAATTTCAGATGAAACATCAGAAATTTGTAAAAAGACACTGTTAGTGTTAGTGTGCAATAAGAAAGGTTCCATTTTTTTCACCCCAATCCTGAAGGGCATAATGCTGATGCTCTAACAACATATTTTCCAAGTTATACATCCTTTGTTCAAAGTTACAGCACAAAAATTATCGTGCAATCTGATGATGGAACAGGTGTAATGAATGTTTGTAAAGATGGCAAAAACACAAATTAAAATAGTGTATCCTCATGCTCATTCGCACATTGCTATGAGCACCAATAACATGTAACAGTGGAGTATATTGCTTCACAAAATCAGTAGCTTAATGTGTTCTTTTTAAATTTGTAAGGTTTTTCAGACTTCATTTTGAGGTTGCAGGAATGACTTTCCACGTTAGAGACATTGGTGGCATAAAGGATTCCTAGCACACTAGCTACTAGATGGAATTTTGAATGACAGGCCATAAATGTGGTGCTTGAAAATAAATCCTTGCTGCTGGAATGTTTATCAGCACTGGGAAAATCACCATCCAATAAACCTACTGTCAAGCAGTTGGACCACATCAGAGTCTACAAGACTCCTCTTTTGGATGGCATACTTCCAAAAAGTAATGCTCATATCACGTGTGGTCAGTTACAGGTAAACTCGGTTGATGCTGCAAGAGTAAATAGCTCAGTATCCTGTTTCATACAAGTCATTAATAATATGAGAGACTCAGTCGATGACAATGATACTGCAGTCACAGTTACTACCTCTCTCAGAGCAAGCCCCAGAAGATAAGTCTTTGCTGACATTATGATACAAAAGAAGTCTGTGATAGGATTACCAGACAAGCTCATTGCTGTTTCCAAGCCCTGGATTTTTTAGACACAGCATTACAGTAGAATTCCTCAAAGTGTAAAGAATACTCAAGCTGCTTCCCACCAGAGAAATTAATGTTGCTGTCCAGGCGTACACCATGTTAGAGAAACAAAGGCTGAAGACGGAGCTCTTGGTATTACATCAATAACCAGATTTTAGGGATATTGCTGGAGCTGTATCATTACTCCAGTTCATTTGAACAACAATCTGCAGGACACCTTCTCTCAGATAAGAAAAGTTCCAGAAAGAGTAGTGACCACACCGATGATAACTGCTAAATCTGAAATATATTTTTCATCTCTCAAGAGGACCAACACCTTTCTTCAGAAGATCACATCTGAGCAATGGCTTAATGCCCTTACAATGCTCTCCACTGAATAGAATAGGTTGAGTGAGTGTCTCAACTCCAAACTGATAGAAAAATTCTAAAGCAGAAAAGAGCAATATGTGGACTCATTTTTCATCATTGAGTGAGTACTACTTCTTATTTCAATATATTTCTTGCGAATTTGTTTCTGGTTGGTGAGATGGGAACACTTTGGGTTGCATTGTAGTTCGGTGTTGTTTGAGTTCCTTGTTGAGTTGGAAGGGGCAGTTAAGGTGATGGTTGTTTCATGTGTGGCATGGTGTTCAGTTATCGTGGTTTATGTTATTGTTTGGATGTTTGTAAATTGGTTCATGAACTGTTATTTTGGCACAGTATTGTTCAGGAGTCTTAATCTCCAATTCATGAAAAATTTTATCAGTAAATTTCATTTTTTATTTTAATGAAGCTGCTTTTGTTATTTAAGTTTTTTCTTTTTTTCTTTTGGTGTTTTACTTTGTGTTACATGCCATCTCACCCAGTGTACCAAATTTGAATTTGTGGAAGTGAATGAGCAGGAGGTTCATAGGGCAATATACATACTAAAGAAAAAATTTTCATTTGGATGGGATGGCATATCCAGTGCTATTACTAAAGCATGCTTAAAAGAAATCTCTAAACCTCTTACTCACCTGATTAATTGCGGCATTAGAGAAAACATACATCCAATGGTTCTAAAAATGAGTGTAGTGAAACCAGTGTATAAAAAGGGAAGTAAGGAAGATGTCTCCAACTATAGACCAATATCATTAATTCCCACTTTTAGTAAGATATACGAAAGCATTATCCTTTCTCAGCTAAGTGCCTTTTTCACAAAACATAAACTGCTTGTAGATTCGCAGCATGGCTTCAGAAAAGAGCTAAGTACAACCACAGCAGTTACGCAGTTCATCCATGAAGTTTATTGTCTGTTGGACCAGAAGATGCAGACTGCAGGTATATTTTTGGACCTGACAAGAACATTTGATATGGTAAACCATAGGGTACTTCTTAAAAAGCCATAATCTTATAGTATTGAGGATCAAGCCATGAATCTTCTAACCACATACCTGCTGAATTTTAAGCAAAGCACTAAATTGTCATAACAACTAGTTAATAAAATCATGAACTCCCAGTCCAGGAGTGAACCTGTATTAGAAGGTGCACCACAGGGCTCAATCCTTGGACCCTTTCTCTTCCTTATATATATTAATGACAATGCACAACCCATTAACTCCCGTATTGTAAGCTATGCAGATGACATGTCAGTCTTATTCTATGGGAGTGAATCTAATGAGCTAGAATCTCTTGCTACTAGTGGTGTAAAAGAAGTAACAAAATACTTCAATGATCAGGGACTCAAGGTGAATGTCACCAAATCTCCACTACTGACATTTACAACATGCAGTTCTCACCACAACAATATGAACAGTGTGTGTACTATCTCTGCAACAGGAAATGGTAACTGTAAATTCCTGGGTGTGTATGTGGATGAAAATTTGCGGTGGACATACCACATTAATTTCATATGCGTAAAAGTCAGTAGTGCCATATATCTTCTCACCCAGCTCGCAAAGATAGTTCCTAGCCAAGCTCTGAAATTAGTATATTATGGAACACTTTACCCCTTTCTCAATTACGGAACTGAACTATGGGGCTGTGCAGCTGATGTACACTTAAAAAGAATACTACTACTACAGAAAAGAGCAACAAGACATATACATGGGATGGGACATAGAGATTCATGTTGTGAAGTGTTTGTGCAGGACAAATATCTGACAATATATTCTCTGTACATCTTCAATATACACTCCTGGAAATTGAAATAAGAACACCATGAATTCATTGTCCCAGGAAGGGGAAACATTATTGACACATTCCTGGGGTCAGATACATCACATGATCACACTGACAGAACCACAGGCACATAGACACAGGCAACAGAGCATGCACAATGTCGGCACTAGTACAGTGTATATCCACCTTTCGCAGCAATGCAGGCTGCTATTCTCCCATGGAGACGATCGTAGAGATGCTGGATGTAGTCCTGTGGAACGGCTTGCCATGCCATTTCCACCTGGCGCCTCAGTTGGACACGCTGGACGTGCAGACCGCGTGAGACGACGCTTCATCCAGTCCCAAACATGCTCAATGGGGGACAGATCCGGAGATCTTGCTGGCCAGGGTAGTTGACTTACACCTTCTAGAGCACGTTGGGTGGCACGGGATACCTGCGGACGTGCATTGTCCTGTTGGAACAGCAAGTTCCCTTGCCGGTCTAGGAATGGTAGAACGATGGGTTCGATGACGGCTTGGATGTACCGTGCACTATTCAGTGTCCCCTCGACGATCACCAGTGGTGTACGGCCAGTGTAGGAGATCGCTCCCCACACCATGATGCCGGGTGTTGGCCCTGTGTGCCTCGGTCGTATGCAGTCCTGATTGTGGCGCTCACCAGCACGGCGCCAAACACGCATACGACCATCATTGGCACCAAGGCAGAAGCGACTCTCATCGCTGAAGATGACACATCTCCATTCGTCCCTCCATTCACGCCTGTCGCGACACCACTGGAGGCGGGTTGCACGATGTTGGGGCGTGAGCGGAAGACGGCCTAACGGTGTGCAGGACCGTAGCCCAGCTTCATGGAGACGGTTGCGAATGGTCCTCGCCGATACCCCAGGAGCAACAGTGTCCCTAATTTGCTGGGAAGTGGCGGTGCGGTCCCCTACGGCACTGCGTAGGATCCTACGGTCTTGGCGTGCATCCGTGCGTCGCTGCGGTCCGGTCCCAGGTCGATGGGCACGTGCACCTTCCGCCGACCACTGGCGACAACATCGATGTACTGTGGAGACCTCACGCCCCACGTGTTGAGCAATTCGGCGGTACGTCCACCCGGCCTCCCACATGCCCACTATACACCCTCGCTCAAAGTCCGTCAACGGCACATACGGTTCACGTCCACACTGTCACGGCATGCTACCAGTGTTAAAGACTGCGATGGAGCTCCGTATGCCACGGCAAACTGGCTGACACTGACGGCGGCGGTGCACAAATGCTGCGCAGCTAGCGCCATTCGACGGCCAACACCACGGTTCCTGGTGTGTCCGCTGTGCCGTGCGTGTGATCAATGCTTGTACAGCCCTCTCGCAGTGTCCGGAGCAAGTATGGTGGGTCTGACACACCGGTGTCAATGTGTTCTTTTTTCCATTTCCAGGAGTGTAGTTGTATTTTTATAAGCCAACCAACAGCAGCTATCAAGGGCAGTGATGTACATGACCACAACACTAGAACAAAGTGTAATTATTTCCATATTAACAAAACAACAACGAATTTTAAGACAGTGATTGTAACATGAGGCATTAGTTGTAATGTGATAAATGTAAAAAATAGACATAAGAAGCAACAGCTACAGAATATAGTGTATTTTATAAGTGTAAATATAACCATAGTATTAAGTCTGATGTTTGCAAAAGCCTCATTAAGATGGCTCCACATAAAGAAAATGTAAATAAATAAGTAAATAAACATAGTTAAAATGATGTTGCCAATACTGCATTTTGTCAGTTTTCGTGATCGTTCACTAGATGTGTTGTCAAACTAATTTTAGGATTTCTTTATTGTATTGGCTTTTCAAGCTTAGATGAGGTTGTTATTACTGCATTTTCTTAGTTCCCATGATTTTTCATTATATGTGTAGTGCAATTTCTTTCAGAATTTATTTATTGGTATCGATCTTTCAAGGTAAGCTATTGTTGTTGATGTGGTCTTCTGTCCAGAGACTGGTTTGATGCAGCTCTCCATGCTACTCTATCCTGTGCAAGCTTCTTCATCTCCCAGTAACTACTGCAACCTACATCCTTTTGAATCTGTTTAGTGTATTCATCTCTTGGTCTCCCTCTATGATTTTTACCTTATGCTTTCCTTGCCATTGCCAGTCTACATTTTATATCCTCTCTACTTCGACCATCATCAGTTATTTTGCTCCCCAGATAGCAAAACTCCTTTACTGCTTTAAGTGTCTCATTTCCTAATCTACTTACCGCAGCATCACCCAATTTAATTCGACTACATTCCATTATCGTCATTTTTCTTTTGTTGATGTTCATCTTATATCCTCCTTTCAAGACACTGTCCATTCCGTTCAACTGCTCTTCCAAGTCCTTTGCTGTGTCTGACAGAATTACGATGTCACTGGCGAACCTCAGTTTTTATTACTTCTCCATGGATTTAAATTCCTACTCCAAATTTTTCTTTTGTTTCCTTTACTGCTTGCTCAATATACAGATTGAATAACATCGGGGATAGGCTACAACCCTGTCTCACTCCCTCCCCAACCACTGCTTCTCTTTCATGCCCCTCGACTCCTATAACTGCCATCTGGTTTCTGTACAAATTGTAAATAGCCTTTTGCTCCCTGTATTTTACCCCTGCCTCCTTCAGAATTTGAGAGAGAGTATTCCAGTCAACGTTGTCAAAAGCTTTCTCTAAGTCTACAAATGTTAGAAATGTAGGTTTGCCTTTCCTTAATCTTTTTCCTAAGATAAGTCATAGGATCAGTATTGCCTCATGTGTTCCAACATTTCTGCACAATCCAAACTGATCTTCCCCGAGGTCAGCTTCTACCAGTTTTTCCATTTATCTGTAAAGAATTCGTGTTAGTGTTTTGCAGGCGTGGCTTATTAAACTGATAGTTCGGTAATTTTCATATCTGTCAACATCTGCTTTCTTTGGGATTGGAATTATTATATTCTTCTTGAACTCTGAGGGTATTTCACCTGTCTCATACATCTTGCTCTCTAGATGGTAGAGTTTTGTTAGGCCTGGCTCTCCCAAGGCTGTCAGTAGTTCTAATGGAATGTTGTCTACTCACAGGGCCTTGTTTCGACTTAGGTCTTTCAGTGCTCTGTCAGACTCTTCACACAGTATCATATCTCCAATTTCATCTTCATCTACATTCTCTTCCATTTCTATAATATTGTACTCAAAAACATCAGCCTTGTGTAGACCCTCTATATACTCCTTCCACCTCTCTGCTTTCCCTTCTTTGCTTAGAACTGGGGTTCCATCTGAGCTCTTGATATTCATACAAGTGGTTCTCTTTTCTCCAAAGGTCTCTTTAATTTTCCTGTAGGCAGTATCTATCTAGTGATATGCATCTCTACATCCTTGCATTTGTCCTCTAGCCATCCCTGCTTAGCCATTTTGCACTTCCTGTTGATCTCATTCCTTTTTGCCTAGTTCATTTACTGCATTTTTATATTTTCTCCTTTCATCAATTAAATTCAACATATCTTCTGTTACCCAAGGATTTCTATTAGCCCTCGTCTTTTTACCTACTTGATCCTCTGCTACCTTCACTATTTCATCTCTCAAGGCTACTCATTCTTCTTCTATTGTATTTCTTTCCCCCATCATTCCCTAATGCTCTCCCTGAAGCTCTCTACAACCTCTGGTTCTTTCAGTTTATCCAGGTCCCATCTCCTCAAATTCCCACCTTTTTGCAGTTTCTTCAGTTTTAACTTACAGTTCATAACCAAGAGATTGCAGTCAGAGTCCACATATGTCCTTGGATATGTCTTACAATTTAAAACCTGGTTCCCGAATCTCTGTCTTACCATTATATAATCTATCTGAGACCTTCCAGTATCTCCAGGCTTCTTCCATGTATACAACCTTCTTTTATGATTCTTGAACCAAGTGTTAGCTATGATGAAGTTATGCTCTGTGCAGAATTCTACCAGGCGGTTTCCTCTTTCATTCCTTACCCCAAATCCATATTCACCTACTACATTTCCTTCTCTTCCTTTTCCTACTATCGAGTTGCATCCTATTATCTAGTTCCAGTGACCCATGACTATTAAATTTTCGTCTCCCTTCACTATCTGAATAATTTCTTTTATCTCATTATACATTTCATCAATCTCTTCCTCATCTGTGGAGGAAGCTGGCATATAATCTTGTACTACCATGGTAGGCATTGGCTTCATTTCTATCTTGGCCACAATAATGCGTTAACTATGCTGTTTGTAGTAGCTTACCCGCTTTCCTACTTTCCTATTCATTATTAAACCTACTCCTGCATTACCCCTATTTGATTTTGTATTTATAACCCTGTATTCACCTGACCAAAAGTCTTTTTCCTCTTGCCACTGAACTTCGCTAATTCCCAGTATATCTAACTTTAACCTATCCATTTCCCTTTTAAAATTTTCTAACTACCTGCCTGATTAAGGGATCTGACATTCCATGCTCTGATCCGTAGAACACCAGTTTTCTTTTTCCTGATAACGACGTCCTCTTGAGTAGTCCCCGCCCAGAGATCCGAATGGGGGACCATTTTACCTCCGGAATATTTTACCCAAGACGGCGCCATCATCATTTAACCATACAGTAGAGCTGCATGCCCTCGATTAAAATTACGGCTGTAGTTTCCCCTTGCTTTCAGCCGTTCACAGTACCGTTTTGGTTAGTGTTACAAGGCCAGATCAGTGAATCATCCAGACTGTTGCCCCTGCTATTACTGAAAAGACTGCTGCCCCTCATCAGGAACCACACGTTTGTCTGGCCTCTCAACAGATACCCCTTCGTTGTGGTTGCACGTACGGTACAGCTACCGGTATCTGTATCGCTGAGGCACGCAAGCCTCCCCACCAACGGCAAGGTCCATGGTTCATGGGAGGGGGGGGGGGGGGGGGGCAAGGTAAGCTATATATTTCAACTCAGGTTGTTGATATTGTGTTTTGTTAGTATTGTAGTGGTGAATTCAGACTTTCAGTTTTAGGTACATAGATAGTTAGGCAGGCATTACCGGAATGTCCGATTCTGCCCATCTGCTTTGACCCATGACATCATCAATATGGTGGAAACAGCTAGTTCCAATGTATACAATATGGTGACAATGATATCACTACATACAGACACCAGAAAATGTGAACAAAGATAAAAATGACACAGTAAGGTCTCACTGCGAAAGTAAAATGCAACAAATGTGGCAACTACAGAAAATTGAAGGTTTAGGGCAGTGACAAGCTAAATATACAACAATAAAAAACACTGCATTGTTTAAACAAACAATTAAAAAAAAATTACAACATTCCGCTACAGGAATCGGACATTTCCCTTAAACCTATATACCTCAAATGCAACTATAAATACCCAAAAAAAAGTGGAATCGGACGTGCCCAATAACCTATATAGTTCAACCACAGCTATCGATACCAAAGCACCAACACCCATAACTCTGAAACTTGGAAACAAAACCCCAACAACTCAAAAATCCAAATATCCCATATTCACTATATGAATTAAAACACAACTGACCTATCACTGCACTAACCACCAAAACTCAAAACCACGTTAGCACAATGATAACTAAAACTCAAATGAACCCAATACCACATGTTAAACTCAGCACGTCCACATCCATCACCAGAGGGCACCATCAAATACAGTTCAACAGACGGGTGGAATCGGACACTTCCATTGGCCTGATAATTCTCATTTACTGTTTGATTTCAAACACACATTTTTATTTGGATTACACATTTCGATCATTCAAAATTATCTTCAGATCTGACATAAAGTAAAATTAAATATACCACCTCATATTTTAAAACAAGTAGAGAATAGGAATTGTAGATAAATGTAGACTTTACCTAAGTAGTTGCATCAGCAACCTTTGCCACTATTCCTCCATCCCCTCTCCCCTGCCTTCTTACCCCACTCTTAATCCCCCTCATTCTGTTTCATAGTTTTACTGTTTTATGCTGTTTACATTTTACATGCTCATGTTTGGACATAATTTGTACTTTAAAAAGAATTTTCACAGAATTATGCATTCTATAATTATAGCAAGACCCCTCTCAAACTCATGATATCCCCATCATCCCCTCCCTGCTTCCATTCTCCTCCCCAAATCAGCCTAATTCCATTTCCCATTCGCTCCCCCCCCCCCCCCCCCCCTCTCCTATCTCCAACATATAACTATTTAAAACACTTACTACAGTTGCGAAACACTGTACTTTGATATGTGGTTCTGATTAGACATGACTGATTACGGATGCACCTACTTCTATAAATTCTACATGTATGTACAATTCCCTTTTTTTCTAATTAGTGTAAAATACAAGATGGCATATATTTAGTTTTACTTTATTTTGGACCTAACAATGATCTAACTGATCGAAACATGTAATCTGATTACAAATGTGCTACTGGGATGGAACAAAAGATGAGAATTATCGTAAATATTAATACAGTTGCTGTTTCACACAAGACGACTATGTCATCAATAGTGAACTATAGGCCTATAGCTCAACCCAAATTGTCAATCTGCATTTTGGTAGTGTGTAGTGTGGCTTCCTTATTCGTCTTTGTCTTTGAAGCTGGGCTACTTACTTATAGCCAATTGGCTTATGTATGGAATTCTTTGGTCAAAGTCTGTCTGATGATTTTTCTAACATTTTACCAGCACGAGTGGCTGGCATAATTGAAGCTTCACCCTCCACTAATTGTGGCAACCTGAAGTCATTACCACTGCAGTTCTCCCCTTGCTGCGTGCAACAGTCATTCGTTTTCCATGTTAGCCAATTTCATTATGTGGTCAGTTTCACACAGTGCAGAGGAACAATCTCTCCAAAATGGAAGGAATTTCACTATCATCCACAGAAAATCATCTAAGGAGGAAATCATTGTTAACACCAAAGTGGCCATCCAGACCCTTCCCTATGAAAGAGCTGAGGTAAAACAACTGAAAATCCCAGGATATTGCGGTGAGCAAAACCATTAGCTTGCAGCTTGAAGAAAGAAGCATTGCAAGCTATCAAGCACCTCACCACTGACAAGAGTATATACGTACTGCCTGCCGACAATAGAAATGTAATCACTACAATGAAGATGGAAGATTATTTGCAAAAGATTCTGGAGCTACTCAATCCAATGGGATACTGAAAGCTAAGTGCAGATCCAGCACAGTGGATCACAGGGAATATGGATCGATTAATCAAGCAGGGTGTATATATGGGCAAGAAAAAAATCCTGGATTTCCCCGTTAAAAATATTTCTTCAAGGTGAAAATACACTGTATCCTTGGTGGAAGTACATTTTACTGTGTTAAGTGACAATATACTTTTCACCGAAGCTGTAAAACTTATCAATCCTTTGAATGCCAAATGTTTTATACACCGGTATAAAACTTCAAAGCACTTCTGGAAATGAAACCTAATAAAAAACAACGTATTTTGGAAATATCTATGATGCGCGGCAACATTTACACAGCATATTTTTGTATTACAAGTGTAAACGCAAATTCCATCACATACAGCGCAGCAGCTTCCTGTGAGTAGCTTCTGAAGTACTGAAATCAAGACCGCCAAGCGCTTTTGTCAGCCAATCAGCCAATCATAGCTCACGTCACGTGACCTTGCCAGCTTCATAAAAGCAGATATTTACTATATTACTATATCTTCCTCAACGAAATTACTCAATCCCACGAGTTTCCAGCTTGCTGGAAACGTGCGGAAGTGGTCGCGATACACAAACCAGGGAAAGACCCTCTATTCCCACAGCACTACAGGCCGATTAGCCTCTTGCCAACTCTCAGCAAGATCTATGAGCGCCTCCTGCTAAGACCCATACAAGAACATATTACCAGAGAGCAAATTCTGCCGGATTTCCAATTTGGATTCCGGCAGAACCACTCTGCCCCACAACAGGTCATGAGAATGGTTGAAGCAGCCACAGAGGGCTTCAACCACAGAGGCTACTGTGGGATAGTGCTACTAGACGTAGCCAAAGCCTTTGATTCAGTATGGCATAGAGGGCTACTCTACAAGTTGTACACACAAGGGTTTCCCAGGAGCATAGTTCAGCTGATCAAGAGCTACCTCACGAATAGGACTTTCTCCGTCAAGGTAGAAACTGCCACCTCCACCAGAAGGCGTATTCGTGCCGGGGTGCCACAGGGTTCGGTCCTGGGGCCCGTATTGTACAGTTTGTACACTGCGGACACTCCAATGGCCCCCCTGGTGCACACTGCGCAGTACGCGGACGACACAGCCTTCTACACGAGAAATGCGAACAAGGACCTGGTCATTCGTAGGCTACAAAGGGTTTTAGACAACACAGAAACCTGGCCCGTCGCTGGAGCATCACCATCAATTCTGAGAAGACGCAGGCAATGCTGATTACCCGAAGGCTCGGAAGGCGTGAACCTCCTCAACGTCCCCCCCTCCACCTCCACCTAAACGGAACCCAACTCCCCTGGCGCAGAACCGCCAAGTACCTTGGCGTAACCTTGGACTCTCGTCTTACGTGGAACCCCCACATAGACGAGGTCCACAGGAAGGTCTGCGCCAGAATGTCCATCCTATACCCTATCCTGAACACAACCAGCTCCCTTCCCTGCCCAGTAGCAGCAAATGTATACCAGGCCCTGATCCGGCCGGTAATGGAGTATGCGTGCCCTGTCTGGGGATACGCGGCAAAGCAGCACCTGGACAAACTCCAGAGGCTGCAGAACCACGCCCTCAGAAGGGCACTGCATCTACCTCTTGGATTCCCCACAGACGACCTGCACGCCGCAGCCGAAATCCCACTCCTGAGAGAGCGTTTCCAGGATCTGGCAAGGGCCTTCTATGAAGGTTCCTCCAGATCCGGAAATGCACTCATCCACTCCCTAGGTCGGTATGACATGTCCCGCGATAAGCACAAGCGCCCTATGACGATCTTCGACGATTAAGTCGAAGAGAAAATCCAAATACCCAATCCCTAATCCAGTTCCTTCCCATATAACACCAATCATCTCGCCTACCTCAGGCAAGTACCAGGCACATTCACAACAATTCATCGCATATCACAGACACCAAAAATATATAGAAAAATCACACACATCTGTACACAGGGGAGTAAAAGCCGAAAGGCTACAAACTCCCCCTCACACTTCCCCAAAGAGGGGAAAGTAACAGATGAAAGCAGCAGCTTACTATATCTTCGTCGTTTACCAACCATGGCTGGACAGACTGCGTCACAAATACAATGTTTATCAACTAACATTTATACAACACCATATAAAAAATTTATTTTAATACAATCCATTATGGAGTCGAGATAGCAGTTGTCGTTATACTGGTTATCACTGTTAGCATTCAACCGCGATTCTTATACATATATTTTAACAACGCTTCAAGAGACAATGCTCTCACCATCAGGTTGTAAAGTCTATGTCATGAAATTAAACGGACTAAAAAGACAAAATACCATCACAAATAGTTGGGAAGTCCATAGAGTAAAACAGAATTAAAAGTATATTGGACTGTGGGTCCTCGTCTTACATTGAAGTTGTTGACACAAGTCGATGGCCGTCCCATAGCTACCAAATATGCTGTCGCACTGTGCCGGCTCGGGAGCTGTTGTGGACTGACGTGCCTAGGTGTTGTGGCGTGGTTACAGCCGTGTGCTTGACGGTAACGCTATGCTATTGGGCGCCTGATTTCCTTATTGCATTGGTCTGCCATCGTTAGCCTCTAGCAACTCCGTCAGTGACATGCTACAAGTTTAAAGTCGCATACCTTCCCTAAAATAATTCTAAAAACCCGCTAAAAAATCCCATTTCTTTAAAATTATCTTGTGCATTTAGAATATTGCTTTGTTTCTTTTCATGCATAGCTATCTCAAATTCCTCTAGTAAATCAAGTTTCCTCCCTTTCTTTTCTACGTGCAATATTTCTACGTTGTCTTCTATGCTATTAAGGGGATGGCATGTTTCATATATATGGTTCGCAACAGCTGATTTGTCATAATTTCCTAACCTGAACGCATCTTTATGTTCTTTATACCGGATCGCGAATGATCTTCCTGTCTGCCCTATATATTTTGCATCACAAGTTCTGCACTGAATCTTATAAATTCCCGATCTTTCAAACTTATTGCTCTTCTCGCCAATATCGTGCTTAAGGTTATACCTCACTAGGTTATTAGTCTGAAAAGCTATTTTAACATTGTAAGGCTTAAAAATATTTCCTATCCTTTGCTGTATCATCCCATGTAGGCTTTCGCGGCCGGCGTCTTCATCAGTAAACACTTCCGGGCTAAGTTGCCGTGGTCGATCTGTAGAACTTCTTCTCCCTGACGTTTAGTTCTCAACATCTTCCGAGGTGAGTCTGTTCAGTAGTATAGCATCGTGATATTTTTCACTTTCTCTCCATCAGGTTTTTTCTTTTTGCGCTTATTACTTTTCCGTAACAGTTTTTTACCATATCTATTCTGTAACCGTTATTCATCGCTATTCTCTTAACGGTATTAATTTCAGTCTCCCTATCTTTTTCGTTTATAGGTATATTGACTGCCCTATGCACGAGACTACGGAAAGCAGCTTCTTTATAAGCCTGCGGATGGCATGAATCATTCGGGATCACGGCATCAGTCGTTTGATTTCTATAAACGGAGAACGCATGCTTGTTAACCTGCTTTTTTATATTCAGGTCCAGGAACTTTAAACAATTGTCAGTTTCATACTCCACGGTAAATTCTATTTTCTTATGTGCGTCGTTGAACTTTTTTACTATTTCCTCAACCATCGACAAGTAACAGAGTGTCGTCAACATATCGTTTGTAATAAACAATTTTATCCATAATGTTATCGTCAGAATTTAGAACTTTATCTTCAAGGTCATTGATAAAAATGTCCGCTATAGTTCCTGAAATACTGGACCCCATGGCTAACCCATCGTTCTGAATATAAAATTTGTTATTAAACGTAAAATAATTAAAACTTGTAATGAGCTGTAGGAGTTCAATAAATTCAATTGTCTCTTGCGTTGAAATTTTACCGTATTTAAGGAAATTTCTCTTAATGATTTCTATAGTTTCGTTAACCGGAACACTGGAGTATAAGTTCTTAACATCCAACGAAACCAAATGGGAAGTGTCAGTGACTGGCGTATCTTTAATTTCACCTACCACGCACCGAATAGTTATTTTTATACACGTAAGTCTTTTTCAGAATTTGGTTCAACAATTTCGTTATTTTATATGCTGGACTATTTCGACCGTTAACAATCGGACGAACCGGATGCAGCTTTATGTATCTTCATCTGTGATCTTAATTTGGGGGGCCGTTGGATTCATGATAACACATCTTCTTTTTTCGGCTTCTGTCAGCAGGAAGTGTGTGCGTTTAAGAACATTTTTTAGTTTAACTGTCGATTCTATAAATAAAAAAACTTAATGAAGTGAAAGCTATTGCCACGAAAGCGGATAAGGGGAATACGGTCGTAATATTAAAAGAGGAGGAGTACGTTTCGAAGACCTTAGCGTTTTTTGTTGAAAATAGCATTACGGAAATTCCGAAAGACATAACAGCCAATTTCCAAATTAAACTAAAAACCTGATGCTGAAAATACTGAACTGGCAAACACCTGAAGACAGAAGCAAACTATCCTGTGAAGGCAGACTTACGATGTTTCAAAAACTTATGTCATTAATCTGGATATTGTGAGGATAAGATTGGCTAATTACACCAGGCGCAAAAGCTTTTAAACAATCTTTCTTCCCTTGATCCATACTTGAATGCAACGGGAAGAAGCCCTAATAAATGGTACAATGCCATGCACTTTCCGGAATTGAGTGCACTTTCGTTGTCTACAGTGCCTCCGGTACATACTGCGGTCGGCAGTCTATTTCCGCAGTAACATCCAATAGAGTGGTATAGAGGACAGAGTAGCCAATGGGAATCGGTGAATATAATGACTTGTTTCAGCAGAAAATACGAACTCGTGACTTTTGTTTTCGACATGGATAGCGCGAGACTGACAGTTATTGATCTAAGGGCGATGTACTTGAGGACAATATTATGGAAATGGAAGAGGATGTAGATAAAGATCAAATGGGAGATACGATACTGCGTGAAGAGTTTGACAGAGCACTGAAAGACCTGAGTCGAAACAAGGCCCCGGGAGTAGACAACATTCCATTGGAACTACTGACGGCCTTGGAAGAGCCAGTCCTGACAAAACTCTACCATCTGGTGAGCAAGATGTATGAGACAGGCGAAATACCCTCAGACTTCAAGAAGAATATAATAATTCCAATCCCAAAGAAAGCAGGTGTTGACAGATGTGAAAATTACCGAACTATCAGTTTAAAAAGTCACAGCTGCAAAATACTAACGCGAATTCTTTACAGACGAATGGAAAAACTGGTAGAAGCCGACCTCGGCGAAGATCATTTTGGATTCCATAGAAATGTTGGAACACGTGAGGCAATACTGACCCTACGACTTATCTTAGAAAATAGATTAAGGAAAGGCAAACCTACATTTCTAGCATTGGTGGACTTAGAGAAAGCTTTTGACAATGTTGACTGGAATACTCTCTTTCAAATTCAAAAGGTGGCAGGGTTAAAATACAGGGAGCGAAAGCTATTTACAATTTGTACAGAAAGCAGATGGCAGTTATAAGAGTCGAGGAGCATGAAAGGGAAGCAGCGGTTGGGAAGGGAGTGAGACAGGGTTGTAGCCTGTCCCCAATGTTATTCAATCTGTATATTGAGCAAGCAGTAAAGGAAACAAAAGAAAAATTCGGAGTAGGTATTAAAATCCATGGAGAAGAAATAAAAACTTTGAGGTTCGCCGATGACATTGTAATTCTGTCAGAGACAGCAAAGGACTTGGAAGAGCAGTTGAACGGAATGGACAGTGTCTTGAAGGGAGGATATAAGATGAACATCAACAAAAGCAAAACGAGGATAATGGAATGTAATCGAATTAAGTCGGGTGATGCTGAGGGAATTAGATTAGGAAATGAGACACTTAAAGTAGTAAAGGAGTTTTGCTATTTGGGGAGCAAAATAACTGATGATGTTCGAAGTAGAGTGGATATAAAATGTAGACTGGCAATGGCAAGGAAAACGTTTCTGAAGAAGAGAAATTTGTTAACATCGAGTATAGATTTAAGTCTCACGAAGTGTTTTCTGAAAGTATTTGTATGGAGTGTAGCCATGTATGGAAGTGAAACATGGACGATAAATAGTTTGGACAAGAAGAGAATAGAAGCTTTCGAGATGTGGTGCTACAGAGGAATGCTGAAGATTAGATGGGTAGATCACATAACTAATGAGGAGGTATTGAATAGAATTGGGGAGAAGAGGAGTTTGTGCACAACCTGACAAGAAGAAGGGTCCGGTTGGCAGGACATGTTCTGAGGCATCAAGGGATCACAAATTTAGCATTGGAGGGCAGCGTGGAGGGTAAAAATCGTAGAGGGAGACCGAGAGATGAATACACTAAGCAGATTCAGAAGGACGTAGGTTGGAGTAAGTACTGGGAGATGAAGAAGCTTGCACAGGATAGAGTAGAATGGAGAGCTGCATCAAACCAGTCTCAGGACTGAAGACAACAACAACAACAACATTATTGATTATAAAGTTGGTTACTGATTTTTGTACGTATTTCTTATAATGTATGTTTCTCGGAATATGACAGTATTTCTTGAGACATTATTTCGTATTCCAAGATTATAGTTTGGTAGTGAGTTGGCGATGCCAACGAACGTGATCTGTAGTGTAGCCCGACGTCTAGGTTAGGCTGAAATGTAACAGTTTGATTGTGAGCTGGCGGAACCAACAAATGTGAGTGTAAGAAAACAGGTTGTCGTGACGGAGTGGTCTGTAGCAGAGACCAATGATCGTTTCGAAAACTTCGTGGGGTATTTTCGAAATGTGATTACCGAGTTTGTAGTTAGTCAACCTAACCTAACGAGGAGCCTTAGTGTACAGTTTAAATTTTACAGAATAGTCTGTTTTATACGATAACATTTTGCACTACGTATTCCATTATGCCGCTACGTAATGTCATACACTCCGCATGACGACTTTTATCGAACACTACTTTCTCAGTGGTGGCAACGTATTCCCATCATCTGCCGCACAAACAGTTACCAGCTACAGCATGCAAACACAAAAGCTGCAGACACCGCAAGTGCACTTTTACCCGTACCTCAATTTACGTTTAACGACCTGAAAATAGGCGCCAACACGAATTCCATTGAAGGGACAGGGTCTGCAACAAATCGACATGGCAGTCTTCACCGCGCTTCGATTCGTATCTGATCAAATAGAGGAATGGTGAGAACCAGACTCGTTCATGAATTTCATGTTAAGTAGCTTAGTACAATCCACGTCAGTAACTATTTGTATTATTCTTCTGTTCCATTATGTAGGTCTCATACTGGGTGAAATGATTTTTTGATTTCATTTTTTCGAACTATTACTATAACGTCGTGCGCGATTCGATTATTTCTGATCACCGTTTTTGTAAATACATTTATTATCTATTTCTTATGAAGAGGCTATTGACAAATGGTGGTGTAGCGTAGTCCGCAGGGCAGCTCTGCTTGAAAAGTCAAAATGCTGTGGCAGACTTGTGATGGCGAGTAGCCGGATAGATCGGAATCTCGTAACACTTTTAAAATCATCTACATACTTATTCTGCAAACTACCGGTACTACATACTGAAATCTTTCACCTCATAGCCAATCGTAATATTTAAACCAGTGTGAAATTATGATGGCTCCTGGAAGTATATTCCATTCAGTTAAACTCAGAAGTTCTGTAAGCTGCTCTATAATGAGGAAGGATTTGCCAGAACTGTACCACGTTCAATGACATCAAATACCCACTTACCTGATACAAGTTCCCTTTGCATACCGGTAATTTCCTTTTACCAAACATTTATTCGACCATTTTTACGTAGACAGGCATCAATACAGACTTCTCTACAAAAGGAAAACTTCAAGTTTCATTTCGGTTCCTTAAGAATGGGTTAATTTGGCAAACACTTTACCAAGAATTATGACTGCCCCTCATTTTACATCTCTCCCTATGAATGCTATGATATTTCTTTCAAGAAAGCTAGCACTGCCACTTTCCTCAATAAAATGTTTGAGAGATACGACGTGACAGCTGGGTAACACTTTTTGTCTGCCGACTGGCGAACAAGCCCGTGTCAGATCCGTCACCGCGCCGTTAGGATTGGATAGCCGCCCACTCACGGGTGATAAAATTGTCACTCTCCGTGCATTCTCTATTTCCTATAAACGACACAGTGACATGCAAATATCAACATCTTCGCACGACGTGACTGTGCACGAAGACGATATCAATAATGCCACACTTACAGAAGAAACGGGAGAAGACCAGCACTTCTCGACAAAAATTTGAAAAATTATTTGGATATAAATATAAAAATTAAAGGATGGAAAGAAATCAGTCGTATAATATTTTCAAGTACTTGGGGCAACATGTGCTCAGCTGGGACAGAAATCTCATGTTAATGCAAGTAAAATGCGAAGTAATTCATCAAAACTTTCGACAATCATTCGAAAATATTGAAAAAATTTCATTGTCGATGTTTATGAAACACTGTTTAAAGCTTTCACTTATCCTAACACTCCAAGGGTAGTGTACTCACTATTCTTTTTATGATATTTTCTTTTTCGTCTCATTAGGTCACAAATAATTACCGTCTTTTAGGAACTCATATTGACAACTGACGTTTGGTTAAAAAAAGAAGTATCATCCTTCACGAGCGCACTCCAAATCAAAAATTACCGGTATCTTTAATCTGCTCGAAAAAAACGTGTATACAGTGCTGATGTTGTAATGTCTCGATGTTGTCCGTTCGTACTTACTTGGATTTTTGGGTACTGATGTCGCAGCATGCGCGACAATAATCCCACAATAGCGTTAGTACTCATGCCGCGTGTACCTATTAATAAAAAGAAACATGTATCTTGTCTCTAACTCTCATTCACAATGTCAACAAAATTTACTTTGTCAAAGTTAATATACTGAGTTGCTTTGGAATTTATAATCCTTGTTTTTTCTTTCTCTTCGTCTCTTTTACAAGAAATCTGTAAACTGCCAGAGCATTATATGGTTTTCATCAATAGAAACTTAACTTTCAACATGGCAACAAAAATATTGCGGAATGGTAGTGCAGAGAACAAACGGTACCGGTGCTGGCGATAATGATAATTCATCAGTTAATAGAACAGAAAATTTGAACGTAGCACTTGAAATTAGAGACTGCTACTGATGTACAGTACCTTTGTTGACCCGTAACACACTATAAAAGTTTTCCGAGTTTGTACGACTTGAAATACGGTACCGGTATTGTAAAGGAAATTATGCTGCACTCTGGGCTAAATAAACGCTTGGATTCTGCGGTTTGTTGATATTTCAAAGATTTGTACAGTGCCTCAATTTCAACAGCTTTCGAACATCGCGAAAATCATTGACACAAAGAGTTGTGACATATCATTGTGGATATAAACGAGCAGTGTAAGCAAATGGGGAGGTCTTCAGTCGGAGTGTAGGTCAGTAGTGGTACAAAACAAATACATAAATAAAGTTGAAGAAACATACCTTAAATTTTGATGGCAATAACTGCTTTTCAAAAAGCAGTTATTTCTTTATTAAATACTGCAACATATTTTAACTGTATAATACTAACCCTAAAACATTTTGTAATAACATGAAAGTTTGCAGTGATAATATCGTCTCTTCATGACATGCTGCTTCATGTGACCCACAATGTTTCAGTTTTGAAAAAGTCGATCATTATTTTCTCACTCATCTTCCGTGTATTTAAGTTCTCCAAGTCTGATATCGGCACTTCATGTCAACAGCCTGGCAGACCACAACGACGCAGATGAGCATAAGACTTAATAGGAAAAGGATTTTTGTCACCTGAGCAATAACAATTTATTTTTAAAATCACATTTATTTCATTACATTGGGAGACTAAATTCAAACTGCTGAGTTGTCAAAAATTCCGAGCGTTATACGACAGATAATAGGGCCTACATTTTTTTTTTTTATTTTGCACGTCTAGTTCCATAGGACCAAACTGACGAGGAAATCTCCCCCGTCATGGAACTTGTCAGTACATGAAATAACAACATAAAAGTAATAACAGATAAAATAGAATTTTTATTAATCCCAAAAAAACAATCTTAAGTTTATGTAAACGCAATCAACAATGTAACACAGGAATCAGCTTAATTATTCAAGGAACTCCACGACAGAATTGGAGGAGTAACCCATGAGGAAACTCTTCAGTTTCAATTCGAAAGCGCGTGGAATACTGCTAAGATTTTTGAATTCTTGTGGTAGTTTATTGAAAGTGGATGCAGCAGTGTACCCAGAGGCGCCGACTTGAAAATATTTTTGGGGGGGCAAGAATCATTTTATTAGGTACTACATTTGACAGATAACTTTGCGTTTCCATCTAGGCTACTTGTTCGACACCACTCCAAACCAGTCCTAGTTGCAGATGACATCAGTGTATTGATTGAAGGTGGAAATAGAAAGGCTCTTAGGCTGTATGCTGAAGTCACAAATGAAAAGATTTCAGAGTGGTTTGTGGGGAATAAGCTACTGATTAACCCTTAAAAAAAGAAAAAAAAACCGCCACTATACAATTCCACACACAGCAAAATTAAAAATCCATTAAAACCAAATATTTCTCTGGAAAACCAAAAAATTAAGTGTCACTGAAACAAAATTGCTTTGTTTACTTACAAGACAATCGGAAATGGAGTTCCCACATCACATTCTTAAATTCTAAGCTTTCTAAAATGACCTATGCAATGAGAATTACACTCCTGGAAATTGAAATAAGAACACCGTGAATTCATTGTCCCAGGAAGGGGAAACTTTATTGACACATTCCTGGGGTCAGATACATCACATGATCACACTGACAGAACCACAGGCACATAGACACAGGCAACAGAGCATGCACAATGTCGGCACTAGTACAGTGTATATCCACCTTTCGCAGCAATGCAGGCTGCTATTCTCCCATGGAGACGATCGCAGAGATGCTGGATGTAGTCCTGTGGAACGGCTTGCCATGCCATTTCCACCTGGCGCCTCAGTTGGACCAGCATTCGTGCTCGACGTGCAGACCGCGTGAGATGACGCTTCATCCAGTCCCAAACATGCTCAATGGGGGACAGATCCAGAGATCTTGCTGGCCAGGGTAGTTGACTTATACCTTCTAGAGCACGATGGGTGGCACGGGATACATGCGGACGTGCATTGTCCTGTTGGAACAGCAAGTTCCCTTGCCGGTCTAGGAATGGTAGAACGATGGGTTCGATGACGGTTTGGATGTACCGTGCACTATTCAGTGTCCCCTCGACGATCACCAGTGGTGTACGGCCATTGTAGGAGATCGCTCCCCACACCATGATGCCGGGTGTTGGCCCTGTGTGCCTCAGTCGTATGCAGTCCTGATTGTGGCGCTCACCTGCACGGCGCCAAACACACATACGACCATCATTGGCACCAAGGCAGAAGCGACTCTCATCGCTGAAGACGACACGTCTCCATTCGTCCCTCCATTCACGCCTGTCGCGACACCACTGGAGGCGGGCTGCACGATGTTGGGGCGTGAGCGGAAGACGGCCTAACGGTGTGCGGGACCGTAGCCCAGCTTCATGGAGACGGTTGCGAATGGTCCTCGCCGATACCCCAGGAGCAACAGTGTCCCTAATTTGCTGGGAAGTGGCGGTGCGGTCCCCTACGGCACTGCGTAGGATCCTACGGTCTTGGCGTGCATCCGTGCGTCGCTGCGGTCCGGTCCCAGGTCGTCTGGCACGTGCACCTTCCGCCGACGACTGGCGACAACATCGATGTACTGTGGAGACCTCACGCCCCACGTGTTGAGCAATTCGGCGGTACGTCCACCCGGCCTCCCGCATACCCACTATACGCCCTCGCTCAAAGTCCGTCAACTGCACATACAGTTCACGTCCACGCTGTCGCGGCATGCTACCAGTGTTAAAGACTGCGATGGAGCTCCGTATGCCACGGCAAACTGGCTGACACTGACGGCGGCGGTGCACAAATGCTGCGCAGCTAGCGCCATTCGACGGCCAACACCACGGTTCCTGGTGTGTCCGCTGTGCCGTGCGTGTGATCATTGCTTGTACAGCCCTCTCGCAGTGTCCGGAGCAAGTATGGTGGGTCTGACACACCGGTGTCAATGTGGTCTTTTTTCCGTTTCCAGGAGTGTATATGGAACAACACAAGTGCTGAAGGAGAGAGGTGTATTATGCACGCATACTTTCCCTTTTGAGTTATGACATCATATTCTTGGAAAATTACCTCACAGCATAACAACTTTAAAGTAACAAAAAAAGATTGTGAGGATAATGAAAAATGCAAACAGCTGAAAATCATGCAAACTACGATTGGCTGGCGACTAGCCCCTACCCCTCGACTCGCTGAAACGTCAATCACAATGTCATTTCAGTCGGAGTATAGGTCAGTAGTGGTACAAAACAAATACATAAATAAAGTTGAAGAAACATCCTTAATTTTTGATGTCAAATGTACTCCTCCTCAGATCATTCCTGCATATGAACTCCACATATGGCATCAAGGTCGAGCTTCATCGATTCAACTCTATGGGCGTTCAGAAGGGCGATGGCATAAGTTTATGTAAACGCATTATAGAACGAAGTTACGTTTTCACGCTCCGCAGACAAGAAAACGATCGCTCAGCGGTGCAGGACGTTACCGGAATCGTCAGCATTACAAGTATGAATTTCACTAGTTCAGGCAGTAGGCCAAACTGTTGGCTGGATCACTACTTTGGATAATCTCATGAAACATGCTTCGGTGGAGAAGCAAGCGTTCTTTGTCTATATCTGATTCGTAGAAAGATAAAATATCGAATGAATGTTTGTTATCACCAAGAAGAAATTGTTCAATTTGATTTACAAACATGAATGATTGAGTTTTTACCGTGATTCCAAGAAGCTGATGGATGTATCCATTGTTTCATAATACATTCTTCTATATTTGTCACATACTTCAGTGAATGTTTCTAGAGATGAATTGATGGAGTCATCATATTTCTTAGGGAATTTTCTTTTACGGGGTAATTTTGGGGAATCAACATCCATATCTTGACATTCTGAAGTCACTTCACCCCAGAATGATTCAAAATTGTTTCTCATAAATTTAATAGAAGTTACAAGAGTGAAAATCATCTTATTGGCCTCCTCTAAGTGTAGTGATTTCTCTGTAGTGCTATGTTTACAGTATCAATGTGACCAAACAGTTTTACCAAAAGTGATATCATGAAAAAGAAATCATATATCTGCGTATTAATCAAAAGCAGTTTGCTTTGGCCCCAGTGTCGAATAGTCATTTCTTGAAACATTTAGAAAAAATTCCTGAAGTTCTGTATAGTTGGACAAAACTGAAGACATTGCCAAGTATCTTACAGCCCACCTTGTAAGACAGAGTGGTTTCAAATTTGTAGAGGCATCTGCCTTCAGGTGAGCAAAAAGATCTAATCTTTTAGGTGAATCTCTCACAAAATGCATTAAGTCCTTCATAACATTCAATGCATTACGACATTCTGGAACTGCTTTCACCGTGTCTTGTAGTGTTAGATTTAAACTATGTGCAAGGAAGTGCACAAACATAGCTTTCTTCTCCATTTCCGTAAACTTTGCCTGGACACCATTATATAATCCGGCCATGTTAGCTGAACCGTCAAAGCATTGGCCCCTACAATTAGATGTAGGCAAACAAATCGTCTTAAAATGTCGATAATAATATCAAACAGAGCCTTAGCTGCGGTACTTTATATTGAGTATAGCCCTAAAAAATATTCTTCTATCTCTAACGAAGCATCAACAAATCTTATACAGATACTAAATTGCTCTTTGGTGGCTATGTCTGTTGTTTCGTCTGCTATTATTGCAAAATACTCTGCGCTCTTGATATCCTCCAATAATTTTCTGAGAACTGTATGACTTAAAATGGCCAAAATTTCGTTTTGCACATCATGGGATTTCCATTTGAAGTTTCGCGCTGTAGCCATATTAAAAGTAGCTGGTTATCTTCACATCGAAGGCGTAATAAATTGTCAAAGTTACTTGTTTCATCAGTATGCCCACGTATTGAAAGCCCCTGCACACCTAAACAACGGAGGGAAGATATGATTTTTAGTAAACAAGCTCGGTTTTCTTTCATTTGTGTCAGTTTTTCTTTGGAAATCTGATATTCGATTTTAAGGATTTGAATTCCAGTACAGATTCTCTGTGGCAGCCCGACGCTTCATGCGCTTTAAACTTTTCTACCCCTTTCTTCCTGTTCGAAAAACCAGTTTCCATGAAAGTTTTTTCCAGTTTGTGAGAAAACTGAAAACGATTTTCTTCAAACAACTGTTTGCAAATTTTGCAAAAAATAACATCTTTTACCTTATTGTAATCGATCCATGCAAATTGCTGTTTCCAAGAGGGCTGATAACAGCGTTGTTTTTTTCCGGGAACGGTGTTTTTTGTCACCACCACAGTTCTGTCACTATCTGTGTCTTTGTTGTCACACACAGCACCACTAACACTGGGTCTAGCTTCACCATCGCTAACACTTGACACATTGTCACATTTCTTCCTAATTATAAACTTGTCCATTTTAAAATGGACAGTAAGGGACGAAAGATTAACAACTGAACCGAATCACAGCAAGACTAACTGACCACTGGCGATGCCCAGCTCCGGAAAAGTTACGTTCGCTGCAAACATTAGCTGCGGCCTGCGTAACAGTACTGTGCGCCTAACAACAAGTAGCCATGTAAGGCTAGGCACAAATTGAGACGCGTATAGCACGTGTGACGTGACACGACACTACAGCGCGACACGCACGTGCCGCACGAGTCGCGCGGGTGCAGCGCATATTGCGACGCGTACACCACACTTTGCAAAACTCAAAAAGTTTGCAACGAAAATTAGGGGTCGCTATGATTTTGCGTTTGGTGCGTATTACACCATATGTTGCTGCGTATGAAATTTAGCTAACATGTTGAATTTTTGTTTAGACTTGGGAGGAGGTCTATATCTGCCTCCGATGTCGAGAAAATGGATCCCATGTAGCGCGCTCACTTCCGATCCCACGCCCGCGAGAATGAAATACTCGCAACATCTCTCGTATCTCCTAAACCGCTCGAGACATCGAAACGAAAGTTTGGCGAATGATAGCACACAGGGAGGAGAGTGTTTTGCCAAATTCTTAAACACACGGAACTTTCTTATCTACGGCAATATATCAGTACTTATACTCCCCTTTTTATTTATTTCACTCCTGTGACTGTAATTTTTTGAGGTTTATCGACAGCTAGCGAAACAAGAGCTTCCTAGAATGAAAATAAATATGAAATCTCTTCTTTTATATTTCTGCAAACCGACACAATGAAGTTTTTCGTAAGCTTTGGAGCTCTGTGATTGCCAATTACTTGTTTAATGAGGCACTCAATTTCAGAATTCTGTCTCAATAGCTGCTGTGAGATGAGTTTGACAAATTACACTGTGACAAAGGAAGTACAATTAAACCAGTCACCAAGAGAAATGTGGCCGTTACTCACAAACGGTGATGCTTCTTCGAATGAGAAAAGGTTAACAACTCACACATAAATAGATTGCCAATTCTGTTGGAATTTTGGTAGAATCTCCGTAACCCATCGTATTTTTTTACACTGAGAGACTGGAATGGAAACTTACCTGAAGATTTTATTCCTTCTCTTGATCTGAGCAGTATTAAAATAATGACGAGCGTTCCTTCGGGCGGAATGATAGGCACATGCCAGATAGTGATTACTCACCTACGGCTTGACAAACTGACAATGTGTGATCGCGAATAAAATAGTTGTTATTGAGAAAAATAAACAATTGATCTGTCGCGCAACACAATGGTCAGTGTATTGTCAGCAGCGGAGGATAATGCGCGTGACAGGATTGCAGAAGCTAGCCATGGTGTCTTGTGAGTTGGAGTTCGAAAAGTAGTTTCATGAAAGTAGATCTGCCTTTGTCATCTGTACATTTCAACAAATTAAATATATCGTATCATAACACTCTTTTAGGATATTCCTACTTTCGTAATAATACCGATCATTTTCTTCATTTGTGTGGCCAGTTGTATAATTAGTTTATTAATGCTGATAATGTGCATGCAACAATTGAAATGCTTTTTCTCATCACGGCGAACCAATTACAACATTGTTATTTGTGACTGCTTTTCGTCTCTTTCTAGCTTGCAGTGGAAATGTGATGTTCACATGCATGTAATACAGTGTGTAGTATTACATTATTACATCCATATCAGAGTAATCACAGTGAGACTTGTATACTTCTTGGACGCTTTTTACCAGGAGCACAAAGGGATCACAACTGTGGAGATATCCCTTTCTAAATTTTTGTAACAGATCGTACAGATACGCCAGCATACTAGGCAGCGAGAAGATAACCTTGTTTTACTTTCCTGCCTTAATTCATAATCACATGATTTCATAATATTCCTTGCTTCCTTATTCACTACCCACTGTCCCTTCTTGCGATCGGAAAACATCGCGGAGGCATGTGATACAATTCCAGCGGCCAATGGCTCGTCAGTTACTGAAGTATGCATTTTTCTTTATAGAAGAAAAACAAAACAAAACAAAATTATACAGATATAAATAACAGAAAAGTATAATGTAGTAACGAAGAAAGCTGGAGCATTTAAATGGGGAAAAAAGGAACACTACCCAAAGGCAATAAAATTTAGTACACAGAAAGGCAAAATTTCTCGTATGGGCAATACTACCACTGTTCATATGCGCCGTTCCGATGTGAGCAAATGGCCGGGCTACTTTTCCGCTCCCCGCCTCAAATTTCCCACGGTGCTAGCGAGGCATCCGCGACGCGCGACCTGGCGCAGGCGCGTGTCGCGTCCCAGTCAAGTCGCGTCGCAATTTGCGCGGTCCCATTTGAACCTGCGATGTTACAAAAACACGCGCTGCGCTGCGCTGCGTCGCGCCACACGCGCTATACGCGTCTCAATTTGCGCCTAGCCTAACAATAGTGTTGATTATTGTCAGGGCCGGCTCTAGGGAGGGGGAGGGGCGAACCGTGCCATCGCCCAGGGCGGCAGATTTTTGGGGGCGGCAAATCCATCTTGCGTAAATGAAGGAATGTGAGAATAAATTGGAAATACAAATTATTCGTAAAATCAAGGGTCTTATTGAAAATTATCTGTTGTTGTTGTTGTGGTCTTCAGTCCTGAGACTGGTTTGATGCAGCTCTCCATGCTGCTCTATCCTGTGCAAGCTTCTTCATCTCCCAGTACCTACTGCAACCTATATCCTTCTGAATCGGCTTAGTGCATTCATCTCTTGGTCTCCTTCTACGATTTTTACCCTCCACGCTGCCCTCCAATACTAAATTGGTGACCCCTTGATGCCTCAGAACATGTCCTACCAACCGATCCCTTCTTCTAGTCAAGTTGTGCCACAAACTTCTCTTCTCCCCAATCCTATTCAATACTTCCTCATTAGTTATGTGATCTACCCATCTAATCTTCAGCATTCTTCTGTAGCACCACATTTCAAAAGCTTGTATTCTCTTCTTGTCTAAACTATTTATCGTCCATGTTTCACTTCCATACATGGCTACACTCAATACAAATACTTTCAGAAACGACTTCCTGACACTTAAATCTATACTCAATGTTAACAAATTTCTCTTCTTCAGAAATGCTTTCGTAGCCATTGCGTCTACATTTTATATCCTCTATTTCGACCATCATCAGTTATATTGCTCCCCAAATAGCAGAACTCCTTTACTACTTTAAGTGTTTCATTTCCTAACCTAATTTCCTCAGCATCACCCGACTTAATTCGACTACATTCCATTATCCTTGTTTTGCTTTTGTTAATGTTCACCTTATATCCTCCTTTCAAGACACTATCCATTCCGTTCAACTGCTCTTCCAAGTCCTTTGCTGTCTCTGACAGAATCACAATGTCATCGGTGAACCTTAAAGTTTTTATTTCTTCTCCATGGATTTTAATACCTACTCCGAATTTTTCTTTTGTTTCCTTTACTGCTTGCTCAATATACAGATTGAATAACATCGGGGAGAGGCTACAACCCTGTCTTACTCCCTTCCCAACCACTGCTTCCCTTTCATGTCCCTCGACTCTTATAACTGCCATCTGGTTTCTGTACAAATTGTAAATAGCTTTTCGCTCCCTGCATTTTACCCCTGCCATCTTCAGAATTTGAAAGAGAGTATTCCAGTCATTGTCAAAAGCTTTCTCTAAGGCTACAAATGCTAGAAACGTAGGTTTGCCTTTCCTTAATCTAGCTTCTAAGATAAGTCGTAGGGTCAGTATTGCCTTACGTGTTCCAATATTTCTAAGGAATCCAAACTGATCGTCCCCTAGGTCGGCTTCTACAAGTTTTTCCATTTGTCTGTAAAGAATTCGTGTTAGTATTTTGCAGCCGTGACTTATTAAACTGATCGTTCGGTAATTTTCACATCTGTCAACACCTGCTTTCTTTGGGATTGGAATTATTATATTCTTCTTGAAGTCTGAGGGTATTTCGCCTGTCTCATACATCTTGCTCACCAGATGGTAGAGTTTTGTCAGGTCTGGCTCTCCCAAGGCCGTCAGTAGTTCTAATGGAATGTTGTCTACTCCCGGGGCCTTGTTTCGACTCAGGTCTTTCAGTGCTCTGTCAAACTCTTCACGCAGTATCATATCTCCCATTTCATCTTCATCTACATCCTCTTCCATTTCCATAACATTGTCCTCAAGAACATCGCCCTTGTATAGACCCTCTATATACTCCTTCCACCTTTCTGCTTTCCCTTCTTTACTTTGAACAGGGTTTCCATCTGAGCTCTTGATATTCATACAAGTGGCTCTCTTTTCTCCAAAGGTCTCTTTAATTTTCCTGTAGGCAGTATCTATCTTACCCCTTGTGAGATAAGCCTCTACATCCTTACATTTGTCCTCTAGCCATCCCTGCTTAACCATTTTGCACTTCCTGTCAGTCTCATTTTTGAGACGTTTGTATTCCTTTTTTGCCTGCTTCATTTACTGCATTTTTATATTTTCTCCTTTCATCGATTAAATTCAATATTTCTTCTGTTACCCAAGGATTTCCACCAGCCTCGTTTTTTTACCTACTTGATCCTCTACTGTCTTCACCACTTCATCCCTCAAAGCTACCCATTCTTCTTCTACTGTATTTCTTTCCCGCATTCTTGTCAATTGTTCCCTTATGCTCTCCCTGAAACTCTGTACAACCTGTGGTTTAGTCAGTTTATCCAGGTCCCATCTCCTTAAATTCCCACCTTTTTGCAGTTTCTTCAGTTTTAATCTATGGTACATTTCCGCCAACAAAAATGGCTTAAAATGTATTGCACTGTAAACTGTAAACTGTAAACTGCTAGAGACGAATGAGTGTGATATGTGAAAATAAGGTGTCATGTATGAAATATATTGTGGGAAAAGTTGACTATGTCGAAATAAAGGGGAGGGGGGGGGGGGGGGCGATTGACATGTTCATGCGGGGCGGCAAAATTCCTGGAGCTGGTGTGGTCTTGTGTGGCGTTGTACCTAGTGATTGTCGACAATAGAATTTACAAAAATGAATGAAGAGTCTTTAACGTTACCTAGTCTTTCTAGCGATCGCCATCAAATTCATTGTCACTATTGCTGATTAGCTCCTTTTACAAGCTGCCAGCAGGCTGCTGTGGGAGGATGTGGAGCTCGTCCTAGCAGCCAAAGCGCTGCGAGCTCATGGTGAGCTTTCGTTCCCCGCATACCTCCGTACAGTAAAAGTGCACGAATAGTACAGATGCAGGGGACAAACCCTGTCAGGACAGTTCGTCATATGCAGAGGTTGGAGGAGTAGCAGAAAGGAATACACAATAGCTCGTAAAATCGGTATTTTTTCCAACATAATCATTACATACTATTATGCAAAAATGTATGTGAAAGTTTTAAAAAATTTCCCAGTAAAGGATGAGGAAGGGAAAGAGAGCGGTGAGAAATGCACGTTTGAATATTGGGGGGAGGGGGGGGCGGAGGGGAGGCGGGGGGAGGGTGAGGCCTCTACTTTTAACTATTGGGGGGGCACAAAGTACCCTCCCCCCTCCCTTCCAAGTCGGTGCCACTGAGTGTACCGCATACCTTACTGCGCAAGAGTCAAGGAAGTGCGATCCAAATGGAAATTAGATTTCTGTCTAGTATTAACTGAGTAAAAGCTGCTAATTCCTGGGAATAATGTGTTATTGTCGACAAGAAACGACGTAAAGAATATACATATTGAGTGGCCAATGTCAGAATATCCAGGCTAATGAACAGAGGCCGATAAGAGGTTCGCGAACTTACACCAGTTATTGCTCGAACCGCCCCTTTCTGAGCCAAAAACATGCTGAATAGGAACAATTACCCCAAAATGTAATGCCGTATGTCATAAGTGAATCAAAATAAGCAAAGTGGACTATTTTTTGCAATTTACTATCACTTACTTCAGATACAGTTAGAGCAGTAAAAATGGCAGCATAAAGTCTTCGAACAAGATCCTGAGCGTGGGCTTTCCATGACAGTTTACTATCTATCTGAACACCTAGAAATTTGAACTGTTCAGTTTCACGAATCATATACCCGTTGTATAAAATTAAAACGTAGGGTTTTGTTGAATTGTGTGTTAGACAATGTAAAAACTGAGTCTTACTTTGATTTAGCATTCGTTTATTTCATTTGTTTATTTTCTACAAGCCATGAACTTATGTCATGAACTGCACTATTTGAAACAGTGCCAATGTGCAAACAAAATTCTTTACTACCAAACTAGTGTCATCAGCAAACAGAAATATTTTAGAATCACCTGAAATTTTTTTCAACATTGTCGTTTCTCATGCGGAACTTGATTTCATATGGATCACACATTCATGAGCTCATTTGTCAGCAAGCTTTGTATTGAGATAATGAGAGTTATTATCATTCTTTAGCTTTACCGCCAGAGAAACTGTGCGAAACAGAATGATGAAAAACTTGCACAACGCAAACACAGGGACTGTACTGTCCATGCAAAATCAATTGACACTCGGCACGCTGGGTGATGGGAGTGATCATAAAGACATTTCCTATTTACTGTCGCTCCCATTAGTCACTGCGCCTAAAGTATCAAATTGGTTTTCACAGTCAATATGTTTCTTGGTCGCAGTGTACCCTCCTCCACATATCAAACATTTCTAGATCCAGCAACCCTGTAGTAGATGATATCAAAATGTTTTACATTATTTCTGATTTATTGTCATACTGTTGGTGAGCTGAACAGAACTGCACGGTAAACCAAGGAGCTGACACTTCATATAGCAGATCAATAGGAAAATTCTATTACTCATCAGAAAATGCTTACTTGAACTCCATCATCAGCCATTTGACACCCTCTGGCTTCTTTTGTTTTTACAGTCTTTAGATATAGGCATCTGTATTTTTCCGGCCTGTTTTCCAGTTTCATTGATTTGTTTGTTAATTACATTATTGCCTTGCTCTTTTGTTTTCCCTTGGAATCCCACAAAAACTACTTGGTTCATATATCATCCATTTGTCAACTTAAATGTCCCGCACACAGCCATTTCATTTTTATTACAGTCATTGAAACTGAACAAAGCTCCATGGCCCAATGGAACCTCTTGTCAGATTCTATACTGAATTTGCGACCAACTACCTACTGTATATCTCTCAAACAAAAAACCGTGCTCAGTAGTTGGAAGGAAGCACAGGTCACACCTGTATACAAGAAGGGTAGCAGAAGCGATCCACAAAACTACCGTTCAATATCTTTGACATCAACTTGTTCTAGAATGTTAGAACAGATCCTGAGTCAAACAAAATGAGCTACCTCGAACTGACCTTCTCCATCTCAATTATCTCAATACACATTGATCATGTGAAAACCAACTTGCACTCTACATGTGATGTACTGAAAGCCATAGATCAAGGCGGGCAGCTACGTGCAGTATTTCTTGATTTCCGGAAAGCATTTGACTTGGTACCCCATCTACACGTATTATCAAAAGCATGATCATATGGCATGTTAAGTGAAACTTGTAACTGGATTACTTCAAATTGTGTTCCTTCAAAACACACACACACACACACACACACACACACACACACACACACACACACACACACACACACACACACACTTCTTCCACAAATTAAACAAAGAAATATTATTCTTGAAACTTCCTGGCAGATTAAAACTGTGTGCCCGACCGAGACTCGAACTCGGGACCTTTGCCTTTCGCGGGCAAGTGCTCTACCATCTGAGCTACCGAAGCACGACTCACGCCCGGTTCTCACAGCTTTACTTCTGCCAGTATCTCATCTCCTACCTTCCAAACTTTACAGAAGCTCTCCTGCGAACCTTGCAGAACTAGCACTCCTGAAAGAAAGGATATTGCGGAGACATGGCTTAGCCACAGCCTAGGGGATGTTTCCAGAATGAGATTTTCACTCTGCAGCGGAGTGTGCGCTGATATGAAACTTCCTGGCAGATTAAAACTGTGTGCCCGACCAAGACTCGAACTCAGGACCTTTGCCTTTCGCGGGCAAGTGCTCTACCATCTGAGCTACCGAAGCACGACTCACGCCTGGTTCTCACAGCTTTACTTCTGCCAGTATCTCGTCTCCTACCTTCCAAACTTTTTCATATCAGCGCACACTCCGCTGCAGAGTGAAAATCTCATTCTGGAAACATCCCCTAGGCTGTGGCTAAGCCATGTCTCTGCAATATCCTTTCTTTCAGGAGTGCTAGTTCTGCAAGGTTCGCAGGAGAGCTTCTGTAAAGTTTGGAAGGTAGGAGACGAGATACTGGCAGAAGTAAAACTGTGAGAACCGGGCGTGAGTCGTGCTTCGGTAGCTCAGATGGTAGAGCACTTGCCCGCGAAAGGCAAAGGTCCCGAGTTCGAGTCTCGGTCGGGCACACAGTTTTAATCTGCCAGGAAGTTTCATATCAGCACACACTCCGCTGCAGAGTGAAAATCTCATTCTGGAAATATTATTCTTGTGTTGCACAAAAATTGTATCTCTGTCCATTATCCACTGGATAACGTACACTCTCTTTTGATTTTTCTCTTGTTACAGATCTTGCCTAGTAAAACACTGATGTGTTGAAGCCAACTTATGAATCAATTAGAGCTTTACCTTTCTTTTTGTAGACATCTTTGACCAGGATACTATTACTTTCCACAACATGAAACAAATCTATACAGAAGAACACAAACCATTATTGGTTTGTAAACATTGAATCCCATATTCTACACCAGAAATATCCAACAAAATTAGAGCAAGGCTATCTTTTATAGTCCTGTCCCTGCATAGGCCACAACAAAACTGTGAAAAATTGATGTCTATCATCAGGTATCAGTTGGTTCAGGTTTTTCAGCATTTCCGTATTGCTTCAAGACCAGTCCTTTTCATAACCACACAAATAGTTACATGCACATATTTATATGCGGTGAAGCTACACTGATATGACCACTGCCTACGTTAAACATGTACTTGCGATAACTACTCACAGACAACAGGTGATGGCACTAGCAGTGGTGGGTAGACAAGGCACAGGGACACCTGTTGTTGTAATGCAGAAACAGAGTAACTTATCTGATATCCAAAAGGACACGATCATTGGCTTTTTGGCCAAGGATGAAAGCATTACCGAAATGACTAAGGTTGTAAACTGTTCACTTGGTTAAAGTATACCATGCATGGCAAAATGGCACTATCCAAAACTAGCACCATGGCAGTTGCGGTGAACCACAGATCATAGTTGACAGGAGCCCGTGACAGCTACAGAGATGTGTACAGGTAAATAGGCATGCAACCATAGGGCAACTGACTGCTCAGAGGAACCAAGGGGCCACCAACAGAGTCTCCTCAACAACCATTCAGCGAACATTGCTGTGTATGTGCCTCCGCACAGGCACGTTTCATGCACCCATGCTGACTGTTATTCATCAGTGATGAATGTTCCAATTTGCATGCCAGTACTATAACTGCACATCCAATGAGTGGCAACAAGCAGCCCTTTCAGATGAATCACATTTTATGCTCCAATTCTCCGTCAGACAGATGGCTATTGGCACGAAAGGTGTGAAATGTCTGAAAGCCAACATCTAGGATAGAGGAGGGAACATTATGATCTGGGGAACGTTTTTGTGGCATCCCCAGCATGATCTCATCTTTCTGAGAAGCACATTGGTTCAACAGAAGTGTGGCTCTATCCTTGGGGACCACGTCCCCCTCTACATGAAGTTTGTTTTTCCTGGGCACAATGTCATCTATCAGCAGGACAATGCAACACGTCACACAGCTCGAAATGCCTGTGTATGTGTCAAAGAACACCAGTTTGAGTTTACTGCACACCCCTGGCCACTAAATTCCATGGATTTAAACCCAATTGAGAGTCTGTGGGACCACATCACACCATGGATCCTCAACCGAGAAATCTAGCCTAACTGGGCACGGTACTGGAGTCAGCATATCCCTATCACTGTCTTCCAGAACTTTATTGATTCTCTTCCTGCATGTCTCACAGCAATCCACACTGCAAAAGGTGATTATTCAGGTTTTTGACAGGTAGCGACATTAATGTGACTGGACAGTTTATAAGCTGTTTCCAATAATGACTCATTATTATTGTGGTCATAGTATATTACATTTTTGCCATTAGTGATGTACAAAATTTTACATTTACGTATATTTTAAGTAATTTGTCAGTCTTTGCACTACTTTTAAATCTTTTTGAGTCTGATTAAACACAATATTACAGTGCCTATGTTATCCCGAATTACAATGCAATGTTCCTTCATATATGTATGCATGACTACAGCCATTATGAAAGACGTGAAATGTGTTCATGATAAGTGGAAAATCCAGGTTCAAGTCCTGCTCTGGCACAAGTATTTGTCATTGTCATTCCCTTATATAGCTGATGGTTGTCTTTAGTCACAGCTGCAAATGCATTTCATCTGACTAAATGTATGTGTGCATTTTTTTCATGTACGAGTAGTACTTCATTATGGATAATTGCGTGATGTGACCTGTTTCTCATATGCTATATTTCTTTCCAGCTACGTACAAACTCCATAAGCCATTGTATGTTGGCATAGCAGAGGGTACCTTGTCTCACTACTTGTCATTTCCTTTCCTGTTCCATTCACAAATAGAGCAATGGGAAATGACTGTCTATATGCCTCCATATGAAACCTAATTTCTCTTATCATATCTTCGTGGTCCATACGCAAAATATACATCGATGGCAGTAGAACTGTTCTGCAGTCAGCTTCAAATGCTGGGTCTCTAAATTTTCTCAATAGCGTTCCACAAAAAGGAAGTCCAGACACTCCCATTTGAGTTCATGAAACACTGTAACACTCATGTGGTGATCGATTCTCCCAGCAGCAAATCTAGTACATGCTTCTGAATTGCTTCAATTTCTTCCTTTAATCTGACCTTATAAGGACACTAAACACTCGAACACAACTCAAAATTGGGTGGCACAAGTGTCCCATTTGTGGTCTCCTATAGAAATGAACCACACTTTTCTAATGTTATCTCAGTAAAATGAAGTCGACTATTCAGCTTCCCTAACCAAGTACTTTGATGCTCATTCCATTTCATATCACATTAGGCCTAGATATTTAATCACAATGACTGTGTCAAGCAGCATACTACTACTGCTGTATTCAAACATACGGGATTGTTTTCCCTACTGACCTCCATTAGCTTACATTTTTCTGCATTTAGAGCAGGCTACCATTCATCACACAAACTAGAAATTTTGTCCAAGTCACCTTGTATCCTCCTACAATCACTCAATGACAACACTTTCCAGTACACCACAGCATCATTAGCAAACAGCCGTATATTGCTGCTCACACTGCCCAGAAGATCACTTGTGTACAGTGTGTCCATAATTTTAAAGTTCCAGTTTCAAAACACTGTAAAAAGAGAACCACTGCTCAGAATTATGTCAGATTTGAACAGCATATTAATGACACATGGGGAAACATCATGGAACAAAAACAAAAAAAAAAAAAAAATTAACCAAAATTTTACCAATTGATGGCGCTGTAAGCATCTTGACATAAGAGGTCAGCTACAAATAACAGACAAATCACAATACGACAGCTATGATTTGGCTGTTCAATGTGCATGACTGCACAAGTTTGGCAGTAGACAGTTATGGCACTGTTACTTACATAAGCATATCCATGATAGCAAGGCTGTAACACATCTGATAGGAAAATCAGTTTTTAACTATCCTGAGGACAACTACCGCACAAAAAGAAAATGACATCGATTTTTAATTGTCCTGGGGCCAAAATCCCATAAACAGCAAAATGACATTGGTTCCTAATTGCCCTGAGACTGGTGCAAGACATGTTTAGTATGCTGTCCAGTGTTTTCTGTCACAATTTGAAATTGAGAAAGAGCACATTACACATCAGACTGGAGTGTATCAAGATCACAGTCAGAATGTGATGCGCAATGCATGACTTCAATTCAGCTATGATTGTAATTGGAGCACTGAAAACATCTTTCAGATAACCCCACAGCTGGAAGTCACACGAATTAAGGTCAATTGATCTGCATGACCAGACTGTAGGGAAATGACAGCTGATAATTCTAGCATTTCTGAAATGCTCTGCAGCAGCCGCTTCAATGGCTGTGCAATGCACAGAACAACACCATCTTGCATAAAAATTATCCCCCCCACACAGCCATGCTGTTGAAGGGTTGGAATGACGTTGGTGTGCAAATGACTCTCAAAGTATTTACCGGTGACAGTACATGGCTTATGTTCAAAATGCTGTCAACTTGTACCGCACAGTCACATTTGTACAATGAAATAGTACCAGTTGATGTGTGTGTGGATTTTCTGTTGGCCATATTCTGCAATTCTGCATACTGACATGTCCTTGGAGATGGACATGGGCTTCATCTGTCCATATAATGTTCCCTAGGCATTCATTGTCCACTTCTGTGTGAGCAAGAAATTCCAGATCAAATGTTTGTTTTCCTGGAAGGCCAGCAGAAAGCAACTCCTGAAGATAGCTGATTTTGTATGGATAGCAAGGTGGGATGTTTCATAGGATTTTATGTACTGTGCTCTCAGGCATGTCCAACATTCAGGCAATGCCCCGTGCACTGCATGTTTGCACACCACGCTTAACCCCTCCTGCAGTGAAAACTTCGGATCAACTGCTTTCCTCCCTCTGCCACTCTGCACTTCAAAAGTACCTCTCTTTTCAAATTTTGTAATCTATGCCTTTTTTCATACACTTGAATGTCTGGAACTTCTGCAGGAGTACTGACACAAAGTCACTGTTCTTGCAAAAAAGCAGCTTTGTCAAAATCCTTCATGGAGACTGTCATGTTGAGCATCTTGGATGCAAATTGAGGAACAGCTGTGTGCTACACTTCTATTGGTGTGCATATTCTGACACTTACAGCGCCATGTATTAGTCAAATCTTAAATACTTTTCTTTTCTTTTCTTTTTTCCTTTCCCCCCGGCATCAATCATACACTGTTCAAATTAGATGTCATTCGGGGCAGTGGTTATCTTTCAACATCATTTTGAAACTGGAACTATAATTAGACACACCCTGTATATAGAGAATAAGGGCAGTCCTGTCACACTTCCCTGGGGCACTCCTGACTATACTGGGTTGTCTTTGATGTGCACCCGACATGGAGGACAATGTACTGAGTTCTAATATTTAAGAAGTCATTGAGCCACTCACGTGTCTGGGAAGCTAGCTTCTACCAATGTTAACTCTCTGCAGTCAGGCACTGTGTCAAACGCTTTCTGGAAATCTAGGAATATAGAATCTGCCTGTCACCCCTTATCCATGGTTCCAATCGTATCATGTGAGGAAAGGGCACACTGAGTTTTGCATGAGCAGTGCTTTCTAAATCCATGCTGATTTGGTGGACAGAAGTTTTCCATCACACGGAAATTCACTATATTCAAACTGAGACTATGTTCAATAATTTTGCAACAAACCTATGTTAAAGACACCTGTTTCTCAGGCCTGTTCTTTTAGCCTTATTCTATACAGGAGTCAGCTGCAGATTTTTTTCCAGTCACTTGGGACTTTCTGCTGGGTGAAAGATTCGCTATAAATGCAAGCTAAGTAAGGCACCAATGCTGTAGAATACTTTCTGTAAAACTGAATTGGGATTCCACCCAGACCCAGTGACTTATTTGTCTCCAACTCCTTCAGCTGCTTCTCTACACAAGAAATGCCTATTGCTAGGTCCTCCATGCAAGGATCTGTGCAGCTGTCAAATGACACTGTGTTTGTACAATCCTCCTGCATCACTGATTTTAAAACGCAAAATTTAGAACTTCAGCTTTCCTCTTACTACATTCTATTGTCATGCCAGAGTGGTCGACAAGTGACTAGGTAGAAGCCTGTATTTCTGTTGTATCATTAATTATTCTTGTTGCATCATTAATTACTTCATCCAGTTGCTTGAATTTTTAGTAAACAGATGCCATATATCATTCCATCTTCTGTTTGATTGAAGCATAGCCATAAAATAACAATATTTGTATGGTACAACAATGAAAATAATCAATTATTGACAATATAATGTAAACGGATAGGTAAAAAACCTACTCACCAGGAGGTGGCAGGAGAAAACACACACACACACACAACATTTAACTTTTGCAAGCTTCCAGAGGCAGTGGTTCCTTTTTCTGGTGGAAGAGTTGAAGGAGAAGGAAGACAGGTGAAGGAAAAGGACCGGAGAGGTTTAGGAAAAGGGGCACAGTTCAGAAAAGTCACCCAGAACCCCGGTTCAGGGGAGACTTACCAGACGAGAGGAGAAGGAAAATCTGATTGTTGGGGACTTCACTGGACGAGATCTGAAAACCTGAGAGCTTAACAGTGAAAGACAGGGTAGTACACCAAGACAGAGATTACTAGTAAAACATTGTGCATGAGTTAATGATAGTGAAAAGCTAAGTGCATTTATGTAACAAAGGTGGGAGGGGGTACGGCAAGAAATAGACAGGTCAGGAAATGACAGATGTAGAAAACTACAGTACAGTGAGGAAGGAGTAGTTATTTTGGATAAATGCTGAGACAGAAGGAATTAATGTAAATTAAAGCCAGTTGGGTGGTGAGAACTAAGGACATGTTGTAGTGCTAGTTCCCATCTGTGGAGTTCTGAGAAACTGGTGTCAGGGGGAATAATCCAGATGGTGTGTGCAGAGAAAGAGGCACCCAGGTCATGAGTGTCATGCTGTAGAGCATGCTCTGCAATAGGGTCTTGTGCATTGCCAGTATACACCCTCTGTCTATGTCCATTCATCCTGACTGATAACTGGGTGATATGTTATGTAAACACTGTTTTGCCTTTTATGTTGGCATGACTACCATATGACAGTTAGTAATTATGAGAGCAGAATCTTATGTTCTCTATTACATTTCAACTGCTGACTGAACGACACATTAAAGTCTCTTCGCATACATAAGTATTAGTTTAACTTGAATCAGAAAGCCTTTACCATAAATTTCAATAGTACTTCACGGTTTTTGAAAGTTTATTATTGGTTTACAGGTTTTTGAATTTGCAGCTGAACTGCTATTTTCACTTTACACAATATTTTGACTGATTGTTATGAAAAGTCTGATGCAGATTTCATTGGCCACTGTTTGAGGTCCTACCCAACTGTGAACAGTAGATGCTGGTGGCACCCAATGAGCTCAATACTAAAATGAAGAGATTATTCAACCAAGTCAAGCTGTGACACAATATGTCACAGCCACCATGATAGGTCGGGCAAACTATCGAACCATTCTACTGAACACGGGACATGAAATTACTGTTGAATGATACTGTGGGATGTTGTCTAGTTCAATAAAGGAATTGCTCAAAAGTTGCACCCACACACTACTAACTAACCAGAATGCCTCTCGCCAACATGGCGGATATGGCAAACATCACAGTTTTCTTGCAAAGACACATTTGAGTACTCTCCAGTTTAGTGTTGAGTTCACTGTTGCTGCCCTAGTGATTGTTTCCTGGCACCATTACACAATAAAACAGTCAACATAAATTCAAAAGTAATAGAAAGGCTGCACCAAAATTTAAAAGAGTTTAAGACTGCAAAATGCTACAAGACGATACTCTTCATAAAAATAAATAAATAAATAAAAACCACACCTCTCAATAGGCACTTATTTAAGACCCAGGAAGAGCACTGAGATGTTTTTTGGCACAATTTTAGCAAACCGAGTGCCAAGACCATGCTGTGACTTAAATAAGCCTCTGTCCCCATTGATTAAATTATTTGTCACTTTATTCTTGATTGCTTCCTTTAATACACTGTCCAAGTTTTGTCACCTGGACCACAGTTCTAGTATCTTTGCATTCCTTTTCATGTTCACTGCATCACCCTTTTCACATTCATAGACATTGTAGCATTCACTTAGCCTTTGTTTTTTACGTCTTGTTCAACAGTTCTTATAGTCTGTCTAACTTATGACACACCACATCACATAAGTGGTACACATTCAGCTTTTGGGCCCCTACATAATCTTCTACACAACATAATACAGCATAGTTCAATACACTTTGTGCAAATGGTACCTCACAGCCATATCTGAAAAAAGTCACATTTCAAAACCATCAGGAGATATATGTAAAATGAAAACCATATTTGCAAATGTTCTCTTGTTCTTCCTGGAAATGGTACCTGCATATGGAAGGAATGCTATTCTGGCTGCTGCTTCATTGCTGTAGGCTCCCTCCGGAGGCAGTCTTTTGTTTATTACAGCATGCTTCATCTTTTGCTCTGAGTACACATTCTTTTTGAAAACTTTGCTTAGGTGTCAGAGTTCTTCACTGAGACTTACTTTGTCTTGCAGCATGCATGCTCTGTGACCAGTGTTCTAAGTGCTGAATTACTCCTTGAAGTTGATGCATGCAATTAACAAGTCAGTATGGATGGGCTTTGTATAGATTCAGTGTCACTGAGTTCCATCCACTTTCCTCTTAACCAAAACATTGAGAAGAGGTGGCTGTTCCTCTTGTTCTATTTGTATTGTCAATTTTATATCTGGATGGATGGAGTTGAGGCACTGTAGGCATTCAAGAAGTTTGTCCATTACGTATAGGCAGAGTACAAACATCTTACCACCATACTGAAGAAACAGTTGGCTGATGGCTTGCCACACAACATTTGACAAAAACAACTACAGAAATTGTCGAAATATCATGTAAAGCAGAAATGACAACACGGCTGCAAACTTAAAATGTTGTAAACCTTCAGTCTTCTCAAGAAAGCCAGAAGGTTCACATTATCATTATTATTATTTTACTTGTTTGTTATGTTTCGGGTGGTGAATTATGTGTATATGTAATGGTAGTGAAAGGTGCATGCATATACATGTTGTTCTACAGTACAGTGCTCTCTGTTATATATGCATGGTGTGACATGAATAATGCGATACACTACCCTTCCCCCATAGTAACATTAGCAGTTCCATGTAATATAGAAATAAACTACAGTTTTTCCAGCATAATCTTAGAGGTATTAAGTTTATATTATCGATACTTTCTGTAGCATGTTAACTTATCTGTTCTGAAACTAAGTATAACAGCAAACATACTCATTCACAGACTAAATTCCATAATCAAATTTCCAACTCCTAATGAAGAAAACCAGACATTGCAAAAAGAATTAAATGTGCAACAATTTTGGAGGAAAACTCAATCTTAATATAAATGCTTAAACAACAACCAATCTTGTTTCTCAACTCCCAACATTAAAATTGACAGAAATAAAATGCAAGTAGGTAAAATTAATGATTTAGGCATTATAATTCCAAAAGACAGAGAGATAAGAGGAGGAACTGAGGGATGTGGAAATAATGTTAGGTGGGAGGCAATATAGCTGGGTCTCTGTATCAGAAGGCCTTCATCTACTAAATAAGACATAAGGTTTTCACTTGAGTCTTAGAACTTATTGGTGCCCAACACCTTCCATCTTATTGATGAACTGCTTAGCAGAATCGATGTATTTCTATAAATCTCAAAATTTGTACATTTTAGTTGCTGAAATGTTACTTAGAGCAACAGTCAATTTCTTCCTTTGGTTGTACGAAAGTACTGATGTTCAACAATATTGAACTCCATCCACTTTTTTTTAAATTTTCACTCATGAAACCATTGTTTAACTTATTTTTGACATTGTTTGTCTATTTTCAGTGTGTGCTTTTACCGTTGATGGACACTCCACAAGATATCTATTGAATAACGTGAAATCTAAGAATACTGCTGGTAATTCTTGTGTGAAATATTTATTCTATATTGAATTTTTCTGATATGTTCTGCTTCAATCCATTCATTTGTTCACTCATGGTGTTCCATAGACCCTTTTATGATGAAGCAAAATAAGGGATATTGTTGAAGTCAAGGTAGACCTATGCATTAACAAATGAAGATACTACTGAGAACTGTGTAAATATTTAACTTTCATAAACTGCCACTTGGGGCTTGCCCAAGTTCCATTTAACATAGCAACAAGAATTATGTTACTTTGAAAAATTCGCTACAGCTTCCTTAGTTACAGTGGGCAGTTCCAGTTTCTGTCCTACTCTTAACTTAAAATCTATTTGACATTACTGATATTTATACCAGAACAAGTTACCTACATTATAACAAAACAGGCTTGTTCATAATGGAAACAGCTGTTTGTCGTGCAACTTACAGGTATCTTCAATGCTTGAATTTATAGAATCAAGAGGAGTACCTAATGCGTTCCAATTTTTTTTTAGTTTGGGGACATTACCAATGTCTATTTTTAAGGAGAAACAGAATGCTTGTTATCAAAACTGCCAGAAACAAAATACAAGACATACGTAAAATTCAGTTATTTTGGTAAAAGTGCACTAATGGCGGTAATGGCTTTTCTGTTGCATGTTGCAAGTGGTAACTGTTTGTGCAGTGAATGATGGAAAGTGAAATGATGATGAAGCATGAACCAGATGATTTGACAAGATGGCAGAACCAATGAGAATATAGCACCTGATAAATTTTGTCAGTTTGTTGAGTGCGCAAAATTACATGGTAGCATAATAGAATATATTGTGAAGAATGCTGTCACATAAAACAGAATATTCCATAAAATTTAAACTATACTCTTAGGTTCTTACCTAAAGATCATCTCAACAATCAGAACATTCTATAAATATCCTACAAAGTTTTTGAAATGACCAGTTGGTCACCACAACCAGTTTTCCTCAAGTCACATTTACTGGCTTTTGTCAACTCACAACCAAACTATATAACAAGTATACAAAACAATATCCCAAGTAATCTTGTCATATTCTGATAAAAATATGACACAGGAAGTAAATAAAAAAAATCAGTAAACAACTTCATAATCCATAATAGCCACATCAATAGTCATCTACCTTACATTCTCCATGTCGAAAACAAATGTACTGTAATCAATCTATTTCTTCTGCCATAATAGGTCATTAGATTCATCGATTCTTTCTGGCTACAGTCAACTGAAATGAATTGCCAACAGCAAAATGCAGCAGAATAGTCACTGACTCCGTAAGTGCAGTTATTTTGACACGATAATTATAAAAGACATCATTCGCTGCACAGAGGCATCAAAAACACCTGAAATAAGAAAACAAGTTTTTGCATATGGAAGACAACTAACTTATTAACAAGTCTATCTTAACAGTCTGTATGCTGTGCTCGTCTACAACTCTACGTGTCATCTTTACAGCGAGTAGCAATCTATCCTTTTCTTTATATTGCTATTACCAAGTTAAGTCACTTCTTATGAAACTGAGGAGACTTAGTCTCGGGAGTGTGATGGTACATGGCAGTGGTGATAGTGGGACCTGCAGGAACAGGAAAATAATCTCCAAGGAGTTGACGGAGAAATATCTACAGAGAAGATTTACAGAGACCATCTACTCAGATCAATAATACAGTTAAAAAACAAAAAAAAAAAAAAAATAAAGGAGAAAAAGAATCAGCAAAAGTTACAAATAATGGCAGTGCAGTATCTTCACATTTTGCAAGCCAATGATGATGCATGTAGCAGGATATAAAATGGTGTTTGGAAGCCGGTTTTAAAAAACAATAACAAATTTTAGCAAACGTGTGTGTGTGTGTGTGTGTGTGTGTGTGCGTGTGTGTGTGTGTGTGTGTGTGTGTGTGTGTGTGTGTGTGTGTGTGTGCGTGCGCGCTTTTGCCCATGACATCACAAATATGGTAAAACCACACACCACGACCCCAGTATGGCGCCGTGATGTCATTACGTAAACATGATAACAAACACGAAAATACATCGAAAAACCAACACACACACACACACGTTCCACAAAAAACCTAATGACACTAATGGTACAAATGTGGGAAATTGGGGGTTTTTGGGTGGGAACAAAGTAAATACAAAAAAAAATTTAGACACACAGCCCCATACCAAATGACACAAAATGATGAAAAAGACTGATAACACAAAACTCCCTAAATTCCACTAAACACAATATCCGCTGGAATCAGACACTCCCCTTGACCTATATAGCTCAACAGCAGCTCCCGATCCCACAAATTTGAATCGAACACTTCCCTTGACCTATATAGCTCAACAGCAACTCCTGATACCGGAACACCCACAGCCACACAACCTTGTGTGTGTGTGTGTGTGTGTGTGTGTGTGTGTGTGTGTGGTTTGGGAACTTATGGGCACCCAACGGCGGGGTTATTAGCGCCCTGACATCGATGAAAACAAACGAATGTGGATAAGAGCTAAAACTGTCATGCCACCATGCACACAAAACGACCACACAATGACTATCGCACAGGCACTCTCACATGCATTAAAGCCAACGAGGAGGCAAGATAGCTAATCAAGAAAGTAAAAGAGGGAAAATAAACCACAAAAGAGCGAAAAGAACAGCACAGGGAAATGAGATTGGCTGACCACATATGAACACCAACAGCCACATCCACAAATTATAATCTAACACTTCCCTTGACCTATATAGCTAAACAGCAGCTCCCAATTCCACAAATTGGAATCAAACACTTCCCTTGACCTGTATAGCTCAACAGCAACTCCCGGTACTGGAACACCCACAGCCACAACCACACATTGTAATGGAACACTGCCCTCGACCCCAACACTCAACAAATACACTAAGAACAAGAAAAATAAAAACTTACCACCACAACAAAGTTCCAGCGCCACAACCTAGGTCGACCACCACAATCTCTCTCTCTCTCTCTCTCTCTCTCTCTCTCACACACACACACAACACACTACAACTCAACAAAAACTGCAACAAAAGAGATCCTCCACAACTAAATCACAAATCAACACACTGCCCCCCCCCCAAACAATGTTGCTGTTGTTGTTGTGGTCTTCAGTCCTGAGACTGGTTTGATGCAGCTCTTCATGCTACTCTAACCTGTGCAAGCTTCTTCATCTCCCAGTACCTACTGCAACCTACATCCTTCTGAATCTGCTTAGTGTATTCATATCTTGGTCTCCCCCTACGATTTTTACCCTCCACGCTGCCCTCCAATACTAAATTGGTGATCCCTTGATGCCTCAGAACATGTCCTACCAACCAATCCCTTCTTCTGGTCAAGTTGTGCCACAAACTTCTCTTCTCCCCAATCCTATTCAATACTTCCTCATTAGTTATGTGATCTACCCATCTAATCTTCAGCATTCTTCTGTAGCACCACATTTCGAAAGCTTCTATTCTCTTCTTGTCCAAACTATTTACCGTCCATGTTTCACTTCCATACATGGCTACACTCCATACAAATACTTTCAGAAATGACTTCCTGACACTTAAATCTATACTCAATGCTAACAAATTTCTCTTCTTCAGAAACGCTTTCCTTGCCATTGCCAGGCTACATTTTATATCCTCTCTACTTCGACCATCATCAGTTATTTTGCTCCCCAAATAGCAAAACTCCTTTACTACTTTAAGTGTCTCATTTCGTAAACTAATACTCTCAACATCACCCGACTAAATTTGGCTACATTCCATTATCCTCGTTTTGCTTTTGTTGATGTTCATCTTATATCCTCCCTTCAAGACACCATCCATTCCGTTCAACTGCTCTACCAAGTCCTTTGCTATCTGTGACAGAATTACAATGTCATCAGCGAACCTCAAAGTTTTTATTTCTTCTCCATGGATTTTAATACCTACTCCAAATTTTTCTTTTGTTTCCTTTACTGCTTGCTCAATATACAGATTGAATAACATCGGGGAGAGGCTACAACCCTGTCTCACTCCCTTCCCAACCACTGCTTCCCTTTCGTGCCCCTCGACTCTTATAACTGCCATCTGCTTTCTGTACAAATTGTAAATAGCATTTCGCTCCCTGTATTTTACCCCTGCCACCTTTAGAATTTGAAAGAGAGTATTCCAGTCAACATCGTCAAAAGCTTTCTCTAAGTCTACAAATGCTAGAAACGTAGGTTTGCCTTTTCTTAATCTTTCTTCTAAGATAAGTCGTAAGGTCAGTATTGCCTCACGTGTTCCAGTATTTCTACGGAATCCAAACTGATCTTCCCCGAGGTCGGCTTCTACTAGTTTTTCCATTCGTCTGTAAAGAATTCGTGTTAGTATTTTGCAACTGTGGCTTATTAAACTGATTGTTCGGTAATTTTCACATCTGTCAACACCTGCTTTCTTTGGGATTGGAATTATTATATTCTTCTTGAAGTCTGAGGGTATTTCACCTGTTTCATACATCTTGCTCACCAGATGGTAGAGTTTTGTCAGGACTGGCTCTCCCAAGGCCGTCAGTAGTTGCAATGGAATGTTGTCTACTCCAGGGGCCTTGTTTCGACTCAGGTCTTTCAGTGCTCTGTCAAACTCTTCACGCAGTATCGTATCTCCCATTTCATCTTCATCTACATCCTCTTCCATTTCCATAATATTGTCCTCAAGTACATCGCCCTTGTATAGACCCTCTATACACTCCTTCCACCTTTCTGCTTTCCCTTCTTTGCTTAGAACTGGGTTGCCATCTGAGCTCTTGATGTTCATACAAGTGGTTCTCTTATCTCCAAAGGTCTCTTTAATTTTCCTGTAGGCAGTATCTATCTTACCCCTAGTGAGATAAGCCTCTACATCCTTACATTTGTCCTCTAGCCATCCCTGCTTAGCCATTTTGCATTTCCTGTCGATCTCATTTTTGATACGTTTGTATTTCTTTTTGCCTGCTTCATTTACTGCATTTTTATATTTTCTCCTTTCATCAATTAAATTCAATATTTCTTCTGTTATCCAAGGATTTCTAGTAGCCCTCATCTTTTTACCTACTTGATCCTCTGCTGCCTTCACTACTTCATCCCTCAAAGCTACCCATTCTTTTTCTACCGTATTTCTTTCCCCCATTCCTGTCAATTGTTCCCTTATGCTCTCCCTGAACCTCTGCTTCTTTCAGTTTATCCAGGTCCCATCTCCTTAAATTCCCACCTTTTTGCAGTTTCTTCAGTTTTAATCTACAGCTCATAACCAATAGATTGTGGTCAGAGTCCACACCTGCCCCTGGAAATGTCTTACAATTTAAAACTTGGTTCCTAAATCTCTGCCTTACCATTATATAATCTATCTGATACCTTTTAGTATCTCCAGGGTTCTTCCATGTATACAACCTTCTATCATGATTCTTAAACCAAGTGTTAGCTATGATTAAGTTGTGCTCTGTGCAAAATTCTACCAGGCGGCTTCCTCTTTCATTTCTTAGCCCCAATCCATATTCACCTACTACGTTTCCTTCTCTCCTTTTTCCTACACTTGAATTCCAGTCACCCATGACTATTAAATTTTCATCTCCCTTCACTATCTGAATAATTTCTTTTATTTCATCATACATTTCTTCAATTTCTTCGTCATCTGCAGAGCTAGTTGGCATATAAACTTGTACTACTGTAGTAGGTGTGGGCTTCGTATCTATCTTGGCCACAATAATGCGTTCACTATGCTGTTTGTAGTAGCTTACCCGCATTCCTATTTTCCTATTCATTATTAAACCTACTCCTGCATTACCCCTATTTGACTTTGTGTTTATAACCCTGTAGTCACCTGACCAGAAGTCTTGTTCCTCCTGCCACCGAACTTCACTAATTCCCACTATATCTAACTTTAACCTATCCATTTCCCTTTTTAAATTTTCTAACCTACCTGCCCGATTAAGGATCTGACATTCCACGCTCCCATCCGTAGAACGCCAGTTTTCTTTCTCCTGATAACGACATCCTCTTGAGTAGTCCCCGCCCGGAGATCCGAATGGGGGACTATTTTACCTCCGGAATATTTTACCCAAGAGGACGCCATCATCATTTAATCATACAGTAAAGCTGCATGGCCTCGGGAAAAATTACGGCCGTAGTTTCCCCTTGCTTTCAGCCGTTCGCAGTACCAGAACAGCAAGGCCGTTTTGGTTATTGTTACAAGGCCAGATCAGTCAATCATCCAGACTGTTGCCCTTGCAACTATTGAAAAGGCTGCTGCCCCTCTTCAGGAACCACACGTTTGTCTGGCCTCTCAACAGATACCCCTCCGTTGTGGTTGTACCTACGGTACGGCTATCTGTATCACTGAGGCACGGAAGCCTCCCCACCAACGGCAAGGTCCATGGTTCATGGGGGGGGGCCCCAAACAATACCAGCAACTAAACCCGCCCCCTCAGGGACGCTCTTCGGCCAACAGCACTCATGTAAATGAGACTGAAGGTTGGAAGAGCGCTTCTTCCCCCTCCCAAGAACTGACTTAATGGCCCCCCCACATCCCCTCTATAGTATTTGTAAAGCCCTCATCTCATAATTTTTAAACTCTAAACTATGGTTAACAACTAAATGATTGCACCCCCTCTCACCCAATCCTCTATAAGAAGAAAAAGCATCTGAAACTACAGTGGAACCCAGTTCTATAAACTCCTCAATTAACCCCACTAATTCTGTCTTAGATCGCCCCTCCACAACCCTGAAAACACATTCCGAACACCCACCCCCAGTACAACAGTCCCCCCCCCCCCACACACACACACCCAGAGACCAACCACAGTCTTACCCCTGCCATACTTCCTTTTCCCAAACTGCGACTCGTCCACCTCCACCACAACCCCAGGGCCACCCAACTTACCCCTGTATTTAATAAACTCAGAACATACTTCACGGCAAAACGAAAACCAGTCAAGCACACTCCTCTCACTCACGCCAGTCTCATGCGCACAAAAACGTTGAGAGGATCTATAAAAAAAAGTAATATGTCAACAACACAATCTCGTGCATGCCCAACCGAGACTTCCTGAACCAGGAACTGCAACGTATGGAGCGCCATAGGTTATCCCTATGGCACTGCCACATATAACCGTCCCTGGTCCAAGGTGCCAGAACTTTTGCCAATGTCATTTCCTTCCAACAGACAGTGCACTTGACCACCTCCGCAATCAACCCAAAAAGCCGTAGAAATTTGATCAGCTCCAACTGAGTCGCACCCATCGTACCATAGAGTCTCACACTATTTATTTTATCGGTCATATCCATACCCAACAAGACCAATAACAAATTCATTTACTCACATTAACATACGACCTACAGCGAACAGCACTACAATAACTTTCACACAAAACCACTAAATCGTTAACTCACTGAAGGCAATTCCGCTCGAAACACAGCCAAAACGCGAACCAGCTACTAGAATCAGTAAGACCTAACTGAACCCATTACACCACATAACATGAAACCCCAAGCACACCACCAGAGAGCACCATGAACCGCAACACGATGACACATAGAAACACGTCACACTCACAAACCAAACTCCGCACCATCATGACGTCACACACCCCAACAGCCTTATAGCCAACGGGTGGGATCAGATGCTTCGGTCAACCCCTGTATGCATCCGAACCATGATGCCATCAAGATGGCAGGCACCCCTACTTCTGGCATGTACAATATGGTGACCTTAACATCACAACATGCACACACAAACAAAAATATAAGACTGAGACTATTTCACTCCAGCAATAAAGTAATGGGTCATCTGTAGAAAGTTGGGGGTTTAGGGTGGAGACAAGCTAAATATATCACAATACAAAAACAGCAGCTTTACAAAAAAAATATTATTCACAAAATCAAACACAAAAATTTCTCAACATATGACATAACGCTATTAACATCAAAACAAACAGAAGCTAAATGATGTCAAAGTTAGCGTAAGGAGGGCTATGCATGAAGTGTTCAGTGAATTCGAAAGTAAAATTCTATGTACCGACTTGACAGAAAATCCTAGGAAGTTCTGGTCTTACGTTAAATCAGTAAGTGGATCGAAACAGCATATCCAGACACTCTGGGATGATAATGGCATTGAAACAGAGAATGGCACGTGTAAAGCTGAAATACTAAACACCTTTTTCCAAAGCTGTTTCACAGAGAAAGACCACACTGCAGTTCCTTCTCTAAATCCTCGCACGAACAAAAAAATGGCTGACATCGAATTAAGTGTCCAAGGAATAGAAAAGCAACTGATATCACTCAACAGAGGAAAGTACACTGGACCCGACGGGATACCAATTCAGTTCTACACAGAGTACGTGAAAGAACTTGTCCCCCTTCTAACTGCCATGTATCGCAAGTCTCAAGAGGAACGGAAGGTTCCAAATGATTGGAAAAGAGCACAGGTAGTTCCAGTTTTCAAGAAGGGTCGTCGAGCAGATGTGCAAAACTATAGGACTAATTTCTCTGATATCGATCTGTTGTAGAATTTTAGAACATGTTTTTTGCCGTGTATCATGTCGTTTCTGGAAACCCAGAATCTACCCTGTAGGAATCAACATGGATTCCAGAAACAGTGATCGCGTGAGACCCAACTCACTTTATTTGTTCATGAGACTCAGAAAATATTAGATACAGGCTCCCATGCCATTTTCCTTGACTTCCGGAAGGCGTCTGATACAATTTGGAAGTTTTTCGCGGATGATGTTGTAGTATACAGAGAAGTTGCAGCATTAAAAAATTGCAGCGAAATGCAGGAAGATCTGCAGCGGATAGGCACTTGCTGTAGGGAGTGGCAACTGACCCTTAACATAGACAAATGTAATTTATTGCAAATACATAGAAAGAAGAATCCTTTATTGTATGACTATATGATAGCAGAATAAACACTGGTAGCAGTTACTTCTGTAAAATATCTGGGAGTATGCGTACGAAATGATTTGAAGTGGAATGATCATATAAAATTAATTGTTGGTAAGGCAGGTGCAAGGTTGAGATTCATTGGGAGAGTCCTCAGAAAATTTAGTCCATCAACAAAGGTGGTGGCTTACAAAACACTCATTCGACCTGTACTTGAGTATTGCTCATCAGTGTGGGATCTGTACCAGGTTGGGTTGACAGAGATCCAAAGAAGAGTGGCACATTTCATCACAGGGTTATTTGGTACGCGTGATAGTGTTATGGAGATGTTTAGCAAACTCAAGTGGCACACTCTGCAAGAGAGGCGCTCTGCATCGCGGTGTAGCTTGCTGTCCAGGTTTTGAGAGGGTGCGTTTCTGGATAAGGTACTGAATATATCGCTACCCCCTAGTTATACCTCCCGAGGAGATCACGAATGTAAAATTAGAGAGATTCGAGCGCGCACGGAGGCTTTCCAGCAGTCTTTCTTCCCGCGAACCATATGCGACTGGAACAGGAAAGGGAGGTAATGACAGTGGCACGTAAAGTGCCCTCCGCCACACACCGTTGGGTGGCTTGCGGAGTATAAATGCAGATGTAGATGAAGTGTACATCGCACCTGACCTATATAGCTCAGACAATGTTCTTGATACCAAAAAACCAAAGCATGCATCTCCAAAATGTGGTATCGCAAAATTCCCATCACCTACATAGCTCAAACGAAGCAAATGATTCCAAAACTCTACACACAAATTGAAAACCCAAAACCCAAAGATTCACTTGACGTGTTAAAAGCTATACACTAAAACAAACAAACCATAAATAACGCATTAAAACCAGATAACATGAGAATATTACTTACCAACCAAAGCCACCAAGGAATAGATTCAGGTCTGCCAAGCCCCCCTCACCACACACATATTATAAAACTGACGCAAATAATCCCAATCAGTGTCCCCCCCCCCCCCCCTCCCAATTAACCAACCCCAACCCATCCTATTTCCCTCCTAAACACAATATCCACAAGAAAGACAACAAACAAAAACTAAAACCATTTACACATTAAAAAAAGTCCACTGAAAGCAAAATAAAATATCTCCACAAAAATGTATAGATGAACAATAAAAAAATAATACATATGGAAAACAGTCTCCCTCAATCTGTCGAGTCACGTCTCCAGTCAGATACATCACCAAACATCCAAATATTGTAATGGCAATACCACCACACATAAAGATCCCTGATCTGAACAGCTGGGACTCTAGACAACTTCATACTCTCATTACACATGATGTATCATGTGGTCGCCAATCATACCTAACCACTGCAAAAACCTTATCATTGTCATCATATCATCGACCAGCACAAATCAGAGTGAATAACTATTACATTTTTGTTGTCATATCCATTTCTAACAAAAAACAACAAAAACACTATTATCCTTTGTTTCACAAAAAACAAACACTAATCACACCCAGCACAAACACAAAAGCATAAACCCCCAAAACAATAAATCAACATAACTCTCTGATGACACAGCACATATTTCCAACAACTACTTCACAGAATGATTACACAAAGCCAAATGGCAGAACACCACTCATAGTACAAATACCTTCCAACATGAACATTGACCACAAGACCATGTTACCAAATACAATACACCATCTACAAACATGATCCAACTAAAAAACACAGCACCATAATGATGTCACACACCACAACACACTTGCATCACGAGTCAAAGCACACAGGAGGAATCGGACGCTTCCTGTGACCCAAACTCGGGCTACATTACAAGTCAGTCTGTCACCAAATCCAAGATATCAACGAGGGGCAATCCAATATCACACCCCAACCTAGAATGGGCACAGCAGGTGATATCCTGGCAATAAGAAATGTCAAATTATGAATCAAGTAAAAATAAATACCTGACACAGCCAAAAGGCACATACTTTAGAAGACATCTATTATGGATTCCAGGCAAAATGTCAGATTCGCGTCTGACGCAAACAGAGTTGAAATAAGTGTATCACAGGATTTATATAAATGACCTACGGACCTTAGAAACTGCAGCTACGATCACGCTGTTTGTAGATGACACTACTGCAATAGGGAGCAATGTTAAGGACCCCCTGTATAAAACAGCTGATCAGGTCTTCAATGCCTTGCATTCACTGTTCAGTGCCAACAGACCAATCCTCAATACACAAACAAAAAAAAAAGAAAAAAAAATTGGAAAAATTAATCCAAGATATCAACAAAGGGCAATCCAATATCTCACCCCAACCTAGAATGGCCACAGTAGGTGATATCCTGGGTATAAGAAATGTCAAATTACAAATCAAGTAATCCAACTGGTAATGGGAAAAAAAGAGTTAGAAAGAGTATGAGGTATACAACTTTTTGGAAAGATTAAAGTGCACAGACCACATATGACAAAGGAACAGTTTTTTGGAGTAATATGAATAGATGATTAAATGAAATTTTTACATTACAGAAAAGGGCAATTGGAGTCTTGCGACTTAGCTCCACAAGGGCTCACTGCAAGCCTCTCTTTTAAAAGTTGTGAGCACTTACAGAACCTTCCCTATAAATACACAAACATGTGTCAATGGCAAGAGCTAATCTTGGGGACCTGCAGACTAATAGAGATTACCATAGTTACACCACGCACAGCTGTGGTTTCCTCCACATGAGCCACATTGGTGCCATACTTTATAAAGCACTGTCAATGCACATAAAGAAGTTGGACAAGAAAACAGCTTTACATCAGAGTTAAAAACATTGCTTGTTGAGAAGTGTTTCTACAGGGTAATTGAATATGTTGGCTTACAGAAATAAGAAGCCTTCATTTATTGATCAGTAGTTTTTAATCTGTTAACAGATGTACCATTTATGCTGTGTGTCTTTGCACAAGAATGTTTCTGCTGTCATTTTCCTATTTTGTCTGTTTCACATGGAACACAAATACAAAATCAGAGAAGGGAATTTGATGAAAAGAACATTTGTGATGGATAGTGTAAGCAGGTATTCACTTGTTTATACTATTCCACAGTATTATATAATGTTGTCACTTGCTTACATTTTAAAGAAGTGTAATATAACAAAGTTTGTGTTCTAGTTCATTGATTATACTCCTTGTTAATCTTGCAGAGTAGGTACATGTGGTTTTCTTTCCAAATCATTTACCAAGCAAGGTGGCTAAGCCAGTGTAACTGCACTGAACTTTCTTTCGGAAACAAGATTCGTTCCCTTTCTGGCCATCCTGATTTCGTTCTTCCCAGGTTGTTATTAGGTGACTGCTGGAATGGTTCCTTTGTTAAGGCCATGGCTGACTTCCTGCCCTATTGTCACCTAATCCAACCCACTTTGTAAATGTTTTATATATGTATATATTATTTTTCACATATCATATATTGTTACACCCAGTAGTCTAAGGATGAATAAACATACAGTTATATAGTTGCTGCTCCCTTTCATTTTTATAGTACATAGTTGATAAAGGTTATATGTAGGCTACACAATATGCAATGAAATACTCACCACAGATGTACGTGTTATGTAATACAGTATTCCTAAATTTACATTGCACTTCTAGTTTTTGTCATGAAAAATTCGGTAATTATGGTGCAAATGTAAGACATAGGGCTACACTACAAATAAATCTGTTGCCACAATCTTTATTTCATAATCATATCCTTTGGCTTCACCAACTCAAAACCAAATTGTCAGCTACCCATCTAACACAGACCTTGAGCTACATTATCAACCTGTCTATCATTATATAATTTCAACCTAGATTTCAAAAAGGGTAATGGAAAAGGGGGGGGGGGCACTATCCCCCTGACCATTTCTAAGTCTCACAGCCAGACTAAGTCGTGTTCAGGAAGCAATGTGTTATTGTTTTGCTCCACTATTTATCAGACACTTATCTGCAAACCATTATGGAAAGCACAAGTCACTCTCACTGTTGACAAAACAGCAGCCTCCATAATGGTATAGCACTTCATTAACTCACATTATGTACTCCAGCAAATAAAAATCTGTAATCTACACCACTCCTAAGCCTTTTCTAAGAGAGATGAGTACCGCACTGTTGCTTTCAGGTGTGATGGCAAAATTCTATGTTCAAATGTGACACAAACTTACAGAAATGTGGAAATGTTTCATCTACAACAAACAGTATGCTACCAACATAAATCCAGATTTATTGCAAATTTTCCTTTTCACTTTATCAGAAAATCATTTCAAACAGAACAAAATTTGTACATTTGTCACACACCGCTACAAATGACATAAATTACGGCGTGAAATCTGCCATGACATAGTTCTTCATAAATTTATAACAAAAGTCACTCGGTGTCACTGCAGAACAATGAACTGAATGACTGGAGCTTTTAAGGTGCACTGCACTACTGTCTTATATCAAACTGTGGCTTACTTTTGTTTTTCTTCTGTGCTTCCTTAACTTTCTTTTTAAGAGCATTAATGTCCACATCAGTACTTGTATGAGGTTTCACATCCTTCCTTTCAGGTTCAGCAGGAGGAATAAACACTTTCTGTCGTTTTTCTTCGCGTCGTTTAGCAGCTTCTGCTTGCTTATCGTCTTTTTCCTTGCGTTTCTTGGCACGACGTTGTTCTTCTTTTAGAAAGTATTCTCCTGACGCTAATAATTTGTCCACTTTACTCTCCGGCTGCGGAGGTGGGAATGGTGTGTATTCCTTCTTAGTCTTCTTTATTTTTGGCTTCTTTCTGTGGCTTAAATTCTTGCTATGGAATTTTGGAAGAAACCTTTCCCAGTTCTCATTTCTAAGTTTGGGGTCCTTTGCGAGTTCACGCTTTATCATGAGCGCTTTAATGTTATAAACAGGGTGAATGTTTCGCATCGTATCTTCGGCAATCCTGCGAACTTGTTGAAGTCCTTTATAAGGTCCAAGGGCTGCAACTGTTTGCCCTTGAACTAAAACGTAACAGTTAGTTAGTAGCTCAATAGCTTTCAGAGTGCACCCATCGGGACCTATTAGCCTCTGCCGCCTTTTAACGAATTTCTCTCTGTTTCTTACTAATGATCCAATTTTTATTATATCAGAACCTATGTCATCTTGAAGCACACGGACTGCTTGCTCATATGGTACACTGCGGGATAGCAACTTTATCATATCTCTAGCTTTAATTATTATATATGGATCCCAAGTATGTCGAGTTGTTCTTACTGTCATACTACCCTCAATAAGGTCAAGTTCAGCCTTGATACCATATTCGTCCAACGATTTCTGCACAAGTGGCCAACATTCCCTTAAGTAATGTTCTCTGTATTTCGGAAATAACGTAGCAAATGAACTTTCTTCCAGCAATCGGTGAGGGTTGTCTTCTTTCTTAAACGATGGTATCTTCATAGCCCACGCGTTGTCAATCGGTCCCTTCTGGATCGGCATCTCTTCATCTTCATCACCAGCCATAGTAACTAAACTTCTCCTCCCAACAGATGAGACGAGAAATTAAATGTACTTCAGTAAGCAGCAACCATGATGCTTCGAATACCTTTATGCATTACTTTTCTAAACAATGATACACAAGGAAAATACGCATCACAACATACCGCACAGTCGCACACGACAAACCAAAACACTCCAAAGATCTTGCTACCATAGATGTGACTGATCAAACATCGCCCGCTATCCGTTAAAAGGTTGGTATTTATGGAGCTATGTTGGCAACAAATAGTGTCACTCTGAGCAGCACCCCGTACTCTTCAGTATTCACACTCCGAATATTTATGGGCACAGAAGTTGTGACACTATCTGTAATCGAACATTTCCTTACACACCTGCTCTGTACTGTAAGGAAAGCTTGGAACGGTATTATCACTCATGAAACAGTAGCCAATTTTTCGTGCCAGATGATGGTTAATGGCCGAAACCGGTAGCAAATTAGTAAATTGTTATAATGCAGCCAAGTCTCATGAATATCCGTTGCTTACAGTTGCCTGAAGAACACATTAACAATGGGAAGTTCCCGGTGGCACTTCGCAGTAGGGATGGGACATGGATAGATAAATATCGATATTCTGCATAATCGAATATTACGCAACTAATTATCGATAGTAACTACAATTGAAAAAATTTCGATGCAAGTGCCAAAAACTTATGTTTATGAATTAATAAAAAATTAAGGCAACCTAAATGTAGTTATACATTATTTCACTAAAACTTTTATAAGATTGATGAAACCTTCTTTCTCCACAGTACAAAATGTCAAATCTCTTTCGAAATATGAAACAAAACCGCTTTATTTATTTTTTGTCGTTCTCCTCGTGCAAACGAAGCCACACTTTCTGAAGCAGCAGCCCTACATCCTTGCGTACAGGTTGAATAAGCAGCTGATGACGTCGAAGCAACTGCCTGTGTCAACACTGGCATGGTTCGATTTAGACGCCGTATTCCTCTATTGTAGCGACAGGTGGTTAGAGTATATTCCTGGAGTCATTTAAACCCGGTTCGTGGAACTTTGTTAGTAGACTTCCCACACTAATTGGACTTTTACTATCGTTTGATTGAAAACACATCACTTTTGAGAGGTATTTCCTTCTTATTTTTTGTTGCACACAGTAAAATCACGAATATAAACACACAACGAACAACCAACAGGAGAGATTGCCAGAACAAAGACAGCTGCCATCTCCTCACCACCAAAAATTTCCTCCCCTACAGCGTGGCCAACTGTGGATGGCGTATCTTCAGTGTTGTGAACTCTCTTGCTCAGTATGCTGCAGGTCACACAAAGGACTTTACAGAAATACACTACCCCAAAACCTACATTACAAACAGATTTCCAGTACCAAATCCTCATGCACCCACAATCCTCACACCATCTCCAAGAATCAGTTACAAACAAACGTCTCTCTCACCACCCAATAAAAAAGAGAAGAAAAAAGATCATGTGGCATTATTGGCCGGGAGACCAACCAGGATTGTTCTGCCACCTAGTGCTGTGTCGATGATGATGAAATGATGATGAGAACAACCCAACACCCAGTCCCAGAGCGAATAAAATCTCCAACCCAGCTGGGTACCAAACCCAGACTTCCAGCATAGCAGTCAATCACGGTGACCACTCAGCGTCAGAGATGGACTCATCACCCAGTATCACTCAGGAACTGGAACAGCTGAACTATATCCTTCATTGGGGTTTTGATTACCTATTACCATGTCCTGAAATGAAGGACACCCTACCTGAGATCCTACCCACCTCTAATAAAGTGGTGTTCCATTGCCTAGCCAACTTACACATCATCATAGTCCATCTTTATGGCTCTCTCCCACCCAGCCCTTTGCACACAGATCACATCTCTGTGCAAGACATGCACAAACCACCCACCCAGCCCTTCCTACTTCATTGCTGTCATAGGCTTATCCAGCCAGAGGCCAGGACACCTGTGAAAGCAGCCATGTCATATGCTAACTCTGCACAGCTTTTTATGTTGGTACAACTACCTACCAGTTGCCCACCAGGATGAATGGCCACTATCTATCTGTTGCAAGAACAAAGTTGACCACCTGGTGGCACAACATGCAGCTGAGTATAACATGCTCAGTTTTAATGATTACTTCGCCACCTGGGCCATCTGTATCCTTCCCTCCACCACCAGCTTCTCCGAACTATGCAGATGGGAGTTATTCATGCAAGACATCCTTCACTCTCGTTATCATCCTAGCATCAATCTCTGGTAGCTCTCTGTTCCTACACCCACCATCCAACTGTTTCCCTTTGCTGTGTCCCACTACCTCCTCCCATTTCATGTCTGTAAGTCATCTCCATCAAGCATTGTTTCCCACCAGCCCCATCACATGCATAACCCATGCACCTGCTACCTCCTCATATCACATTCTTAGCCAGCAAACCAATTGCCTTCTTCCAAACTAGTAGCCTTCCAACCCAAATCCCTCTCCTCACCTCCTGCCTCTCTCTTACTCTACACACCCAACACAACACAACCCCCACTCCGATCCAGTCCACCTGCTGAAATGCACATCCAGCCAGCACCATGTAGGCTTAGGGTTAATGTGTGTGTGTGTGTGTGTGTGTGTGTGTGTGTGTGTGTGTGTGTGTGTGTGTGTGTGTGTGTGTGTGCTTTTTGCTGAATGGTGTCATTAGCTCCTAAAGTACTTACATTTTACCTGACTTCCCTACAAAATTACAATCTACATTGTTTTCCATGTACACTTCATAGGCCGCTGTGGCCGAGCGGTTATAGGCACTTCAGTCAGGAACTGCGCTGCTACGGTCGCAGGTCCGAATCCTGCCTTGGGCATGGATGTGTGTAATGTCCTTAGGTTACGTAGTTAGGTTTAAGTAGTTCTAAGTCTAGGGGACTGATGATCGCAGATGTTAAGTCCCATAGTGCTTAGAGCCATTTTTTTACACTTCATACCAGGATTGATTTGCCACTGCTCCAGGAAGTTATTACTAATTTTACTGTCAGCACCTGTGTTAATATTCATGTCTCTGCATATCGTTATGTTAGTTTAACTGGCAGACAATATTATTAGTAACCTCAAACATTTTGCAGATGATGCAGTTCTTAGTAATGACATATTGCCTGAAAAAGACTGCACAAGTATTCAGTCAGATCTTGATAAAATTTCAGAGTGCTGTAAATACTGACCACTTGTTTTAAACATTCAAAAATGTAAAACTCTGCACTCCCCAAAATGCACAACAGTAATGTTCCATGACTACGATACGACTGAGTCCCAGTTGAAATCACTCAATTCATACAAGTATGTAGGTTTAACAATTTGTATGGATATTACATATAATGATCAAATAGGTTCAGTCACAGGTAAAGCATGTGGCCACATTAAAAAGGAGATTGCTTACAAAACATTAGTGCAACCCACCATAAACTATTACTTAAGTGTATGACACTCAATCCAAGCACAGACTATCAGCAGATACTGAATGTATAGAAAGAAGTGCAGCTCACATTGTCACATTTGTTTGACCCATAGATGGAACTTATTGAGATACTGGAAAACCTGAAGTGGCAGATGCTTGAAGATAGATACTAAATATCCCAAGCAGGCAAACTAAACAAAGTTTCAAGAACCAGCTGAAGTCAATGTGAATGGAATGGGAAGAAACCCAAATGAGTGGTTTAGTGTAAAGCACTCTGTGCCTTGTACCCTTGCAGTGGTTAGCAGGGTATATATGTAAATGTAATAGAGAAGCTGCAAAAGTTTGTTTTTGGTGAATCTAATGTGTAGAATAGAATCACACTAGAGAACAAGCTGCAAACTGCTGTTTCATCAAGGAAATCCTACATGGGGCCAACAGCTGAGAAGTATGCTGAGCTTGAATCTGGGGTTCTTTCCTTTGTAATGGTTGAAAGGGGAGATGGGATGGCTATCTCCCAAAAATAACCCAGTAAAAGAGCTTGGAAATTATGAAGACCTTAAACATGTCACAAACATATTTCCATGGGAGTATTGGTTCGTGCTGCAGGTTTGTGCAAAGAAGTGGATTCTCTAACAAATAAGTGCTTCAGTTGGACAGAGATGGTCATAAGACATCATTGAGAAATTCTTCAACTTCCAGAAGCGTTTAAGCCAAATGCAGCTATACGCTAGAAAGGTAACACCAATGAGACAGCTGTCTTTTGAAACATTCTAGTGACATTGCACTATAAAAGGATGAAAAGTACCTCATTAACAGCAGCTGGTAACCAAAAACAAATAATTTTGCTGTGACATTAGAAGTTACTGCAGATGGAATAAAGCTACCCACTTATGTTATTCTGATGCATAAAAATTTCTCGAGGAGAATGACAGTGATGAAACAAATACTAGTAGTGAAGTTACGAGTGACAGCAATGAACACTGTGATTCAAAGGTTGGTATTTCTGTGTATTTTACCTACATTACAACAAAAAACTGTGATTAGGAGTGAACAGTTTTTTTTAAATGGATAATGTATCATAAATTTTTCTCAAAATTCAGCAAATGGCTTATATTTGGAACAGTGTAGTATTGCATCAAACTGATGTTAAAACTCTTCCTCTTCACTCAATGGCTATATCTCACATGCAATGAATTGGAAATTGTGTGATCTGAGATTTTCCCGGCGTACAGAGATCTTGAAAATTTCTCTGGTATTCAGCCAGGTAGCGTCGTCCAAAAGATGCGATATTTCGGCAAGCTGACTTCTTGCCATCTTCAGGCGTTCTTGATGTCTGATTGATCTCTGATGGATGACAACTTTATATAATCTCCACCTGTCTCCCGCAGCCTCCATCTGGGCGCTTCCGAGTGGTCTGCGGCCGGTGGTGGGGGAAGGGCGGCGTTGGGGGGAGGGGGAAGCGCAGTGCCCCGCAATAGATCAGGGCCGCAGTCCTTCCGTGGCTACAGCCACTTGCGGAACTCTGCCATCGTGGTGACAATGCTTCTTCTCTTCTCCTTCTTCTTCTTCTTCTTCTTCTTCTTCAGGTGTCCTGACAGGAGCAGATTTCCATGTAGACTGTCGTTGTGTTTTAATCATACTCAGAGTTGGATTCCAGGCTTTGCTTAGCTGGAAACCGCAGTCTTTATTTATTAGTTCATCATGCAGACAGATCTCCACTGCCTCTTTAAGGAGACAATCCCAGAAGGTGTTCAATTGCTGTAACACCTTTGTGCCATCATAGTTCATGTCATGTCCATGTGAGATGCAGTGCTCTGCCATGGCGGACTTGGTCAGCTGTGCATTGTCTGTGTGGCATTTATGTTCACTACATCTCTCCTGTACCGTCCAGATGGTCTGGCCAATATACATTTTCCAGCACTGGCAAAGGATGCTGTAAACTCCCAGTTTCTGGAGTTCTAAATCATCCTTGACTGATCCTAATAATGTTTTTGTTTTGGATGGAGGGGAAAACAGGCACTTGACATTATGTTTTCTGAGTATTCTGCCAATCTTTGCTGATGTATTCCCAACATATGGTGTGATCACTGTCGCAACTGGTTTGTCTTCGTCCTCGGAAGGCTGCGGTCTCAGCTTCTTCGGTCTTAAGGCACATTTTATCTGCCAGTTGTTGTAACCGTTCATGCAGAACATGACCTGTAAGTGCTGCAATTCAGCTGCTAGGCTGTCACAGTCCAATATTTTTCGTGCTCTGTGCAACAGTGTGCTCAGAACACCCTCTCTCTGTGAAGGAGCATGATAGCTGGAGGCATGCAGGTACAAATCTGTATGTGTACTCTTATGGTAGACACTGTGTCCTAGTGTGCCATCTGGTCTTTGATTGAGGAGCACATCCAGAAATGGAAGCTGGCTGTTTTCTTCTATCTCCATCATGAACTTGATATTCTGGTGCAGCGAGTTTGGATGCTACAGAAAGTCTTGGAGGCATTGTTGTCTGTGTGGCCAGATTACGAATGTATCGTCTCCATATCGAAAAAAGCAAGAGGGCTTGTAGGCTGCCGACTCAGTACTGGAGAGATGTAGTGAACATAAACGCCGCACAGACAATGCACAGCCGACTAAGTCCGCCGTGGCAGAGCAATGCATCTCACATGGACATGAAATGAACTATGATGCACAGAGGTGTTACCACAATCAAACACCTTCTGGGATTATCTCCTCAAAGACGCAGTGGAGACCTGGCTGCACGACGAACTAATAAATAAAGACAGCAGTATCTAGTTCAACAAAGCCTGGGATCCAGCTTTGAGTATGATTAAAACACAATGACAGTCTACATAGAAATCCACTCCTGTCAGGACACCTGAAGAAGAAGAAGCATTGTCACCATGATGGCAGAGTTCTGCAAGTGGCCGTAGCCGCGGAAGGACTGAGGCCCATGATATGTTGGGGGGGCGCTGCACTTCCCCCATCACCCAGCACCGCCCTTCCCCCACACCAGCTGCAGACCACTTGGAAGCACCCAGACGGAGGTTGTAGGAGAGGGGTGGAGATTATATAAAGTCGGCATCCATCAGAGATTAATCAGACAGCAAGAACGCCTGAAGTTTGCCGAAATATCGTGTCTTTTGGACGTCGCTACCTGGCTGAATACCCGAGAAATTTTCAAGAATTTGAAATTGATATACATATGTAATATTTCAAATGTTTTGTACTGACTGTGTCGTGAATTTTAAAATATGTGTGATGATGTTTTAAAAAATACTGATACTCATAAAGCACAATTATAATTGAAATGTGTACCTAAAAGTGTACTTGTTAACTTGTCAAAGCAAATGTGTACTTGGACCTGATGCATAATGTATGTCTCAAGCTGCTAAACAACTAAAAAAAATTGTATCAGCACAGGCATTTGCTCATTTGCACTGTTTAAGATTCAGAATGAAATAAGGACATTCATTAGTGCCCTGTATCTATTAGCAAATGATTATATTGCAAATCTAAAATTCTCCATGGCAAGAAGCACATTTCACTGTAAAGCTGTGTGACAATTAGAAGTGTATTGTAAACTGGCTTTTATGGGTACAAATGTACAGTTCACAATCCTTATTTGTCATTTTACTTGTTCTTGTCGTGGTGGTCTTCAGTCTATGACTGGTGTGATGCAGCACTGCACTCTAGTATCCTGTGTGAGCCTTTTCATCTCCAACTAACAGCCACAATCTACAGTCATTTGAAGCTGCCTAATGTATTCATCCACTGGTCTCCCTCCACCAAGAATATCTATTCACACAGTCCCTCCAATACCATATTGACAGTTTCTTGATGCTTCAGAATGTCTCCATCACCAGTGCCTTCTTTGAGCCTAGTTGTACCACTAATTTCCTTTCTCATCAGCTCAGTTCAGTACCTCCTCATCAGTTACATGATCTACCCATCTAATCTTCAGCATTCTGCTATAGTACCACATTTCAAAAGTTTCTATTCTTTTTCTGTCTTGATTGTTTATCATCCATGTTTCACTTCCATGCAAGGCTACACTCCAGAAAAATAGCTGCTGAAAAGACTATCTAACATTAAAACCTTGCTGTAGCCAGTCTGCATATCATATTCTCAATACTTTGGCCATTATTAATTATTTCACTGCCCTTAACAAACATCACCTACTACTTCTAGTGTCTTATTTCTTAATCTAATCCCCACAACATCACCCGATTTAATTTATCTATGTCCCATTACCCTTGTTTTACTTTTGTTCGTGCTTATCTTATAACCTCTTTACAAGACACTATCCATTCCATAATTGCTGATAATTATTTTATTGTTGTAAGTCCATGGTCCAAGGCATAATTCTTTGCCTGACATTTCCTCTTTCAATGCTGGAAGATTACACCTTGGACAAGGGCCTTAAGCCCACAAAACAAGCCTCAGCGATTAATCAAATACTTGCCATGAAAGCCTGCATTCTATGACCATCCATTCCATTCAGCTGCACTTCCAAGCCCTTTGCTGTCTCTGGCAGAATTATAAAGTCATCAGAAAACTCAAAGTTTTTATTTCTTCTCCCTGCCCTTTAATTCTTTTTTCAAATTTCTCCTTTATTTCTGTTACTGCTTGCTTAATGTACAGACTGAATAGCATCAGGGATAGGCTACAACCCTGGCACACTTCTCAGCCACTGCTTCCCTTCATGTCCTTAGACACTCATAACTGCTGTCTGGTTTCTGTACAGGCCTTGTACATCCTCTTGTCCCCTGTATTGGTATATCTGATACCCTCAGAGTTTCAGTGTTTATTCTAGTCAATTTTATCAAAAGCTTTCTCTTAGTCTTACAAATGCTATTTGCTTTTCTTTAACCTGTCCCCAAAGATTAGCTGTTTAGTCAGTATTGCCTCGCATATTCCTAAATTTCTCTGTAACCCAAAAATAATATCATTGTTAGTTTTCAGTCAACATTTTTAGCTCCTAGTGTGCATGTAATGCTTTGTAGCTTACATATATTTCTAGTTTGAAGTATGAAATAAACACAGCAATTGGCCAAAGTTAAAAGGCAAGAACAGTGGTAATTTTCAGGATATTTTTATTTATTTATTTATTTATCCATGAAATGATGTTCATGATATGGGATACAAGTTATAACAATACATGGCTGAAATAGCATAAATCTTTTGGTTACACAGATCTCTAAATATACAAGCACTTTGAGGGACAGAATGTACATACAGTTATATTACAATAGTTTCTAAGTAGTGATCTCTGGTTTAAAATACAAAGTCAACATGAGAATGGCAACAAATATACCTGACTCTTTGAGGATGTCCACATCAAAACTGGTTCAGTGACCATGACATGGTGTGGCAACAATTATTACCGAAGTGCAAAGTACAAAGGCCAACTAAAGATGCAGAAAGATATATATTTTCAGTAAACTAGATAAAAAACAGTAGTGTCATAGTTCAATGAGGAAGCTGAAACTTTCAGCACAGCGCAGGAGCATGTAGAGAAACTATGGCCAAAGTTTGAAAGAATAGTTGACCATGCGCTGGATATATGTGTACCTAGTTCATACTTCCAAAGAAACAGAGATTACTGCATAATAGGTGTGAAACAACACATAGGGTTATAGATAGAGGGATGCTGAATGAAACACATTTAACTGTCAAGATAGCAATGCATGATGCCTTCAGTGACTATCGTAACAGCATATTGTTAAATGATTTTTTACACAATCCAAAGAAATTCTGGTTGGATTTAATTGTTAGCGGCACCACAGTTAGTGCCAAAAAGTCCCTAGCAAATGAGACAGGAACTGAAATTGAGGGTAGCATAGCAAAAGCTGAAATGCTTAACTTTGTTTTCAAATGTTCCTTTACAAAGGAAAACCCTGGAGAATTGCCCCAACTTAATCCTTACACCACTGAAAAGATGTATGAAATAAGTATTAGGAACTGGTGTTGAGAAACATCTGAAATCATTAAACTTGAACAAAACTCCAGGATCTGATGGAATCCCTATCATATTCTATATGGAATTTGTGGCTGAGTTAGCCCCTGTTCTAACTATAACTATCACAGATCTCTCGAACAAAAAAATTTGTCCAGTTCTCAGAACAAGTGCAGGTCACACCTCTCTACAAGAAGAGTAGTAGAAATGATTCACAAAACTACCTTGGTTGTGGAATCTTAGAACATAGTCTCAGCTCAAATAAAGTACCTTGAACAGAATAACCTTCTCAATGCCAACCAGCATTGATTCTAAAAACATCCCTCTTGTGAAACCCAACTTGCATGTTTCTCAGATGTACTGAAAGTTTTGAATCAACGCAGTCAGGTAGATGCTGTATTTCTTGATTTCTGAAAAGCATTTGGCTCAGTAGCACACCTATGCTTACTGTCAAAAGTGCAGTCTTCTGTGAATCAAGAGAAATTTGTGACTGGATTAGGGACTTTTCAGTAGGGGTAGTGCAGCATGTTATCTTGGATGGAGAGCCATCATCAGACATTGAAGTAGCTACAGATGTGCCCCAGGGAAGTGTGTTGGGACACTTGGTGTTCATGATGTATATAAATGACCTTGCAGACAGTATTAACAGTAACCTCAGACTTTTTGCAGATGAAGTACTGTCTGAAAGGAGCTGCATAACTATTCAGTCAGATCTTGATAATATTTCAAAGTGGTTCAAAGATTGGTAACTTGCTTTAAATGTTCAGAAATGTAAAATTTTACACTTCACAAAACAAAACAAAAAGTAGTATCCTATGACTATAATACCAATGAGTCACTGCTTGAATCAGCCAACTCATACAAATACCTGGGTGTAATACTTTGTAGGGATGTGAAATTGAATGATCACATAGGCTGAGTTGTGGTAAAGCTGGTGATAGACTTCAGTTTATTGGTAGAATACTGGGGAAGTGCAATCAGTCTACATAGGAGATTGCTTACAAATCACATGTGCAGCTGATTCTAGAATATTGCTCAAGTGTGTGGGTCACAGGTTTGTTTGATCCATGTGAGAGTGTCACAGAGATACTGAAGGAACTGAACTGTAAGACTCTTTTAAGATAGATGTAAACTATCCTGAGAAAGTCTGTTGACAAAGTTTCAAGAACTGTCTTTAAATAATGGGTCTAGGAATATACTACAACCCTTTATTGCTCATGTAGGGATCATGAGGACAAAATTAGAATAATTACTGCACACACAGAAGCATCAGATAATTATTCTTCCAACAATCCACACATGAATAATACAGGAAGGAACCCTAATAACTGGTACAGTGGGGTGTACCCTCTCCCATGTACTTCACAGGGGTTTGCAGAGTATAGATGTAGGTGTAGAATTATTATTATCTAACCACCTTCAGATTCATGGTTAATACATTTTGTACAGAATTAAAGCTACAAGTGACATTAGTTAGTCTCTGCCTATTCAGCAACAGAATAAAAACAATGCTGGAGACTTATGTTGGTGACATTATTCCTGAGAGAGTTTTTATTAATTTTGATTGAGCAAGGTAATTTATGATAGAGTTTGCTGCATATATGCCTCACAATGTCACGGCATTTACTTTGTCAGATGAATGTTACCATCACCACAGGTGCGATGATCATGCACATCATTATTTGCTTTAAAGAAATGGAGATTCTTATTTATAAATTAAACAGTCACTAAGATGTACATACACAGGACATGTAATATACCCAATTCTTTAAAGATGGGCTTGGTAGGTGTATAGGGTAGTATCTGAATCATGATCTTGACAATTCATTTCTGCATAACAAATATTTGCTTGTTTATTGACCCACAGAAAGGAATAACATATATGATGACTCAGTTAACTACTGCAAAGCACACAGTTTTAATGGTAGTCAAGTCACACCTTTGACTGAGATCTCTAAAGGCATGGAAGAGGCTACTCACTTTATTTATAAAGATCCGTCTTGACCACATGAATTTTACAATCCACCATTACCAGTTTCAGCCACTGCCATCTGTAGATCATAAAATATTCTGATGTAGGTATCAATGTCAAAGTCTATACGTGCAGAGACATTGTAAGTGTAACAGTTTCCTTACTAAAAACTTCACTGAAACTTCATTGAAAGTGCAGTAGGCAATAATGTCACAGTTATTGAAACTTTCAAGGCCACCAGTACTCTCAATACCTTCACAGCGAGTAATAACCATGATAACCCATCCATTACCATGACCAAATTTACCATTATTAAGCAGTGCGAAATTCAGAATACCACCTATAAAAACACAAGGACCATCAAAGACAGAATGGGAACCAATACCTTTCACCATCACTTTATGTTTCTCCTTGGTCCCAGTTGTGATTTCAGTAGTATCAATGGCCTTGTTAACAGTAGTGCGGGAGCACTGAACAATCCTAAAATGAGTCATTCAAAGCATTTGCCTGTGCAGCAGCCAAATCCAGACTGCCAGCACAACTGGAAATGGCCATGCTACTGTTTACAAGACCATTGATAATAATAAAATGACGACTGGAGCCAAGGAGAAACATAAAGTGAAGGTGGAAGGCATTGGTTCCCATACTGTCCTTGATGTTCCTTGTGTTTTTATAGGTGGTATTTTGAATTTTGCACTGTTTAATAATGATAAATTTAGCCATGGTAATGGATGGCTTACCTTGGTTATTGCTCGCTGTGGAGATACTGAGAGGCTACTCACTTTACACAGTAGTTTATCTCTGTGGATATTTCACTTTAAGGTGTTTATCCAGAGCCCCAAGAATTTAGTCTCACTGACCTGTTCAATAACTTTCTTGTCTATGACTAATGATTCTATATGTGATGTATGGATCCTTGGTGGACAAAATATCATATGAGCTTTTTTCCCATGATAAGTTAGATACTGTTTTCATAGAGCCAATATTGGAGCCTTTTAAAGCTGTCAACTAATTCAGCTCTCATCTGCTGTGGGAAATGTTACAAGAGAGAAAGTTCATATCAGCGGTGAATAATAATGGTATTGTTGAGGGAATGTGTTGTGGGAGGTCATTAACAAAGAGAAGGAAGAAGAGGCGGTCTAAGGTTGAATCCTGTGGGAGTCCTGGTGTGACTGGTCTTATATCTGAACAGCTTTTTTTCCATCATTTGTTGTTATTTCTACCAGCTGCTATCTGTTTGATAGATATGACTGAAACCATTCATTACACACTCCTCATATGCTTTAAGCACCCAGTTTATGTAGGACCAGAGAGTGATTCACTAGGTCAAATGCCTTCAATGCAAAGTCCAGAAGAGTAGTGTTTTTCATTAAGTGCATGTATCATCTGGTCAATAAATGAGAAGAGAGCCTCATTGATGGATTTATTTTAATGAAAGCCGAATTGTTGTGCTGTTAGGAGAGAATTATTTTGAAGAAAGGACATTACTCAAGTACATACACTTTTTTCTGTTATTTTAGACACAGTTGGGAGGAGGGATATAGGTTGGTAGTTTTTCACCTTGTGCTTGTCCCCTTCCTTGCGTAACAGAACTGTCTTGGAGGTCTTTGGTGGTTGAGGGAAAGTGCCAGTATCCATGGAGCAGTTGATTATCTTGCAAAGTGGTTGTACTATTTTATCAGCAACCTATTTTTCACCTGATTTTCTCATAACAAGCAAGATGTATAGTAAAGTAGTAACCACAGGCAGAAAATGGTGTGGAAACTAGAAGAAGTAATTCATTGCCTGTTACATAGAGAGGATAGGTGTGGGAGGAACTAGTTCCAACTTTCACCTTCCTGTTACATTGAATGCTACTTTTGTTCATCATACTGAACATCCAAAACTGTAGAAGTGTCGAAGAAGTAATTAATGCATCAATATTTTGTGAAAGCATGGAGACAAAGGTAATGCCTGCAGTCAACCAGGAATTTCTTCATCACCCACTGTGAAATAAACAAACACTCCAATAGCATAACACAGTCATTACGTAATGACTACCTCAACTATCAATAAGTGTTTTCCAGTTTCTAACAATTCAAATCTTGAACACCCAGTGTACAAAAAAAGTGTGACAAGTAGTATTACTGAAACTGTTTTTCCTGCAGTGTGGTTTAAATGTATAGTTCTGCATTCAATTGTAGGACACAAATAGGGTGGTTTCAGTAAGGCAGAACCCTCTCTTACTGTCCTAGTGCAAAGGCAGATCTAAGTTTGTTGCTCAGCTTATCATTGTACTGGTTCAATTTACATTGTTGACCATTTGAATGAGTTTAGTGTATTACTATTAGTGTCACAGGTTTTGTCCAGGAATTGAAACACAGTTGACCGTAGCAATTTGGATTTATTCATTTACATATATTGGAAACAGCAGATACATTCAAATTATATACAAAGCTGATATAAGTAATTTCTTTAACAACTCATCAGCAGCAGCAGCCATTTGACATCAACTACTGGACGAAGGCCTTGTCCAGACTTTACCATCCATTATGGTCTTCAGCTACAACATTCATTTTGCTGCTGTGTGTTTTCTAGGGTCACCTATCACCTCCCAAAAGAGACATCATCATCTTGAACTTGTCTAGGTATATGTTCTATCCACCTCTATTTCATTTTCTGCCTAATCTTCCCGCTATCCTCATGAAACAGCTGCAAAGAAGTGCTCCCCTGATCATCCCATATGAGCCAGACTGGAGCAACTGAACCACATTCTTTGTCAGGGCTTTAGGTGCGAGAACTGAACGATTCACCCACCTAGCAGAACCTACTCTAGCCCTGTCACAGGTACATCCTACCCCATGAGAGGCAGGGGCTCCTGTTAAAGCAGCCATGTCACATATCAGCTCTGCTGCAATTTCTGCACAGAATTTTACATAGGGTATGACCACCAGCTGGCTGGCTGCCAGAATGATTGGCCACCAACAAACTGTGGCTGTGAATGGAGTTGACCAGCTAGTGGCAGAACACACTGCTAAGCACAACACGCTCGCCTTTAATGGCTGCCCCACAACCCATGTCATCTAGGTCCTTCCCTCCAACACCAGCTTTTCGTAATTACGCAGATGGGTGTTATCCTTGTGACATATCCTTCACTTCCATAATCCTTGTGGCCTCTATCTGTGCTAACTAAAAGCGCACACACACACTCCACCCAACAGTCTCCCCTTCCTCTATTCTGTCACTCCCTTCCGATCCACATCCTCATCATCATATGCCACACAAACTCACTGGCTCTGGTGCCCATGTGTCACGTGTAGCTGCTGCCTTTCCCTCCCTCATTCCTATCCCACATGCTTGATAGCTCCTTCTGAGCTGCCAGCTATCCTTCCCCAAACCCTACCTCCCACCACTTTATCTCTGTACCCACCCTACCCAAAACAGTATCTCATCCTCATCCACCTGCCAAAAGCTAGCAAGTTCTCATTCTTTTTTGTGTGCCTGTCGACAACTCAACATTTCCACTATTCAGTGCTCTTTACTCCTAAATTATTTACATTCAGCCAGAACCATCCTTATCACATCTTTCTCAGTTTCACCTCTTATAAGTATGCCCAACACTCCAGCTTGTTGCTGGATGCATTTCTTTCTATCCCAACAATTCCCCATATGCATCTCTCCAAAAACACATTTTTGAATGGTTTTAGAATTAAAAGTTCATGACTCACTGCTGTAATTTAAAATTGGTAATATCGTAAGCTCTCCTTTACAGAATAAGCTAATATCATAAGTTTAGTTTCGAAAACTCTGACTGGGTTACAGAAGGCACTCTAGTTTATTTATTTACTTTTTATTTAGTCGTTACTGTCAACTCCACTAAATAAACAACTCATTAATTGGTTGTATGAATATGTCTTGTTAAATTGTATTCTTCTTGGTGTGTTAATTATATATTATGTTAGTTTTGTTATATCTGATTTCAGAGTGACTTGCTAATTTGCTCTATGAAGTTCTTTTGGTAGCTGTTGAAGTTTAACAGTACTCTGTCTTTTGTAAAATGGAGGTGGCTCAGATAAACGGAATTAGCATGTATTCCTTCTCATTTTCCTACTTTAAGAAAGCTGAGAACTTCATCTAGAGCTGCTAAGAGTAGTTTTTGTAATCTACTTACCTGAACTCCTCTTTCAAATTCGAATTTTTCACAATCTTGAGGAAGTCTAATGGACACTGTGGCATTGACATAACTATTCTACAGTGCACTAACATAGGCTGAATCAATGGCTTGCTTCTTGGGTACACATTTTTTGAAACTGAGTCAAAAGTTCTCTCATAATTTATTAATCCCATAAGAAGTGGGAACTCGCATACTCATTGTTCCATTCTATAATTTCATCCATGATCCGCAAATGACCCATTGTTCCATATAGAGTTCTAAAGCTAGTTTGTCCTTTTTCTTCACTGAAATCCACTTTTTTAAATGTGATTAGCAATTTTTCTTGTTCATTTCAGAAGTAATTATTTTTTGTCTTTTTTCTATAGAAATGGTAAGTGGTAATTATATTGAATACATTGTCATTATGGAGAGTATTTACATCTACATACATATTCTACAAATCACTGTAAAGTGTCTTGCAGAGAGCACTTAGCACAATACCATATGTTGTGGTTTCTGCCCGTTCCAATCAAATATGGAGTGCAGGGAGAACAATTGCTTATACACATCTGTGTGTGATGTAATTAGTCTGAACTCCTCTTCACAATCCCTACAAGAGCAATAACTAAGAGGCCGATTTTTTGATTGATACTGTTTCTTGAAAATTTGTAAATAAGCTGTAATAGGATAACTGGCAAATATCTTCAAGGGTTTGCCAATTCAAGTTTTTCAATATTTCTGTGATACGCCTACCACGAATCAAAGAAACTTGTGATCGTTCATGCCACCTGTCTTTGTATATGTTCAACCCTATTTTGTAGGAGTCTCACGTACTTGAGAAATATTCTAGGATGGAACACATGAGTTATTTGTAAGCAATCTCCTTTGTTGAGTAGAAAAAAGTGTACACCACATAATTTAGCAGGTGAGGTCTGGATGCATGGAAGTGTGGATACATCATATGATTTGCCGACCAGTAGCAGTCAGTCAGCCGTAGTGTGCGCCCGAGTTCATTTGGTACTGTGCTGAGCAAGTTTACGATTGGTTTTAGCAGTGTGCATGGTGTTCTTTAGAAAGTTATTTTGAGGCAATATGATTAACATGAATGGAAAAAGCAATTCTCACCAAGTATTTCACAAGCATGTGAAAGAAATAGTGTTTCGCATATATCAGTTCAGGAGTAGCATCCACGTCTAATCACAAAGTGTCTCCCGGAGCTTCCAAGTGCAAAGAACTAACAGCTGAGAAGTGCAGTATCAGATTGAGAACTGTTAAACAGATCACAAGTGAAGCCAATGCATGTGCTGAAGAGATCGGCTCACTTATTTTTAAGTCACCTGGTAAGTACCTAAATCAAAAGAAATTTGTAAGAATGTACAGGCTGAGTCGAAAAGGGCTTTACATTTTTGGAATGAAATAGAAATTTATTGAGATAACTTACAGAATTGGTGGATGTGCTATTTTGTAACAATCAACCTCAAGTGTGATTCATGGAGTGCATCGGCACCCTATTCCAGCACCAGGAGCACCACCATAGTGCACAGTTAAAATTGCTACTTTCATTGGTACAGAGTGTGCTCCCTGTGTGTTTTCGTTTCATGAAATGAATTCTGCAACAACTGTTTCACATAAATTTGGCACTGAATATGTTAAAGAACCTCCAAGCAGGCCTACAATTTACTCTTGGCACAAGAACTTTGTTGAGATGGGTTGTTCACTGTGACATGATAAATTACCAGGTCACCTGCATGTTGATCACTATGTCGAAGAGGCTAGGGAGAGTTTTGCCCACAGTCCACAAAAATTAAAGTAATGTCCATCGTGCAACACTGGCAACCACAAAAGAGTGTTAAACCACACAGATTCACAATGGCACAACACATTAGTGATACAGGTAAGTTTTCTCATGGATCTGGATGTTCCCCCCCCCCCCCCCCCCCCCCCCCCCCCCCTACACCTCCACCACCAACACCACCAAGAAATCCTAAGTCCAGTCCCAAATTTCGTTTGATATCCCATACGATGATTCTTTTACCAATAAGCACTGGTGTGGTACTGTGCCAAATGTTTTTCAGAGTTCAAGGAATACAGCTTCAACCCAATTGCCTCAATCCATCACATCACATAGGAAAAGTACAATCTGGATTTTGCTTGACCAATACTTTCAGCACCCATGCTAATTGGCATGGAAGAAGGAGGTCTTCTGTTCAAGATAGCTACACGATGTAATCAAAAGTATCCAGACACCCCCAGAAACATACAGTTTTCATGTTAGGTGCATTGTGCTGTCACCTACTGCCAGGTACTCCATACCAGCAACCTCAGTAGACATTAGACATCATGAGAAAGCAGAATGGGGTGCTCCGCAGAACTCACAGACTTCGAACGTGGTCGGGCGATTGGGTGTCACTTGTGTGCGCAAGATTTCCACACTCCTAAACATCCCTAGGTCCCATGTTTCCGATGTGGTGGTGCAGTGGAAACATGAAAGGACACGTACAGCACAAAAGTGTACAGGCTGACCTCTCATCTGTTCACTGACAGAGACCGCCGACAGTTGAAGGGAGTTGTAATGTGTAATAGGCAGACATCTATCCAGACCATCACACAGGAATTCCAAACTGCATCAGGATCCATTGCACGTACTATGACCGTTAGGTGGGAGGTGAGAAAACTTGGATTTCACAGTCGTGAGGCTGCTCATAAGCCACACATCATGCCGGTAAACGGCAAATGACGCCTCGCTTGGTATAAGGAGCATAAACATTGGATGATTGAACAGTGGAAAAATGTTGTGTAGAGTGACGAATCATGGTACACAATGTGGCGATCCGATGGCAGGGTGTGGCTATGGCAAATGCCCGGTGAATGTCATCTGCCAGCACGTGTAGTGCCAACAGTACAATTCGGAGGCAGTGGTGTTATGGTTTGTTCACATTTTCATGGAGGGAGCTTGCACCCCTTGTTGTTTTGCATGGCACTATCACACCACAGGCCTACATTGATGTTTTAAGCACCTTCTTACTTCCCACTGTTGAAGAGCAATTCGGGGATGGCGATTGCATCTTTCAACATGATCGAGCACCTGTTTATAATGCATGGCCTGTGGCGGAGTGGTTACATGACAATAACATCCCTCTATTGGACTGGCCTGCACAGAATCCTGACCTGAATCGTACAGAACACCTTTGGGATGTTTTGGAACGCCAACTTTGTGCCAGGCCTCACCGACTGACATTGATACCTCTCCTCAGTGCAGCACTCCATGTAAAATGGGCTGCTATTCCCCAAGAAACCTCCCAGCACCTGATTGAATGTATGCCTGTGAGAGTGGAAGCTGTCATCAAGGCTAAGGGTGGGCCAACACCATGTTGAATTCCAGCATTATCAATGGCGGACGCCACGAAATTGTAAGTCATTTTCAGCCTGGTATCCGGATACTTCTGATCACATAGTGTAATTGTATTTGAGTTCAAAATATGTTCTAGAATACTACAACAAGTTGACATAAATGAGGTTTTTCATTTGTGTGGCCATAGCGCCTTTAGTTCAATGAGATTGGACTGTAGTTTTGTAGATTATTTCTGCTAAACTTCTTGTAGGCAGGTGTGACCTGAACTTTCATCCTGTCACTGTGCAAAATTTCCCCTCTCCCCCCCCCCCCCATTCCCAAGTGATCTACTGTATATTATAGCTAAAATAAGAGTTAACTCAGCTGCAAAGCCTGTGTAGAATCAGGAAAAGATCCAATTGGGCCCAGGAGCATTGTTTCATTTTAATGATCTTATTTGTTTCTGAACGCCACTGGCACTAATATCTACATCACTAAATTTGTAGTGGTATGATAAATATTTTGGGACAATACTTTTGTGTCTCCCATAATAAAGGAATATTTGTAAACAGAGTTCAGCATTTATACTTTTGCTTCACTACTCTTAATTTCAGTTCGTGCATCATCCATGAGTGTCTGGCCACTAACTTCACTGCCACTGACAGCCTTTACATATGACCAGACTTTCTTTGTATTTTGTAAGAAATCTTTCAAATAAGATTCTGCTATGGTAATCATCAAGACTTCATGCATTTTTTACTTGGCAGCAAAACTATTTCATTCAGCATCTGTCTATAGCCCTATGCCATGGACGGTCCCTATGATCATGAACTGTAATGAATTATCTGTCCAGTGAATGATAAAATAAATAGTCTTTAAACCTGATCCACAACTCTCCTACGTTTTTGTGTGTGTGTGTGTGTGTGTGTGTGTGTGTGTGTGTGTGTGTGTGTGTGTGTGTGTACTGTCTGTCCCTTTTCTTTTGAAGTAGAACAGTTGCACCATTGTTGCAGTTTTCAAGTATAGCCTTCTTTGGCAAATATTTCTTAAATAATTCAGGAGGTCCTTTTAAATTTGTCAGTGCGGCTAAGTGTTAACTGTATGAACTAAATATGTTTTTGTGTTCGAATAACCCAACCAAAACTGACACAAGAAACAGGAACACCCATGTACCAGGAATAATAAACTTTTATTAACACAATGTAACAGAAAAGAAGATATAAAGTAAGCACTGCTTTAAGAGTTTCTATTAGCAAGCAAATTCTAACATTGTAACTTTTCACAGAAGATCGCACGGAACTCCAACACCAAACCAACTGCTGACATGGAACAACAGTGCCTCTGGCACCTGGCGCAAACTCCTTGACAGCTGTGAAGAACACAGTAATCGACGATCTTGGCTGCTACATCAGCCCCCTTCATGTAACTGGAGCATCATCCAAAAACCTTGCAGGAAAGTGCACTTGACATCCATAGTGTGTTCTTTGTTCAGATAGTTGATCTGTTTTGGATAGTTGCACTTCTACTTAAGGCTGATTTTGCAGCATGAGTGTTGGCGGCACTTCTGGCAATATGTATGCAGGTTTCAGTCTGTCGATTGAGACCATAGTGGCCTTAACAGTATGTCCAGAGTTTGTGCTCCTCATTTGATGACACAGTATGGGCCTGTATGTAGGGGCTGTAATGATGGTTTGACACCATTGGTTCATCACGACAAGTGTGTATGTTTGCTAGTCACAGTGTACATAGGTAGGCATTTTTTGGTGCCTTGATGCTTGATGATGGTGAACATGTGCAATATGTTCCCGCAGGTGACAAATGAAGTCTGACTGCTCATAGTTAGGCAGGTGTATGGAATATGAGTTGATGAACTCCCCAACCTGTCAAAGTGCTTCACCACACACAAGCTCCATTGGTAATGAATCCAAGTCCGGTTCGTATGTGGTGCGGAGACCAGGAAAAACTATGGGTAGGCAGTTGTCCAATTAGTGCCATGACACATCAGTGGAGCCTTTAACGAAAGATGCCAACATTCAGTCATATTATTGCTTGCTGGGTGGTAGCTGGTTGTCCAATGATGGAGAGTGCCATATATTTACTAAGTTTAGTAAACAACTCTGACTCAAATTGCTGGTCGTGGTCTGTACTGATGTGCACCGGACAATCAAAGTGCAAAACCTAATTTGTTGCAAATGCAAAGGCTATGCTTTTTGCCAGTACATTGTCAACTGGCACAGCTTCTGGCCAAAGAGTGAAACAATCAACTTGTGTTAATTGCACTGACCATTTGATGGTGGGAGTGGTCCTACTACATTGATGCGCACATGTGCAAAGCAAGTTGCCACATGTAGGAAATCTCTCTCTGGTACATGCACGTGAAGCAATATCTTACTGTGCTGACATGAGGACACACACAAGCCCATTCATGACAATCCCTTTGCATACCAGGCCAGATGAAATGTTTCGAAACCAGGCAAGTTGATGATCTGATGCCAGGGAGACTTAGACTGTGAAGGTTGCCAAAATCACGTCTGCAGAATGCGGGTGGCAGGAAAGGACAAGACCTTCCTCTTGAAATGTCACAATATAGCTTCATGTATGAACCAGGCACATCAACCTGTTGTAAATGAACGGTGGAAGACCCATTATTCAGTAGTTTCTGATTAGTTCTTGTGCCTTTTCAAATGGGTCAAATAGCTCTGAGCACTATGGGACTTGACATCTGAGGTCATCAGTTCCCTAGAACTTAGAACTACTTATACCTAACTAACCTAAGGACATCACACACACCCATGCCCGAGACAGGATTCGAACCTGCGACCGTAGCAGTCTCGCGGCTCCAGACTGAAGTGCCTAGAACCTCTTGGCCACACTGGCCGGCTGCCTTTTCAAAATCAATAACATTGTTTCACTGCTAACTCGGGACTGACAGTCAGTGACCACATTGTCAAAGCCTGAAACATGGCAGACGTCAGTACTGAACTGGTCAATGAACTCCAAATGGTTATACTATCATAGTGAACACTCATTCTTCCTGAAGATATAGGGAAGCAACTCATGACCTAAAATACAATAAACTCTCTGGCTTCCAACTAGGGACAAAAGTACTTGATTGATTCATGGGCAGCACATAGCTTCCAACTGTAAGTGCTCCATTTTTGCTGACTGAGTGGTTAGCACACCGGACTCACATTTGGGAGGACAACGTTTCAAACCTGTGTCCAGCCACCCTGATTTAGGTTTTCTGTGATTTCCTTAAATTGCTTCCAGCAAACACTGGGATTGTTCCTTTGAAAGGGCATGGCCGACTTCCTTCTCTAAACCCAATGGTATCTATGACCTTGCTGTTTGGTTCCCTCCTCCAAATCAATCATTTCTGTTGTGAGTGAGTGGCTGCCAAGCACCATTGACTTGCTGTTGCAATACTAAACTGTAACAGGCTGACTAGCCTCAAACACAGGTGCAAGAGGTGCATCGAGTGTGGTGTGTACTAGGAGGAAGCATTTGCTAAGCAGAGCTCACTGCATCTGTCTATTGCGTCAGTGAATTCCCCTTAGTCTTAGGTCCAGAAACTGCTGCAGTCAGTGGTTCTTGCAACTCAGCTCAGCGGAGCAGATGATGCCAGTAATAACCCAAGAAAGAGTGTAATTCTTTGATGGTTTCTGACCACGGGATCTTCACAACATCTCCTACTTTCTCGGGTAGTGGCAATGACACTGCTGATAAAAACAGATGACCAGAACGTAATCTGTGGTTTACAAAAAACACACTTTGACATTATTTAATATAATGCCATCCTGTTCTAAGCATTTGAGAAGTTTCATCAAATGTTGGTGGTGCTGTTCTGCAGTGGCTGAAATGATGAGGATGTCATCTAGGCGCACAAAACAGAAAGACAACCCCTGCAACACACAGTCTCTGAATCTTTGCAAGACTGAGCAGAGTTCGTAAACCAAATGTCATGAAGAGAATGATTATGGCTGTTTTTGGAATGTCTTTGTCTGCCATAGGAATTTGCATAAAAGCTTCCACCAAGTCCAGCACACTAGCCACAGTTGCACTATGCAGCGCGTGGGTGGAATCCCTTAACAGAGGTACTGGATATCTGTTCAGGATCGTCCTTGCATTAAGTGCACAATAACCACCACACAGGTGCCGCATGCCACACTTGTTGAACACTAAATGGTGAGGTGACAATCATAGAAGGGAGAATAATACCTTCCTTGATCATCAAGTCACATTCTGCTTCTGCGGTAGAAAGATGATCAGGACCTGAACACCGAGAGTAACATGAAGCTGATGGGCCATTGATTTGATACAATGCACAGTGTTGTGACATACCTCTCTTGGATCACACAGTGTTCACATTATCGTTGGAAACTTTTCAAGCAACTCAGTGTATTTCATTCCTTCGGCTACATGAGTGCAGCACTGTGTCAGAATCAAGCTGTTGGAAGTCCAGTGATGCTATTGACGAGTCTCATATTTGTGGCATCCCACAGTAGATGATATTGTGCCAGGAAGTCAGCAACAGTAAAATTCCAGGTGAAAGCTTGGTGCAGTTGCAAGTCCAGCTCAATACAGTGTGTACCGCATGTCACTATACACGAATTGCTTGTGTCAGAAGGAAGTTGGTGGCTAACAATTGTAGAGTAAAGTCTATGAATAAATGCAAAAGTTTTAGCCACAGTCCACAAGAAATTTTCACCCAGTCTTTCAATTGCTGACAAAGAGACAATGATACTTCAACCGGCAGTCAGATGTGCCTCTGTCCGACTGCCGCTGCAGTTTGGGTAGGTGCAAGATGGTGTGTGCTTGTGTGCCTACTCTCTAAATTCCCAGTGATACCAGCATATACCAAGTAGCTGCTTTGCACCATTCGGGCCCGACAAGTTCATCATGGAATGACTAAGTTATCTCCTGTGACAATGTACTCTGGTGTTGCAATAAGAAAGCAGTTCACTTATCTGTTTAACCGGAGTGTGGACCTTATATGTGAGTCCTGAGGGGCAAACAAAATCTGCAACTGTCACCGCTGATGACAAAGTGCATAGTGTTACTACTGCATTGACTGATAGCAGCTTCATTACTTCTCAAATATTTCAGCTATATCTGCAAAAGCGTCTGATGGCAATTCCGACTGAAGCACTATTATAGCTTTAACCTGAGCTATGAGATGGCTACTCCAAAGTGTTTGTTGCAGTGTGTGTCGGGTACGGTTCCTGTGTGGAGCTTTGCTGTGTAGGTGTCTCAGATATTGTGATGGCTTTTTGTTGCCTATATCTTCCTGTAGGCCAGAATGGAGATAATCTTACAGAAAGTCTCAATACTAACAGTTCTTCAGCAGGCACTACGTCTTTCACTTTCAGGAAAAAATTCATTGTTCATTCTTGAAAGTTTGTACTGCTTCTTTTGGTCCTTTTAGGCTGTTCACGTCATGTGGAATCATGTTGCGGGTGAAAAATGTTGGCACAGCCATCCAAACTAAACTTTTTCATGTTCTAGAAAGCCGACCAAAAACAGCACATGAAATATGAACACTAGTACCAGGAATAATAAACTTTTATTAACGCAACACAACACAACACAGAAGAAGGATTTGAGACTACTTTTTGTGTTAGATCAACACTAGTAGGGTTCTTTCTCTATTAGCAAGGAAGTTCTAACACAGCCACTTTTCATGGAACATTAGGAACAAATCAACCGCCAGTACAGAACAGCAGCACCTCTGGCAGCTGGCACGTGAACTCTTTGACAGCTGTGACAAACCCACTGTAGACTACTACTCCTTAAGCTTCAATTAGCTTCACTTTTGGGATGTTATCGGTTTCCTTAATAACAATCTGTGTTTCTTATTAATCTCTTGTACTTTACAAGCATCTAAACAAATCTTTGAATGCTTGTAAAATTTTCTTATGCTCATTACTGTGCCAGCTTAAACTGATGAGCCACAGCTTCTGACCAATAGAAAGCTTTCTGGACAATGTGTGGCTGACTTTACCAAGACATATATCCAAGGATAGAAGAGAAAAGCAGAGGCCCATCAAGGTCTGTAATGCCAAAGAAGAATAAGAATATAAGTTTCTCTCTCTCTCTCTCTCCTTTTTTGTCTTCAGCTATCTCTCGGGATTTTAACTGTGCCATCTCATTCTCTCACAGATATTTCTGGATAGTATTGTTTCATTCAGAGTAGGCCGACTATAATTTTCCCATCATTGTTTACTAGAAGCAATTGCCTTCTTTAATATTTTTTTTCTTTTGATATCCTCGCACTTGTAATACCTTTGCTGTTTGTCTAATAGCCTTTGTTAAAAAATTGTATCTGTGCTCTGTTTACTATAATCTTCATTTTCTAACTTGCTCAATTTGACTTTGAGGAGCATTTCTTCAGTCTTACTTGATAAATCTATTTCTCTCTACCTTTATGTTTATTTTCGTTTTGGGCATTACTAGTCTTTGATTACTTGAAATTCTAAACTGGTTTAAGATTACAATATGCTGTCATAAATTATAAATTCCCTACTACCTGAGAAAACATAGTTAATTTCATTATTACTCCTATTTGATCCTTGCCAAATCAACTCCATTTTCTTTTCATCAGTAAGTGTGCACTACGAGCAAACATGTGCCCCTTCACAATTTCTACCAATGCCTTACCTCTACCATACATAGTTCCCCATTGAGGAATCATTCTTTAGTGTTTGTCTTACTTTTGCATTAATATTCTCCTTATTACCTTGTCACGAGAATTGCTGTCATCTACTAACTTCTGTATGTCCTTGTAGGGGTATTCGCTAATCTCCTGAAAATTTGAGCAAGTGGAATTCAACACTTTCCATGAAATATTTTTAACAAGTACAACTTTTCTGCCAGTCCCTCCAATATTTGTAATATTTCACAAAAGAAATTATTTGTGTAAGAAGGTACATTTGCACAGAACAGTGTTTATTAAAACCAATATTACATCCAAACACTCAGGGCATCTAATTTTAGAAAGGACAACATATTATGCTTGAACTTTTATTTAATGTAACAAAAAAACAAACAGTCTAGATTGAAAATGGTGTCTTTTTCTGGTAACCCACCATCTTCAGGCCAATATGTGTCTCCATTGATGACACATAGAGCCAATGTACAGAGCCACTGTACATGCTAAGAGGCAACTGTTGTCAACTGCCAGCATGTGAAATAGCTCCACGTGTCAGCATGGCGCACGCGTGCCTGCCGCACACACACACACACACACACACACACACACACACAGGTCTCAAGGTGGTCTATCTATGATTGAAACTGGTTACCAGAAGAATAAACACCCTCTGCGATCTAGCTGATCGTTTTTCATTAAATTACCTACATGTTTACTGTTGTTCCAGTTATGACTTTAAAAATGTATTCAATTCATTTAGTCACTATTTTTTGCTTAGAAAGCCATTTGCAAGTCATAACTCATTGAAATGTATAAATGCGTTGTTCCCTTTTAAAGGACATTGCCCTCTGTCATTCATGTTTAAATATTCGGTCCTCACTTCATGTAAGGGTATTTTTTCTGTCATCTTGTACATACAGAATGTTTAAATACGAATTTCACAACAAGTGTCCTCTTAAATGGAAAGCTGCACTGATGCACTTCATGAGCTATCATTTGAAAAGGGCAATGTAGGCCAAAATCACAATTGTAATGACGAAATAAATTACAGCTCATGAGGAAAATAATGTACTTTCTAAAATACTGCAGGACTGTGGACCCAGTAAACAGAAATAATGACATCTAATTGTTCAGCATATCACACATCATTAGTAAACTGTTCATCAAAATGAATGAGAACTTTTTACTTTGCCCAGTTTCTAGCCTTCTGCTTATATGTTTTTCAGACTGTGTAATATGTCACATGATTAGATGCACACATTGTTTGTTGTCATCTGACATATACAGGGTGATGAAAAAAAAAGTGTTCCATATTTTGAGAAGTGGTTGTGTGGACCAAAACATGCCAAAAATGGCCACTAAACATGGGCTGTAAAATGCTTGCTTTATGAGCCAGGAGCACTTGTTCATCTTCAGTAGCACGAAACACATCTCTTCCACTCCAGGCTCTCTGCTTTCATGAACAACACACAGAATGCACTAAACAAACAACACATTCACCTATTAGTCAGTTGATAGAGCACGCAGTAAACGAGTTAATGTTATTACTGTAAACTGCATTCATATTTTGGGTTAAGTGGAGTGCATTCTGTAGTTCTATTGGAACTAGTTTCTTGTTTTAATAAGTCTGTGAATTGCTTTTACAATGTATCTTTTCACTTACCTGGATAATGGAGGCCTATTATTCCACACAGCAAACGGCAGATATGCTCTCTGTTATGGTCTGGCAAATGGAAGCAACCGCCAAGCCTGTGTTCATTATACTGTGTAATACTAGCAATCAGATTAACTGGTGCAAGATATCTCCAGTTTGTTTCAAATGACTTGTCTGGTCTGCTAGAGGAGGTATCACTTCAACAACAGCTGGAGATGTGGTTCATGCATAATGGAACACCAGTCCATTTTCTCCTAAATGTACGAGAACACCTCACATTTAATAGAGGCAATAGATTGGTTGATGAGGTCTACCATCTTAGGCAAACCATTCCCCTCAATCGTGATCCACTTTATTTTTCATTGTGGGGACACTTGAAATCTTTGGTGTAAGCATGTCCTATTAATGATGTACTAACACCAAAAGACTGTGTCATTACTGCCTGCCAGAGCAACATGTCCAACTGGGAGTGTTTCAGAAAGTATGTGTCTCTGTAAGAGTTCAAACAGAAGCATTCTTTACTATGACTCACAAGTGCAGGTCATATGTAATGTTGTTGTTGTCTTCAGTCCTGAGACTGGTTTGATGCAGCTCTCCATGCTACTCTATCCTGTGCAAGCTTCTTCATCTCCCAGTACCTACTGCAACCTACATCCTTCTGAATCTGCTTAGTGTATTCATCTCTTGGTCTCCCCCTACGATTTTTACCCTCCACGCTGCCCTCCAATACTAAATTGGTGATCCCTTGATGCCTCAGAACATGTCCTACCAACCGATCCCTTCTTCTGGTCAAGTTGTGCCACAAACTTCTCTTCTCCCCAATCCTATTCAATACTTCCTCATTAGTTATGTGATCTACCCATCTAATCTTCTGCATTCTTCTGTAGCACCACATTTCAAAAGCTTCTATTCTCTTCTTGTCCAAACTATTTACCGTCCATGTTTCACTTCCATACATGGCTACACTCCATACAAATACTTTCAGAAATGACTTCTTGACACTTAAATCTATACTCGATGTTAACAAATTTCTCTTCTTCAGAAACGCTTTCCTTGCCATTGCCAGGCTACATTTTATACCCTCTCTACTTCGACCATCATCAGTTATTTTGCTCCCCAAATAGCAAAACTCCTATACTACTTTAAGTGTCTCATTTCCTAATCTAATACCCTCAGCATCACCCGACTTAATTCGACTACATTCCATTATCCTCGTTTTGCTTTTGTTGATGTTCATCTTATATCCTCCCTTCAAGACACCATCCATTCCATTCAACTGCTCTTCCAAGTCCTTTGCTGTCTCTGACAGAATTACAATGTCATCGGCGAACCTCAAAGTTTTTATTTCTTCTCCATGGATTTTAATACCTACTCCAAATTTTTCTTTTGTTTCCTTTACTGCTTGCTCAATATACAGATTGAATAACATTGGGGAGAGGTTGCAACCCTATCTCACTCCCTTCCCAACCGCTGCTTCCCTCTCATACCCCTCGACTCTTATAACTGCCATCTGGTTTCTGTACAAATTGTAAATAGCCTTTCGCTCCCTGTATTTTACCCCTGCCACCTTTAGAATTTGAAAGAGAGTATTCCAGTCAACATTGTCAAAAGCTTTCTCTAAGTCTACAAATGCTAGAAACGTAGGTTTGCCTTTCCTTAATCTTTCTTCTAAGATAAGTCGTAAGGTCAGTATTGCCTCACGTGTTCCAACATTTCTACGGTTCTAGTATTTCTACGGAATCCAAACTGATCTTCCCCGAGGTTGGCTTCTACTAGTTTTTCCATTCTTCTGTAAAGAATTCGTGTTAGTATTTTGCAGCTGTGGCTTATTAAACTGATTGTTCGGTAATTTTCACACCTGTCAACACCTGCTTTCTTTGGGATTGTAATTATTATATTCTTCTTGAAGTCTGAGGGTATTTCACCTGTTCATACATCTTGCTCACCAGATGGTAGAGTTTTGTCAGGACTGGCTCTCCCAAGGCCGTCAGTAGTTCTACTGGAATGTTGTCTACTCCGGGGGCCTTGTTTCGACTCAGGTCTTTCAGTGCTCTGTCAAACTCTTCACGCAGTATCGTATCTCCCATTTCATCTTCATCTACATCCTCTTCCATTTCCATAATATTGTCCTCAAGTACATCGCCCTTGTATAGACCCTCTATATACTCCTTCCACCTTTCTGCTTTCCCTTCTTTGCTTAGAACTGGGTTTCCATCTGAGCTCTTGATGTTCATACAAGTGGTTCTCTTATCTCCAAAGGTCTCTTTAATTTTCCTGTAGGCAGTATCTATCTTACCCTTAGTGAGATAAGCCTCTATATCCTTACATTTGTCCTCTAGCCATCCCTGCTTAGCCATTCTGCACTTCCTGTCAATCTCATTTTTGAGACGTTTGTATTCCTTTTTGCCTGCTTCATTTACTGCATTTTTATATTTTCTCCTTTCATCAATTAAATTCAATATTTCTTCTGTTACCCAAGGATTTCTACTAGCCCTCGTCTTTTTACCTACTTGATCCTCTGCTGCCTTCACTACTTCATCCCTCAAAGCTACCCATTCTTCTTCTACTGTATTTCTTTCCCCCATTCCTGTCAATTGTTCCCTTATGCTCTCCCTGAAACTCTCTACAACGTCTGGTTCTTTCAGTTTATCCAGGTCCCATCTCCTTAAATTCCCACCTTTTTGCAGTTTCTTCAGTTTTAATCTACAGGTCATAACCAATACATTGTGGTCAGAGTCCACATCTGCCCCTGGAAACGTCTTACAATTTAAAACCTGGTTCCTAAATCTCTGTCTTACCATTATATAATCTATCTGATACCTTTTAGTATCTCCAGGGTTCTTCCATGTATACAACCTTCTATCATGATTCTTAAACCAAGTGTTAGCTATAATTAAGTTGTGCTCTGTGCAAAATTCTACCAGGCGGCTTCCTCTTTCATTTCTTAGCCCCAATCCATATTCACCTACTACGTTTCCTTCTCTCCCTTTTCCTACACTCGAATTCCAGTCACCCATGACTATTAAATTTTCGTCTCCATTCACTATCTGAATAATTTCTTTTATTTCATCATACATTTCTTCAATTTCTTCGTCATCTGCAGAGCTAGTTGGCATATAAACTTGTACTACTGTAGTAGGTGTGGGCTTCGTATCTACCTTGGCCACAATAATGCGTTCACTATGCTGTTTGTAGTAGCTTACCCGCATTCCTATTTTCCTATTCATTATTAAACCTACTCCTGCATTACCCCTATTTGACTTTGTGTTTATAACCCTGTAGTCACCTGACCAGAAGTCTTGTTCCTCCTGCCACCAAACTTCACTAATACCCACTATATCTAACTTTAACCTATCCATTTCCCTTTTTAAATTTTCTAACCTACCTGCCCGATTAAGGGTTCTGACATTCCACACTCCAATCCGTAGAATGCCAGTTTTCTTTCTCCTGATAATGACATCCTCTTGAGTAGTCCCCGCCCAGAGATCCGAATGGGGGACTATTTTACCTCCGGAATATTTTACCCAAGAAGACGCCATCATCATTTAATCATACAGTAAAGCTGCATGGCCTCGGGAAAAATTACGGCCGTAGTTTCCCCTTGCTTTCAGCCGTTCGCAGTACCAGCACAGCAAGGCCGTTTTGGTTATTGTTACAAGGCCAGATTAGTCAATCATCCAGACTGTTGCCCCTGCAACTACTGAAGAGGCTGCTGCCCCTCTTCAGGAACCACACGTTTGTCTGGCCTCTCAACAGATACCCCTCCGTTGTGGTTGTACCTACGGTACGGCTATCTGTATCGCTGAGGCACGCAAGCCTCCCCACCAACGGCAAGGTCCATGGTTCATGGGGGGGTCATATGTAATAGCAAACAGATTACATTAAAGGCTCTGCTGTTCCTAAGTAATAGATTAATGTGTTCTCGTTTGTTTACTCATCCTGCAGTCTTTTTTTTAATAGCAAAGAGCATGCAGCAGAAGACGTGTTTCGCAGTAGTAAAGATGAATAAGTGCTCATCACTTTTATGGTATGAATTTCAGACCCCACGTTCTGGTCCATAGGGCCACCTCTTAAAATACAAAATAGTTTTCTTCAGTGTCTTGTATTCGGAGACTTGTCCACTTGAAAATGGTTACCTAGATGTCATTAGTGAGTAATCTTTGCTATTATTCACTTCCATTACCAACAGAAATGTTACCTTTCAAGGAAGTTTGAAGGCCTTGAACCAACCCTGAAAGTACTAACTAAATTGTAATAGTTTAAAATTTTCTTGCCTACAACAGACCCTTCACACAATATGTTCTGCATGTACTTCAATAAAATAATCATTTAAATTTTAAACATGTATAATTTAGCACCATCTGCCATAAAGTAATTTGCAGAATGCTGGTGTACTTACAGCTGTTAAATACGACTGCTGAATTTGGAAAAGGTGTTACAAGTGCTAACAGTACACAGTGATTCAGATATGTGCTCAGGAATTTGCCTCAATATCCAAGTGAGAGAGGAATATTTGCTTGCTCACAGTCGTTGCATTTCTCTAACCAATTTCTGTAAATGTGATTTCAATTAACAAACAATTCTTTGTCAGGAACAACTAGCAAACAGTATTGCACTGCTTCTTCAGGATGTATCTAGAAGAGTGTGTTACAACATAACAAATTTCAATTTATTTTAATTCAATTTTTCTTCTTACAAAGTTGTATAACAAAGTATGCTGCTGTGATAAGTGAGAAATTTTACTTGTACACTACAGCTCCTTGGTCTATTAACTGAGATATAAATAATTCCAAGCGATAAAAAGAAGCACTTACAAAGCACATTCAAATGTTTGTATTGTTTCTTCCTGAGGCTGTACCATATTGCTGAACATCCATTTTAATACTCTGTAACAAAGTTAATTTTGCTATGTTCTGTTGCACAAGGCACAACATTACATCAGGAATCAATATCACAGTTATGTTCATGCATACGTTTCAAAATTACAAAATGACTCTTTTCTTATTAAAAAAGGCAGACTGAATAAATACAAAAATTTTGATTTAATACTAGAAACAGAACATATTTCAAAACAGTTATTTTAATGCAAAAATTCCCAGTCTTTTTCAACTATAGAAACTCAACAGAAATAAAATCGAATAATAATCCTTTCTACCGATGGTCACAGTTCTTCTTTATATATTCTAAACTTTCTCCCTTTCTACTTTTTAACATATCCTGAAATTAACGTATGGTCCCCTGATTTTTTTCTCAGATATCTTAATAATTTTTCACAGTTCTTTAAAACCTCGGTTTGTACTGATAGACAAGTCTCCCCAATTACAGGAAAATACCTTGTACACAATAACATGGAATTCAATTCAATTAAACCAGTATTTTATAGCCCAACATTAACAAAAACAGGTAGTTGGATGAAGAAGAAAGTAAAGAATATTCGAAGCCAAGAGGAGCCAAAAATATGTATGAAATTGTCAATCCAATTATTCAATCAATCATAACAAACTCATAAAACTAGATCAGTAGATTTCAATCAAAACTGAGTCAAGGAACTACATTAGCAAAGTTTGTAAAACAATTTTTACAGCACAGTTTCTTACGTAAAGTGTGAGTTTGGCTACTGAACTGCTTTATACAATGTGATTAATCTCTCCCTTTTTATCATCCTTTCTTCCTTTTAAAAAGTTGTAGTTTTAAGCAGAGACACAAATTACAACCACAGCACATTCAAATGTTTGTATTGTTTCTTCCAACTGTTCTTAACAAACCTTTGGAACATAAATGCCACATTTCCTATTTTCTTGTAGATCAATAAAGAAATTCAGTTTCAAATTTTTTCGTCATTCAAGATTAATCTTCCATATTTTACTCTGTTTGCCAGCCATCACTCCCCTCCCCACACAACCAATCTCTCCAACCCAGTATACAGTTCACTGCACAGCAATATTAAACGCAAAATACGAACTAGTGTTCACCACAGATTCCACACTCCAGTTCAGTTCAATTCAATTCTGTGACCATACTGCAGTATAGGATGATTAAAATATCTACTAACACACACCCAATTACATTCCCAAAGTTTCAACACTTTCTTTCAAATGTACTCATATTTCTCTACCAAACTTAACACTGGAACACACGTTACATAAAATTTACCTTTAGTATAATACACACATCTGGCAGCAGTGAATGACTGAATACACAGACAGTAATTGTATAAATTATATAATCAAAACTCTTAATACAAGTAGTCATTTACTGCATTTTTGGTAACAATGAACATTATTAAACTCAGTTAATTAGACTAGATACACGAGTGACAGCACTTCTGAGACTAAAAGCCCATCCTCACACAACTAACTATTTGCTATTTCAATAAAGGAATGCTTCAAAGATAAAATGAATTACTGCTTCACAAGCTGATTTCAGTAAGCAATTTTCAGGTTCTCAGAATACTGAAAGGTCACTGCACAAATACTCTTGTTATGTTGAACATGAAAATTACCAAGATTTGTGAAGGGACCCCAAGTTACGAAAAGGAAACATGATTAGATTCAAAACATTTAAAATGCAAATGAGTAAGTAGCTACTCATTTGGGGTAATACTGTATTTCAAATGTAGCACACTATACAGCTCATGTTTCGTACCATAAAACGCATTTCCGTATTGTGGGCTGAGAGACGGAACCACACTGCTTAATGGAACATGATTCTCAGTGTTGTGCCACAAGAATTGCCACAGTCAGTTGTTGAGCTTTTCAGTTATATTAGAAAACCATTAGCAAAAGACACACACTTTTTAAACTACTACTATGTGTGTATGCTCCACGAGAAAAATTTTAAAACAGAGATCTTTGGCAGTGATGACTTGAGTGAAGTTTCATATAAAGCCTGTAGAACAATTCCTGTTACATCTGTTTAAAACCGGAGTCAATACCACAATCACTGGATTATTGTGTGTGTTTCATGTAATAGCCTTAGTATTGTACTTAAAGAGCCAGCTTCAGACTGCAGTAAATGTGTTGCAAATATTTTTAAAATGGTTGGTGGTGAACTGCACTATAACAGTTCGAAAATTTCAGTGTTTTCAAGTCAACTTTTTGAGGCACTCTTCTTCAATATACGACTTCTGATACTCCATCTTTTTCATGTTACCTGCTCAGAATGAATCTAATCAAGTTAGATGACAACACAGTAGTTGATGAATGGAAAATTTGATTTCTTTCTGTTCCTTACTTTCGACTAAGATAATATGCTGTCCCAAATGTGGATACTTATCCAATGTCCTCACAAGTGACCATTATCACAAAAATGTTACCTCTCGAATTCTGCACAATCAAGTCTCTAGTCCATACCAATGTGAGACACACACCAATGGGATCCCCTTTTGTAGACACACCATCCACATAAAATGAAACATTTCCCTCCAACTTTATTATTAAAATGACTTGAACCAAATATCAATGCAGCTTTTGTGGGTCTTGTCATTTGTAGGAAGACTTATCTGACCAAAAACCATACTCTTATAAAAAGAGATTAGTTGCATTAAAAAAACTACCAGGAGACACAAAAACAAGTATATGGAAAACAGAACACTCCCAGAGATGAATACTAAGCTGATAAATCCTACCACAATGAATTCAGTCTTGCAAAACAATGATCTTCAAGAATCTATGTGGCTTAAACTTTGAATTCTTGATTAGAAACTGCCAATGAAACAGCAAAGGGAGAAACTAAGCTTTTACACGTACAGATCTGCAGGGTGGTGTTCTATAACATACACTGTGTTGTGTCACAAAAAATTACATTAACTTTATTGTGCACCTCATCTAAATCTAATTTCCTCCACTATCACTCCACAAAATTAAATGTAGACTTCTGTGGACCTATCTATCACAGACACATTCTAAATCTAGTGGCAAAAAGTTCGTTAGACCAATAACAAAAACTGGTTTACTCTGCTAATTAATGACTGTTGAAACTAACAGACAAGCACAAATTCAGCCAAGTCACCAGTTGTAATGGATGCATGCTCAACATGCACATAATTAAGAATCTACACTGAATTCTTAAGGAACAAATCCAATGTCACATTTTCACTATCATACCAATTTTCAGCTCTCTCAAATTGTAATATAAGACCATTTCGATCACACAGGCACCATTCAGGAAAGTATTGTCATCCAGTATACAATTTTAAAAAAGAAAGGGCAAATCCATAAAAAGTATTCTACATAATTAAAACAAAGGAGCAACAAAACAATCTTCCAGCTAGAACTTTTACTTCCACAATAAAGAACAATTTCATACTGTAAATATATATATCTATCTTGATGAGACTCAGAACTGAACACACATTCAAAACAGGAATTACAAACATTAGAGTTGTGCATTTCTATAATACTTTAGTATAATTTTCTAGACTTTTACAGTACAGCATTCCACTGCAATCTTTCACTCAATATTTTTTTCAGTCCATCCAAATATGCACTATATGGGTATCAGTTAAACAACATGTCATATACTTCAAAAAGGCATAAAAATTTAAAAATACATGGATACAAAGTTCATAGAACTTATATGTATATGTACATCAATTCCAAGCTGGAAAACTTGTGGACAAATTACACTCAATAATAAAAAAAAACTGCAAATAACACAAACAGATTCATAAAAAGAAACAAGAAATGCATGGTGCTGCAAACAGCTTATGTCATACAAAGGCAGACTCTGTATTAAATAACACAACAAAAACACACAGTTTATATAAAATGTGAAGATATAAATTACACTTTTTTTGATATGTATCATAGGTTATGACAGTAAACCAATGGAACTATCACTGAAGTGCACCAGCAGGATCAGCAAAAGCAACACCAACCACAGTATGAATAATGTGCCACGAATATGCTGAATATACGTTGCACATGTCTATCGGGAAGTTAGTTTGTGATTACTTTAAGCATAACCTGAAACACATCTGGTGGAGCAATATAAATGCATATTCATAAAAACAGTTTTACTATGCTCATTCCACTGCTTCATCTCCATACTGAATGGTGCCTTTCTCGCGAGGAAGCTGTGAATATCTTAATCCCAAATTGTCAGAAATTTCTTCAATCACTTTCAGTGCCTGTAACAAAAGGAGAAAAATGTGTGTACATAATGGTACAGATAAGATGCTGCTTACATGTGGTATCTGCTCGTATGTTAGAATACAGCATAAAATGACTCAATGGCACATTCCCTCACTATCTGAATTCTAAATTACGACAGATGTGCTACAATTGTTAATGGCTTTGTATGAATACACCAGAGCACAGCCTCTTAGAAACAAGGCTGAGCAAATGGTATTTCAAAAATGTTTCTGTTTTAATACACTACATGGGCACTATGCCTCTTATCTACACTAATATTAATTTGTGTGTACTGAGAGGATAGCCACAATAAAAAAGCTACTAATTTTCATTTTAAAGTTATTAACTATTGTCATATTCATTACCATTTGTAAGGTGTAACGTCAAAAAGAACTCCTAGGCATAGCATAAAGCTCAATAATAATAATAATAATAATAATAATATCACCTGTATGACAAACTGCTGAATAAAGGCTGCCTGTAGAGTTCTCCATGCATTATAGTCAATGTCTCTTTTCTTATTTCTTGCAACCCAACTAATAACTTCTTCAGTTCATCCACCATTCATTAATCTGGCTAAACATCCCACCCACAACCACTTCTCTTCACTTCTCTTCATCACAGTTATAACTATTCTATGTTTCATCCACCATTCACTTATCTGCTAGACATCTCACCCACATCCATTTTATTTTCATCACAGATTCCACTTCACTGTGTTCACTGACCCATCTGCTCATTTCCTATCTCTCTTAGTAATTCATCTCTCCATATCAGCTTCTGTTGTAGATTAAAATTTCACACTCATTACATTTCTGTAGCTTTGCTTCTAAGCAATATGACAAATGCCAATTGTGCAACAGAAAAAGCTTCACATTAAAAGTAATGCATGGAAATATAAATTGTATATGAAACCCAAATTAAGCAGTGTTACTACAGTCCTATTAAAATTACTTGATAGTTGACACCTGAAGCTTTCCCCTACAGTGTTGCCACATTGGCTGCCTCTACTGCTCGGCTATAGGTAACACACACACACATATATGATGGGTCACTTCATAAATGCTGTTAATGTGTAACACAGAGAAATGTTGGAAGTGATTGCTGTGAGGTATGTCAGAAATGTGAGCTTTCAAGTGACCAATGACTGAACTGTGGCAGACGATGTGTTTTGCAGCCCTGAATTTAAAACTGTGTCCTAAGCTAACAACAACCTTGTGATGTGCAACTTTTATTCAATAAAATGGCAGTCAACTATCTGCAGTGGAACTAAAATCACAATCTCTTCATTCACTGCCATTAAAGCTAATGTCTACGAGCAAAGTCGAAACAGGAAAAAATCAGTTTCAGTGCTAAAAGCAAACTGTAATTTCTCCCTACTACTGGCTATCTGAAACTCTCCTCACATTAGCTACATGAGCTGCTGTGTTACTAATTACTGAGCAGTGCTCTCTGGCGCTTGGCTGGAGATTATATGTGACACAGGCAGATTCCAAGTAAGAAAGAACAATAGGAAGAAAAGTAAGAGCAAATAAAGTCACTACAATGATGAAAATGTATGGCAAAAAATTAGAAAAAAATTACATTTAAACCAATTAACTGAAAACAAATAATAATCAAATGGTTTTGATTAGATTTAGAAATAAAAAATTATCACTCCCTTTGACATAGTTTGATCCCATAAAGTTTCACATATGAGACTGATATGCAAACCATTACACTATACCATGACACTCTGATAAGTAGTTTCGGCTGTGGTGCTCCATTCAAAATGTTGAAATTGCAGCTTTCAAAAAATTTGGCTTCACGCAAAGTTGTGCAAAGCTTATCTAATGTAAGCCAATCTCTGTGATTATGATAACTGTATGCATGATGCAGATTCACGTCTTGTGCGGACAGTATACAGTAGTGTTTTGTTAGTGCCATGTGTGAAACATATACATTTCATCAGTTTGTGTGTGTGTGTGTGTGTGTGTGTGTGTGTGTGTGTTTGTTTCTTTGGAGTGGTTTATTATGAGTGATGACACACAAAATAGATGTTAGGTCCATGAATCAGGATCCAAAACCATCAAGAAAGAATGCTGGAGAAGAAATTGGAAGTGAACTGAGCAATTGTTGTGGCAGTAAAGTTAAATTTTACTTTGAATCTCTGATAAATTTAACCATAAATGTTCCAATAACAGTTCTTAAAAAAGGATATTGGAGATGATGCTAAATTCAGATCGTGAGAAAGACAATCTTTTCTTATCACCTGGCATTAGACAATTGCAAACAAATACGTTCGCATTCAAATCTGCGCATTTCTTCCTGTGATAAAGGAGGATTGCTTTGAGGGAAATGAGACTATTGAAGAATGATGTCAATGAAGGCACATCAAGTCAGTACGAGACAGAAAACCATAACAAATGCTACCAACAATATTTGAAATCATGTGATGTCAGACCTACAATGTGGCAGTCAACAAGTAAGAGGTACAGAAGAACACTAAAAAGAGCTGCTTGTCTAAGACACAAATGAGCAGCTACAGAAAAAAAGAAAAATGTACACAAATTGTATAGAATAAATTGTCAAGCTAAGAGAAGACTGTAAGCTACAAAATATAAAATATGGAAAAAATGAAAATGATTACAGTGTGAAGAAGAGAATTTAAAGGTGGACTATGTGACCAATTAATCAAGTACACAACAAGGAAGGAAGATTAGATTTTAACATCCAGTTGACATTGATGTCTTTACGGAGTAGGCAGTAAAACAAATAGTGCAAGCTGCACAACAACTTACTACCCCAAAGTTTTGACTTGCCACCTGTGGAGAAAAGCACTGAAGACACTTTCGAATTCAAGCACGCACAAATATCTCTGAACATTACCAGTGGCAGCATATTTGTAGTTGTTTCCCACTGCCAACCCTCTCATTTGTCCCTTCAGTTTCTTATTTTTTATTATTCTTTCATTGCCTTCATTTCATACAACAAAGTAATTTTTTTTTAATTTTCATCCGCTATTTCGAACTCTTATGGGTTGAATTTCCAAAAACAGTCAAACACGTATTTTACTTATAACCAAGAATTCAAATCCACGTTTTCATAAATTTAACTTCAAAAATGCTTTAATAGTTTTTATAAAAAAAGCACCCCCTATTTTACCCCATTAGTGACTGAATTTCCAAAAATGCTGAAAACACATTTCTTTTTATTTCTGACTGAGAACCCAAATACCAATTTTCATAGTTCTACATTTCTGCCTTAATAGTGACATATTTTCAAAAATTCTTTCATCCCCTTAAGAATGAAATTTTGAACAATCCCTTCTTAAACGATGCCTACAGTAGAAGGTCCACACCCTCTCCAAATTTCAAGTTTCTACCCTTAGTGGTTTGGGGCTGGGAGATGATGAGTCAGTCAGACACGAACCTGCTTTTTTATACATAGTAGTTAAAAATAAATTTCAGCACAATAATGTTCACTAGTTTATCATATGTAAACTCCTACTAATAGAAAGTCCCAGAACAACAATATGGAAAGAATAGACTGCTAATCAATGCCACCTCTATAATTATGGCGAGTCACAATATTGTTGCCATTAAAAAAAAAAAAACCTTCCCACATGCTGGATATGTTAAATCTATCTTCTTATATTAGAGCAGAACCTATCTTCATTAATGTCACACTATTTCATCAGAAAACTTACCGCATCTAGCTGTTCTTTGGTGTGTGCTGCAGAAAGGCAGAAACGAATGCGGCCTTCCATTAGAGGCGTGGCTGGGAATCCTACACCAACAGTTGCAATTTTCCTTGCTCTCAGAGATCGAACCACAGCTCTAAAATTTTCAACAAAACAAATTAAATTACACAGATATACTGCAAAGCTTTGCAGATACTGTTTGAAAACTCGATGTTCACGTTATGCACTAAATAAACCCAACTGTAAAACATTTGTCTAATAAAACATTCCTGTACATTTTTATAGTTTCATGGAAATTTGTGATTAGATAAAAATATGAAGTCAACAGGGCAGTATTTGGGTGTGGGACACTTCCAAATTTTAAAGCTTTGACATTGTTGGCAAGGTATAGAGTAGTACAGCAGATCAAATACTTAATGACACAATACACACAAACAATTCAAATTTTCAGTTTCTATACTTATAACTAAAAGCACTATTAACTTTTATATTTTTAGTGAATGGCAATGTAGAGAGAAGAACTTTATGGCAGCTGCACTGATCATTAATAGAATGTGTAATGGCATGGAACATTATAGGAATTACTAGGATTTACTTATTACTTAACACATCTGTTAAAAAAAGGATAAAAGCAGACATGAATCTCGACTCATATAGATCAAGATACTGCATAACGAAGTTTAAAACTCCATAGTCTCTTGGCTTTACCATACACAACATTCCGTCATTTGACCACTGGACAGAATCTCGTATTATAAGAAAATGGAATACCTACAGCCATCCTTATGCTGTTATTTATTGTGTAGCTAGCACTTTTGGCATCTAAGTGCATCGTCTTCAGGCCTTAGCTGATGCTGAAGGGGTTATAACGTTCCCTATATATCGATGCATCAATGGCTTACAACATGTTTACACAGACTACTTGTAACAGTGATGTTGCCTCTCCAATTATCAACTGTTACTGATAACCCCTTCAGCATCAACTAAGGCCTGAAGATGGTGCATTGACTGCTGAAACTGGTAGCTACACAATAAATAACAACATATGGATGGCTCTAAGTGTTTCATTTTCTTACAATAGTGAACAGCTGTAGTCCCCTGGACCTTCTGGCACATGGATGGACACACAAAGGCTCCCGTATGGACGACACACAGTAATAAGCATCCCTGGCATAGATATACAACTGAAAGATTTGAAAGCAAATAAACCACGAGGTCCAGATGGCATCCCGATTCAGTTTTACAAAGAGTAATCTGTGACATTGGCCCCTTACCTAGCCCTCATTTATCATGAATCTCTCACCTAACATAAAGTCCCCTGTGACTGGCAAAAAGTGCAGGCAACTCCAGTACATAACAAAGGTGCAAGAATGGATCCACAAAATTACAGACCAATATCCCTAAATTTGGTTTACTGCAGAAACTGAGACAAAATTTTTAGTTGGTGTGATGACTGGCAGCTAGCTCTTAGTGTGGAAAAATGTACGTTAATGCGGATGAATAGGAGGAGCAAACCTGTAATGTTCGAACACGCTACGGGAAACAAGAAGTGGCGCTCGCCATAAGTGATGATGGTCAAATCTTAGCCGAAACATCTTCCATGAAAGTTATCCATAAAAACATCATGCAGAATATTTAATACACATTAACAAGAACATTCCAATAAAACAGAAATGAAAATATCCCTACAATGCTCAGTGTGCTCCCTGCCGCCGTTGGATAAGCAGCTGCAGCAGCAAGTCGTATACTCCTAGCTCACTCATTTGTTACATAGTTTAATTCTTAATTTCTTTGCGTGTTTTTGGTACTTGCATTGTTTAATTCATAAATTTCTGGCGTATTATAGTATTTGAGAGTTGTAGCATCGCGTTTTAGTACCTGAATAGTGTAAAATCGCGTAGTCTCCTTCCGCCGCCGAGCAGTGCGTCAGCAGTGCACAAGTGGCAGCATTACTGCATTTACTAGGCAATCTTGTATTTTAATAACCGTTTAAATTTTGTGTCGATTTGTTTGCGCTCTCTGTAGATTAGTTCAGACGTTCTTTGCACAACAGTTTTTAGCATGGATAGGGACTGCAACTGCTGTGTTCGGATGCAGGCTGAGTTGGCATCCCTTCGCTCCCAGCTTCGGGCAGTGTTGGCTTCGGTCACACAGCTTGAGGCTGTTGCCAATGGGTATCACTGTGGGGGTCTGGATGGGGGTTTGTCGGGGACGGCCAGCTCGTCCCACGCATGCCCTGATCGGACTACGACTGTGGTTGCCCGGGATACTGCCCGCTTTGAGGCTGATCCCTCACCTGTGGTAGAGTGGGAGGTCGTCTCAAGGTGTAGCAGGGGGCGAAAGACATTCCGGAGGGCTGAGCGGAAGGCCTCTCCAGTTTGTCTGACGAACCGGTTTCAGGCTCTGTCTCAGGCTGATACTGATCTTCGGTCTGACATGGCTGCTTGTCCTGTTCCAGAGGTTGCCCCTCAGTCTGCAAGATCCGGGCGGTCGCAGAGGGTGGGCTTACTGGCTGTTGGGAGCTCCAACGTCAGGCGCGTAATGGGGCCCCTTAGGGATATGGCAGCAAGGGAGGGGAAGAAATCCAAAGTGCACTCCATGTGCATACCGGGGGGAGTCATTCCAGATGTGGAAAGGGTCCTTCCGGATGCCATGAAGGGTACAGGGTGCACCCATCTGCAGGTGGTCGCTCATGTCGGCACCAATGATGTGTGTCGCTATGGATCGGAGGAAATACTCTCTGGCTTCCAGCGGCTATCTGATTTGGTGAAGACTGCCAGTCTCGCTAGCGGGATGAAAGCAGAGCTCACCATCTGCAGCATCGTCGACAGGACTGACTGCGGATCTTTGGTACAGAGCCGAGTGGAGAGTCTGAATCAGAGGCTGAGACGGTTCTGCGACCGTGTGGGCTGCAGATTCCTCGACTTGCGCCATAGGGTGGTGGGGTTTCGGGTTCCGCTGGATAGGTCAGGAGTCCACTACACGCAATAAGAGGCTACACGGGTAGCAGGGGTTGTGTGGCGTGGGCTGGGCGGTTTTTTAGGTTAGATGGCCTCGGGCAAGTACAGAAAGGGCAACACCCTCAACGGGTGCGAGGCAAAGTCAGGACATGCGGGGACCAAGCAGCAATCAGTATTGTAATTGTAAACTGTCGAAGCTGCGTTGGTAAAGTACCGGAACTTCAAGCGCTGATAGAAAGCACCGAAGCTGAAATCGTTATAGGTACAGAAAGCTGGCTGAAGCCAGAGATAAATTCTGCCAAAATTTTTACAAACGTACAGACGGTGTTTAGAAAGGATAGATTGCATGCCACCGGTGGTGGAGTGTTCGTCGCTGTTAGTAGTAGTTTATCCTGTAGTGAAGTAGAAGTGGATAGTTCCTGTGAATTATTATGGGTGGAGGTTACACTCAACAACCGAGCTAGGTTAATAATTGGTTCCTTTTACCGACCCCCCGACTCAGCAGCATTAGTGGCAGAACAGCTGAGAGAAAATTTGGAATACATTTCACATAAATTTTCTCAGCATGTTATAGTCTTAGGTGGAGATTTCAATTTACCAGATATAGACTGGGACACTCAGATGTTTAGGACGGGTGATAGGGACAGAGCATCGAGTGACATTATACTGAGTGCACTATCCGAAAATTACCTCGAGCAATTAAACAGAGAACCGACTCGTGGAGATAACATCTTGGACCTACTGATAACAAACAGACCCGAACTTTTCGACTCTGTAAGCGCAGAACAGGGAATCAGTGATCATAAGGCCGTTGCAGCATCCCTGGATATGGAAGTTAATAGGAATATAAAAAAAGGGAGGAAGGTTTATCTGTTTAGCAAGAGTAATAGAAGGCAGATTTCAGGCTACCTAACAGATCAAAACGAAAATTTCTGTTCCGACACTGACATTGTTGAGTGTTTATGGAAAAAGTTAAAGGCAATTGTAAAATGCGTTTTAGACAGGTACGTGCCGAGTAAAACTGTGAGGGACGGGAAAAACCCACCGTGGTACAACAACAAAGTTAGGAAATTACTGCGAAAGCAAAGAGAGCTTCACTCCAAGTTTAAACGCAGCCAAAACCTCTCAGACAAACAGAAGCTAAACGATGTCAAAGTTAGCGTAAGGAGGGCTATGCGTGAAGCGTTTAGTGAATTCGAAAGTAAAATACTAGGTACCGACTTGACAGAAAATCCTAGGAAGTTCTGGTCTTACGTTAAATCAGTAAGTGGCTCGAAACAGCATGTCCAGACACTCCGGGATGATGATGGCATTGAAACAGAGGATAACAAGCGTAAAGCTGAAATACTAAACACCTTCTTCCAAAGCTGTTTCACAGAGGAAGACCGCACTGCAGTTCCTTCTCTAAATCCTCGCACAAACGAAAAAATGGCTGACATCGAAATAAGTGTCCAAGGAATAGAAAAGCAACTGGAATCACTCAACAGAGGAAAGTCCACTGGAACTGACGGGATACCAATTCGATTCTACATAGAGTACGCGAAAGAACTTGCCCCTCTTCTAACAGCCGTGTACCGCAAGTATCTAGAGGAACGGAAGGTTCCAAATGATTGGAAAAGAGCACAGGTAGTCCCAGTCTTCAATAAGGGTCGTCGAGCAGATGCGCAAAACTATAGACCTATATCTCTGACGTCGATCTGTTGTAGAATTTTAGAACATGTCTTTTGCTCGAGTATCATGTCTTTTTTGGAAACTCAGAATCTACTATGTAGGAATCAACATAGATTCCGGAAACAGCGATCGTGTGAGACCCAACTCGCTTTATTTGTTCATGAGACCCAGAAAATATTAGATACAGGCTCCCAGGTAGATGCTATTTTTCTTGACTTCCGGAAGGCGTTCGATACAGTTCTGCACTGTCGCCTGATAAACAAAGTAAGAGCCTACGGAATATCAGACCAGCTGTGTGGCTGGATTGAAGAGTTTTTAGCAAACAGAACACAGCATGTTGTTATCAACGGAGAGACGTCTACAGACGTTAAAGTAACCTCTGGCGTGCCACAGGGGAGTATTATGGGACCATTGCTTTTCACAATATATATAAATGACCTAGTAGATAGTGTCGGAAGTTCCATGCGGCTTTTCGCGGATGATGCTGTAGTATACAGAGAAGTTGCAGCATTAGAAAATTGTAGCGAAATGCAGGAAGATCTGCAGCGGATAGGCACTTGGTGCAGGGAGTGGCAACTGACCCTTAACATAGACAAATGTAATGTATTGAGAATACATAGAAAGAAGGATCCTTTATTGTATGATTATATGATAGCGGAGCAAACACTGGTAGCAGTTACTTCTGTAAAATATCTGGGAGTATGCGTGCGGAACGATTTGAAGTGGAATGATCATATAAAATTAATTGTTGGTAAGGCGGGTACCAGGTTGAGATTCATTGGGAGAGTCCTTAGAAAATGTAGTCCATCAACAAAGGAGGTGGCTTACAAAACACTCGTTCGACCTATACTTGAGTATTGCTCATCAGTGTGGGATCCGCATCAGATCGGGTTGACGGAGGAGATAGAGAAGATCCAAAGAAGAGCGGCGCGTTTCGTCACAGGGTTATTTGGTAACCGTGATAGCGTTACAGAGATGTTTAACAAACTCAAGTGGCAGACTGTGCAAGAGAGGCGCTCTGCATCGTGGTGTAGCTTGCTCGCCAGGTTTCGAGAGGGTGCGTTTCTGGATGAGGTATCGAATATATTGCTTCCCCCTACTTATACCTCCCGAGGAGATCACGAATGTAAAATTAGAGAGATTAGAGCGCGCACAGAGGCTTTCAGACAGTCGTTCTTCCCGCGAACCATACGCGACTGGAACAGGAAAGGGAGGTAATGACAGTGGCACGTAAAGTGCCCTCCGCCACACACCGTTGGGTGGCTTGCGGAGTATAAATGTAGATGTAGAATGCCTTTTAGATGTTTCAGTTGTGTCAGTTGTGTAGTCAAATACTGCATCAGGCACACTGACACAATGCATATTCCAACCCCATCTATGCTCCACAACTACGTTACGATGTGTGACGGGGATTTCTGGTATGCTGTATCCCTTTTCTCTGTTCCATTATCAAATGGTTCAAGGGAAAAACAACTGTTGGTAAGGAAGCCCCTGTATGAGCTTCAATTTTTCCGATTTTCTTGTTGCAGTTATGTGAACAAACTCTTCTTGCATTGTACTCTCGGCATTTAAATAGTAAACACCTCCTTCACACACAATGCCTGTCTTGCTCTCTGCCACTGGAGGTTGTTGAGCATCTTCATAACACTCATGCATTTATTAAATGATCCTGTGACAAAATGTGCTGCTCTTCATTGAATCTTCCACATCTTTTCTATTAATCCAACCTGATATGGAATCCCAACTAATTAGCAAGACTCAAAAATCAGTCAAATGACTGTTTTTAAGGTACCTCTTTAGTGGATGAATTATATATCCTTAAAATTCTGCCTATGAATCCCAGCCTGGCAACTGACTTTCCTGTGACTATCTATAAGAGATCATTTCACTTTAAGGACTCTATAAGCCTACTCCGAAGTATTTTACCATTTTAATTATTTCCAATGATTTATTGCCAACAGCGTACAGAAATGGATCTCATAACCTTTTTATACTTAACATGCTACATTTAGATACATTCGAAGTTAACTACCAACTCCTGCACCAATTATCAATCCTCTGCAAGTTTCCTGCATTTTACTACATTACTCTGGTGTTGCAGCCATCCTAAACGCAACAGCATCATTCCCAAACAGACTCACATAGGTTATTTCTAATACATCATTTATATAAATGTACTGTAAACAATAATGGGACGACAACACCCACCCAGAACACACCTGAAATTACATCTCTTTAAGATTGATATGAAGATTTCTATCTGCAAGGAAGTCCTGAACACTATTTTGTCTAAAACTGACATGGTGAGACCATGGCTGTGTACAATTAATGTAAGTTAATTCTTACGAAGTAGAAGACAGCAACTAGTGGCTGTGTGAATTAACCTACATTAAGTCCTGAATACTTGCAGGAATCTAGTCCAATACTCAGAAGCTCTTCTTTTCCCCACTAAATGACACTGAAGAACTCTATCAAATGTCTTCCAAATGTTGCCCACGGCACTCTGGATTTCAAGATGGAATAGAGTCAAGTCTGTAGAATTCATGTTGATATCTATAAAGGACATTTTCATTCTCCAAGAAGTTTCTAATGCTTGAGGGTAATACATGTTCCCTAATTCTACAACAGACTGATGTCATAAATATACGCCTGTACTTGACTATGGGGATTAGCTGACCTTTTTCCAATCACTTGGTACCCTTAGCCACTCCAGCTACACAGTAGGGGAACAAATTTTTTTGCAAAATCTCTGTAGAAACTCACAGATATTTCATATTTTCCAGAACCACTTCTACTGGTAAGTGATTTTAGCTGATTTTCTATTCTTCCATCACTTGTTTCAATATCTGCCATTCTGGCATTAATGCAGTGACTGAAAGAAAGAACTGCATTACAATATTCTACAGTGGAACAATTTTGGAAGACCAAATTCAGTACTTTATCTCTGTCATCTTCTGTTCTGATGCCACTATTGGAACTGAACAGACCAGTTTCATCAGATAACTGATTTTATGTGTGATGAAAACTTATTAGAATTTTTGGTTAAATTTCTTACTTTTAAATTCACTGAATGCTTCACACATTGCTCTGCTTATGCTCATCTGCATTCGTTTGTCAACTAGGGTTTCACTTCACTTCAATCTGTAATGAAGTGCTTTTTCACTTTCGTAGCAGATTTCTAAAACGGCTACTGAACCACAGTGGCTCTTTCCCTCTCTCATACCCTTGCTATGCACATAAAGATCTACAATGTATTGTACAATCCTTTTTAATTTTATTCACTTGTGCTCCACACCTTTGCTTGTACACCTTGCTTTCGGCCATTCCTGCTAAGAAAAAAATAGTGTGTTTCCTTTCTTAAGAACCCTTTTAACACCCACAGTCAATGATGCTATCACAGCCTTACGATCAGTGATTCCCTCTTCATCATTAACTGGTTTAAAAAATTAGGTTTGTTAATTATTACGAGGTTTAAGATGTTGCCCTCACAAGTTAGTTCTTCAACTAACTGTTCAAATTTATTTTTTATTTTTATTTTATTTATTTTTTGGAAAAAAATCACAGATGGATACCCCTCTTCAGCAACATTCTTAATTACATGGTTGTCCTGTTCTATTTCTGGCAATCTGAAGTTTCTTCCTATTACAATAGCTCGAGCAGGAGACTAGTTCACTACATTCTCCAAGTTTCTTCTGAAGTGCTCTGCCACTACGGCTCTTTAAGTAGGAAGACTATAAAAGAATGTGATTACCATGTTTGAACTATCTGTGATGCTTGCCCTCACCCAGATCATTTCAAATTCACAGCCTGTAATACAATTACTAGAGACTACAGAGTTCTTCATTGCAATAAATACGCCATCACCATTAGTATCTGGCTTCTCCTGATATGAATCTAAATTTAGAATTTCACAGGTAATCACATTTGTCATAATTGCTTATGGGGATTATTACCCCTATTAATTCTGGTACCTGACTGTGGATGCTTCAGCAGATTACTAGTATTACAGTAACATATTCTTGTTTTCATCTACAAGGACAAACTTTCTCTTCTGTGAGTAACATGGCTCATCTTTCTATAATTACAGCATGTAACTCATCATTCACCCTATGGAAAGATACCTCTGGGGATCACTACACTTCTTGAACTATAGCAGAAGTCAAGACATCTGCCGCTAAGATCTTGGTAACATAATCTGAACCTCTGATTCATATCTTCCTCTTCGCTCCACAACAGGATCATCATAGATTGTGTGTACGATGGTACAAACAGTGGCTCATGATTCCACCTGCATTTGAGGCTAACTGTCTCCACCAATTCACATATAGAATGGAAGATGGACTTAAAACCAGGCAGCACGTGTAATTTGTGCCAACGAGAGCTACCAAAACCACCTCCAAACATTCGATGGACCTCCTATCCAACATACTGGATGCACCTGGCTTTCTTTCCCAACATGCCTGCTGTTTCCCTGACAGGTCTTCATTAGTAGCATAACATTGGAGCCCCCAGTCACAGACATACCTATCCTCTGTGCTTGTCCAGTCTCAGCATGAAAATAAGCCATTCACCCATCAGAAGAGGCAATTTGTGCACCAACTAGTACAGGGTGTACATGCAGACAAAGAAAAAAAATTTCAGGATTTCCCGATTAAAAATATGCTTCTTCCCTGTTAACTGACAGTATATTTTCTCTCAGACATGTATAACGTATCAATCCTTTGAATGGTTATGGTTTTATACATGGGTATTGAATTTCCTGGCACTTTAGAAAATGAAACTCTGGGAAAAAAAACCGTTTTGGAAAGATCTTTAATTTATAGCAACATGTATGCTGCGTATTTTCATACTGCTAAAGTATAAATTCGAATTCCACCAAACACCACATATTACTTTCCGAAGCATTGAAATCGAGATTGCGATGTGCTTTTGTAAGCAGTCATAGCTCATGTCAGGTAATCTAGCCAGCCGATGACAGAGGATATTCAGAGCTTAGGACACATGATGTAGTCAGCCAACAGCAACATCACTGTTTAATAGCGCGAACACACAAATAGGAAAAGTTAATGGTTTAAATTAATACACACAGAGTTGCTACAAAAGGTTTCACATATAACATTGGTCTCTAAGGTTAATGCACTGCAAAAGAGCCTAAGCTTTCACATACAATGTTGGTCTTTTATGCGTGTATTACACTTTAAGATATATCACACAAATGTGCCAGTAAAATTTTTAATAATGACATCAATGTCTGATCTTCTGGGCTCAAATTCATCTAAATGGCTCGTCATCAACGAGTTGATTTTTAAATCAATGCTCAGTGATATAAGAAATTCATCATACATTATCGCACATAGTTCAACTTGCATAAAAGGAAATTTACTCTGAAAGAAACGCTTTTCAAACCATTATTCGCAATATTTTCTTGTGACCTGTCAGAAATAGGTTTGTTTCAGCAGTTGCCAGAGAGCGCCAGATAACAGGCGCCACTGCTCTTGCGCAGCTACGATGACAAAGGAGGCCCGTATGTTTGTAAGTGTAAAAAGTTAAAAGATCTTACATTATGTCATAAAAGAAACAAGACATCAGAGAATACTCCAAGAGCATTGGAATTTTGTGACCCATACTAAAATGTGCACATTTAAAGCGCACATTCATATAACCAGATTCCCAGTGAAGCAGGCCTAGACCTGATATTAAACTTTTCAAAGTGGTATTTGGGATGTAAATTCTCTTGGAGTACCAGTACTGTGTTATCTCTTGTTTGGTTCTTTATTATAGCATAATGCCATACGTACTAGAAGATGAAAACGTGCACATGAAATGCATCAAACAGTTGAAAATAACCAATAGTGTGGAATTAAACGCTTCGTTTCAAATATATTGATTGCCTCAGTGGAAAAGATTAATAAAAGCAAATTTCTTTAGCAAACTGACAAACATAACTTCAGTGTTCTGCAAGGCAATTAATGCTTGACAGTCAGAAAAACTGAAATAAAATAAAATCTGAAACTAACAATATATTTTAGCCTTCTGTAATTAAGTGAATGTATTGTAATTCACTTGATAGCTCCCAGCCACAGAAATCCATTTTGTTTTCATTTGATGTGAGAGCAGTAAACTAAGAGGAAATAGCAAAATCAGCGTCACGATCGGCCTCATCTTAATACAGCCGTCAGACGTAATAACATGAGACTTGGGGGTGCGCTAATGACAGAAGGCATGAGTCACATTTCAGTGGTGTCGGTGGAGTCTATCAGCAGGACGGGTTTCACTAGACATGGCCTGCACCTCAACAGGTATGGAAAGGGGAGGTTGGCAAAGCTTATAGGTGACAGCATAGGTGGGGGTGGTGGGATCACTCATGGGAAAATTCCGGTAGTTGTGGGTGTTAGAGCTGTACCTTTTTTAGATTGAAGTCAGCTGACAGGTATTCCTGCTTAAGGGAAGTCTCTCTAACAAAGAACCACTTTCGACAAAGCTTAGGTATCCGATTAATGAGGGAATTAGTATATTTCATCAAAACATACAAGGCATTAGAGATAAAGTTAGTGAATTACTTATAGATGTTGACTCTGAAATTATTGGTATATCTGAACACTTCTTAAATAAGGAGATAATTCAGAGGCTTCCTTTACCAGGATACAGGTTGGCTGGCAGCTTTTCTAGGAGCTCTTTGCGGTGTGGGGGAGTAGCCATGTATGTGAAAAACGGTATCCCATTTGAGTCAATTGATGTTTCAAAGTACTGCACTGAAAAGGTGTTTGAATGTTGTGCAGGTGTGGTTAAATTTAGTGGAGCTAAACTTCTTACTGTTGTTATTTATAGATCCCCAGACTCCGATTTCACAACGTTTTTGCTAAAGCTAGAGGAGGTTCTTGGTTCACTTTATAGGAAATACAAAAAGTTAGTTATATGTGGTGACTTCAATATAAATTGTATAAGTGACTGTGCAAGGAAAAGGATGCTGGTAGACCACCTTAATTCATATAATCTTATGCAAACCATATTCTTTCCAACGAGAGTGCAAGGGAACAGTAGAACAACCATAGACAATATTTTTGTTCATTCGTCATTACTAGAAGGGCATTCTGTTAGCAGAATGGTGAATGGCCTTTCAGATCATGATGCACAAATTTTAAGTCTAAAAGATTTTTGTGCTGCAACACAGGTTAAATATAGTTACCAATGTTTTAGGAAAGCTGATCCAGTTGCTGTAGAGACTTTTGTAAACCTTATCAAGGAACAAGAGTGGCAAGATGTTTATAGTGCTGATACAGTAGACGATAAATATAATGCTTTCCTCAAGACTTTTCTCGTGCTCTTTGAAAGTTGCTTTCCGTTAGAACGTTCAAAACAGGGTACTAGCACAAACAGGCAGCCTGGGTGGCTGACTAAAGGTATAAGAATATCTTGTAGAACAAAGTGGCAATTATATCAAAACGTTAGAAACAGTCACAATCTAAATGCAGTAGCCCATTACAAACAGTATTGTAAGGTGCTTGAAAAAGTTATTAGGAAGGCAAAAAGTATGTGGTATGCAGATAGAATAGCTAAGTCTCAGGATAAAATTAAAACCATATGGTCAGTCGTAAAGGAAGTGGCTGGTCTGCAGAGAGAGGTCGAGGATATAGAATCAGTGCGTAATGGGAATGTCCGTGTTACTGATAAGTCGCATATATGTACAGTATTTAATAATCACTTTCTGAATATAGCAGGTGAACTAAATAGAAACCTAGTCCCAACAGGGAATCATATAGCGCTCGTAGAAAAAAGTGTTCCGAGACTGTTACCTGAAATGCTCCTCCATGATACTGACAAGAGGGAGATTGAGTTAATAATTAAATCACTAAAGACCAAGAACTCTCATGGATATGACGGGGTATCTAGCAGAATACTGAAGTATTGTTCCATGTATGTTAGCCCAGTACTTAGCCATATCTGTAACTTTTCCTTTAGGAGTGGTCGGTTTCCTGGACGATTTAAGTACTCGGTAGTGAACCCACTTTATAAAAAGGGAGACAGGGATAATGTTGATAATTATAGACCTATTTCTATGCCATTGGTGTTTGCTAAAGTTGTTGAGAGGGTTGTATATACAAGGTTACTGCAGCATTTAAATTCACATAATTTGCTGTCAAATGTACAGTTTGGTTTTAGAAATGGCTTAACAACTGAAAATGCTATAGTCTCTTTTCTCTGTGAGGTTTTGGACGGATTAAATAAAAGGTTGCGAACGTTAGGTGTTTTCTTTGATTTAACGAAGGCTTTTGACTGTGTTGACCACAAAATATTACTGCAGAAGTTGGAACATTATGGAGTAAGGGGAGTAGCTTACAATTGGTTCGCCTCTTACTTTAAGAACAGAAAGCAGAAGGTAATTCTCCGCAATATTGAGAGTGGTAATGATGTTCAGTCCCAATGGGGCACTGTTAAATGGGGCATTCCCCAAGGATCGGTGCTGGGGCCACTGCTGTTTCTTATTTATATAAATGATATGCCTTCTAGTATTACAGGTGATTCAAAAATATTTCTGTTTGCTGATGACACCAGCTTGGTAGTGAAGGATCTTGTGCGTAATATTGAAACATTATCAAATAATGTAGTTCATGAAATAAGTTTGTGGCTTGTGGAAAATAATTTGATGCTAAATCACAGTAAGACTCAGTTTTTACAGTTTCTTACTCACAATTCAATGAGAACTGATATTTTAATCAGACAGAATGGGCATGTTATAAGCGAGACGGAACAGTTCAAGTTCCTAGGCGTACGGATAGATAGTAAGCTGTTGTGGAAAGCCCATGTTCAGGATCTTGTTCAGAAACTAAATGCCGCTTTATTTACCATTAGAACAGTATCTGAAATAAGTGACATTTCAACACGAAAAGTAGTCTACTTCGCATATTTTCATATGCTTATGTCATATGGTATTATTTTTTGGGGTAATTCTTCTGATTCAAAAAGGGTATTTTTGGCTCAAAAACGGGCTGTTCGAGCTATGTGTGGTGTAAGTTCTAGAACCTCCTGTCGTCCCCTATTCAATAGTCTGGGAATTCTGACATTGCCCTCACAGTACATATTTTCTTTAATGTCGTTTGCTGTTAGCAATATTAGCTTATTCCCAAGAGTTAGCAGCTCTCACTCAGTTAATACTAGGCAGAAATCAAATCTGCATGTGGAATGCACTTCCTTGACTCTTGTGCAGAAAGGAGTGCAGTATTCTGCTGCATCCATTTTCAATAAGCTACCACAAGAACTCAAAAATCTTAGCAGTAGCCCAAACGCTTTTAAGTCTAAACTGAAGAATTTCCTCATGGCTCACTCCTTCTATTCTGTCGAGGAGCTCCTGGAAGAGCTAAAAAATTAAGCAAATTCCAGTGTTACATTCTTGATTTTCTTTATTTAAACTAATGACGTGTCGCCTGAATATGTTTCTTATATTTCATTTTATCTGTTTCTACAATCGTGTTATAATTTCATGTATTGACTCGTTCCATGACCATGGAGACTTCTCCTTAATGTGGTCCCACAGAACAATAAATAAATAAATAAATAAAAATAAATAAAATCACTAAATGTAAGAATGGTCACATGGAGACTACCCTTCCCCACTACAACTCAAGACTGCTCTGCACATCAGCCCTGGATCAATGATATTTCCGAACTGGGGCAATACTAGATTGACCCCCAGCGCCACCCTCCAGTATTTGAGATAGCACGTCAAAAATTTTAAAAAATGTTCATTCTGTAGTGCACATCTTTCTGAAGGGTCTGATGCATAAAACATATGTATTCGAAGGAATGTAAGACATGTTATTTGGTCTTAAGTGTGCCAAAGGGCAGTGCCACACATCTTCACACAGCATTCTTCTATCAAACGTTGCTGTATTTCGCTCTGTAGAATTGAAACTTGTATATTTTGTAATGGATGCCATTAAACCATTTTCAGGACAGTGGAAATTAAAATGTCCTGTCGTGCCTCTCCGGCTTACAGTCAGCAGGTTTGACATCCTGTCCCTCTTTTTCTTAAAAAAAGGAACTCTTCAGAAAATTTTCGCTCTTTATTCCCTATTAGCTAACAACTTGGCACTTTGTATGACATAAAATGAAATATAGGATACATAAAACCAGTAAAGACAAGAGACAAACCAGATAGTATACATTTCTTCAATCGTTAAGCTCCTAGAATTTTTTTTCTCTAATCTTGCTACAGCTTTATATAGTGTGCTTTCCTTTCTCCGAAAGAATCTATTACTTCATCAAAGTCCGTCAAACTTTTGCTACATGAAAAATCGAAATGCCGTACTGAAAAAGCTGTTAATACAAATAGGTCCCAAGACTGGTATGATTTCTCAATCTGATTACGTCTATTTTGTCACTGTCTGCTAGATAAGACTTAATTGGCCTTTTAATACTGCAACAATTGTAAAACACACCAAATAAATGAGACTATTTTGGCACAAGTAGTTATTTTTTTAACACGACAGAATATAATTCACGAAGTACAAATATCAAATGCCTATTAGGCCCACTACAAGCAAAAAGCTTTACGTTAGGAAATAGTTTCACACTTCATTCATACGCTCCAGTTTCTCAAGCATGAGACCGAAAAGTAGTAGTACGAAATTTTTATACAAATTTGGAATCGTCATATTCTTCCATAATTTGTGTGACGTTCCCATTTTTTCTCCTTACTCATTCTAACAAACAGTCCTGTCATCACTAATTCTGTAACTATCCCTGCAAATGTCAAAGCTTATTTGTCGGTTAACTTCACTAACTCTGCCAGAATAACCGGTTAAGTTAACCCATGATTTTTCTCAGCTAGGTGTTGTTACATGTTCGTACAACGCATTTTCCGCACTACTTCCAGAATATAACTTAAAGCGGCTGCTAGCGGGGGACCGTATAACTGGCCCTTACTAGTATAGCAATCTGGCCAAAAATTTTCTGTCAAAATTTCATTTTCTTGGATACACCGTGAAGATAATACGTAATTGTCTACCTGTTATTCCTGATAGTCTTATTTCCACTCTGGTAGTCTGAATCTCCGTATTTCACTAGTAATTACAACAATGCTAATCATTCACGAAACCAATCAACCACATAATGAGACAGAGGTTGGTAATTCATCCGTTCAGCTTTACTCCACTCAGCTCGTACAGCTCCTTTTGTCTGCAGGGAACTTTGTTTCTAAATCGACGAGGATTCCCTTGACAGAGACATCACATACACTATGCATGCATTCACAAATCAACTTATGATTCATTCAGAATTCAACTTGGAATGTGTTCAAAAATCGACAGGAATGTGTTTCAATGTCATATGAATAATCGATAGACCAATGTGCGCTGGATGCTAGGCGCTTTGCGAAACAAGGTTTTTTTTTCCTCAAGAAAATGAATTTGCACCTCTTACCCTCCTAGATCCGGGCCAACTGTGCATGCCTGAGTCGGGCAGCTTGGGCGCACGCCAGTAAAATTTTTTCCCAGTAGCATCTAGCTGCTTGCTGCGACTGAGATGATGATGTTTGGTTTGTGGGGCGCTCAACTGCATGGTTATCAGCGCCCGTACAATTTCCCAATCTGTGCTCAGTCCAATTTCGCCACTTTCCTGGATGATGATGAAATGATGAGGACAACACAAACACCCAGTCATCTCGAGGCAGGTGAAAATCCCTGACCCCGCCGGGAATCGAACCCGGGACCCCGTGCTCAGGAAGCGAGAACGCTACCGCGAGACCACGAGCGGCGGACGCTTGCTTGCTGCGACTGCTTACACACCCAACAGCCACATTTCTGCAGCCAGAAGAGTGAGAAGGTATTACTCAACTGTGCATGCGCATGATCCCACTCATGCTAAAACAAATCTAATGCGAACAATTGTGACATCACACTCATCGGAAGCAATTTGTTGTTACGAAGCACTGCATAGTCTTCCTAAAGCCTTCGGCACATTCTGCTGTTGGCAGATGCTTGTATGCGCACTGTTTTTTGTTGTTGTATACGGCGTATTTCCTTTGCAATTTAAGTTTTATTTTCGTTTTTTCTCTCATTCATGTTTTATTGTTGTAGTATTATTCTGCAGAGGCGAGATACAGAAATATCCTTTGTTAGAATATCAGTCCTTACAAGTCAAAATTACAAAAACTTAACTGAAAACAAAAACAATGAAAAATTCCCAGAAATCTAAAAAAGTTCCGGGTTTTTCCTGGTTTTCTCCCAGATGAAAAAAATTCGCGGGTTTTCTCCGGATCTCCCAGTTGTCCCAGGTCATATATACCCTGCAGTACCTTTTACTTGGGCATAAGGAGGCAACTGTGTGGTTAGCTTCCACATTCACATTTTGTTCACATAAATGCAAACCCACCATTCTCTGCCACACAACCTTGAGCAAGGATGAAAAGGGACTGCTATTACACAGTGACCTTAGGGTTTCCGCAGATTCCAGCAGTACCAAAGGTGTCACTGGTTTCACCACAGCATCTTAAACTATTGTGAACACAATCATGCCACAGGGCAAAACAAATCGAGAAAGACCTTTTTCACTAGTAGCCTGACTTCCTTCCCATCAATAGTGCCTTCAAACTCTAAGAGATGAGAACTGATTTTGCAACACACATTTGCCTCTTTCCATTCCCCTGGTCAAAATGTATGGTAGTTTCTTGCCCTTCCCCTCCCCCCACCTCTCTCTCTCTCTCTCTCTCTCTCTCTCATTATTTGCAAATTGGGCATTCACTTCAGGAAAGGGCGGGGGGGGGGGGGGGGGGGGGGGGGGAGGCGGTGCGGCAGCGGCAAGAGGGGCACTAGCCCCTCCTGGAATTTGGGGTATAGAAATTTCTAGGAATGATTGTCTATGATTATACTACACCATAGACATAGTACTGCCAAATGTGATAGGAAATGTGGCTTTAGCAATGACTGTATAACTTGGGCTTGTTTGATTGCTGGGGGTATCAAGGTGAATTACACCCTTACCTATGCAAGTTGGTAGTTTCTGTGCAGTACTGCAATTACAGTGAATGTGAAGATTTACCGAACATTGCCAAGAAGTCCCCAATATATTCTTTCCCCATATGGTGCTGCAGAAAGGGGCTATTCTATGCTCTGCAAACCACCGTGACGTGCATACCAGAGGGTAAGTCCCTTTGTACCAGTTATTAGAGTTTCTTCCAGTTACAATTACAAATGGAGTGTGGTAAGAATAATAAACCGAAGTCTACCACCTACTTTATCCACGACTGAACCTCTGTCATCATTCCACCTCATATACCCACAAAGTGTTATGCCCAGGTATTTGTACAAGTTGACGGATTCAAATATGGTTGATTTTTGGGAGGGGACCAAACAGCAATGTCATTGGTCTCATCGGATTAGGGAAGGATGAGGAATGAAGTCGGCCATGCCCTTTCATAGGAACCATCCCAGAAATTCCTGAAGCAATTTTGGGAAATCGAGCAGACTCCAACAGTGACTAATTGATATTATAGTTATAGGATACTACATTTTTAATATTTTGAAGTGCAATATTTTACATTTCTGAACATTTAAAGCAAGTTGCTAATCTTTGCACCACTTTGAAATCTTGTAAATCTCTGACTGAATATTTATGCAACTCCTTTCACATAGTACTTCACCATAGGTAAATGCATCATCTCCAAAAAGGGTGACTTTACTATTAATCTCGTCTGCAAGGTCCTTAATAAACAACACAAACAGCAAGGATATAAACACACTTCCCTGGAGCACATCTGTAGTTAGTTCCACATCTGATGATGACTCTCCACCCAAGATAACATGTTGTATCTTACCTACCAAAAAGTCCTCAATCTAGTCACAAATTTCACTTCATACCCCATATGAATGCACTTTTGACAATAAACGTAGGTGTGGTATTGAGTCAAATGTTTTTTGGAATTCAAGAAATACAGCATCTACCTGAATGCCTTGGTCCAAAGCCTTCAGTATGTCATGTGAGGAAAGTGACGAAAACGCGAGTTGACTTTCACAAGACTGATGTTTTCGAAACCCATTCTGTTCAAGATACCTCACTATGTTGGAGCTCAGAATAGGAGCTCAGAATATGTTCTAAGATTCTACAACAAATCAATGTGAAGGATACTGGACAATAGTTTTGCGGCACTTCTACTACCCATCTATAAGGTGATGTAACCTGTGCCTTTTTCCAAGAACTGGGCACAGTTTTTTGTTTGAGGGATCTGTGACAGATTATAGTTAGAAGAGGGGCTAACTCAGCTGCAAATTCAGTACAGAGTCAGCTGTTTCTCAACATCAATGACACTAATACTTATTTCATTACTCTTTTCAGTGGTAAGAGGATTAAATAGGGCAGTCCTCCAGGGTTTTCCTTTGTAAAGGAACATTTGAAAATGGAGTTAAGCATTTCAGCTTTTGCTTTGCTACCCTCGATTTCAGTTCCTGCCCCATTCATTCATTGGGAACTGAACATTATTTTTTACATATAACCAGAATTTCTTTGGGTTCAGTGGAAGAATACATGACAATATTCTGCTCTGATAGTCACTGAAGGCTTCACGCATTGCTCTTTGGACAGCCAAACATGTTTCGTTCAGCATCTCTCTACATACAGCCCTACACTTTTTTTATACCTATTATGCAGCAACCTCTGTTTCTTTAGAAGTTTCTTTACAGTGACTGTATGCCATGGAGGTTCTCTCCCATTGTGAACTTTTCTACTGTGTACATATCTGTCCAGCGTTTGGTCAACTATTTTTTTGAGCTTGACCCAGAGTTCCTCTACCTGCTCCTGCCTTGTGCTGAAAAGTTTCAAGTTCCTCACTGAGACATGACACTACTGATTTTTATCTAGTTCACTGAATATATGTAACTTTCTGCTTGTTTTAGCTGTCCTTTGTGTTCTGGCATAACCACAAGCGCCGGAACAAAGAGGAAGAACGCAAGACCAGAGAAGGCAGTGCGGTGACGTCAGCCAATAGCCTGCTAACGAGGACTGCACCACGACAGGAGCAACCTCTGCAAGAACTGAATACAAGCTCCGCTGCTGCCAGCCTCGGCCGGACATTAGTGAAAAGCATTTGCGGAGTATTAGTGCAGCCTAGCAGAGAGTGCTATGAGAACAGTTAGTAGTGATCCACAAACTGGGTGATAGATTTGCCTGAACATTGCATACATCACAGGGCTCTGATTTATATTGCCTGTCGCCCATTGCTTGCGACACCTGTTCTACAGCCAACATTAAGTATTGTCAATCTGCTTTATAGAAATAAAACTACTAATGAAACTTCCTGGCAGATTAAAACTGTGCGCCTGACCGAGACTCAAACTCGGGACCTTTGCCTTTCGCGGGCAAGTGCTCTACCATCTGAGCTACCGAAGCACGACTCACGCCCGGTACTCACAGCTTTACTTCTGCCAGTATCTTGTCTCCTACCTTCCAAACTTTACAGAAGCTCTCCTGCGAACCTTGCAGAACTAGCACTTCCAAAAGAAAGGATATAGCGGAGACATGGCTTAGCCACAGCCTGGGGGATGTTTCCAGAATGAGATTTCACTCTGCAGCGGAGTGTGCGCTGATATGAAACTTCCTGGCAGATTAAAACTGTGTGCCCGACCGAGACTCGAACGCGGGACCTTTGCCTTTCGCGGGCAAGTGCTCTACCATCTGAGCTACCGGTAGCCGGTAGCAGCATCCTTTAGGCACCCTATATGAGACGAGTGGGCAAGACCGAACACTTCGTACTTTGATAACCACTGTTTAAGAATTCATAAGTGTTATGGGTGGTATCAAAGTTGTATAACCACTTTTAAAGTTTATATCCCATTTTTCTACATACTACTGACACTGTCATTTCTTCTGGCTGTTTTGTTAATAACCAACACAACTTTCTTAAGTTTTTAGTTTTCTCTTTATAGTTTAGATCTTTAATTTTCAGTGTCAAAGTAACATTATTGGTATACAAACAAAACTTCTAGCTTTATTATCTAACTCATTTGATGTGCTGGATTTAATCATGTGGGGGATGTAATTTCATATTGTAAAATCATAAAAGGTGGAACCTATGTTCATCCTGATGATTCAAAAATATGTTTCCCTTTAGATATTAAAGTAACCTACCTTCAAAAAAATTTTAAAAAGTAAAACTATTAATGTTTGACACACAAAACATTTAGTATATTTTCTGACAAGTTTTGTTCTTGAGCTATGGTATATTTCCAGACTCATGAAATCGGTTGTATAGTGATTAATAAGTTTTGAATCTTGCCCCCTGTTGTAAAATTTTCTGCGCACACCTATGGGCATGGTCACTATGGCGCAGACGACAACAACAACAACGACGAAAACACAGCAGGCAGCTGCAAGCAAAAACAAACAAGAAATATGAATAAATGATTTGTAAGGATTGGTTGGGTGGGGGAGGGGGGGGGGGTGTTAACAAGTCTCTCACTCATCTCAGAGGCCAGCCAGCCCACACTTGTATTCTGTGTTTTCGCGAAAGCAGAAGCGACACACGGATCACTGATCCCTTCTGGTATTGTGATAGTTGTATCCAATCCATGATGAATCAGGATTAATCTCTTTTGCTCATTTCAAAATAAGGAAAGAAAAAAAATGAGCAATGGACAACACAAAGCATTTGGTAACGACTACTGCGCAACTGCTTACTGAGGTTGGAAATGTTGTAAACAAAACAGGTCAAAGCCATACTCCCATCAAAATCTTATGCAACAGTAGTTCAAAACACAGCTCACCTAAAACTGCCACATCAGTGTGTCCACAATTTTGCATAATACCAACTTTAGCTAACAGACAAATTTAAGCGTTTCTGTATTTAGTCCAACAGTTGAATCCTAATTTGCCATATGCGGTATTTATCTTAGAGATGATTCAATCATCCACAGTCTGATGTGGAACCCAAATGTAACTTACAACCACATTGACATGTCACTGTGTTCATGTATAGGTGTGCTCTTTATTTTGCGAAGATGTTCTTACACGCATTCTCCTTCCAAACTGGCCTTCGCCAGATATTCCGCAATACCAGTGACCAAAGCCAGTTTCCTTTTTGAACTTTATATGCATAAAATAAAGCTATTTCAAATTATCTTTTATAAGGTAATTCATCTTGCTACAATTCTCTTTGAAATAGTGTTTACTGCATCAATTTGCATTTTTGCATTTTGAGGCAGAATTCACATCTATATTTGCATTTATCATGAAGGCAAATTTTTCTGGACCCTACCAGTACTCTAATAATCTTGAAATTTTATACAGCCTGTCAGAACAATAGCTACTTGCTGTAGAACATTGAGTTCTATACTTTAAACATTTTTGGAGATAGTCTAAATTATCTAAAAGCTAAATTTTATAACTTCCCATTAAAAAACAACAACCTCCAAGACATATCTTCATAAATACACCAAAAGCTGGTTTAAAACAAGCACTTTGTTGTTAAATAATGAATTAAACAATACTGTGTTCATAACAGTGTGAAAGTTACCTAAATGTTCTCAATTTTCAGCCAGTTGCCTTTCTTATTTTCATTTGTTATACTGTTTGACAGAGCGGAAGGCTGATTTAGTCCAGCATCTAAGCGAAGTATGATTCTTCAGATTCATTAATAATTAATTATGAAATTGAGTGTGAATTGTACTGTGTAACTGAGCAGTGAATTGTATATATGCCTACCGTAAAGGAGCCATTTAAGGATTATAAAAGCCAGATCTTTACTTTTGTCCTTAAGACAAGTACAGATGAGATCATTTTCAACTTATATACTTTTTGGAAAAAACTAAGCCTAGAAAGTGACTGAAGTAAATTTAGAGTTGAGGATTGGTCAAGGAGCAAAATTACCATGTTGTCTGCAGAAAGCTGAATGGCTACCTTATGTTTCAGCTGATCAGCAATAGGAATGACTGCACATTCTGCGAGCATGAGATGTGTGTGTGTGTGTGTGTGTGTGTGTGTGTGTGTGTGTGTGTGTGTGTCGGGAAGTCATAGTTCAGATCTACTAGCATCAGGACCTATGCTTAGGTGTTCTAGTGATGTTGAGGAAATGTTATAATTTGTTTCCACCGAGACGTTCGCAAAATAATGAGATTAGGTTTAAATTACATTTCTAGAAGTTCTGGGATTCTCAGAGAACTTTTTTGTGAATTTTTTTCTTCTGATGGGCCTTCCTCCCCCCCCCCCCCCCCCCTCTCTCTCTCTCTCTCTCTCTCTCTCTCTAGCATGATGTGCAGTCAACAGTTGTGAAATTTCTTGAATAATGGTGAACTGTAGTATTTGAGCAAGGATACTGAACTGACAATCACTGCGTTAACTTTCTTACTGTTTACTGACTGGTGAATGTTACGGCTTTCAGACAGCAGGTCGCGATTTCTAAGTATACATCAATCAGCCGGACCATTATAACCACTGACCTACTATCGAATAAACCCATCCAGGTGATAGCAGCGCCACTTGACGAGAAATGACTGCTAGTCAAACACACACACACACACACACACACACACACACACACACACACACACACTATTGCATGCAGTATCAATGAGCGTGCCATCTGTGTGTAGAAAGAGGAAGGCGCGCGGTTATCTGAGTTTGACCAAGGGCAGATTGTGATGGTCTGGAGGCTCAGCACAAGCATTTCAGAAACTGCATGACTTCTTGGGTGTTGGAAGAGTGCTGCGGTGTCTCCAACACGTGGTGAAACCAAGGTGGAACCACATCTACACATTGTGGGGGTTGGGCGGTCACCCGTCATTACAGACATCTGATGTCTGCCGGGCAGACAGAACAGATGGCAAACTGTGGCATAACTAACACCAGATTTTAATGCTGGGCAGAGTACAAGTGGGTCTGAACGCACAGTGCACCGAACAGTCCTAACACCTTTGCAGCCGACAACACATGCATGTGCCAATGTTGACAACAAAACATTGGCAACTACAGCTGAAATGGGCACAATGGCCATTGGCACTGGATGCTGGTACAGTGACAGAGAGTTGCATGGTCTAATGAATCCTGATACCTTCTTCATTGTGCCGATGGGAGGGCGCAAATCCATTGTCTCCCAGGGGAACAGCTCCGTGATATCTGTTCTGCAGCAGGACAGAGACAAGCTGGTAGTGGCTCCATTATGGTTGGGGAATCTTCACGTGTGCATCCATAGGTCCAGTGGAGCTCATGCAAGGCATCATGATGGCCACGGATTATCGTACACTGGTTGTAGACCACGAACACCCATTCATGACAGTCATGTTTCCCAATGCCAGAGGCACTTTTTGACAAGATAATGCACCATATCACAAGGCCAGGAGTGTGATGGAGTAGTTCAAGGAACACAGTGGTGAGTTTCAATTGACATACTGCCTCCCTCTCCCCCCCCCCCTCCCCCAACCCATTAACTCGCCATATCTAGGATGTGATTGAACATGGCATCAGAGCTCACTGCCCCCCCCCCTCCCCACCTCCTTCATCCTGGAATTTATGGAAATTAGGTGACTTGTGTGTGCAGATGTAGTGCCAACTCCCTCTAGCGGCCTACCAAGGCATTACTGCTTCCTTGCCACAACACGCCATCGCTGTTCCATGTGCCAAAGGTGGACATACGAGCTGTTACGCAGGTGGTCATAATGTATTGGCTCATCAGTGTATGTTTTTACGTCAAAAACTGTGTGCTAGTTCAGACTTGGTGGCAACCATTAAAATGCATAGACACTAGGAGAGAACTTTTTTCAGATCTGTTACAATGAACCCTCTTTGCAGCAGGAGATTAAACATTTTCTGCGCCCTAATGACGCATTGTGCAGCCTGTCTTTTTAAATAGTTTTTCCAGGCTGAACAAGATTATGCATCACTTCAGGGCAGCTGTGATTCTAAGCAGCTCACAAAGAAAATTCAAATAGAAAGAATGACCCCATGCAGCCACATAATGGTTAAAGTTCATGAGGAATGGGTTAATCAAACAACCACGACATACTGGGCAATGCACCAAGCACATCCTGTAGCCTCCCTCTTGTGCTTTTTACCTTGTACTATACAGTGTGCTGTAACTCAAGAATGAACATAGTTATGCTCAAATGAAAGATGACTTTATTTTTCTACTATTTCTGTCTGGGAGATACAACACAGGATCCCCTTTTGATTTGAAAATTGAAAGTTGTATGTACAATGGTGACTTAAAAAAACAGACACCTCATTGTTAACACAGCTTCACAGGTCGCCAATGCCCCTCTTGTACTTTATTTTTTGTGTTTATCCACCCACTTTTGTTTTATAAGGGACTTCAAAAGCTTTGGACCACTTTGTACTACAGGGTTTTTGGCCACAACCTTCACCAGTAAAAGAGAGAGACAAACTATTCATACACACAAGCAAGCCAGCCTCAAGCACACATCATGTTCACATGACTGCTAACTGTTGGCAGTCAAGTGTGCACGGGGTGTGCTTACTTGTATGTACGAGGGCATTTTGAAAAGTAAAGATACAATGGCTTGCAGTCCTTAAATAGACCATTTATTTAGAAAACGTCGGTTGCATCTTATTAACTGGATTATTTGTTATTTTTCGACATAATCACCCCCGTTATCCAAACATTTGTTAAGTCAGTGCACAAGCATTTGTATCCCACAGTCATAGAAGGCTGCCGCCTGTTGTTGGAACCACATTCCAATTTCATCTTTGATCTCTTCATCGTCGTGGAATGATTTTCCACCAAGATGTGACTTCAGGTAATGGAAGACATGGAAGTCGGTGGGCGCAAGGTCCGGACTGTATGGCGGATGGTCCAATACATCCCATTTGAATTGTTTGAGTAGTGCTTTGGTTACGAGCGCTGTGTAAGGCCGAGCATTGTCATGAAGCAAGCGGACTCCACTTATCAGCATTCCCCTGTGTTTGTTTTGAATTGCCCTTCGAAGACGTTTCAAAGTCTGGCAATATGCAGCAGCATTAATTATCATTCCAGGAGGCATAAATTCCAACAGAAGAATGCCTTGTCTGTCCCAAGAAACAGAAGCCATGATTTTCTTCGCTGAAATCGACGTTTTGCATTTCTTGGCTTTTGGTGAATTCGAATGGTGCCATTGCATTGATTGTTGCTTGGATTCAGGTGTATGGTGATAAACCCACGTCTCGTCACCTGTCGCAATGTGATCAAGGAACTCATCACCTGCTTCAGCATAGCGTGTGAGGAAGCAAGAGTGCAAAGCCCATCCTTTTCCTTTTGTGTTCTTCCGTTAACAGTTTTGGAACCCAGCGCGCACACAATTTCCTGTACCCTAACTTGACAGTTACATCATAAAGAGTTGTCATTTACACGTCCGGTATCTGAAGCAATTCTTTCAATGTGAGACATCTATTCGCACGAATTGCTTCCTCTGTTCTCCAAAGAGGGGCATCAGAGATCACAGATGGCTGACCTGTTCTTTGTTCGTCATGAACATCGGTCCTACCTTCAGAGAAATGACAACACCATTTCGTTACATTTTGTCGATCCATAATGTTCCCATAAACAGAAACAATTTCTTTGTGCATATCTGCTGGTCGCTGACCTTTTGCACGAAGAAAACATATGACGGAGCGCACTTCGCATTTGGCGGGATTCTGAATCGGCGCAGCCATTTTAAACACGATCTACTTCAACCAGAAGCAACATTCAACTGCCAAATGCCTGCGAGGAGAAAGCTAACAGTTCAAGGTTAACACCAGTGTTGCCAACTTGCTCACCAAAACTCTTCTGTTCCTCTGGCGTACGGTGTATCTTTACTTTCTGAAATACCCTCGTATGAATGGTGTGTGTCTCTTATACTGATGAAGGCTGTGGCTGGAAGCTTTATGTAAGAGTCTTTTAATTGTGCCTGTCTGCAACTTAAAATGTGTTCCTTATGGTAAGTAGCAATGTGTCTTGTGCTACATGGTTGCTTGTCATGTTTGTGTTTTGACACCAATAGTGAGCTCTAAAGTGTCTAAGTATCTTCACCATGCCTAACCTAACATGAAATCAATTCAAGGCACCCCAAAGCACACACTACAGACTTATGAGTCACAATGACAGTACTGGCTGCAGCATCACATGGTACATTGCTGCTTGCCACCGCACCTCACCCCACACCACACCTTCTTACACACACGTCTCTATAAGAAAGTCATGATGCAAGAAACACAGTTCTAGAGCTCCAACTGTGAAACCAATGAAGACAACATGTGAATATTTCAACCTTGACTTCAATATACCTGCTTCTTCCTCTGAATTCAACTACTATCCTCAAAAATGATTAAAACATTTATGTAAAGTGTAGTATTCCGGGTTTTTAAAAAAAACGTTTATTACTATTTTATTGAAACATTTGATTCAACTACATTAATGTAGATACAAAAGAGAGAGTGGACTACTGTCAAACATTCCTTGACAAATGCCAGCTAGTGACTGTTGACAAGCAAGTGAGATTTCTGCTATGTATGCCAAGAAAATCTTTTGCAAATGCTATTTTTCTTTTTAATTTTGAAGAGGCCTGTGGGTTTACAAATGAAATAATCAATAGTACTGAATGTATCATTTACTGTTGCCTTCAACAATAATTTTCTCATGTTCACGAAGACAGTCAATATGTCGATGACATTCTGTAGTAGACCTCAGATCTCAACCTCCTTTTTCAGTTTCATCTTCTTTTACAAGTCGATTGTTCCTAGACTTCTCCTCTATTTACTGACATTTCTAATATTTCACCAAGCAAAGCTCAATGCAGGTATCACACTGATTTGTTGACAGCAGAATATTTTAAATCAAACTGAATGCTCACAACTTTCCGCTATCAAGCTACCTTTAAAGTATTTTTCATATGCTCTTTTCCTTCATATTCTCTTTTTTTGCCATTGTCTCCTCACTCCTAAGACAGGAAGCTTCTAACAAAACATTTCTTTATAATATGATAAGGACTGCTCAATTATTAAATCATGAACAACACAAATTTACAATAGTTTTAAGTTATAGGGACAGTGTTGTTTAGCTTTGCTTACCCAATTTTTGAGAACATGTACACCAGTAATGGGACAACAGGTGAATCTTCATTACCATAAATAATAACTCCCATTTGTTTTAATCTACGGCGAAAATATCTCGTGTTATTTGCCAGCTGCTTGACGCGTCTCATTCCTGAAACCAGACAGACAAGCATGTTTTTAAAATATCTTGTAACTGAAGTCTGTGTAGCGAGACATCTTATATAACAAAGATCATACCATTTTTCAATTGCATTTACAGTTCTCCGTCAAATAATTACCAATTTACTGCAATAATTAATGCTTAAAATCACTTCTCATCTGCCCCATGTTCCACAAAAGTAAAGTGTGTAGCGGGATAAAAATTGTAAAAACACGTTTCAATTCACACCTCAGCTCATTGCTATTCCCCTTGTAATAAGGGGAGTATCAATGGGCTGAGGAATTACTTTGAACTGTTATCGAGGAGGGAGGAGTACTAGGATAACATACATATTTCTCTCGATATATGACTAACTCAAGTTAGTACACACTGACTAGAATAATTAATGGTTCTATGACACTTCGCAAAATTAATAACTTCTCACACACTTTTTGAGGCTTCATGCCTTGACCGAGTAATGATGTTATTGACAGGCAACTTTCATGTGGGAACATTTAAAAAGGAAGAGCAACTCATGCCAATAAGGGCAGAGAGGACATCACTACCTGACATAAGTGGCTAGCTGCTTTACACAAACTACTGGAAGGTATTTCAACCACAAATCCCTTGTGCAAATTGCACAAATGAAAATCAGTGCTGGATGAATAAAAAACTAACAGATATTTGTCACTGCCATTATCATTAATACACAATTTTGATACTGATGGGCAGAAAAAGGACAAATTTGGACCAAAGATGTATTACGCACATGTACATACGTTTGATTACAATGATTAAGTTGTCCTTTCCGTTCCCAACCTACAGGAAGGCAAGGTAGTTCACTAAACGTCTGGAGAAAAAAAAAATAAATAAATAAATAAAAAAAAAAGTGGGTTGTAATGTGTTTTACAATATTTACTCAAGGTCACCATACTTGGCATCGGCGATTTCTTCAGATTCAGCATTTTGGGCTGTTTCAACTCAGAATTTCTTATGGCATCTTGTTAAGGGAAGCCCAAAATTTTTCCTTTTCTGTTGGGTTATATAGTATTGTAACTTTATTCATCCTATTATTAGAAATGCATTTGACATGCTCTTTTCAGTTCAGTTATATTGTTCAGTTACAGTTGTAATGGGTTCAACAGTTAGTTCTTGTCTTATATCAGTGTTTCATATATGGCTCGGTAATGAATATCCTGCTACGATGTGGAGTAACTTTGTCATTGATAAGTTTGATTCATTGTAATTGATCAGATGTTCGTGTCCAGCATTTGCAACCACACAGCAGCAATTATGTTGTCATGTTTATTTAAGGTTTCTTTCCATAAATTATGTTTTATGGAACACATTTTGACATACAAACCAGCCAGCAGCAGGCTGCCACAGAGTCTAAGTTGTGTCAATCACAACACAAGATAAATAACACGACCTCTCTGATAGATTTGTTCAGCAATCTGCACAATCTGACAACACTGTAGGCTACTGTAGTTCCAACAGGAAGCCATTTCTTTTGTTCAAGGTGTTATGCTACATCTACACCCAAAGACTAGCAGTAACAACACATCATCTAAATGTAACATCTTGTGGTCGAAACCGCTCACTGTGTATTCGATTGTTGAGTAATACACTGTGTGACAAATTTATCTTTCTTCACAGTGTTAAATCAACAGAAATTGTTGCAGAGTTCTGCCCACATCACCAGCCTCCCACTGTCGACTTGTTAGTGGGCTTTTCCTGTTGTCTTGGAAATCAGATACCACGGTAAATGTGCGTATTCTACATGGGGAAACATTCAACATTTCATTTTCCCTGATTCACTGGTCATGTGCATCTGTAGCAAATACGGATAAAAAACCTCTTGTGAGTGAACGAACAACATTAAAAGTAGCTTATTGAATAACAGAAGAAGGTCGAGAATTAAAATTCTGGCTATTTGCAGAGAAAAAAGGCAAATACTTTAGTGATACACATCGGTAATCCAACAAGATCTGAACAAACAACTAGCCTTTCCTTAGATCACGTGACAAGCATTGAGTAAATGTAAGTTTCATTTAGCTCTCTGTCATTGCTCTGGTGGTAGATAATGTAGAACAGTTCACAACATGAAATAAAAACCGTCGAACTTTAAGTGCAGAATGACCTCACCACGGTTGAAAATTTAAATTTACGATCCCGACATCATATACGTGTGATGGACTGTTCAGATTACTTCACCAGTGTGAAAAGAGAATATTACAACAATGTGGCAGGATCGACCATCACCGACTCTTCAGAGCGAGTGAAGAATCACGAGGTGCCAAATATAGTCACTAATATTGCCAAGTCTCAACTCCACTAGCATTATGAAGAACTTCATGGGCAGCTCACAATGTCATCACTGCTAACCACTGCCTGCTCCAATGAGCCCTCAATGGAGCTTCGCAACCAGATGACAATCTAGTGGGGCAGCTTCAAATCGACTGTAGAGTACACCACTGAAAAATGTAGATGAGTTGCAGAATTATCCTATTCAGCTTGGGATGAGAATTTATTTTGCAAAATTAGAAATGGGTGCAAAAGGATCTTGTTCGAAATGTCAATAAATAGTAAACTATTATGCAATGCTGACCTCAGTAGGCTGCTTCTACGTCTGGTCTTGGGTCATACACAACTATAATGTCAGGAGTACCACCAAAATGTAGAGATATCATGGATAATAGAACAATAACTGATAACACAGAGTAATAAATCAGTGTGTGTATTCATAAGGAAAAATTGAATGTATGATTACAGAAGCAAAAACTAAACAGAGGAAATAGGCAAATGTGCAGTTGTGCACTTTCACATGTTTTACACCCTCAGATTTACCACAGGTGATGCATACTGACAAGCTTATTCATTTTGTCTGTGATTTATCCCATCTTGTTTGATACTGAGATCATGAACAAAATATAGAATTTTGTCAATGACAGTTGCTTTGAAGCTGTTCAGAGAGTCTCTTGTTTTATTGGTGATGTAAGCTGGTATTCACAAAGCAGACAACTATGACTACTTCTACCAGGGCACCAGGAGACACATGACATGGGGGGGGGGGGGGGGGGGGGTTAAGATCTGTCACTTACTTGTGGCTTAGTAACTAAATTAAAGTAGTACTAAAAGCAGATAAGATACAGACTTCCAGTAAAATTGGAACCGATTTTGAAACCACCTGTTGCTTTAGAAAGTTTGCACTTAACAACTGTGTGGACAAGGCATTTCTGCAGTAAACACACTCTCATTTCAATATACATAGCTGAGTAGATAGATTATAATAGAAGGAAACATTCCACGAAGGAAAAATATACCTAAAAACAAAGATGATGTGACTTACCAAATGAAAGTGCTGGCAGGTCGACAGACACACAAACGAACACAAACATACACACAAAATTCAAGCTTTCGCAACAAACTGTTGCCTCATCAGGAAAGAGGGAAGGAGAGGGAAAGACGAAAGGATGTGGGTTTTAAGGGAGAGGGTAAGGAGTCATTCCAGTCCCGGGAGCGGAAAGACTTACCTTAGGGGGAAAAAAGGACGGGTATACACTCGCGCACACACACACACATATCCATCCACACATATACAGACACAAGCAGACATGTGTGCATCATTCAACAACAGTAACGCACTTTATACTCTCCGAAGCAATGAGCAGTAGCTGATCCAAGGGAACACAGCCATTCCCTGGAGCCAGCAAGTGGGCGCTGGAGAGCCCTGGCAGAAGCAGTGTTCAAAGGCAGACAGTCTGCCAAGAAATCTGTCACAAAATGTCACTGGACTAATTGCTATTACCAATGTGTCAGAAAGTGAAAGGCATTGTAGCTGTGCTACCATTACACTTAGGACTTCAGCACCGAGATGAAAGGCATTATAAAAATTAAGGCAATGAGTGGTTTCAAAAGCAAGACATCACATTCAGACGATGCACTATTTATCGCTGGACCACGGGTGTAGACAACTTGAACAGAAGACAAGACGATTTCCTACAGGGGTTGCAATGGCCTACAATGTTACCTTGTCAAACAGCTTTTCATGATCAACAAAACTGTAATGAGTTGGAAAGCTAAATTCTCTTCTTTTCTCAGTTACTTGTGACAAAGTGAAAAACAATCACAACACGACCCACATTTTCCAAAATTATTTTGTACCTCTAACACAGTGCTTCCCCTATCGGTATTAACACCTTGTTTATAATTTTAGCATCCAGTTTGTAGGAAGAATTCAACACACTTATTCTTCAGTAGTGTGCGCATTGCGTTTTACAACCTCCTTCATAAGTAGGTCATGGGAAAAGCTTCATTCTATTCATCTGGCACATCTGCTTGACCAACAAACACTCAAAACAATTGAAATTCTATGGTTTACCCGATAGGCAAATAGTTAATCAGCTCTATATTATCAGTGCCGTGTGACTTTTTGTTTCTTGATCACTTTCACAGTTCTCCCACTGTTATGAATCTATATAGTCATTGGTTTTAGTGTTTACTTCTGGTTCTTCTTCATTATCAGTCCATGCACATTTAAAGTACTTTACCATTTTTGAGAAATTATATTTAGTTGTAAAGTATCTCACTCTTGTTTATTCAAGTGCTTCATAATTTTGTATGCTTTGTTTTGTCTTCCATTCTACTTCACCAATATATCAACCCCAATTTTCCCATTTAATTTTTGATATTTCTTTCTTTACTAAAAAATGTTCAGAAGGTAACCATATGTACAAATTAATTTGTGACACGAACGTAAAATGACTTCATTCCACGGCATTATGAGTTGTCATGCAAAATGATCCATTGAACTAACTAACTAAGCAGATTTACATTTATAACCCTATATGCAATTCATATTTTTAAGCAATGACTAGGTTTCCAGATATGCCTCCTTTACATATTTTTAGTTCGCTAATATAGTATTTCCTTTTTAGAATATTTCTTTATACAAGGACTTCCACAAAATTTGATTTCTGATGCACATATAGTAGGGTGTATTAAATTCTCTCACCTTCACTGCTGCCATCTTCTCCCATTATTATTTTCATTGAGGTGAGTATCTGCTGAATAACAGGTGGTGACATTGATGCTGCATAACATGCAGCATGACTGTGCACACGAAGATAACTGATAAGTTTCTGCCAATGAAAATATAGAAATTGTATTACAAAACAGCATTTTCGACTTATGGATTAATGCTTCCTTTCATCATTTTTTACTAATAAAACAGATAATCTCACCTTTGATCCCGCTATATATCCTCCAGCAGAACCAAAACTTTTAGTGAATGTCCCCATGAGAATATCAACATCTTTTGGGTCACAGCCATAGTAATCTAACACCCCTCTTCCTCTTTCTCCCATCGCTCCTATACTGTGTGCTTCATCCAAGTATAAGTAAGCCTAAAAATTGACAATAACATGAACATTTTTGTGAAAAATGTGAAAAGAAAAATATTTCAAAATTCATAATTTTATACCTTGTATTTCTTTTTCAATCTTATGATTTCTGGCAGGTGTACTACTGATCCCTCCATGCTAAAAACTCCTTCCACGACTATCAATATTTTTCTCCATGGTCTGTATGTTCTAGGCTGTCCATAAACAACGGCATCTTCCAGCAACTTTTCCAAATGTTTCACATCTGGGAAAAAAATTAAAATAGTTTGTTTAGAAATAATGAATCAAAGCAAGTCTCAAAGTCAAACTTTTCAGTTCATTTTGATGGATTTGAAGATAATGAGTCACTGAAATACACCAATTTAATTAAAAATTGTATATGTTAGATACATTAAAATAGTTTCCCCACATGACAAGGACTGTACCATGAATTAATGCAAAATTGATCTGCTACTTTCTATTTTGGCCAATATTCTGACAAAGACATAGACTTTTGTGGCTTAAGACTTTTTCTTACAGTTTTTTGATTAAATATGATTGCAACTGCTCTGCAAGAACTGACTCGCAGCTGTTATATTTATCTTCATCAACATGGAAGTCCCTTTCATTGTGAGGCCTGAATGACATTTCACCCAATCCAACCTTCCTCTATCAATCCCTCTCCCCTCTCCGAAGAAGGCTCTAATAGCTGCGAAAATTGGAAAGTTAATTTGACTTCTATATGGACCTACATGGAGTACTTGGAATTTTGCATCCTGAAGGAACATAATGGCAAGCCGTTCTACCTTCTTAAAGTTGCACAAATTATTTTCATTGTCACACAAAGGTAAAGAGACATGAGCACTTTAACAAAATTACCACAGTAATCCATAGCTAATGAATTTGGTAATAAAAATTTCTAGAATGACACACTTGAAGCAAATAGATGGAGGAACAGAGAAGATTTTGGTGTATATGGAGCAAATGGAAATTGCAAGAGATGTTTGCTTGCAAATAAAAGTAAATAAATACATACGGATTGTGATGGATTTTAGTGCATCTGTCAAGTACTGATGCAGAAAGCAAAAATATCAAGGGAGGTAACTTACATAAAATTGTTTTCATACAATAGTATGTACAAAACATATTTTATACTAGCTGAGTGATTTTCGCTACAAAGAAATTTTCCAATAGCAACTTGAACTTCTTAAATTAGGGCAATTTCATCTTTCGCAACAAACGGTTGCTTCGTCAGGAAAGAGGGAAGGAGAGGAAAAGACGAAAGGATGTGGGTTTTAAGGGAGAGGGTAAGGAGTCATTCCAATCCCGGGAGCGGAAAGACTTACCTTAGGGGAAAAAAAGGACGGGTATACACACACACACACACACACACACACACACACACACACACACATATCCATCCGCACATACACAGACACAAGCAGACATTTGTAAAGGCAAAGAGTTTGGGCAGAGATGTCAGTCGAGGCGGAAGTACAGAGGCAAAGATGATGTTGAAAGACAGGTGAGGTATGAGCGGCGGCAAATTGAAATTAGAAATTAGCGGAGATTGAGGCCTGGCGGATAACGAGAAGAGAGGATATACTGAAGGGCAAGTTCCCATCTCCGGAGTTCTAATAGGTTGGTGTTAGTGGGAAGTATCCAGATAACCCGGACGGTGTAACACTGTGCCAAGATGTGCTGGCCGTGCACCAAGGCATGTTTAGCCACAGGGTGCTCCTCATTACCAACAAACACTGTCTGCTTGTATCCATTCATGCGAATGGACTGTTTGTTGCTGGTCATTCCCACATAGAATGCATCACAGTGTAGGCAGGTCAGTTGGTAAATCACGTGGGTACTTTCACACGTGGCTCTGCCTTTGATCGTGTACACCTTCCGGGTTACAGGACTGGAGTAGGTGGTGCTGGGAGGGTGCATGGGACAGGTTTTACACCGGGGGCAGTTACAAGGGTAGGAGCCAGAGGGTAGGGAAGGTGGTTTGGGGATTTCATAGGGATGAACTAAGAGGTTACGAAGGTTAGGTGGACAGCGGAAAGACACTCTTGGTGGAGTGGGGAGGATTCCATGAAGGATGGATCTCATTTCAGGGCAGGATTTGAGGAAGTCGTATCCCTGCTGGAGAGCCACATTCAGAGTCTGATCCAGTCCCGGAAAGTATCCTGTCACAAGTGGGGCACTTTTGGGGTTCTGCTGTGGGAGGTTCTGGGTTTGAGGAGATGAGGAAGTGGCTCTGGTTATTTGCTTCTGTACCAGGTCGGGAGGGTAGTTGCAGGATGCGAAAGCTGTTTTCTGGTTGTTGGTGTAATGGTTCAGGGATTCCGGACTGGAGCAGATTCGTTTGCCACGAAGACCTAGGCTGTAGGGAAGGGACCGTTTGATGTGGAATGGGTGGCAGCTGTCATAATGGAGGTAATGTTGCTTGTTGGTGGGTTTGATGTGGACGGACGTGTGAAGCTGGCCATTGGACAGGTGGAGGTCAACGTCAAGGAAAGTGGCATGGGATTTGGAGTAGGACCAGGTGAATCTGATGGAACCAAAGGAGTTGAGGTTGGAGAGGAAATTCTGGAGTTGTTCTTCACTGTGAGTCCAGATCATGAAGATGTCATCAATAAATCTGTACCAAACTTTGGGTTGGCAGGCCTGGGTAACCAAGAAGGCTTCCTCTAAGCGACCCATGAATAGGTTGGTGTACGAGGGGGCCATCCTGGTACCCATGGCTGTTCCCTTTAATTGTTGGTATGTCTGGCCTTCGAAAATGAAGAAGTTGTGGGTCAGGATGAAGCTGGCTAAGGTAATGAGGAAAGAGGTTTTAGGTAGGGTGGCAGGTGATCAGCATGAAAGGAAGTGCTCCATCGCAGCAAGGCCCTGGACATGCGGAATATTTGTGTGTAAGGAAGTGGCATCAATGGTTACAAGGATGGTTTCCGGGGGTAACAGACTGGGTAAGGATTCCAGGCGTTCGAGAAAGTGGTTGGTGTCTTTGATGAAGGATGGGAGACTGCATGTAATGGGTTGAAGGTGTTTATCTACATAGGCAGAGATACGTTCTGTGGGGGCTTGGTAACCAGCTACAATGGGACAGCCGGGATGATTGGGTTTGTGAATTTTAGGAAGAAGGTAGAAGGTAGGGGTGAGGGGTGTTGGTGGGGTCAGGAGGTTGATGGAGTCAGGTGAAAGGTTTTGTAGGGGGCCTAAGGTTCTGAGGATTCCTTGAAGCTCCGCCTGGACATCAGGAATGGGATTACCTTGGCAAACTTTGTATGTAGTGTTGTCTGAAAGCTGACGCAGTCCCTCAGCCACATATTCCTGACGATCAAGTACCATGGTCGTGGAACCCTTGTCCGCCTGAAGAATGACGATGGATCGGTCAGCCTTCGGATCACGGATAGCCTGGGCTTCAGCAGTGGTGATGTTGGGAGTAGGATTAACCACCACCTACTCCAGTCCTGTAACCTGGAAGGTGTACACGATCAAAGGCAGAGCCACGTGTGAAAGCACCCACGTGATTTACCAACTGACCTGCCTACACTATGAAGCTTTCTATGTGGGAATGACCAGCAACAAACTTTCCATTCGCATGAATGTACACAGGCAGACAGTGTTTGTTGGTAATGAGGATCACCCTGTGGCTAAACATGCCTTGGTGCACGGCCAGCACATCTTGGCACAGTGTTACACCGTCCGGGTTATCTGGATACTTCCCACTAACACCAACCTGTCAGAACTCCGGAGATGGGAACTTGCCCTTCAGCATATCATCTCTTCTCGCTATACGCCAGGCCTCAATCTCCGCTAATTTCTAATTTCAATTTGCCGCCGCTCATACCTCACCTGTCTTTCAACAACATCTTTGCCTCTGTACTTCCGCCTCGACTGACATCTCTGCCCAAACTCTTTGCCTTTACAAATGTCTGCTTGTGTCTGTGTATGTGCGGATGGATATATGTGTGTGTGTGTGTGTGTGTGTGTGTGTGTGTGTGTGTGTGTGTGTGGGCGCGCGCGCGTACCTGTCCTTTTTTCCCCCTAAGGTAAGTCTTTCCGCTCCCGGGATTGGAATGACTCCTTACCCTCTCCCTTAAAACCCACATCCTTTCGTCTTTCCCTCTCCTTCCCTCTTTCCTGACGAGGCAACCGTTGGTTGCGAAAGCTAGAATTTTGTGTGTCTATCGACCTGCCAGGGCTTTTGTTTGGTAAGTCTCATCATCTTTCTTTTTAAATATATTTTTCCCACATGGAATGTTTCCCTCTATTATATATATATATTTTATCTTTTTAAATATATTTTTCCCACATGGAATGTTTCCCTCTATTATATATATATATATATATATATATATATATATATATATATATATATATATATATATATATATATATATATATATAATAGAGGGAAACATTCCACGTGGGAAAAATATATTTAAAAAGAAAGATGATGAGACTTACCCAACAAAAGCGCTGGCAGGTCGATAGACACACAAATAAACACAAACATACACACAAAACTCAAGCTTTCGCAACAAACTGTTGCCTCATCAGGAAAGAGGGAAGGAGAGGGAAAGACGAAAGGATATGGGTTTTAAGGGAGAGGGTAAGGAGTCATCCCAATCCCGGGAGCGGAAAGACTTACCTTAGGGGGAAAAAAGGACAGGTATACACTCGCACACACACACATATCCATCCATACATACAAGACACAAGCAGACATTTGTAAAGGCAAAGAGTTTGAGCAGAGATGTCAGTCGGGACGGAAGTATAGAGGCAAAGATGATGTTGAAAGACAGGTGAGGTATGAGCGGCGGCAGATTGAAATTAGGAATTAGCGGAGATTGAGGCCTGGCGGATAGCGAGAAGAGAGGATATGCTGAAGGGCAAGTTCCCATCTCCGGAGTTCTGACAGGTTGGTGTTAGTGGGAAGTATCCAGATAACCCGGACGGTGTAACACTGTGCCAAGATGTGCTGGCCGTGCACCAAGGCATGTTTAGCCACAGGGTGATCCTCATTACCAACAAACACTGTCTGCCTGTGTCCATTCATGTGAATGGACAGTTTGTTGCTGGTCATTCCCACATAGAATGCATCACAGTGTAGGCAGGTCAGTTGGTAGATCACGTGGGTGCTTTCACACGTGGCTCTGCCTTTGATTGTGTACACCTTCCGGGTTACAGGACTGGAGTAGGTGGTGGTGGGAGGGTGCATGGGACAGGTTTTACACCGGGGGCGGTTACAAGGGTAGGAGCCAGAGGGTAGGGAAGGTGGTTTGGGGATTTCATAGGGATGAACTAAGAGGTTACGAAGGTTAGGTGGACGGCGGAAAGACAGTCTTGGTGGAGTGGGGAGGATTTCATGAAGGATGGATCTCATTTCAGGGCAGAATTTGAGGAAGTCGTATCCCTGCTGGAGAGCCACATTCAGAATCTGATCCAGTCCCGGAAAGTATCCTGCCACAAGTGGGGCACTTTTGTGGTTCTTCTGTGGGAGGTTCTGGGTTTGAGAGGATGAGGAAGTGGCTCTGGTTATTTGCTTCTGTACTAGGTCGGGAGGGTAGTTGCGGGATGCGAAAGCTGTTGTCAGGTTGTTGGTGTAATGGTTCAGGGATTCCGGACTGGAGCAGATTCGTTTGCCACGATGACCTAGGCTGTAGGGAAGGGACCGTTTGATGTGGAATGGGTGGCAGCTGTCGTAATGGAGGTACTGTTGCTTGTTGGTGGGTTTGATGTGGACGGACGTGTGAAGCTGGCCATTGGACAGGTGAAGGTCAACATCAAGGAAAGTGGCATGGGATTTGGAGTAGGACCAGGTGAATCTGATGGAACCAAAGGAGTTGAGGTTGGAGAGGAAATTCTGGAGTTCTTCTTCACTGTGAGTCCAGATCATGAAGATGTCATCAATAAATCTGTACCAAACTATATATATATATATATATATAGTTCCCTCTCAAAAACTAAAATATTTTGGTTTTCCACTGAATTTTTTTAAAAACTTATAGAACTATCTAAATGAGGGTATTTGTGGAAGTGTCATAAAAAAGGAAAAATTTTTAAAAATAAAAAGACTAGAAGCGACAGCACATGTCTGGTGTTTTATCCATTTTGGTTGTAAGAATAGAATTTTGAGAGACCAATTTTTAAATCTGGGTTCTCCTTTTCCATAAGAAGACATGTTTCTTGCTTCTCTTACTGATCTTGTCATATGTCTCGGTATCTTTTTAACTTTTTCACCATTTTCACTACCAGAGATAACATCAGCCTGATTACGACTTTTCTGGCTGCAGTCTAAGTCCTCACTTACAGAATAGTCCAGAGCAATATTAAGCATATCATCTTGCAATGGATGCCCGCAGTAGAAATATGGGTGTGTCAATTTTCCATTCTTTATTTTCGAGCTTTTGAAATTAAATAATGTGAGGAAGTTTATATGTATTTCTGTATCTGCTTCTTGGAGTAGCTACCTGGGCTCAGTGTCCGTAAATGTACTTTCTCAGTATGGGTGGCTGCCGAGGCAGCAATGTTTAGGTTTTGAAAACATACATCACACTAGGTGCACATGTCTCTATCTTCAAGTTCTGCACCAGGTGCGTCTACATTATACACTTCACAAAGTTCTGAAGATGTTGCTTGTTTCAGGTTCTTCTACTTTTCTTTGTACATACCATTTTCTTCTTGTGCTTCTTATCTTGGCTATGTGTTTAGGGGGATGTATTAGGGATCACAACAGAAGTGCTACCATCATTCAGGTGGGTTATCACTAAATTTCTTGTATAAGTGAGTATAGCAATTCCTGCACAATGCATGTGATGGTAACACAGTTACTTGAGGACCAAGACATTTCTACAATGCCTCTGACACATTTCCAACAATTGTGAAGTGTTTTTCACTTTTTTTAAACACCACCTTCTTGTGTCTTTTTTCACAGTCCAGAAACCTCACTCTTTCATTACTGTATTTCCTCACTGACACTGTACCAAACAAAAAGTTCAAATCAAACATAACACCCTTTGCAGAATGATGCATGTGCAAGTTCTCACTGATTTGTTGTGAACAGGAAAAAAGCTGGAAACAGTGTTGCTACATGCATATTTTACACTAGAAATTCAATGATGCAAAATACGCAGAATGTTGAAAAATTTCTAACACTTTATTCAGAAAAATACTGCCCACTTTGATTACAGTAACTACTAACATATTAAACAAACAATACAGAAATGAAGTCCCATGCTTCTTGACAGAGCATAGGGGAATGATGCAGGGGACCCGCACCGCGATACTAGGCAAGGTCCTAATGGAGGTGGTTTATTTATGTTGAAAGGAAGCCATTTATGTTGAAAGGAAGCCCATATGTGAGTTGGTGAGAGAGAGAGAGAGAGAGAGAGAGAGAGAGAGAGAGAGAGAACTAAATTTGAACACATAATGAGGGAGCTTTAAAGCAAAGGCATTCACGGTGATGAATTGACATGTCTTCTATGATTTGAGAAAAAATTGCCCATTATGACTTAGGAAACTACTAAATAAGAAGTACAACTATTTAAGTTATACAAAAGAAATTCCAGGACAGAATAATGACACTATTATATAGTTGCTACTCACTGTATAGCAGAGATGATGAGTTGCAGATAGGCACAACAAAACGACTGTCAAACAAAGCTTTCAACCAAACAGGCCTTTGTCAGAAAACACACACACACACACACACACACACACACACACACACACACACACACACAAGACCACAGTCTCTGCTTGCCAAGGCCAGACTAGTCACATTTACAATTTAAATTTATTCGAGACAAGGTAATGACAGTATAAAGGCTACAGTACACAACCATATTCTCAAATGAGTACGGTCATTTCATTAAAATATGAAGCATTAAAAAGCATCCTGATGCCAAAGGCACTTGGATACTTCCAAGTACAAAGTTGTGGATAATTAGAAACCCACTACTAGTTCCATTGTGATGGATTGCAGTTCCAAGTTTACATAGACACTTCACTGAATATTTCATATTTCTGTATCACCTAATACTTGGTATTGTAAAACCAACAAAAACTGCTGAACTGGGCAGTTAACCTGACTCTCAGACAGAGGAGTTGCACAGAAATTAAAATCTCAAAATTACATAATGCCTGATATACCGCAAGACTCTTAACAAAAGACAGGGAATCTTTTTACGTACTGTTGTGTCTGAAGACTCTGATGGTGGCACCAGAAAGACGTAAACCCAAAATAAGAGATGCATGGTTTTTCTCATCACTGAGCACCAAACATCCTTTTGATACAATACTGGGTAAATTAAGAGCATTAGTTGCAAAGCCCATCCCAAAAACAATGGCATCTTCTACTCTGAGAAACCTGGCTGTTGTTTGCTCCAGTTCCACGAGCAATGGTGTTGTACCTGTAACAGATGGTGATCATTAATAAACACAAAATCAACAGAGTATCTTTGAGAAAATAATTTTCAGCACACTTTCTACAGTCTTACTATGAAAATAGGTGAATGTGCCAGATGTAACACAATGGTTCTAATATTTTGAGTATTTACAACGATTAATCAATATAGTATTTTTTTTCTTAGACATTATGAAAAATTTGTAGAGATTTACAAGGCAGGTCAAGTCTTGTTACCTAAAATGACCAAGACTAAATTAAGATGAAGGCAGTGAATTGACAACACTTGGTATTAAACTATTTTGTAGCAACAAGAAAGAGTTCTATCTAATTCAAAGTACAAGCTGTAATCAAAAGTAGATACTAATTATCACCAGTACTGAGGTGTGAACTAGCTCGCATCCATAGCAGAATACTACACATGCATCCCGAGAAATGCTAAATGATCTAGAATGAATAGGCAGCCAGACCAGATACAAGATCTCCTAGCTAGAAACATGCAAAGCAAAAAGCTTTAAAAAATGGATTTTCAGGACCAACTGATTAAAAGACTTGGCCCTTCAATCTGAGTATGTCATTTAAACATAGAAGGCATTAGCCGAGCTAAAAGCAAGTACCTATCTAAACTCCTTGTAGATAATGATATTGACAAAGTTCTAATCCAGGAAACCCATGCTCCAACTGAGGAAGGCCTGTGTGAAAGAGGTAGGATCCACGGCTACAATCTTATGGGTGCTACACATCACAGTACGTATGGTGTTTCCACCTACGTGAGGAGCAATGTCGAGCATGCTTGTCTCATTTCCACAAATACAGAAAACAACATCCATTATGTCTCTACACAAGTGGAGGAGACCTTTAGAAATAATATTTACAAGCCACCAAATGTGCTGTGGCCACTGGATGTTCTGCCAATTACTGCCCACCCACTGATTTATGCTGGAGGTTTTAATAGTCACCATGGTCACTGTAAGTATGCACATGACAACGAGTTTGGTATTGCGCTCAGTGATTGGGCTGCAGAGGGCACCCAGTGCCTATATCCAGAGAAGTCATACCTAATTTCCCACACAGCCATCACAGGCTAGTAATCCTCAATATGGGGCTCTGTGTCCCAATAGAAATCTATCCCATGACCCATATGGGACTTCCACAGGGCTGAGTGGTGGAGTTTTGCTGACCACCTACATAAATACATCTGTTTTATTCCAACAAAACCTAAAAACTATGCTCAATTCGTCGGAGCTGTTCTTACTGCTGGTAAGAAGTTTATCCCTCGTCGGTACAGAAAGGAATACATACTAGGCTGGAACGAACACTGAACAACTTCATTAACTGTACAGCAAAACTGGCAACAGTGATATTGCAGACGAGCTCCTCCAAAGTCTTGACGCTGCTAGAAGAGTAAAAGGTGCGAGATGGTAGAAAATGTAAAATTCAGACATTCATGTAGAAACGCATGGAGACTTCTGCGTAAGCTTGGTAGAGCCTCCAATAAACCGGGGGGCAGAAACCATGTATTTCAGATAACCACATCGCTAGCCTTATAGCTGAAATACCAGATCATCCCATGACAAACAACATACTTCCAAGTAAAACAACAACTCACATCTCTAAAAGCTCAGAGCCCAAACAAATCCAATTTCTCTTCACCATTTACACTGACTGAACTAGATGAGGCCTTGAAAAAAAATTAAACATGATAAAGCACCTTGTCTGGATAATATACACCCAGAATTTCTGATCAACATGGGTAATGGTGGGAAAAAATGGCTGGTCCACTTCTCCAACATCCTAGATAGTAGATCACTGCCAAACGATCTAAAGAGAACAAAAATAGTGGCAATTTTGAAACCAAGTATACCAGATGCCCACCCTCAGAAGTTTCAGACCGATTTCCATTTTGAGCTGTATTTATAAACTCTTGGAGCAGCTCATCTACACTAGAATTAGTGGCTTCATTCTCGAATATATCTCAGCTGAGCAAGCGAGTTTCATGCCACAGAGAAGTTACTGCAACCAGGTACTGACCCTAACAACTTTCATAGAGGCTGGTTTCCAAAAAAACGTGAAGACATCTATCATGTTCATAGACCTAACCACGGCATATGATAAAGTCTGGTGAGAAGGGATAGTATACAAATTACTAAAAACAATCTGATGCCAAAAAACTATAACTCTCATCAACACCATGATGAACAATAGATATTTCCAAGTTTACTTGGGAGAAAATGTGAGCAAGGAGAGGAAATTAAGTAACGATCTACCACAGGGCTCCATCTTAGCCCCTCTATTATTCAACTTAATCTTCGATCTCCCCAATACCAGGTCAACAAAATTCTATTACGCAGACAATATTGCTCTTGTCCATATAGCCCAGGACCTTGGACAAGCGGAGACAATTCTCCCAGATGATATAGCCATTATGAGCGCCTATTTTAGAAAGTGGCGACTTAAACTCAGCACAAGGAAACGTGAAGTATGTGAATTCCATCTGACAAACAAACAAGCTAATGCGAAGCTCAGAGTGAAACTTAATGGAAACTCTCTTTGCCATACCAAGTACCCTAAGTGCCTTGGTGTCACCTTTGACTGCACCCTTTCATACAAAAAACATCTTGAATATACTGCTGCCAAGATAAGTCGTAACAATATTATTCAAAAATTGTGTGAAATGACATGGGGAGCTTCAGCAGATACCTTGTGCAAATCCTCCATTGTGCTGGTCTTCTCATCAGCTGAGAAGTGTATGGCTAAACAGCTGCCACACCAACTTTATCAGTGTCCAGTTGAACCACATTAAGGGTTAATAACTGGGGCAATCTGACCAACACCGATTTATTGGATTCCTCTGCTGAGGAACATCGATCCATCCGCAATCTGCAGAAGCGAGGCCTTGCTTAAGAAATACCACAAGCTACAGGAGAACCTGGAATCACCCAAACACGAAGACATACCACGTTTACAACGAAATAGACTCGGTTCAATAACCCCACCATTTCGACAAGCAAAACAGCTAGATGCCAGTGATACCAGGATGCGGGGCCTGTGGGACCAGAGCTGTCTACTTACTGAAAATCCTGAACAGCTTGAGTGGTTCTGAAAGTATAACTATGATACTGCTGGCACAAAACTCAACAGGAAACTGTGGGTCAAATTTAACAGTGCTCACCCTGGGCATGGTTGATGTGCAGACCCTCTTTACAAATGGCGTGCAACAGAGTCTCCAGTTTGTGACAGTGGGGTTCCGAACCAGACTATCAGTCACATTAGGAATGAATACCCCTTGTGTTCCTACCAGAGGAGTTGGAACGACCTCATGAAAGCTGATGATATGGCTCTTATATGGATTAGGAACCTAGATATTGACATTTAGTTAGCTTTATATGTAGTTTTGTATGTTCATATTCCTGTTATATATATATATTATTTCTAATGCCATATACCTGTAATTTTAAACTGCATGTGAGCCATAATAATAAAATCACCAGTGCTATGACCTTCCAGGATTATCAAAACTGTGAAACACATGTACTGTATATCAAAAGTAAAATAGTAAAGAAGCAACAGAAAATGAGATCTGGAGCAGTGATAGTAGTACAAATAGTTGGTAAATGACACTGTTACCAGATAATAGTTGTGACAGAAATGACAGTTGTGAAATCAATGACCACCATATTCAATGATTATTTTCTCACAATGTAAATAAATATTGCACGTGCCAACAAAGAACTACATACAGTTGTATTAGCTTTAATCAAGCAAACTTTGCTTGCACATCCAACCAGTTTAAAACTACAATTACTAACAAAATTAGCGAATATTATGACAACAGTAAAAATGGATACAGTAATTTTTTGGCTACAATACTGTTTCTAATGTAATAAACTGATATGCTCACTCTGGATCTTTCTTCATTAACTACTTTTCAGACCACCTCTCATAAAAGATCTGTTACAGGAAAAAGATAATTTGATCTAAAATATCAAAAAAAGAGAAAGAAAGAAAGAGAGACAGTAAGTGTAACCTACTGTGTATAACAAGGCGAAAATCCCCATTAACGTACGAGTACAAAATAAGTGCCCAGTCTTTGGAAGCAATAACGTCTGTCAAGTATCTGGGTGTGACTATTCGAAATGATCTCAAATGGAACGATCAGTTTACACAAGTAACGGGTAAGGCGAACTCTAGATTGCGGTTTATTGGTAGAATCCTGAAGCGATGCAGTCGTTCAACAAAGGAAATAGCTTACAATAAGTTAGTTTGTCCAGTCTTTGAGTATTGTTCATCTCTATGGGACCCTTACCAGTTGGGTCTGATTCAACAGATTGACAAGGTCCAAAGAAGAGCGGTAAGATTCGTGACTGGTACATTTAGCCATCTCGAGAGCATTACAAATCTCATAGAAAGTTTGAAGTGGGACACACTTGCAGATAGATGGCGTGCTAAACAGAAGGGGCTGCTCACTAAATTCTGAAATCAAATCTTCACCAAGGATGCAGAGCACATATAATTACCACCAACTTTCAAATTGCGCAATGATCACCATTCAAAGATAAGGGAAATAAGAGCTTGTACTGAGGCGTTCAGACAGTCGTTTTTCCCTCGTGCAATCCGGGAGTGGAACAGAGTGGGGTGGAGGGGGGCAGGGGGGGGGGGAGATGACTTTGGCGCGAACTGTGCCCTCCGCCACGCACCGCTTGGTGGCTAGCGGAGTATATATGTAGATGTAGAAACACACATATACTTTAATAATGATAAATTAAATTAAATGCAATGTAAATGTCTACACCTACATATATATTCTAAATGCTGGTCTAACAGTGCATGGTAGACAATGCGCTATCCAGATACATTACATCTGTGCATATAGGTGACTAACGGATGTGCACAAACAGTGTGGTCAAGAGAGCAAATAACCCAATTATTTAAAAGGTTCTTGAGCTTCAATTTGTTTTATGAGCTATACAGAACTGTTACAATCCTACCTTAATGTCCCTGAATTCCTTCAATGTCTGCTTTATAAGAACTCCAGATGCTAACGCAGTCACTACTAGTGCATTAGTTGCAGATTGCTTTACAGATGTGACCCATTTCCCCCGAATCCTCCCAACAAAACTAAGTACAGTAGTCACCTCATCACATCCACAAATTACTTGTTAATGGTAATTCTGCTGAACTACCATTTGCCCAATCACATTACAACAAACACAATTTAGATACAGATTTTTGTCTGAGTTTAGAGTGTATTTGAGATTCCTTAAGATTCTGTTACAACATTAAAATCACTTTTCTAAATCAGAGTTACAAATTATCTGATTATCCAGATTCTAGTCTTGAACATATGTGATAGTGGCAATCAAGTAGTAATGTTCGAACATAAACATGTCTCTTTCTTATGGCACATAGGTAACTATTTTACAATAAGGAGAAATGAGCTCATGAATGTTAAGCTAACAATAGCAGGAAAAATGTAGCTATTTAATACAACTGAGGGAGGAGCAATTTACCTGCTAGTTTCGTGACATTAAAGTTAACTAAGTAAGCACAAACATTTGACAGCAGTTTAATTATAGTTATTAATCAGTACAATTTCTAATTACTACTGCCCAAAGTTAATATACGAGGGCTATTCAGAAAGTAAGGAACGTTTCATATGACGCCACTAGGCGTGAGCCGATCGCATGTATTTTGGTATGTGTGTGCTCGGCAGCTCAGTCAGTAACCATCCATGACAGCGGGAAAGTCTCTGCGCATCTGGTTTTTTTCGATATGTGAATTTGAAATGGAGGTTGCAATCGAAAATCCTGCCAGTTGTGAGGTGCAGTCTGTGATACAGTTTTTGTTGGCAAAAAACCTAAAACCTATAGAAATTTATCATGAATTGTGCGAAGTGTATGGAAACAACATAATGAGTGAATGTTCTGTCCGGAAATGGTGCATTCGGTTTAAAAATGACCGAACCAAAGTTCATGATGAAGAGAAGAGTGGGCACCTGAGTATTTTCTGTCCAACTTTGCACAGCCTTAGAAGAGCAGTTCAAAACAAACGCTGAGGAAAGCTGACATCCAAAATTTTGTTTTTGCATGACAATGCCCGACCTCACATGGCAAACTGCACTAAAGAATTCCTTAATTCACTCAAATGGGAAATTTTCCCTCATCCGCCCTACAGCCCTGATCTTGCACCAAGCAACTTCCACTTGTTTCCCAAGATGAAGAACTGACTTGCAACGCAGTGCTCTGATGATGAATCGGAACTCGAGGCGGACGTGACTCACTGGCTGAAGTCTCAGGCGGCAGAATTTTACGATGAAGGTCTTTCAAAGCTTGTCCACCGCTATGATTTAAGTACCTCGATGTGTTTGGTGACAACGTGGAAAAGTAGTATGTCAGTCGCTCTTTCAGATGTACATAAAATGTATTTCTTGTACTTGGTTTTTAATGCAAAACGTTCCCTACTTTCTGAATAGCCCTCGTATAACTTGTCCCCTTCCACATCACTTAAGATGGTTTTTATTAGGGAATCTATGAAACATGATGAATCATTCGGAAAGAGAAATTAAACAGCCTGGAGTTTAATTAATGCTTCAGTTTATTAATAAAAAATAAATAAAAACAGACTAAACTGTTACAATATTATGAGAAGGAAAGTTGCTACTTACCATATAGCGGAGATGCTGAGTCGCAGATAGGCACAACAGAAGATGACGTGTGTGTGTGTGTGTGTGTGTGTGTGTGTGTGTGTGTGTGCGCGCGGGTGTGCGGGCACACATATTGTTGACAAAGGCCATTGGCCAAAAGCTTTGTGTGCGAAAATCTTTTTGTTGTGGCTATCTGCGACTCAGCATCTCCATTATATGGTGAGTAGCAACTTTCCTTCTCATAATACTGTTACATTCCATTCTGGATTTTCCAATGTTAGACTAAACTGATACGTAGTTTACAATAAATCTCACAGCAATGAACTAATAGCAATGATACAATTCTCGTAGCCGTTCATTAATGTTCAACAGACATAAAATGAAACAGCTCGTACCTAACAGTACGCATTAAGACAACAGGACATATTATTATTATGTGTACTATACCTATCTCTTGTACAGGACTGCATGTGGAGATGCCACATTCATTTATAGACTTCTCAGCAGCATCAGCACATGGGCCTGTTTTTTCAGCAAATCCTAGGTAATTGTAAGAGCCCAAATTTAGGCACTGTGTTTCAGTACCTGTAAACCTAAAAATGTTATGATTATTGATTATTTGCTCCATTATTGTAAACAAACAAGAACACAAATTAACTGCACAATTACACGAAAACTGGTCAGAATAGGAAACATGAAAAAGCAAACGTGAGAAACAGACAATGAAGCCACACCAAACAGCTAACAATTCATGAAGAACATATTAATAGTAAGAGGCATCATCTGAATTCTAGGTTTATGGCACAAAAAATATGTAAGTCTTGCAGCACATTCAAACACCATTAACAGGATGTATGAGATGATCATATTGTAAGAAGTAATAGGAGCATGTAAGTAAATGTTAGTTGGAATCAGTGAATGAAATTCATATTGTAAACTTCACAGGCAGTCTAAAAGGAATGCAAAATGTGTGTACAACCCCCCCCCCCCCCCCCCAAAAAAAAACACAGATGCCTTATTTAAAAGTATGACCTTAAAATACTCACTTCCCAGACCCTCTCTTCTCAAACACACATAAAATTCTCATCCTCTTTTGGGCAAGCAGACCATCAAATTGGAACAGGAACAGGAACAGGAGGAGGAGGAGATGGAGGAGCGGGAGGAGATTAGTGTTTAATGTCCTGTCGACGAATAGGTCATTAGAGATGGACTAATTGGAACACACAATTTGCTTAAGCACCTGGTTTATACCATTACTGTATCTGTAAAATTACTCCTAAAGGAACCAGTCTAACTGAAATGTTTATCGAGATTCAATCCAAATAAATAAACATAGGGTGCAAACAATGTCTTCAATTACATCAAAGCACACACACATAATTTTGTTAAAATTTTACAATTCTTTTCTTAATGTCTTGCATTAACTGCTCGAGTTTTTTTATTGTATATGATCTTTCTGTTTTTGGATCTATGGTCACAATTATTGTACTATTTGATCCTCAATATGTTCCTAATAAAGCATTTAGCAAGCATTAAACAGACCATAGGGGCTACTTCTGCCTCCATTCTACTTGTTGAGATATTTCTCACTAGCTGGTATTTTAAACATGAGTTGTTGCATCTTTTGTTAACAAGATCCATTAATTAGTATATCATGCTTCCTATTAATGAATTATTATCCTCGAGAAGAAATATTTTGATTTGACTATATGATGTGTTACCCCACATTTTAATATGATGTGAATGTAAAAGCTTTTTTTATCTTTCATTAAAATCCTTTTTAGTTGTGATTTGCTCGAATTAAATTCTTACACACTGTACGTGAATGAGAACAACCACTGTTCTAGTTATAAATTTCTTGTAATCATCTCAGAAACATTCACCTCAAAACACAGAGCAAATGATGATGACGATTGGTTTGTGGGACGCTCAACTGTGCGGTCATCAGCACCCGTACAAGTCCCAATTTTTACATGGTTCAATTTTTTACACAATCCAATCAAGCCACTGTCACGAATGATGATGATGATGATGACAACACAAACACCCAGCCCTCAGGAAGAGAAAATCCGCAACCCAGCTGGGAATCGAACCTGGGACCCCGTGATCCAGAGGCAGCAATGCTAGTCACTGGACCACAAGCTGCGGACAGCAGAGCAGATGTAAATGCTTAGCAATATTACTATAATATGATGCATTCAAGCTGTTTGAAACTCTTGCTTCCTGTGGAGGAAGGAGGTGCTCAACATCTAATTAAAATTTCACATTTCTCCAGATCCCAATATTCTGCTTACAGATAAACCCATTTAAGCTATTAATTTAGATAAATGATAAAGAAGTGCATAATATAATGACCTGAACTGAAAACTGTGTCATTATAGCCTGATGTTTCTACCTATGCTAAGTAGCCTGCATCTGGATTTCTACCTGAGGCACAGTTATCCAAGGGGCCTACATCATCTTGTGCTGGATATGTCTAGAGCCCTTCTGCAATGTCTCCTTCTGTCTAAGATTTATCATCTCCATCTACACTCCACTAACCACCTAATGATTTGTGGCACAAGGTACCTCTGGCACCACTTAACTGATCCCCCCCTTTACTGTTCCACTTGTGAATTATGTGTGGGACGAATGTTGTCAGTAAACTTCTGTATCAGCTCTATTTTCTACAATTTTCTCATTGTGATCATTTTGCAAGTCTTACGTGAAATGAAGTAATATGTGAGAAAATGAAACACCTACAGCCATTGTTATTTCATCTACTGCATGGCTACCAGATCTTTTCCTTCAGTGCACAATCTTCATACACGATGCATCAGTGGCCAACGTAACTGGTTAATGCAGACTACCTGTAACTGGGATGTTGTCTCTCCAACCATCAGCTATCAACTGAGTCAACTGATTGTCAGAGAGATAACATCACAGCTGTAGGCAGTCTGGGTAAACCAGTTATGTTGGCCACTGATGCATTGTGTATACGGATGGTGTTAACTCCTTTAGCATCAGCTAAGGCCTGAAGATAGTAGACTGAAGCTCCAAAACTGGTAGCCATACAATAAATGACATCATAAGAATGGCTGTAGGGTTTCATCTTTTTACGCAAGTCAACTGTCAACATTCCTCAAGACCTCCGATCACAAGGATGGACACGCAAAAACTTGAAGTAATATGGTTTCCAACTCTTCCTAATGACGAGATTAACATTATAGTATGTGTAAAAATTAGTTAGCGACCTTGAAGCTTCTCTGTGTATTTACCCTTGTTGCAAATCTGTAGATATGTAAAGATGGATTTTTTCTTTAATAGTTTCTAATCCAATCCAAAAGTTACCATCACTCTCAGATTCTTTGGATTCAGAAGAACAATCAATTACATCATTTGTTGAAAAATATGACTGTAGTGCCACAACTGCTGACGTATACAGGTTAGGACTGTTGCATTAAGAATCTGTGGCAGTGTTATCACTTATGGTGACATCAAATAAGTCATCCTCACTGTTTCGTATTGTGGGTATTTCAGTCATTCTCAGTGTAACCAAGGTGTTGTGACATTTTCTTTGCAGAACATACGTCGATAAAAGTACAGTGATGAACAGTAAGACATAAAGTGAAAGCTAAACTAGTATAACAAGATCACAACAAACACAGTATTCAAACACAAATTAGTGGCCACAGCTGTGAAAAGCTACCGAGATATGGAGCACAAAATCTGGTGTATGCTGAAACTCCTCAACAGCACTCAGGTATGTGGACTGGTTGCATGTATATATTTGTTATCAGCACTCAGGGTCGGCAAAGAAGTAGCACTGAAAGAAAACCCAGAGGCCACACTTAAACTCTTCAACTGCACCTCGGGAAGGCAGAGTATGACGAGTTAACTTGACAACAGCAACCAAACAGTTAATATTATACAGATACTGAGACCATAGGTTGACTAAGTCTTGGAGCACTACCTCCCCTCCCCCCCTTTCTCCCATATCATCACCACTTTCTATAAATATTCCCTATCTGTTAAGTAATGTATCCACTGATGCAAAATTTCTTGGAAGATTAAAACTGCATGGCCCTTATCTTTCAGCAGCAATATTCTAATGGAATAAGGTTATCTAAGGAAGACTCAAAACATGGGCACAGAAAGAAGAAAGCTCCAAGGGACATTCAGAGTCATATTTTGATAGCCTAAACTGTAAAAGCAACAAACAAGGGTTCAGGATTGGGTCATACAATATATAGTATGGATTATTATTAAATTATGTTGAATATTTTAGAGATCTTGACAATTTTCATTTGAGAAAATGATGTTTCATTATATGATCAATGGTAGTATCAAAAATTGTATAAAATATTTAGTTTCTCGAAGAAGTTTACTTTAAAGAAGGGTGTATACAAGAACATTTTCATCACCTCCTAAAAAACAGTTATAATATTACACCCATGAGAAAACTGGGTAGTTAATACAACATATCTTCAAGACAAACTGGGTCAACCAAAGTTTACAGTATCACCCATTGGCTTCAACCCATGACGTAACACTTGCATTATGTGAAGTCACTGTGGTGTGGTCTCTGAAATGAGATTGTGTTTCAAGTGGCATCTTGAAGTAAGAAGTGGTGCATTCTAGTGTGGGATGTTTGTATTTCTAAACTGTTTGTGAGTGATGATAGTATCGCACTGGACTTAGTGCAGTGTGTTACTTGTGTTTTGGAAGTTTGCTTCTGTTGGCTTGTCTGGGCACCATTATAATGTAGTTTGTTATTGGCTCTAATCTGTCTTCGGTTTGGAAATTGTTATTCATTGTCTTGTCAATGGTTTGAAATTGACTGTACTTCTATTTTTTGTTTGATGATAGGTATGGATCTTACAATGAAATTTACTAGTCACTCATTAGGTGCTACTATGGATGCCAATATGGCTGCTAAAATTAAATTTCTCCCGTTATATGGCCTTGTGATGTAATGTGTGAGGTGTCAGCAGTGCATTATGTGTCAGCTGACTTTGGTGGTGAGTACATTTCTTTGGTGGTGAGTACATTTCTAATGTGTTGTTATTATTATTTCCTTCCTTTCTCAGACGTTATGCCTGGTTAAAAATGGAAAGTGACGCGGACCTTGATCAAGTGTGACTTCCTTTTAACTGTACGGTATATGTTACATTGCATTTAGGAACTTTCGGGTAATTGAACATGTATCAATAATTACAGATTTATGTAGTTGTATATATACGTTTGGATGTAGCTCTATTGCGTTGATGTACTGGTGGACATTATGTGGTATGACTACTGTAGTTGATAGTATAATTGGTATAATGTCAACTTTATCCTGATGCCACATGTCATTGACTTCCTCAGCCAGTTGGATGTATTTTTCAATTTTTTCTCCTGTTTTCTTCTGTATATTTGTTGTATTGGGTATGGATATTTCGATTAGTTGTGTTAATTTCTTCTTTTTATTGGTAAGTATGATGTCAGGTTTGTTATGCGGTGTTGTTTTATCTGTTATAATGGTTCTGTTATAGTATAATTTGTATTCATCATTCTCCAGTACATTTTGTGGTGCATACTTGTATGTGGGAACGTGTTGTTTTATTAGTTTATGTTGTATGGCAAGTTGTTGATGTATTATTTTTGCTACATTGTCATGTCTTCTGGTGTATTCTGTATTTGCTAGTATAGTACATCCGCTTGTGATGTGATCTACTGTTTCTATTTGTTGTTTGCAAAGTCTGCATTTATCTGTTGTTGTATTGGGATCTTTAATAATACACTTGCTGTAATATCTGGTGTTTATTGTTTGATCTTGTATTGGAATCGTGAATCCTTCTGTCTCACTGTATATATTGCCTTTTCGTAGCCATGTGTTGGATGTGTCTTGATCGATGTGTCGCTGTGTTAGATGATACGGGTGCTTGTCATGTAGTGTTTTATTTTTCCAATTTACTTTCTTTGTATCTGTTGATGTTATGTGATCTAAAGGGTTGTAGAACTGGTTATGAAAATTCAATGGTGTAGCTGATGTATTTATACGAGTGATTGCTTTGTGTATTTTGCTAGTTTCTGCTCGTTCTATAAATAATTTTCTTAAATTTTCTACCTGTCCATAATGTAGGTTTTTTGTTGTTGTTGTGGTCTTCAGTCCTGAGACTGGTTTGATGCAGCTCTCCATGCTACTCTATCCTGTGAAAGTTGCTTCATCTCCCAGTACCTACTGCAACCTACATCCTTCAGAATCTGCTTGGTGTATTCATCTCTTGGTCTCCCTCTACGATTTTTACCCTCCACGCCGCCCTCCAATACTAAATTGGTGATCCCTTGATGCCTCAGAACATGTCCTACCAACCGATCCCTTCTTCTAGCCAAGTTGTGCCACAAACTCCTCTTCTCCACAATTCTATTGAATACTTCCTCATTAGTTATGTGATCTACTCATCTAATCTTCAGCATTCTTCTGTAGCACCACATTTCGAAAGCTTCTATTCTCTTCTTGTCCAAACTATTTACCGTCCATGTTTCACTTCCATACATGGCTACACTCCATACAAATACGTTCAGAAACGACTTCCTGACACTTAAATCTATACTCAATGTTAACAAATTTCTCTTCTTCAGAAACGCTTTCCTTCCCATTGCCAGTCTACATTTTATATCCTCTCTACTTCGACCATCATCAGTTATTTTGCTCCCCAAATAGCAAAACTCCTTTGCTACTTTAAGTGTCTCATTTCCTAATCTAATACCCTCAACATCACCTGATTTAATTCGACTACATTCCATTATCCTCGTTTTGCTTTTGTTGATTTTCATCTTATATCCTCCCTTCAAGACACTATCCATTCCGTTCAACTGCTCTTCCAAGTCCTTTGCTGTCTCTGACAGAATTACAGTGTCATTGGCGAACCTCAAAGTTTTTATTTCTTCTCCACGGATTTTAATACCTACTCCGAACCTTTCTGTTGTTTCCTTTATTGCTTGCTCAATATACAGATTGAATAACATCAGGGAGAGGCTACAACCCTGTCTCACTCCCTTCCCAACCACTGCTTCCCTTTCATGCCCCTCAACTCTTATAACTGCCATTTGGTTTCTATTCAAAATGTAAATAGTCTTTCGCTCTCTATATTTTACCACTGTCACCTTCAGAATCTGAAAGAGAGTATTCCAATCAACAGTGTCAAAAGCTTTCTCTAAGTCTACAAACGCTAGAAACGTAGGTTTGCCTTTCCTTAATCTAGCTTCTAGGATAAGCCGTGGGGTCAGTATTGCCTCACATGTGCCAATATTTTTACGGAATCCAAACTGACCTTCCCCAAGGTCGGCTTCTACTAGTTTTTCCATTCGTCTGTAAAGAATTCCCGTTAGTATTTTGCAGCCTTGTCTTATTAAACAGATAGTTCGGTAATTTTCACATCTGTCAACACCTGCTTTCTTTGGGATTGGAATTATTATATTCTTCTTGAAGTCTGAGGGTATTTCGCCTGTCTCATACATCTTGCTCACCAGATGGTAGAGTTTAGTCAGGACTGGCTCTCCCAAGGCCGTCAGTAGTTCTAATGGAATGTTGTCTACTCCCGGGGCCTTGTTTCGACTCAGGTCTTTCAGTGCTCTGTCAAACTCTTCACAAAGTATCATATCTCCCACTTCATCTTCATCTACATCCTCTTCCATTTCCATAATATTGTCCTCAAGTACATCGCCCTTGTATAGACCCTCTACATACTCCTTCCACCTTTCTGCTTTCCCTTCTTTGCTTAGAACTGGGTTTCCATCTGAGCTCTTAATATTCATACAAGTGGCTCTCTTTTCTCCAAAGGTCTCTTTAATTTTCCTGTAGGCAGTATCTATCTTACCCCTAGTGAGATAAGCCTCTACATCCTTACATTTATCCTCTAGCCATACCTGTTTAGCCATTTTGCACTTCCTGTCGATCTCATTTTTGAGACGTTTGTACTCCATTTCGCCTGCTTCATTTATTGCATTTTTATATTTTCTCCTTTCATCAATTGAATTCAATATCTCTTCTGTTACCCAAGGATTTCTACTAGCCCTTGTCTTTTTACCTACTTGATCCTCTGCTGCTTTCACTACTTCATCCCTCAGAGGTACCCATTCGTCTTCTACTGTATTTCTTTCCCCCACTCCTGTCAATTGTTCCCTTACGCTCTCCCTGAAACTCTGTACAACCTCTGGTTTAGTCAGTTTATCCAGGTCCCATCCCCTTAAATTCCCACCTTTTTGTAGTTTCTTCAGTTTTAATCTACAGATCATAACCAATAGATTGTGGTCAGAGTCCCCGTCTGCCCCTGGAAATGTCTTACAATTTAAAACCTGGTTCCTAAATCTCTGTCTTACCATTATATAATCTATCCGATACCTTTTAGTATCTCCGGGATTCTTCCATGTATACATCCTTCTTTTATGATTCTTGAACCAAGTGTTAGCTATTATTAAGTTGTGCTCTGTGCAAAATTCTACCAGGCGACTTCCTCTTTCATTTCTTAATCCCAATCCATATTCACCTACTGCATTTCCTTCTCTCCCTTTTTCTACTGTTGAATTCCAGTCACCCATGACTATTAAATTTTCGTCTCCCTTCACTATCTGAATAATTTCTTTTATTTCATCATACATTTCTTCAATTTCTTCATCATCTGCAGAGCTAGTTGGCATATAAACTTGTACTACTGTAGTAGGCGTGGGCTTCGTGACTATCTTGGCCACAATAACGCGTTCACTATGCTGTTTGCAGTATCTTACCCGCATTCCTATTTTTTTATTCATTATTAAACCTACTCCTGCATTACCCCTATTTGATTTTGTATTTGTAACCCTGTATTCGCCTGAATAAAAGTCTTGTTCCTCCTGCCACCGAACTTCACTAATTCCCACTATATCTAAATTTAACCTATCCATTTCCCTTTTTAAATTTTCTAACCCACCTGCCCGATTAAGGGATCTGACATTCCACGCTCCGATCCATAGAATGCCAGTTTTCTTTCTCCTGATAACGACATCCTCTTGAGTGGTCCCTGCCCGGAGATCCGAATGGGGGACTATTTTACCTCCGGAATATTTTGCCCAAGAGGACGCCATCATCATTAACCATACAGTAAAGCTGCATGCCCTCGGGAAAAATTACGGCTGTAGTTTCCCCTTGCTTTCAACCGTTCACAGTACCAGCACAGCAAGGACATTTTGGTTAGTGTTACAAGGCCAGATTAGTCAATCATCCAGACTGTTGCCCCTGCAACTACTGAAAAGGCTGCTGCCCCTCTTCAGGAACCACACGTTTGTCTGGCCTCTCAACAGATACCCCTCCGTTGTGGTTGCACCTACAGTACGGCTATCTGTATTGCTGGGGCACACAAGCCTCCTCACCAACAGCAAGGGCCATGGTTCATGGGGGGGTAGGTTTTTTATGTCGATAAATACCCTTCCTCCTTCCTTTCTGCTTAATGTGAATCTTTCTGTTGCTGAATGTATGTGATGTATTCTGTATTTGTGGCATTGTGATCGTGTAAGTGTATTGAGTGCTTCTAGGTCTGTGTTACTCCATTTCACTACTCCAAATAAGTAGGTCATGTATATGGCTATTTGGCTGCATTTTATTAAATAAAAAAAAAAAGTAGGTCAATATTGGTATAGCTTTTGTCTTGTTTCTTGCTGTCAATTCTGTTTTCAGTATTTTTGTTAGTCTTTGTCTATATTTTTCTTTTAGTTCTTCTTTAATATTTGTATTATCTATTCCTATTTTTTGCCTGTATCCTAGATATTTATAGGCATCTGTTTTTTCCATCACTTCTATGCAGTCGCTGTGGTAATCCAATAAGTAATCTTCTTGTTTAGTGTGTTTTCCCTTGACTATGCTATTTTTCTTACATTTGTCTGTTCCGAAAGCCATATTTATATCATTGCTGAATACTTCTGTTATCTTTAGTAATTGGTTGTGTTGTTGCTGCCAGTAGTTTTAGATCATCAATGCCTAGCAAATGTGTGATTTTGTGTGGGTATGTTTCAGTGATATTATATCCATAATTTGTATTATTTAGCATGTTGGATAGTGGGTTCAGAGCAAGGCAGAACCAGAAAGGGCTTAATGAGTCTCCTTGGTATATTCCACGCTTAATTTGTATTGGCTGTGATATGATATTATTTGAATTTGTTTGGATATTAAGTGTGGTTTTCCAATTTTTCATTACTATGTTTAGGAACTGTATCAGTCTAGGACCTACTTTGTAGATTTCCAATATCTGTAGTAATCATGAGTGTGGTACACGATCAAAAGCTTTTTGGTAATCAACGTATGCGTAGTGTAGCGACCTTTGTTTAGTTTAAGCTTGATATGTCACCTTTGCATCTATTATCAGTTGCTCTTTACATCCTCGTGCTTCTTTGCAGCAGTCTTTTTGTTCTTCATTTATAATTTTGTTCTGTGTTGTATGTGTCATTAATTTCTGTGTAATGAGTGAACTCAATATTTTGTATATTGTTGGTAGGCATGTTACGGGGCGATATTTTGCTGGGTTTGCCGTGTCTGCTTGATCTTTAGGTTTCAGATAAGCTATTCCTTGTGTAAGTGTATCAGGGACTGTGTATGGGTCTGCAATGTAACTGTTAAATAATTTATATCTAAAAACAAAGATGATGTGACTTACCAAACAAAAGCACTGGCAGGTTGATAGGCACACAAACATATACACAAAATTCAAGCTTTCGCAGCCAACGGTTGCTTCATCAGGAAAGAGGGAAGGAGAGGGAAAGGCGAAAGATGTGGGTTTTAAGGGAGGGGGTAAGGAGCCATTTCAATCCCAGGAGTGGAAAGACTTGCCTTAGGGGGAAAAAAAGGACAGGTATACACTCGCGAGGTCCTTTTTCCCCCCTAAGGTAAGTCTTTCCGCTCCCGGGATTGGAATGGCTCCTTACCCTCTCCCTTAAAACCCACATCCTTTCGCCTTTCCCTCTCCTTCCCTCTTTCCTGATGAAGCAACCATTTGTTGCTAAAGCTTGAATTTGGTGTGTATGTTTGTGTGTGTTTATGTGTCTATCAACCTGCCAGCGCTTTCGTTTGGTAAGTCACATCATCTATGTTTTTAGATATTTTTTCCCCACGTGGAATGTTTCCCTCTATTATATTCACATGTTAAATAATTTAGTTAGATGTGAATGTGTTGAGGTGAACTTCTTTAGCCAGAAATTTGCTATTGTATCTTTTCCAGGGGCTTTTCAATTGTGCTTAGAATTAATTGCTCGGGTGACTTCATGTTACAAAATTATCACTTCACTTCAGGCATTTGTAGTATCATCTTGTAGGTGTCTGTTTCTGCTTGTATCCACCGTGCATGTCTGTTATGTTGTCCCGGGTTTGACCGTATGTTTCTCCAGAAGTGTTCCATGTCTGTCATGTTTGGTGGATTGTCTATTTTAATGTGTGTGTTACCTATTGTTTTGTAAAATTTCTTCTGGTTTGTGTTGAATGTTTGGTTTTGTTTTCTTCTATTTTCACTTTTTTTTGTATCTTCTAAGTCATTTGGCAAGTGCTTGTAATTTCTGCTTCTTTTGATCTAATTGCTCTATCGCTTCTTGTTGTGAGATTTTACCAAACCTTTTTCATTTTTTGTCTGGTATTTCATTTCTTATAAATTGTGTTAGCTGTCCGATGTCTTTTCTCAGTTTTTCTATTCTGACCTGTAGCCTGTGTTGCCATGCTGGTTTTGTGGGTTTCTTCTGTGTGTTGGTTGGTTTTGATCTCTGCCTAGTGTGTATATTTAGTGTAGTGAGTGCTCCTATATAAATCAATAGTTGTAACTCTTCCATAGTTGTATTTTCATTTATTTTGTTGTGTATGATTGTGTTGATAGTTGTTATTGTTGTTTCCACTGTGGGTTATTTGGGGGTCTATGCAAGAATGGTCTAATGTCTGTATTTGTGTCTTTGTATTCTATATATGTCAGCTGAAATTTTTCTTCTATATCCAACATGTGTGTCACTTCGTGTTCTATTTGTGCTTGTTCTGGTGGCTGTCTTAAGATTTCGTTTTCCTCTGATTGTTTAATTGATGTGTGTTGTTCCTTGTTTGTTTGCTCTGGGATGTTTGAGTCCATCACTGTATTTTCTTCTTCTTCTTCTTCTTCTTCTTCTTCTTCTTCTGATTGCACATTACTTTGTTCCAGTATTTGTTGTACTTGTTGTTTGCTGTTTTCTAATTCTGACTGGGGTATCCTGTTATTTTTTATTATTACACGGATCTGATCAGCTAGTCATTGTTCTGTTAAACATTTTAATTCTGAGTATCTGGTAGTAAATGTTGTGTATACTTGTGATCTGTATCCAGTTGTGTTGGTTCCTAAGTTTGTTGCTTGGTAATAACAGAACATGAGGTGTCTGTTAACTTCATCTGAACATCTCATCCTCTGTCTCTGTGTTCCTTCTAGAGTGGTTGCAGGAAGCATATCCTGCAAAACCCCTCTATTTGGATTTAAATCATTTTCCGTGTGGCTAACAGTGGCATTACCATTGTGGACGGGCATAGGGTTCAAGTGTCATCCCCGACCATGACAGCGCTTGTCCGAGGCTTCATTAGTTCTGTTCTGAACCAACTAATCACACTAAAAGGGGGTTTAGTCCTATTAGCAGTTTGTTCTTTTCGTCACCTTTTACGACTGGCAGAACATACCGGAGGCCTATTCTTTTCCCGGACCTCCAGGGTTTTTAGTATTATTATTATTATTATTATTATTATTGTAAGAAGTGTAATGCAAGTGTTTATACATGCAATTTTCTTTGTGATGTGGGTATCGAAATTTATGTTGCAGTAGCCTGAAGTTCGTGTTTAGAGGTTTCTAGTGGTGGAGTTTGCTCTAGTTATTTTTGTGTGGTTTGGTTTGATAAAAGTTAGTTCTGCTAGTTATGGTTGATGCATATTGTAGGCTTTGTTTAAGGTATGTACATCAAGTGAAATTTTCAGTACATATTTTCTGGAGGTTTTTGTTGGTTCATGGTATAACTGACTCTGTTTTAGCTCTGTAGGTCAACGTCTGATACCTTTTCTTTAAGTTTTTTGGTATTGTAGCTTTTTGACTGTCAAGGTTGTCAGTTTGTTGATTTTGGCATTTGTATTTTTTTGCTACATCTTCATTATTAAGATTGTCGTGTATTTAGTTTGTCCCTGCCCAAAACCCCCTAATGCCTGTGCTTGTCTCATTACTTTCACATTAGTTCCCTAATTAAATATTTTTGAGTTGTTCTTATCTGCAATGTCATGGTCGCCATATTTTATTAACTTTATATAGGTGTAACTGCCACATTGATGATATCATGGGTGAAACACGTGTGGTACCGCAATCCCTGGTATTCCCAAGGACCTCTCAGTCTCATAAGGAACATTAGTTATGTTTCACTTGCATATATGAGAGATTACGATTTCTATGTTAAACATCACTTAAAAAAAGGTAACCACAGGTAACATTTTTAATTTATTTAGTGTCATCAACTTTCTACATAGATTTATGTCAGTGAAACAGATTTACTTTTAGCCCACTCCTAATGCATAAGGAAAGACAATTTTACTTTGCTTTACTTTTCCTTCACTGTAAGAAATAAATACAGGAACACTTTAGCCCAACACAAGATTTCCTTTAATGAAAATTTGTAGGTAATTTTAATTCTGCAGTTTTATGATATCCATTTCAAACATTATAAACTTATTTGCAACAACAATAAATTCAGAACTAATATTTTCCTTTTAAATGTCACCCATCAGTTATTGATGTATGTTCTAGTGTAGAATCTAGCCATCATAACATGTTGTTCATCTGTATCTGAATTCCTAAAACACTACCACCTAAAGCGAGGACAATATTATTAAACCAAAGTTATAATCAATCTCAAACTGTAGAACTCAAATAACTTATCTGTGGTTAACAAGAATGCAAGTTCAACAGCTGACCTGTAACTTTCAGTCCCTCGCTTGCATGTATCAAATGCATGTATCAGACGCTTCACACAGCAAGTGGTTGTCTTCACCCATACCACTGCATTTGTTCTATCCACTATTTTCGTATACCACATTAATTTCATTTTTCCACAAACATATGTGTCAGCTGACATTAAAGAAGTAAAGCAAGGGCTGACGAAGAGGCTGAGGAAACTACAAAAGAAATAACTCAGTAGCATTCTGGCAGCTATTGAACTCAGCACTCTTAAGTAAATTAGTAGCATAATTCCAAAATAAAGAATCTATTTTGTGAACTTCACTATTTTTAGCACTCCATGTCTTGTAACAGATATTCGAAATAGGCAGATCTCAATACATAAATATAATTATATCTACTGTCAGCCATAAATCTGAAGTTCAGTATATCTGTCTTGACGTAATATAATTCTTGAACACTGCAGAAACAAATATTAAACATAATATGCATACCGTGTCAAGTTGTTAAAAAGTATCTACTTAGTAAGCAATATTGTTTCTAAAGAAATACAACAAAACCACAATGTAGGAAAAAGAGAGAGAGAGAGAGAGAGAGAGAGAGAGAGAGAGAGAGAGAGAGAGAGAGAGAGAGAGAGAGAGAGAGAGAGTATAAAATTTTAATAATAAAATAAATTGGCATCCTACCAAAACTGAAAACTTACTCAAATGTCCACCCATAATCCCTTGTAATTCTGTCTTTTAACGTAACTTCAGCACCAGGAACACTGCAAATTGGTTGATTCCAACAATCACGCACTCTGCGATACACATAGAGCAAGTAAAAGCTTTCAAATCTGTCATATAATGGCGCATAGCCCTGGAATTCAAAAGACTGTTGTTAAACCACTATTAATTGTAACCCACACTGCAGCTTTAATGTGACAATATTTACAAAACACTTGAAGTACATTATCAATTACTTGAGACAAATAATGCGAAGAATACAATAAATGCTGTACTTTTCTCACTCTTCCACAATAATTCACTTGGTTTTTAACATGACATTAAATACTGGCCGATGAAACTCTGGGACAAAGGTTTGACTTTTTTCTCTTTTTGCTTGCAAGAAAAAACAGTGAATGTAACATCAATTGCGCCACCTCTTACAAAGTAGGGACCAATGGCCTTTGTAGCTTAGTCCCTTTAACCCCCACAAACCAACCAACCATCTTACAAAGTATCTGATTAACTAAATCCAGAAATTGTAAATCATAATTAGTAACTGAAATGACAACAATGCACTTTGTAAACATGCCCGTTTTCCAGTATGTCGATAACTTACCATTTGACAACTATCAGTGTGAATGTTAAGCAAGTGGGAATATTACTAAAACCAGTAATATTTTTGAAGATGGTAGTTTCTGTATTAAATGTGTGCACTTTCAACAAAAGCCATATTACATGCATATACATTGAATTACAGTAGTTATATAGCCTTTAGAGGCCATTGCCTCTTTTAATGTATAATTTACCCTATTCTTCATCCTTTAAGGGTCTCCATCATATATTATGTCTTATGGATTAATTAATACACAACAATGGGGATAATTGTTGAGATCAGTAAACGAAGATATACTATAAACACAGGATGATAACACCATTAACATGCTGAAGATTTGTGCCTTAAAATATGAGCAATGAGTGACATCATAAACAACATTAAAACATTAGCCAAATTAAAACCAACAATCTAAAGTCTCCTACTCAGGAATAAGGGATTTCGGGCAGGAAGTTGTTATTAACTCCTTCAAACACATTATAAACTTAAAAATATCAGCCCGAAAAAAGTGAGTAAATATAACAAAGTCAGTGGATAGGAGTTTTTGTTAATAGCATTCATGTAACTGTGGAATGTGCAAAATTGTTATCAGACAATACGCCCTACACCTCAAGCTACACTACTGGTCAGTGTCACCAGAATCTACACTTAAATAGATAGTGTTCTTTTCCTGTGATGCTGTCATATGTTTTGCTAACTAACAACCGAAGTAACACTTTCCACTCTAACTTAGACCTTGGGCTACACTACAGGAGCCCACCAGCATAACCTTCACTTTATAACACTGGCAATGTCACTGGTCAAAGCAGAATAATAGTATCATGATCTTCGACACATTAATAATCTACACCAGACCAGCCCAGTCTAATTAAAAACACAATCTAACCTAAGATCCAAAACAAATAAATGATGTTTGGTAAACAAAAGTTGCTAATGACATCTACAACCTAAACATATAAATAAAAACACCATCTACGCAACAGATTATTGACTTGCATTGTTCATGATACCCTAATTGTTGCTGTTCCCTAAAGACTACACATATAGAAATAACACGATATGTTTCAATCTGAATTTTAACACACAGTATGGTATAGAATTCACATGAATGCTTCTCACAACATGTTGGAAGCTGAGGAAATTTGCAAGTTAACCACATAGATAACTATTAGATCACCAGAGTTAACTGAAAACAAAAGTTTCAAGTAATGCAACAGGAAGTTCATCCAGTCAGGCAAATCTGGTAGACATAACTCCTTTACTATGACACAAAGAAAAGTTTTCCCTTTGGGTTGGTAGTGTCCAGAAATTGTTCATTCTTCAAAAACTTACTGTGCATTTTATGATTTTGGTTTAACAAATTACCAGGGTTTTTCCAGTATTTTAACTACTTGTTAGCGCTTTTCATACATTGAACATTAAATCCTCACTTTGGATACATGCTTACTGTAATGCCTATCCAGAACCCTAGTCAAAATTAAGTATCAATTTGTTGACAGCTAATACTTGTCATTCTTTGGCGAGCATAATCAATACAGAATAATTCCCCAGTGGTAACATATTTCCTGTCCCAAGCAGCCTCGGGAATAAAACACAATAACTATTTTTTATGATGAACATTTTACACAAATCAATTCATTGGAAGGAAGGTTATAACTTATATAAGTTGTAGTTTTAATCTCCCTGTTATAATTTCAATGTTATACAACTATACACGGAAAGGAAATTATACTATAAGCAGGCATATAAACTCACTCCACATTAGTTTCAGTTACAGAACAGTCACTCCCACACTTTTAATTACCACAAAAATAAGAAAAAACTCAACATTACTTGGTTTACTATACAGCACACAATACAATTTTCTTCATACCTGATCTACATTAGACTGTTTTAGACTTAAAGAGCTGTTGCACTGTTTAATAAAAAAAATACATTTTCAGCAGCAGCACACCAATTGTAAAGAGAAACCTCACTACGGGGTGACGGGATGCCTTATGTATGTCCTAAATATCCACTGCAAAGCATCAATATGCAGGGACCTTATTTTTCTTAAGAAAAGTATGTTACTTATGATTTGACTTCTTGGAACTTAAGAGTGTCACATATAAAACTCCTGTTTTATGAGAGTATATCACTTCTATGGATTATGCCACACCCCAAACTTCACGTATTCTCAATTACCAAATGTTCCCCAGTAACCTAACTCTCTTGTGACAAATACTGTTTTCCAAGATAGTTCTTTTCTCTAGAGGTAACTAAATTTTGATATCTATAAATGCCACTCAAAAGAGTTCCTTAAATTTAAAAAGATATAAAACATGAAATCACTGCAATTCATTACCTGCAAAGTGATCATTTGTTAAAAGTGCACAATAATATGAGATTCTGCACATGCAAAAATGTTTTTTGCTCTTTCTTTTGAGGCGTATGTAATTCATATTAGGCCCCTATACTTATAAACAATGGTAGTAACTTCCGATTCTTAAAGTTTTGAAATCTATTGCAGGAGTTTACCACATCTTCATACTGCTCGTAAACAAGAGTCTCAGAACACACACTTGTGTTGCAGTATTAAAATGACAAGTGCAACTTCGTATTTTACAATACTTCTGTATGAACTACAAACTACCTCCCTGAAAGAGGAGACTTTTTAATGACAAGAAAATAATTCAGAAATATCTACCGAAATGCAGCACAACTCATTCTATGTGATACACCTTGACAGAGGTCCCGATTTGTGTAAAACGCCGTTAAAATCTTCAGGATTATAGCCCAGTGTATCAATCATAACCATTAAAATTTTGGGTGTAACAAATACAAGTAAACCAATCACAGGCACATTGATTTCAGGAGTGAAGAATAACACTGCTGTCACTTAGCTTCTGCTCCTGAAGGCAACACACATCTAACCTAAATAGCCTAACCATACTATACGTACCTCTCTGTTGCTTTTCTCCTTGGCAACTTTTGGCGTGAAAAAAATTTGGTTGAAATAGCCGAGAAACATTAATAAATAAAATCCTATAAATGTCATAATAGCTGTATATAGTGGCACCTGTTCGAAAGACTCTTTCGATCTTTTTGGCTTTTCCTTATTAAATAATTCATCCACTTTCTTGACATCTTGCATATCCTGTAAAACAAACAGTGCTGCGATTAACAGTTTTCAGGTGTCAGTAAAATTAGCAAAGAATCAATCACAGAAAACAAACACCGGTATGACACCCATACAGTAACAGGAAAGCAACATAAAAGTCACTACAATGTGGTGTTGTTTCCCATAAACCTGCTCCGCGGTGACAGAAACGACGCGAAAATCTTATTCTGCACTTATCTGCAACGCGCTACATACTGACATGTGAAACTTCAAGTCCTAAGATGAAACTTCTTTAACTAGTAAATATAACACACAGTGTACAGTACTCACCCGAATAAGGCCATTTTTCCTTTCCGTAAATACGGGTTTCCCATTTTGTTTACATACGTAGTATTTTTCTAGCTTTACATCTTCTTTGGCAGAACACACCACACCAACAACACCATTCGTGGCCATATTTGAAATGAGTGTGGTGCGCGTGCGTCGATCGTCAGGGTTGGGCGGCATAACTTTGTGGCTCTCACTGCGCAAGCGTAATAATCAAAATAACAACTGAAAGTATGGATAAATTTTAAGTACAAACTAAACATCACTGTCCATTCAGTACTAAAATAATCTATTAATTATTCATTATTTCATAAATATTCTTTTGTTTTGCATGAATATGTATACTACATAAAGTGCTAGTGTGGACATCGACGCATCTGACTCATCCTCTGGATTACAGAGTGTGTGAATGAAATTGCCGGCGTTCGGTTGTGACATTTGACAGCTTCAGGTTAGCGGATGTGCAGTTCCGTTCTGTAACGTGAGTACGCCGAGTGGATAGTGATACAGTGACCGAACGACTCAGATTTCGCCAGCTTCTGAAGTTTTAACGACCAAAAATGGAAACCTCTGCTACTAACGTGGAAAAGGATAAGGAGCATGCCAGCGACATCGTGTCTTCGGCAGTTTCCACTGAAGCAACGGGTATGCGACGAGATCATGAATCTATTGATGATTTTGAGCATTTAGAACCCGAATCTTCTCCTTTGTCAGAAACACCCGGGAAGCATAGTTTTGATGTTAATCAAGACATGAAACCCGCTGTCAATTCTGGTAAGGATATTGTTTCTTCTACTATTGTTGGTAAAGCTGAAAACAACCAGAATTCTTCAGAGTTTTCGCTTTTGGGTGATTCAAAGGTAGGATCTGTCGAAGCCGGCAACACGCCGGAGACACTTGAAGAAATTCCGCAAGCTGAGTTTTCAAACAAATTGATAGATTTTGAATCGCATGATGAGCAGACAAAACTTGACCCGAAGTTAAACGTGGAGCCTGAAAAATCCCTCTTTGCAACGACTGAATCAAACAAGCAGGCTCCCGAAAACTTGTTCGATCTACCCACACAGAAGGGTTCTGGTCTAGATTTATTTAACAGATTTGAAATATCACCCAAAGGGTCTGATGCAAGTGCTATGTCCCAAGCGTTTATGGAGATGGAGAGAGGAGGGATGCGGGAAGAGAAAAACTTAAGAAATGAAGATATTCTTCAACCTGAAGTGCAGAATATAGAACCAAAAACAGACGAATTACCAAAACAAAAAACTGAGGAAAAGAAGCCAGCGGAGCCAGAGTTTCACCCAGCTTTTGCACACCTGAAAGATGAAGCCCATGATGATGACAGCTTCAAAGATACGGATTCCATACCAGAACAAATAAAGGCAGAAGACAAGTTCAAAGATTTTCCAGAAGAGATACACGCTTCAAACAAGGACTTCGGTTTTCCAGAACCTAATGTACACGGTGATTTTCATGTGCCGGCACCAGCTACAAAAGGCAGTGAAGACAATTCTGCATCTGACAGGCTAGAGGACAAAAAAGTTAAAGAAACAAAGCCAGATGACAATGTAACAAAGCATGACTTGGAACTTGGAATTCCTGCCAAAGTAACGGGAAAACAGAAGTTGGAAGAAAAATCGCCAGTCAAAACCAAACCCGAAGTAGTACCACCCACAATTAAGTCGGAAGCAAAGAAAACGCCCCCTAAAGTCGATGATGAGCCTGTAATAGCACCATTCGCATTGGCATCAATTGGCTTAGGTAAGTGAAAAGTTTTTCAATGTTTACTGATTTTTGATTGCTGTCAATGAGTTGTATGTGCGCACCCTCTCATTTCGCAGGCAGTACTGTCAAAATTTACCCCGTTTTTCTTTTTTTAAAGCTTTTAAGGGTTCTAAAATTTCTCGGATCTGTTTCCATTGCATTACCGGTTCTGTGAAAGGTTTTCTTGAGTTGCTATCCGCAAATAACCCTCCTTGTTATGGTATAATGAAAGCCTACAGCTCTGTGTCTCAGTATAAAAAAACTTTTTGTATTATACGTCTATATATGTTAACTACACCAGTTCGTTGGCTTAAACAAATTCAAAAAGTTTACTTAAGTCTAATGATTTATAGACCTGATTTTAGTGTTTGTGGCGTGGGGGGGAGGGGGGGAGACAGACAGACAGATTGGTTATTTCTTGTATCAGGAGTGCCATTAACTTGGGTATGGTAAATTGACATAAAGACTGCTACACATCTACCAAATACTGAACAGACCGTTAAGTTTTGTGGTTGTCAAAGCATGTAGTAGACTACTAAGCAGTTCCATTCTTGTTTGTTGATCTAACCGGTTTTTAAACTGGCTTTACCCTTGGTACAAATTCATGAAATGTCTTGATGGCTCAAGACTGAAGCTGCCACTATGAAATTTGATTTTACTCTTTCAGGAATCTATTATTGCTTACACAAACTACATGTGACAGCTTCAAAGATTATGACTGTTTATTTACTTAGATTATCTCATTATTAATAAATGTAATAGTGTGCATTGCTATTTTGAGAAAAATCTTAATTATTGTAGAGTGATTCTGCTAATTTTGCAAAGTATGTTTTCCTTTACACTTTTTGTATGAACCAGTGCTATTTTTTAAGAGCTAAGTTCCAAAATTTAAATATGCATTATAATGTAGCTGATCTAAAATTAAAAAGTATGACAGCTCAGAAAGTTAAAGCTAACCAGAAAAACTCTGTTAACGAAGTTTGCCTTGAATGTTACTCAAAATAATTTGCTTGGAAAAGCACTATCCAAAAAATTGTCTGTTGTTAGATATCTCTGTTAAGAGATTAGCTGATACTTCATACATTATTTTAAAGAGAGTTGTTCAGTTCTTGTGGTAACTTCTGCCAAGTGAAAGAAAGAAATTTCAAGTAACACTTATTTCATGAATTTATGCTCCATGTATACAGCTGAAAGCTTCATTGCATGGAAAATGTTAGAGGAGGCATTTATCCAGAAGTAGATGTCAAAGGACTGATGGGTGGTGGTGATTTGCCTCATACTTGGCTTTCTTCACATTTGTACATGGAAATCTATTTTCGTGAACTTAGAAAAGTCTGAGCTTTGGTTCGTAATGTTGTTACAAAAGTTGAACCATAAGCATGTGATCATCATAAAATTGTAAGATAGAGATCTGTCATAGGAAACAAATTGAAAGTGTAGATGCAGAGTATAATTGTCATACAATCATTACACATACTTCATAAATTGGCCAGAATGTTCATCTTTGTAAGACAAATAATCCTGGTTGTAAGCTATGGGATCCACAAGCACAAAATTACCTTCATTTTTGAACTTGAGTGAAATTTGCATAAATCTTCAGGTTATCATCTACCTAATGGAGATTGGTGGGTAAGAATATGCCAGTCCCTGCAAGTCATTGCATTTTACAAGCACAGAATCTTCAAAATGAGTTCCTAATTGTGATAGCAGTTTTTAACAAACAAGCTGTTGTGTTGTTTTTCACTCCCCCCTTTTGAGTTTTGTGGGATCTACAGTATCATATAAAATACCTCAACTGAAATATGAATGATGTGTGCATAAAAAATAACTAGCCTGCTGCCTGCCCCACCTATATATATATATATATATATATATATATATATATATATATATATATATATATATATATATATTACTGCCTTTATTGTTCTGAATGTAATTTTGGAAGTGGCATTGGACACTGTGGTTGTTTCAGTTCTACTAGTGATGATAAAAAAAAAGTGCAACAAAAATCACTGGCTTGCCCAAGCGTTATACATTTGGATGTATCACAGACTTCCCATGCCATACAGTCTTATCTGAATGGAACTGAAACTCTGTTATCATGTAATGATTTTCTGAAAATTATAATTGTATTAACTGGAATCCCCAAATGTGTGGAATTCGAGAGAGCAGTACCTAGTCTCTTGCCCTATTAAAAAAAAAAATACTATTTCTGATTTAAATATATTGATGTGCCCTTTGCACTCTCACTTCAGTATAGTTTCCAGTCGCCTATGACAAGCAAGGGCTCGAGTTAAAAAGTGACTAGGAAAAGCAGGTGTTCAGAGAGTATCGTATTGTATCGTTATCAGATAAATGTCTACCGTCAGTATTGCGGGATTAAAACAGTCTTCTATAGCGAAAACCCACCATGAAGGACATTGGTCTCGCTTTAATACTTCTGAATACGCGCCAGCGATATGCTTATGGGCCGAATGTTGTGTAATTCTAGTTATAACGCGTACAAACGGTATGATCTGTCGATTGTGCCAAAGCGTTTCCGTTCGCATCCTTAAGACATCTCGTTGGATTTTAGTCTACAAATATCTATGACTCATTCCGCTGCGCACGGGATTTGTAGTCATCGCTGCGTTTGAAACTTACACGACAGCTAGGTCTTATTGCGAGGTGCGAGGGACGTGGTTGTCTGAAGAGCAGTACTCGATTGTTGGCTGTTGATCTACATATTTATGGAACACTACATGATAATGACGTGCACCACTATTTTAAAAGTACTTTAATCGGCTTTCATTTTTGCCGTAAGGTGGTACACTAAAACGAGGACACCTATACTGATGACCTGAGGGGGATGTCTGTCTGAAATCTCAATGTGCAACTTTGATTTAAAGTATATGGCGCTTTGAAATTGCTGCTGGCGAAAACAGATGGAGGTTAGCAATAACCGAGACACAGGAATATTTGTCAAGCAATTAATCAACAATCTGTTTCGGAAGTGAAGCATCCGGTTTTAAATTTCAGAGAGCGATGAAACATCCGAAATATGTCCTCAGTACCTTTCAATAAACGGATGAGAATGGATTCTTCGCAAGTACAAACGACAGTGAGGCACAATTGACATTCTATTTCGTCAGTCGACGGTAGTTGACGAACAGCAAATGTTCTACTGTTAAGTGCTGTTTTCAGAGAATACGCGTGCATAAGTCACATCGATACATGCACCTACTCTTTCGTATATAATCTCTTCACTAGTGGATTAAGGCAAATTTCGCGATGTAGTACTTCAAAAAGGACACGGCCAATTTCCTTCCACCTTCGTGTCATATATGAAAATGTGCCGCCTCTAATGGCGTCGATGACAACCATTAAATCTCAATCAGCTCATATAATCCTTTTAGTTTTTGTCTTCAGAACAGTAAAATTGTCACGGTGGTTTTGCGACTGAACTAGCCAGGCACGACTCGTGGCCTGCTGTTAGAGCTACAGGTTTGCATTTTATCCTTTTTCCAAACAGAACAGAATTTATTCTGCAGTCTTCTTGCGAGAAATGCTGGATCTCCAAAGGATATGGAGAGGGAAGTGCGGTGGTGGCATATCGAAACTGTCCGTCGAGTTGTGATTCGTGCCTGCATTGATCAGTAGAAAAAGGGCAAAGGCAATACTTTTCATCCGATACATGCTGGGCGCACAATATCAAGAGCTTTTCTCTGGTATTCTTCTATCTACCTTGCCGCTTTACTGCATTGGTTTGCCTGTGAGACACATGCCCGTGTACTCATTCATAGGATTTATTAAAAAAGGCAGTGCTGGAATCTTCAGTATCTGCAGAAACGAAGTGATTCGTAGATGGACTGTCAACACGCCTTCATACGCGCGGTTTTTCGAAAATTGTACTGTGATGGTTATTGAACGAGCAGAATTCTTGAGGCAGTAGGCTACGTCTTTTTTTTTCTTATTCGTGTTTGGCAGTATGCTCCCGTCAATCCAACCTGTTATTCATTTGACTGACTAACAATACTAACGACTTTTTATTTATCGAATACCTTTAGAAACCTTATCCAACAGCTAGGTTTATGTCCTTCTTCATTGAACCTTTCAAGGCAGTTACTCCAGTGTGGAGGTGGTACGTCTACGTAAGTCTCATACGAGTTGCGAGTTTTCAGTCTATCGGCTTCCGGGGGCAAGAAAAATTTGATTTTCAGTATTTCGCATCACACTCTGCTCATTAAGAGGTATATTATAATTTTAACACAATAAGACAAGTAATGCAGCTAGAAACTGTGTTTTGTCCTGAGGCTGCATAAATAACGGCGCGCAAATACCAGGACTGTATTCATCCAGTGTTTGGGAATGTGAACACTTCGCAACTTCCAGCAAACTTTACATTAATTTCAAAGGTTTTCCAAACTTTTTGACGCTCAGACGCTTAACGTCGAATATTTAGCACATTAACTCGTTTGTAAAGTAATCACAGTTTGAAACCGTGTTTTATTCATGGGAGTTAATCTTCCAGGAATGGGGCTTTACTATTTCTTTGCTAAGGCGTGAAGAATGTTACTTCCGTAATATCCCAAAGGCTGTATATAAGTCGCAACTAGGGACAAGTCCTGCAACATCGTTGAATACACGTATGTGGGGCTTTACAATATCGAGTTACTGACATTCGAGCAGTGTTGAGCATCGGTAGAGAGCGGCGTTGTCGGTTTGCAGTTGCCGATCACGATGTGTGGCTACGGCAGCCAACAGCTATGCTGCCCTCTGATTATATTCACACGCGCCAGTTAACGTGCGGTATTGATTTTGCTTTGCAGGCCCGCAGTAACCCTATCGTTTTTCTGCTTCTCCCCACTGCTGGCTTCATACGAAGTGGAGTTAAATCTACATCTACGTATATACTCCGCAGACCACTGTGAAGTTCATGGCAGAGGGTACGTCCCATTGTACCAGTTATTAGCGCTTTATCCCTTTCCGTCCGCGGCTCGTGGTCTCGCGGTCGCGTTCGCGCTTCCCGAGCACGTTGTCCCGGGTTCGATTCCCGTCGGGGTCAGGAATTTTCACCTGCCTCGAGATGAGTGTGCACATTAAATAAGCCCTGTTAATTTGATAGTGGTCCCACACACATTCCAGAGTGGCTCGCACGAGTGATTCATAACCAATCTCCTTTGTAGACTGATTGCATTTTCCCAGTATTCTGTCAATAAACTGAAGTGAACCACCTGCTTTACCCACGACTGAGGTCCGCCGCTCGTGGTCTCGCGGTGGCGTTCTCGCTTCCCGAGCACGGGGTCCCGGGTTCGATTCCCGGCGGGGTCAGGGATTTTCACCTGCCTCGAGATGACTGGGTGTTTGTGTTGTCCTCATTATTTCATCATCATCCAGGAAAGTGGCGAAATTGGACTGAGCAAAGATTGGGTAATTGTACGGGCGCTGATAACCACGCAGTTGAGCGCCCCACAAACCAAACATCAATCAACCACGACTGAGCATGTGAGAGATCATTCCATTTCATATCCCTACAAAGTATTACACCCAGGTGTTTGTAGGAGTTGGCCGATTCCGACTGTGAGTCATTGACACTATAGTCCTACGATATTGCTTGCGAAGCGCACAATTTTAAGTTTCTGAATGTGTGAAACAAGTTGTCAATCTTTGCACCACATTGAAACCTTATCGAGATCTGACCGAATATTTATGTAGCTACTTTCAGGCAGCATTTCACTACAGACAACTGTGTCATTTGCAAAACGTCTGAGGTTACTATTAATTTTGTCCGCGACGTAATTAATATACAGCCGGCCTGTGTGGCCGTGCTGTTCTAGGCGCTTCAGTCTGGAACCGCGTGACCGCTACGGTCGCAGGTTCGAATCCTGCCTCGGGCATGGAGGTATGTGATGTCCTTAGGTTAGTTAGGTTTAAGTAGTTCCAAGTTCTAGGGGACTGATGGTCTCAGATTTTAAGTCCCATAGTGCTCAGAGCCATTTGAATTAATATACAACTTGAGCAAAAGGGTCTCAACACACTTCCCTGGGATACACCGAAGTTAATTATACATCCGACAATGACACACTGTCCAAGATAACATGTGTCGTCCTCCGTACCAAAAAGTCCAGTCACAAATTCTGTTTGGTACCCCGTTTAATCGCACTTCTGAGAATGATCGTAAATGTGGTACTACTCGCCATTCAGACGAACAAAGAGCACAAAGAAAATGTGAACAGAAGCCAAGCGAGATCATTCCGATAGCTTTTTGCTGAGGTAACTGCCCTTTAAAAAATTAGCTGTCAGTCACTTTATCCTCTGCCAAGCGGAAGAGTTAAGTCATCCCATATGGCGTCCTTGTTTGTAGTGTGCTGCAGCCGAAAGGTAGGGATCGATCCTGCTCCGCAACACAGTTGTAGCTTGCCAGTCATGTTCAACAGCAGTCTTGTAGCATCCGTTGTTTTTAGATTGTTTCATTAGCTTTTAGCTGCACGGTTTCTCCAGGATCTTTAAAATTATCGTCTGTTTCAACACTTCCAAACTCTGAACTTAAAAATAATCAGGCACTAAATCTATGTTTGTTATTCCGTACCAGAATAAGCAGTACGAAATCTAAAATTGACGGACAGCCTTGGAAGGGAGCAGTATCAACGCTACCACAACACGCGGAGTCCAGAATGGCTTCGCCAGAGACTATGAGATTCAAAATCCGTTTAACCTACAGTAACGGTTTGCCTAGCAACATCGTAATAGCTTAATCACTTTACGACTCAGTTTTGCCACTAGCTTCCGACATCGCCCTGTAAAATTAAAGAAGTGTACTGAGAAACAGCACGTCAGGAAAACAAAATACAATAATTCCTTTTGTGGCCGCAATTGTCTTCCGCAGCTGTCTGTAATAACCGAGTCCTGAGGTGGAAGAACTATAATGATAGGCCTCCGCTATAACAGTTGTCATATTGGATACTTTTATACTCCGACCAGTGGCTTTATAATGCTTTTTAACAGCATTTATTCTTCAGAGCCACTGAAACCTTATCTTCAGGCGGTTGGTGTTTACACTCGGCACTTCACATTTATACCAGCTGCATTTAGTCACTGGAATCGCAGCGCTTCAATCCCATCTGCACCTTGTATAAAATGTGAAGTGCTGGCTGTATTTACCAGCAATCTGAAGATAAGTCTTCAGTGGTTCGGAAGCTACCTAATGAAAGAATAAGAATTTTGAAACGACCCGGTGGCACTATTAATTAAAAGCACCCGCTATTGTTTAGTGTCCCTAATGGATGAGATGAAAAAGAGCTAGTGTCAGTCACCACATTATTCTAAACTGGGCCTAGCCAGCTTTTCTCATGGTTCTTTCATAGAGTTTCACCCGGCTGCAATTGTTGAGGCGAGATCGATCATAACTGAACACCGCCATAACTTCCCCGATGGTATCAGTAGTCCAGTGGTTCCACACCAGGAGATGGTTACCCCCCTGAAGTTCAAAATCAAAAGCGTTCAGTTGTTTCGATAAAATTTATTTTTAAAGTCTCGTTACTATTATCACTGTTTCGTATCTGTTACGAATAAATTATCAATAATTAAGCTTTTCAAATATTAGCATTGTTGGAGGAGAGTACAGCTTGTGAAACGAATGTAGGAACATGATATACCCTGTTCCCCACGTATTCCTTACTGCACATACACTTCATAGCGTGCACCTGTGACAGCGAAATTAAAACATATGTTTCACTATCTCATGAAAATACATTCACAGGGTTGTGTGTATAAATATATAGTGGTTATCACACTGTTGTAGGATCTACAAAGTAGCATTATTATTATTATTATTATTATTATTATTATTATTATTATTATTATTATTATTTGTAGACACAAAGCATTGGCAACATGAAGTCTTTCAATTTATGCCAGTTCATAAGTGAAGATTCCAGCTATCTAGTGATTGATAGTAACTATAGTGCACGACTTTTAAGTTTGATTTTAAATGGGAGTGCAGGGTGTGTGTAACTTAAGTGTCGCTGAGGTGAGAGTTGGTGTAGGTGACGCGTCTTTGTAACAAATATCTATCCGCAATGTGGATAGCTTCCTTTCCTGATATCGATAGCAAGCACTTACTATGCACTGAGAGTTGCTTCATCGTTCTACAAAAATTGTTAACGTAAGAACCAGTTATTGTTCAAAGAAAATTATTTTTCATTCCAAAGCGTAGTTAGGCGTTAATGTTAATATTGGGAGAAAAGGGGGTACTAACTAGGGCTTCTAAAATTTTATCATGGTTTTAAGGAGGATGACTAACATCTGACCATGAGTTTAAGGGAGATTTGATCTTAATAAAGTTAAACTCTACAACTACATCGCATTTTCTTGGAATGAGTGGCAAAGATAAATGTCCACATATTTTCAAGAGCAGCGTTTCCGTATCTACATCTAATGCAGTATGTAATCTGAGTATTTGGTTTCACCACATGCTTGTCTTCTTGAAGCAGTTTCAACACAGACTTATGCTTCCTGTAATTTAAATTTCTGATATCCACACAGTATGTATTGCGGTTGTTTACATTTTCATTGCGAAAATTCAGTGAAAACTTGATCAAACTGAGAACATCATTAGTTGTCTCATCAGCCAGGTCAGTGAAGTCTAAAAGTCTATTTCTTACACTATCTTCAGGATCAAAATACCTTACAACCTTAGAGAACATCTTGTTTTTGTGGTTAGTGGCATCGGCTGCAGCAGAGGAAAAAGTTTCTTGATTTAGCTGCATCTTTAAAGCATCAATGCAGTTCTGAACACTTTTTGGCGCGAAAACCTTTTTCGCTATTGCTTCTGCTTAATTCGACTATAGTCATAATCTTAGCCAAATTAGAATCATGGAAAACATCCTTCGATAATTTATTTCCACAGTCCGTACATCTGTAACTGATAATGTTTTAAAGTGTGAAAACTATTTCTAGCTCACCTGCAACGTTGATAATGACCTTGCTGCCATTACAGAAGTATTTGGGTAAATTTGAGGACGCCTTCACTTCCTTTTCGTTTAGATTATGAACTTCTATGAAAGAATGTTGGCTGCTGTCGGGATTGCCCATATGAGCGATGGTGAAGTCACGCTTACACAGCACACAATAAGCTTCTGTGGGTCAGCTGATAAGTAAATAATGCAACGAGTATGTTTAGACACTAATGTCCTTACACGGTGATTTTTGGAACGCGTACAAACTCTAGGGATTGATCGATGAGAGGATACAGAGCAAAAAAACGTCCGATGAACTTAATGTCCGGAAATGCAGGGTTCCCTATCCTAGAAACCATTTATTCAATCGTACTTTGTTTCAGAGACTGGTTTAATGCGCGCTGTACCATGCAGTTACAGTATGCTTGGTTTTCTCCTACAGGGTGGTATTGTTCCTCATACGTCGTGCCCTAGCGCCCTCTTCTGCGATAATAATTCGTAACATTGTGTCTGATTCACTTCTCGTGTTGCCTCTGCAAGTAGTGGATGTGATACAGCGTTGTACACAGTGGTTCCGTATTGGAATCGAGAGCTTGCCGACATGGCGACGGGGGGCAAGGTTGTATGAGACCTATCCCCGCCTACAGCAACCAGAGCGTTCAATGTTTTCAACAGTGTTTCGCCGTTTGCCAGAGACAGGGTTGTTTCAGGAAATCATGAAGGACGTACCCGAAATGTTCGGACACTAGACTTGGAGGAAAACGTAAAGACGACTGCAGTGTCATTACCAGGCAGTTGGCCCGCCAATACAAGGTAAGACAGACGATTGTGAGGAACGTTCTCCATGACAATTGGTACTATCTATAATCACTTGCAGGGTTTACAGGCGACGTACTTCTTACATCGGGAGCAGTTTCGTCAGTGGTTTCTTCATCCATCCTATTCACAGATGAGGCCACCTTCACGCGGAGTGGTATCTTCAACCTTCATAATTCATCTGTGGGGATAGTATGCAGAACCCCCGTATATGGTGACAGCGAATCACCGGCATCGGTGCAGCCGTAATTTGTGAGCCGGGATATTTGGCGACCGTATTTTGGGACCAGTCATCCTTCCACATCGTCTAACAGGCCAGAACTGTCAGCGTTTCATGCGGGTGACTTTGCCTCACCGCCGGCCGGAGTGGCCGTGCGATTCTGAGCACTACAGTCTGGAACCGAGCAACCGCTACGGTCGCAGGTTCGAATCCTGCCTCGGGCATGGATGTGTGTGACGTCCGTAGGTTAGTTAGGTTTAATTAGTTCTAAGTTCTAGGCGACTGATAACCTCAGAAGTTGAGTCGCATAGTGCTCAGAGCCATTTGAACAATTTTTTGCCTCACCTGCTGGAAGAAGTGCCCTTGATGATTCGAAGGGTTTGTTGCTGCTACATCATGGCTCTCCGCCCACTTCACCGTTAACGTCCGGACGCACCTCAATCACGTCTGGTCGATGAATCGGACGATGGGGTCCAGTTGCATGGCCTGTTCATTCACCGGACTCAACTCGTGCGATTTCTGGTTATGAGGCCATCTCAAAGGTATCTTGTATGTAGAGCCACATTCCAGATGTGGAAACAGTGGAACAGCGTATTCATGCTGCCTTTGACACTGTTCAGATGCAGCCTGGCCAATGTGAACGTGAGAGACAGAACATGCTACGGCGCGTACACGCATGCGGTGAGGCAGATGAAAACCATTTTCAGCATGTACTGTAACTGTGGCTGCATGGTACAGCGCGTATTAGAACGCAGTCTCTGTAACATTGTATGATTCAATAAATTGTCTCTAGCATAGAAACCATACATTTATGGACAAACTTTCGTTAGACCTTTTTTGTTCCGTGTCCTCTCATCGCTCAATCCCTAGAGTTCTTACATGGTGGAAAAGATCGCCTTGTATTATCCTTTTCCGCGCGTCGGTGTTATTTACGCCCCTTATTTATACCGCAGCTGCTGATCGGTGCGAGGTGACCCCTTCCGTTGGTTGCCAATACTGACCGAGGAAACATTACCCTTCGTACAACCTCTCGTGACGCATAAGTTATGGCTTTTTTCTCCGCTCCTCGCATTGCCTACAGCCAAAGCGTCTTCTTTTCGTAGTACACGAACAGAAAAGACTACCGAGAATGGTATCGATTGTTGCAAGAAAACAGAGATCTGTCGGACAGGGAATTCGAACTATCTATACTACTTCGCGGATTAATATTTATAATGGTGGTCACTGAGGGGAGTTGGCCCCCTTAGTACTAAAGAAGTACCTTGATAGCTGATTAAGTTTCCATCGCAACTTGTTGCCGGCGACTGGCATCAGGCAATGCTGTGACGGCAGCCTCTTGCACTTAGCGCTTAAAAGCTTGTCAGTCGTCAGGGTTCTTGTTTCGTCTTCTAGAGCATAGGTCAGTGGTCCCCAACCTGGGGGTAATTACACCTTGAGGGGTAATATGGAAATTTCCCGAGGGTCAAAAACTAAAAGATTCGTTTCTGTTTGTCACGAAATTAAATTAGTTTCAAAAAATCACTATTATCAAAATTTTGTAAGACTCTAATACTGATTTATCTAAGTTATCAAAAATTAGTTCTTCTCATTTTGGTAGCATTAATGCGGTGCAGGTTACAGGTTCCTCACATAGTCAACTCACTACATACATATGTTGTTTTGTCCCTTACGTCTCTGATGATAAAATTGAGACATATACGTAACAAATGCTAAATATCCCAAGATAATGTTTCTCCAAGTTGTAGATAATATCTGCAGTTTCCAGAAATTGCTTCATTACTCGCTTCGAAACAGATAAATAAATTGACAGCGCGGCACAGCAGTAACTACATAAGGGCTACTATAGTGCTGCACATTATTATTATTGTTGTTGTTGTTGTTAGTGGCTGCGGTGAGATACAAAGAAGTAAAAACCTGGAATCTTCCAATTTCTGCCCGTTCAGATGTCAGGAGTGCAGCAATGAAGTGATTTACGGACGGTACAGTGCACACATTTTAACTTCGTTGATTTTACATGGGGTTGAGCGAGTGTCACAATGGAGAGGAGTAATGCAGAGGAAGTATGTTTTGTAACAAGTGCCTGCCCTCACTGTGGATAGCTGGCTTTCTTATCTGAGGAGGACTTACTTTAAAAGTAAGTGTTCCAAGCAAAGTCTCTCATTGTACAGTTTAGTTAGGTGATAATGTGGGGGAGGGGTGGGGGCAACAGGTACCGGGGGGGGGGGGGGGGAGCGGGGGTGCTAGCTAATGTCTGATTACACTCAGGGGTAAATGGTCTAAGAAAGGTTGGGAACCACTGCTATAGATGAACCGATTATGCAGCTGATCGGCAAGTTAAGTATTTGTTGTTTAGAATGTGGTGGAAGTGCACGTGGAGGGGCTAGCGGCGACTGTTCCTTCAGCTGAGCTGAGGCTTAACGGGCGGCCTCTCGGCCAAGGACCCGCTCGATCCTCGAGGCTACGAGCACCCTCGGCGCGATGCGATGAGCCTCGGCTAATGAGCCCAGCCCTCAGAGCTCGGCCTCTCCCATTACCCACCTTAAACTCCCTACTTCGCTGTCTCTACACACTTTCTTCTCGATCAGATTCGCAGAAAACTATTGTGTGATTAGAAGAGGGTATTTTGAACCACAGTCGCCTTATTTCGTCAGCCACGGTATCAGTTCTTCACTTCAAGAAAATTCTTGTGACATGAGTCGAAGATGGTGTCTTAACTTACGATCGATGTTCACTTGTTTCCACTCGCTGCCAACATCAGCTTTCAAAGGTGTTTTCTAGTATTCACATCGCTGTAGCCAGATTTTCGTGTTGACGTCGACCTGTGATTACGATCATCCATAAATGACTTACACTTACCACTGTTTGTGATAAAAGCACAATTCCGCATAAAGATGCACAGAGTACGTTGTCTGCTACATAAAGCTCACTAGCTTGGTCGAACTGAGAAAGCTAACTGAGAGACCGACTTCAGTCGAAACAGCTATCCCTGTCAGCCAACGGGCCATGATTTTTCTTAGAATGAACAATTAGTACGAGCTGTGGCGAAATGTACACAAAGTAGCCTTACATGTTCAATTCCCTAAAAGTAGCTATTTAAGTAATTGCAAACTTGAGGAGCATAAATAAGCAAAAACTTTTTTCAAGCGTTCTTGATTCTCTCTAGAAGGGTGAGTTTTGCGGGAGAATTTGGACTGTTCAACTTGGCATACAGATGTGACATTCTTAGCAGAAAATTGCTGAAAATTATGTAGGAAAAATAATACTGAGAGATAAAGAACAAAGTTCTCGGATTGGAAAGGATAGAGAAGAGGAATGTAGTCGTTCACCCCTTCTGCTCCATCTATACATCGAAAAAACGAAGACGGAAATAAAAGTTGAGGAGTGGAATTAAAGTTAGGGTTGAAAGAGTGTCAGTAATAAGATTTTCTGATGATACTGCTATCATCAGTAACCTTGAATTATAAAATTCGTTGAATGAAATGGAGTCTAATGAGCACATGTTATGGATTGAGAATAATCAGGAGAAATGAAACGGCGATAAACGTAGCACCAAAATATAGTACCATTAAGGAGACGAAGCGAAGGAATTCTGTTAATTCAGAAAGCACAGTAACACAGGGTGGAAGGACAGAAAAAGCAGGGTAGCACTGGCAAAAAGGGCATTCCTACCGAGAGAAGTCTATTAGTATCAAACTTAAGTCTTAATTTGATGAAGGTATTTCTGAGACTGTAAGTTTGTATCACAGCGTTGTGAGGTAATGAAACATGGACTGTGGGAAAATCCGAACAACGGGCAATCGAAGTATTTGAGATGTGGTGCTACAGAATCGTGTTTTTTAATAGGCTGATTTCATCAACGTTTTTCATAATCGGGCTTTAGCTATGTAGTTTTTGTTTCAAAAATCGTGTACAGCCACAATCTCTGTACTCTTGTCCTCTGATTGTCGTGCTGTTAATACGCAATACGAAAATGACTGAGGCTGCTTCCTGCTCCGTAGTGAAGCACACGTATGGAACTCGGTTAAAAACTGCACAGAAGTGGGTTGTTCTTATAAATTTACAGGAAAAATAGGATTTTAAGTTTTACAGTTGCGTTGCAAATGCACACTGTATGTGAGCGGAATCTGTAGCGTGCAGTTACGGGATCACTGGTTCAAGTCTCGCACTGATCATCCTTATTTGCTCAGTTTGAAATACCTACATCTCGTAATTGTAAAATTCATCATTTTTATGAATAATGCACTTTTCTAGTGTGTAATTACGTATTGCACGCGAAATTCCTGTTTTCATTTCAAATATAAATTCTTAATTATCGATGTTTTATGAAAGATTGTTAATGAAGTTTGCTTAAATTAAGGAAACATAATTTAATTTCGTAGGACTAAAATGAAAAACCAAATACTCTTTATTTGGACTACGTCCAGTGTTTCATACCACATATGTAGTCTTACACGAGCCAGAGTGGTAAGTGTCGCAGAAATATGTTGCAACAGTCATTTTCACCGTATCAAGTACACCATACAAATTTCTGCAATTGTACGTTTTCCTCTGTAGCATTACAGTAGGAATCCAAAAGACCTGATCTGGAGCCAATTTAAGGGATTTGTCGCGCTAAATAACAAAGACTGTTAATCTGCCAGATGTCTGGAACTAATGCACGTAACTTTTTCCCATGTCATTTCCAAACGCTGGCGGGATATAGAACGGCACATCATAAAAAAGAGGAGAAAATGCGACGCCTGGTTGGCTTAGTGTATTCTGTTGTTGATAGGCTTGTTATCTACAGTTCCAGAATTGAAATAATTTCTCAGATTCGGGTAAGGAAGGAGCTAAGAGATTACCAGACGACTGTCTTTAATTAATATCTTCAGTGGCTTCAGTATTCAACAGTACGGTGAAATCTCTGCAGTATGCTTTTGCGTAACACACAGCTCGCTCAGAAAAATTACCCTGTTTTTTGGGAATTTTCATCACTCTTGTTTGTAATTAGAATACTACGTTAGGTGAGATCGAGAGCATTTTATTCTTTTCATCTGGTCACGTTCTCTTCAAAAATTAAATGACATTCGAAGCATCATTGTTTTCCTGCTCGTTTCTTTTTACAGTACGTCTGAACTGCAACTGACCACATCATTGCAGGTTGTTTGGACAAGCTGGCCGGCTAGTGCTGTCAAAGTTAAATGCGCCTGTAAAGCTGCTGTCCCACATTATCACTCAGGCTACGTGCTTGTAACACAGCAAAAAACGTATCCTTATGATGATACTTCTTGACTATGCTCGAAGCAGCTTGGCTTCCGCTCAAACGAAAACCAGTGAGATTCGAGCAAACGCGGAAGAATACGTGTAACGTTTGCGTCATGTTTATTCTTAGGACGAACACAGTATAGAGAAAGATGCGGGGATTGAAACGGTAGGTGAAGACGGAGTTGGAATATATCCAGCAAGTACACTCCTGGAAATGGAAAAAAGAACACATTGACACCGGTGTGTCAGACCCACCATACTTGCTCCGGACACTGCGAGAGGGCTGTACAAGCAATGATCACACGCACGGCACAGCGGACACACCAGGAACCGCGGTGTTGGCCGTCGAATGGCGCTAGCTGCGCAGCATTTGTGCACCGCCGCCGTCAGTGTCAGCCAGTTTGCCGTGGCATACGGAGCTCCATCGCAGTCTTTAACACTGGTAGCATGCCGCGACAGCGTGGACGTGAACCGTATGTGCAGTTGACGGACTTTGAGCGAGGGCGTATAGTGGGAATGCGGGAGGCCGGGTGGACGTACCGCCGAATTGCTCAACACGTGGGGCGTGAGGTCTCCACAGTACATCGATGTTGTCGCCAGTGGTCAGTGGAAAGTGCACGTACCCGTCGACCTGGGACCGGACCGCAGCGACGCACGGATGCACGCCAAGACCGTAGGATCCTACGCAGTGCCGTAGGGGACCGCACCGCCACTTCCCAGCAAATTAGGGACACTGTTGCTCCTGGGGTATCGGCGAGGACCATTCGCAACCATCTCCATGAAGCTGGGCTACGGTCCCGCACACCGTTAGGCCGTCTTCCGCTCACGCCCCAACATCGTGCAGCCCGCCTCCAGTGGTGTCGCGACAGGCGTGAATGGAGGGACGAATGGAGACGTGTCGTCTTCAGCGATGAGAGTCGCTTCTGCCTTGGTGCCAATGATGGTCGTATGCGTGTTTGGCGCCGTGCAGGTGAGCGCCACAATCAGGACTGCATACGACTGACGCACACAGGGCCAACACCTGGCATCATGGTGTGGGGAGCGATCTCCTACACTGGCCGTACACCACTGGTGATCGTCGAGGGGACACTGAATAGTGCACAGTACATCCAAACCGTCATCGAACCCATCGTTCTACCATTCCTAGACCGGCAAGGGAACTTGCTGTTCCAACAGGACAATGCACGTCCGCATGTATCCCGTGCCACCCAACGTTCTCTAGAAGGTGTAAGTCAACTACCCTGGCCAGCAAGATCTCCGGATCTATCCCCCATTGAGCATGTTTGGGACTGGATGAAGCGTCGTCTCACGCGGTCTGCACGTCCAGCACGAACGCTGGTCCAACTGAGGCGCCAGGTGGAAATGGCATGGCAAGCCGTTCCACAGGACTACATCCAGCATCTCTACGATCGTCTCCATGGGAGAATAGCAGCCTGCATTGCTGCGAAAGGTGGATATACACTGTACTAGTGCTGACATTGTGCATGCTCTGTTGCCTGTGTCTATGTGCCTGTGGTTCTGTCAGTGTGATCATGTGATGTATCTGACCCCAGGAATGTGTCAATAAAGTTTCCCCTTCCTAGGACAATGAATTCACGGTGTTCTTATTTCAATTTCCAGGAGTGTAGTTGACTTTGGATTCAAATGCTACTCTGAGAAGAAGAGGTTGACACAGGAAAGGTAATCGCGACAGGTCGTATCAGACCATTCAGAAGATTGACGACTGGCTCTATAAGCTTTGGAAGATTACTTTTCTGCATGTTTATCAATATTTAGTACACAACAAGCATGAAGTCACGTACAAATTTCGGTATCCTCGTACGGTATAGAACTCAAGAACGTTTCCCCTATTCCTTTGGGTAGACTTCCCTCATCGCACGTAGTAAGATAATTAAAATTTAGTGTCACACTAATCTGCTACTGCAACGGCCTACTGAGAACTGGCAAACACGATGCTTTGCTCAGCAAAAATGGCAACACCAAGGGAGCAGGCAGTGCTAGACACCCGTCCATGTACTGATGACATTAACAGTTCAGTACAGTAGCTGACAAATGCCACTTAGTTCAGATCACTCTATAACAACCTCTTCATCGAATGGACGTTAAACTTTTATCTTCCTTTTTCGATTTAATCAAATTCATAGTTTGTCAAAGCCGTCACACGATTTTAGTGCTCAGTCAAGCTGTCAGAGTTATTACCTGGCCTTGTTTCAGTTCTGGTGTAATGTAAACCACATGACTGCACTCTACTACTAGTGATTTAATGCCGGCCGAAGTGGCCGTGCGGTTAAAGGCGCTGCAGCCTGGAACCGCAAGACTGCTACGGTCGCAGGTTCGAATCCTGCCTCGGGCATGGATGTTTGTGATGTCCTTAGGTTAGTTAGGTTTAACTAGTTCTAAGTTCTAGGGGACTAATGACCTCAGCAGTTGAGTCCCATAGTGCTCAGAACCATTTGAACCATTTTGAACTAGTGATTTAATCTTCCGGTAAGCTTGACTGACATTCAGTATCCTGTCAGCTCCAACAGTTACTTTACGAGGAAGAGTTAAGAGATAAGATTATTCCCAGAAGAGCGAGTGTTAAGTGACTGCAACTTGACGTCAATGGTCGTGTGTGCTGATGCCACGTTCATTTCTTTCGAAGAAGTGCATTTGATCTGAAAAATGCCTTTCGTACAGTATTTCTGTAAACTTACTACTACTATGATTTTTAGACTAGTTTTAAAGTACTAGGAAATCTTGATTAAATTAAGCTAGGCCCGTGAGCGTCATTCCGCCTACATCTATTGCTGTCCGTTTGCGATTTAAAAATACACCATCAGTGTTCCAGGTCGAAAATCTGAGACCAATTTTGAACTCACTGTCCAAAAGTCCCTGCACTGGTACCATTCCTCCTGAAAGAGTCATAAACGCAAGTGAAGTACCGGATTCAACTTTGTGGATAGCTGAAATTTCCGTAATACGTTTAGTATAGTTTTGGTCTTCGTGTCACACGCCTAAGGGAAACTGATGGAGTAGGTGAGCGGCAGTAATACAGTCTGTAATTTGACAGTGTGTCAGTCTGAGATAAGTCGAAGGTTTCTTGAAGTAAATTATGGTGACGAGGACTCTGGAGTGCGGGATTAAAGCGCGAAAGTTGCATCGAAACTGAAGGAACCTTCACGGCTGTATCATTGGGGGGGGGGGGGGGGCTAAAAGTAAAATGGTTATATGTGCAGTGTCTCAGATGGTATACCTACGTTTATATTAAGGCAGTACAGCCAAAAGTGTATCGAATACAAAAATAACAGCTGTACAGGAACTCTTGACAGGAAATAGGGCCTGCAGGCTGTCAGATCGCTTCGTTCGCCTGCAGTGGGAGCTTAAATAGATAGCACTGCCAGAAGTCTCCCATACGCTCACAGATATTTCAGGCTTCTGATTCAAATCAAATAAACGTCGGGAATCTTCCAAAGCGCTGTCAGCTATACATCTTACCGAATACTGTACTCCGGTCAGTCCTATAAAAACAGGTAAGATTTGAAGGAATGTCAGAGCATTACTTCAAATGTATTGTTCACTTGGATGTAGAGGATTTCATGTTCAATAAGTTAAAACTATCAGGACGGAGATGCCATATGTGCGCGGATATGTTATGAAACAAGTAATTATATTGGTTTTCCCCTCATTATCCCTGACTAGTAGTTATCTACGAAATGTCAGAGGATTGTGTCGTCAAACAGAACAATTTTTTGTTAATATCAGTATAGAAATTTCTGATTGGATTCGATATATTTAGCAAACAGCAGTCTTCGTACTAAAGGCGCCATTCAGTTGTTCATCCGAACGACAGTAATTAGCCACAATATTGATCATCATGGTCTGTTAGAAGCCGGTGTGAGGGAGGATCGCTTTGGGTTCCGAAGAAATGTAGGGACACGCGGAGCAATAGTTGAACCTATGGCAGCATAGAAGGTAGTTTAAGAAACGGCCGACCTACATTTATAGCATTTGTAGATTAAAGAAGGTTTTGTCAATGTTGAATGGAATACGTTCATTGAAATTCTGAAAAAAAAGCAACGATTAAATCAGGGAGCGATATTCTATTTGCAACGTGTAAAGGGGGGAGAAAGAGAAAGAAAGAGAGAGAGAGAGAGAGAGAGAGAGAGAGAGAGAGAGAGAGAGAGAGAGCGCGCAGTTGAACGTAATGGACACTGTTTTGAAAAGAAGATATAAGACGAACATTAACAAAAGCAGAACTAGTGTAATTGATAGTAGTCGAATTCATTCAGGCGATGCTGACAGGATAAGAAAAGGAGATTCTAATAGTGGTAGGTGAGTTTTGCTATTTGAGCGGCAAAATTACTGATGACGGTCGAATTTTACAGAGTGGCAGTAGCAAGAAAAGCGTTTCTGAATCAGAAATATAATATCGAACAATAAGTTGTAGTGTTGGGAAGTCTTCTTCTGAAGGTGCTTGTAGCGAGTGTAGCCTCGTACGGAAGTGAAACGTGGACGATAAGCAGTTAAGACCAGAAGGGAATAGAAGCTTTCGAAATGTACTACAGAAGCGTGCTTAATAGTCGTCAATTTGGTTGTGGGGGAAGCGTCGGTATAAAAATTTCAGACGGATACCTATTCGCGAATATGGTAAGTTCAATCGGTTGTATGTTGCATTAGTTACTCGGAGTTGAAGGGATAGACAGGCGTGGAGAGCTGCATCAAACCAGTCTTAAAACTGAAGACCACAAAAACATGGTATAGTTTGGATTCTGCTAATATGTTATCAAAATTGTTTTTCCTTTGCGAAAATATATAGACACACGAAAGTTTCAGGAGTATACTGCAACTAATAAAACATGCTGATATCGGATCTATACGTGTTAGAGACCGTCGTGTTTGCTTATTTAGGGTGTCGCACAAGTTGTTCTCTATGAAGCTGACTGGGGTGCTCGTGAGAGCTTCTATAGGGCTTGATTTGACATGACTTGCCCAACGTATACGAACAATTTATTGCCAATATTTGTTGAAAAGACACGTTTCTTCCGGTGTGGTTTGGTTACGTTCTGTGTCATTAGAAGTGTGGATTGAACAGCACTCTTGACCAAAGCTCATGATCTGCATGTTAATTCTGCTATACATGTACAACACAAGAAGAATTTACGATGTTTTGACCCAAAGCGTCGGACGTACGAACATTTACAGTGTACATCAGACTGTTAACGAAAGGATCGCAAGCGCTCTTACATATTTCGGGTAACTGAACATTTTTCACTTCTGCTTCCTCATACGTCATACATAAAATTGGTACAAGGAGAAGCATAATAAGGTGTGATAGCCTCATAGACTTGGAGCGCATGTTTTTATATTTGTTATAAATGGAAAAATAATGGCCAGTAGGCGCTCGTGTGATGTAACAGTTGCTGTTCCTTAACGCGGGATCTTTGCCAGACACGATTAATGGCATACATAACGCACACAAAGAACTAGTTCATTCCATCCAAGTTTTTGTTATACAAGACTACACAATATATGCGCTGTCTTCAGTGGAAAAATTTTCTAACGACCTGTTTATTTTTTGTTCCCTGAAGGTATGAATTCAGAGAGAGAGAGAGAGAGAGAGAGAGAGAGAGAGAGAGAGAGAGAGAGAGAGAAGCTTACTACTACTCATTTTGAGAAACGAGCACAATAAACATGTTACAGTGACGAAGTGAGCGTCGAACGTCTTCATGCCATTGTTCGATGTCAAACCTGCGACCCTAGAAGAAGTAAAGTTTTACTGTATCTGAATGAATCCTTAACCATGAGGTGTTGTCTCTCAGAACCGCGCGAAAAAGTTCAGTTCTGGCGGAATGCTCCTTTAACGCCCACCCCATACTCATCTTAAATCCCCAGCCCTACAATGCTTCGTTGTCGGTTACATTATCATCTTCTGTGTTTGTTGTTGACACGTGTTACTGTCTAGGATTGCCATATCTAGCTGTGAGCTCGTCGGGACACATTGAGATGGGGGTATAGAAACGAAAGTGATACTTTTACACGCGTTGATCGCATTACGTTTAGAAAGAATCGTCTTAACAGATCGCTATTGAAACACGAACTGCCCGATTCTTCCACTAGGCGCTGCTAAAATGCTACAACCTATATTCCTGGAGAAAATAGTACTACGTCGTACGGTGGCGCTAGATCTAGAAGGTGCATGCATCGTCGATACAGGATACGCAACATGTAACTTCACATGGGACGACCTTATTAACATAAAAAAAACCGACGCTGTATTTACATGTGGCGTTACTTCAGTACGTGAGCTGAGCTTGTAACAGTATTTCGCAAAATCGTGGCAAAACTGGGTCTTGTTGGGACAAGAAGGTCCACAACGGTGGCGGGCCCGATATCTCGGGACGGATGGCAACGCTAGTTATTGTCACGTGTTGAGATCTCCTGGACCGCGCCTCGTGTACAACGTACCAGTTTTCTTCAGCATAGTACGCAACTGAATCTGAGAAATGTCAGTTTTGATAAAAGTTAGATGGGTTTGTTAGTTCATGGATGGAGGAAGTTGTTAGTGATACAGATCAAGAAATGTACGAAAGACGATTTCACAATAGTAAGTAATCACAGTTCTGCTAGCGGAGGATCATTAAGTGCAAGTTTAATATGGTCACACAATGTAAATTTAATCTCTGGAATTTTGTTTGACGTGAAACTTTACTTGCTAAAGAAGTACTATAATTTTTTAGGCTGTAAAATTCAGTTCTCTAAAAATTCGTTTGTGTACTACACTACTGGCCATTAAAATTGCTAGACCAAGAAGAAATGCAGATGATAAACGGGTATTCATTGGACAAATATATTATACTAGAACTGACATGTGATTATATTTTCACGCAATTTGGGTTATTAGATCCTGAGAAATCAGTACCCAGAACAACCACCACTGCCGTAATAACGGCCTTGACACGCCTGGGCGTTCAGTCAAACAGAGCTCGGATGGCGTGTACAGGTGCAGCTGCCCATGCAACTTCAGCGCGATACCACAGTCAATCAAGAGTAGTGACTGGCGTATTGAGACGAGCCAGATGCTCGGCCACCATTGACCAGACGTTTTCAATTGGTGAGAGATCTGGACAGTGTGCTGGCCAAGGTAGCAGTCGAACGTTTTCTGTATCTAGAAAGGCCCGTACAGGACCTGCAACATGCGGTCGTGCATTATCCTGCTGAAATGTAGGGTTTCGCAGGGATCGAATGAAGGCTAGAGCCACGGGTCGTAACACATCTGAAATGTAACGTCCACAGTTCAAAGTGCCGTCAATGCGAACAAGAGGTGACCGAGACGTGCAACCAATGGCACCCCATACCATCACGCCCGGTGATATGCCAGTATGGCGATGACGAATTCACGCTTCCAATGGGCGTTCATCGCGATGTCGCCAAACACGGATGCGACCATCATGATACTGTACACAAAACCTGGATTCATCCGAAAAAATGACGTTTTGCCATTCGAGCACCCAGGTTCGTCGTTGAGTGTACCATCGCAGGCGCTCCTGTCCGTGATGCAGCGTCAGGGGTAACTGCAGCCATGGCCGCCGAGCTAATAATCCATACTGCTGCAAACGTCGTCGAACTGTTCGTGCAGATGGTTGTTGTCTTGCAAACGTCCCCATCTGTTGACTCAGGGATGGAGACGTGGCTGCACGATCCGTTACAGCCATGTGGATAAGATGCCTGTCATCTCGACTGCTAGTGACACGAGGCCCTTGGGATCCAGCACGGCGTTCCGTATTACCCTTCTGAACACACCGATTCCATATTCTGCTAACATTCATTGGATCTTGACCAACGCGAGCAGCAATGTCGCGATACGAAATCGGTTGGAAACTTTCCCCATGTCAGCACGTTGTAGGTGTCGCCACCGGCGCCAACCTTGTGTGAATGCTCTGAGAAGCTAATAGTTTGCATATGACAGCATCTTCTTCCTGACGGTTAAATTTCGCGTCTGAAGCACGTCATCTTCGTGGTGTAGCAATTTTAATGGCCAGTAGTGTATTTAAAAACCGCAGAAAAGTGATGGTGTGGCAAGAATAATATTGCAGGCTTTATTTAGTGCAATAAAATCAACGATAAATATTTACAGGATTGAATATTCGTAAAAATAAATTTTATATAACATTGATTAAAAATTTGAAATGATTTGCGCCTTGAGTCCCGGTTCAAACGTAGGGGTTCCGGAGACTCCACTTCATAGCATACGTTACAGGAAAGTCACTTCGTGGCTTAAGCGTTAAAACAGCAGAGAGAGCCTCCATATGGTTTAGTGGTAACTGCTAAATACCAAAGTCCATACGAAATGGATGAAGATACAGCGAAATATCACGTGTCTAGAAGCTTCTATATTAAAGTTCTTTAGACTGCTTAGGACCGCCTTGAGGTGGTCGGAGACACACAGCAATCTCCGTAGACCAAAAATAGACTGGAAGAGAAACATGTGGGGACTAGATCAGGAGTAGTCTGATTTAGGCTCTTTTCAATAAATGCTAATGGTTTCATCGCAAAAGCAGGAGCGTTTCGTTTAAACACGATTTCATACACGCCCTCCATTTCCAGTTAATACTACCGAAAAGCTTAGGATGACATACAGTACTCTATTCTGCGTGTGCTAAGCACCATCAAAGTGTGCATGTGACCATCTTTCCACTTGCGTCAAAGAAAGTGTACTGCTTACTTTCGCCCACTGTCTTTCATCTCATCTCTCGTGGAATGATTGCGACAAAGGTAGGACTAGATTTATTAAACTACGGACTCTTGTAACACTTTCTTTTATAACACAGCTATGCTGTTAACGTACACTCTACTAGTTTAAAGACTGAAGCCTTATTACCAAGTGTCGATCTGCGTAGAAGCTTAAATTTTACTGCTTGACGCAAACACGCCTAATCGTATCTAATGTCTCTCCTTACCATGCTATAGAAGCTAGTAGTAAGCATATAAATAAAACGCGCATGGAAGAATTATTTCCAGAAAAAGTAGGACTATAGACTCGCAGTAAAAGTATTTGAAGAATGTAGATTACTTCTTAATAATCTTGGAGATATGGTTCGACCATGTAACTAAATGAAAAGCTTTATTGTGCCATAGACGTTTCGCTTTTTATTTATGAAACCTTTTCAGTGACCTCTAATGTAAGATTGTTTTATGTATACTACATTTGTTACATACCTAATGATCCCAGGTAAGTTTTTATATTAGTTTTTTGTTATTCTTATTGTTAATAAATAACTTTTTTACCAAAGGTTTCGTAAGGTTGATTTGCTGTCTCGTTTTACAGGCAATTTTGTGATCTCACTAGTCAGTATGTGTCTTCCTGGGTTTTATGTAGTGGGCTTGCGTACATCCATGTAGTTACATAGATGGACCACATTCCTAAGAAAACAGAAGCAACTGAGGAACGAGGGAAAACATTAAAAAATGAATGTTTAAAGCTGCGTGACTGACACTCACTCTTGCGAGTGTAAGGCAACGCTGTTAGTGGGTGAGCGATCTAGGCAAACCTCACAGTACCCACGTCACAGCTTTGCCTGCCAGTACTCTCCTTTTCGAGCAACATTTTCCTGCATCTCTTGCCGGATTAGCGATGCTGGAAGAAAGACTTTTGGATTTGCTTTTGTATAGCTTAGTCTGCAGAGCAAAAGTTCTCGGTTTGAGTCCCGCCAGATGATGATGGGTGCGAAACTCATTGAAACGTTGCGACAAGACGTCACTACTCGGCTGATAGCCCGAGAAATATCTTAAACATCGAAGTGAGAGCACACATCGCTGCAAGGCGGCAGAGAAGCAAAACTATAAACAAAGTATAGAAATGTTGAAATGTTTGTATCTCTTAGTGAAAAACTATCTACAGCGAAGACGCATAAATATTTATTTTCGCCAACCTGTTTCGACAGGCTTTGCGGTCATCTACTGGTCTTCAAAAATTATTACAAAACGTGTTCATTGTGAGTTGGAACTTCATGTCAAGTTGTCACATTAGTGGATAAAATTTAGCACATTATGCTAGGTTTGTCAAGATACCTTTGCTAAGGTTCTGCATTTTATCCAGTAATATTGAGAACTTGGTACGAGTTTCCAGCTCACAATGAAAACGTTTGTAATAATGTTTGAAGACCAGAAGACGACAGCAAAGCCCATCTAAATTGGTTGTCAAAAATAAATATTTCTGCGAGCTATAGAAAATTTTTACCAAGTAAAACAGATCGCTCCTTCTCATTTCGCAGCATGAATTTTCAGTTTTCTACCTCTGCCTGTTACCCAACTTCCAGGCGCATCTGCAGCCTGGCTGAAATAGTAGAAATAACACATCTTTATCATCGTTCTTCGCGTGCGTAACGTAGTGAGTAGTTCGATAATCTGATAGTTACAGTGAATTAAGTCATCTTTGTACTTATCGGGACTTTGAGCAACACTGCAGTGCGGGTGGCTAACAGTATTGGTACAGCATAGATGTGACCGCAGGAAATGAGGTGTACCTCCCAGCAAGATAGGAAACGTGTTTTATCTACAGAGGATAGACTCGGCTCAACTGTGGATTACTGGGAGACGGCGCAACGCGCCTTGTTGACCACGTCATTGGCCAGACCTGCTGACGCCCGTCTCCGGAGCTTTCGTCGCTGACTCACTGCACCGTGTCCGTGACTGGACTGGCTCGTCGCCAGTGCGGGCCTCGCCGCAGCAGTAGGAGAGGTGCCGCTCGAGGTCGGAAGCTTCCCGAAAAACTGGAATATTGGTTGAAAGGCCAAGCGATGCAGCAACCGTTGTTCTGGGGCGAGTCAAGAACAAGACAACGTTACCCTAAAGATGTACGCTGGGAACGCACTCGCTGTTTTAGTAATGTAGCAGCGGTAGCCAGGCAGTCTTTGATGGACTGAGTTAGCACTGAGTGCGCCCAACGATATCTTTCACCAAACCCTTTAGTGAGAGCTACACTGCTGGCCATAACAACTGCCACACCAGGAAGGATAGCAAACAACTACCAGGTGTACCGTTATGAAATGAGTGTTAAGATACAAATGTGTCGATAGGGAACATTTGTTGTGGTTGAGCCTTAACTTTTTGTTGACATCTGTCAAAGATATTTAGTATACATAAAGTCATTGAACAAACATCATCATATGTTTTCATCGTGTTAACAATGTCGAATTTTGTACCAGAAAGTGATAATTTGCGGAAAGTATTATTTTTTGTTTTCATTTGAAAAAAAGTGCTGCAGAGTCGCATCGAATGCTTGTTGAGGCATATGGTGATCATGCTATCAGAAGCAACATGCAAAAAGTTGGTTTCAACGGTTCAGAAATAATCATTTTGGTGTAAAAAATGAAGAACGGGGAAGACCACAAAAAAGTTCGAAGATGCCGAATTGCAAGCAATATTGCATGAAGGTGATACTTTGAGTCAGAAGCAAATGGCAGCAATGCTAAATGTTGCACAAAAAACAATTTCTGACCGTTTGAAAGCTATGGGAAAGATCCAGAAGTGTGTAAAATGGGTGCCACATGAACTGAATGAAAGACAGATGGAAAACCATTTGTCAAATTTTGCGTCAGACATGAAAGAAAATAAATTTTGCATCGAATTGTTACTGGCGATGAAAAAGAATTTATTTTAAGACTCCTAAACGGGAAAAATCATGAGTTAATCCGGGACAACCATCAACATCGACTGAAAAACCAGATCGATTCGGCAAGGAGACAATGCTGTGTGTTTGGTAGGATCAGAAAGGTGTGGTGTATCATGAGCTTCTAAAACGCGGTGAAACTGTGAATCTAATCGCTACAGACAACAAATTGATCAATTTGAGCTATGCATTGATCGAAAAAAGACCAGAATGGGCCAGAAGACATGGCAAAGTAATTTTTTTACACGACAATGCACCTGCACACAAAGCAAAACTGGTTCAGGTTACAACCAAAACACTTGGCTGGGAGCTGCTACCCCACCCGCCGTATTCACCAGACTTGGCCCCTTCCGACTACCATTTGTTTTCATGAATGGGACACGCATTGGCTGAGGAACACTTCGATTCCTACGAAGTCGAAAATTGGGTGTCTGATAGGTTTGCTTCAAAAGACGAACATTTCTATTGGCGTGGTGTCCACAAATTGCCAGAAAGATGGGCAAAATGTATAGAAAGCAACGGTCAGTACTCTGAATAAAATGTTTTTAATTTTCAATTCAAAATTAGTGTTTCATTTTCACAAAAAAACGCTCATTTCATACCGGTACACCTGGTATTTCATTTATGGTGCTTATACAGGAAATTAGGAATAATACACAAGAATATTTGGGATATACATAAATGTGTGGAGAATCTGCTGACCGGGGCAGCAGTCGAATACCCTCTGTGGCACAGAGGCCTCGAAGATATAGCACAATCGCAGGATAGAAATTAAGTGGCTCCTGTCTTAATTACCAGTTATGGGAACAAGTGGTGGTCATGCTGGGTCCGCATGACGTACGAATTCAATCTGGCAACGTCGGTTCGCCTCGGTGCCTCTAAACATGGCGACTTACGTTGTAATGCTGTAAGCAGAACCGGGACTACACTGAGAGAGAATGTGGTGCGTCTCCAGCCTGCAGTGTTGACCTTGGGTGCGCACCTCTGTTGCCGCGTGCGTAGTAGCCGTTAGCGTGCTTATCGTTGTGACAGTCGGTGGTGCTCCTGACGTCCTGCCGCCAGTGTGGATACTCACTTTGCTGCAAACCACTGCATTTGCCGAGTCAAGAGAAGAGGTCCCCAGCAGTGGGATCGACTTTCTGAAACCATCTACACCGCGATATAGGTTCAGATCCCAGGTATCTCACCCTGCAGCCATTCACCGTAGTTTGCGAGTAACTGACGAAAAAAATCGCAATTCTTGGCGATACTCTGTAGTACTAAAATGTAACTACAATATTGACTGGTTGCGTGGTGTAATGGATAGGATAAGCTATCGCATGCGGAAAGTCATGGGCTCGAATCTCGTCAGGTACTATAACTTTTTTATTTTTAAATTTTTATCGAAATGAGTTTGATCATTATTTTTATTCAGTTAATTGGCTTAAACGTAATTTCTTTGTCATATTTTAATCATTGTAGCAACTCATTTGCTCTCATTTTTCTTACTATCAGTCTTCAGGCGCTTGAAATTCTTGTTAAAGAGATATTAATTAATATTATGTATTAATGAGGATTTTATTTCTTTCGTTTTTATCTTGTTTTTTCGTTCATGTTACTGTGTTCATCATTTCTGTTCCTCATTTTGCTTGAATTTAGTTTTACTTACACTCCCTCCTTTCGTTTAAATCATCTGCGTTATTTTGTCAACAGTGCAATAGGAATTTAGGCCATATTTTAAATGTTTGACGGTTACCATCCCCCATTGACCCAAAAACATTGCATGTCTTGTAACGAAAAATACATTTTCAACAACATTGCAAAGTCAATATAGATTATTTCGTCTTTTTTTTTTTTAACCGATATATCGGCACTGTCATATATTTAAATATTGCCAAACATAAATCCACATTTACGAAAATTCCGAGTGGAGAAAGTGATACAAATAAAAAAGGAGAACAAGTGAAGAAAATCATAGTTATTGAAATGTGACAAAGGAATAGTTAAAAAAATACATGTAAACCAATTAATTCAATAAAAATAATGATCAAAGGATTTCGAGAAAAATATAAAAATAAATTAAAAGCGACCGACGAGATTCTAAACCACGACCTTCTGCTCATGAAGACCTTATCCACATCCATTGCGCCATGCAACTAGTCGATATTATACTACTGTTTTAAGGCTATTGAGCGTCACGTAAAATTCCGAATTTTTCCTGTTGATTACTTGTGAACGAGAACCCGTCAGGGGGAATAGGCTGCAGGGTGTTATACTTGCGATCTGTAACCTACATCACCGTGTAAGTGGTTTCAAAAAGTCTATCCCACTGCTGAGTGCCTATCCTTGGTACTTATGTGACGAGTCTAGAGCATATGCCGGTTTTCGCGGGTGCTAGTCACGTAAGGCTGTCGTGGTCCTGCGTGATGTTGAGGTGCTGAAACTGATTCCATATTCACAAGACACTCGGGGGCACGATCAACGTGAGCAGCGATTTTCGAGTAACAATAAAAGTCTTGGTAGGCCACGATCTCCTCCCCCCTCCCCCCCCCGCCCTCCTCAGGCGCGCGCTGCGAGAAAGAGGGGGGAGGGGAGGGGGCGCCACATATGAGCAGGTCCATTATCGTGGTGAAGTTGTTCATTTCTGCGCTCTAATCTCACTTGGAGGGTGCAAGTTGCGATGGTCATGTGGAGTCAACCTCAAGGATAAGGGCCGCACACTGTATGAGCGGTAGTCTGAAAGTAGCACTGATTACGTATTATAGGTTCCAGGAAAACGGTACGGGCACTCCTTACGCGGAAGAGTACGTTGTCGAGAAGAGCCCTGGTGGAGAAAGATTCATACCAACGCAGTGAATGGGTGAGAAAAGCTGATCTCATGTAAAGGCACTACTGGGAAACTGTATATCGGTCGCCGCGAGCAGAACTGTTTATGCTTTTTCTTGCTTTCTTCTCCGCCATACAACTTCTTTAAGAGTTTTGTCGGGTGCGTGTAATAAACTAAACTAATTTTATCTAAATTGACGTAACGGCGCCGTAACATTTTCATTACCCTTAGATGTTTCGTAACATGCTTCTGATAGTCCGTATCAAGCTTCTTGATAGGGTATCAACAGAAGTGATACACATTGCGCGCACAGATTCTCCTCAAGCAAAACTTCATTCAAGACATAATGTATCCGTGCATATGAGCTGTTTATCTCCCGAACGGCGACCAGAATCCTCCTCAGATATATTGTTTCTGTTTAATTTGATCGGCTGATTATTTAGGAGAATCATAAGTTGGACGTACAGAAAGAGCTAAATCTACAGTGCTTGAAAGATTACATTTAGATCTGCTTGCCGAGTAATGAATGTACTTGAGTGTTGTTGCACGAGTCCCAAGCCCGGTAAATTATGAACTGTCCTCAGTTCAGTTTTTTCTACGTGACGTGGTCCACATTTTTAAATTCTTAACCTATCACTTGCGACACTCTTTTTATCCTTATCTATGGAAATGTCTTACTGATCATTTAACATTGGTTAGAAAGTGTGTCTGATGTTGAAAGACAGAATGGTCTGAAAGCCACACTCACCACAAGGAGCCGCTGTCGCTCTTTCGCATACCAGAGGTGTTACCAGCAGCAGACAGTGCCATGAACTGCCAGCCAGACCAAGCAGCATTAGTGTGCCGATTCCTGCTTACGTAAAAGGATAATCTCGTCCGGCTTGCAGCCCGCTGAAGAGAGCGCGCAGCAAAAGGGGGCGAATTTGTTCTACCGGCTGGCGCCGTTCTTCTTGTGTTACGGAAAATCAGCGCCGTTTCTGCTGCTAATAGCTGTCGTGGCCTCGCTATTGAGGATGCGGGGACAGTTTAGCTTGGAGCGGTGGGCCAGCAACGTTTAGCATCGAGTGCGCGACAAGTGCAGCCGTCTGCCACGTAATGTTCGCAGACTTTAGGAATCCCCTTTTATCTTGGTACAGTACGTCAAGATTGGCGTTCAGCTTATCAGTTTTCTTTTCTGGTAGTTAACACAACATCCTGAGATAACACTTGTCACTGTGTGAGATATGTAATGTTGGGGTTTCTCACTACAAATATCTCTGACTGCAAGAACTATGCTTGATGGGCGGTGTAGTGTTTAACCAAACCTGCCAGTTGGCCAGCTGCGTTGCGTTTGGTTTGACAGTGTTTCTATTAGTAACAGGAGGAACACAATCCGATCAGTGCAGCAAATGGGCCATTCTGTAGGAATATGTGTTCCAAATCCACCTCTTTCTTTGATCGTCAGTGAAACGACGAAATCCAGTACGCTGCATGATGAACGGTCATCATGATTGGCCAAGGCTCGTAAGCGTCTAGCATCAGTGGCGGCCAGGGTACGTTAGTGTAAACCTGTCGGAGTATTTAGTTGTTACCAGAGCAACTTAGTTTCTCCAAATTACCACATTGCGTGTCTCGCGATAAGCGAGAAATACGGGTTAGAGTCCCCGTCCGGCACAAATTTTCGTTGTCATTCATTCTATAGCTGATGGTAGTCCATATTAGCAATTGCGAATTCATTTGATGTGTTTGGTTTTCTGTATGCTGACGGCGTCTCAAGGAATTTAAGAGACACTTTTCGTGTTAAACTAATTTTTTGCCTTACTGGTGTGATTAATACGGGTAGGCTTAAATTCATTTTTGCATTAGTGATTTTAATCGTGTCTTAGAAGCACTGGAGAACACCAGAGCTCTGACCGCCCAATAGAGCTCACCGCACGGAGATAAATAAATGCATGGTGTCGAAATGCAGGACAGAAGAATGAAAGTGTGCGGGATAGCCGGCTGAGACCATATTTACCTCAACCGAACGAGCATGCAATAGCGTTCACAAAAATCTGAAATTGATAGCGCTATGTACGCGTTGGTTGGACAAAAATGCACTCGGAAGAGTGCTGTGTTTGACCATGTATTAATTACAGTTCACAGGCCCATTTGCACTGATTCATGGCTGTGGATGAAACTTGGATTCATCATTACACGATAGAGTTAAAATAGTCAAAACATTGGATAAAGACCCGCAAGAGTACCCAAGCAGCAAAAGACCATTTTGTTAGCTAGTGATGTGATGGCTGTATCCATTGTTATTTCCAGCGTATATTCGTGAGGGGTGATTTGGAAAAGGGCGTAACCATAACCAGACCCTATTTTTGAATTGTTTGAAACATGCGTAGACTGAGAAGTGATAAAGATCGGCACGCTAAAATTTCTTTTCCAGGCTAATGCATCGTCCTTCACTGCATCACTGACAAAGTAAATATGTAGAGCTTCGAAATGGTCCTTTATCCCCCAGCCTCAATTTTCTGTTTAGCTCGAAGTGACTACTTCCTGTTATTTCTAACTTCAAGATTTCCTTTGGCGGAAAGAAATTTGTATGAAATTAGTTAATGGTTGTTGGCAGAAGATCATTTCGTAAAGTTGAAAAAATAATTTTCACAGTAGAATGGAAAAAAGTAAACTAGCTGTTCCACATAAGTAGTCATGGATGGATACCGTTATGAAATATTGTTTTGTTATCAAATGTTTGCTGCTTTACCACGTTAGTTTTTAAGATTTCGGCATTGTCACAAGAGCTGGCGCGCGTTTAAAAATTTACGTGGACATTTTTAAGTAAAAGCAAGGATTTAGCAGTAGCTGAAGGTTGGGGCATCGGTCGATAAGGCATAAAAGGATTAACCGTAGCTATTAAAAGGGAAGAGGAAAGTATCTGCGAGTTTTCTTGCTAAGAAGAACAGTAGTCGGTATTTTGGAGAAATTTGAAGCCAACTATATTGTCCATAACGTTCGTGAGCAACGATCTCTAGCACCACCAACTGAAAAAAATCCATCAGCAGGTGTTGCGGTTTTGCAACACTTACGCATTCACCGGAAACATCTGTCGGTGTGCACACATCTGGGCAGACTAATCACGTGTATGGTGAATTAGGAAACCTTGTACTTCAGGAGTGTCACGTTGCAGTGACGTCGACCCGTATCGAAGTCATCAGTGCCGAGTGGTTAGATAGCACGGTTCTCAAGGTTGAATTTGCGGTGTACCGTAAGTTACCTTGTTTGAGCGGTGCAGTTGAAACTGAACAGTATGAAAACCATAGTTTTCTGCACTGTGCCCCTGCGTAAGTACACGTTAACGTGCACAAGGAAGTTCATATAATCAGGTCTCGACGTATAGTGTGTACTGATATATTGCAAGATTTAATTTGCCGAAAGGGGTAAACAGAATAAGTTTTGTAAGTCGTTTTTCCCTTTATCGTATAGATGTTGCTGAGTAATCATCGCGGTCTCTTCAAGTCTGTACAACACTGCTTTAAGATTGACACTTTCGCAGGCACACGGTTGGCAGAGAGTGGAATTGCCACGTGTCGCACAGAACACTTGTAAAGGTAAATTCCAGTCGGTTCACAAACTAGTTGATGTTCAAAAATGGACCAGGCGTCAGTATCTGCTGAAAGAGCTGCCCTAGGTATTCATTAAGTTAAATATGCAACAGCCATTTTTAAGCAATTAAAGTGCAAACAACGACGGGTTTATTTTGTTCTACTAAGACTTAGTTCCCGAGATGAATTGCAGACTCGGCTGCTGACACCGGCTGTTACTTAAACATCACACACCGAACATTCAGTTGAATCCACCTGTTCATGACAGTGGAAAAACTTTGACATTACACTCGCCGTAAGAACACGTACTTGAAGTGACGCTGCCACTGCCGTTATTTTATGGCACGTAATTTCCCATAACGACTTTTTAAAATATTTTCATTCTGCTATGCTTTTTTCATTATACGCTGCGTAAGATTGGCGGCTTTCTTCAGAGATGGCTCCATTAACAGCTTCGTTGCCGAGTGCCCCAACTGCAGACAGCGTAATTTTGCAGATAGCAAAGTCCATACCATTTTTACTGGATTGAAATGGTAGTAACAGGGAGGAAGCCTAATGACGGTATTTCAGTATGTCTTTGCGAGCTCGTCGACTTGTGTATATGGGGAACAGTGGTTTATGAAGAGATTTGATTCAGAAGACCCACTTTTTTAAATTTATTATTTAGTTTCGACGCACAGACAAAACATCTCCCGTCGTTTTACAATGGTTGGGGCCTTGTCGACAACAAGAGAATGGATGGGAACATTATCAAGAGCATTGTTGACGATGTAATCACATAACGTGCATACCATTTATCTCGACTGGCCTCTTCAGACAGTCCGCTGTTGCAGACCGACGTCCGACATTGACTGGACAACTTTTAACTAACTTGCTTCTAACGTTGTTCAGTATCACACTACACGCAACTGTAATTGCAGATAAAATATTAACCCGGTGACTGTGAAAAGTGAAAACGTACGGAATATCGGAGCGCAATGGACGGTCCCATACGACTTCAAGCCGGCCGAAACTGCAGCACAGTGAAAGCAGGAAGTGTGGTTGTGGTTGTGATTGAGAAGGTGTGGTAAAAGCAGTGGTAAAAGCATTTGGTTGCTACAGGTCTAAATACATGTCGTGCCTTCGTCGTGAGCCTCCCTCCACTGTTCTGTCGCAGGTGTCATCTCGACTATAGACCTACTTGAGTGCTGCGTGTGGGGGACATTGAAGGATTCAAATCATCCCTATTTAAGACGCGACGGCTACGTAGCGGAGGATATTGCGCTGCCATCTTGCCGTACACTGTGACAGCCGTATTTCGCTCGCCGCTTACAGGCATCGAAAGTGTTATCTGATAGCAGCCTCTTAGGCTTTGAACACCCAGTAACTCTAAAATGACGAGTAAGTTACTACATTTCATTTTCTTTCAAGGATATTATCAGGAATTTGTACATCTTTTGTCACCGCTGTATTCTGTCTCTCCTGACGTAGTCTTGTTGCACTGAATTTCATTGCTTGCCTGGTTTCCAGGTTCGGAAACTTAATGAGGTGACTTAAAGTATCAGTATCAGGCACACTGTAGTGTGCAGCGCGCTAGGCGACACATTCCTCGGTGAATCCTGCAGGAGATGTGCCTGGGATTCCGCCGGATGCACGCTACACTGAGCCGCCTCACAGTTTGGCCTCCCGCCATGTTGGAGAACTTTCCGCCCAGCCGGATAAGGGAAGACCTGCAAGCCGGATCTGCCATCTAACCACGTTGCTGCTATTCTGCTCTGGATGTACGTCGCGAGCCAGTATTAGTGCTAAGGAGATATCGGCTCAGCACATTTCTATTTACGGTTAAGCTAAGATGTAACGTGACTCTACTTTTCACTATCTCAATAATTAGAACCTGAAGAAATCAACTTTCTTGATAAATCAAAATACTGGTCCCTTGAAAAGGAAAAACTTGATAATTAGGTATGTTTTGGTGGTGGTGGTGGTGGTGGTGGTGGTGGTGGTGGTGGTGGTGGTGGTGGTGGTGTGTGTGTGTGGGGGGGGGGGGTTACAAAAATGTCATCGTCCTAAACCAGTGAAGAGATTTCAACTAAACTTGCTGGACATGTCATTCACTGTCTATAGAGAGACAGTGTGTAAGAGCTACCTATTGTCCATAGGGGTTGTGGTTTGGGGGCGGGGGATGGGGAGAGTGAAAACAGCATGACAAAGAAGCGTAATTCAGGAATGTCTGGAGTGCTTTCGACCAAATGTTGGGTATATATGACTAATTTTTTTGTATTTAAGTGCTGTGGGAGTAAGGTACCCATACTATACATTGGCATTGTGATGAGAATGGAATGATACGAAAATCGTTCCAAAACGTCCTGTTGCTATTTCTTGCCTGTGTTGACTTAAATTACTTAAAAAGTATGAATTATAATTTCTCTTTGTGCTGCTCAGTGTGTCAGTGGGATCACCGAGAACGAGCACTAAAGCCAGCTACTTCCGTCAACGTATTTTGGGACCTAAGATCATGCCCCACAGCTGAATATCGCAGATAAATTTAACTCCCGTCTCAGGATTCCTACGGTGTAGAACAGGGAATCGGACAAAATCAGGGATACGACAAAATATAGAAAATTTTAAAAACGAGACGCAACCTGGCAAAGCACGTTTCAAAAAATAGTGTGTTTCCATTGGGGGGGGGGGTGGAGAGAGAGAGATTGTGGAGGAGGAAATCCAACAGTTAGAACCGCATTTCCAGCAACAAAATTGGAGTGTTTACATGACCAACCAGAAGCGGTATTGGTAAATTGCAGGCCGTATTACTTCTGTAATTAAATACTGTACATAGAGAATTTATTAAAGATACCAATTAGGTACTAATCTCCCTATTTAGTCTTGCCAGTGAGGATGAATTGGGACAATCACTTACGTGCATCGGGACCGTGTTTCGACATTTCTGCTTGTGTGTCATGTACTGTACATATTTATTCAAGAGGTATACTGGGCGTCTCAGGACAACTTCTGTACTTCGGATTATATCTTATAAGCACATATCTACTATTTTCCCATAAACCCCTACACTTTAATGGTACCACTCCTTTCCCTTGCCTTGGCAATTAATCCAGCCTCCCAGCTTTGATGCTATGGAAACACTGTATTTTACACAACAAAATGCACACATTGTCTTCTTACTGTGATTCTGAAGATGAGCATTTTGGAAGCAGCCTTCCCTCCCTCTTTTCTCGCCACGTTCCCTTTTCCTTGACTTTATCTCCTCTCTGTGTCAACACTTTCGGGAGATGTTAAAAGAACTGCCCGTTTCTTTGGAGATGAAAGGTGGTCATTGAAAGATACCGAAGGTGATACGGATTCCGTCTTGTTTTCGGTACCGGTTTCTGGTGGTGTAGGAGCAGAACTATTGGCACAGTAACATGCTCAGCAGCTATCTTTGTTTTGCAGCCAGGAAGAAAATCATGTTCAGAGAGAACATTTGCATTTAATAGTTAACCCACGTTGATCTGAATCCACTCGTTGCTTTCAACCAGGCTGCTCTGAATATCTTTCCAAAAGAGAACTTGTTAATTTTCCTTCCCCTGCTTGTTTCTCACGAAAGTATTACACTCGTTATCATAATGACTTCATTGTAAAAATGACCTTTCTAATGGCTGAAGTGGAGAAGTTGTATGGCGGTCTTCTGATACATGAAGTACAGACGATTATTTTGAGATATTAGCACCTTCTTATTTGCAGTGAACTTCTTCTAGGGAATCAGTGTTCTGAAAGTGTTCCTTTACAGCCACTACCCAGAGCTTACCCTGTCATGTAGTTGAGCCCTTTGGAAGTTGGTTTTGGTACACTACAATTACTTTCAGAGGCCTAGAATTTTGATGTTGTGCTATTTCCTATACATCTGGGTCCTAAAATACTAAGACTGGGACCTAAGACGCTAAGAATTTAGTAAATGATTCCAGACCGCCTGCAGCTATCAGCTTTTGGTTCATGGAAAATCTTCGGAAACGGTATTGGTGTGGAGTCCTTAGTTCTTCGTGCATTGACAACTTCTAACCCTAAAGGGTGAGGTTGTCTGTATAATATCCTTCCATGTTAAGTGTAACCCTCGACGGCTGAACTAATTTCACCCGAAGTGAATCTAACTAACCATATTGGAAAAAAGATGCTGTGCGACTGAGACACCACTAGCACTCCTAGGGAAGGAGTAGGGGAGAAACGAGTAACTGGGCGACGTAAGGTATAATAAAGTAATTTTTATTAGTGCTGACTGCCAGTGATTTGGCGGCGAGCACAGTTTCCGGCCCCAGGCTTTTTCGGTTCAGGTGTACCTGCACAGAGGCGCCGGGGTTTGCGGTATCAGTTAGAACTGCCGCGCGGAGGACGGGCGCCGGGTAAACAACCTGGCCTGACCCTGAGAAACGCTGCTTCCCAGCACTGCTAAAAAGAGGATGCCTATCTGTTCACTCTTCTCTACACGATCTTACTGCTAATTCACTGCTTTCAACCAGGCTGCTTTGAATATCTTTCCAAAAGAGAACTTGTTCATTTTCCTTCCCTGGTTGTTTCTCGCGAAAGTATTACACTCGTTATCATAATGACATCAGCGGCTTGAAAATTGCTGAAGTGGAGGAGTTGTATGGTTATGTAAACAAATCGTGTGACAGTCATTTTCCTCGCAAAACTCCAGTGCCTGTAAACTTAAATGGGAAGTGTGTCCATTCAGAAGTAACAGAAATCTCCCAGGAACACTATGACATTGAAAAAGATGTAACCATTTCGAAAATACATTCATTTATCCAGCATGAGTCTGTCATTGTTACCAATGAACCACTAAGCCGTAGTTCCAACGGACGTGTTGTTAATTAAGAAACCATACGAAAATATAATTTTTTAATGTAGGTACTTAAACCGGACACACCAAACGTTCAGCTGAATCAGAAAATTCAGTATGAAAACTGTTGCCTGCAAATTTGCCATTGGTACAACGAAATTTCCTACAGGATTTGTCGAAGTAAGGATGATAACTTCACCCGTCTCTCCACGAGTCTACATATTACAGTTCTAGTAGTTTTTACTTGCAGCACTCGTCGAAAGTTCACTTTAGTCTAAACCCCCAGTACAGTGTCACCAACTTTCTGATTCGTATGTAAAGCTTAAAACACATACGCGCGCAACTGTAGAATAATTTAATGAATGAATGCCGGAATATATGTCACAGTTTATAGAACTTACAGGTGAAGCACACGTAGTCGTAGCTAAAACAGATAGTAGACTAGGGTTCGTTGGCAGGATACCGTGAAAATGCTGGAAGTCTACAAAGGATACTGGTTTGAAGACACTCGTGCGACTTGTCTTCGAATATTGCTGAACCCAGACCAAATAGTACTACCGGGGGATACACACTGAAGACCCAAAGAAACTGGTGCAATTGCTTAATATCGTATAGGGCCCCCGCGAGCACGCAGAAGTGGCGCAACACGACGTGGCATGGACTCCACTAAGGTCTGAAGTAATGCTGGAGGGAACTGACACTATGAATCCAGCAGGGTTGTCCATAAATTCGTAGAAGTACGAGGGGTTGGAGATAGCTTCTGAACAGCACGTTGCAATGTATCCCAGATATGCTCAATAATGTTCATGTCTGTGGAGTTTGGTGGTCAGCGCAAGTGTTTAAACTCAGTGTGTTACTGGAGCTACTCTGTAACAATTCTGGACGTATGGGGTGTCGCATTATCCTGCTGGAATTGCCCAAGTCCGTCGGAATGCGCATTGGACGTGGATGGATGCAGATGATCAGACAGGATGTTAAAGTGAGTGTCACCTTTCAGAGTCGTAGCCCATCTAGACATGTCAGGGGTTTAAAATCAATCCAACAGCACACGCCCCACACGATTACAGAGCCTCCACCAGCTTGAACGGTCCCTTACTGACACGCAGGGTCCATGGATTCATGAGGTTGTCTCCATACCCGTACACGTCTATCC